>NC_058380.1:80437500-81744166 GCF_018350175.1 Felis catus | reverse complement strand
GCACATATATATTTGATTTCTACATAGTTGTATATGAAAATTCTCTGGTAATTCAAGTGACCAAACTTGGCTGGAAATTTATAAACAGAAGGAAATATGGGAGGTTCCTAATAAGTATGGCAGGAGTAAAGGGATTGTGATTTTCTGGAATCAGGGAGTATTTGGGGATGATCTATACTGCAGCTTCGGTACCAAGACTGGGTAGTCATGTGGAACCATGGTATGACAGAAACAGCAGGGTAGGAAAGTACGCAGTGCAGGTAAAGTTGATCAAAGTGTATTCCCTCATGTGTGTCTATCTGGATGTGTGTGTCTGAACACACACCCACACCCACACTCACACCCACAACTTGCAATCAGGGTTCATGGATTTTGTTGGCTTGTGTATTAGAAAGCATATCCATTTGAGTCTTCACTCTGCTTATCAATTTCTCTAAGCCCCGTTTCATGTCTTGGTTTCTCAAACTGTAGATAAATGGATTCAACATGGATGTCAGTACAGTGTAGATGATTGTTGCTATTCTGTCCTTGACAGTATAGTTGGACAAGGGTTGGAAATAGACATAGGTAATACTCCCATAAAACAGAGTCACCACAGTGAGATGGGAGCTGCAGGTGGAGAAGGCTTTGCATTTTCCAGCCACTGAGGGAACATTGAGGACAGCAATGAGAATCCTTAGGTAAGAGATGATGATGCAGATACATGGCGCCATCACAGAAGCCATCCCTTCTGTCATGGCCACAACTTCATTAACAAAGGTGGAAGAGCAGGCCAGTTTCAGAACAGGGTTGACATCACAGAAAAAATGTTGGATTACATTTGGTGCGCAGAACGTGAGCCGATTGACCAGGAGGACATGTAGGAGGGAGTGGAGGCAGGAGAAAGCTACGGAGAAGGCCAGCAGCAACGTACAGCGTCTGTGGTTCATGACAGTGACATAGTGGAAAGGATTACAGATGGCTACATAGCGGTCAATGGCCATAACTGCCAGGAGATAACTGTCTATGTTTCCAAAAACCAGGAAAAAATACATCTGTGTCAGACATTCAGCATAGGAAATGGTCTTTGTCTCTGATAAGAAGTTCACTAACATCTTGGGGACCACGACTGTTGTGTAGCAAATATCAGCAAAGGACAAGATGCTCAGGAAGAAGTACATGGGGTTTTGGAGTTTGGGATCAGAGCGGATAGCCAGGATGATGAGCAGATTCCCCGTTAAAGTGACCAGGTACATGATAAGAAAGAGAGCAAAGAGTGGCTTCTGGTCCTCAGGGTGAGAGGAGAGTCCTATGAGGATGAATTCAGACAGTCTTGTCAGGTTGGAAATTCCCATGGACTTGAATGCACTTACAGATAAAAGGTCCTGTCAATTAATAGTTCTTATGTCATCTAGGACATGCACCTTTCCATCTGGTTCTTGCAATGAGAATTAGCAGTTACTAATAGAGCATTTTCTTCAATGTTTTTCTTTATGAATATGGGCAAATGAGAGCCAAAGTTGTGTTTTCACTTGTTCTTTTAGAGTCTTTGATATAGAGATCTATAGAAAACTGATAGAAGGAGAGAGAGAGACAGAGAGGAAGAAGGAAAACTAAACGGTGGGGGAGGAGGAGGAGGGGGAGGAGGAGGAGGAGGAGGAGGAGGAGGAGGAGGAGGAGGAGGAGGAGGAGTAAAGAGGGAGAGCAGGCTTGATTCCCTTTTCCTCCTCCTTACTCTGTGACTAGTAATCACAGGAACCACAGATGCAGTCTATGAATCAGGTTAAGGTCAACTTCTCATAAAGATTACTCATGGCTAATGTACATCTATATAATCATGAAATAGCTGTTTCACCTAGTTTATGGTTGATGAAGAGCCATCTTTCTAAATCAAGATGCTTCTTCCCACACCATTTGCAATGGAAGTAAGAATGGCCTACAAAACCATTTGGTTGAATGTTGAAAGTAAGCAGAGGGCAAAGAAAGATGGAGAAGGGAAAGTGAGAGAGACGAAGTGAATTTTCAAGAGAAAATTCTCTCCCCAAATTCCCTGTTCTTCAGCTCATATTTCATATCTTGAGGTCAGGGGAAGGTGGCTTACAAGTGGACTGGGTAAAGAAAGATTTGAGTATAGAATATAGATACCTAAATCTCAACATTTAGCACAGACATTAAGTTATCTTTCTTAGTGTCCAATGATGACTAATTATCTGTCTGAGATCAAATATTTATATCTTCTCACCAGGCATTCTCAAAATTCATTTCTTACCTGGGAAGGACATTAAAATCTTACTTCATGTATTCATTCCACTGCCTTCATTCATGCTCCATGGAATTATTAGTGAAAAAGAAGACAAACTGTGCCAAGAGATAGCATACAGAAAATGTGCCTGATTGTAGAAAACCTCCTAATTCTCCTTAAATCTGAATGCTCCCTTCCATGGATTCTTACAATCCTTTCCAAGATATATATACTTACAGCCCTTGCTTCCCTCATGGGAATATCCTCTGATGCTGTGTCACTAAGTCCCTGGTGTTTGATAGGGGAGATAATAAGAACAAAAACATGCATTAACTTTGTACAGGATTGTCTCCAAGGATCCCAAGGAATTACTTGTGTTCTCCTTCTTCAAATGGCCCCATATCCCTGTCTTCAATGGTCTGGGCATAGTGCAACATCTGCTTAGCCTGGTGTAGGTGTCCGTGGGAGACAATAACTTTCTGTCCCTGGCTATTGCAACCTCTCTGAGGGTTACCTTGGTTTGTGCCATGTGGGACTGAGGATAGAGTACCAGGGAGGGACACCTGGTTTCTTCCTTGAACCTATAAAACTTCAATATGGACTTCCCCTTTGTCCCTCCATTTGTCTAAAGGACAACTATCTCAGAGCACCACAACATCACCAGTACCTTCTGCTCTGTCCTCCTCAAGTTTATTCTGATTTATTTATTTTTTATTCAAATGTCATTGACATACAATAATGTATTAATTTCAGTGCTAATATAGTGAACTGCTAATACTATGAACATAGTTTTGAACATTTATATGCATTCTAAAGTGATCACCAGGATAAATTTAGCTGCCATCCATCACCATACGAAGTTGTTACAATATTGTTAACTATATTCCCTATGCTGCAACTTTAATTCCCTTTAATTATTTATTTTATAACTAGAAGTTTGAGCCTTTTACTCTTTTTCTCCTATTTCTACCATTCCCCACTGCCCCACACCCTGCCCACCCTAATCCCCTCTGGGGACCACCTGATTGTTCTCTGTATCTATAAGCCTGTTTCTGTTTTGTTTTCGTTTTTTAAGTTAATTTATTTACTTTCAAGTTAGTTGACATACAGTGTAGTATTGGTTTCAGGAGTAGAACCCAGTGAGTCATCACTTAAATATAACACCCTGCTCATCCTAACAAGTGCCCTTCTTAAAGCCCATCACACTTCCCCCCCACCCACCTCCCCTCTAGCATCCCTCAGTGTTCTCTGTATTTGTTTTGTTTTTTAGATTCCATGTATAAGTGAAATGATGTAGTATTTGTTTCTCTCTGTCTCACTTATTTCAACTTAGCAAAATCCTTTAGGTTTATCAATAACATGTTGCAAATGGCAAGATTTCAATATTTTTTATGGTTGAATAATATTTCATTATACATGTATACCGCATCATCTTTATTCATCTATTGATGGACAGTTAGGTTGCTTCCATATTTTGACTATGATAAATAATGCTGCAGTGAACATAGGGGTGCATGTATCTTTTCAAATTAGTGTTCTCATTATGTTCTAATAAATACTCAGAAGTAGAATTGCTGGATCTTATGGTAGTTTTATTCTATTTTAATTTTTTAATATAAGTTATTGTCAAATTGTCTTACATACAACACCCAGTGCTCATCCCAACAAGTGCCCTCCTCAATGCCCCTCACCCATTTTCCCCTCTCCCCCCCCCACCCCATCTACCCTCAGTTTGGTCTCTGTATTTAAGAGTCTCTTGTGGTTTGCCTTATTCCCTCTCTGTTTGTAACTATTTTTTTTAATTTTGGGGGGAAACTCTGTGCTGCTACATCCCCCAACAGTGCATGAGAATTTTCTTTTTCTGCATTCTTACAGTACTGTTTATGTCTTGTCTTTTTGATAATAGCCATTTTTACAGGTGTTCGGTTATAAACAGTGGTTTATATTTGCATTTCCCTGATTATTAGTGATGTTGAGCATCTTTTCATGTGTCTATTGGCCATCCGTATGTTTTCTTTGATAAATATCTGTTTAGGTCCTCTGCTAATTTTTTTTGAAAAGATGACAGCACTTATTTATATTTGATAATCTGTTAGCAAAACTGAACAAAAGTGAAAAAAATCCCTCAAAAATACAACTTTCACAAAACACAGGAATGAAAACATCAACAACAATGCAAACTGCTACACACCTGTGTTCCAATTTGTCTTTTCATTCAAAGCATGGTTTTGAAGTATACATTTTTCTTCCCCTCTTACATGTAGCTGCCAAGAGAATGACTTTATAAATACAATGAATACTATTTATTGGCCAAGCACCACAAAAACTATATGAAATCTCCAGAAAATAGAGATAAAAATAAATTTAACACTGATCCTAAACATTCTACAAATTCCTTTAGGTTATTTGATACTTGTATTCTTAATTTTTTCCTTTTTATCCCATACATACCTAAACATGTGTATGATTTAGGCAATCTATTTTTTGTTGTTCAATACTAAAAATATTTTTTGTTGAGTTGATGAAGGAAAGGTTATCTTTAATATGATTTTTTTCTTTTTCTTCGATTACTTTACAGACTATTTAAATTAGTATATTAATTATAATACTTAAATATTACTGTAAAATGATAAATCATTCCAAATATTGGATTTCTATATTTTTCTTTTTAAAAAAATTTTATTTCTTTAATTTACATCCAAATTAGTTAGCATATAGTGCAACAATGATTTCAGGAGTAGATTTCTTAATGCTCCTTACCCATTTAGCCCATACCCTCTCCCACAACCCCTCTGGTAACCCTCTGTTCCCATATTTAAGAGTCTCTTATGTTTTGTCCCCCTCCCTGTTTTTATATTATTTTTGTTTCCCTTCCCTTATGTTCATCTGTTTTGTCTCTTAAAGTCCTCATATGAGTGAAGTCCTATGATACTTGTCTTTCTCTGACTAACTTCACTTAGCATAATACCCTCCAGTTCCATCCACGTAGTTGCAAATGGCAAGATTTCATTCTTTTTGACTGCCGAGTAATACTCCATTGTATATATATACCACATCCTCTTTATCCATTCATCCATTGATGGACATTTGGGCTCTTTCCATACTTTGGCTATTGTTGATAGTGCTGCTATGAACGTTGGGGTGCATATGTCCCTTCGAAACAGCACACCTGTATTCCTTGGATAAATGCCTAGTAGTGCAATTGCTGGGTCATAGGTTAGTTCTATTTTTAATTTTTTGAGGAACCTCCATACTGTTTTCCAGAGTGGCTGCACCAGCTTGCATTCCCAGGTCCTCTGCTAAGTTTTTAATTGGATTGTTTGGCTTTTTAAAATAGGAATCATGTGAGTTCTTTGTATATTTTGGATATTAACCCATTATGAGAGATGTCACTTGCAAATATCTTCTCCCATGCAGTAGGTTGCCTTTTTGTTCTGTTGATGATGTCTTTCACTGCATCACCCAGGTTTTAAATTAGGAAACCAAAAGAAATGGGGGAATTGATTTGTGTGCTTCAAGGATAATGTTATTCAAAGAATAGAAACTAGTTCAATGGTTAGAACTGGTTTAAAAGCCATCTCCACGTGCATTGAAAATAATGCATATTTCTGTAGCTTAAATTTTTTTTTAAATGTTTATTTATTTTGAAAGAGAAAGAGAGACAGAGAGGGAGAGAGAGAGAGGGAGACAGAGAATCCGAAGCAGGCCCCAGGCTCTGAGTTGTCAGCACAGAGCCCAACACGGGGCACAAACCCACGAACCGCAAGATCAGACCTGAGCCAAAGTTGGATGCTTAACAAACTGAGCCACCCATGTGCCCCTTCTGTCGCTTTTAGACGAAATGTTAATATCTTTATTCATTCTTTCACTTTAGTCTGTGTATGTGTTTAAGTCTGAAAGGAGTCTTTTATAGGCAGCATATAGATGGGTCATGTTGCTTTTTTTAATCCATTCTGTTACTCTATGTATTTTGATTGGAACATTTAGTTCGTTTCCATTTACACTTAAAAAATTATGGATATTTTTTACTTACTAGAATTTTGTTCATTGTTTTCTGATTTCTTCTTTTATTCTCTTCCCTTATGATTTTCTTTCCTCAGTGTTGCTTGTATTCTTTTCTCCTTATTTTTTGTGTATCTATTATTGGTATTTGGTTTGTGGTTACCATGAGGTTCGTATATAGCACTCCATGTATGTAGCAATATATTTTAAGTTGATGGTTGCTTAAGTTCAAGTATGTTCTCAAAGCACTAAATTTTGACCTCCCTGAGTTTTATGTTTTTCACGTCATATTTTACATAGTATTATTTCGTGTATCCCTTGACTAATTATTGTAGGTATAGATGTAGTTGTAGATTTTACTACTTTTACATCCAACTGTAAAGTTTCTGCTGAAAAATCAGCTGATAATTTTATGGGGGTTCTTTTGTACATAATTAGTTTTTATTCTTTTTCTGCTTTTAAGTTTTTCTCTTCATCTTTAACTGTTGACATTTTGATTATGATCAGTTTTGGTGCTGGTATCTTTGAGTTCATCTTATTTGTGACTCTGTGCTCCCTGACTTGCATGTCTGTTTCCTTCTCTAGGTTGGGGACACTTTTAGCCATTATTTCTTCAAGGTTTTTTTTTTGTCCCTTTCTTTCTTTCTTTCTTCTCCTTCTGGGACCCCTATAATGTAAATGTCAGTATGCTTGATGTTATCCCAGAGGTCCCTTAAACTATTATTTTTTTCCTTTTTGTTGTTCCAACTATGTGATTTTCACTACTCTTTCTTCCAGATTCTGATCCATTCTTCTGCATCATATAAGCTGCTACTGATTTCTTCTAGTGTACTTTTCATTTCAGTTATTGTATTCTTCAGCTCAGATTGGTTATTTTTTATGTTTTCTATCTCTTTGTTGAAGTTCTCACAGTGTTCATCCGTTCTCTTCCTGAGTTTAATAAGCATTATTATTACCATTACTTTGAACTCTTTTTTTAAATTTTATTTAAGTTCAAGTTAGTTAACATACAGTGTAGGCTTGGCTTCAGGAGTGGAACTCAGTGATTCATATTTTACATATGACACCCAGGGCTCAACCCAAAAAGTGCCCTCCTTAATACCCCTCACCCATTTACCCCATCCCCCAACCTCAGTTTGTTCTCTGTATTTAAGAGTCTCTTATGGTTTGCCTCCCTCTCTGTTTTTATCTTTTTCCTACCCTTTCCCTATGTTCATCTGTTGTGTTTCTTTTTTTTTATGTTTATTTATTCTTAGAGAGAGATAGCGAGAGTGAGCATTAGCAGGGCAGGGACAGAGAGAGGGAGACTCAGAATCTGAAGTAGGTTCCAGGCTCTGAGCTGTCAGCGCAGAGCCTGAGGTGGAGCCTGAACCTAGGAACTATGAGATCAAGACCTGAGCCAATGTCGGACCCTCAACCAACTGAGCCACGTAGGTGCCCCCTCCTCTGTTGTATTTCTCAAATTCCACTTATGAGTGAAATCATGATATCTGTCTCTCTATGACTGACATATTTGGCTTAATATAATACACTCTAGTTCCATCAGTGTTGTTGCAAATGGCAAGATTTTATTCTTTTTCATTGTTGAGTAGTAGTCCATTGTGTGTGTGTGTGTGTGTATGTGTGTGTGTACATACATACATATCACATCTTCTTTATTTATTCATCAATCAATGGACATTTGATCTGTTTCCATAACTTAGCTATTGTTGATAGCACTGTTATAAACATTGGTGTGCATGTGCCCTTTCAAATCAGCATATTTGTATCCTTTGGATAAATACCCAGTACCCAGTAGTGCAATTGCTGGGTCATAGGGTAGTTCGATTTTTAGTTTTTTTTGGGAACCCCCATATTGTTTTCCAGAGTGGCTGTACCAGTTTGCATTCCCACCAGTAGTGCAAATGGGTTCCCCTTTCTCTGTATCCTCACCAACATCTGTTGTTTTCTGCTTTGTTAATTTTAGCCATTCTGATAGGTGTGAGGTGGTATCTCATTGTGTTTTTTTTCAAATACGAAATTTATTGTCAAATTGGTTTCCATACAACACCCAGTTCTCATCCCAAAAGGTGCCATCCTCAATGCCCATGATCCTCTTTCCCCTCCATCCAACCCCCCATCAACCCTCAGTTTATTCTCAGTCTTTAAGAGTCTATTATGATTTGGCTCCCTCCCTTTCTAACTTTTTTTTCCCCTTCCCCTCCCCCATGGTCTTCGGGTAAGTTTCTTAGGAGCCACATACGAGTGAAAATATATGGTATCTGTCTTTCTCATATGATTTATTTCACTTAGCATAACAGACTCCAGTTCCATCCACGTTGCTACAAAAGGCCATATTTTATTCTTTCTCATTGCCAAGTAGTATTCCATTGTGTATATAAACCATGATTTCTTTATCCATTCATCAGTTGATGGACATTTAGGCTCTTTCCATGATTTGGCTACTGTTGAAAGTGCTGCTATAAACATTGGGATACAAGTGCCCCTATGCATTAGTACTCCTGCATCCCTTGGGTAAATTCCTAGCAGTGCTATTTCTGGGTCATAGATTAGTTCTATTTTTAATTTTTTGAGGAACCTCCACACAGTTTTTAGAGTGGCTGCACCAGTTTGCATTCCCACCAACAGTGCAAGAGGGTTCCCGTTTCTCCACATCCTCGCCAGCATGCAGTCTCCTGATTTGTTCATTTTAGCCATTCTGACAGGCATGAGGTGACATCTCACTGTGGTTTTGATTTGTAGTTTCCCGATGAGGAGCGACGTTGAGCATCTTTTCATGTACCTGTTGGCCATCTGGATGTCTTCTTTAGAGAAGTGTCTATTCATGTTTTCTGCCCATTTCTTCACTGGATTATTTGTTTTTCAGGTGTGGAGTTTGGTGAGTTCTTTATAGAGTTTGGATACTAGCCCTTTGTCTGGTATGTCATTTGCAGATATCTTTTCCCATTCCGTCAGTTGCTTTTTAGTTTTGTTGATTGTTTCCTTTGCAGTGCAGAAGCTTTTTATCTTGATGAGGTCCCAATAGTTCATTTTTGCTTTTAATTCCCTTGCCTTTGGAGATGTGTCAAGTAAGAAATTGCTGTGGCTGAGGTCAGAGAGGTTTTTCCCTGCTTTCTCCTCTAGGGTTTTGATGGTTTCCTGTCTCACATTCAGGTCCTTTATCCATTTTGAGTTTATTTTTGTGAGTGGTGTGAGAAAGTGGTCTGGTTTCATCCTTCTGCATGTTGCTTTCCAGTTTTCCCAGCACCATTTGTTAAAGAGACTGTCTTTTATCCATTGGATATCCTTTCCTGCTTTGTCAAAGATTAGTTGGCCATACTTCTGTGGGTCCAATTCTTTAGTCTCTATTCTATTCCTTTGGTCTATATGTATGTTTTTGTGCCAATACCATGCTGTCTTGATGATTACAGCTTTGTAGTAGAGGCTAAAGTCTGGGATTGTGATGCCTCCTGCTTTGGTCTTCTTCTTCAAAATTCCTTTGGCTATTCGGGGTCTTTTGTGGTTCCATACAAATTTTAGGTTTGCTTGTTCTAGCTTCGAGAGCAATGCTAGTGCAATTTTGATTGAGATTGCATTGAATGTGTAGATTGCTTTGGGTAGCATTGACATTTTAACAATATTTATTCTTCTAATCCATGAGCACAGAATGTTTTTCCGTTTCTTTGTATCTTCTTCAGTTTCCTTCATAAGCTTTCTATAGTTTCCAGCATACAGATCGTTTACATCTTCGGTTAGGTTTATTCCTAGGTATTTTGTGATTCTTGGTGCAATTGTGAATGAGATCAGTTTCTTTATTTGTCTTTTTGTTGCTTCATTATTAGTGTATAAGAATGCAACTGATTTCTGTACATTGAGTTTGTATCCTGCGACTTTGCTGAATTCATGTATCAGTTCTAGCAGACTTTTGGTGGAGTCTATCGGGTTTTCCATGTATAATATCATGTCATCTGCAAAAAGTGAAAGCTTGGCTTCATCTTTGCCAATTTTGATGCCTTTGATTTCCTTTTGTTGTCTGATTGCTGATGCTAGCACTTCCAACACTATGTTAAACAACAGTGGTGAGAGTGGACATCCCTGCCATGTTCCTGATCTTGGGGGAAACCTCTCAGTTTTTCCCCATTGAGGATGATATTAGCTGTGGGCTTTTTATGATGTTTAATATATGTGCTGATGAAGCGAGCACTCTTTATGATGTTTAGGTATGTTCCTTCTATCCCAACTTTCTTGAGGGTTTTTATTAAGAAAAGATGCTGAATTTTGTCAAATGTTTTTTCTGCATCAATTGACAGGATCATATGGTTCTTATCTTTTCTTTTATTAATGTGATGTATCACATTGATTGATTTGCGAATGTTGAACCAGCCCTGCAGCCCAGGAATGAATCCCACTTGATAATGGTGGATAAATGTTTTTATATGCTGTTGAATTCGATTTGCTAGTATCTTATTGAGAATTTTTGCATCCATATTTATCAGGAACATTGGCCTGTAGTCTCTTTTTTTGCTGGTTCTCCGATTTGGAAGTTAAAGTAATGCTGGCTTCATAGAATGAGTCTGGAAGTATTCCTTGCCTTTCTATTTATTGGAACAGCTTTAGAAGGATATGTATTACCTCTTCTTTAAATGACTGGTAGAATTCCCCTGGGAAGCCATCTGGTCCTGGACTCTTATTTGTTGGGAGATTTTTGAAAACTGATTCAATTTCTTTGCTGGTTTTGGGTCTGTTCAAGTTTTCTGTTTCTTCCTGTTTGAGTTTTGGAAGTGTGTGGGTGCTTAGGAATTTGTCCATTTCTTTCAGGTTGTCCAGTTTGTTGGCATATAATTTTTCATAGTATTTCCTGTTAATTGCTTGTATTTCTGAGGGATTGGTTGTAATAATTCCATTTTCATTCATGATTTTATCTATTTGGGTCATCTCCCTTTTCTTTTTGAGAAGCCTGGCTAGAGGTTTATCAATTTTTTTTCCCAAAAACCAACTCTGGGTTTCATTGATCTGCTCTACAGTTGTTTTAGATTCTATGTTGTTTATTTCTGCTCTAATCTTTATTATTTCTCTTCTTCTGCTGGGTTTTGGGTGTCTTTGCTGTTCTGCTTCTATTTCCTTTACGTGCGCTGTCAGATTTTGTATTTGGGATTTTTCCTGTTTCTTGAGATAGGCCTGGATTGCAATGTATTTTCCTCTCAGGACTGCCTTCGCTGCATCCCAAAGCATTTGGATTGTTGTATTTTCATTTTCGTTTGTTTCCATATATTTTTAAATTTTTTCTCTAATTGCCTGGTTGACCCATTCATTCTTTAGTAGGGTGTTCTTTAACCTCCATGCTTTTGGAGGTTTTCCAGACTTTTTCCTGTGGTTGATTTCAAGCTTCATAGCATTGTGGTCTGAAAGTGTGCATGGTATGATCTCAATTCTTGTATACTTATGAAGGGCTGTTTTGTGACCCAGTATGTGATCTATCTTAGAGAATGTTCCATGTGCACTCGAGAAGAAAGTATATTCTGTTGCTTTGGGATGCAGAGTTCTAAATATATCTGTCATGTCCATCTGATCTAACGTATCATTCAGAGCCCTTGTTTCTTTATTGATCCTGTGTCTAGATGATCTATCCATTTCTGTAAGTGGGGTGTTAAAGTCCCCTGCAATTACCGCATTCTTATCAATAAGGTTGCTTATGTTTGTGATTAATTGTTTTATATATTTGGGGGCTCCTGTGTTTGGTGCAGAGACATTTATAATTGCTAGCTTTTCCTGATGGATAGGCCCTGTAATTATATAATGTCCTTCTTCATCTCTTGTTACAGCCTTAATTGAAAGTCTAGTTTCTGTTATAAGTATGGCTACTCTAGCTTTCTTTTGACTTCCAGTAGCATGATAGATAGTTCTCCATCCCTTCACTTTCAATCTGAAAGTGTCCTCAGGTCTAAAATGAGTCTCTTGTAGACAGGAAATAGATGGGCCTTTTTTTTCTATCCATTCTGATACCCTATGTCTTTTGGTTGGAGCATTTAGTCCATTTACATTCAGTGTTATTATAGAAAGATATAGGTTTAGAGTCATTGTGATGTCTGTAGGTTTCATGCTTGTGGTGATGTCTCTGGTACTTTGTCTCACAGGATCCCCTTTAGGATCTCTTGTAAGGCTGGTTTAGTGGTGATAAATTCCTTCAGTTTTTGTTTTTTTGGGTAGACCTTTATCTCTCCTTCTATTCTGAATGACAGACTTGCTGGATAAAGGATTCTCAGCTGCATATTTTTTCTGTTCATCACATTGAAGATTTCCTGCCATTCCTTTCTGGCTTGCCAAGTTTCAGTAGATAGGTCTGCCACTAGTCTTATCGGTCTCCCTTTATATGTTAGAGCATGTTTATCCCTAGCTGCTTTCAGAATTTTCTCTTTATCCTTGTATTTTGCCAGTTTCACTATGATATGTTGTGCAGAAGATCGATTCAAGTTACGTCTGAAGGGAGTTCTCTGTGCCTCTTGGATTTCAATGCCTTTTTCCTTCCCCAGTTCAGGGAAGTTCTCAGCTATGATTTGTTCAAGTACACCTTCAGCCCCTTTCTCTCTCTCTCTCTTCCTCTTCTGGGATTCATATTATACAGATACTGTTCCATTTCATTGCATCATTTAGTTCTCTAATTTTCCCCTCATACTCCTGGTTTTTTTTTTCTCTCTTTTTCTCAGCTTCCTCTTTTTCCATAATCTTATCTTCTAATTCACCTATTCTCTCCTCTGCCTCTTCAATCCGAGCTGTGGTCACCTCCATTTTATTTTGCACCTCACTTGTAGCATTTTTAGCTCCTCATGACTATTTCTTAGTCCCTTGATCTCTGTAGCAATAGATTGTCTGCTGTCCTCTATGCTTTTTTCAAGCCCAGCGATTAATTTTATGACTATTATTCTAAATTCTTGTTCAGTTATCTTGGTTACATCAGTTTTGATTAATTTGCTAGCTGTTGCTACTTCCTGGAGTTTATTGTGAGGAGAATTCTTCCATTTCATCATTTTTGGTAGTCCCTGCAATAGCTCCTAAGTGCAGGGCACTTCCCCTGTGCTGTCCAGAGTAACTTGTGTTGGTGGGCGGGGCTGCAGTCAGACCCTATATCTGCCCCCAGCCCACCGCTGGGGCCAGTCAGACTGGTGTGTACCTTATCTTCCCCTTTCCCAGGGGCAGGACTCACCGTGGAGTGGTGTGGCCCCTGTCTGGGCTACTTGCACACTGCCAGGCTTGTGGTGCTGCTTCAATGTGATCTGGCCAAGGGCGTATTAGCCGAGGTGGATCCTCAAGGTACAAAGGGGCGGGAGGGGCAGGCTTAGCTTGCTTTGTTGTTGGTGGTCCCCTGTGGGAGGGGACTTGCAGCACCAGGAGGGAGGCAGGCCGACCCTTTGGAGGGATGGATTCACAGAAGCACAGCATTGGGTGTTTGCCCAGTGCAAGCAAGTTTGGTGACGGGATCTGATTACCTTTGAGATTTTGGCTGGGGGATGGGAGAGGGAGATGGCTCTTCCCAGCACCTTTGTTCCCCGCCGAACTGAGCTCTGTCTTCTGGGGCTCAACACCTCTCCCTCCCAGTGTCCTCTCGCCCTCCTGCTCTCTGAGCAGAGCTGCTGACTTTTAACATTCCAGATGTTAAGTCCTGCAGGCTGTCAGAACTCACTTCGTCTGGCCCCTCTGCTTTTGCAAGTCAGACTCGGGGGCTCTGCCTTGCCAGGTGGGCTGCCCCTCCATTGCCCCTCCCTCCTGCCAGTCCGTGTAGTGTGTAGTGCCTCTCTGCCCTTCCTATCCTTTCCGTGTGCCTCTCGTCTACGTTTGGCTCTGGAGAGTCCATTCTGCCAGTCATCTGGTGGTTTTCTAGGTTATTTAGGCAGGTGTGGGTGGAATCTGAGCGATCAGCTGGACGAGATGAACCCAGCGTCCTCCTACACCGCCATCTTCCCAGGTCTCCCTCAGGAATCTCTGTGGTTTTGTTTTGTATTTCCCTGATGCTGAGTGATTTTGAGCATCTTTTCATGTGTCTGTTATCCATCCGGTTGTCTTCTTTCAAAAAATGCCTATTCCTATCTTCTTCCCATTTCTTCACTGGATTATTTGTTTTTCAGATCAACCTTACTTTAGGTCACCATTCCCATATTAGTCAATTCTCAAGTTGGTTGGTCAGATATTTAATTATAATTCTTCACAACCACTGGTAGGAAAAGCCATCAGTTTTGGATCTTTTACTCTTCTTAATCATGAAAGCACACAAAATCCATACATCAGAGTCCCAACATGCCCTGGCAAAAACATATTGCCCATTTCCTATCAGTTAATGGCTTATTATCACATCTTACAATTCAATAACCTCACTCTTTAAGATTTCTCCCTTCACCTGGGTCTCTAGGCCCAAATGCAGACCCCCTACGGAGGCATTCCTTGATGACCTGATTGGAATGAAGTATCTAATACCTGATTAATACCTGAATTTAGATTAAACACAATCATGTTCACTGTCATATACTTTTTCAGTTAAATGAAGGTAACTAATATTTATAGGTCTTTCTCGAGTCAACCACAAAACAACCTCATAACATGTGTACTTAACTACCTTTGTTTTATGGTGACTTAGAAAAATAAAGTACCTGGTAAAATGTAACTTGAACCAAGGGCTGCTTGAAGACAAACTGTGTAGTCAATCCACTTCACAAAAAGGCCTCTCTGTTTTGCTTTGACAAAATTAAAAATTTTATGTTAAGAAGCAGCTTTCAAACAACTAATGGAGTCAACATTTTGTGCAGTTTCTCTCTTTGCCAGATTAAACTGAAAAGCATAGACTTTTTGGCATGACGTCTACTATCCCTTGGTACCCTGAATTAAATCCAGGCATGTTTCTAGGCACTGTGAATTAAATTGTTCACGATCCAGCTATTTTATTGTTTATATGATTCATTTTTGTTTTTACATTTTAACATCTCTTATATTGGGATGCACTTAAATCCATGGCATGTGACACATAATTGGTAGCTTTTTTTTTCTCAACGGTACATTAAAATAATGCATCTCACAATTGATGGCATTTTAGATTCAATAAAATACAATAATTTAGAGTCAGTGAAGTCAAGAATAATGTTTGTTTCATCTATGTTTGTCCCAGTCAGTTTATAAATCTTTCTTATGCAGTTTCTATGAGCTACACTTTGTTATTCACTGGAGGCATATAGCATTGAGGAAAAGAAATATTATTTTTCTCTTTGTATCTTACAGACTAGGATCCCATAGCACTTAACACCCAGCCCTTACTGCAGAGGGTACTCAGGAAGTATTTATGAAATTGACTTAAGCATGGACAAAGCCAACTAATTAAGCAGTGTTTTCAAATGTTAGAAGACAGTAACTATCATTCACTTAGTTCTCTGATCCTACAGTTATTTCATCTATCTCTTACTCAGTTCTTCCCCATCCTGAAACTTCCATACTTATTCTTATGATAGTAGAATACAAAAAAGTAAAATACTCATTTTAATCATGCTGTTTGTATCAAAGAGGAGACCTACTGAATAACATCCATGAGGTTATTATAATTAACACTCCTTCTAGTAGTCTTTGTTTCTCCTGAGATCTCTACTATAATTGGAAGGCATAATTAGTAGGTTTTCATTCTAAAGAAAATATTTTGCTATTCTAGAAAATAAGACACCAACTACAATGGAGGAAGTAGGTTTAAGTATTATTAAAATAATGTGCCTTTAGCTAATTACTGTTGTCATCCAAGAGCTCTAATTACTGGAACATTGGTATTAATCTAAACTAGATTATAATAAATATAAGATGTTAATATCAATCCCCAGGGTAATGACTAAGAAAATGACTAGTATATATTTAGATAAATATATATACATAAATACATATTTAATAATACAAATTAATATGCTAATATTGTTATATAATAATTATATATAATAATTATATATATAGTTAGAAAAGGAAATGAGAAGGGAAACAAACTGTACATTATAAAAAAACTAAACACAAAATAAGGAAGTAATAGTTCTTAAATCTTTTTTGGGGGAACAAAAATTGATACAAATCATATAGAAAACATGGAATAAAATGACAGAAATAAGTCCTTACTTTGCAGCAATTAACGTAAATGTAAATGGATTAAACTCTTTAATTCAAAGGAGAGTTTGGAAGAATGGATTAAAAAAGAAACCAGGATCTAACCATATACTATCTACAGGAGACTCACTTGAGGATCAAAGATACAAATAAAAGCAAAAGAGTGGAAAAGATATTCAATGAAAATAGTGACCAAGAGAGAGCTGAGATGGCTAAAACAGACTTTAAGTAAAATGTTGTTACAAGAGGTAAAGAAGGACATTATATAAGGAAAAAGAGTCAGTATCTCAAGAAGATATGAATGCTGGGACAATCCTCTTATCTCTCAGAGTTTTAAAGGAAACGTGGAGACACCCGAAAAACAAATAACCCAGTGAAGAAATGGGCAGAAAACGTGAATAGACACTTCTCTAAAGAAGACATCCGGATGGCCAACAGGCACATGAAAAGATGTTCAGCGTCGCTCCTCATCAGGGAAATACAAATCAAAACCACACTCAGGTATCACCTCACGCCAGTCAGAGTGGCCAAAATGAACAAATCAGGAGACTCTAGATGCTGGAGAGGATGTGGAGAAACAGGAACCCTCTTGCACTGTTGGTGGGAATGCAAATTGGTGCAGCCGCTCTGGAAAGCAGTGTGGAGGTTCCTCAGAAAATTAAAAATAGACCTACCCTATGACCCAGCAATAGCACTGCTAGGAATTTATCCAAGGGATACAGGAGTACTGATACATAGGGCCACTTGTACCCCAATGTTCATAGCAGCACTCTCAACAATAGCCAAATTATGGAAAGAGCCTAAATGTCCATCAACTGATGAATGGATAAAGAAATTGTGGTTTATATACACAATGGAATTCTACGTGGCAATGAGAAAAAATGAAATACGGCCTTTTGTAGCAACGTGGATGGAACTGGAGAGTGTGATGCTAAGTGAAATAAGCCATACAGAGAAAGACAGATACCATATGTTTTCACTCTTATGTGGATCCTGAGAAACTCAACAGGAACCCATGGGGGAGGGGAAGGAAAAAAAAAAAAAGAAGAGGTTAGAGTGGGAGAGAGCCAAAGCATAAGAGACTGTTAAAAACTGAGAACAAACTGAGGGTTGAGGGTTGATGGGGGGTGGGAGGGAGGGGAGGGTGGGTGATGGGTATTGAGGAGGGCACCTTTTGGCATGAGCACTGGGTGTTGTATGGAAACCAATTTGTCAATAAATTTCATATAAAAAAAATAAAAAACGTGGAGAAAAGTGCACAAAAACTCTTAATGTTTGCAATTTGACAAGTAATAAGACAAAATAGCAAAGGTAAAATGTGGAATCACACTCAGCTAAGGCTCCTCTATGAGAATGAAAAAATAAAATCAGAAGAATTTTTCTATAAAGAAATAATCAACTCTAATCAAAGGGAGAGAGATAATAAAACTTATTTTAACCTAAAAGAATTTTTTTTAGGTATTAGTGTATGATAAGAAAAAATAAAAAGAAACAAAGATCTTTTACTAACCAGTTAACCATATCAAAAACAAGGTCCCAATGTAAAATAAACTTAAATATGCTTGTCATAAATGCAGGTTTGTTGTTCCATTTTCATTCCAGTTAATGTTAGAAATAAGACTCTTTTTGCTGTTAAATTGTTTTTTGTTGGTCACCTCAAGTGAAAACTGGTTTTAGGTAATTGTAGAAAGTCATCAAACATGGCTGGGAAAGAAGATAATGATTGTTCATAAAGTGCATTTCTTGGGTTTATTGTTGACTGTATAGCTAAATCCAATTAAGGATTTAAATCCAAGAGGAGGTCTTTGATTTAAAACATTTTTCTGGGTATTTCTTTCTCCAAAAATTATAAATGAGTACTGCAGCTTTCAATTTTGGAAAAGAACTGCAGTAGTATTTCTTCTGATGAAATTAAAAAGGACACTTTGAATTACACTACTCTAAGCTTGAACATGCCTTGGAGCTTTAATTGTGGTCCAACAACTCATACTTTCTTTTCCCTGGTCTTCCTGGACAAGTCATGAGTTCAGAGGCAGCACTTCTGTCTTTGATTATCTGCTCCATGCACCGCAAGCTCAGTGGCTTCAGGCCAGTCACTTTTTCTTATTTGAATGTCAATATATTCATCTTTTGAATAGGACTAATAAAGTCTACCTAATTGGGTTCTGAGCATTAAATGAGATCACATGGTAAAAGCAAAGCCTTGCTGATTCAGACACCCCCCACCCCCATTATTCATAATTACTTCTTCTGTATCAGCTGGTCTGGGAGACACATGAGGGAGAGAATATATATATTGTCTCATCTATTGTTGGGTCACCAGTGTCTAGGACAAGGACTGGCATATACTAGATAGATGCTCAATGATTTTTTCTGAATATGTACCTATTATGACCTAACAATGATTGAAATATACATGGTAGCAGCACAATAGAACTAAGATTGAATTAAGAAATCCATATATATGATTTTGTCAACTAAGCAGAGAGATATGCAATTCTCAGTGTCTTGAGTTTCCAATTAGTAACATGTCAGTTACTAGCAATTATTAATATGTTAAGTACCTGTAGTAGTTATTGTCATGCATTTTCCAGATCCCCCTTTAGGAATGAAGGG
Organism: Felis catus; assembly: GCF_018350175.1. Lineage (NCBI taxonomy): Eukaryota > Metazoa > Chordata > Mammalia > Carnivora > Felidae > Felis > Felis catus. The sequence continues at coordinate 81,725,232 of NC_058380.1, read as the reverse complement.
CTTATTGTCCCAGTTTTGGGGAGGATGCTGATAGACAGCCTTTGGCTGTAAGCCCTTTTTGGGGTTGTCTCAGCTGAAGAAAGCTGTCTAGTCCTAGACCATGCATTTAACTAGGGTAGCCTACTTGCAATGATTGACTGAAGCAGAGGTATAGAGGTCTGGCCCTCTTATCTCAACTTGGGACAGGTCTGTCGGGCATCCCAACTTCAGAATGCTTCTGGGTCAATTGAGGCTTCCTTTGAGACTGCAACATAGTTTGACCTGTCACTCTGCCCAGTCCTGCAGGCATTTCCTTTCCTTAGGTGTTGATCATAAGAGCATTCCAAAGAAATCTCCTAAACTCAAGTCTCCAACTCAGAGTTTGCTTCCTGGAGTATGTGACCTGCAACAGTACTTGTCGATTTATTTCCCAGCTTTATTGAGGTATAACTGACAAATAGCATTGCGTAAATTTAAGGTATAGAATGTGGTAATTTGATATATGTATATATTGTGTAATGGTTACCACAATAAGATTAGTTAACACATCTATCACATAGTTATCATCTATTTTTTTGTGATGAGAACACTTAAAATCTATTTTCTTAGCAAATTTCAAGTATACAATTCATCACATGTATAACTATCACATACACACATATACACACATATCACTACACATGTATAACATAACATGTGAAACTATCATCACATATCATGCAATACATTAGATTCTCAAAACTTATTCATCTTATAGTTGAAAGTTTGTACTCTGTCTGACATCTCTTCATGTCCTCCCTCCCCCAGACTCTGGAATTCACCAATCTACTCTCTGTCTCTGTGAGTTTGACTTCTTTAGATTCTATATATAAGTGATATCTTGTCTCTGTCTGACTTATTTCACTTAGAATAACACCCTCAAGTTTCATCAAGGTTTCAAGGGAGAGTTGCTGAGCCCCCAGACAACAGAGCTTAGTTTTGCAGGGAACAAAGGTCCTCGCCAGTGCCATCTCCCTCGCCCATCCCCCAGCCAAAATCCCAAAGGGAACCAGTTCCTGCCAGGGAACTTGCTTGCTCCACGCAAACACCCATGGTGTGCTTCTGAGGAGCCACCCCTCCGGTAGTGGGTCTGACTCCCTCCCGCTGCCACAGGGCCCCTCCTGAAGTGGATCACCTAAGGAGAAGCGAGCTAAGCCTGCCCCTCCTGCCCCTGTGCACCTTGCCTACCCACCCAAGCTAATATGCCAGATCCCCAGCACCACAAGCCTGGCAGTGTGTAAGTAGCCCAGACGGGCCACGCCACTCCACAGTGAATCCCGCCCCTAGGAGAGGGGAAGAGAAGGCACACACCAGTCTGACTGTGGCCCCAGCGGTGGGCTGGGGGCAGACATCAGGTCTGACTGTGGCCCCGCCCACCAACTCCAGTTATACACCACACCACAGGGGAAGTGCCCTGTAGGTCCACACCACTCCAGGGACTATCCAAAATGACCAAACGGAAGAATTCCCCTCAAAAGAATCTCCAGGAAATAACAACAGCTAATGAACTGATCAAAAAGGATTTAAATGATATAACAGAAAGTGAATTTAGAATAATAGTCATAAAATTAATCGCTGGGCTTGAAAACAGTATACAGGACAGCAGAGAATCTCTTGCTACAGAGATCAAGGGACTAAGGAGCAGTCAGGAAGAGCTGAAAAACGCTTTAAGCGAGATGCAAAATAAAATGGAAACGTTCATGGCTCGGATTGAAGAGGCAGAGGAGAGAATAGGTGAACTAGAAGATAAAATTATGGAAAAAGAGGAAGCTGAGAAAAAGAGATAAAAAAAATCCAGGAGTATCAGGGGAAAATTAGAGAACTAAGTGATACACTGAAAAGAAATAATATACGCATAATTGGTATCCCAGAGGAGGAAGAGAGAGGGAAAGGTGCTGAAGGTGTACTTGAAGAAATAATAGCTGAGAACTTCCCAGGTCTGGGGAAGGAAAAAGGCATTGAAATCCAAGAGGCACAGAGAACTCCCTTCAGACATAACTTGAATCGATCTTCTGCACGACATATCATAGTGAAACTGGCAAAATACAAGGATAAAGAGAAAATTCTGAAAGCAGCAAGGGATAAATGTGCCCTAACTTATAAAGGGAGACCTATAAGACTCGTGACTGATCTCTCTTTTGAAACTTGGCAGGCCAGAAAGGCATGACAGGAGATCTTCAATGTGATGAACAGAAAAAATATGCAGCCGAGAATCCTTTATCCAGCAAGTCTGTCATTTAGAATAGAAGGAGAGATAAAGGTCTTCCCAAACAAACAAAAACTGAAGGAATTTGTCACCACTAAACCAGCCCTACAAGAGATCCTAAGGGGGACCCTGTGAGACAAAGTCCCAGAGACATCACTACAAGCAGAAAACATACAGACATCACAATGACTCTAAACCCATATCTTTCTATAATAAAACTGAATGTAAATGGACTAAATGCGCCAACCAAAAGAAATAGGGTATCAGAATGGATAAAAAAACAAGACCCATCTATTTGCTGTCTACAAGAGACTCGTTTTAGACCTGAGGACATCTTCAGATTGAGAGTGAGGGGATGGAGAACTATTTATCATGCCACTGGAAGCCAAAAGAATGCTGGAGTAGCCATACTTATATCAGACAAACTAGACTTTAAATTAAAGGCTGTAACAAGAGATGAAGAAGGACATTATATAATAGTTACAGGGTCTATCCATCAGGAAGAGCTAACAATTATAAATGTCTATGCGCCGAATACCAGAGCCCCCAAATATATAAAACAATTTCTCATAAACATAAGCAACCTTATTGATAAGAATGTGGTAATTGCAGGGGACTTTAACACCCCACTTACAGAAATGGATAGATCATCTAGACACACGGTCAATAAAGAAACAAGGGCCCTGAATGAGACATTGGATCAGATGGACTTGACAGATATATTTAGAACTCTGCATCCCAAAGCAACAGAGTATACTTTCTTCTCGAGTGCACATGGAACATTCTCCAAGATAGATCATATACTGGGTCACAAAACAGCCCTTCATAAGTTTACAAGAATTGAAATTATACCATGCATACTTTCAGACCACAATGCTATGAAGCTTGAAATCAACCACAGGAAAAAGTCTGGAAAACCTCCAAAGGCATGGAGGTTAAAGAACACCCTACTAACGAATGAGTGGGTCAACCAGGCAATTAGAGAAGAAATTAAAAAATATATGGAAACAAACGAAAATGAAAATACAACAATCCAAACGCTTTGGGACGCAGCGAAGGCAGTCCTGAGAGGAAAATACATTGCAATCCAGGCCTATCTCAAGAAACAAGAAAAATCCCAAATACAAAATCTAACAGCACACCTAAAGGAACTAGAAGCAGAACAGCAAAGGCAGCCTAAACCCAGCAGAAGAAGAGAAATAATAAAGATCAGAGCAGAAATAAACAATATAGAATCTAAAAAAACTGTAGAGCAGATCAACGAAACCAAGAGTTGTTTTTTTGAAAAAATAAACAAAATTGACAAACCTCTAGTCAGGCTTCTCAAAAAGAAAAGGGAGATGACTCAAATAGATAAAATCATGAATGAAAATGGAATTATTACAACCAATCCCTCAGAGATACAAACAATTATCAGGGAATACTATGAAAAATTATATGCCAACAAATTGGACAACCTAAAAGAAATGGACAAATTCCTGAACACCCACACTCTTCCAAAACTCAATCAGGAGGAAATAGAAAGCTTGAACAGACCCATAACCAGCGAAGAAATTGAATCGGTTATCAAAAATCTCCCAACAAATAAGAGTCCAGGACCAGATGTCTTCCCAGGGGAGTTTTACCAGACGTTTAAAGCAGAGATAATACCTATCCTTCTCAAGCTATTCCAAGAAATAGAAAGGGAAGGAAAACTTCCAGACTCATTCTATGAAGCCAGTATTACTTTGATTCCCAAACCAGACAGAGACCCAGTAAAAAAAGAGAACTACAGGCCAATATTCCTGATGAATATGGATGCAAAAATTCTCAATAAGATACTAGCAAATCGAATTCAACAGCATATAAAAAGAATTATTCACCATGATCAAGTGGGATTCATTCCTGGGATGCAGGGCTGGTTCAACATTCACAAATCAATCAACGTGATACATCACATTAATACAAGAAAAGATAAGAACCATATGATCCTGTCAATCGATGCAGAAAAGGCCTTTGACAAAATCCAGCACCCTTTCTTAATAAAAACCCCTGAGAAAGTCGGGATAGAAGGAACATACTTAAACATCATAAAAGCCATTTATGAAAAGCCCACAGCTAACATCATCCTCAATGGGGAAAAACTGAGAGCTTTTTCCCTGAGATCAGGAACACGACAGGGATGCCCACTCTCACTGCTGTTGTTTAATATAGTGCTGGAAGTTCTAGCATCAGCAATCAGATAACAGTAGGAAATCAAAGGCATCCAAATTGGCAAAGATGAAGTCAAGCTTTCGCTTTTTGCAGATGACATGATATTATACATGGAAAATCCGATAGACTCCACCAAAAGTCTGCTAGAACTGATACATGAATTCAGCAAAGTCGCAGGATACAAACTCAATGTACAGAAGTCATTTGCATTCTTATACACTAACAATGAAGCAACAGAAAGACAAATAAAGAAACGGATCCCATTCACAATTGCACCAAGAAGCATAAAATACCTAGGAACAAATCTAACCAAAGATGTAAAAGATCTGTATGCTGAAAACTATAGAAAGCTTATGAAGGTAATTGAAGAAGATATAAAGAAATGGAAAGACATTCCCTGCTCATGGATTGGAAGAATAAATATTGTCAAAATGTCAATACTACCCAAAGCTATCTACACATTCAATGCAGTCCCAATCAAAATTGCACCAGCATTCTTCTCGAAGCTAGAACAAGCAATTCTAAAGTTCATATGGAAACACGAAAGGCCCCAAATAGCCAAAGTAATTTTGAAGAAGAAGACCAAAGCAGGAGGCATCACAATCCCAGACTTTAGCCTCTACTACAAAGTTGTCATCATCAAGACAGCATGGTATTGGCACAAAAACAGACACATAGACCAATGGAATAGAATAGAAACCCCAGAACTAGACCCACAAACGTATGGCCAACTAATCTTTGACAAAGCAGGAAAGAACATCCAATGGAAAAAAGACAGTCTCTTTAACAAATGGTGCTGGGAGAACTGGACAGCAACATGCAGAAGATTGAAACTAGACCACTTTCTCACACCATTCACAAAAATAAACTCAAAATGGATAAAGGACCTGAATGTGAGACAGGAAACCATCAAAACCCTAGAGGAGAAAGCAGGAAAAGACCTCTCTGACCTCAGCCGTAGCAATCTCTTACTCGACACATCCCCAAAGGCAAGGGAATTAAAAGCAAAAGTGAATTACTGGGACCTTATGAAGATAAAAAGCTTCTGCACAGCAAAGGAAACAACCAACAAAACTAAAAGGCAACCAGTGGAATGGGAAAAGATATTCGCAAATGACATACCGGACAAAGGGCTAGTATCCAAAATCTATAAAGAGCTCACCAAACTCCACACCCGAAAAACAAATAACCCAGTGAAGAAATGGGCAGAAAACATGAATAGACACTTCTCTAAAGAAGACATCCGGATGGCCAAAAGGCACATGAAAAGCTGCTCAACGTTGCTCCTTATCTGGGAAATACAAATCAAAACCACACTCAGATATCACCTCACGCCAGTCTGAGTCGTCAAAATGAATAAATGAGGAGACTATAGATGCTGAAGAGGATGTGGAGAAACGGGAACCCTCTTGCACTGTTGGTGGGAATGCAAATTGGTGCAGCCACTCTGGAAAACAGTGTGGAGGTTCCTCAAAAAATTAAAAATAGACCTACCCTATGACCCACCAATAGCACTGCTAGGAATTATCCAAGGGATACAGGAGTACTGATGCATAGGGGCACTTGTACCCCAATGTTTACAGCAGCACTCTCAACAATAGCCAAATTATGGAAAGAGCCTAAATGTCCATCAACTGATGAATGGATAAAGAAATTGTGGTTTATATACACAATGGAGTACTACAGAGCAATGAGAAAGAACGAAATATGGCCCTTTGTAGCAAGGTGGATGGAACTGGAGAGTGTGATGCTAAGTGAAATAAGCCATACAGAGAAAGACAGACACCATATGTTTTCACTCTTATGTGGATCCTGAGAAACTTGACAGAATCCCATGGGTGAGGGGAAGGAAAAAAAAAAAGAAGAGGTTAGAGTGGGAGAGTGCCAAATATGAGAGACTCTTAAAAACTGAGAACAAACTGAGGGTTGATGGGGGTGGTAGGGAGGGGAGGGTGGGTGATGGGTATTGGGGAGGGCACCTTTTGGGATGAGCACTGGGTGTTGTATGGAAACTATTTTGACAATAAATTTCATATATTGAAAAAAATAAAATTAAATTAAAAAAATGATATTGATAGTATTGGTGTTATAGAGAAAGATATTTTTGCTTTAATAATATTTATATGCAGAATGACTATTAACAGAAGGGGATGCAAATGACATTAAATAATATCAAGGGTGTGTTCAGTAGCTCAGGAAAATCAGATATCATACTGAGCCCAAGTTGCCAATAAGTATCTTCAGACACCAAAATTACTAAAAAAAAAATCACTTTACAACTCTTTACGGTTGTCTTATTCACTTGAAGAAAAGTTTAAAATTTTGACTTTGTTTAGATCAATATTGAGTATCCAGGGAGCTAAAGAGATCTATCATCACATATCATGCTGTACATTAGTGGTAGTAATAATAATAAATAATAATTATTTATGGAGTCCACTGTTGTGCTAGTCAGTGTCCCAGTCACATTATAAATACTTTATATATTATCTTATAGTCTTTATAGTACCTCATTATCTTTTTGTAGCAATAAATCTTAGAATAAGGGAAGACATAGGGTTTCTGTCTGAAAGCCACTGATGGTGACCTTTCTGATGTAAAATAATGTAGCCCCCATGACCACATGGCTGTTTTCTTAGACTGGTGAGTGGGATAACCCCTGCGCTTATGTGCTTGCCTTCTGGAAAGGTGGCAGGTAAGCACAGTATGGCAGGCAGAACTCTAAGGAGGCCCCCAATATCCTTACCCTGCATATTTTGTGGGACTCTGAATATGCTGGATTTTCCTCCTGTGATTAGGTTATGTCGTATGGCTCAGTTGAGTTTAAGAGAGATTATTTGGGTGGGTCAGACTTAATCACATGAGTCCTTTAAATCTGGGTAGGTAGGAGGTCAGAGACAGAGGAAGTCAAAGATTAGAAGCATGAGGAATACTAGCTGCACTTGTTGGTCTGGAGATGGAGGAGCCACATGGAGAAGATTGTGACTTGCCTCTCGGAGGTGAGAGATGTCCCTGGCTCACAGCTAGTAGGCAAATGAGATCCTCTTTTGCAACTGCCAGGAGCTGAATTCTGTCAACAAACTAAATAAGCTTGGATGCATAGTTTTCTCCAGAGCATCCAGACAGGAAGTCAGCCTGGTCCATGCCTTGATGTTGGCCTTGTGATACTATCAACATGATTTATGACTGTTGAAGTTGACCTTGATTATCTGGATGAAGTAGTGATGGTGAGGCTTCTCCACTATAAAGCTACTCTGGTCATACCCTCCAGCCTTTTTCTATATTGTCCTCTTCGGGAGAAAAATCACTATGCATAGCATATGCCTGAAGAGTAGGAAGTTATACTCCTTTATAAGGATGGAGTTGCTTTGTTTTAAACCTTTTTTTTTGCTTGTTTTCAATGGTTTTCTAATATATAATTTTTAAATTTTAGTTTAATTAAAAAATTTTTTATTTGAGTATAGTTGACATGCAGTGTTACATTAGTTTCAAGTATACAACATAGTGATTTGACAACTCTATGTATTTTGCTATGCTCACCACAAGTGTAACTACTGTCTATCACCATACAGTACTATTACAACACTACGGACTAGATTCCTTATGCTATGCCTTTTATTCCTGTGATTTATTCATTCCATAACTGAAAGCCTGGATCTTCTGCTCCTCTTCACCCGTTTTTCCCATACCCCAACCTATCCCCTCTGGCAACCATCAGTTTGTTCTCTGTATTTATAGTTCTGCTTCTGCTTTTTTTAACACATAAGTTTAGAGAATGGCTTTATGTGGATATCTGATTGGAGGGCGGGGTCGGTGTCACAAGGAGGAGGCTCTACCAAGCACTACTAAAGGCTCTGTGTTGTCTGCCACAATGCCCAAGGCTCTAGAGTGATTGGAACTGGAAGCATTTGGCCACTCATTCAGGAGGAGACACATTTTGGCTCATGGAATTAATGTAATTGGGGTTCAAGGGACTACCTCAATGGCTGATTAGTCCCTGCAGGAGGGAATCCAAAAGTTTGCATCATAGCCTCTCCAGAGGGTTAGAAGTCTGGGCTGCATGGTGGCATCTTCTACTAAGAGGAGAGCACTGAACATTTTCTGGCCCATTTATCATCTGGGGATTCATGACTCCTTTGAGGCTGATTCCGCCTCCTTGGTTCAAAGATGGGAAGATAGCGCTTTTTTTAAGGCTGGATTTGATGACAGACTCCTGCTGCAAACATCATGTGAAGACTTACACTACCCTCCCCCATAGGATTTATTGTCCAGTTCTGTATTATCTGGTATTTTCAAACAGGCTAACAGTGAAATTCTTCTGAAACTTAAATGTAACAATTAATAGACTTAAATTTTGGATGTATGCTCTCCGATTGAGGAAGTTATACATAAGGAAATAGAAAAGCAACAACAAGATAGCCTCAACAGCCTATCTAGCTACCAAAAGAAGGGAAACAATGAGAACAAAGTATAAAAACAGAACGTTTCCAGCAATTCTCAGGGAAGCAACTCCACCATTTGTAACGTAAAGGAAATCAGGTCATGTTTCCACATCAAGTGACTTTCATCATACTTTGGAATAAAATGCAAGTTCTTAACCAGGACTTAAAAAGGCAACTCCATTCTAACCCTCTTGTTATAATCCAGCCATGCTGACTTTTGAAATGTTCCTTGAACTAAGGTTTTCCATCTCAGGACATTTGCACCTGACATTCCTTCCCTCCAAGCTCTCCACAGCTGGCTCTGTCTCCTCATTCATCCCTCAGATTCACTGTCAGTTTTTCTGAGGACACAGTCAATGGAACATTAGGTTTTCAGACAGCAATGACTGTGTGGGGTGTAATGGGGACAGGGTTGGACAATCTGGTTTAGTTAAGTGAGTGTGGCTTTTGAGCTGGACCAACTTAGAGTGGTGGCTCTGGCCACTTAATAGCTGCATGTTCTCAAGCAAGTCCGTTCACCTTCTCTCTGCCCCCATTTCCTCTTCTGTACATAATGGGCAATAAGATCTTCCTCAAAGCTTTCTCTTGCCCTCAGGTGAAAATAATTGACTTGCATAAAGTGCCTACAATAGTTCTTGGTGTTTATCAGGCATTGAAATATTGCAAACTCCCCCTCCAAAAAAACAGCTTTATTGTGTTATCACTGATACCCAAAAACTACACATATTTAATGTACACAATTTGATCGTTTGGACATTTGTATACACTCATGAACCATCACCCCCAAGCAATTCCTCTTCTTTACTCCTCAGCAGTACTCTGAAACATGGCATTTCTTTTAAGTTAAAAAAAATGTTTACTTATTTTGAAACGGGGGGGTGGGGGAGGGAGAGAGAGAATCCCAAGCAGGCTGCATACCCAGCATGGAGCCTGATGCGGGGCCCAATCCCACGATGATGAGCTCATGACTGGAACTGAAATCAAGAGTCGGATACTCAACTGATTGAGCCACCCAGGTGCTCCTGAGGCATGGCATCTCCTAACTACTTCTATAATTCATGAAAGACCTCTCTTCTTAGTATGGATCCTTTTTTGAAATTGCTTAAGGCAAAATTAGTATCTTTGAGAAAATTTTCCTTGTGGTCATATTGGACCCTTAGGGTAAGGGAGAAGGTCATGGTTAAGGGTATGGAACTGAAGGACTGCCTTCCTCTTGAGGTCTAAGTTATTGTGGCTCAATTCCCCCATTCACCAACCTGCAGAAGTTTAAATTGTCCTGGTGATTTCTGCACATTTTTAAAAGGTGTATGTCCTCTTGGTCATCTCTACCTGTGGGGCTCCAGTTTCCAAGAATGTCAAGTTGGAGCTCCACCTCACTGATCTAGAATTGATTTTTTTCCCAGAAATTGCAGAAGGCAGAATTAATAAGTCAGAGAAATTCTCTTTACAGCCACATATGCACCCTTAGGGAGGCAGGATAGGGGTTAAGAGTAAAAACCGTAATTGTCCAAACAGATTTCAATCTCCAGAACTGAGGTTAAGAAATGTTTGATCTCCAGAAAGTTATTTATACTTTTTTGCTTGTTTTGTTTCAAGTTTTTATTTAAATTCTAGTTGTTTAACATACAGAGTAATGTTGGTTTTAGGAGTAGAATTTAATGATTCATCACTTATATATAACACCCAGTGCTCATCACAACAGGTACCCTCCTTAATACCCATCATCCATTTAGTCCATCTCACGCCCACCTCCCCTCCAGCAAACCTAAGTTTGTACTCTACCACTAAGAGTCTCTTATGGTTTGCCTCCTTCTCTTCCCCACCCTCCTGCCGTGTTGATCTGGTTTGTTTCTTAAAATCCACATATGAGTGAAATCATATGGTATTTGTCTTTCTCTGACTAACATTTTGCTTAGCATAATACACTGTAGCTCCATCCACGTCATTAAAAATGGCAAGATTTCATTCTTTTTGGTGACTAATATTCCAGTGTATATGTATACCACAGCTGTGCACCCTGATGTTTGTACTAGCATTATCAACAATAGCCAAATTATGGAAAAACCCCAAATGTCCATTGACTGATGGATGGATAAAGAAGTTATTTATACATTTTGATCCTCATGTATCCCATCTGAGATATGCAAATAATGAATTTGTGTTTTCTGTTAAAGACTTAGTAGAGAATTAGTATCATCATGCATGTAAAGTCCCTAGTCTGGTCTCTTTCAAAGTTAAGTGCTCTATGGTTACTGTGATTATATAGTCTTGAGTACCAGCAGGGTTCCTCTGCTGAAAGTCTAGGTAAGATCAGATAGAATCCCTCACTTCCAAAGTCAGTGGAAGTTTAAACCTATGCCAATATTTCTGCAAGTCCAAGAGGATTGTGATATTATTGTGACCTCTTTCTATAAGTTTCTGCTTCTGTTACTCCCCACATGACCAGATATGCAACTTAAGCCCTTTCCTAATGACTCATATAAGGAGTGGGGTTTGCTAAAGATGTTTAGAGTATGTGTTGTGTGTGTTTTGGAGGAAGTTGATACTTTCATAAAAGGAACAGTTTCTAACTGATCCTTCATCAACCTGCTATCAATATCCGTTTACAGGTCTGTCTTGGGAAAATTTTCACGTCTGGTTAAGTCCTATGTAGTCTCCAGTTTACCCCACCTGGTTGACCCCTCTCTCCTGTACATCTTTATATGAGAATAATGGAGAAAAGCCTCTTAACCTTTGTGTGCTTCCCAAGACCACTGCCCTCTTCTGTGAACTGACTATAGAGGAGCAGCAAAATAACATATTCATGAATTTCGTATTTTCTGATAAATAACTGTCAAGTGCCTCAACCGTGTTCCAGCTCCGTTGGGCATGTCCATGCTTTGGTTCTTATTCTTTTGTGAGATTTGTTTGCGTAGCTGAGGTTTGTCTCTTTTTCCCTTGTGAATCTTTACAATAAACCCCTGTGACAATGTTGAATCCTACCTGAGCCCTGTGCTCCTGGAAAACAGTAACAGAGAAGAAATCCTCCCACCCTTTTGTGCTCTGAAAAATGACTGGACTTTGACCCTCAGCCAAAGTCCACATACCACCCCTGTGTGATGGCCCCTCTGAATGTCCACTGATGCCTGGGAAAAACTTTCCCTGATCAACTATCCAATCTCACCACTGTCACCTGCTCACCCCACTTTACCACACGTGGTTCCTTCTAGCTTCTTCCTCTTCCTCCTATAAAAGAAAAGCCCTTTTCTGCCTGACCTTTGAGACTTCTTGCAGATCTCCTGGCTGGGTATTCTTCCTGTTACAGCAGTCCTCTCTCACTTACTACTATGGCCCCTTCTCTCCATCTTGGAATAATCCTTTCAAATACAGTCTCTCTTTACTTAAGCCCAGAGGTTTTTTGTTTTTTTGTTTTTGACACCTGTTACTTAAAAGTATACATGTTCCTCTGTACCTTGTAACTGGAAACAACCCAAATAACACAAAATTTCACTCTAAAGTCTTGTGTTGCCTATTTTGTTTTGTTTCCTTAGGCTCCTGCAGATTTTTGGCCATCAGACTGTTGGCTTATCATCTAGCACATAATATTTGTTTTTAAGTCTCAGAGACTGGCACATAGTGTATAATAAATAGAAATTTGTCAAATGAACAAATGAATTCACAAATCTCTGAGTGGCCAAATAAACTTATGGACTAACAGCGACCTTAATATTTTTCAGAACTCACCAATGGACAAAGGCATTTTTCCATGCCCAATTCTGTTTTTCTTGTTAGTAGTTGGGTCACATCTGTTAAGGAAGAAGAATCCCTAGCAGTTGGAGGCATCTATTATCAGGGTAATTGGAACATAATATCTACTCCCTGAGAGAGTGGCACACTTAAATTTGGGTCAAATGAAATTAATAAGGAAAGACAATGCATAGTCGACTGTGCCAGGTGGGAAGCAGGGAAGAACACTGAGATGCTATGCTCTTGAGGAACTGGCCTGGGACTGATTCACCAAGAGTCATCTACTGGGGTGATTTCATTTTTTTACCATATAATAACTATAGAAGTCAGGACCTTAGTCTTTGAAATTGACCTAGAGGAAGGAGTCATGACCATTATAAGGGGAGAAAGAGAGATCTTGCTATTGAAGGGCACTTGGGCTACCATGATAAGTTACACACTCATACATGCGTGCGCGCGCACACACACACACACACACACACACACACACACACAAAGTCATTCAAACAGCTTTAAATGACTACATAAGAAAACTCAGCCCTATGAATAGGGATACCTATAAATAAGGAGTTTCTAGTGATCAAACTCAAGGATAGGAGCGATTTCAATAGGATTGAAATTATGTGAAAGGCATGTGATGTCCTGGAAACCAGATGTGTTTTCCAAATTTAGACTGGTGCACAGAGAACAAGATACAGGTAGACCTTGTCCCAGTCAGATAATATTAGAGACCACTGGGAAATAGGCATCATATTTAGGAGTAGCTTCAACACATTAGTTTCATCACATGCAATAAACATTCTTCTATCAGGGATGAAACAAATCATTAAAGTTACCATCCTTCAGAATTGAATGACAGACACGTTAAAAACCTGCAGTCAGGGGTGAGAGATTAACGGGCTTCTCTTAAGACCTCAGATTCCTTATTGGCATTTCACCCAGTGCATCAGCTTTGTCAAGCCCTGCTTCATGTCTTTGTTCCTCAGACTATAGATAAATGGGTTTAGCATGGGGGTTAGTATGGTGTAGATAATTGTTGCTATTCGATCCTTGACAGTATAGTTGGACAGGGGCTGGAAATAGACATAGCTAATGCTTCCATAAAACAGGGTCACCACTGTGAGATGAGAGCCACAGGTGGAAAATGCTTTGCGCTTCCCAGCAGCTGAAGGAATCTTCAGAACAGTGATGAGGATTCTTAAGTAAGAGATGATGATGCACGAAAAGGGTGTCATTATGACAGCCAACCCTTCTGTCATTACTGTGATTTCTTTGACAAAATGGGAGGAACAGGACAATTTCAGCACTGGCTGGTCATCACAGAAAAAATGGTGGATGACATTAGAGGAACAGAAGATGAGTTGATTGGTTAGGAGAATGTGCAGGAGGGAGTGGAGGTGTGGAATGCAGAAGGAGAGGATCAGAAGCAGGACACAGCGTCTGTGATTCATGATGGTGATGTAGTGAAAAGGATAACATATGGCTACATAGCGGTCAATGGCCATGGCTGCCAGGAGGTAACTGTCTGTATTTCCAAAGGCTATGAAGAAGTACATCTGGGTCAGACACTCACCATAAGAGATGGCCTTTGTCTCTGATAAGAGGTTCACCAGCATCTTGGGGATAATGACTGTCACATAGCAAATGTCAACAAAGGACAGGATGCTCAGGAAAAAGTACATGGGTGTCTGGAGGCGAGTGTCTGAGTGAATGGCTAGGATGATGAGCACGTTTCCTATCACTGTGATGAGGTAGATGGGGAGAAACACAGCAAAGAGTGGCTTCTGATCTTCAGGTCGAGAGGAGAGTCCCAGGAGGATGAATTCAGAGGGTCTTGTTAGGTTACTTTTCCCCATAGCTTTGAGTTCACCTAGAGATAAAGTAACACTATAACAGACTCTTCCAACATTCGATATAATCTACCCAAGAATTTTTTTGTTTATTCTTCCTATCAGCAATTAAAACAACCAAAATATTACAATTACCTGGATTGTGACTTCTTTCCATTAACGTTCAGAATTCAGAATTTAATGTATATTTTAACCCCCTTTCAGTCTTCTGCTGTAAAGAGAGACTAATACAGGGAAAACAGAAATGGGAGAAAGAAAAAAGAAGATAGATACAGAGAGGGAATGAGAGAAAGAGAGAATTCTCTGAAAGGGCAGGAGCAGAATCCTGGAGAAATTATCTTTTGATTGAGGATTTTCATTCATTAATTCATGGCAGGAGGATCAGCAGTTTGCTTCCCATCTAATTTCCAGCTGATGGAATGATGATTTCTGCTAACTCTGATGTTTTTCTCTGCATCAATTATTCTGGAGGTTGAAAATTATCTGAAAAGGCAATGAAATATGAGATCACCCAACAGGTATTCCGTGCCTCTCACTTTCTAGTGAAAATTAATTGGAGCGAAAGAATAAGCATAAAAAGATAAAAGATAGGCAGAGATAATAGGACAGTGAAAACATTTCTTTTAATGATAATATCAATCCCATCCTGTGCCCAATCCCTGGATCTAAAAGTGTTGTTATTGTGGTATGTGCTTATTTGTGTTGGTGTAATTCTTTTCCAAATTCCTGTCTTAGCTATAGACAGACTGCCCAGAAAAATCACAGAAGGAAGGCATCTGCTCCTAGACAAGATTTCAACCTTCATGAATCTGAAGGTTTTCTTCCCTGCCTCCTCTGGACCTTCTACAGGCTGAGGGGACTATAGACATTCATAGACTCCACCCTCTGTCAAAGGAGCATCCTTTGAGACTGTGAAGAAGTCCCCAAAGCTTAGGTAGAGGAGACATTAGAGCACAAGAGAACTTCAATTATTGAAGTTTTGGAGTTTCTTCCCTAAGGATTCTGTGAAGTATCAGTGCTTTGTTTCTCCTGTGGCAGTCACCATTTTTACCTTTCTCCTTTAGGCCAAAAACACCCTATATGAGGTTGGCTCTGGTGACAGAGATGCCCAGTGCTGGCTCTCCCAAACTTCATAAGCATTTATCCCATAGCTGTATTATTTATGTTGAGAGACAGTCTATGGTCAGATAACCTTTTTTCAGAGTGCACATAGCTTTGCATTAAAAAGACTAGAACATCTGATGCCACCACTTTTCCATCTCTCAGGTTTAGAAGCAGCCCCTGGTTGGTCAATATTTTATAACTTCAGAATATAAAAGTTAATACTTCAGATTTTAGACCCCAGACCATACTCTTTACTCTTCTGTCTGAAGCATCTCTAAGTCTGGTTGTAAAATATTGATGTATGACCCTTGTTTTTTGACTCAGGGAAACCACCAGGTGAATATATTTTATGTTTTATGGAATCCTGAGTTCTTGGTCATTTGGGGCATCTCACTGTGTGTCCACTGCAGAATTACCCAATGAGGACTCAACTCCCTCCTGGCCTCCCAGTATAGCCATTACCCAAGAATATCCCATTCTTTATTATTGATTGCTCCTTTACCCATTTATATTATCATGCCTTTGTTTAGACTCTCCCTCATCTGCTCTACCTAACCTGCAAGGCTTGAGTTTAGCTTCCTCTAGGACACTTTGCTGGATGACTACCAGTTGGAATGAGTCTGTCTTCTGTCCTTTTTTAATACTTTGGACTTTCACTGTAGTCAGTGTCTCAATCTCTTTCTCTTATTGCTTATACATTAGGGGCGCCTGGGTGGCTCATTTGTTTGTGTGTCCCAGTCTTGATTTTGGCTCAGGTCATGATCCTGGAGGCATGGGAGAGCCCCGTGTTGGGCTCCACGCTGAACATGGAGGCTGCTTGAGATTCTTTCTCTCTCTCCCTCTGCCTCTCTTCCCCACTTTTGCTTTCTGTCTAAAGTAAAAAAAAGAATATAAATAACCCCAACTGTTATATGTAGGGTTCTATTGTTTAATGTACAATTTTTTGTGATGTTATTTAAATATGTATAAGCTCAAACCAACTGTACATTCTTTGTTATTTACTAAACAAATGTTTAAATGTTTATTTATTTATTTTGGAGAGAAAGAGAGCAAGTGAGCACAGGTGAGGGTCAGAGAGATTGGGAAAGAGAATCACAAGCAGGCTCCATGCTATCAGTGTGGAGCCAGATGTGGGGTTTCATTCCACAAACCGTGAGATCATGGCCTGAGCTGAAGACAAGAGTTGGATGTTCAATTGACAGAGCTACCCAGGTGCTCCCTAACTGTACATTCTTAATATTTATACTGTTCATAAATCAAAAACCCTAAAAAATAGGAAATAATATTTTTACAAATTAAATTCACATAAAGTCATGTAAACTGTAACAACTCAAATGAAATTGAAAATAATTTAATTGGTGGAAACCAATTTGTCAATAAATTTCATATAAAAAAAGAAAATAATTTAATTGGTGAATAATGTTATTTTGATTAAATTGATTACCTTTATTGGTATTAAACAATGAAGAGTATAGCTTCTAATCCAGTTCTTTATCTAATCTCTCTTTTTTTGTATTTGAATTTCAATAATACTAATGAAAGTAATGTTTGTTTGCACAAGCAGGTAGTAAAAATGCCACTAATAGGTTGAAGAATTTCTTTTTGGTGCATAAAAATTAACACATCATTAAATCAAAACTCTACTAGTTAGCAATTCATGATCATTAATATTAATGAGGTATTTATAGATACCTTCATGTATCTGTTTATTTGAAAAATAGATTAGCATTGGGATCATATTTAAAGATGCAATGGAGGGTACTCAGATTGGTAAAGAAATCAAACCACTAAAGACAACAATAATAACTCTTAACATTTTCGAATGGTATATATGAGGCAGACTCTTAAGACTATGACAAATATTACTTATTATCACAGCATCCCATTGTGTACTGGAAGAAGACATGATGTCATTTATAATGTAAATGGGCATTCCCAAGACTACTTGGTTATCCTCCTGAACTGTTTAGGAAGGAAGTCCTATGTCACTGTCCAAATCTTCATGGTAGGTAGTCAGATTGGTACTTGTTTCAGAGGAACTGGTCTGAAATTAGTCACACTGGAAAAATCAAGATAGCTAAGTAGCTATTGGGACTTCATCAAAATAAAAAACTTCTGCACAGCAAAAGAGACAATCAACCAAACTGAAAGGAAGCCTAATGGAATGGAAGAAGATATTTGCAAACGACATATCAGTTAAAGGGTTAGTATCCAAAATCTATAAAGAACTTGCCAAACTCAACATCCAAAAAGCAAATAATCTAGTTTAAAAAAATGGGCAGAAAATGTGAATAGACATTTTTACAAAAAAAGACATACAGATGGCTAATGGACACATGAAAAGATGCTCAACATCACTCATCATCAGGGAAATACAAATCAAAACTGCAATGAGATATCACTTCACACCTGTCAGAATGGCTAAAATTAACAACACAGGAAACAACAGGTATTGGTGAGGATGCAGAGAAAAGGGAACCCTCTTGCACTGTTGGTGAGAATGCAAACTAGGGCAGCTACTCTGGAAAACAGTATAGAGTTTCCTCAAAAAGTTAAAAATAGAACTGCCCTATGACCCAGTAATTGCACAACTAGGTATTTACCCAAATGATACAAAAATACTGATTCAAAGGGATATATGCACCCCAATGTTTATAGCAGCATTATCAACAATAGCTACATTATGGAAAGAGCCATTGACTGATGTCCATCGACTGATGAATGGATAAAGAAGTGGTATATATATATACAATGGAATATTACTCATCCATAAAAAAGAATGAAATCTTGCCATTTGCAATGACATGGATGGAGCTAGAGAGTATTATGCTAAGTGAAATAAGTCAGTAAGAGAAAGACAAAAATGCCATATCATTTCACTCATATGTGGAATTTAAGACACAAAACAGATGAACATATGGGGGGAGGAGAGGGAAACAAACCAGGAGAGACTCCTAAAGATAGAGAACAAACTGAGGTTGATGGAGGGAGGAGGTGGGGGATGGGCTAGATGGGTGATGGGTATTAAGGAGGACACTTGATACGATGAGCACTGGGTGTTGTATGTGAGTGATGAATGACTGAAATCTACTCCTGAAACTAATATTGCAGTGTATGTTAACTAACTGGAATTTAAATAAAAACTAAAAAACAAAACAAAACAAAACAATAGAAAAGAAGGATATCGTTAGAAGATATGATGAGGAAATTGGTATAGTAACGAATAATTGAAATTTCAAAACAAAAACATTGTCAGAAATCCAAGAAATCTACCCTATATGATTAGAGCAGAAAGAAGGGGAATACTCTTGAAGCAACAAGACACTGAATTTTCATGTCTTCTGCTTTTCATGTGGACGAAAGTATGGCCTAGTGGAGAAATTAGAATCAGAAAGACATTGTGGGTTAGAATCAGCACATTTTTTTCCAAATTGTAGGGATGCAGGAAAGAACCTAATCCTTCTTATAGTTTCAGTCATCCACATGAAAAGTAGTGTGAATAAAACTTCCCCCATCTTCACCTGTGCTTCTCTTTTATTTACATGACACTTGAAATTATGTCTTACCTTTTATCCTCACTAGACTGAGGATCCATTAGGGACATAATCAGATATTTTTCATTGTTGTACCCTTAATGCCCCTCAGAGTTTTTTTTATAAAGAACAATGACCAGTTTTAAAAAAATACGTGGATGAATAAATTGTCTAGTCCAGAGTCTTGAATTAAGTAGGCTCTAATGTAAATGAGAGCTTCCTATCCCCTAATTTCTAACAGTATCTTGAGCCTGAATGTGTTGAATGATATCCTCATGACAAACTCTCTATCCTTAACAAGAATATATTCTTGCATGAATTAGTAAGAGAAAGATTGTAAAGGCTGAGAAATGTGATTTTACAACTTCAGTTAGCATAGCCATAGGAAAGTGCTACAGGTGGAGGTTAAGAACATAAGTTTAGTTTCAGACAGACTAGGAACTGAATCTTACTAAAATACTTTAAGACTGTAAAGAACCTCAATTTCCAACATTTGAAATATTTCAACAGTAATTTTTTATGTTTATTTTTGAGACAGGGAGAGAGAAAGACAGAACACAAGTGGGGAAGGGGCAGAGAGAGAGGGAGACACAGTATCTGAAGCAGGCTCCAGGTTCTGGGCCATCAGCACAGAGCCTGAACCAGGGGTTCAACCCACAAACCGTAAGATCATGACCTGAGCTGAAGTTGGACGCTTAACCCACTGGGCCACCCTCAACAGTGATTTTTTAAATGTTTATTTATTTGACAGAGAGAGAGAAGGAGGGAGGGAGAATGAGTGGGGGAGGAGCAGAGAGAGAGAGAGACGGAGAGAGAGAGAATACCAAGCAGCTCCACACTCAGTGCAGAACCCAACATGGGGCTTGATCTCATGACCGTAAGATCATGAACTGAGCTGAAATCAAGAGTTGGACGCTTAACCAACTGAGCCACCCAGGCATCCCAACAGTAATTTTTTATGTAATTTTTCCTATGTATTAGGGTTGTTTTAATATTTTACATAATCTCATTTATTACCAATTAACAACCTTATGAGCTGTGGACTATTATTAATTCTCATTACTGGTTAGAAAACCGAGGTGCGTATAGATTAAGATACTTGCCCAAGATGTCACAGCTGGTAAGTGGTAGAGCTGGGATTATAACTTCACAGTCTGTTAGCCCAAACATGAAGTTATACTGCGTTTCAAAGTACTGACACAAAAGTTCTATTGTGAGTATGAAATGAACAAAAAGCATGTGATAGTATGGTGTGTGTCATATAGTCATCACTCAATATAAATTAACTAGTACTTGGTCATCATTACACTCATAATCCTCAGAGACTTTTCTGTCCCTGAGGAAAGTGTCTTCTTTCCTTTTGATCAATTTACAACATGTCCTCAATGAACTGTTCTTCAGCCTAACTTTTGTAAAAGGCTTAACTTCTGTCAATAATGGCTAGAACTCATCACACCATGAGTACACTGTACATGTGCAATGTTTCAATATTGATTGAAACAAATCAATAGTGGTGGCTTCAATAATGGGGATTTAAGGTTAAAGTCCAGTTATGACTTAATTTCAAACTGTTCTTGACTTTACCAATGCAGATTTTATACCTATATAAAATTTATATATAAGGATCATATAAAATTTTTTTTGAAAAAGATTTTTATTTTTAATTCAGCATGGTTTGCTGATTGACTCTCAATGGCTCTTAATGGAATAAATAGATACTGGAAGTGATAGTTTAAAAAATGAATTCATAACAAATCAAATTTCTTGCAATTATTTCCATTTTTATTAAGATTGGAATATACATACTAGGAAATACCTTCTTTGAAAACATGAACTAGGAAACACCTTTTTTCAGAAAAGTGAAAATAGTGAGTTAATTTCTATGTTACACCAATAATTGTCTTAATGTTTCAATGCCTTAAACAATTCAAGAAACTAAAGACTATAAAATATGTTTCAATTCTAAGAGTTTTGTTTTTAAATTTAAGTAATTCAACAGATGTATGATGAAGGATGTTGAATTGTTTTCACATTTACTTTTAAGAGTAATTAGATTTCTGTAATACACATTAAAAATTAATTGCTATCGTTCTTATGTTATTCTTTGTTATAATTAACATGGTAGATAAAACACACCAATGCCAGTGTTGAATTTGAAGGCCAGTTCTCCAATATAATGTGCTCACTTAGGTAAGTCTGAATATGTTTTACACTAATTGTTTTAGATTATTCCTGGCATGAAATTGCATTCTTAAGGTCTAGTAGAGATGATTCTGAACCCCTGAGGATATGTTCATAGTTCCCCAGGTATCTGTGCATCTCAGTTTGTAAAATACTTCTTAAAGTCCAAACTAGTTTTCCTTCTAAAACTTTGGCTTCCTTCTTTTGTTTTTCTTTCTTTCTATCCTTTTTTAAAGTATTTCTTGAAGTATAGTTGACACACAATGTTACATTAGTTTTAGGTATACAATATACTTATTTGACTTTGTATTTTTATTTTTTATTTTTATTTTTATTTTTTGTTTATTTTTTTATTATGAAATTTATTGTCAAATTGGTTTCCATGCAACACCCAGTGCTCATCCCAACAGGTGCCCTCCTCAATACCCATCACCCATCCATCCCACCCTCCCACTCCCCATAAACCCTGTTTGTTTTCAGTTTTTAGGAGTCTCTTATGTTTTGGTTCCCTCCCTCTCTAGCCATTTTTGACTTTGTATTTTTAAAGCAATGCTGTTAGCTAACATGATCAAGGAATGTAGACTCATAGTCATATCATTATTTTTAGCAAATGGAATTGGCAAATCTAATCAAACAAAGAAACAGTAAACATATAAGTCCAACCAAATAAAACCCCAAACACATGTTAATTTAAGTGAAAAGACTCTCATAGGCTGTCAAAATAACTGAGTAATATTCTACTTTATACATATACCACATCTCCTTTATCCATTCATGTATTGAGGGACAGTTGGGTTGCTTCTATTGTCTTAGCTATTGTAAATAATGCTGTAATAGGGAGTGCATATATCTTTTTGAATTAGTGTTTTTGTTTTCTTTGAGTAAACATCAGTAGTGGAATTACTGGATCATATGGTAATTTTAATTTTAATTTTTTGAGGAACCCTCATTCTGTTTTCCAACAGAATGGCTGCACTAATTTGCATATCAACAGCAGTGTACAAGGGTTCCTTTTTCTCCACATCCTCACCAGCACTTGTTATTTCTTGTCTTTTAGATTTCAGCCATTCTGATGGGTGTACAGTGATATATCATTATGGTTTTGATTTGCATTTCCCTGATGATGAGTGATGTTGAGCGTCTTTGCAAGTGTCTTTTTGTTTTTTTAATGTTCATTTTATTTTTGAGAGAGACAGAGAGACAGAGTGCAAGTGGGAGAAGGGGAGAGAGAGAGAGAGAGAGAGAGAGAGAGAGAGAGAGAATCCAAAACAGGCTCCAGGCTCTGAGCACAGAGTCTGACATGGGCTCAAACCCACGCGTTGCGAGATCATGACCTGAGCTGTCAGTGTTCAACCAACTGAGCCACCCAGGCAACCCTCCCTGCATGTGTCTTTCCTGTTGGCTATTTGCAATAACCAAGATAGACCTAGACGATGTAATGCTAAGCGAAATAAGTCAGACAGAGAAAGACAAATACCATATGATTTCATTCATATATGGAATTTAAGAAACAAAATAAATGAGCAAACAAAAACCCAAACTCTTACATATAGAGAACAAACTGGTGGTTGCCAGAAGGGAGGTGGGTGGGCAGTTGGGTGAAATAAAGGGGATTAAGAGTACACTTACCTTGATGAGCACTGGGTAATGTATAGAATTGTTATATTGTACACCTGAAAAACTAAGGAAACACTGTATATTAATTATACTACAATAAAAAAAGAAGACAGGCTAGTAAATTGTAGGTTGAAAGTGTTTAAATGTTAAAGTAAGAAATAAAACAGTTTTGAAGGCTCTTATTTTTGCAGTATACATAAGGGAAAAGAAGAAAGTGCTCATGGCCTTCATCTGACTTCACAGAGAAAATTTTAATATGCTTATATTGTTTAGAAACAGAAAGCTTTCAATTTTAAAATTATTACTAAGGAAAGAAGTTATCAAAACAACCAGTCAGAGTTCTGGGTTTCTCTTTAAAGCTTACTTTCTCAGAATATGACAACACTTTCTAAAGTCTTTGGAATTAAAAAAAATCATTTTCTTCAAATTGTACCTCCAAGGATAAATGAATAATAACAAGATAAATGAATTACAATAGAACAAGTTGGTAACAGCGATGAATATTCAGGCAAGTCTCCAACTTTGATGCTCTTGTGAAAGTTCTCAACCTAATACCTTACTAAATCAGATTCTTTGAATGAATTTTATAAAAAAGAATGCTATTTCTCCCACTGATGTTTGGGTTAAAGGCCATTTACTTCATCTTTTTCTGAGATTCTCCTTGCTAATTATGAAAACTTAACATTTTAACATTTAAGCCAGGCTTCGGAATTTCACTGACTAAGTTCGTAAACATAAATCACGCTGGAATATGAAGCAACCCTTGCTCTCAGAGATCACAGCATGGACCTGAGCCCTTGCCACATCTGCCTTCACTTGTTGAGGACTGCGTCTATTTTGTCTTATGCATACTCCTAGGATAAAGCTCCATATAAGTTTGTTAGAGTATATTTTATTATTATAAAAAACATTAATAATAAATTGATCCCCAGATAAGGAATGTTCAATTAGCCTAGTAAAGAGATAGGAGAATGGATTAGCTGATTGCAAAAACAAAGGAAATAATGAGAAAACAATGCATTGATCTTTTTCATATTTACTCTTGGTAAATAAGAGTTCTGTGTTGGAGAATGATAGACAAGGTAGGACGTTTTGCTGGAGTTGGGAAATTAGGGCAAATGAGAGAAGGATGGTTACTCACTGGCCATTCAGCCAGCCAGTCTTTTTTGAGTGCTTGCTTTCTGCGAGCACTGTGCTGAAGTACTGGAGACAGAGGTGAGAGTTCATCCCAGCCCCTTTCCTCCAGGAGCACGTCGTCAAATGGAGGAAATGAGCTGTAAACAATGCACCTTAGCAACGTCTGAAAAACCTGAACTTACTTTGTTGTAATACCCACAATAATCATAGCAGTAGCAGTAGAAGCAGCCACAACAGCATTTGAGTCTTTTACTACACGGGAGGCCCGTTCTCAGCACATTATGTATAATATTCTAATCCTTAAATCAATGATTTTTAGAAGATTACATATTATTATAATTTTATTATAAGGAGGTGAAACTTCAGAGAGGCTAACGAATTTGCCAAATCCACAGAACTTGCAAGTGGTGTGCTCCGGAATTATACTCAGTTGTTATTTGGCTCCAACGTTCTGGTCCTGGCCATTACGTCATACTTTAGTTATTGTAGAAAAGTAATAAGATGATGATGGTGTGAATGACTAGAATAATGATACACAAGTGTCTGTCATTTGGGGTTGCCTGTGCATAGACTGAATGAAGAGTGGAGTGGAGCCATTTGGAGGGGCTTCCAGTGCTTTTAACTTTCCCTTGAGATCATGTCCACACTCTCTTGCTCCATGGTATGGTAGATGTTGTACTTGGTCTCCCCCAAGGAGACTCTAGGGGAAAAGTCTCTGGGGCCCCACGGCCTCTAAATCTCACTCAACCTTGCCAGCACTGACTTCCAGTCCCATGCACTGATCTGTCGTCCTTCAGCACCATGGCCATATCCCTGAGTTTGTAGGCTGGAGCCACAAAATCCAGAATCAGAGCAGTCCTTTCTTGCC
The DNA here is from genome assembly GCF_018350175.1 of Felis catus. NCBI lineage: Eukaryota > Metazoa > Chordata > Mammalia > Carnivora > Felidae > Felis > Felis catus. The sequence continues at coordinate 81,700,357 of NC_058380.1, read as the reverse complement.
AGGTGAGTGTGCAGGTAGGGAGCTAGCCTTCATTCTCCATCTTGTCTCTCCTTGACCCATTCTAGGATTTCTCTATCAACATTCTGTCTCTCACTCTGAACCTATTTTGTTTAGCATCATCCTTTGTGCTTTATGTCTTCACAGACATCCCCCCACCCCCACCCTGTCCATCTCTCTTACCAGCCCTCCTTTCTGTTCCCATTCTTGATGTTCCGTTTCTCACACTTGCCTTCACTTTTCTTTCTATCTTCCAGAAACCATTTCATGTCACTCTATTCTTCTCTCCTTCTACCCTATAGACATCATCACCCTTCTCTCACTCATCATCTACATGCCTTTCTCCTTTCTTCTAAAAAAGAAATCTTTATTTCTGCTTATTATCTATGCCCCAGTCATTAAAGAAATCCCCACCCTTAATTCTGCTCTTCTCCAATCAAAACTCTTCCTATTTTTTCTTCTGTTTCTTTCATTCACCCATGCACTCTGTACTCTTATTCCGTCATGCCTTTCTCTTCTCTTACCCCAGCACTTTGCATTCTTTTTTTCATTTCCTCTTCCCTTTTGTCCTTTCTTCCACTGTCTCCATTTCCATGTTTCTGACTCTCATTATTCTTCCCAGTCATCTCTCTGTGACAGCACACAATTATTTTTAGAAGGCTGAAATTTTAGGAAATAAAGTTTAAGAGAAACTCTCAACTGACAGTAAATTCTACTTTCCAAGAATTATTTTCTAAATCTTTGTCACCTACTTACAGCTTATAACAGCACACACATGCACACACACAGTTATATCACATTCACATTCTTCGTTCAGAATGCCAGCTGTTCTATGAATAAAATAGAGGGCAGTTTTGGTGCCAGCCAGAAGAGTTTTTATATGTTACACTTTGCTGTGATTTTGCTATCTTCTAGAAACCTTTTCGTGACCTCATCTAAGGCTGAGATGGGACGTTCTCCAAGTAAACTCCACAAGCTCCTTTGCTTATATTTATCATATAAGTTATCACACTGTTTTTCACTTAGTGTTTATCTTCCCTTCTTTCCACACTGTGGCTTCCTCATGGCAGAGCCTTTGTGTGGTTTATTTCAATGTGCCATCATAGGTAAAGTGCCATCATAGCTAAGAAATCCAATATTTATAGAGCAGATGAATTAATCAACAAATGGATAAATAAATGAATGATCTTCTGGATCATGTGATTACCTTCTGCACTTGATCTAGCCAAAATTACTTTGTGGGGACCATAGGCAAACTTAGGTATTCAGATCAATTTTTAAATTCTTCATCCCTTCTGTTATCTCTCCTCTGAGATATTTCCAGAGGCACAGTTTCCAGTTGCTAATTCCTGCTTAGAGTAACAATTGTACTTTGAGAGAAAAATATTCTTTGGCAATTACTCTTATAAATGATTAAAAGCCCCTGGCATGAATGATTCATAATGATTAGATCTACATTTTTCCCCCTGCTCCATACTCCACCACCTCCTCTCCTGCTTTGCTTTTGGCTGTTATTCTGTCTCCTTTTCTCTTCCAGTACTCATATTCTCTCTATATTCTTTACCTATATTATTAACCCTCCCTGGTATACTCTGGTTCATTATGTGCTTCATTTTTTACCAAAACTATAGGATGAATCCTTCAGCCTTTTACTGTAGCAGTGAGGTTGGTCAGGTTTAAAGGTGTTGATTTATGAAAAATTAAAATTACATTGGTCAATGAGGCTCTAGGACTGGATATGTTCTTGAAGTTTGCTTTTGGGGAGCCTCCATAGTGAAGGGAATGGGGGAAGAAGGGAGAAAAAATATATAGAAAAGCGCTAACCACTGAAAGAAGGAGGATGAAATTCACAATTTTACCGTATTCAGGAGATTGGAAAAAACCAAATGTCAAGAACATTGAGTATTGGTAGAGAAGGAAAATGAAGGATTGAGAGAAGCAGCGATTGAGGTGTTGACTGTTCTCTGTGTTAAAATTCCAGTTCTTCCAGTGACTAGCTGTGCAATATTAAGCAAGTTGCTTAATTTCTCTATGCCTCCATTTCCCCATGTATAAAACGAGAATAAAATCGTATTTACCTCATGGAGGTTTAATAAAATCATACATGTAGAGTGTTTGTACTGTTTGTCACGTAGCAAGGGGTCCAGAAATGTTACATATTTTACTACTATGACTACGACTATGACTACCATCACCACCATTTTTACAGGTCATTGTATATGGTGAGGGCCGTTTATTGACAACCTTGGAAACAAAAATTTGAATAAGTCATTTTAGAAGTAAACTATATTTAATTATACTATGTTTAATTATACAAACAAGATAGAGAAAATGGTTGATAGATTATAAAATATGAATCGTATTTAAAAATTTTTGAATATTCATTTCATTTCTTTTTCTTGCCACTACTTCAATGGCCAAGACTTACAAAGCAATGTTGAATAGGCCTTTAAAAAAGTTTATTTATTTATTTTGAGAGAGAGAGAGAGCAGGGGAAGGACAGAGAGAGAGAGAAAGAGAGAGAGAGAGAGAGAGAGAGAGAGAGAGAGAGAGAGAATCCAAAGCAGGCTCCATGCTCTAAGCACAGAGCCCAGTGCAGGGCTCGATCTCTCAAACCTTGAGATCATGACCTGAGCCAAAATCAAGTCAGATGCTTAACACACTGGGCCACTGACTGAGCCGAGGATAATAGTCATCCTTGCCTTGTTCCTGAACTTCAGTGAAATTATTTTAGAAATGCTCCAAGTATGACTTTCATTCTAGATTAATAGTAGACAAACTCTATTGGGTTATTCTTTTTATTCCTAGTATACTAGGATATTTTGGTTATGAATGGTTACCAAATTTTATCAAATTCACTTTCTGCATTTTTTGAGGTAACCATACTTTTTTATTTTGTAAACACTAATGGGAATTTTATTTAATTCTTCTAACATCTTTGTGAAAATAAATTCTATGTCCATTTTAGAAATCCATGATTCAGACAAATCGAGAAACTTGCCCATGTAAGAGTTACTAACTTGGAGCACAGAAATATAAACTATGTTAGCTTGGACTCATACTCTGTAGCAGGAATAACTAAGCAACACAAATACACATCACAGAAAATAGATAAACACATTATGGTATATTGATACAAGGGCTATTATGTAGCAATGAAAAATAAATAAGCCATGGCTATATCCAATAATATCAGTGAATCTAAGTAGTATAATATTCAGACATAAAATCAAGTAACCCCAAATCATTTAAATTTGGTTATCCTTTTATAAATTTCATATCATTTCAAACTTAGCACTATTCTTATTGGAATACCTTAGGAGATATATATCAAATATAAACATGTATTAATGAAAGAAAAGGAATGATTAACCCAAGATTCAGGAGGCTGGTTGCCTTAGGAAGTGACAGGGTGAAGTAATGTATGAGTAGACATGAATTATAATCAATGTTCTAGTTTCTGTGTTAACACCAATTTAATGGGTGTTTGTAATAGTGTTCAGAACTAAGGGAGCAAGCAGGTGATGCTTGGACCAATGAAGAAGGTGCAGTATGAACCAGGGATTTTGATTAATCCAGTCTTGGGCTCCTGAGGCCAGAGAAATATAAGCAGTTATGAGTCCTCCACCTTTGTCTATTATAGTCTTGCTGAAGATTTTTCCCTTCTCTTCCAGAGACCTGTCTAAACCTTGTTCCTGGTTATAGATCTCTAGAGTCAGTCCCAAATGAAAGAGTTTCTATCAGAAACTTACTGTAGAATTTACTACAGCCAGATAGAGAAATAGGAATGGTAATTGCAAACATGAAATGTACCTGGAATTAGGGAAAGACAATTTAGGGAAACTTCTCAGCCCAGTGGCTCATTATAGTTCTGATGGTTAATATTTCACATGTATTTTGAAATCTTCCTCCTTCCACAAGGTTTGGAAAATTGTTTTGGAAGTAAATCTCTGGTTCTCCCTGTTCTAAGATAGATATTACCTAATTATGGATTCTCCATGATGTTCTGGCTTGAGTGTCCTGATGTTGAGTATGTGATTGAATTAACTGGTGGGTATTATTTGGAACTAGAATGGAATGCTTAGTCTTATGAAGGAATAGAGAAAGACAGAAATCCCATGTTTTCATTCATATGTGGAATCTGAGAAACTTAACAGAGGACCATGGGGGAAGGAAGGGGAAAAAGTAGTTTCAAATAGAGAGGGAGGCAAACCATAAGAAACTCTTAAATACAGAGAACAAACTGAGGGTTGATGGTGGGAGGACTGAGGGGAGGGGAAAATGGGTGATGGGCATTGAGGAAGGCACTCATTGGGAAGAGTACTGGGTGTTGTATGTAAGTGATGAATCATGGGAATCTACTCCCAAAGCCAAGGGTACATCGTATACACTGTATGTTAGATAACTTGACAATAAATTATATTAAAAAATAAAATAAAAATAAAAATAAGTTGCAAAAAAATATAAGAAAGTAAAAGCTCTTATATCTCAGTTTCTATTCTTGCTTTTACTGTTTATAGTTTTTAGTAAGAAAAGTTTCACAATATAGAAAAATATATGGAAACCAAGATAATACATATACCCAACATCCAACTTAAAAAAAACTTAACATTTGCCTTTTTTGGTTTCAGTTCTTATTTTGAAAAAAAAAAAATAGGTGGTTACAGATACAGTTAAAACCCAAACTAGGGGCACCTGGATGGCTCAGTTGGTTAAGCGTCTGGCTTTGGCACATCTGACTTTGGCTCAGGTCATGATCTCACAGTTTGTGAGTTCAAGCCCCACACTGGGTTCTGCACTGACAGTGTGGAGCTTGCTTGGGATTTTCTCTCTCTCTCCCTCTTTTTCTCTGCCCCCCCCCCCCACTTGCTCTCTCTCTCTCTCTCTCTCTCTCTCTCTCTCTCTTTCAAAATAAATAAACTTAAAAACAAAAACAAACAAACAAAACCCCAAACTACTTCTCCATCTTATACTTCCTTCCTTCCCCAAAGATAACCACTATCCTGAATAAAGTATTCATTATTCTCATGCATGTTTATATATATAATATTTTTTACATGTTTTAAATCTCCATATATGTCATATTTTCCTGTCATTCTGAACTGACATTTTTAAAGTTAATATTATGTTCTTGAGACTTAGATTTATTGGTGCATCCTTTCTACTGATATATACTATGAGTAAACCACACGTTAAAATAAGTATGTACAGTTGTGGCACTATATTTAACTGAATAACCTATCCTTCAAAGACTGAGAATGTCATCTCTGTTATATATTGCAGGTTCTAGAAATTGTGAGTTTGCTTTGGGGTTGCCATTTGCTGTATTCCACAGGCCCGCACTTAGCCACGTATTAGCCACAATGTGAGTCTCAAAAAGCTTAAGAACTAATCTCACGCCGATTTAATTCTCAGGCCAGGACATTATTAAATTAGAGCTCACTAATGAAAAGATAGCTTAAGAAAACATATTTGGAAACAAAAATACAACTCAAAGCATTATTTAAGGCCTTAAACAAAATTTGAGCAAGAGGTCATGTGCAACTCCTGTCAGTGCACGGATAAAAGTTAGAGAAGGCTGCATTTACAGAATCTGTTAGGATAAGGATGTTTGAAGCTTTCTAGAGTCTATTGTTGCTGAGAAATCTTTTACCAGAAAGTCTAATTATCTTTCCTTTGTAGATAATCTTTCTGTTCTCTCTGGTTGGTTTTAATATTTTATCTTCGTATGTAGGTTATGAATTACTAAATTTTACACTTGAAACTAATATTACACTGTATGTTAACTAACTGGAATTTAAATAAAAACTTGGAAAAATAAAATAAACAGTAAGGAAAAAAGTATTTTGTCTTTGTATTTTTATCTTTATCTTTGCAATTTCCCTAACATAGTGTCTATGCATAGATTTTAAAAAATTTATCTTATTTGGAAGTCATTGTGATTCTTCAGTCTGAGGCCTTGTTTCTTTAATTAAATCTGGAAAATTCTTAGTCTGTTCCTTCAATATTGCCTCTCCTCTAATTCCTCATTATTTTTTTTTCTTGTAGTTATTTGGTATCTTAGTGGATCTCCTTTATTTTTTTTTTTCCCAAAAGTCTTGACTCCTTTCCCCACATCTTGGTCACTTTTTACTGTTTCTACGTATTTTGTCAGAACTAGCTCTTCTCTTTAGTCACTGCCCAAGTCACCCATTGAGTTTTTACTTTGAATGTGAATATTTGTGTTTTCTAGTAATTCATTTTGAGTCTTTGCCAAATCTGTTGTATTTATTTTATTTTATTTTATTTATTTATTTTTTTAAACTTGTTTTATTTTTTATTTTTTTAAATTTACATCTAAATTAGTTAGCATATAGTGCAACAATGATTTCAGGAGTAGATTCCTTAGTGCCCCTTACCCACTTAGCCCATCCCCCCTCCCACAACCCCTCCAGCAACCCTCAGTTTGTTCTCCATAATTATGAGTCTCTTCTGTTTTGTCCCCCTCCCTGTTTTTATATTATTTTTGTTTCCCTTCCCTTAGGTTCATCTGTTTTGTCTCTTAAAGTCCTCATATGAGTGAAGTCATATGATTTTGTCTTTCTCTGACTAATTTCACTTTGCATAATACCCTCCAGTTCTACCCAGGTAGTTGCAAATGGCAAGATTTCATTCTTTTTGATTGCTGAGTAATACTCCATTTTATATATATACCACATCTTCTTTATCTATTTATCCATTGATGAACATTTGGGCTCTTTCCATACTTTGGCTATTGTCAATAGTGCTGCTATAAACATGGGGGTGCATGTGTCCCTTCGAAAGAGCACACCAGTATCCCTTGGATGAATGCCTAGTAGTGCAATTGCTGGGTTGTAGGTTAGTTCTATTTTTAGTTTTTTGAGGAACCTCCATACTGTTTTCCAGAGTGGCTGCACCAGCTTGCATTCCCACCAACATGCAAAAGAGATCCTTTTCTCCACATCCTCGCCAACATCTGTTGTTGCCTGAGTTGTTCATGTTAGCCATTCTGATAGGTGTGAGGTGATATCTCATTGTGGTTTTGATTTGTATTTCCCTGATGATGAGTGATGTTGAGCATTTTTTCATGTGTCGGTTGGCCATCTGGATGTCTTCCTTGGAGAAGTGTCTATTCATGTCTTTTGCCCATTTCTTCACTGGATTATTTGTTTTTTGGGTGTTGAGTTTAATAAGTTCTTTGTAGATTTTGGATACTAACCCTTTATCTGATATGTCATTTGCAAATATGTTCTCCCATTCTGTTGGTTGCCTTTTAGTTTTGCTAATTGTTTCCTTTGCTGTGCAGAAGCTTTTTATTTTGATGAGGTCCTAGTAGTTCATTTTTGCTTTTGTTTCCTTTGCCTCTGGAGACGTGTTGAGTAAGGAGTTGCTGCGGTCAAGATCAAAGAGGTTTTTGCCTGCTTTCTCTTGAGGATTTTGATGGCTTCCTGTCTTACATTGAGGTCTCTCATCCATTTCGAGTTTATTTTTGTGTGTGGTGTAAGAAAGTGGTCCAGGTTCAATCTTCTGCATGTCGCTGTCCAGTTTTCCCAGCAACACTTGTTGAAGAGACTGTATCTATTCCATTGGATATTCTTTCCTGCTTTGTCAAAGATTATTTACCATATGTTTGTGAGTCTAATTCTGGGTTCTATATTCTGTTTCATTGATCTGAGTGTCTGTTCTTGTGCCAGTACCATACTGTCTTGATGATACAGCTTTGTAGTTTAGCTTGAAGTCTGGGATTGTGATGCCTCCTGCTTTGGTTTTCTTTTTCAAGATTGCTTTGGTTATTCAGGGTCTTTTCTGGTTCCATACAAATTTTAGGATTATTTGTTATAACTCTGTGGAGAATGTAGGTGTTACTTTGATAAGGATTGCATTGAATATGTAGATTGCTTTGGGTAGTATAGACATTTTAAAAATATTTGTTCTTCCTATCCAGGAGCATGGAATCTTTTTTTTATTTTTTGTGTCTTCTTCAATTTATTTCATAAGCTTTCTATAGTTTTCAGTGTATAGATTTTTCACCTCTTTGCTTAGATTTATTCCTAGGTATTTTATGGTTTTTGGTGCAACTGTAAATGGGATCGATTCCTTGATTTCTCTTTCTGTCGCTTCATTGTTGGTGTATAAGAATGCAACCAGTTTCTGTGCGTTGATTTTATATCCTGCAACTTTGCTGGATTCATGAATCAGTTCTAGCAGTTTTTGATGGATTCTTTTGGGTTTTCCATAAAGAGTATCATGTTATCTGTGAAGAGCGAAAGTTTGACCTCCTCCTGGCCAATTTGGATGCCTTTCATTTCTTTGTGTTGTCTGATTGCAGAGACTTCCAATACTATGTTGAATAACAGTGGCGAGAGTGGATATCCCTGTCTTGTTCCTGACCTTAGGGGGAAAGTTTTTTCCCATTGAGGATGATATTAGTGTTGGGTCATTCATATATGGCTTTTATGATCTCAAGGTTTGCTCCTTCTATCCCTACTTTCTTGAGGGTTTTTATCAAGAAAGGATGTTGTATTTTGTCAAATGCTTTCTCTGCATCTATTGAGAGGATCATATAGTTTTTGTCTTTTCTTGTATTGATGCGATGAATCATGTCAATTGTTTTGTGGATGTTGAACCAGCCCTGCATCCCAGGTATAAATCCCACTTGGTCGTGGTGAATAATCTTTTTAAGGTATTGTTGGATCTGGTTGGCTAATATCTTGTTGAGGATTTTTACATCCATGTTCATCAGGGAAATTGGTCTATAGTTCTCCTTTTTGGGGGGGTCCCTGTCTGGTTTTGGAATCAAGGTAATGCTGGCTTTCATAGAGTTTGGAAGTTTTTCTTCCATTTCTATTTTTTGGAACAGTTTCAAGAGAACAGGTGTTAACTCTTCCTTAAATGTTTGGTAGAATTCCCCTGGAAAGCCATCTGGCCCTGGACTCTTGTTTTTTGGCAGATTTTTTGTTACTAATTTGATTTCCTTACTGGTTATGGGTCTGTTCAAATTTTCTATTTCTTCCTGTTTCAGTTTTGGTAGTTTATATGTTTCTAGGAATTTGTCCATTTCTTCCAGATTGCCCATTTTATTGGCATATAATTGCTCGTAATATTCTCTTATTATTGTTTTTATTTCTGTTGTGTTGGTTGTGATCTCTCCTCTTTTATTCTTAATTTTATTTATTTGGTTCCTTTCCTTTTTCTTATTGATCAAACTGGATAGTGGTTTATCAATTTTGTTAATTCTTTCAAGGAACCATCTTCTGGTTTCATTAATCTGTTCTACTGTTTTTTTTTTTTTTTTTGGTTTCGATAACATTAATTTTTGCTCTAATCTTTATTATTTCCTGTCTTCTGCTAGTTTGGGGTTTCATTTGCTGTTCTTTTTCCAGGTATTTAAGGTGTAAGGTTAGGTTGTGTATCTGAGATCTTTCTTCCTTCTTTAGGAAGGTCTGGATTGCTATATACTTTCCTCTTATGACTGCCTTTGCTGCATCCCAGAGGTTTTGGGTTGTGCTATCATTTTCATTGACTTCCATGTACTTTTTAGTTTCCTCTTTAACTTCTTGGTTAGCCCTTTCATTCTTTAGCAGGGTGTTCTTCAGTCTCCAAGTATTTGTTACCTTTCCAAATTTTTTCTTATGGTTGATTGCGAGTTTCATAGCATTGTGGTCTGAAAGTATGTGTGGTATGATCTTGATCTTTTTGTACTGACTTAGGGCTGATTTGTGTCCCAGTGTATGGTCTATTCTGCAGAACGTTCCATGTGCACTGGAGAAGAATGTATATTCTGCTGCTTTAGGATGAAATGTTGTGAATATATCTGTTAAGTCCATCTGGTCCAATGTGTCATTCAAAGCCATTGTTTCCTTGTGGATTTTTTTGATTAGATGATCTGTCCATTGTTGTGAGTGGGGTGTTGAAGTCTCCTACTATTATAGTGTTACTCTTAATGAGTTTCTTTATGTTTGTGATTAATTGATTTATATATTTGGGTGCTTTCACATTTGGCACATAAATGTTTACAATTGTTAGGCCTTCTTTGTGGATAGACCCCTTGATTATGATATAATGCTCTTCTGCATCTCTTGATACAGTCTTTATTTTAAAGTCTAGATTGTCTGGGGGCGCCTGGGTGGCTCAGTCGGTTGGGCGTCCGACTTCGGCTCAGGTCATGGTCTCACGGTTCGTGGGTTCGAGCCCTGCGTCGGGCTCTGTGCTGACAGCTCAGAGCCTGGAGCCTGCTTAGGATTCTGTGTCTCCCTCTCTCTGCCCCTTCCCCGCTCATACTCTGTCTCTCAAAGATGAATAAACGTTAAAAAAAAAAAGTCTAGATTGTCTGATATAAGTATGGCTACTCCGGCTTTATTTTGTTGATCATTAGCATGATAGATTGTTCTCCATCCCCTTATTTTCAAACTGAAAGTGTCTGTAGGTCTAAAGTAGGCCTCTTGTAAACAGCATATAGATGGATCTTGTTTTCTTATCCATTCTGTTACCCTATGTCTTTTGGTTGGAGCATTGAGTCCATTGACTTTTAGAGTGAGTACTGAAAGATATGAATTTATTGCCATTATGATGCTCGTAGAGTTGGAGTTTCTGGTGGTGTTCTCTGGTCCTTTCTAATCTTTTGTTGCTTTTAGTATTTGTTTACATATGTGTGTGTGTGTGTGTGTGTGTGTGTGTGTGTGTGTGTGTGTGTATATATTTTTTTCATCTTTTCTCCCCTCAGAGAGTCCCCCTTAAACTTTCTTGCAGGGCTGGTTTAGTGGTCACAACTCCTTTAATTTTTGTTTGTCTGGGAGACTTTTTATCTCTCCTTCTACTTTGAATGACAGCTTTACTGGAAAAAGAATTCTTGGCTGCATATTTTTCTGATTCAGCACACTGAATATATCCTGCCACTCCTTTCTGGCCTGCCAAGTTTTTGTGGATAGGTCTGCTGCAAACCTGATCTGTCTTCCCTTGTGTGTTAGGGACTTTTTTCCCCTTGCTGCTTTCATGATTCTCTCCTTGCCTGGGTATTTTGTAAATTTGTTATGCCTTGTTGATGGTCAGTTTTTGTTGAATCTAGTGGAAGTCCTCTGTGCTTCCTGGATTTTGATGTCTGTGTCTTTCCCCAGGTTAGGAAAGTTTTCTGCTATAATTTGCTCACATAACTCTTCTACCCCTATTTCTCTCTCTTCCTTCTCTGGGACCCCTATGATTCTGATGTTGTTCCTTTTTAATGAGTCACTGATTTCTCTAATTCTTAAATCGTGCTCTTTTGCCTTAATCTCCCTCTTTTTTTCTGCTTTGTTTTTCTCTGTAAGTTTGTCCTCTATATTGCTGATTGTTTGTTCTGCCTCATCCATCCTTGCCGCTGCTGCATCCATCCGTGATTGCAGCTCAGTTATAGCATTTTTAATTTCATTCTGGCTATTTTTTACTTCTTTTATCTCTGCAGAAAGGGATTCTAATCTATTTTCGATTCCAGCTAGTATTCTTATTATCATGATTCTAAATTCTGGTTCAGACATCTTGCTTGTATCTGTGTTGGTTAAATCCCTGGCTGTCATTTCTTCATGCTCTTTCTTTTGGAGTGAATGCCTTCGTTTTGTCATTTTGAAGGGAGGAAAGGAATTAATGAGGTAGAAAAATTGAAATTAAAAAAAATTAAAATTAAAAAAAATATTAAAATTAAAAATTAAGCACACACACACACACACACAAATTGAATAGATGATGCTACATCCTAGATGTGTTTTGGTCTGGGTTTTGAAAGTGATTTGACAGATTAGAGGAAAAACAAAGATGGGGGAGAGAAAAAAAAAGGAAATAGTTTGAGAATTTGAAATAGTGAATACACTAAAGTAGACTAAAATGAGATGATGTGGTTAAAATAGAATTTGAAAAAATATACACAAAAGTCGAGAATATAGGAGAAAAAAATTAAAGAAAATTTATTTTTAATAAAAATTAAAAAGAAATATGAATTTTTCATTTTCTGTATTTAAGAAAAAAGAAAAAAAATGAAAAAGAAAAAAGAAAAAAAGAAAAAATAAAAGAAAAAATAATTTGAAAATTTGAAAAAGTTAATACACTGTAGTAGACTAAGATAAAATGATGGGAGTAAGATCGAATTTGAAAACATTTACATAAAAGCAGAAAATATAGTAATAAAAATTGAATAAAAATATTTTTAGATGAAATTGAAAGTAAAAATGAAGTTTTTCTCTTTCTGCATTCAAAAAAAAAAAAAGAAATGAAAAAGAGAAAAAAAGAAAAAGAAAGAAAAAAGATAATTGTTTGAAAATTTGAAAAGGTGAGTACACCGAAGTGGACTAAAATAAAATGATGGAAGAAAGTAGAATTTGAAAAAATTTACACAAAAGTAAAAAATATAGTAATAAAAATTAAAGACAGATATTTTTAATAAAAATTGAAAATAAAAATGAGTTTTTTTCTCTTTCTGTATTCAAGAAAAAGAATTGTAAAAGAGAAAAAGGAAAAAGAAAAAAAAAGAAAAAAATTGAATAGATGAACCTGTTAACAGATGGAAGTAGGACTTAAATTGCTTCATTTTCCCCTAGAAGTCAGTCCATGTAGCTCTTTATAGCCCATAAATTAAGCCAGTGGTGAGGCTTGTGTTCTTGACAAGCAAAGTTGGCCCAGTTGGGCGGGGCTCGGTGTAACACCTCTGCTCTCCACTAGATGGCGCTGCTACCCTACTGGGGTGGATTGTCATGGTGCTCGTAGGTGCGCATGGCATGCACGGGAGAGGTGAAAATGGTGCCACCCAGCTACTCAGTCTGTTCTCCGGATCAGCAATTGCGCACCGGTCCTCTGTCTTCAGTTCTCGTCCACTCCCCACTTTTTCACTCTCTGTGACCAGGCCCCAGGCATTACTTCTCTCCCAAGTTTTGTCTCAGATGCAGCTGTTTTCCCCGGCTCCTTACTTCTGAAGGACTGCGGCTTTGACCCATTCCGCTCCTCTGTGGGAGGGTCTCACCAAACAATGGCTGAATGTTGGCTGCACCCAGGAATGCCAGCTGGACCCTTCTGTTGCCGGTGCCCCGAGACTGTGGCCAGGTGCCAGCCTGCCCCAAAAAAAGTTCGCGAGACAGTGTAGCAGCAATGTTTCAGGAATTATGGAAAATTGCAACACACATCTGGCACCAGGCTTCACCCTCAGTGACCTTTCCCCAGCACCAGCTAATGTGGCCACCTTCCAGGGTCTGCTGGGACCAGCTGGCTTCAACAGTTTCTACCAAGTGTCCTTCCAGCAGTGGAACCGCTTTTCCCCATGTGGCCTCAGAACCTCCCAGACCCCACTCTGTTCCTGGGGATTCACCCTTCCCACCAGAGCACCACCAGGTATTGAGCAGTGGAGTTGCAGACTTTGCACTCCCCTTGTTTGCAGTCTTAATGAAATTTAAACCCTCTCCTTTCTCCTTTCTCCCTTTTTAGTTTAGTCCCTGTGGCTGTTCCCAATTTTCCACTTTCTCTCCAGCTGCTCTTGGGGAGGGGTGCTTTTCCTGTATTCTCCCCCCGCCCAGTCTCAGTCCTGTCTCCACCTGCCAAAGCGGCTCCCTGCCTGCCACCGGCTTCTCTCTCCCCAAGTTTACCTCTCCATGCCACATACCTGCTGAATTCTGTGGTTCAAGTTGTGCAGATTGTTGTGTTAATCCTCCAGTCAGTTTTCTAGGTGTGTAGGATTGTTTAGTGTTGGTCTGGCTGTATTTCATGGACGCGAGACACACAAAAAGCTTCCATGCTGTTCTGCCATCTTGGCCTGTTGTATTTTATTTTTATAATATCATTTTATAGTCTTTATTCTCTCCCTTAGACACAAAGTATTTTAAACAAACTTTATAAAACCTGACAGATTAGTTAATTTTATAATATTTAGAGGGAAATGATTCTATTATTTATTGATTGCTGATTGTCTTCATAATAAATAGATCGTGTTTTAGTAATTGTGAATTGTGAACTCATCTCTTTGGTTGGTTTTTACCTGTGGGATTCCTGCATCATCTGGGGTCTGCAAGTCCTTGAGGAGAAGTTTTATGTTTACTTCTGTAAGGCAGCAGTCTGAGAATGATTTTTATGTTAGCTTGTCAGTTTGCGGGGTGTGGGATCATATGTGTTCTGTAAATCAGCTTACCCATTCTGTGTGCTGTGCAGACCCATACCTTCATTCTCATGGGAGACATTTCCCTTCTATGTAGGACAGGTTGGGAGATAAGAGTTTTCTTTGGGTGTCCTGTAGCCACTGGTATATATACATTTGCTTGTTTGTGTATATTCTCTCTTCGAAAGCTTAACTTTTTGAATGTCCTAAATTAATGTGATGTTGTATATCTTTTGGCTCACACAGGCCTATACTCTCACCTCCTGTTCCACATGGGAATTGTTACTTGAGCCTCTGGACAACCAAGACTGATACTATGCCCCTCTCACCTACCTGTTACCACCACCACCTACACCATCATGGACAATTTAGATATTAGTTTTTCATATCCCTACTTGTTTACCAACCCTTATATTTCCTTTACATTCTTGAAAGTTCAGTTATAAATTTAAAGAAGTGATTATTGTATTTTTTCAAAATTTCTACCTGTGTTGAGTGGGGAAGGTGCTTAGTACCTTATATTTCAGGAAGCTGAAGCTTTCAGAATAAAATATGAAGATCTACAGAAATCTGAGAGCTTACCATGTTCATAAAACTGAGAAAGAACTGTCTAGTTTTAAAAATACTGGGTAGGTTTCTCAAATTCCACATATTAATGAAATCATATGATACCTATCTTTCTCTGACTTATTTCACTTAGCATAATACCCTCCAATTCCATCCATGTTGTTGCAAATGGAAATATTTCATTTTTTTTGATTACCAAGCAGTATTCCATTGTGTGTATATACCACATCTTCTGAATCCATTCATCAGTTAATGGACATTTGGGCTCTTGCCATAATTTGGCTATTGTTGATAGATGGGGGTGGGGTAAATGGGTGATGGGCATTAAGGAAAGCACCTGTTGGGATGAACACTGGGTGATATATGTAAGTGATGAATCACTGGGTTCTATTCCTAAAGCCAAGACTACACTGTATGTTAACTAAGCTGAGAATAAAAAAAAATACTGGGTAGGTGACTCAGCATGAACTTGGTAAGATAGTTTAGCTACTGACAATGAAAGTTCTTTACAAGCCAGATCAAGCTATTTGGATTCTATTCTGAAGACCCGGACTCTTTAAATAGAGAATCACTTGTTGAAAGTTTTCCTCTCAAACCAGTATGAAAGATCTATCAAGGGAAATAAGTGGAGAAACTCGTCATGAGGTTATGAAATTAGCACTGGTCAGAGTTGCTGAAGCTTAAATAGTGTGAGTGGATTCCACTCAAAGGAGAGCAAAGGATGGATATAAGGAAAAATGTAGAAGTCAAGGAGTGATTGAATATGAGGAGATGAGGGAGAGATTGACCCCAGTTTTGGGCAACCAGATAGATGATAATGGTGATGCCATCAACCAATAAAATTGAATAAAGAGTAAAAATAAGTTATTTCAGGACAACCTGAAGCGATTTCACTATAAAAACCGACTACTGATAGTAAACCATTTTTATATGTTACATATTAAATGATACATTATGTTGTTTACAGGGTCAGAGAGAAGAGATCATGAGGGCTGCAGTGGGATGAGGTGTAAACTGAAGATGAGGAGCTAGTGCCTGTGAGTATAGGAATTTTGTCACCAAGTTTGCCATTGGAAGGAGAGGAGTAATAGTAGAATGAAAAGACCATATTGAGTGAAGATTTTATAACTGTTTGAGGGACTTTATCAGGGTTGCTGGTTTACAGAAAAGGAGCCACTAGAGTGGATGAAAAGGAAGCAATAATGGAGAAAAGGCTGTAATAAATTAAGGAAGTGAAGTCATAGACCTAGTAGAAGGGCCATGGTGGTCAGTTGAATTTAAGTCTTTAAGGAGCTTGAATAATGTACATAAATCAATTAGAACTGTTATGACCCTCGGCCTACTACCTATGACTTGATTTTTGATACAAACTCTCTTTTAGGCAGGCTCATCGTCATTTATCATGGGCTGCACCCCTAATGCTTCACACTCTCCAGTCTTCTTGCTCCTTGGGTTCTCAAGAGCTAGAATCTCCCCAAATCTCCTTTTTCTCCTGTTCCTGGCTATTTACCTGGCCACCATAATGGGGAACGTGACTCTAGTGCTGCTAATCTCCCGGGACTCCAGGCTCCACTCACCTATGTATTATCTGCTCCGTGGTCTCTCTGTGATTGACATGGGGCTGTCCACAGTCACCCTGCCCCAGTTGCTGGCCCATCTGGTGTCTAATTACCCAGCCATTCCTGCTGCCCGCTGCTTGGCCCAGTTCTTTTTCTTCTATGCATTTGGAGTTACGGATACACTTGTTATTTCTGTCATGGCTCTGGATCGCTATGTGGCCATCTGTGACCCCCTGCACTACCATTCAGTGATGAATCGTCGACTCTGTGCCCACTTACTGGCCTTGAGCTGGATGGTGTCCATAGTGCACACCATGCTGCATGTAGGACTTCTCTTGCCTCTATACTGGGCTGGGGATGCCAAGGGCAACGTTAACCTTCCCCACTTCTTTTGTGACCACCGACCACTTCTGCGAGCCTCTTGCTCTGACATACATTCCAATGAACTGGCCATATTTTTGGAGGGTGGCTTCCTCATGCTAGGTCCCTGTGCCCTTATTGTACTCTCCTATGTTCGCATTGGGGCCACCATCCTGCGTTTGCCTTCAGCTGCTGGTCGCCACCGTGCAGTCTCTACTTGTGGATCCCACCTCACCATGGTTGGCTTCCTCTATGGCACCATTATTTGGGTCTACTTCCAGCCTTCTTCCCAGAACTCTCAGGAACAAGACATGGTGGCTTCTGTGATGTACACTGCCATTACACCTTTGGCCAACCCTTTTGTGTACAGCCTCCGCAACAAGGATGTCAAGAGCGCACTTCACAGGCTGCTTGGACGGGGAAAAGTGATTAGCCTGCCTAAGAGCCATTTTAGTTAGCTGAGGAAAGAAGTGGGAAGATTTAAGCATGGCCAGTTTTGGAAAGATGAGGGACGGAGTTGCCTGGACAACTTATGGAACCCCAGATTCAGCTCTTGTTAATGTGGTGCTCTGACAGAGCTGTGAACATTCCACATTCATTCCACATGTGCTCAGGGCTTCCTCATCAGCATGCCTCAGGAACCCCTTCCTCAGACCATTTATCTTCAGTTATCAAAGTAGATATAAATGAGTCACTAGGGCTAGAATATGTAATCCCACAGTTTTGAAGAAATATGAGAATATACTATGAAATCTTAACTAAATCAGAGACAGTGAAGTTAATTATGACCATGTTTAACTTGGTGTGCTTGCTTGTGGTAAGTGTGTGTATCAGAAAGTTAGGGAAAGGGAACAATTTAGGCAAATAGGGATGGCAATTTTACACCTGTTCCATTCAGTGAGCAAATATATGCCCAGAAGTGAGTGTGAAATGGGGGCCATGATTCTACCATTCCATATCTTAGCCTCAGTTTCCATGAGCCTGCCGTCGTGTGATCATCTTATTCTGATGTGTATGATTTCTATTTTTTATATTTTAAATTAATTTTATTTACATTTTCAAGTAAGATATAGAGAGAAAATGTAAAGTTTAATAGTTTTCTGAATTAAACAAAGAGCAGCAAACTGTTTCAACAGTGAAGAAAACAAAATGGCTGTGCTTAGCCTGTTGGGAGGTGGACTTGACTTCTATTTTATTGGCGCCTATGAGATTTAGAATAATAATTAAAAATATTTTGAACCCTTTTTTTATTGAAGTATAGTTGGCACACAATGTTACATTAGTTTCAGGTGTACAACATAGTAGTTTGATAACTCCATGTGTCATGCTGTGCTCACCGAAAGTGTAGATGCCATCTGTCACCATACAATGCTGTTACAGTACCATGGACTACTTTTTAAATATAATTGAAATACAACACTGTAAGTTTAAGGTGTATAATATGTTGATTTGATACATTTTTGTATGGTAATATTATTACAGTAGTCCCCCCCCCCTTACCCCGAAGGGGGATATGTTCCAAAACCCCCAGTGGATGCATAAAACAGCAGATAGTACTGCACTCTATATATGCTATGTTTTTTCCTATATATATATATATATATATATATATATATATAACTATGATAAAGTTTAACTTACAAATTAGGCAGAGTAAGAGATCAACAACATCGATAATAAAATGGAACAATTATAACAATATGCTGTAACAGAAGTTATGTGAATGTGTTCTCTCTCAGAGTATCTTATTATATGGTGCTCACCCTTCTTGCAGTGGTGTGAGATGATAAAATGTTTATGTGATGAGATGAAGTGAGATCAATGACACAGGCAATGTGAAATAGCATTAGGCAGCTACTGACCTTCTGACAATATGTCACAAGGAGGATCATCTCCTTCTGGACTACGGTTGACTGTAATTAACTGAACTGCAGAAAATGAAACCACAGATAAGGGTGGGGGGGCGGGGAGGGACTGTGGCGCCAGCCAAGTGTTAGCTACCACATCTATCATGTCGTGTAATTATTTCTTCTTGTGGTAGGAAAAATGAAGATCTAGTCTCCTAGCAACTTTGAAGTTTGTAAATACAGTATTGTTGCCTATAATCACAGTGCTGTGCAAAAAAAAAAAAAAAAAAAAAATCACAGTGCTGTGCCTTACATCTCCAGGACTTATTTATCTACTAGTTGTGAGTTTGTATCCTTAAACAACATCCCCCGCAACTCCCCCAACTCCTCAGTCTCTGGGCTACCATTTTACTGTTTTTATGAGTTCAGTTATTTTAGGTTCTACATATAAAGTGAGATCATACAGTATTTCTCTTTCTCTGTCTGACTTATCTCAGCATAATACACTCAAGATCCATTCATGTGGTCACAAATAGTAGAATTTCCTTCTTTCTTATGGTTGAATGATAAATGGAATATTGCTCAGCCATAAAAGAGAATGAAATCTAGGGGCACTTGGGTGGCTCAGTCGGTTGAGCCTCCGACTTTGGCTCAGGTCATGATCTCACAGCTTGTGAGTTTGAGCCCCACGTGGGGCTCTGTGCTGACAGCTCAGAGCCTGGAGCCTGCTTCAGATTCTGTGTCTCTCTCTCTCTCTTCCCCTAACCCACTCGCATCCTGTCTCTGTTTCTCTCAAAAATAAATTATCATTAAAATTAAAAAAAAAATGAAATCTTGCCATTTGCAATGACGTGAATGGAGCTAGAAGGTATTATGCTAAGAGAAGTAAGTCAGTTAGATTTCACTCATATGTGGAATTTAAGAAACAAAACAGATGAACATAGGGGGCAAAAGAGAGGCAAGCCAGAAAACAGACTTAACAATACAGAGCAAACAAATGGACGGGAGGTGGACGGGGGAAGGGTTAAATAGGTGATGTGTCACTTGTGATGAGCACTGGGTATTGTATGTAAGTGATGAATCACTAAATTCTACAGTTGAAACTAATATTACACTATATGTTAACCACCTGGAATTTAATAAAAACCTGTCTGGAAGGCACCTAAGTTGTTTCCATAATCTTTTCTATTGTGAATAATGCTGCAATAAACATATCTTTTTGATATCCGTCTTTCATTTCCTTTGCATGTATACCCAGAAGTCGTATTCCTGATTCATATGGTGGTTATATTTTTAACTTTTTGAGGAACCTCCATGCTGTTTTCTGTAGTGGTTGCACCCATTCACATTTTCAGCATCAGTGCCCAAGGGTTCCCTTTTCTTCACAACTTGCCTTTTTGGTGACAGCTATTGTCACAGATGTGAGGGGATATTTCATCATAGTTTTGATTTGCATCTCACTGCTGATTAGTGAAGCAGAGTACTTTTTCACTATTTGATTGTCTTTTTGTACTATTTGTCCTTTTTGAAGAAATGACAATTCAAATCCCTTGCCACTTTCCTAGTTGAGTTATTTGTGGGTTTTATTTTTGCTGTTGAGTTATATGAGTTCCTTATATATTTTGGATATGAACCCCTTATCAGATATATGGTTTGCAAATATTCTTCCCTGTTCCCTAGGTTGTCTTTTCTTTGTCTCTTTTACTGTGCAGAAGCTTTTTAGTTTGATGTAGTCCCACTTGATTATGCTTTTGTTGTTTGTGCTTTTGGTATCATATCCAGATATCATTGCCTAGACCAATGTGAAGGAAATTCTTCCCTGTTTTCTTCTAGAAGTTTTACATTGTAAGGCCTTATGTTTCTGTCTTTAGTCCATTTCAAGCTAATTTTTGTGTATGGTGTAAGATGGGGGTTCAATTTCATTTCTGTATATGTGGTTATCCACATATAGTTTCTCCAACACCATTTGTTGTGGAGATTATTCTTTCCCCACTGAGTATTCTTTTTAAAAAATCCATTTATTTAAATTCAAGTTAGTTAACATACAGTGTAGTATTGGTTTCAGGAGTCGAACCCAGTGATTCATCATTTACATAAAACACCCAGTGCTCATCCCAACAAGTGCCCTCCTAATGCCCATCACCCATCTAGCCCACTCCCCCTATCGCACCCCCTCCAATAGATCTCAGTTTGTTCTCTATATTTAAGAGTGTCTTATGGTTTGCCTCCCTCTCTGTTTTTGTCTTATTTTTCCTTCCCTTCCCCTATGTTCATCTGTTGTGTTTCTTCAATTCCGCATGAGTGAAATAATATGGTATTTGTCTTTTACTGATTTATTTCACTAACATATAATGTTTATCACAACAAGCGCCCTTCTTAATGCCCATCACCCATTTATCCCATCCCGCCCACCTCCTCTCAGTTTGTTCTCTATATAAGTCTCTTATGGTTTGCCTCCTTCTCTGTTTGTTACTTATTTTTCCTTCCTTTACCCTATGGTTTTCTGTTAATTTTCTCAAATTCCACATATGAGTGAAAACATATATCTGTCTTTTTCTGACTGGCTTATTTCGCATAGCATAATACCCTCCAGTTCCAGTTCCATCCACGTTGTGGCAAATGGCAAGATTTAATTCTTTTTCATTGCTGAGTAGTATTGCATTTTGTGTGTGTGTGTGTGTGTGTGTGTGTGTATGTGTGTGTATGTATGTGATACACACACACACACACACACACCACATCTTTATCCATTCATCAATTGATGGACATTTGGGCTTTTTCCATAATTTGACTATTGTTGACAGCTTGCTATAAACGTTGGGGAACATGTGCCCCTATTAATCCTGCTACCCATTTCTTAACTGGATTATTTGTTTTTTGGGTGTTGAGTTTTATAAGTTTTTTACATATTTTAGATACTACCCTTTTTTAGATATGTCATTTGCAAATGTCTTCTCCTATTCCAAAGATTGCCTTTTAGTTTTCTTGATTGTTCATTGTGTGAAAGCATTTTATCTTGATAAATT
Source organism: Felis catus (assembly GCF_018350175.1). Taxonomy (NCBI): domain Eukaryota; kingdom Metazoa; phylum Chordata; class Mammalia; order Carnivora; family Felidae; genus Felis; species Felis catus. The sequence goes on along the minus strand of NC_058380.1, from coordinate 81,678,897 downwards.
CCCAGTAATTCATGTTTGCTTTTGTTTTCCTTGCTTCCAGAGACATGTATAGTAAGAATTTGCTATGGCTACTGTCAAAGAGATTTCTGCCTGTGTTCTCCTCTAGGATTTTGATGGCTTCCTGTCTCACATTTAGGTCTTTCATCCATTTTCAATTTATTTTTTTGTATGGTGTAAAAAAGTGGTCCAATGTAATTTTTCTGTATGTTGCTGCTGAGTTTTCCGAACACCATTTGTTGAAGAGACTGTCGTTTTTCCATTGGATATTTTTTCATGGTTTGTCAAAGGTTTGTTGGCCATGTAGTGGAAACCAATGAAAATGAAGACATGAGAGTCCAAAACCTTTGGGATGCAGCAAAAGTAGTCATAAGAGGGAAGTATTTAGCAATACAGGTCTACATCAAAAAGCACAAAAAATCTCAAATACACAACCTACCCTTATACCTAAAGAAGCTAGAAAAAGAACAATAAATGAAGCCTAAAGCCAGCAGAAGAAGGAAAACAATGAAGATTAGAGCCGAAATCAATGATATGGAAACAAATTACATAGAAACAACCACAACAAAAAACAGCAGGAAGGCACCTGAGTGGCTCATTTGGTTAAGCATCCAGCTCTTGATTTCAGCTCAAGTCATGATCCCACCATCATGAGGTTGAGCTCTCATGCTCAGCATGGAGCCCGCTTGGGATTCTTTCTTTCTGCCCCATTCTCCCCCTCTCAAAATGAATAAAGCAAACATTTAAAAACAAACTCAGTAGAAGAGATAAATGAAACTAGGAGTGGTTCTTTGAAAGAATTAATAAAATTGATAATCCCCTAGTCAGACTTATCAAAAGGACACAAATAAATAAAATCACAAATGAGAGAGGTCACAGCCACACCACAGAAATACAAACAATTATAAAAGAATATTATGAAAAATTATATACCAACAAATTGGGTAATCTGGAAGAAATGGATAAATTCCTAGAAACATATAAACCAACAAAGCTGAAACAGAAAGAAACAGAAAATTTGAACAGACCAATAGCCAACAAAAAAAATTGAATCAGCAATCAAAAATTTCCCAAAAAACAGAAGTCCAGGGCCAGCTGGCTTCCTGGGGAAATTCTACCAAACGTTTAAAGAAGAGTTAATATCTATTTTTCTCAAACTGTTCTAAAAAATATCCTGGTATTTTTGATGAAATATTTCTAACTGACACAAATAACCATAACAGAATATTATAATTACCCAACTTTGTTGTCAACTGATTGCTGATGTTGTATCTTTTCTGCTTCTACCTGCTCCTCATTAGCTTTGAAATAAATCCCAGATGTCGTATCATTTCATCCATATATATTTCAATACTAATCTCTAAAAGATAAGGACTTTTTTAAAGTTTATTTTTATTTCTTTTAAGAGAGAGAGAGCCAGTGGGGGATGGGCAGAGAGTGAGGGAGACAGAATCCCAAGCAGGCTCCGTGATGTCAGCACAGAGCTCAATGTGGGGCTCGAACTCACAAACTGTGAGATCATTACTTGAGCTGAAATCAAGAGTTGGTTGCTTAACCGATTGAGTCACCCAGGTGCCCCAGGATAAGGACTTAAACAAAAATCTCAATGTTATTATCATATCTGAAATGCAAATAATTCTTTTAATATTCTGAAATTCCTGGCCAGTATTGAAATTTCTCATTGTTTTTATAAATATAATAAAACACTTCTATAGTTTTTAAAATTAAGATCCAAGTAAGGTTTACATACTGTAATTGGTTATTTTGTCTTTTCAGTCTCTTTCTTCTCTCTCCCCCCCTCCACCTCCTTTTTTTCTTCCTCTTCTCCCCTCTCCTCTATCTCTAGCAATTTATTTGTGGAAGACATTATGTAATTTTCCTGTGGAATTCCCTACAGTCTGGTTTTGTGTGAGTTAATCAAGGTATTGTAGTTTAACGTGTTCCTCTGCACTTTATATTTTCCATAAGTTGGAAGCTGGATGTAGAAGGTTTATCAGATTCATGTTTGGCTTTTGGCAAGGTGAGACTACTTCCTAGGTTGTATGGGAGATGGAATGTCTGCTTATGTCACTTTTTTGGTGAAATTAGCAGCTGTTGCTATTCAATGGCTAGATCTATTTATTAGAGCAGTAATTAAAACAGAGGTGTACGTGTATGGATGGGGTAAGAAATCAGGTATTGGGAGGAAAGAACAGTCTAAAATCCAGGACTGCCTGCTCAGAGTGAGATTAGAAGAAATGAAGCACAGCCGATTGACAATGCCATCAGCCTGTATCCATTGCAGGAAGAAATCACTTCCCCAAAGTAAGAAGGGCCATTAGAAAGTCAAATAGATCCACTGCAAACAAAAATAAATGTATTACATTTTTTGAGGAAATTGATAATATTTTGATTGGTTAAAATCTCTTTGTTTCCACTGAATTTTGATCATATTCATCAGTTAATAATTTGGTTTTCTAGCTTGTGACTGAGCTACTTTTGCAGGTTAATCGTGGAAAGTACCTGTCTGTATCCAATTTACAGTCATTTCCACAATGTATAACCTGTGTCAATAAGCTATATGTCATTATTTTATAGTGAGACCAAGAATATCTCTAATTTGCATGTACTCTCAGATTTTTCAGTGTGGTGCTCCACTTCTTACTGCTTCTTTTATATTCAAAGACTTGTTCAAATCAGGTATTTTGAAGATGATAGTTCTAAAATAAATAAGCAAAATGGGCAGATGACTTTCAACAAAGAATGCAGTTGAGTGAGGGCAGGAAATGCAAAAGTCACTGGAGAGCAGAATGGAAACAGCAGGGGTCAGAGTCATCCCACTGGTATCTCATAAAGCCTTATGCCTTGTAGCTAATTCAGCTGAGTTAAGATGTTTGATTTAATAACACTCAATAACAGAAAGGATAGGTTAGGAGAGCTGTATTCTTGAAATGATGAGATGGGAATCATTTTCCTCTTGGGTTTTTTTCTTGCTCAACTGTTGACATTATGCAAGAAAACCTGTGATGTCCCCCAGGGAGTAGACCTTCCCTATAGACCCAATTGTTGTCAGAAGTTTTATGGTGAGATCCAGGTGTAAGGAAGCAGAAGAAGCTCACTCTCCAGTCCCAGCTGATAATGGAAGGTAGATGGGCTCAGCCCATTATAATTAATATTTCATCTGAACACAGAGGTGCCTGGGGTTGGTAGAGTCCAGGGTGAATGTGTATAAGTGACACTTCACTGGAACGAGCTACTATATAGAAAGGCTTTTATGGAAAATGATGGAAAGAGAATCCTTATTTTTGTAAGACTGTGGTGAAGAGGGAGCACAACTCTACCTAAACTTTCTATCTTGAGTGTATGGTGGCAAATACAGAGAAAAGGTGAGAATAAGGCTATATTCTGTCCTAACGGTAAATCAAAAGGGAAGAAGAAATAATAAATCATAGCCCTCTTTTAGAAAATAGTGTGGTATTGGTACTAAGAATATCAAAGAATAGAATGAGGAACTAGTATTATAGTCAAGGGAAGTCATGGGATGGGAGAATTGTCAGTTATAACATGAAAAAGTTAGGATTTTGAGTGAAATTATGAAGGCTTAGATGGAGAATATAGTCATGCAGTCAGGGAGGATATGGAAAGACATTCCACAGTTCCCAGGTGCAAGAAATATGTGACAGAGCATCTAATTTATTTTATGATAATTTGGAAGATGCATTTTTGAGACAGAAAAGGAAATTCCAATTTACACATCTCAGATTCAAACTTTGTGATTCATCAACACAGGGGAACAGACTAGAAATAGAATTTAGACCAAGAAGGCATTCCTAATATTTAGATATTTATAAAACAGTGAATTATCTAATATCTCTTGGTTCTTTCATCAAAGAAGAAAGACAAGAATAAGCATGATTAAGGCCTGACACTCTAGCTCTGTTCCTTCTCCATGACTTTAGATATCCCCGAAGCACCAGGTGGGAACCTGAGATGCTTTTCTGTTTCATGCTGGGGATTCTTCCTTTTTTTCTCTCTCTGATTTCAGTTTAGTTTACTGTCTTGAGGTGTTCAAATCTGTATATGAATATGTGTCCATACCTTCCTTCCCTAAATGGACTACTCCAAACCATCAGCATCCTTAATCCCTCAAAATTGTCTAAATAGGACCTACAGAGCTCTGACAAGACTAATGTTGACATTTGGGGAAATAGGAAATACACAGAAATGAGTCTTGAAGAAGTCAGCCAAGAGTACTACCACTGCTTATTACTCTTTTTGCATATAATTAGTTTAAAAATACTGGTTTGCTTTTCTTGGAAGAAAATGGACTCTATGTTATTACATTCTCTTCATAATGGATAAATCTATATCTTTGGCACTTTTTCCTTCTTGAAGTTCATTTTCTTTCATCCTTTCCCCATGAAGGAACTTATCCCATCTCTCTTCCTTCCCATCTCTTCTTGTTCACCTTCATCTATATCTTCATGTTAATGTCTCTGTGTCACCACTGCCTTGAATGGGTAATAGGATCACAGGAGGGTGTAGCTTGATCTATATCCACAGACATAGAGAAAGATACAGGAAGATATAAAGACTATCAGACACTGGAAAATGTAAGTCTTTGTTATCATTTAAGCTCCTGTTCCATGACCTTTTTTTAAAAAATATTTATTTATTTTCAAGAGAGCACAAGCTGGGGAGGGGCAAAGAGAGGGGGAGAGAGGATCCAAAGTGGTCTCTGCACTGACAGGCTGACAGCAGTGAGTCCGATGTGGGCTTGAACTCAGAAACCATGAGATCATGACCTGAGCTGGAGTTGGACGCTCAGCCAATTGAGCCACCTAAGTGCCTCTCCATAATCTTTAGAATGAAGAAAATCACTAAGAGAAGTGTTTTGATTCTTTCTATGAATATTGGGAATACTCTCCCTTAGTGAGGTGGGACACTGGACTCATCAAAGAATAAATGCAACTATAGCTCATCATTTGGCTCTGCAATGAAAATTATTTATGTAGTTATACTAATGTAAATGTTGTCTACTAATTTATAGTTTTTACCTTAAAGAAATAATTGTGGTTCCAACTCATAATTTATATGTTTTCAATTTTGACAATATATAGATCAAGATATAGCTTTCTAAATGTTGGGAGGGTCAGGGATGAGGAAGAGAAGTGGAGTCAGCAGTTGATGGAATAAAAAATATAGATTTTAAGTATACTGCTTGAAAGCAGAAAAGCAACAAATTTAAGAACTAAAATAATCATCAAAAAATTGGGGAAGGGAGGAGAGAAGAATGGGGATAATGGAAACAAGATAAACCATCTTGCATAGTAGAAAGCCAAAAGGTAAATTGATAAAACTGGTAAATAGATACATAAACAAGTAGTATTTTGGGGCGCCTGGGTGGCGCAGTCGGTTAAGCGTCTGACTTCAGCCAGGTCACGATCTCGCGGTCTGTGAGTTCGAGCCCCGCGTCAGGCTCTGGGCTGATGGCTCGGAGCCTGGAGCCTGTTTCCGATTCTGTGTCTCCCTCTCTCTCTGCCCCTCCCCCGTTCATGCTCTGTCTCTCTCTGTCCCAAAAATAAATAAACGTTGAAAAAAAAAATTAAAAAAAAAAAAAGAACAAGTAGTATTTTATTTAAAGGTGTAAATGTACAAACCACCAGATGTGATAAAACCAAAATGGAGCAACGTTAGGGTCAGAGACTGATGCTTTTTATTGTATGTTCTTTTATACCTTACTATTTTAAAACAATTTTTCTCACATTCATGAAGAAATACAGTATTTCATCAAAATATCCTTATCCATATAGTAGTCCCAAAATGTTACCTCTTTGGTGTACCATGTACATCTGCCTATAGGGAAAACCTGAACTGGAAAGAAACACTCCCATCCACTGGCAGTTTACATTATTTATTGAAAATTAATCATTAATAAAAGCAACGATGTTATTAACCATTTCTACTCTCATCCCAGGTATGTTCAATTGACTTAATGGAAGAAGAACTCCCCTACAAAAGAACAATAGCTTCTGGACATACAAAGTTAGGACCAGGTCTTCACTCCAGTGCCCCATCAGAGATGTAGAGACTCAGACATTTGCCTGGAGCCTTGACATAAGTTTCGTTTTCTTTCCAACTCTGACAATCAGCGAAATGTGGTGCTTGTGTCTAATAAAACTATACAGGGTTGAGTCAAGGTTTTGATTCCCAGCTCCTATAAGACCTTCAACAAAGTAGTTTCTTTGCTTTAGTTTTCTTGTCTGTAATATAAAAGTAGTTTGTACCATATGGGATTGTTGTGACAATTAAACGTATGATATTTAGTATGCTGTTTAGCACAGAGCAAACGCCAAAGAAATTTTGTGTTTAGTGATCCCTTGTTTGTTATACAGGGAATTTTGAAAATGCAGGAACCATGTGTGATTTATCCTGATGCTCTTAATATATATCACATTGAGAGATTATAAAATAGTCAGTAAATGAACCTGGAATAAACTAAAGAGTGGGTGGGTGCTCCAGTGGATAGATAGAAAGATAATGACAAGGGAAAGAAATGAAGGAAAAAACTCTTTTGGAAACTAGGGGCATGCGTGCAAGAAGTTTCCTAAAAGCTATCTCAGAGTAGATTTCAGAATTATTTGATACTAACACTTGCTCTTTGCAGGTGTTATAGATCATGTGCTATGGCCACTAGAAACAGGACAGAAGTAACTGAATTTTTCTTATTGGGCCTGTCAAGCTGGGAAGAGATGCAGCCAGTTATTTTTGGGATTGTCCTTGCCATGTACCTGGTGGCGCTTATGGGCAATGCCCTATTAGTAATTGTTGCCCTCTCAGACCCCAAGCTTCAGACTCCAATGTATTTCCTGCTCAGTCAGCTTTCCTTTATTGACATGTTTCTGACAACCATCACTGTTCCCCAGATGCTGGTGCACACACTGTCTGTGAATAGAATCATCTCCTTTAATTGCTGCATGATCCAGCTCTTCTGTTTTATGGCTGTGGGCAGCATGGAAGGCCACTTGCTGGCTGCCATGGCCTATGACCGCTATGTTGCTATCTGTGACCCATTAAGATACTCTGCCATCATCAGCCGTGGCCTCTGCCTGCGTATAACCTTGACCTCGTGGGTGGTTGTCAGCCTCAACAGCCTGCTTTATAGTGTGTTGGTCACCCGCTTAACCTTTTGTGGCAACCAGGTCACCCATTTCTTCTGTGACATCACACCCTTGTTAAAACTCTCCTGCACCCGACCAGTGGTCAATGAAATGCTAATATTTACTGAGGGCGTAGCTGTGGTGGTCAGCCCCTTCTTCTTCATTTTAGGTTCCTATGCCCGCATTGCTGTTGCCATAGCTCGCACGCATTCAGTTGCTGCCCTGCGCAAAGCCCTGTCCACATGTAGCTCCCACATTCTGGTTGTGCTGCTCCTGTATGGCTCTGTGATCCACATGTATCTCCGGCCATCCTCCAGCTATGACTTGGACCAGGATCGCCAAGTCGCCATGTTTTACACAGTAGTTACTCCTATGCTAAACCCACTGATCTACAGCCTGAGGAACCAGGAGGTTAAGGGAGCTCTGCGAAGGCTTTTCAGGAAACTCTGCATCTCAAGAAACTTCCAACCTGGTCCCAGGTAAATGGGGGATGGCAGAACATCTCCTGAGCACAGAGTTAAGATTTAACTTGAAAATACCTCAAATATATGGATTACATTCCTAATAACTGGTATGGTTCACATTCCTGTGGAATAATCTTCCTTGTTGGCTCCCTCTTGTTTGGATCTGGTAGAAAGAAGTGAGTTCATGAATAAATAGTTCTGGTCCCCATTGACTGACCTAGAATCTCATCATATTGGAACTGAACAGATGTTTTTAGATCTCAACAGCTGAATCTCTCATCTTTCAGATCTAATATACGGCATAGGGGATTACTAAACCAGATTATTACACATAGGCTTGCAGAATTTTGATCATTTTAGTGATGTTGTGGCATGTACTGTTTTCCAGAGAAAAGTTGAAGTGAGTTACAATACCATTATACAGGAGAGTGTTTTTGTATCTATCTATCTATCTATCTATCTATCTATCATCTATCTATAATTCCAGTATAATTAATTTACAGTGTTGTATTTGTTTTAGGTGCACAATATAGTGATTCAACAGTTTTACACATTACTCAGTGCTTGTCATGGTAAGTGTACTCTTAATCCCCTTCACCAATTTTACCCATCCTCCCACCCATCTCCCCTCTGGTAACCACCAGCTTGTTCTTTATATTTAAGGGTCTTGTTGTTTTGTTTGTCTCTTTTTCCTTTGTTCATTTGTTTTGTTTCTTATGAGTGAAATCATATGGTTTTGTCTTTCTCTGACTGACTTATTTCACTTAGCATTATACCCTCTAGATCCATCCACATTGTTGAACATGGCAAGGTTTCATTCTTTTTTATGGCTGAGTAATATGCCATGGTGTGTGTGTGTGTGTGTGTGTGTGTGTGTGTAGGTGTGTGTGTGTATCACATATTCTTTATCCATTCATCTACCAGTGGGCACTTGGGTTGCTACCATATCTTGGCTATTATAAATAATGCTGCAATAAACATAGGGGTGCATATATATGTGTGTATATATATATATATATATATATATATATATATATATATATATATTTGAATTCATGATTTTGTTTTCTTTGGGTAAATACTAAGTAGTGGACTTACTTGATCATATGGTAATTCTCTGTTTAATTGTTTGAGGAACCTACATAGTGTTTTTCACAGTGGCTACACCAGTTTGAATTCCCACCAACAGCACAAGGGTTCTTTTTCTCCATATCCTCACCAACAGCTGTTATTTCTCATGTTTTTTATTTTAGCCATTTTGACAAGTGTGAGGTGATATCTCATTGTGGATTTGATTTGCATTTTCCTAATGATGAGTGATGTCGAGCATCTTTTCATGTGTCTCTTGGCCGTCTGTATGTCTTCTTTGGTGTGTCTGTTCATGTCTTCTGCCCCTTTTTAATTGGATTATTGGTGGGTTTTTTTGGTGTTGATTTGCATAAGTTCTTTATATATTTAGGATATTAACCCCTTATAAGATATATCATTAGCAAATATCTTCTCCCATTCAGTAGGTTGTATTTTTGTGTTATTGCTTGTTTTCTTTGCTGTGCAAAAGCTTTCTATTGTAACGTAGTTTCAATAGTTAATTTTTGCTTTTGTTTCCCTTGCCTTCGGAGCCATATGTAGAAAAATGTTGCTATGGCCAATGTCAGAGAAATTACTGCCTGCATTCTCATCTAGGATCTTTGTGGTTTCAGGTCTCACATTTAGGTCTTTAATCCATTTTGAGTTTATTTTTATGTATGGTGCAAGAAAGTGGTCCAGTTTCATTCTTTTGCATGCTACTATCCAGTTTCCCAACACTGTTTCTTGAAGAGACTTTTTCCCATTGCATATTCTGCCTCCTTTGTCAAAGGTTAGTTAACCATATAATATTGGATTTATTTCTGGGCTCTTTATTCTGTTCCATTGATCTATGTCTACTTTTGTGCCAGTACTGTTTTGATTACTACATCTTTGTATTATATCTTGAAATCTGGGATTGTGATGTCTCCACTTTTGTTCTTCTTTCTCAGGATTGCTTTGGCTAGTCAGGGTCTTCAGTGGTTTCATACAAATTTTAGGATTATTTGTTCTAGTTCTTTGAAAAATGCTGTTGATATTTTTAGAGGGATTGCATTAAATCTATAGATTGCTTTTGGTAGCATGAACATTTTAGCAATATTTGTTCTCCCAGTCCATGAGCATGGAATATCTTTCCATTTATTTGTGTAATCTTCAATTTCTTTCATCAGTGTTTTATAGTTTTCAGAGTACAGGTGTTTCACCCAGGAGAGTGAGTTTTGAGTGGACCATGGAGTAGCCTAAACCTCTTTTATTTTTATTTATTTTTATTTTTAAATTATAATTTATTGTCAAATTGGTTTCCATACAACACACAGTGCTCATCCCAGCAAGTGCCCTCCTCCCTGTTCGTCACCCACTTTCCCCTCTCCTCAACCCCCTATCTACCCTTAGTTTGTTCTCAGTCCTCAAGAGTCTCTTATGGTTTGCCTCCCTCCCTCTCTGTAACTTTTTCCCCCCTTCCCCTCCCCCATGGTCTTCTGTTAAGTTTCTGAAAATCCACATATGGTATCTGTCTTTCTGGTACATATGGTATCTGTCTTTCTCTGTATGACTTATTTGACTTAGCATAACACTCTCCAGTTCCATCCACATTGCTGCAAATGGCCAGATTTCATTCTTTCTCATTGCCAAGTAGTATTCCATTGTATATATAAACCACATCTTCTTTATCTATTCATCATTGATGGACATTTAGGCTCTTTCCATAATTTGAATACTGTTGAAAGTGCTGCTAAACCTCTTTTAAAGCAGTAATAATTTTACAGTCTCGCATTATTTTCAACTCACAGTACTAATAAGAAGTTCAGTATTTATACTGAATTATTCCATCTGAGTGTTCATGTCACTTCATAAAAGACAATCTAGGCCACTGGTAATAGAGACTGGGTGGGAGAGTCTTCATAGTGGCTCTAACACCAGAAGTAGGTGGTCTGATTTGGGACTAAAGGTAAGTGGAGCTGTTTAAACACACTGATAGACTTGATGTAATATTTCAGGGGAAAAAGAAGAATCAAGGATGGACTGTGGAAGTGGATGGAATCATTTTGCTAATTTCTAATATATGTGACAGTCTCTGTGTAGGTGGAAGTAATGCAGATTCGGTTGGGAGGGGGGCAAAATCACTAAGTCTGTATGGCCATGTTAATTTTGTGATCTCTACCCAAGTGGAGATATTTCATAGGCAGTTGAATATATAATTCTTGAGGCTCATGGAGACATCTTGTCTTGAGATAGAAATGTCACAACCAAATGTAGATCGTGTTTCAAGCCATAGCACTGGATAGAATCACATAGTAAGAGAATATAGAAAAGAGAAGAGCCCTGAGATAGGTGCACACCTAAAGATTTAAAGGCCTGGGAATGGAACTCAGGGGCGCCTGGGTGGCTCAGTCGGTTAAGCGTCCAACTTTGGCTCAGGTCATGATCTCACAGTTCGTGAGTTCAAGTCCTGTGTCAGGCTCTGTGCTGACAGCTGGCTTGGAGCCTGGAGCCTGCTTCAGATTCTGTGTCTCCCTCTCTCTCTGTCCCTCCCCTAGTTGCACTGTCTCTTTCTCTCTCTCTCTCTCTCTCTCTCTCTCTCTCTCTCTCTCTCTCTCTCTCAATAAATAAAAACATAAAAATTTAAAGGTCTGGGAGTAGAGGTAGGAAAGGAAACTGACAAGTGGCCATTAGTAGAAAGAAGGCAGGTAATTTAGTATGTAATAATCCTAGGAAAGAGTATATCCAGAATACAGGAGTCTCACTCACTCAAATGTAGTTAAGAGGTCATTAAAGAAAACATAATTGATTATTAGATTTGGCAAGATATAGATTACTGGAAACTTTGAAAATCAGAGTACTTAAGTGAAGTGTTAAGGGAAAAATTCTAATTACATTCCTTTTATGATAAAATTGCAACTGAGAGTGGAGGCTGTGGTGATAGACACTTCTGAAGTATAGTTTTTTTTGGTTTTGTTTTGTTTTGGTTTTTTTGAGAAGGTAGACAAAAAGTGGTGTGTAATTTGAGAAGGACATGAGTCAAGGGAGAATTTCTTCTTAATTTTTGTAAAGGATAAAGATATTAAGCTTGTTTGCTTGTGATAGAAATGATCCAGTATGTAATTAAAAATTAATAATTCAAGAAAGAAAGTATTTAATTGCAAGAATAAAGGCCTCAAAAGAGGATTCATATCAAATCATAGGGGATGATTTTATCAAGGGGCTGAGCCACATTTCCCCCTCTAACAAAAAGGAAGTCAGCAATCATGGGTTCAGTTGTAGGTGGGCTGATGGATTTGATGGCAGGAAGGTGTCATGTATTTGAAGAGACTTCAATAGAGAGTAGTGGGAGTAGGGTTGTTTTAGAGAATTGTAGAAAGAAATGTGTGGAATATGCTAGAGTTTGGGAAAGTGAAATTCTAGGAGATATTATGGTAAGCCCCAACTCTGCCAATATTGGTGTTTTGTTCAGAAGCTTAATATTAAATCGGCATGATTGGGTGATGTTCTCCAAATATATTCAGGTCATCAAAACAAAATGTTGGGTTTACCTAGGGCTAGAATTTTGCCAGGTAGAGCAAAATGAGACGATAGAACTAAGGGTGTTTTCAAGAAGATGGTTACAGTTCTGGACCATAAAATATATTCTTGTTAAGGTGGGAAAGAAGAGCATGAATGAAGTGATGGATAATGAAAAACAATCTCAAGCAATGGTAATCTCAGCAGTGTCAGAGAATGGATGGAGTTGGAGATCTGAATTAAGTCAGGTGAAAGAGCTTGTAATAGCAAAGTCTAAGATATAACCATATGAGTGGGTGGCTGAGATGAGGTGAAGGAAAAGATTGCTGGAGCTAAACAGGGTAGGAATGGAGAATCCAAGTTGCTAGATAAACCATTTGATGGATACTGGTATTTCCAAATGTGAGAATTAAATAGTGGTGGAGACAGAGAATCAGATGCTGAAGTCATCAAGGAGTGAGGAAGGAACACTAGAAAGATTTTTTATTTTATTTATTTTATTTTTTAAATAAGAATTTTATATATTTAAGGTGTACAACATGATGGTTTGGTACAGACATACATAGTGATGTGATTACTTCAGTCAAGCTAATTAACATATCGTCTCCTCGCATAGTTACCATTTGTGTGTGTGCTAAGCGCACCTGGAATCCAATCTCTTAGCAAATTTTCAATAGGCAGTGCCATATTATTAACTATGTTTATCATGCTGTACATTAGATCTCTAGACTTCATACTTATCCTACACAACTGCAACTTTGTATCTTTAAGCAATATCTCCCCATTTCCCCCAACTCTCTGCCACTGGTAACTTCTGTTCTACTGTCTGCTTCTTAAGTATTTGATTCTTTTAGATTAGGAGATATCATGCAGTTTTGTTTCCTTTCTATGTCTGGCTTATTTCACTTAGCATAAGGTCCTCCAAGTTCATCCATGTTGTTACAAATGACTAGATATAATCTTTTAAACCTGAATAATATTCCGTTGTATATACATACCCAAATTTCTTTATCCATTCATCTGTTGACAGACACATAGTTGGTTTCCATATCTTGACTATTGTCAATGATGCTGCAATGGACATGGGAGTGCAGATATCTCTTCTAGGCACTAGTTTCTTTCCTTTGTGTGTATACCTGGAAATGGAATTGCTGGACCATGTGGTAGGTCTATTTTTAAATTTTTGAGGAACTTTTCATACTGTGTTTTCCATAGCAGCTGTATCATTTTACATTCCCATCAACAGTGTGGAAGAGTTTCAGTTTCTCCTCATCCTTGCCAACACTTATTATTTCTTATCTTTTTGATAATAGCCATTGCAATGGGTGTGAGGTGATATCTTATTGTGGTTTGATTTGCATTTCCCTGATGATTAGTGATATTGAGCACTTTTTCATATACCTGTTAGTCACTTGTATGTCTTCTTTGGGAAAATGTCTATTGTGGTCCTTTGTTCATTTTAATAGGAATATATGGTTTCATTTGCTTTGTTTTTGCTATTGAATTGTAGGAGTTCCTTATATACTTTGGATAGTAACCCCTTATCAAATATATGGTTTGCCATTGTCTTCTTCCATTCCATACATTGCCTTTTCATTTTGTTGATTCTTTCTTTTGCTGTGCAGATACTTTTTAGTTCATGAAATCCTGTTTGTCAGCTTTTGATTTTTTTGCCCATTCTTTTAATGACATATTGAAAAAAAAAGGTTGCCAAGGGGCACCTGGGTGGCTCAGTTGGTTAAGTGTCTGACTTTGGCTCAGGTCATGATCTCGTGGTTTGTGAGTTTGAGCCCCACATCAGGCCCTGTGCTGACAACTTAGAGCCTGGAGTCTGCTTCAGATTCTGTATCTCCCTCTCTGCCTCTCCCCTACTCATACTCTGTCTCTCTTTCTCTCTCTCAAAAATAAATAAACATTAAAAATTTTTTAAAAAAAGATTACCAAGATCAATGTCAAGAAGGTTTTTCTCTATGTTTTCCTCTAGGAGTTTTATGGTTTCATGTCTTACATTTCAAATCTTTAATCTATTTCAAGTTAATTTTTGTGACTGGTGTAATGTAGGGGTCAGGTTTCATTCTTTTGGATATGGATATCCAGGTTATCCAACATCATGCATTCAAAAGACTATCCTTTTTCCTTTGTGTGTTCTTGGTGCCTTTGTCAAAGAGTAGTTGACTATTTGTGCCTGGGATTATTTCTGGACTCTCTATTCTTTTCATTGGCCTATGTGTCTGTTTTTATGCTAGTACCATACTGTTTTTGATTACTGTAGCTTTGTAATACAGTTTAAAATGAGGAAATATGATGTCTCCAGCTTTGTTCTTTATCAAGATTGCTTTGACTATTTGGGGTCTTCTCTTGTTCCATAAGTATTTTAGGATGTTTTTCTGTGAAAAATGCCTTTGAAATTTTTATAGGGATTGTGTTGAATCTGAATATCCCCTTGGGTAGTATTGGTATTTTAGCAATATTAATTCTTCCAATCCATGCACATGGTATATCTTTCTATTTATTTGTGTCTGCTTTAATTTATTTCATCAGCATTTTACCATTTGTAGTGTACATATCTTTCAACTCCTTGGTTAAATTTATTCCGAAATATTTTATTCTTTTTGATGCTGTTGCAAACGGGATTGTTTTCTTGATTTCCTTTTCAGATAGTTAAGTGTTGGTGTAAAGAAACACACACCTTTGGGAGATAAAGAGTACAGTATTTATAATTACACTGACACAATAGAAGTAAGTAGCTCTTTTGTGCAAACATATTATCTTCCAGAAATTATTCTCCTTGAAGAGGTCAGCATGAAACAGAGTACAGAAACCCAAGAGAAATGCTAATGGGCTTTCTTGAAGATGGTGTAGGATAGTGTTTAAGGGGATGGATTTTGGAGCCAGATACCATGAATTAGAATCCCACTTTTGTCATTACTTGCTGTGTAATTATTTTCTCAGGCTGTTGATAACCAGTGTTGTAGCTGGACCTACCCCTGTGGTTCTTACTATAAATTGCAAGAGGCCTCAGTAATAAGCACTGGGAAACTTTGGAAAAAAAAAAAGGTTTATTACTCACAGGTCCTGGAAAGCACACAGCATACCTAAGAGCACACAGCAGGTTCACAGGTAGAAAGGGAGCATGAGAGAGCTTGGGCTTGGTGTTCTGTTTTTATTGAGGTAAAATGAGGGGCCTAGGGTTTCACAAGTTCACTTTGTGGGCAGATTTAAAACATAAGAGCAGGAGTCTAAAGTGTGGGATGAGAATAAAACAAACAGCCCAAATAGTCAGTTAATTTAAATCAATCAAGATCTCTAAAACAAATGAGCATTCTGTGTGTGTGTGGGTGGATAGAAAGTGGCAGGGAGTGTAGCTGGCAATGTACTTATTTGAGATAGCCTTTAAAATGGATCCCTCCAAAATCAGAGTTAAGTCAGGCACTTGCATTACAGAAAGAAAAGCCAACTATAGGGCTTACACTAGAATAATCTTTCATAATGATTCAACTACCCTCTGCCTCAGTTACCCATCTGTAAAGAAGAGAGAAATTGTATCTATAATTTAGGGTTGTTGAAAGGATTTTATGAATAAAATATATGTAAAGCACTCATAATAACGACCAGCTCATGAGCACCATATGTGTGTATATCATCATCACCATCATGATCATCAACATCATCATCATCAATAGCATACAAGTGAAAAAAATAATGGGAGAAAAGAACAAACTGCTGGTGGTTAATGGTTTGGACATCTGTATGTACCTAAAGGTTATTGATGATCTGAGAGCAAGGCCAGGAATTAATCTGCCTTATTCTTTTTATTGACTGCACAGCAGTTCATGGTATGTGTGTAATGTATTGGTTGAAATTTCCTTCAAAGTACTGAAGAAGAGACATTCCCCAAACCTCAGTGGCTTATAACAATAGATATTTATTCCTTGGTCAAAAATTTGCAGGTTAGAAGAGGCAACCGTGCATCAGTCCTGGGTCAAGTTCAGGTCTGCTCTATGTGTTTCACATTCTGAGACTAAAGCTAAGGAGCTTTAGCTACATGAGATGAGCTTTTTATCTCATGGTGAATGCCAGAGCTCAAGAGGGCAAACCAAATGATCTAAATCCTTTCAAAGCTTTTTATTGGAAGCAGCATTTGCTATGCCTGTTCATAAACTGCTAGCTAAAGCCAGCCCAAAGTCAATGGGATGGAGATATGGATTCTGCCCCAGAAAAGCCATGACAAAGAAAGAAAAGGAAGGAAGAATTGTGAACAGATAATACTGTCTATCTAACTACCAAACAAAATGAACCAGAATTCCATTAGTATACATGAAGATTATTTCTAATTTTTCACTATCATAAACAAAAGTGTATTGAACATAAAATATATTTATTCATTATATATATCCATTATGTGAGATAAACTCCTAGAAGTGGAAGTGTATTATCTAAATACAAAATTTTTCCATAGCATTTTCCAGTTCTTCAATTATTAATGTATTAATTTACTCTCTTGTCCATTTCTTTACCTGAAGAAAGTTATTTCCCTAGGGGCATTTGGGGCTTCTTAGAAGAGGCTACTGTGCTAACAGGTGATGCAAATCATTTGGTAAAGCATAAAGGAGATCAGCCATGGAACTGCCACCTAAAGACACAGAAAGGAGGAAGGTAGGCCAAGGAGGCAAGAAAGACAAAGTAAAAGAAAACAGTATAATCCAGAAGAAAAATATTGGATATGTTAGGTACTTCCTGGAAAGTGTGAAGAACCAGAGTTAAGTAATCAAAAGTTGGTTTCATTTCTCTGTTGTTATCATTTTATAAGTGTCAGGGCCCTCTTTACCTTGGAAGAATTTATTATCCTGATGCAGTCAAAGACTCAAGGAGTTTAGCTCCTCAAACCAGTTTCATTGGTGACCAATACTTACATATAGGTTCCAAGAAACCATTCTTCTATCCCATTACACAAAATTACCACAATGTTAGCTCCTTCTCAATTCAGTGCTATAACTGCTCATATCCTACAATAAAACTTTCTACAGTCTGATGGCCTATAAATCAGCCTGCCCTTGTAATTTCTGCCCCATGTCCTGGGAGGTCCTTCTCACCTTTTCCTTTCAGAAAGAAACTGGAAACGCCCATGAAACCAAAGAATTGACATTTTAATAGACATCTTAGCTCTCGGACCCATTTCTCATTTCTAGCACTGATTAGTTGGCAAATGCCCAGTAATATAGGCAAGTTCCACAAATCAGCTACAGAGAAGATTAGGAGCATGCTGAGACAAAAAGAGTTTAAGTTATCCCTGAATGGTGCAGATAATAAAGGTTAAGAAAATGCACGTTGGAGAGCTGTGACAGTGCTTAATTCCTGACCCTAAATAGTAGATATTTGTCATTATGTCTCTCTTCCCATACTGGAGTAGTTCCACCATTTCATTTGTCTTGGTGGGAGGTAGAACCTCTCACCCACTTACAGATAATGAAAGCAGCAATATTGCTTGCCCAGTTTCCTTGAGAACTAGAGCATGGACGCCATGACCAAGTCTTGGCCAGCCACATGGACCACCTTATTTTGAATCTAGATGTGTTGTTACAAAGAACAAGAAGTGGGCAGTTCTTTCTGGAGGTTGTCACATCTGGTTGTCAGGCCTCCAGGGGTTATGCAAATGGCTAGTACTGATAGTGTTGTTGATGATATACGCGACAGTGAAAAGAGTCTACAGCAGTGACCTCATCAGACCAATTCTAGGAAATTATTTTGATTGTGGTTATGACCATATGATCTTTCTAAGTCTTGTTTATTTTATTGAGCCCGGTTGCTTAGCCTTCTTGGAAATTCATGAGTTTCACATACTCTTTTAATGAACTCATTTCCTCCATGAATCAACCAGAATTGGTTTCTGTTGCCTGCATCTAAGAATGTTACAACCTTGTTGTTTAATGGCAGACCCAGAAAACATTCTCAATTATAATTAAAGTTACACAAGTGGCTTACACTAAATACATAGTTTCATGTGCTTTGGAATTAAGGGACAGTTCAGGATAATATTCAATGGTAAAATCCATAATATGTTCCTAATTTAGATATTTCTGAGAAGTTCTAAAGGAAACAGATATGCGAAGGGCAAAACTGTTTCCCCAGAATCATAGATAAAACTGGGAACTGTGTTTTGGGTTTTTATCTAAAGGAAGAAGTCCACATTCTGCTCACCCATTTTCTGAAGGCTCCCTTGACATCCCCATTCCTCAGGCTGTAAATGAAGGGGTTCAGCATGGGGGTCACCACTGTGTACATGACTGTCAGAATGCGACCCTCAGTCACTGAATAGCTGGTAAGGGGCCGGAAGTAGACCCATGTGAGTGTGCCATAGAAGATAGACACCACAGTGAGGTGGGAGCCACAGGTAGAAAAAGCTCTCCATTTGCTCTTGGCCGAGGGGATCTGGAGGACCACTGAGATGATGCGGGCATAGGAGGCAATGATGAAAGCCAGAGCTCCATTGATGACAATAACACCCTCCGTGTGAATCATCAGGGTGTTGAGGTAGGGGCTGGAGCAGGAAATCTTCATCAGAGGGTAGAGGTCACAGAAGAAATGGGGGATCTTGTTATCTGCACAGAAGATTAATCGGCCCATAAGAAAGGTGTGCAGCAGGGCATGAAGATGGGAGAGGATATGGCACAGAGCCACCATCTGTGAACACAGCATTCTGGTCAGGATCATAGGGTAGCGGAAAGGGTAGCAGATAGCGATGTATCTATCATAGGCCATCACAGCCAGAAGGAAGTTTTCCATGGCTGCAAAGCAAATGAAGAAATAGGTCTGGGCTAAGCAGCCCATGTAGGAAATGGCCTTTGTAGGTGAGAAAATGTTCTGTAGCATCTTGGGGACCGTGGTGGAGGTGAAACAGATGTCTGCCAAAGCCAAATTACTGAGGAAGATGTACATGGGGGTGTGGAGACGTGGAATAGAGATAATCAGTGTGATGATGGCAAAGTTCCCAAAAATGTTGATCGCATACATCAGTAGAAAAAGAAGAAAGAGTGGGATCTGCTCTTCCAGGTGGGTAGATATGCCCAAGAGAACAAAATGGGATACACTGGTCCAGCTGTTATTAACCATCTGTTGCCATAAGAACAAACAGGATTATTATTTTTTTATTGAGGTATATAATTGGCATATAATATTATATTAGTTTCAGGTATACACCATAATGATTCAATATTTGTATAAATTGCAAAATGGTTGCCACAATAATTCTAGTTAATGCCCATCCTCATACATAATTACAAGTTCTTTTTCTTGTGATGAAGACTTTTAAGATATACTCTCTTAGCAACTTTCAAATAATGCAGTACAATATTATGAACTATGCTAAAAATGCTGTACATTACATTTTCATGACCTATTCATTTTTTAACTGTAAGTCTGTACCTTTGAACTCCGTTCACCCATTTCACCCACTTCCTGCCCTCTGCCTCTGGCAGCCACCACTCTGTTCTCTGCATCTATGAGGGTTTTTTTTTCTTCTTTATATTCCTCATATAAGTGAGATCATATGTATTTGTTTTTCTCTATCTGATTTATTTCACTTAGAATAATGCCCTTAAGGTCCATCCATGTCATTGCAAATGGCAAGTTTTCATTCCTTTTTTTATGGCTGGATAGCATTCGTGTGTGTGTGTGTGTGTGTGTGTGTGTGTGTGTGTGTGTGTGTGTACATGCCACATCTTAAGCCATTCATTCATCCATGGACATTTAGGCTGTTTTCATGTCATGGCTATTGTAAATAATGCTGCAGTGAACATAAGTGTACATACATTTTTTTGAATTTAGTATTTTTGTTTTCTGTGAATAAATACCCAGAAGTGGAATTGCTGGACCCTATAGTACTGATAGTACTGGGCCTCAGGCCTGGGGGCCCAGATTATAACTACCATATAGTAGTTATAATCTTATTTTTTTAGGAAGCTCTGTACTGTTTTCTAAAAAAGGATTATTTTTATAGATTTGAACATTTGAGAAGCCCGCTTAGTTACTATCACTTTTGTGCTCCAATATAAACTACACACGGTTTTGATAGACAGATCAAGGACTTAATTCTTTTCCAAAATAACGAGGTGTGGATTTTTCATTATCATCAACATCACCACTACTACAAATTGTACAGATTCACCAGTTTTAAAAATTAAAAAACTAAGGCATGGAAAGTTTAACCTTGTTTGTTTTGTTTTGTTTTGCCCCTAAAGGGAAAAATCTGAATTTAAAGTCATGTTTATTGGGCTCCAAAGACTATGCTAGTGATACCGTATAACATGACTCCTCAAATTAAAACCAAGGCACCTTATACATGGTAATAAGACCTCTTGATGGGCTACATAACTGAGAAATCCACCTACTAAAAGGGTTTCATAAGTCATTTGGTCCAACAGTTTCTATTTTGAGGAATGCGTATCCCTGGTGGTACCCAAAGACTTCTCAAAGAATATACAGACACGTTTTAGGAGAAACAGTTTCCAGATCTTCTATGTTTCTCTTTTCTGAAATCATTTTGTCATCAAGATGACTTGAACCTTATGCATTGTTCTGTCTTTTGCCTAACAAATGAAAGACATATTTTCATTCATCCCAAATCTTACTAGATGCACTGACTCAAGATAGAAAACCTCAAAGAAGTCAAATGAAGGAACAATCAGAATATGAATAAAATGAATGACTTTAATAACCAATAGCAAATCCTTTTTTTTAGATAAGGGATTTCCAATCTTTTGCTCTCAAAAAAACTGAAGGAGACTTAATCTAATTGTCAGCACACCATTAAAAATAATTTTTGATAATATGTAACACTAGTTTCAGTCCTATTACTTGGACAGTGTTTGGCCCTTTGGAATCTTACAGAACAAGTTTATTCTTCAACATGAAAGCCCTTAAGAAATCTAAACATCAGTCAAAAAAGGCAGACGGTGCAGTGGTGAAAAGCCCAGACACTGGTCTGGGATCCCAGCTCTTTCATTTAATAGCCTTATGATCTTGAGAAAGTCACTTATCCTCTTTGAGCCTCAGTTTCCTCATCTCTAAAATGGGGGTATTAACAGCACATCACTCATGAAGTTGTGTTTATGAGGATGAGGTGAGAGTTCCTGGTTCTTGGTAAGTGCTCAGTAAATGCTGGCAATTAAGCCTATCAATTTTTCAGTCCTGTTCTACTGGTCTCCAGGTTTTTCTGGGAGTGAGTGTTTCTGTCATCCAGGTCTCTCTACAGCAAACCTACTCCACACTGTCACTGTCATTAAAATTTGGTTCCCAGAACTAAGCAAATGCTGTGTGTCCGGCCTTTCTTCACAAGGTTGTCATAATGATCTGGGCTGGTCATAAACCATAGCTTTTGGGGAGGAAATCAGAGTTGGCAGTGCACAAATGAGCTGTGTCCATGTCTAAACCCAAGAAATCTTAAACTTCACAATTAGACTATTGGGAGAAAAAAGTATGAACTAATTAAGAACAGCCTCTCTGTAAGGCACTTGTACATACATTATGTCATATAATCATCAGAGCTATTCTGAGACACTTCAGCTGCAACAGTCACTATTCGCATCTCACAGATGAGGAACCAAAGCTTAGGGAAGTGACTTGCTGAGCATAACTCAGTGTTAAGTGGTCACCTTATGTCTGGATACCTTGAGTTCTCCAAATGTCCAACTACATCACACTGCCCACTTGGTTTACTTAGCTTCTTGCCCCTTAGAAATGGATTTATTCACCTCCGCTGGCCTATCTGCTTTTATATTTCTAACTAAAGGATGTCACCATGATACTACTCAAGAGAGTGAACATAAGACTTTTCAATTATAACAATGTGGAAATTCATAATATGCTATAGACTTATTCTGAATTGGTTTCATTATGGAATGATGATGCATGAGATCTAAAAGTTGTAGCCACTCATGTATTGAGCCCTTTCTATAAACCAGGTATTGTTCTAAGAGCTTTACCTATGTGCTTTTCATTTGGTGACCACAGAAATTATGTGACATAGGTATTATTATTTCCATTTTATAGATGAAAACATTGAAGCTCAAAGGGGTTCTGTGACATCCTCGAAGTCACAGAGTTAATAAATGGTAGAACTGGAATTTGAATTCAGTTCCATCTCTCCTCAATGTCCATGCTCTTAACCACTGGGCTATGCTATCTCTTAAACATTCCCTAAGTATTCCAGTTTCTATGTTTCTCTTTGTTTCTTCCTTTCCCACTATGCTATCTTGTGACTTTGGCCAGTGATGGGTGTCTACCACGTTTTTTTCTAGTTTAATTCCCATTTTAGAATTGGAGAATAGATATTATTCTCATTTTCAGATCATTAAATTAAGAACCAGAAGGATGGATTAATGTCCCCAGGGCCACTAAACATAGGGTTGGATCACAGAGCTAACTCAGAAGTAATGCTCTTTCTGTCCCAGCTCACCCATTTAGGATCTATGTTTTATTCTCATCCTGCACTTCCATCACCTAACTAGTCTGTCACTGTAACTGGACCCTCCAAATAGGAGCAGGTGGCCCTGAGTTTATGGTTTAGGAAATGTGAGATGTTTCCTCTCAGTTCCTCTCAGGGAGGTTGTAAGAAGGGAATGGTCTCGCGGGGCGCCTGGGTGGCACAGTCGGTTAAGCGTCCGATTTCAGCCAGGTCACGATCTCGCGGTCCGCGAGTTCGAGCCCCGCGTCGGGCTCTGGGCTGATGGCTCAGAGCCTGGATGGAGCCTGTTTCCGATTCTGTGTCTCCCTCTCTCTGCCCCTCCCCCGTTCATGCTCTGTCTCTCTCTGTCCCAAAAATAAACGTTGAAAAAATTAAAAAAAAAAAAAAAAAAAAAAAAAAAAAGAAGGGAATGGTCTCTACTGGACAGTTAGCAGGCTATGGCTGCTACCTGGGGTAATGCCCATAAAGCTCCTGTGGCAAAGCTGCTCATAAGAATGGAGAAAGCCCCAGAAGCAGTTGGAAGGTGGGCTGCCCTGAACCTTGGAGTCCTCCTCATTTTCCTTATAGCTCCTGGAGATTATCCTGCCTGACGAGTAGTGCAGCATATCGGCTCCCTATGGTCAGAGGAGAATAATGTGGTGTGGAAGGGGGTGGGAAGCCAGGAATGCGGAACTACTAGAGAAGAAACTTGCTTTTTTTTAGTTTATTTATTTATTTTGAGAGAGAGAGAGAGAGAGAGAGAGAGAGAGAGAAAGAAAATGAACAAGAGGGGGAGGGGCAAAGAGAAAGGGAGAGAATCCCAAGCAGGCTCTCTGCTGTCAGCACGGAGCCTGATGTGGGGTTTGATCTCACAAACCATGAGATCATGACCTGAACAAAAATCAAGAGTTGGAAGCTTAATGAATGGAGTCACTTGGGCACCCCATGACTTGCTTTTTAAAAGGATGTGGATGGAGAAAAAGTAGTGTAGTGTGTGAAAATGGTCTTAATCCAGGAACCAAAAGATTTTGGCTTTGGTCCCAGATTGGCCAGGAAAATTTTTCTGGAGACCTTAGGAAAATCACCTCATTTTGGGTTCCCCAGTTTCTTCATCTGGGAAATGGAAAAAGTAATACCTGCTTTCAATACAGAGCCTTTGTAAAACAACAACAACAACAACAACAACAACAACAACAACAACCAGCAGCAGAAGGGACCATGGACATAGAAGCCCTGTTAACAAGTCCTATGAAACAGTGCAGAGTTGTTTCTTTTAAACTCCTGTAGGAATTCTATCACAGAAGAGGTCCCCACAACTCCTGACAGATCACAAACTTTCTGGATAATAAGAGTTGCCTCTTTCCAAAGTGACCTTTATAAATAGAAGAAGCACCTGGATAACAGGACTTACTCTATTTTCTGAGTTTCTCAGTTTGATCATTAGTTCCTAGAAGTGGAAAGAAAAGTCTTGGTCCATTTTTAAGAGAAGACAAAGATGATGACCATGTCCAGGGGTTCACTGTAGGATCATCCAATCCTGACTACCCATGAATACCTCCCCAAGTGATTGAAACTTTCTGGCATTCCATCACATATTTTCTCTTTGACTCAGGAAAATTTCCCTGAAAGGAAATACTCTTGACTATGTAAATCATTTGGGCTTTTTGTGTTTGTTTGTTTGTTTGTGGCTAGGTTTTCATAAGGGAAGGGAGAGTCCATGAAGACATAGCATGTGTGAGGGTGGCATAAGGAAGAGGCACTATGAAAGGAAAGAAAGAGAAAAAGAGAAGAAAGAGAGTCAAAGACAAACCTCACGATGTGCACATCGCTGCAAAGGATCCAGTTTGGGAAAGGTGCTCATCCCTCCAGAAATTGCAGAGAGCCTAGAGAGGAATTGCCTGAACTGCTCAGAAACTGCTGTTGGGTATGCAGTCCCGAGTGCAGAGACTCACCTTATTGGGAGCCTCTGACTGGACTGGAGTCGGTTGGGCTTGGCACTTCCTTCCTCCCTCAGGCAGCATGTGTCATGATGTCTTGTTCTGACAGTGGCACAGAGCTATCCACTCCGGGAGGAGAGAGGAAGTTGCCCAATCGAGAAGAGAGGAAGGCATCAGGAAGGAGTTGAAGAGGAAGAGCAGCCAGCCTTGTGGGGGTTCTTCTGCTGGTCAGGGGCAGGAAGGTATGTCTGGGAAAGGGACTGGAAGATTTTATCCATGCTTCTACATGATTCCATGGTTCTCACTGGCACAGAGCCCCAAGTGTGTCATCGTCCAAATTTGCTGCCATCTCTGGGGAATGGGGCTAACAAGGCAGTTCTTCCAATATTAGTGTCAGTGACTGCCTGTGGTTTGGCATATGATCCTGGGAGAGTGGCCAGGACCTGAGAGATCAGCCTGGACATGAGGTTCTCTGACAAGGGCTCCAAAATTGGACTCTGAGAAGAAAGCCCACAAAAACTTAGATATGGTCAAGGCGTGGATGGGGTGTCTCACTACCCTGAATACTTAAAAATGTAGCCTCTTGTTTTATATTTCATTTAAATGGTACACTCTTATTCAAAAATATTTAGCAGTGAATGATGTATCAGGTGAAAAATGAGAGTCTAGGAGTAATTGCTATTAATGTTTTGACATGTACCCATCCAAACACTTTCCTATGCACATATGTACAGTTTTGTTTTTACAAAAATGGGATCATTTGTTCTTGATCTTTCTTTGTTTCTCTCATCAATATATCCTAGATGTTCTATGTCACCATCGGACCTACCTTGTTGTTGTTATTTAAAAGACTTTTTAAATGTTTACTTTTGAGAGAGAGAGACAGGCAGAGTATGAGCAGGGGAGGGGCAGAGAGAGAGGGAGACACAGAAGCAGAAGCAGGCTTCAGGCTCTGTGCTGTCAGCACAGAGCCCAACATGGGACTCGAACCCATGGATTGCAAGATCATGACCTAAACCAAAGTTGGACACTTACTGATTGAGCCACCCAGGTACCCCATTACCTCGTTATTTAAAAAAAAAATATTTAATACATTATTAAATTTTTTTTCAACGTTTATTTATTTTTGGGACAGAGAGAGACAGAGCATGAACAGGGGAGGGGCAGAGAGAGAGGGAGACACAGAATCGGAAACAGGCTCCAGGCTCTGAGCCATCAGCCCAGAGCCTGACGCGGGGCTCGAACTCCGAGACCGCGAGATCGTGACCTGGCTGAAGTCGGACGCATAACCGACTGCGCCACCCAGGCGCCCCTTTTTAATACATTATTAGATGGACCACAAATTATTGTAGTCCTTACTCATGCCATGTATCTCATTTTTAGGGGCACTATTAAACAAGCAATGCTACATGGACATTCCTTTACAGATATCTTTGTGTACATATATTTTTCTAGAAATGGAAGTGCTAGATGAAAGTATATGTGAATTTTTAATTTCAGTTGGTACTATAAGATTGTCCTTCAAAAAGTTGCAGCCAATTTATACAGCCTCCAAGAGCATATGAAAGTGTCCTTTTCCACACAGCCTAGCACACTGTATGCAAACTCTTTACTGTCTCCCAGTCTGATGATGGAAAAAGAAACCATACTTTATTGTAGCTTTACTTTTTATTTTTCTAATTTCTGAGGGAACTTTTTTTGTATTGTTTTTGACAGTTTTAGGGTTTCTCTTCTTTGAGTTTTCCAACTATATCCTTGCCCATTTTTTTCTCTGTGGTTGCTCTGAGTTTATTATGAATTTGTAGGGATTATAGGGTGTTTAAATATTCTGTTGTTTTCCTTCTTGATCTAACTCATAACTCTCTAACTGTTCTTAGTATGCAGCTTGGATAGATACTTTCCCTTTTATGTATGCTCTCTCCATTCTGGGAACAACACAAGTCATTCATTTCTCTAGAAACAGAAATGGGACATTCTTATCAGCTCTCATGTCAGCCTGTTCTCAAACATCTGAAATTCACATGGACACAGACAGCATTGAATGCACATAGTTGGCAATCATAATAGGTAACATGTTGAGTATATACTATGTGTCAGGCATTTAAAGTGCTCAGATGCAAGTGATGAATCACTAAATTCTATTCCTGAAATCATTATTACTGTATATGTTAACTAATTGGGATTTATATTTAAAAAAAAATGTTTATAGAATGGAAAACCAAAACAAAACAAAACAAAAAAAAAACAAAAAATAAAGTACTCAGATGCTTTTGTGTCAGTTAATCCTCTCAAGGGCCATATGAGTTACCTCGATGTTCATTGTGGCATTATTCACCATAGCCAAGATATGGAAACAACCTAAGTGTTGTCACCAGATGAAAGGGTAAAAAAAACATATGGTATCTATACACCCAATGGAATATTACTGAGCCATACAAAAGAAGGAAATCCTTCCATTTGTGACAACATGGATTAAGCTTGTGGGTATTACGCTGAGTGAAAAAAAGAGAATACAACTACTATGTGATCTTGCTTATATACGGAATCTAAAAAAGCCAAACTCATAGAAACCAAGAGTAGATTGGTGGTTTCCAGGGGCTGTGGCGGGGGTGGTGGAGAGAAATGGGAGAAGTTGGTCAAAATGTATACATTTCCAGTTATTAAGATGAGTAAGTTCTAGGAATATAATGTTCAGCATGGTGACTATAGCTAACAATACTGTATTGTTATTGTCATTGTATTGTTTAAAATATACAACAGTACACAAGAGTTGTTGTGTATTTTAAAGTTGCTAAAAGTGCAGATTTTAAGTATCCCCCCCCCCCTACACAAAAGGCAACTATATGAAATAGTGGATATATAAACCTTACTGTGGTAATCATTTCACAATATATATGTATACCAAGTTATCAAATTCTACACCTTAAACTTACACAGAGTTGTAGGTCAATTATATCTCAATGAGTCTGGAAAAAATAAACAATAAAAAAGCTTTTAATGGGAATAATTAAATTATAGTGTTTGGGCACAGATGTGTATGTGGTCAAATTAAAAGGGAAATCAAGGAAGTAATTAACATAAAAAGTAAGAATAGTGGTATTTTCATAGGAGAGAGAGAATAGCACTTTGAAAGAGGCACAAAGGCGATTTCTGGAAAGCTGGCAATGATCTATTTCCTGATCAGGCGGTAGATACCTATGGTTTGCCTTGTGAGAAATCATCAAAGTGTAAAAACAAAAATTAGAAATTAAAATAAATGTTTAAAAATTTCAAAAAAGTTTAAATAAACATTCCAAATAGAACTCACTCACTTATTCATTAATTTCTATATTTATTTCTTCACTCTTTTATTTAGCTAAATCCTATGGGATGCAGGAATGGAATAAGACAGAGCTCCTCCTTTCATAGAACTTAAAAGTGTAGATGTTATATACTAGACTACAAGCGCCATGAAGTCAGGGGCAAGGTGTGCTTTGTTCTTCACCCAGTCCCAGTGTCAAATGGAGTGTCAGACACCTCATAGGAACTTAGTACATATTTGTAGAATGGGTGGAGGAATAAGTAAGTAATTTCTGAGGAAATTACTTATTGAAATACTATTGAGATAAGTGCATTGAAAGAGAAATGGGGATCAGTTCTGGCAGTTTTTTGATGGAATCTTTTGGGTTTTTCATATGGAGTATCATGTCATCTGCAAAGAATGAAAATTTGACTTCCTCCTTGCCGATTTGGATGCCTTTTATTTCTTTGTGTTCTCTGATTGCAGAGGCTAAGACTTCCAATACTATGTTGAATAGCAGTGGCAAGAGTGGACATCCCTGTCATGTTCTTGACCTTAGGGGGAGCTCTCAGTTTTTCCCCACTGAGGATGATGTTAGCCGTGGGTCTTCATATATGGCTTTTATGATCTCGAGGTATGATCCTTCTACTTTCTTGAGGGTTTTTATCAAGAAAGGATGCTGTATTTTGTCAAATGCCTTCTCTGCATCTATTGAGAGAATCATGTGGTTCTTGTCCTTTCTTTTATTGATGTGATGTATCACATTGATTTGTAGATATTGAATCAGCCCTTCATCCCAGATATAAATCCCATTTGATCATGGTGAGTAATTATTTTAATGTATTATTGGATCCGGTTGGCTAGTATCTTGTTGAGGATTTTTACATCCATGTTCATCAGGGAAATTGGTGTGTAGTTCTCCTTTTTAGTGGGGTCTTTGACTGGTTTTGGAATCAAGGTAATGCTGGCTTCATAGAAGGAGTTCGGAAGGTTTCCTTCCATTTCTATTTCTCAAACAGCTTCAAGAGAACAGGTATTAGTTCTTCCTTAAATGTTTGGTAGAATTCCCCTGGAAAGCCATCTGACCCTGGACTCTTGTTTTTTGGCAGATTTTTGATTACTTATTTGATTTCCTTACTGGTTATGGGTCTGTTCAAATTTTCTATTTTTTCCTGTTTCAGTTTTGGTAGTGTATATGTTTGTAGGAATTTGTCCATTTCTTCCAGATTGCCCATTTTATTGGCATATAATTGCTCATAATATTCTCTTGTTATTGTTTTTATTTCTGCTGTGTTGGTTGTGATCTCTCGTCTTTCATTCTTGATTTTGTTTATTTGGATACTTTCCCTTTTCTTTTTGATCAAACTGGCTAGGTGTTTATCAATTTTGTTAATTCTTTCGGAGAACCAGCTTCTGGTTTTATTGATCTGTTCTACTGTTTTGTTTTTTTTTTTTTAGTTTTGATAGCATTGATTTATGCTCTAATTGTTATTATTTTCTGTCTTCTGCTGGTTTGGGATTTTATTTGCTGTTATTTTTCCAGCTCCTTAAGGCATAAGGTTAGGTTGTATATCTGAGACCTTTCTTCCTTCTTTAGGAAGGCCTGGATTGCTATATACTTCTCTCTTATGACCGCCTTTGCTGCATCCCAGAGGTTTTGGGCTGTGGTGTTATCATTTTTATTGGCTTCCATGTGCTTTTTAATTTCCTCTTTAACTTCTTGGTTGGCCCATTCATTCTTTAGTAGGATATTCTTTAGTCTCCAAGTATTTGTTATCTTTCCAAATTTTTTCTTGTGGTTGATTTCTAATTTCATAGCATTGTGGTCTGAAAATATGCATGGTATGATCTCAATCTTTTTGTACTTGTTGAGGGCTGATTTGTTTCCCAGTATGTGATCTATTCTAGAAAATGTTCCATGTGTACTGGAGAAGAATGCATATTTTGTTGCTTTAGGATGAAATGTTCTGAATGTATCTGTTAAGTTCATCTGGTCCAGTGTGTCATTCAAAGCCATTGTTTCCTTGTTGATTTTCTGTTTAGATGATCTGTCCATTGTTGTAAGTGGGGTGTTGAAGTCTCCTACTATTATGGTATGATTATCAATGAGTTTCTTTACGTTTGTGATTAATTGATTTATATATTTCAGTACTACCACTTTTGGCACATAAATGTTTACAATTGTTAGGTCTTCTTGGTGGATAGACCCTTTAAATATGATATAATGCCCTTCTTCATCTCTTGTTACAGTCTTCATTTTAAAGTCTAGATTGTCTGATATAAGTATTGCTACTCCAGCTTTCTTTTGTTGACCTTTAGCATGATAGATGGTTCTCCATCCCCTTACTTTCAATCTGAAGGTGTCTTTAGGTCTAAAATGGGTCTCTTGTAAACAGCATATAGATGGATCTTGTTTTATTATCCAGTCTGTTATCCTATGTCTTTTTTTTAATATTTATTTATTTTGGGGAGACAGAGAGAGCTAATGCAAGCAGGGGAGGGGCAGATGCACACACACACACACACACACACACACACACACACACACACACACACACAGAATCTGAAGCAGGCTCCAGGCTATGAGTTGTTAGCACAGAGCCTGATGCACGGCTTGAACCCACGAAGTGTGGGATCATGACCTGGGCTGAAGTCGGATGCTTAACCGACTGAACCACCCAGGCACCCCAACCCTATGTCTTTTTATTGGAGCATTTAGTCTATTGATGTTTAGAGTGAGTACTGACAAATATGAGTTTATCGCCATTATGTTTCTTCTAGAGTTGGAGTTTCTGGTGGTGTTCTCTGGTCCTTTCTAGTCTTTATTGCTTTTGGTCTTTTTTTTCCTGTCTTTTCTCCCTTCAGAGAGTCCCCCTTAAAATTTGCAGGGCTGGTTTAGTGGTCACATACTCCTTTAATTTTTTGTTTTTCTGGGAAAATTTTTATCTCTCCTTCTATTTTGAATGACAGCCTTGCTGGATAAAGAATTCTTGGCTGCATATTTTTCCAATTCAACACATTGAATATATCCTGCCACTCCTTTCTGACCTGCCAAGTTTCTGTGGATAGGTCTGCTGCAAACCTCATCTGTCTTCCCTTGTAGGTTAGGGACTGTTTTTCCCTTGCTGCTTTCGTGATTCTCTCTTTGCCTGAGTATTTTGTGAATTTGACTATAATATACCTTGTTGATGGTCAGTTTTTGTTGAATCTAATGGGGGTCCTCTGTGCTTCTTGGAATTTGATGTCTGTGTCTTTCCCCAGGTTAGGAACGTTTCCCATTATGATTTGCTCACATAACCCTTTTACCCACTTTTCTCTCTCTTCCTCTTCTGGAACCCCTGTGATTCTGATGTTGTTCCTTTTTAATGAGTCACTGATTTCTCTAATTCTTAAATTGGGCTCTTTTGCCTTAGTCTGCCTCGTTTTTCTGCTTCATTATTCTCCATAAGTTTGTCCAATATATCACTGATTCGCTGGTCTGTCTCATCCATCCTTTCTGCTGTGGCATCCATTGAAGATGGATGCCATTTTTTATTTCATCCTGAGTAGCTTTTACTTCTTTTATCTCTGCAGAAAGAGATTTGAATCTATTTTCAACCCCAGTTAGTATTCTTATTATCGTGATTCTAAATTCAGGTTCTGACATCTTGCTTGTATCTGTGTTGACTAAGTCCCTGGCTGTCATTTCTTCCTGCTCCTTCTTTTGGGATGAATTCTTTGTTTCGTCATTTTGAAGGAAGAAAAGGAATTAATAAGGTAAAAAATAATTAAAATTACAACATTAAAAACAACACCCCCCCACATAAAAATCAAATAAATGATGCTAGATCCTAGGTGTGTTTTGGTCTGGTTTTTGAAAGGAGCTTGAAAGATTAGTGAAAAAAGGGGGAAAAAGAAAAAAATGAGAAAAACAAGAAAAAGGAAAAAAAGGAAAACGTTTGAAATTTTTAAAAAATGAATACAATGAAATAGAATAAAATGAAATGATGGAAGTAAAAAAAAAGAAATGAAAAAGAGAAAAAAAAGAAAATTGTATAGATGGACCAGCGAACAGAGTGAAATACAATGGAAATTGCATTGTTTTCCCCTATAAGTCAAACTATGAAGCACTTTATAGTCCATAAACTAAGTAGGCAGAGAGACTTATGGTGTTCCTGAAGAGCAAGGTTGGCCCAATTGGGTGGGGCTTAGTGTAAAGGCTCCATTCTCCACTAGATGGCACTGCTTAGCTTACTGGGGTGGATTGTTGTGGCACTTGTAGGTGTGCATGCGCATGCACGGGAGGGGTAAAAATGGCATCACCCAGCTACCCAGTCTCTAGTATCAGAATTCTGTTCTCCCTGATCAGCAATCGTGCACCTGTCCTTTATCTCTGGCTTCCATCCACTTCCCGCTTTTACACTGTCCATGACCAAGCTGTCAGGTTGCCAGGTGGCACCTCCCTCCTGAGTTTTATCTCAGATACAGCTGTGTTTCCCATCCCCTCACTTCTGAGGGATTGTGGCTTTGACCTGCTCAGAGTCTCACCAAGCAATGGCTGGGTGCCAGCCACACCCAGGAACATTTGTGGGACTATACTGCTGCTGATGCCCAGAGGCTACAACTGGGTGCCAGCCCGCCCCAGAAAAAGTTCACATGATCGTGTAGCAGCAGCGTTTCAGGGATTATGGAAAATCACAACACACATCTGGCACCAGTCTTCACCCTTAATGACCTTGTTCCAGCACCAGCAAATGTGGTTGTTCTGTGGGGTCTGCTGGCACCTTTGCCTGTGTGTTGGGGGGGAACACA
Organism: Felis catus; assembly: GCF_018350175.1. NCBI lineage: Eukaryota > Metazoa > Chordata > Mammalia > Carnivora > Felidae > Felis > Felis catus. The sequence continues at coordinate 81,646,282 of NC_058380.1, read as the reverse complement.
CGCCTCTACCAAATGTCCTCCCAGCAGGGGAACAGCCTCTTCCTGTGTGGCCCAAGGACCCCCACATCTCACTCAGCTCCTGGGGATTTGCCCTTCTCACCAGAGCACTTCCAGGTATGGAGCTGCAGAGTTTCAGACTCTGCACTCCCCCTGTTTGTAGAGTCTTAATGGAATTTAAGCCCTCTCCTTTCTCCTTCCTCCTTTTTAGTTCAGTCCCTGTGGCTGCTTCCACTTTTCCACTTTCTCTCCAGCTGCTTTTGGGGGGGGTGCTTTTACCATATTCTCCCCCCATCTCAGTCCTCTCTCCACAAGCAAAAACAGCTCCCTGCCCTCTGTGGCTTCTCTCTCCCCCCATTCACCTCTCTGTGCCACATACCTGCTGAGTTCTGTGGTTCAGGTTGTGCAGATTGTTGTGTTAATTCTCAAATCAGTTTTCTAACTGTGCAGGATGGTTTAGTGTTGCTCTGGCTGTATTTCATGGATGCAAGATTCAAAAAAAAAAAAAACTTCTATGCTGTTCTGCCATCTTGGCTCCTCCCCCCAGAGCAACAACTATTATAAAGTATATGATTCAATTGGTTGACTGATTAATCAGCAGGGGAGGGGTCAAGCTGACAAGACCTACAACAATGCCAAAAGCAGCTATGAAAACAGCAGCAGCTGTGTGACAACAGGGGCAACAGCTATTTTTTGAGTCCCTTCTGTCTGTTAGATGTCATGCTAAGCACTTTAATTACATTTTTTCATTTATTTGCTATTTTTCAAAATTATAAAAACTCATATTATTACCTCATTATTTCAAACAAGGAGATCCAGAGGTGTTAAATAGCTTACTGTAGAGTCACCCGGCTCCTACGTGCTGGGGCTATGATTTTCAGATTGTTGGAGGTGTTTGGGGGAGCCCAATAAATGGGATACTACTTTACCAGTTGGGTTCTAAATCAATTAATGAATAAGACAATGACAAAGAACAGACAGGAGCCAAATCACCACTTTACTACAGATGATGTCTAGGTTGAAGACATGACTTGAGGTGAGAATCTGCATGCTTTTCTGGCCAACTCCAGAAGCAGGTATTGCTGGATTAGGGAGAATTCCCAGGTGTATAAGTAGCTGCTTTGCTCTTAGAGATACATAGCAGAGTGCATGCTCCCTGTAAACATGGCTGGTTCTCAATAAGAAACAGGGATGGTCTGAACTGAGTGTGCCCAAATTTATGTTCTGGGGAAGGATGAATAAAGGAAGAAAGTGGGCAATTGTTGTGCAAATTGAATCTCATCCACATGGAGGTACAAGTCAAGCCAGGTGAAGAAATATTCCTCCCAACACTAGTGCACCGTTCCATGTATATTAAGTCAACCTTTGGTAATTCTTGTGAAGCAAATAGGAATTACATAATTACTGGAAGAATTCTCCTTAATTCACTTTCCACCTCCATCTTCAAAGACCTCCCAAATATTTACCTGACAAAGCAGTTATCTAGAAGATCCTTCATAAATGACATGAAGATTGGAAACAGGGCTTCCAGAGTGTGAGTGATTGAAGGTTGTCCTAACAGACAGAGGGAGGTCCTAAGATTGATCAAGGTAAATAACAGAACTGAAGATATAGATTCCATAAACATTTATTGAGTATTTACTGTGATCCAAGTAAGCTTATGTATTATTTATTATTTGTTACTCTTATGATATAGGTGTTTTACCAGCTTTAAAGATAAGAAAACCAGCACTCAAAGAGGAAGAATGTTCCCCAAATTACAGAGTGTGAAAGTGGAGGACTTTTGGTCCTGACTAGAAACTTCTGACTTCAAATCTTTAGTTCTTGTCACAATAACATTAAATATTATTGGAGGTGGAGTATATGCCTGTAGAGTCTTAGACCAACACAATTCAATCACTTTATTTTATCAGAGACATCAAGCGATTATCCAGCTGTCACACAGTTCATTTATGGCAAAGCCATCCCTGGAACCCAGGACTTAAACTAACGCCCCATTCTGGCATTTCTATAGAACACTCTCTGTTTAAATATAAAGTACCAGATTATTTCCTTTGTATTTCTTGTTACCAGAAATAATGAATCCTATATTCTTGAGCTAAAGGGGTCTTCCATAGTTCTAAGTTGAGCTAAACAAAATTTTGGGCTTTCAGTTTCATTTTATAAGTGTGCAAGTCCCTCCACCCACAGGCTTCTCTTAGCCACCAGTAAAAATAACAAGAGCCATTTTGATAGTGGATAATAAGCTTCTCAGAGCCTGGGCACTTCACAAAGATGATCTAAGGTTACCGACATCACTGGTCCCTCCCTGTCCTCAGTGTTAATCAGTACTTTGAAATATAAACATAAGAAACAAAGAAGTTTCAGGTTCAGGGAAGCTACAGTGGTTAGACTCTCAGGCGGCCAATTTCAACTCCCAGTTCCGAGTCTTGGATTCAGGACCCTGAGATCCTGAGAAAGAATGTTAGAGTGTTTTTCTTCTGAGTAGTTTTCCTAGTGCCCCCTTCATATCCCTGTTCCTTAGGCTGTAGATGAAGGGGTTCAGCATGGGGGTCACCACTGTGTACATTATTGAGAAGACTCTATTCTTTCCACCTGAGGGGGATGATGGAGGACATAAATAGACCCCAATAGCTGTGCTATAAAACAGAGAGACCACAGAGAGGTGGGAGGTGCAGTTGGAGAAGGCCCTTTGCTTACCCTTTGGGGAATTGATTCTTAGGATAGCCAATGCAATATAAAAGTAAGAAGTAAGGATGCAGATGAAGGGTCCAATTAGCAATGTTCCTGCCACAAGGATGAGCACCAGGTCATTGACATAAGTACTGGAGCAGGCCAGATTCAGGAGTGGGACAAGATCACAGAAGAAATGGGGGATGATATTGGGGCCACAGAAAGAAAGCCTAGTTACCAGGAAGGTATGCACTAGGGCGTGGAAGGTAGTGACCACCCATGACCCAGTCACTAATAGGACACAGCGTTGGTAGTTCATGATCATGGCATAATGGAGGGGGTGGCTGATGGCCACATAGCGGTCAAGTGCCATCACAGCCAGGAGAAAGTTGTCCAGATCTGCAAATAGGCCAAAGAAATAAAGCTGTGTCAGACACCCACCATAAGAAATCCTTTTACTTCCTGAGCCAATATTATCTAGCATCTTGGGAATTACTGTAGAGATGAAACCAATGTCAGAAAAGGACAGGTTGGCTAGAAAGAGGTACATGGGGGTGTGGAGATGCAGGTCTGAGGCAATGGCCAGGATGATGAGCAGATTCCCCACCATGGTGACCAGGTACATGCCCAGGAAGAGTCCAAATAGGAGAGGCTGCTGCTGTGGCCACTCAGAGAGGCCCACAAGAAGAAATTCATAGATGTTGGTATGGTTTCTTCTATTCATGTCTGGAATTCTGTATGAAACAAATTTTATTATAAATAGCAAAAAAGTAAAATAATGCTGTAGAAACTATTTCATATTCCTATTAGAAAAATCATGTCGTTTAGACAATTCTGTTTTGGCAAAGCTCGAATTTATAATTATGCATGTTAAAAAGATAGTTTGGATCAAACTATTTGTAAATTTACAGATTGGTGAGAGCACTTGACCAGCTATCCAGGGCACCTTCAAACTATTCCAGCAGTCTCCATGAAACATGGTTGTACAATGTGAAAAACAAAGTGTGCTCTGATTACACAGATCCCATCAGCATATACTATTTTTCTCATTGAAGAATAATATAATTAAGTAAATAATGTTTTATTTACATTTAAAAGTTAATTAAAATGAAATGAAATCAATTAATATTACATATAATAATTATAATTATAAACAAGTATATAATCAATTTAAGATTTTTTAAAGGTAAAATTTCAGAACAGCATGTATATTTATAATTCTATCTTAGTTAAAATTAAAACATAAATGTCTTATGTTTTAGTTTATTCAATTCAGGCCCTTTTTAAAGTTCCCAGCTTTTAAAAAAATGTTTTTTTAATGTTTATTCAATTTTGAGAGACAGAGAGACAGAGAGACAGAGAGAGAGCATGAGTGAGGGAGGGACAGAAAGAGAGGGAGACACAGAATCTGAAGCAGGCTCCAGGCTCTGGGCGTCAGCACAGAGCCCGACACAGGGCTCAGGCTCACAAACCACGAGATCATGACCTGAACAGAAGCTGGATGCTTAACTGACTGAATCACCCAGGCACACCTAAAGTTCCCAGCTTTTTTTTACAGAAGGGGCTGTAGAAGTGTATTCTGTTCCAATTCCCCCCAGCATGTCTAGGAACTATTTGTGCCTTTCCTCTGAAACCTTGATGTCCCTCACTTACCGATTTTTTTTTTTTTTTTTTTTTTTTTTTGCTGTAAGTAGGCCTCTTATATTTGGTTTTTTTTTTTAGATTCATATATGGCAAACCTAATTGGAAAGAGTCAAATCCTTAGTTTGCACCCCACCCCAAACTCAGTTTGTTTCTCGCAGAGTTCTGAAAAGAGAGTATCTTGATTTGAGACTTGAATATCTTTCTGTTCCACAGCAGCCACAGTGAGGCTACATGAGGAATCTCATTACTAGATAATTATGGGTTTTGAATTTATCCAATCCATACTCCTGTCTCTAACTCAATGAAAAAGTCAGTGTAGGGGCGCCTGGGTGGCGCAGTCGGTTAAGCGTCCGACTTCAGCCAGGTCACAATCTCGCGGTCCGGGAGTTCGAGCCCCACGTCAGGCTCTGGGCTGATGGCTCAGAGCCTGAAGCCTGCTTCCGATTCTGTGTCTCCCTCTCTCTCTGCCCCTCCCCCGTTCATGCTCTGTCTCTCTCTGTCCCAAAAATAAATAAACGTTGAAAAAAAAAAAGTCAGTGTAACAATAGCTAACACTGGCTGAGCACTAGCCATGTGCCAGCCACTGGATTTTCTTGTGGTAACCCTGTGCAGTGATGCTATGCTTATCTTTATTTTAAAGATGTAGAAACTGAGGTCAGGAGGATGAAGAAAATTGCCAAAGCTACACATTTAGGGTGTGACGTAAAGTTTATCTGAGTCAAAAGTCTAAGTTCTTAGTTCTCTATGCTGCTTTTCAGGGTTTACTAAATCACTTTCTGACTCTTGTTCACCTTCCTGCATATTTTCATGAGAAAATGCACCATTAGGGACTTAACAAATAAACTCCTTCATTTATTCATTTCACTTTATCAAGATAAAGTTGGCAGATGAAAACTGTATATATGTAAGGTGTACAGTGTGATGTTTTAATATACATATACATTGTAAAATGATTACTACAATCAAGTTAATTCACATATCTATCACCTTAGAGAATGTAAATATCCATTCAATTTGGTAGCTACAGTTTTCATGACAAATGAAGATATTGATATTTTTGGCTTGTGCATCAGTCTCTTGTGAGTGTGACTGGTGTGAGTCAGTCCATTTTAATTTAACCCAATGCTTGGATATGATCCAGTTTCTATACATGGAAAGCTAACCACCTCAGACCATGATTATCACTCTGAGAAGCTCAGATTCTTTTCTTTCTGGTATCTCTGTCTTTTACCACCAACTGCAACCAAGTTGATTTAAGAGCTTAGCAAATAGAAGGAAGTACAGTGATGTAATTTGTTGTATTCATTTAGTCATATCACCTTTACAGTCACAATTAGAAAAATGAATATTTATTCCAATTTTTCACTTTTCTTGCAAAGGTAATCAACCTTTAGGAGCATACAGCCCATCATAAACAGCTCCATTGATTCCAAATGAAAAACAAAAATAAATGAATATTCTCAGAATTCTTCTGATATTCTGAGCAAATAAACTAATAGAACTTAAAACAATTGACTTTTGGGGAAAAGATACATCCTCTGGTTTTGACTTTATTATGACAGATGGTCTAACACCCTGGCTAGTGGTCCAGGCTGTAGGAGAGTGTCATACCCATGTGGGGGCATTTCCTGTACTTCTGAAAATGGAATCCCTACTATATCTATGCACTTAAAACCGCTACAGTAGACTCATTTATTTGTCTCCAGGGAAAGCATTTAGGCTGCATAGTGTAAACAAAAAGAAACATTTAGTTGGTACAAAGGAAATTTTGACTCACCTTCTGTATCAAACCCAATAATGAGGCTTTGAGTAGTTCATTTAACCTCTTGGACTTCAGTTTCTCCCTCTGTGAAGAAGGATAACTGAATTATGTCATAGGCTGTTGTGAGTCTCCTTATTACCATCAGGACAACATCCAGGCTTTTTCTTATCATGACATAATTAGCCCTTCCTGAGTCTCTCTCCATCTGTCTGTCCAGTGACACTTCCCTGTCATGCTATGCCACCCCAGGCTCACCTATGAAACTGCCCACAGCCCTCAAACAACTCACACGTCCTGCCTGCATGCCTTTGCTATTTAGCCATTTCACCTTCTTGGATGCCTCCCCCTCCTCTCTACCTGGTGATAGCTCAGGTGTTCAGCACTACAACTGATACCAGAAACAGGGTTCCTCAAACAATTTCCAAAAGACTAATCTGCTTCCCTTGACTGACTAGAAAAGGGGAGGTATGGTCAATGACTTACTCTCAGTCTTGAGTTGGGCCCAGAAGAGCTCCTCATTTTTTCATGTTAAGGTCAAGATTTGTCTCTTCTGATCTGGGATCTTACTTATCAAGAGTGGAGAAGCCATATTTGATGGCAGAAGAAAAGACATCTTCCCCTATGTTTAAGGCATAAGTGGCTCCTGGGACATGGACCCCTCATCTACTCCAAGGATGGAGAAATGAGATCAGGCCATCCTTGATCCTAAGTCAGCCAAACTGACTAGAAACCCAGAAAAAAAAAAAAAAAAGCTACCCACCTGCAGTTTCTAAAATAATCCCTAGAGCTCCCTACTGGAAGTTGCTGAGACACCTGGGAACACCAGTCTCTGAAGTATTCATTGTGGGAAAAAATTTGGTCTGTTGCCCAGTCCTCCAACTTGAAATGAACTTCTCTGTGACTTTGTGAAGTTCAGTTATTCTCTCTGGACTTTGATTTTCTAAGGTAAATAAGTCAGAAAACAAAATACTCTCTCACAATAAAAATCTTAGCGTTAACATTTTTACCATTTGAAGTGATAACTCATTATGATTTTAATTTGCATTTCCCCAATTCTTAATAATGTTGAGCACATTTTCATGTACTTATTGACCAGTCTTAGATCTTTTTATGAAGAATCTGCCCATTTTTATTGGGTTTATTGTCTTTTGATAATGATTTGTAGGAATTTTAATTCTGATTTATAATGGATATACTTTCTCATTTTTCCTTTAGTTTAAACCTTTAAAAACCCAAATTTTATCAAGATATTTAATCATCCTTAATTTCCAAACATCTTGCAACATTTCCTAAAAATGTTTATTTTTTAATTTGAATGTTTCCTCCACAAAGCTCTGTGTGGCAAACCTTCTGAGGCTTTATATATCTATGAATATTTGTAATATATCTCTACATTTGAGCGGTACCTTTGCTTGATATAAAATATTGATTTTAAAACCATATCCTTTCTGTGCATTAAAAATATTTCATTGTCTATTTACATCCAGGATAGCTATTAAGAAGTCTGATGTGAGTAGGATTACTGTTTTTGTGTAGGCAAACTTCCATTTCTGTCAGAATTTTCTCTTCGATTTTGAAATTTATTAAATCTATGGAGGTGTAAGCCTTTTATTTTCTCTACTTTTTATCACTCTATAGAGTTTTGAAATATGAAGTCATTTATGTTTGAATAATTTGTCTCCATTATTTTTCTAAATATTTCTTCTCAATTTTATTTCTTATTCTTCTGGGACTCATACATAATATGAATTATATAATATGTATTATATATATGTTACATATAATTAATGAAACAGATGCATGAAGATCTTAGGTTGCCTAGCATACATTCTATACATAGAAAGCATTCAAAATTGTGAAAAATTTAAAAAGTATTATGAATATTGAATTAATGAATATGAATATTTATTATATTATATTATGAATTCATATTACATATATAGTAGTTTCAAGTTTTTATTTAAATTCCAGTTAGTTAACATACAGTGTAATATTAACTTCAGGAGTAGAATTTAGTGTTTCATCACTTACATAAAACACCCAGGGTTCATCACAAGTGCCCCTCTTAATGCCCATTAGCCATTTAACCGATTCCCCACTCACCTCCCTTCCAGCAACCCTCAGTTTGTTCTGTATAGTCAAGAGTCTGTTGTATGGTTTGGCTCTTCCTTTTTTTTTTTTTTTCATTAATCCTTCTTTATTTTGCTTAGGGGATAAATTACATTATTTGATTATTTCTTATTGTGCTAAAATACACATAACATAAAATTTACCATTTTAACCATTTTATTTTAAAAATGTTATTGATTTGTTTGTTTGTTTGTTTGTTTAAATATAATTTATTGTCAAATTGGCTAACACACAGTGTGTAAAGTGTGCTCTAGGTTTTTGGGGTAGATTCCCATGGTTCATCGCTTATACACAACACCCAGTGCTCATCCCAAGTGCCCTCCTCAATGCCCATCTTCCCCTTTCCCCCACCCCCACATCCACCCTCAGTTTGTTCTCTGTATTTAAGTCTCTTATGGCTTGCCTCCCTCTCTCTCTGTTTGTAACTATTTTTTCCCCTTCTCTTCCCCCATGATCTCTGTTAAGTTTCTCAAGATCCACATATGAGTGAAAACATATGATATCTGTCCTTCTTTGACTGACTTATTTCACTCAGCATAATACCTTCCAGTTCCATCCACGTTGCTGCAAATGGCATGATTTTATTCTTTCTCATTGCCAAGTAGTATTCCATTGTATATATAAACCACATCTTTATCCATTTGTCAGTTGGTGGACATTTAGGCTCTTTCCATAATTTGGCTATTGTTGAAAGTGCTGCTATAAACATTGGGGTACTGTGCCCCTATGAATCAGCACTCCTGTATCTATTGGATAACCATTTTAAAGTGCACAATTTAGTGGCATTAAGTATATTTACAGCGTTGTGCAACCATCATCTCTATCTAGGCTTTACCTTTAAGTTCAGGAACAATATCACTTCTCTTCAAGGTTTACTGAAGGTTCTAGTCAGGGCAGTCAAGAAAGAAAATAAAATAATAGGCATCTAGATTTTGTATATACAGTTGACCCTTGAACAGCAGAAGTTTGAGCTGCACGGGTCCACTTGTATGTGTATTTTTTTTTTTGTAAGTACAACACGGTACTATAAATGTATTTTCTCTTTCTTATGATTTTCTTAACATTTTTTCTCTCTAGCTTACATTATTGTAAGAATACAATATATAATACATAAAACATACAAAATGCGTTTAAAATTTTTTTAATGTTTATTATTTTTGAGAGAGACAGAGAGACAGAGAGACAGAGTGCAAGCAGAAGGGGGGTAGAGAGAGAGGGAGACACAGAATCCAAAGCAGGCTCCAGACTCATGAGCTGTCAGTGACAGAGCCTGGAGCGGGGCTCCAACTCATGAACTGCGAGATCATGACCTGAGCCAAAGTCAGACGCTTAACCGACTGAGCTACCCAGGTGCCCCCAGAATACGTTTTAATCAACTGTTTATGTCATTGGTAACAGTAACAATAACCTAAGCCTGACAATAGGCTACTAGTATGTTAAGTTTTGGGGGAGTCAAAAGTTATACATGGATTTTCAACTGCATGTGTGTGGGGGGTCAGTGCCCCCTAACATCTGCATTGTTCAAGGGTCCACTGTAAAAGATACTAAGGAATAAAAAAATAAACTACTAGAATGAACAAATGGGTTCAAAGATGGCAAAGTACAAGGTCAATACACAAAAATCAATGGCATTTCTACCCACTAGGAAGGAACAATCTGAAAATGAAATGAACAATTCTACTTACAATAACATCAAGAAGAATAGCATACTTAAGAATAAATTCATCTAAATAAGTGGAAAATTCATAGTCTGAAGCAACAAAATATTGTTGAAAGAAATTACAGATGTAAATGAATGGAAATATATCCCATGTTCATGGCTTGAGATACTTCATACTGTTAAGATAACAGTACTTTCCAAATTGATTTATATATTCAGCATAATTACTACCAAAATCCAAGCTGTTTTCTTTGCAGAAATTAACAAGCTGATTTTAAACTACCTATAGAAATTCAAGGGATCCCAACTAACAAAAGCAATCTCAAAGGAATAGAACAAAGTTTCAGGATCCATATGTCCTGATTTCAAATCTTACTACAAAACTACAGTAATCAAGCTAGTGTGATATAGTCATGAAGATAGATATAGGCCAATAGAACAGAGCTGAAAGTCCAGAAGTAATCCCTCAAATTTGTATCCAGCTGAATTTTTATAAGGTGCCAAGACAAATCAATGGGGGAAAGAAATATCTTTTAAATAAATGACTCTGGGAAAACTGGATATCTACATGCAGAAGAATGACATTGAAGCCTTTTTGTGCATTAGTCACACAAAATTAACTCAAAATAGACCATTAATATATTGAAAAAGCAAGCCTCATAATGAAAAAAAATCCTCAATATGTATATTTGGCAAAGGACTAAAATGTAGAATATACAAAGAATTTTTTACAAATTAATGTTAAAAAGCAGACTACCCAATAAAACAGCAGCAAAGGATTGGGAACAGGTCCTTTACAAGAGAAACTATCAGAATGATCAGTAAGTATAGGGAAAAGGGATAAACTACACGAGTTATCAGACAAGTGCAAATTAAAGCCACAGCACACTGCTTCTATAAACCCATAAAAATGTGTACAGTGGAAAAGAGGGATAGTATAAGTGTTGGTGAGGAAGTGGACCACATTTTTCCATATGTTACAGAAATAAGTATAATTGGTATAAGCACTTTATCTAACTTTCTGGTATTATCTATTAATGCTGAAAATACACATACATTGTGGCCCCCAAATCCCATTCTCTAGTATATAGAGGTCCCAAACTGGAAACAGCCCAAGTGTCAGTGAAAACTAGAATGGATAAATATATTAAGATGTGTAGACACATTTGAAAATTATAAAGTCTTGAGAATGATTTAACCATAACTATACTGAATGAAAAGTGGAATACAAAACAGTACTTATTGTATGCTATATATAAGGATCAAAAATGTCCAAACTGGTCAGTGGTACAGACCGAGATAATGGCAATAAAGTAATCTGGTTAAAGACATGGTTTTAAAGCCATGCATGTCTGAGATTAGGTCTTAGGGCAGCAATTTACTTGATCTTTCTGGGTTTTGGTTTGCTCTCTACATAAAATATTAGTACCCTCATAAGAGGCTTGTACTGAGGATTAAATAAAATATACATTTCAATGCTTAATTAATGCCAGCTGTGATGGATACCATTCAATAGGCAAAACAGTTTGGTAACTTCTGAATTCTTCACACATGAAATAAATGAAGTTTGGTGGTATTAAGAAAATTCACATAAATATATGTTAATATCAGTACCAGATAAAGAGAGTTATTAAAGAAAAAGATGGGAGATAAGAAAAGCTCTTAAAGCCCAGTGAAGTGGGCTCAAAAGTCTCACAACCTTGCAGTGAACATCACAGGAGGACTTGGGATTTCCCTATAGAAACATTAATACACAGAATTCAGAGAACAGGTAAGGGAAAAATCAGGTGAAGAAAAAGATGAGAGGAAACATAAAATGAGATCAGTTGAAGAACGGTGTCAGCAGTAAGAGCTGTCCAAGTCACAACTTTTAAAGGAAACATGTTTATAGCCCAATGAGTGCTCATGACAACGGGGTTAAATTAACCATACCAAAGAGGGTCCTTGACTCTAAAAATTTTCCGAAGAGCATGCTTCATGTCCTTATTCCTCAGGCTGTAGATGCAGGGGTTCAGCATAGGGGTGACCACCATGTACATTACAGAAGCAATTATGTCCTTGTCTTGGGAGTTGCCTGATGAAGAGAAAAAGTAAACACCTGCAATTGTCCCATAGTATAAACACACCACAAAGAGATGGGAGCCACATGTAGACAAGGCTTTGGAGATTCTTTTAAAGGAGGGGACCTTCAGAATGATGCCTGCCATATGGATATATGAGCCCAAGATACCACTCAATGGTAGAATGAGTACCAATGCTCCTTCAGTGAGGATAAGCAGCTCATTGAAAGAGGTGTCTGAGCAGGAAGACTTGAGCACAGCAGCAAGATCACAAAAGAAGTGTGGGATGACAGTCCCTGCACAGAAGGACAACTGGTCCACGAGGAGGGTGTGCAAAAGAGCTTGGATGCAAGAGAAGAACCAGGATCCAGCCACTAGGATGATACATAGCTCCTCCCTCATGATGGTGGTGTAGTGGAGAGGGTGACAGATGGCCACATACCTGTCATATGCCATCACTGTGAGAAGAAAGTTGTCAAGGCAACCAAAAAATATAAAGAAATACACCTGTGAAATGCACCCCATATAGGGGATGGATTGTTGCTGAGTCTGCATGTTCATGAGCATCTTTGGAACTGTGACAGATGAAAGGGAAATGTCAGAGAAGGCCAAGTGGCTGAGGAAGAAGTACATGGGGGTGTGAAGGCGAGAGTCCAGCCTGATGAGCAGGATGATGAGCAGGTTCCCCAGCACTGTGGTCAGGTACATGCCCAGGAACAGGGTGAAGAACATGCCCTGCTGCTCTGGCCGGATGGGGAGCCCTAGGAGAAGGAACTCACTGCTCTGGTTCATGCTGTGCCTCATGCTGTGCTTTTACATGCTGGGGATAAAGGATGATTGGAAATATCAGGAAGAATGATAGGGACACATTCCATACTGTAATATTATGAGAAGACAATGCATTTTAAACTACATTCCTATTAATTTCTCACACCTGTGGATGCATGCATCTGTACTCTGTCCCAGTCTGGCTCTAGGAAAACATTATAACCAAAAGCAGCCAACAAGACCTCATTGCACAGAAACAAGAGAGCATTCACTGTTTATTTGACCATTATTTACTGAATGTTGAGATTGAACCTGGCACTCTGCTAAGTACTGAGAATGTAGTGGTGGACAAGAAAAGCAAGGTCCCATATACTGGGATAATTTATGACACTGAGACAGAGCCAAACGAAAACAGTTCACTGTGGCAGAAGTAGTAGATGGTCCTTGGCAAACTAGATTCAGTTGTTTCTGCCTTAAAGTGACATGCGATGCCATCACTGAGGTGGCCTTGTTGGAGTGTTGTCACATTCCTCCTGTGAACCTGGCTGGATCACACTCATCTACAGCTGTAAGCTCACCAGCACTCTAGAAATGGGGGGTCATTCAAACCCCACCTGAATGCCAGAACAACTCCTAAACCAGAATACCTCTCAAACAATCTTCCATAATAATGGTGAACATTTGGGGGGTTATACTAGGTACCAGGCACTATGCTTAAAGGCTTTACTTATGTTTCCTAATTAAATACACACATCAGCCTTCCATTATCAGATAAAATCTTTGCTGTTTCACTAAAAATTAGGGTAATTTTCTCATTTAAGCCATTAAGAAATTGTTCCATAGGCAACAAGTTGCTGTTAGAAATAGGATACATGTATGTCCATATATACTTAAGGGGATGCACACACACACACACACACACACACACACACACACACACACACAGATGGGAGTGTTTGTATACATATATATTCCATCTATCTCTACATTCCATCTATGCATATACATATACTCAGATGGAATATATGTAGACATACATATGGGAATATATATATACACACACACACACACACACACACACACACACACACACATGCACACACATACACATATATATGAGATATACAGTCAACCCTTAAATAACATGAGGGTTGGGGTGCTGACTCCCATGCACAGTCATATAACTTTTGACTCCCCCCAAACTGAATTACTAATAGATAGCCTACTGTTGACCAGAAGCCTTACCAATAACAAATAGTTGATTAACACATACTTTGTATGTGTATTATATACTGTATTCTTACAATAAAGTAAGCTAGAGAAAAGAAAATGTTATTAAGAAAATCATAAGGAAGAGAAAGCACATTTATAGTATTGTACTGTATTTATCAAAAAAATTCATGTGTAAGTGAACTTGTGCAGTTCAAACCCATGCTGTTTAAAGGTCAACTGTATGTGTGTGTGTGTGTGTGTGTGTATACGTATATATAGATGTGTGTGTGTGTATATATATGTATATATATATGTATATACCCCATATGTATGGATATATATATGAATACAGTACATATATATATCCCTATAAATAAATATATACATTGAACTATTGTCCTACTTCTTTAATTGCCATTTTCTATGGATCAAATATTGGTTACCTCATATAGTTCAACTTAATATTGTGTGATCATCACTTATGCTTTTAACATGGAAATCTCTCTTTTCGCTGGTTGTGAGTGCCAGAGACAGTATTGTTATTTTAGGGTTGCAAAGAGACTGAAGCTGTCCAAAATTTTCTTGGTGCCTGTCTGGATAATCTCTGTCATTTATATTTATATATTTTCCAGTTGACAAAAGGCTCTCCCATACATTAACTTCTATTCAAGCCATAAATACTTACAGAGGGCCTGTAAGCCTCCATTTTCTAGATATGTAAACCGAGGCCAAATAGTTGAGTGACTCTCCCAAGGTCTTGCCGCCATTTGGTGAGACTCTGTGCTCTAACTTCACTCAGCAACACGCCTAACATTCCTTTGTCTGGGACATTAAGTGAATGTGCAAAGGTTACAAAACTCTGAGCCACTGACTCACACAGGTATATGAAAATGATAACAGACCCTTTTTAGAAAATAGAGCAGTGGTTACGTCCATGAGAAGGAGGTCACTTAAGGAACTAATTGAAGTCATGAGTGCAAATCAGAAGTCTCCAAACACACATACAAACACCACACGCACACATACACAGATACACAGAGACACACACACTGCTGATTTGAAGATTTCAGTCACCTGTGTCTGAGTCCCATTGTAAGAGAAAGATAGCCAGTATGTGGTTTATTTCATAAATACTAATATACATACAAGTCATGAATAACACACAAGGCAGGATGTACATAATATGCAATTATGTATCACCCACAAATACATTCACAATGCACCATTAACATACAAGCATATCATACCTGGTAAAATACACAACTTACATATGCATAACTCATCACTATACATACACATCACCAAAAACACACAAGGCCATACACAATTTCAAAATCTCACAAGAAACATGCACCAACAACACATGCACACTTAGTCACTCTCTACCAGCAGCATGCCCACTCCCATCACTGAAGTGATGGCCCCTTCCCAGTGAAGGCAGTCAGTCATCATGGGGAAATTAAGCCTATTCAGTGACAGGCACCATCATTAAACCACCACCAACAACCCATACACATGGCAACATACACATGGTAACAGACACACAGACAAAAGGAAACAATACACATTCCTGCTCTTACATACAAGTTGTCATTCACAAACAGACACACTAGCACATGCTGCTGAGGACAGATTTGGGCCCCTTCTAACTTTGGTTCCTTGAAGAGGTTGGATATCCTTTTCCCCAGCAGTGGAGACAACAGTCTTACTCCTAACGCTGAGTTCTCATCACTCAGCTGTGATGCCCATCACCCCATTGGGAGAATGCCACTGTCATAACAATAGAGGCAAATATTGAAGATCACAGATATGAATCAGAAGTCCCTAATCACATGTTGGAGGCTAATAACTTATGCACTAAAACACAGCCCAGATTGGGTCTAACTAACTGAAGAAAAGAATCAGGCTGTGAATCAGTTACGTAGTACACACACAGCCAACTATCAAACACAGGTATACAAGCATATACAGTGCATGCAGACACACACACACACACACACACACACACACACACACACGAACACAGAGATGCTCATACACAAACCCACAATTATATAGGAAGATCCATCGCCACGTGCAGATTTCCAGCTCCTTCTGACCTGTGCTCATCATCCGTGAGTTCAGACACTTCTTCCAGACTGTTGCCAAATTCTCAGCTTCTCTTCATAGTAAAGGAGGAGCCACTGTGGGTTAACTGGCCAATTTCTTCCTGCCATATGGAGAACATCATGTCCAGGAGCCAGAGGGGACTGGAGTCACAAGGGACAGTGTCTCTAATGCCAGGGATGTCTTGGACTTGTTTCTTCTTGGGCACAGTTCCAAGCTCAAATATTTTTGGGGCTTGGTTCCAGCTGGGATTCAACTTTTTAAAATTTATTTTTAAAAATGACTTCATGCTTAGAAAAAAGTTGTAAAGATGATAGAATAAATCCTCTTATGCCCTTCACCCATACTCTTTTACAAAAGCTAACATTTTACCATGTTTGTGTGTGCATACACGTGTGTGCATGCGTGTGTATGTGTGTGTGTGTTGAAGATTCTAACTATAGATCTTTCATAAGCCTACAACAGTGCATATTATCAGGAGGCACATGCTTTGGTTCAGAAGTCAGGGCTGATGACACTTCACATAGGAAGATAATTTAAAAGAAAGAATGAGGCACAAAGGATTCTCGAGGAATCTGGCTGGGTACAAGCTACAAGTTGGCTTGGACAAAGCAGAGAGAATGGGCTTGGGAATTTGTAGTGGTAAAGGGGTGGGAGTGGAGAAAAGTTTTTGCTGGAGAAACAGACTATTATTGTGCTATCTGAGAAATTTTGCCTGTATTATTTGTCAGCATGCAACAATAAGTGCCCTTATGGGAAAAAATGTCCCCTTGGCTGGTCATCAGATAATCTAAGGCTAGGCAATTATTAGTAACCATTGTTGCCAGGGATCATTGTCTTTCATTCAGGGCTCCCAGGGCTGTGGCAGTTTGAATCATAGACATGGATATTATTTTAGACATTTCCTGACTGGCATAATTCTTTCGTTATGTTGTGTAATATGGTGGCCTCCAAGGCAGCACCAGTGACCTCCATTGTGGTCAGCAGAATGAGGGCAGTTGACAAGAATATAACATACTTGGTGGTGAGAATAAAGTTGGTGGGTTTTGTTTTGGAGTATGAGTCCAAAATGCAGACAGTACAAGTCAAATTATGAAGAGAAGCCTGGGTTAGAGAGGAATAAATTAGTGCAGGAGTAAGGGATAGTGGAGAAGAAGAGAATATCCCTCATGGACTAGAAGCTTAGACTGAGAATTTGGCATGGGCAATGAAGAACTACTAAATTTCCAGTAAGCATTTTAATCAAGACATAATATGGGGCTATTCTGGATAGTTGGAGTTAGTATTTTAAAGGAAAGACCGGGAGAAAAACAAGGTTTAGGTTCAGAGATGTGGACCATCAGATATATAGGGGCTGGGTTGTGTTATTGTGAAGGTTTCTTTAAGATCATTTTGATAGGCTACAACATGGCCAGGCAGTTGAGAGGGTGCCTTATAGCATACCCAACAATTCATATCCTTTAAAACATGGCTATTTGCTCAGTAAGGTTTACATAACAATTATTTTATAACGCATCCTTCAGTGCTGGTTGTATATCAGAGATGGGGGCTAGAAGTGCAGACATCTGAGGAAGGAGCAGAAAATGTAAGGATGGAAGGGGAAGGGAGTAGCTTGTGATGGTTGGGGTTGAACTGAGAAAGAAAGGATATGAAAAGCAGGAGAGTGTTTTGAGGGTGAAGGGAACATTGGATAGGAGATTTACAAGGGACATGAGAACTGGATGAGTCCAGTGGGTAGATCAAGGTCACCATCACAGGTAATCCCAGCTGTATGTCTGATGCCATCATCAGGAATGAGTCCAGTTGTGGGTATGATGTCACCTGATGGTCCTTCAGGCTGTCATGGTGTTGGTTGAAGGTGAGGTCATGGATATCACTGGGTTTACAATAATCTTGGGCTGACGTTAGAACTTCAAGGCATAAAACCTTGTTGGTTGGGGATTCACAGAAATGTATAAATATAGTTGAAAGATGAGGGGCTCGATGATCCAGAAAAGATGCTACTGTATTGGCATCATTTGGAGATAAAATAATTCCAGAGAGACTTGTTGCATGCATCCTTACATTAGGCGTCCATTGCCCTTTCAATAATGGCCTGGCATGTATTTTGAGAAACGAGATCTGGGCATAGGTAAGAAGCCTTCAGGACCACTTTTTGTAATTATTTGTGCCACAAGACACGTTGTTGCCACCGAGGCATGGAAAGCAGCAGTGGCAGTGGTATATAAGGATCTGGTGAGATATCCTGACTGTTCTTGGGAATGCAGACCTCATACACCATACAATGGCTGTTGTTTGTTTGTTTCTTCCTTCCTTCCTTCCTTCCTTCCTTCCTTCCTTCCTTCCTTCCTTCCTTCCTTCCTTCCTTCCTTCCTCTCTCTCTCTCTCTCCCTCCCTCCCTCCCTCCCTCCCTCCCTCCCTCCCTCCCTGTCTTTAAAAATGATGGCTCATTCATGAGCAACCACCCAATGGGCTTGTATCTAGAATTACCTGAGTTATTTGATCTTCCCTTTCTGTCTGATCATGTCATTTGAAATGTTAGATTGTTTTATTTTCACTCCGCTTTGATTTGTTCATTCCTGCTTATTTATTTGAGAAATTGAAAGATAACACAGTAAAAACTATACAAATAGGTGTGCTCATCTTCTCAACTTTCCCACATCATTCCCACCCACCCATTGTAGCTAACCAAACTCATTAGTTTATTATTTTTAGTAAACATTTTATTGTGGAATAATCTTAGATACCAGAAAAGTTACAGAAGTAGTACAGAGACTTCCTATGTGCTTTTCCCAGCTTCTCCTGTTGTTAATATCTTACACATCCATGGTACATCAGCACAACTAAGACATTAACATTGATAAATTTACCAGTTTTTCCATTAATGCCCTTTTTTTGTTCTAGGGTCCAATTAAGGATAGCACATTGAATTTAGATGCATCATCTTTTTTTTGAAATTTATTTAATTTACATCCAAGTTAGTTAGATATGGTACAACAATGATTTCAGGAGTAGATTCCTTAATGCCCCTTGTAGACCATCCCCCTCCCACAACCCCTCCAGAAACGCTGTTTTCTCTCTATATTTAAGTCTTTTATGTCTTGTCCCCCTCCCTGTTTTTATATTATTTTTGCTTCCCTTCCCTTATGTTCATCTGTTTTGTATCTTGAATTCCTCATATAAGTGAAGTCATATGATATTTGTCATATTCACGTATCAGTTCTAACAGTTTTTTGGTGGAATCTTTTGGGTTTTCCATATAGAGTATCATGTCATCTGTGAAGAGTGAAAGTTTGACTTCCTCCTGGCTGATTTGGATGCCTTTTATTTCTTTGTGTTGTCTGATTGCTGAGGACTTCCGATACTATGTTGAGTAGCAGTGGTGAGAGTGGACATCCCTGTCATGTTCCTGACCTTAGGGGGAAAGCTCTCAGTTTTTCCCCATTGAGAATGATATTAGCAGTGGGTCTTTCATATATGCTTTTATGGTCTTGAGATCTGATCCTTCTATCCCTACCTTCTTGAGGGTTCTATCAAGAAAGATGCTGTATTTTGTCAAATGCTTTCTCTGCGTCTATTGAGAGGATCATGTGGTTCTTGTCCTTTCTTTTACTGATGTGATGAAATCACATGGATTGTTTTGTGGATATTGAACCAGCCCTGCATCCCAGATATAAATCCCACTTGGTCGTGGTGAATAATTTTTTTAATGTATTGTTGGATCCGATTGGCTAGTATCTTGTTGAGGATTTTTGCATCCATGTTTATCAGGGAAATTGGTTTATAGTTCTCCTTTTAAGTGGGGTCTTTGTCTGGTTTTGGAATCAAGATAACATTGGCTTCATAGAAAGAGTTTGGAAGTTTTCCTTCCATATCTATATTTTGGAACAGCTTCAAAAGAATAGGTGTTAACTCTTCCTTTAAATGTGTAGTAGAATTCCCCTGTAAAGTTATCTGCCCCTGGACTTTTGTTTTTTTGGGAGATTTTTGATTACTAATTTGATTTCTTTACTGGTTATGGGTCTGTTCAAATTTTCTATTTCTTCCTGTTTCAGTTTTGGTAGTGTATATGTTTCTAGGAATTTGTGCATTTCTTCCAGATTGCCCATTTTATTGGCATATAACTGCTCATAATATTCTCTTCTTATTGTTTGTATTTCTGCAGTGTTGGTTGTGATCTCTCCTCTTTCATTCTTGATTTTATTTATTTGGGTCCTTTCCTTTTTCTTGTTGATCAAACTGGGCAGGTGTTTATCAATTTTGTTAATTTTTTCAGAGAACCAGCTCCTAGTTTCGTTGACCTATTCTGTTTTTTTTTGTTTTGTTTTGTGTGGTTTGGTTTTGATAGCATTGATTTATGCTCTAATTGTTATTATTTTCTGTCTTCTGCTGGTTTGGGATTTTATTTGCTGTTCTTTTTCCAGCTCTTTGAGGTATAATGTTATGTTGTGTATCTGAGACCTTTCTTCCTTCTTTAGGAAGGCCTGGATTGCTATATGCTTCCCTCTTATGACTGCCTTTGCTGTGTCCCAGAGGTTTAGACCCATCATCTTTTTTTTTTTCAACGTTTATTTATTTTTGGGACAGAGAGAGACAGAGCATGAACGGGGGAGGGGCAGAGAGAGAGGGAGACACAGAATCGGAAACAGGCTCCAGGCTCTGAGCCATCAGCCCAGAGCCTGACACGGGGCTCGAACTCCTGGACCACGAGATCGTGACCTGGCTGAAGTCGGACGCTTAACCAACTGCGCCACCCAGGCGCCCCATAGACCCATCATCTTTTAAATACTTTCTATATTTGAAGAAATGCCCACATCTGCTAGAATCAGCTTCTCTGATTTGTAACTAAAAGCCTGATGGACAAGGAAAGAGTAGGAAGGTTAGGAGAGGTTCCTCAGTCATCATTGAGTCAAGAGATTAGGGAACCTACTGAAAAGAATGGGGTGGGGAGTCAATTTCAAACTCACTTATTTCTGATTTATTATTCTTGTAGTTCTTTATGTTCAAATGAGCAGATATGTATGTACATTTTATTATTTCCTCTTCGTTTTATTTTAATTATAGCTGAAATATACACATAAAATGGTTACCATTTTTATTATTTTAAAGTATACCATTTAGTGATGTTATGTACATTCATTATGTTGTGCAGCCATCATGACTGTCTGGTTCCAGAACTTTTTCATCCCCCCAAACAGAAACCATGTGCTCATTAAGAAGTCATTCCCCATTCCCTCCTTTCCACAGTCTATGACAACCATTAATCTTCTTCCATCACCATAGATTTGCTTATTCAGGATATTTAATATAAGCAGAATCATACGATATGTGGCCTTCTGTGTCTGCCTTCTTTCACCAGGCATGATATTTTCAAGGTTCATCTATGTTGTATAGCATGAATCAGTACTTCATTCCCTTATGTGGCCATATAATATTCCACTGTACATATATACTACATTTTGTTTATCCATTTATCTGTTGGTGGACATTGAGATTATTTCCACAGTATGACCACTGTGAATGGAGTTGCTACATTTTTGTACAAATATTTGTTCTATTATCTGTTTTAAATTATTTTGGATATATACCTAGAAGTGGAACTGATAGATCATATGGTAATTCTCTGTTTAAGTCATTGAGGAAGAACCAAACTATTTTCTGCAGTGACCACTCCAGTTGCATCCCACCAGCAATATATGAGGGTCCCAGTTTCTCCACGTCCCTTTCAACACTTGTCACCTTCCATTAAAAAAAATTATGGCCATCCTAGTGGTTATGAAATGATGATTTTGATTTGTATTTTCATAGTGGTTTCTGATCTGCGTTTTTCTAAACACTAATGATGTTGAGCATCTTTTCATGTGTTAATTGGCCATTTGAATGTCTTCTTTGCAAAATATCTATTGAAGTCTTTTGGCCATTTTTTAATTGGGGTAGTTTGTCTTGTAGTTCTGTCAAATTTTGCTTGGCTACTGTTTGTATGGAATATCTATTTCCATTCTTTTATTTTCCCTTGTGTCATTGGATTTAAAGTTAGTTTCATAGACAGTATACAGATGGATCATGCTTTATTTTAAGTCTAAATTGCCAGCCTCTACCTTTTAATTCTAGATTGTAGTCCATTTACACTTATAATAGTTACTGGTAAGGAAGAACTCACTTCTACCATTTTACAGTTTGGTTTGTATACGCTTTATATATTTTTTTATTCCTAAAATTTCCATTACTGCCTTTCTTTGTGTTTAATTTTTTTAGTGTTATCTTTTTGATTTTCCTTTAATTTCTTTTTTCTGTATATAGCATTCATTTTCTCAGTAGTTACCTTGAAGATTACAATTATCATCTTAAACTCAATCTAGTTTGAATTGGTATCAACAGCATACAAAAATTCTGGTCTTATATATCTTTATCCTCCCCCTTTATATTGTTATCTTCACAAATGACATCTTTATACATCATGTGCCCATTGACATAGATTTATAGTTATTGTTGTATGAATCTGTTTTTTAATCATATAGAAAACTAAAAGAAGTGTTGCAAAAAAGTTCAAGAATACTTGCTTTTATATTTACCTATGTAGTTGCATTTACCAGTGGCCTTTATGTCTTTATATGGTGGTGAGTTACCATCTAGGATCTTTCTTTCTTTTTTCCTTTCTTCTTCCCCCTTCCTCCCTTTCTCCTCTCCTTCCTTCCTTCTGATCTGCCTTTTCCTAATGACTAATGAGCATCTTTTCCTGTGTTAATTGGCCATTTGGATGTTTTCTTTGGAAAATATCTCTTCTTTTCTTCTTTCCTTCCTTCCTCTTTCTCTTTCTTTCTTTCTTTCTTTCTCTCATTCATTTGTTCATCCATTCATTCTATCTTTCTATCTTTCTTTTCTAAATACTCTTTATTTTGGGGGGATTATTTTATTTTATTTTATTTTTTGAGTCATTTAAAATTTTATTTTCATTTTGTTTTTATTTAAATTCCAAATAGTAAACATATAATGTAATATTAGCTTCAGTTGTACAATTTAGTGATTCAACACTTCCATACAAAACCCAGTACTTGTCACCTATTTAAACCATCCCTTCCCCACCTTTAACCCCTATGATCATTTGTTTTGTGTCTTAAGTTCCACGTATGAGTGAAATCATATGATGTTTTTCTTGATCATTTTATTTCAGCCTGGAGGACTCCTTTTAGCATTTCTTATAAGGAAGTTCTATCTGAACAAATTCCCTATTTTTTTATTTGAAAATATTTAAATTTCTCTTTCACTTTTTTTTTTTGCCAGATATAGAAGTCTTGGTTGATAATTTTTTTCTTTTAGCACTTTAGATGTATTATCTCAGTGCTTTCTGGTCTCCATGGTTTCTGATGAGAAATCAACTGTTAATTTTATCAAGGATTGATTTTACATACTGGTTAGCTTCTCTCTTTCCACTTTTAAGATTTTCTCTTTGTCTTTGTATTTCAACAGTTTGATTATAATGTGTCTCAATGTGGCTTTCTCTGAGTTTATCCAACTGAAGATTATTGAACTTCTTAGATGTGTAGATTTATGACTTTTATCATATCTGGGATGTTTTTGAAATTTATTTCTTGAAATATTCTTTATTCCTTTTTCTCTGTCTTCTGTCCTTGAACTCCCAATATTCATATGTCAGCATGCTTGCTGGTGTCTTATAGGTCTTTTAGGGTCTGCTTATTTATTTTTCACTCTTTTCTCTTTCTGATCCTCAGACTGGATGATTTCATGTGATCTATATTCAAGTTTGCTGATTCTTTCTTCTGCTTGCTTTACTCTGATCTTGAACCCCTCTCATAAATTGATCACTTTGATTCCTGTGCTTTCCAGCTTTATCATTTCTGTTTGGTTTCTTTTTAAACTCTCATCATTCTTTAGACATTCTCTATTTGTTGAGATATTGCTTCCTGCATCCCTTTAGCTCTTTGAGTATATTTCTTTAAAGGCAGTTGAGTTAAAATCTTTGTCTAGAAACTCCAAAGTCTGCACTTAACTGAGGGACAGTTTCTGTTCATTTCTTTCTTCCCTTGAATCACCAATACATCTTTGTTTCTTTGCATTCCTGAACCTTTTTGCTAAAAACCAGATATTTTGAATATTGTGGTATTGTAACTCTGGAAATTAAAATTTCCTCTTTCTCTGGGATTTGTCATTGTTATTTTCTGTGGGTATATGTGCATGAAGAATAGGGATCCACACATATCCCTGGGGACAAAGCTTATCACATGCAAAACCATCTATGTGCTGTGCATTCCCTCTGCCCACACTCCTTGGTGAGTGTTGGCCTAGGGAGATGAAGCATGAAGGTAGAGCAATTACTTCATATTTGTCCCTGGGGATCAGCCTGGAAAATCCTACTCCTGGGACCCAGAACCTAGAAATACTTTTGTGACAGCGTGCACAAGGCTCATCCCACCTCCACTGCTGTAGTCTAGGTTGCTGCTCTCTGGCTGGCCCAACATACCCAACAGCCCTGGGGCCTCTGATTTATCATTTGCTATGGCTAAGAAGAGCCTGCATGCCTAAATCAAGGTCCTGTGACACCAAAAGGGAGAACACAGGTGCAGGGAATTTTATCTCTGATGGTGAATTCTGTCTGAGCTAGATAAATGAGGTGAGTGCTCCAAAAAAAAAAGGCAGTTATGTTTTTCCCTCTGAGATCCACAAAAGATCCCAGGTGGAGCCCCTGCCTCCTGTTTCTGCCAGTCCTAAAATGGGCAGTAGAAACTACTCCCTTAGAGAGAGTCCCCTATGTCTGCCTCCTGCAGAGGAAGAGTTTAAGTAAAGGTAGCCTTGATTCAGGGTGTTTAAGGGCACCAGAAATAGCTTCAGGCCCCCCATGCTGTATTTACTACCTTCTTTGTGATATTATGCAAGTGACTTAATTTCACTGAATTTCAAAAACTCATTTGTGAAGTATATGTAATAAAATGTATGGGTTTTCAATTAGATGCCACATTGTGTAGTGCTTACAGTTCAAAGTGTCAACTCTTACTGCTTGCAAATTAGATGGGCTTAGGACATGGAAGCTGGGGTATTTGGGTCTTAGTGAACATGTAGCATTGACGGAAGTATCCTGAAACTCATCTTTCCACCTTTCTTTTGCATTTTAATCTCTCTGCCTGCTTGCCCTCCTTTCTTGGGTGGATTGAGGAGTAAGGAATGATGTGCAGACCTTGGAGGGAAGGCCCAGGAACTTGGAGTAAAGACATATGTGAATTGGGTGAGGGCATTTCTTTTAGAGAAGGATAGAAGCACCAACTTTTTTTTTTTTTTTAACACTTTTTGACCTATCTCTTCTCTTCCTCCAGGAAGAGTAGTGGCATGGACAGAATCAACCAGTCCAGTGTCACTGAGTTTCTTCTGTTGGGTCTTTCCGAGAGGCCAGAGCAGCAGCCTCTCCTATTTGGCATCTTCATGGGCATGTACCTGGTCACTGTCATGGGAAACCTTCTCATCATCCTGGCCATTGGCTTTGACTCACACCTCCACACCCCCATGTATTTCTTCCTGGCCAACCTCTCTTTTGCTGATGCCTGCTTTTCTTCCACTACAGTCCCCAAGATGTTGGTGAACATCCAGACACATAGTCACACCATACCGTATGAAGGGTGTTTGGCCCAGATGCATTTCTTCATGATGTTTGGAGCACTGGATGACTTCCTCTTGGGGGTGATGGCCTATGACCGCTATGTGGCCATCTGCAGGCCTCTTCACTACTCCAAGCTCATGAGTCCTCTTGTCTGTGTGGTCCTTCTGGCAGCATGCTGGGTCCTCACCAACCTTGCTGCCCTCCTACATACCTTGCTTATGGCTAGACTCTCTTTCTGTGCAGGCAACAGCATCCATCACTTCTTCTGTGATGTGGTCCCTCTGCTGCAGCTGTCATGCTCAGACACCAGCACAAACCAGGTAGTCCTGTTCACTGTGGGCTCCATGATACTCACTGGTCCTCTCTCCCTGATCATTTTGTCATATGCATACATCATGTCCACCATCCTTGGAGTCTCATCTGCCCCTGGCAGGCAGAAGGCCTTCTCCACTTGTGGCTCCCATCTCACCATTGTCTTCTTGTTTTATGGCACAGCTATTGGTGTCTATCTGTTTCCCCCTTCATCACACTCTGGGGTTAAGGAAAGGATTGCAGCTGTATTTTACACTGTTGTGACTCCTATGTTGAACCCCTTCATATACAGCCTCAGGAACAATGATATGAAGACTGCACTCAGTAAGATTTTTGGAACTCATACATTCTCTTCTCAGGGAATTTGATCCTATATCCATATTTTGAAGTTACGCCCTGGAGAACCCATGTGTTTATGAAGAAATATCATCCCTTATCATATTTGCTTAGGTTTTAAAAAAATGACCCAGAATCATTCTCTTAAGCTTTAGATCTAACAATGTATGTGGTTGGTGTATTTCATAAAGAACTTGTCCTGTCCTATAAATGTGAATATTTCCCTGGTGTTTGTGTAGGGTGATGCTAAGCCACACAGGGGCAAGGTCAATTAGAACTTCTTTTGTTTGCTGTAATTCTAAGGTGTGAATCTTTTTTTAACCTACAATTCAACCAAATTCATTAATCTCCCATTTGCCAGATACTCTGTGGGGGAGAGGAGGTACTGATTCCATGCCTTTATGGAATTCATTTTAGAGAATTCCATATGGTATGTAGTTGCACATATATGCAATTAACTGTAACACAGGTCCAGTCATCATGATTTCTCCATAAAGCTTAATATCTATTTTATTCCATGTTCTTAACTCTCTAAATGTATTATGCCATTTAGTTCTCCAATTGTAATGATCTTGGGTTAAATACTATAATTGTCACCTTTTACAGATTGAGACTATAGATAGTAAGTGGGGAAAGAAGGATTGAAATTTATTTCTAGTCTGACTCTGGAGTCCAAACTGTTGCATGCTTTTGTATCCTGATTTCAATGCTAATGGTTGTGGCAAGAAACATGGTCACATTAAGCTAGAATGTATATGTTGATACCTACCATGTGCCAGGTACTGTGCTATGCACTATTGGTAAAATGTAAAAATAAATAAGATATTGTCCATATTGTCTATACATGGTAGAGTCATGTGTTCAAGTTAGTGTTAATCAAATCAGATGGTGATAGCTGCCATGACAAATGTTGGACCACAGAAGGAAGAAAAATAATCTGCACAACGGTGGTCAGGTAGTTTTACCCATCATATGACATTTTATTGAGCCTTAATGTGTGAGCTCACTTGAACTGGTGGAGAAAGAAAAGTGAAGATTCTACAGGGACAGGCTATTTAGAATAGAGGTCATGCAAGTTGTGGGAACCAAGCCAGCCCAACCTTGGTAATGTTTCGTAGTGGTATCTCTAAATATGGGTCTTGACTTTTCTTTCCCAGTTCTGTTTCCATAACATCTCTTGCTCACTTCTACTCTTTGTAGCTTTCTGTAATTGTCAGTGCTTTTGAATTCTAGCTGCAAATTAGTATTTCCTGGAGCTTTAGAACTCTCTAGAGAAGGGACCCTCATATTTTTTTATAAAAACAAAACAACACGACACAAAACAAAACAAAACAAAACAGTTGATCCTAGTGCAACCGAATTTGCGAATACCATTGTGGAACATCCTTCATGGCAGCAAAAGGACAGATAAAATAAGGTATAAAAATACTTAGTTCATTATTTACCCTATCAAGGTAAAAATCATTGAGGTATCGAGCATATTGACAGCAGCAAGAAGTTCCTGAATACTTATCCCTGGTTGAATCCTTGTATACCTTACTCATTTTTTTTATTCTTTGCTGTAATTTGCTACCTTTCCTAATGTTTAGTTTACTTTGACACATGATTTTCAATTATACTAACAATATTATCTGAGTAAGGGATTCATCACTTCCAAAGAGGCTGTTTATATTCTTATCTTTGGCTTCTACTCTTGTGCAAAAATGATAAGCAAGTGGATGCTGTGCCCACTGGATTTTTCCTTGCCTCCCTTCCTTAGAGTCACTCCTGGGTGGGGTTGTCTATGACAGTGTACATTCCAGGCAGTATACATCCATCCATTTTCAGCTCATTACAATGTATCATGATTTTGTCCATGAACCAGTTTCAAGTGTTTTCCACCCCAGTGACTAATGATGTGTGTGGAGTGAAAAGAAACTGAAAAAAAGGTGGAGAACATGGGGATCTGTGCTGACCATCTCTGTTTGCTTGTGCTTTCTGGACCTGCTTGCCCCTAATCCCAAATAGAGCATTTCCCGTGTATGATGGCTTGCTGCTGGACCCTTGCACCCTGTCTTAAGTCTTAAAACTGGGTGAGGGACTATGATTCTTTATTGTAAAAGCTACCATCAGTGTCTACATAGTTTTATTTATTTATTTATTTATTTATTTATTTATTTATTTATTTATAATTTAAGCAATACCCTCTTTGGCTTCCCCTCTACTTCAGCCCTAAAAACAGAGCCATTTATTAGCTACTTCAACAAATCCCTATAGGAGATCTGGCCTTGCCATGGATTTTGATATTTGGTATTTTCATTCATATTACTTCTTATGGTTAAGTGCTGCCACCTGGACCTGTTGATACCAGGGAGCCAAGCTCCATGTTAGCATTTTCTATTCATTCTGTCCCAAGAGAAAGAGCCCCCAATCAACTTCTCAGTGATTCTGTTGTCCTCCTCACTAGTGTGTTCTTTCTTGCTTTAGTGAAAGGAGTATCTCCTGTCCTGTCTTGGGCACATAGTTGCCTGGTGTGTTCTCTGGTCTTATAAATACATTCTAACATGGCCATATCTTTGGGATTTGGACCTCTCCCTCAGTACTTTAACAAGGTGTACTAGCATCTACATTCCATTTGCTGTAAGTGCCATCATGTCCAAGCCTATCAATGATCCCAACAGCCTGTGAGAACTTGTTCCAGATGTTCCTGTCTCCTGGGTCATAGGAGAGTCCTCATGCGTTGTGCACTTTGAGCCCACCCAGGAAAATGTTTCATAACTTTCTTGTCCAGCCATTTGTATCCCTCCACTTATGAGTGGTATGTGTTGCTAAATCCTACTCCCCTTTTGATGAATCAAGTAAATGTTCCTATAACCGGGACTGTTATTTCATGTTAGGGCTGTGCTGAAATCTGTTCCAAGTTATTAGTCTAGAGAAAATGAGGGAGGCAGACATTCTAAAGAAAGCAACTTCCATCTTGTATATCATCTTCCTCAAGCAGAGCTTTATCAATTACCAAGTGCTGCGTAACAAAGGCTCCCCAGACTTAGTGTTTAGAGCAACAACAATTTACTTTGTTTACATTTCTTTGGGTTAACACTTCAGATTTGGCTCAGCTGGGTAATACTTTTAGTGGTTTTGGGTAGGCTCACTTAATGTGTCTGTAGTCAGCAGCCCATCAAGTGGGCGAGGCAACTTCAGGAGATTGGCAGCTAGTCGTAGTGAGTGAATTTCTGGTACAGGAAAAATAGCCTCCAGCTTTAAAAAGATATTGGAGATATGTCTCAGTAATAAGGCTATCTCATGGCTCTGGACCACCTTCTCCTTAAATGAGGTATGCTCCTGCAATTCTCTGCTACTACCCATGCATTCTAGTGATGCCAACTAGGGTTTCAATACCAGCAGCAAATCCCTGACTTTTCCTGCTACCTGAAGTCTAGCCAGATATTGATGTCACCATCCTTCTTGCCTTCTAGTGTTTGAAGATCAGTTGAATCATAAGCATACACTGACCAATGAACTAATGGCCAGGGACCATTTTAGGTGGCAGTACCCAGTCTGCATACATTGTAAAGTTGACTACATCAGGAAATGATTGGACATCCCAAGATTGGGAACATTACATCCCCATCTCAACTCACCTACAGAGCTATAGCTTCTCATTTTCCTTTCTTTACATAAATTTATGCCTTTCTGTATTCTGTTCCTCCTGCCTTGAAAAACTTCTCTTTTCTGTTTTGCAATGACATACCCATACTTTAAGACCCATCACAAATGTTACGTCCTCAGTGAAGTCCTCTAGATTCACCTATCCAAAGGGAGAAGAGAAAATTGCATTTGAGCTGTGTTTTAAGCAGAACTTGAAGATGGTAGCATATGTGTCAAGCACTGTGCTAAGCAGTTTACATGTGTTATCTTTTTAATTTCTCGCAAGAGCCTTAGATGATAGTTACTATAGTTACTATTACTACTCACTTGTTTATGTTTGGAAACTGAGACAGAGGGGCGTTGGTAACATACAAGCAGTGAATAGTGGAACTGATACATAAACCAGGTATTTCTGATTCTAGTGTAAGTCTTATTTTCACTTAAAATTATTTTAAAAATATGAATTTGTCAGGGGGATCTCAGAATTCCAATTATGCATGGAAGAAATGGATGGAGTGCATTGAAGTTTCCAAAATTTCTCCTGTGGATTATTGAAAAATCTTTATCCCCTTGTGAGGATAAATCCTTAGCAGCATCCCTAAGGGAGATACAATAATAAAACTGATATATTTTAAAATAGATCTGAACATAGATTGTTGGCACTGTGCAGAAGAATAATGGCCCCATAAAAGAAACTCGGTGACAGCCACACATAATGTGGTCCAAGTACCCTTCTCTCTGATCACGTGGCTTTATTCATAGATTATTTCAGAATATCTAACTAGAGACTTATGCTCCAGCAGGGAGTGTGCTCCCTTGGCGAAGTATCAGGATCTCTGAGAGTGTTCATTCTTCCATCCTAGTTTCTGATTTGCCTTGCCCCAACCTCAAGTCATTTGCTAGTATAGAGAGACGTTGTTGATTGGAACTGTGTATGTGAATGATGTGAGGGAAGCAAGAAAAGAAAGCAAACTAATAATTGAGAGAAATATGTGGATTTCATGTCCATTTAGCCATCATGTAACCATTAAGGTATGCATTTTGGAATCAGATATCTGGGTTCAAATTCTGGCTCTGCCATATATTAGCTGTGTAACTTCAGATAAGTAATTTAACTTAACCCCCCCCCCCCCACACACACACTGTTTTTGAGCCTTTGTTTTCTCTTCTGTATAATGCAAATATTTACCTCAAGGGAATATGTTGAATATTATTAAAAGTAATAAAAATCTAAGCATAAGACCCAGAATGAGAAAATTTACATATTTTTTCTCCTAATTCTTCCAGAAACACTGCATGATAGAGAATATATTTTAAATTATTTTTTATTTTAGTGTAGTTAACATGATAGAGAATATTTAATTACCTCCTTTTATGAGCAGGCAAACTGTGGCTCACTGAGGTTACTTAATTTGCCATAGGTTGAAAAATTAGCAAGAGGCTGATGCAGGATTTGGATAACTCTATAAGTTGATCTCCCCTGCATTCCCAGGATGACATCCTTGGCCTCATGGAGATCGCAGTGCCCTTCCGCTCAGGAGTCTCCCCAAGGCACTCTTCATGTCTTTGTTTCTCAGGCTATAGATGAATGGGTTCAGCATGGGGGTCACCACAGCATACATCACTGCTGCAACCCTGTCCTTGCTGGCTGAATCAGCAGAGGAGGGAATAAAGTACACCCCAATAGCAGACACATAGAACAAGCAAACCGCTGAGAGGTGAGAGCCACAGGTGGAGAAGGCCTTCCACTTCCCACTAGCTGATGGGACTCTCACAATAGCAGCCACAATGCGGATATAAGAGATGATAATTAGCAAGGGGATCAAGATGGTCAATGCCCCTCCCCAGTACATCAGCACACACTGGTTGGCGTAAGTATTGGAACAAGAGAGCTTCATCAGGGGGAGAAGTTCACAAAAGAAGTGGGGAATGATGTTGTCAGTGCAGAAGGATAACTGAGCCAGGAGACTGGTGTGGGTCAGAGAGTACGACTGAGTGAGGGTCAGGGACATGACCAACAGCCCAGTACAATATCTGGGAGTCATGACCAAGGTGTAGCGAAGGGGATGACAGATAGCCACAAGCCGGTCATATGCCATCACTGCCAGGAGGAAAACATCTAGACCGATGAACCATAGGAAGAAGTAGATCTGAGATAGGCATCCAGCATAGGTGATGGTATTCCTATGGGCCTGGATGTTCACCAGCATCCTGGGGACTGTGGTAGATGCTAAACACAGATCAGTGAGGGAGAAGTTGGCCAGGAAGAAGTACATGGGTGTGTGGAGGTGTGGATCAGAGACAATGGCCAATATGATGACAGTGTTCCCCAGCACAGTGAGCAGGTACATGCTCAGGAAAATGCCAAAGACGAGAGGCTGCTGTTCCTGCTGCTCACACAGGCCCAGGAGGAGGAATTCAGAAACACTCAATGTGTGATTTCCTGGTTTCATGTTGCTGGTGTAACTAAGGAGAAAATGGAGGATGACACTTCAGAAACTTTTCCTGCCCTGAGATTGTCTAGGTGGAAACAAAGACATAAATAAAGATGGAATCAGAATATTAATAGACATGCAGTACCTCACTGAAATCCAAAAGAGCTCTATGAGATAGTCATGGTTAGGCCCATTTTATTGATTAAGAAATTGAGTCACCTAGAAAAAGATGGAGGTTTAAAGTTTAAATCTGGTAATTCTGACTTTAGAGTCTGTGATCAAAGCAATCCTAAAATTTGTATGGAACCCAAAAGATCATAAGTAGACAAAACAATGTCAAAAAAGAAAACCAAAGCTGGAGGCATCACAATTCCAGACTTTAAGCTGTATTGCAAAGCTGTAATCATCAAAGACAGTATGGTACTGGCGTGCGCGCGCGCGCGCGCACACACACACACACACACACACACACACACACACAGATCAATGGAGTAGGACAGAGAACCCAGAATGGATCCACGAATATCTGCCCAACTCATATTTGACAAAGCAGGAAAGAGTATCCAATGGGAAAAAAAGGCAGTCTTTTCAGCAGATGATGTTGGAAAAACTGGACAGTGACATGCAGAAGAATGAAATTGGACCACTTATTTACACCATACACAAAAGTTAATTCAAAATGGATGAAAGACCTAAATATGAGAGAGGAAACCATCAAAATCCTATGGGAGAAAACAGGTAGCAGCCTCTTTGATCTCGGCCACAGCAACTTCTTCCTTGACATGTCTCCAGAGGCAAGGGAAAAAAAAAAGCAAAAATGAACTATCCTCATCAGGATAAAAAGCTTCTGCACAGTGAAGGAAAACAACAAAGCTAAAAGGCAACCAACAGAATAGGAGAAAATATTTGCAAATGACATATCCGATAAAGGGTCAATATCCAGAATCTATAAAGAACTAAGAGACTCTTAAATACAGAGAACAAATTGAGGGCAGGTGGGTGAAGGAATGGGTCAAACGGGTGATGGATATTAAGGAGGGCACTTTTGGGAAGGTGCACTGGCTATCATATGTAAGATGAATCACTGGGTACTATTTCTGAAGCCAAGACTACACTGTATTTAACTAACTTGAATTTAAATTTAAAAATAATAAGAATAAAAATAAATAATAAAAATAAAAATATCATTGCTTTACTGGCAAAAAAAAAGAACTTACCAAACTCAACATTCAAAAACCAAATAATCCACTTAAGAAATGGGCAGAAGACATGAATAGACCCTTTTCCAAAGAAGACATTCAGATGGCTAACAGACACGTGAAAAGATGCTCTACATCGCTCATCATCAGGGAAATACAAATCAAAACCACAACGAGATACCACCTTGCACCTGTCAGAATGGCTAAAATTAACAACTCAGGAAAGGACAGATGTTGATGAGGATGTGGAGAAAGGGGAATCCTTTTGCACTGCTGGTGGGAATGCAAACTGGTGTGGCCACTCTAGAAAACAATATGGAGTTTCCTCAAAAAATTTAAAATAGAACTACACTACAACCCAGCAATTACTCTGCCAGGAAAGTATCCAAAGAATACAAAACTGCTGATTCAAAGGGGCACATGCACCCCAATGTTTGTAGCAGTGCTATCAATAATAGCCAAATTATGGAAAGAGCCCAAAATGTCCATCGACTAATGAATGGATCCAGAAGATGTGGTATGTGTATATACAATGGAATACTACTAGACGATCAAAAAGAATGAAATCTTGCCATTTGCAACAACATGGATGGAACTATAGGGTATTATGCTTAGTAAAATAAGTCAGAGAAAGACAGATATCATATAATTTCACTCATATGTGGAATTTGAGAAACACAACAGATGAACATAGGGAAAGAAAGGGAAAATAACGTAAAAACAGGGGGGGGGGCAAACATAAGAGACTCAATACAGAGAGCAAACTGAGGGTTGCTGGAGGGGAGGTGGGTGATGGGCATTAAATGTGTGATGGGCATTAAGGAGAGCACTTTTCCAGATGAGCACTGAATGTCATATGTAAGAGATGAATCACTGAGTTCTACTCCTGAAGCCAAGACAACACTGTACGTTAACTAACTTGAATTTAATTTATAAAAAAAAAACAAACACAAAAAAACCTCTTTACCAGTCTGCCTTTGATAAGGCACCCAGGACTAACTTATTTATTCATTCCACATTCAACAAGTACTTACTATGTGTCAGTCCCTGCTCTCAAGTACCAGAAAAACAATGGTAAGGAATCCAGCAGGGTTCCTGCCCTCTTGTAGTTAGTATTCTAGTCAGAGGAGCCATGTAACAAACACTTAAGTAAACAAGAAAATAGGTGTTGGGGTGCCTGGGTGGCTCAGTCTGTTTAAGCGTCATCTTCAGCTCAGGTCATGATCTCGCGGTTTGTGAGTGCGAGCCCCGCGTCAGGCTCTGTGCTGACAGCTCAGAACCTGGAGTCTGCTTAGGATTCTGTGTCTCCCTCTCTCTCTGTCCCTCCCCTGCTCGTTCTCTGTCTCTCTCTGTCTCTCCATGATAAATAAATGTTAAAAATTTTTTAAAAAAGAAAATAGGTGTTAAAGTGAAGACAAAATGTAGCAATGACTAGCAGATCCCTTTAAATTTCATGGTCAACAAAAGACTCAAGGAGGAATGGATAAGAAAGGCCCGGCCAAGTGAAGAATTGGGGGAAGTGTATTTCCGATAAGAAACAATAAGTGCAAACGTGGGAGGAGCACATGTATTTGGGGAAGCAGGAAGAAGGCAAGTGGGGTCAAGTGTAGTGAGCAAAGGCGAGTGGCAGGAGAGGTGGGTGAGGAGGTGGGCACCATCAGGAATGACCAGAGAGTGCAGATTCTCAGAACCATCAGAGAGCCATGGGCATGGGGGGTGTTTAAGCAGCAGAAGCCATAATCTGACCTACAATATGGAAAGAGTATTCCACTGCTGTGGAGAAGATTGTAGGGGCCAGAATGCCAATGGGGAGGCCTGTAAGGAAACACATGAGGGACCCAGAAAAGTAGCTGCGGAAATAGAGTGAAGTGGATGGATTTGGGCTCCACTTTAGAAAGTTTAGGGACTTTTCTCAAGGAACCACAAGTGATGGATCTGATGTGTAGCAAAAGGCTTTTCACTTCTCTGGCTGCACCTGTACCCTAGAGGTACAAATAGTAAAAGTATCTAAAATGAACAGAAAAGAATGAAGGTGATTTCTTTTACCCTCAAGGGCTATTTAAAAACTGTACAGCTAGAAGAATCAGAGAAATGATCTCTAAAATATTTCTTAAATTAGGCAGAATCCCTGTAATGTCCTGGAAACATCAGAAAACTAGGAGGGAGGTGCCAGAGATGTGGCTAATTCTGTTATTCCCAGAAGGGGAGAGAATGAAAAAGGCAAAGGCTTTCAGGGCCCGTTCAAAAATCATAGGTATAAAAGCTATTTATGATATGTTTACTGTGTGCCAGTGACTTCTGTCATTTAATCTATACCACCCATGTACTAAATATGTTTACCTTACATTTTCATATCAGAGAGGCTAACTGACCAGCCTAAGATCATATAGCTAGTAAGAGGACAAGTCAATATTCAAACCAAGATCTCTTTTCTGCCAAACCTGGAAGTCAGTCCATTATACAACTCTGCTTCCTAAGATAGGAAGATCTTTACTTTCTCATGGGCACTACAGATATTTGTCAACTTTGGGAGTACTTTGGGTTTTCCCACTACTTTGGGAGTGTAACCATGTGGGGTAGACTCATCCTTTAGAATGCCTCTACAGTGGGTCTAGGGAGCCATGTTTGCAATATTTCATCTATTCAAATACCTACTGGTTGCCTACCTTATGCCAGAAATGCCTGTGGGCACTGGATATTTATGGTTAATCAGAATAGGCACAGTCCCTGGCCTTGCAGGCTAATTGGAGAGACTGACAATAAATAATTAAACAAGTGAATATGTAGTTAGAAACTCTGATTAGTACTGAAAAGGAGAAGTGTGGTAATATCACTGAGAAAGTATAATTGGAGGACCTAATTTAGATAAGAGGTCAGGGAGAATTTCTTTAAGAAAGTTAAGTATAATTGGGGACCTGAACTAGTAATGAGCTCTATCAGGGGCAGAAGAAAGAACAGGAGGATAGTAAACCTCCTAGCACATGTGAAAGTCCAAAGGTGGTAAAGGGCCTGAGTGTGGGAGAACCCATGTGGCAGGAGAAGAGTGAGCAAGAAGAGTTACATGATACATGCCCCAGGCTCTCTGGCCACAGATGATGGAACCATGGAGTCCCCTGAATCAAGCGGAGTCAATCGAGTTGTCTTTTCAAAAACTTGGAGTTAGTGGTATAGAGTTTAGCCAGTTAGTTTGGGATCTGAAGACATAAATACATACAGAAATTGAAGTTCCTGTAGAATTAGGAAAAGAAGCAGCATCCTGGCCACCACACCGTGTGCAAACAAACCTTTGTTACAGTGGACCAGAAATGGAGATGGATCTGCAGAGGGAACATTGGAACAAACTTGGAGAAAAGAGCAGTCAGGAGGCATAGCATTTCAGAAAGACATAGAGTAGCTGCCTCCCGATTTTCTCGTGCGATTCATTCTCTAGAGTCTTTTTCCCCATAACAGGGGGCAGGATGACTCAGCGCTTAAGAGTATGGATCTGGGTGTAAAAAACTACCTGGGTCATCTCTTAGTTATGGGTAAATTACAAAACGTCTCAGTGATCACAATAGTATGAAGAATTAATGAGAATTGGCTTATCTGCGACACACTGTGCTAAAATGACTTTACTTACCTCACTGCGTTTTCACTATCTTATAAGATGAATTCTCTGTTTTTCAGATAAGGAAACTGAGGTGAAGGAATTTGTCCCAAATGAAGCAGCTGGTAAGTAGTAAAACCCAGACTTGAACTCTGGTCTGTCTGATTCATCACTTACCCAAGCGATCTCAACCAATCTCACACGTTATTGAACAGCGGGGTTCTGTGGCCAAAACACTTTCTCCTTGGACAATGCAAAGTCGCATCACAGCCCCATCTGGATTCTCAGCCTGTACCCCTTATGGAGTGGAAAGGAAATCTAGTGTGGTGGGTAACTGCAGGGTAGATTTGTGGAGTCTCAATTAATGGAACTGAGAGGGCCTGAGGGGGCCCATGGTGGGAATATTTATCAGATTTGGAGGCTCCAGCATTCTCATTAGTGGGAACAGAGGACTAATTATCTCTGAATCCCGAAGGGGAGAAGGTGCATCGCTGCTTTCAAGTGGGATTCCTGTTCTACCTGCACACCCTTAGAGGGTGTTCCCCCATCCATCTACTTGAGAGGCACTGCTCTGGGCTTGCTACTGTCACCCCAGTCACTGCAATCTGTAACACAGAAGGAAGCTTGGGTAAAAGGTGCAGGCATCTGTTTTTTCATCCCAACTTGAGATCGTCTTGGCCCAAGTATCATGGCCAGTATTCTGACCCTTCTGTGTCTTATTCTCCTCATAAAGTGCAACTAAGGTGTCTTTTGTAGAGCAGAAATTGATAAATTGATAATGTAGACCAATTTTTCAGTTGCAGTGATTTATTTCATTTACCATTTGTGAGCTACATCAACGTTTAGTGTGTATTTGGTTTATTCTGATTTTGTTGAGAATTCCACTATGTGATTATACTGCCATTTTTAATCAATTATAATGTAGATGGGCAATTAGGTTTTTTCTAGTTTGAGACTATTATGAATAGAGCTGCCATGGATATCTTGTAAATATCTTATAAATAAGCATATACATGCAGTTTGCTGGAGTATGTACATAGGAATGGAAATGCTGTGTCACGGGGCGTACATTTATAGGTAATACCTAATGGCACTCCAGGGGTTTATACTAATATAAACCTCCATTTGTAGCACAAGGTTTTAGTTGCTCTAGTAAGACCCAAATTGCTAGTCTTTTGAGTGTTAGCAGTGCTGATGGGTGTGTAATAGTACCTTATTGTGGTTTTAATTTGTATTTGATATTAACTTAATTTGAGCATCTTTTAACATTTTTTTAATGTTTATATTTGAGAGAGAGATACAGAGACAGAGAGTGAAGGGGGAGGGCAGAGAGAGGGAGACAAGAATCTGAAACAGTTCCAGGCTCTGAGCTGCCAGCACAGAGCCGGACGCAGGACTCAAACTCACAAACTGAGAAACCATGACCTGAGCCAAAGTTGGACACTCAACTGACTGAGCCACCCAGGGGCCCCAAACACCTTTTAATATGGGCATTTTTCATTTGGGTATCTTCTTGTGTGAAGTAGCTAGTTAAATCTTGTGCTTATTTTTATACTGCATTTTTTTTCTTTTTTCTTATCGTATTGAAGAACCTTTCATATATTCTGAATTTGACTTATCTGGTGAAGATAGATGGATATATGGATTGATAGATCGAGTGATCGATCAATCGATTGATCAATCGATAATCTCTGCATTGCCTTTACATTATCCAAATGGTATAAATAATATATTTTGATGAATAACAAATCATAAATTTAATGTAGTTCAGTTAATCTATTTGTTCCTTTATGATGAGTACTTTTTGTGTTTTGTTGTAATCTGGCCAAATATATAGAGATACTCTCCATGTTATTTCCAAACAGCTTTTGTTTTTGTTTTTGTTTTTTTTACCTTTTATAGTTAGATCTATCATCCTTCCAGAAGTAATTATTTTTGTTACCATGAGTTATACTTCATCTTTCTTCTGTAGAGATATTCAGTTACTTTGGCACCATTTGTTGGATGGGCCATCCTTTCTTCACTGCACATCACTGTCACTCACTGCAGGATCACCTTTGCCCCATACATGTGTATACATGGATAGCCATGCATACAGATCGCTGTATGAAGTTTTCCTTTCTCTCAGGTAAGTACTTGCAAGTGGAATTGCTGGGTCAAGTGTATGTTTAAACTTTATGAGAAGCTGCCCAACCGTTTCCCCACATGGCTCTGCACTCTGCATTACTACCAACAATGTATGAGAAAATTCTACTTTCCAACATTCTCAGTACCACGGGGTGTGGTCAGTCCTTTGAATTTTAGCCATTTTAGTGAGTTCATCGTAGTATCTTCTTGTGCCTTTCATTTCCTGTTATCTAAAGACTAACGATGTTGAGTTTCTTTACACAAGCTGATTTGCTGTGTATCGCCTTTGGTGAAATATCTTTTCAAGTCTTTTGTGTGTGCTTTTTAAAAATAATTGGGTTGCTTGTCCTCTGTATGTATTCTGGATTCAAGTCATTATTAGAAATATGTTCTCCAAATATTTTCTGCCAGTCTGAGGCTTGTGGGTTTTTAATTATATTTTATAAAGAGTCTCTTTTAAAGAGCAAATACATTTTATTTTTAAGAAATCTAAATTATAAATTTTTCTAGACTTCTGTGTCCCACCTAAGAAACTTTTGCCTACCCCATGTTTACCAGGATTTTGTTCAGTGTTTTCTTCTAAAGGTTTTATAGTTATAGTTCTTACACATTTGACCCATTTCAGGCTCCGTTTTGTATACAGTACAACATAAGAGTCTTTGTTCATTAAATATATATTGAAATCCATATAAAGATAGGTAGGTAGGTAGGTAGATAGATATTCAATGATGCTGGCACAATTTGTGGAAACAGTATCTTTTCTACATTGAGTTATGTTGGCACATTCATAAAATATTAATTGATCATATACATATTGGTCTATTTCAGGATTATTTACTCTGTTCGTTGATCTATATTCCTATTTTCATGTAATTATTATTTTCATTGCTATGGATTTATAAAAAGTGTTGAAATTAGAGTAAGTCTGCCAGGTTTCTCATTTTTAAATTGTTTTGGCGATTCTGATTTCTTTTTATTTCTATATAAAATTAAGCATTAGCTTCTAAAAGTAGTCTGCTTTAGTAGTCAATGTGCTTTAACCACATTGAATCTATAGATCATTTTGGGAGGAAACCTGCCACCATAACAATACTAAGTCATTCAGTCCATGTGCATGGTACATCTCTATGTAGTTGAGTCTGCTTTAATTTTACTCATGAACGTTTTGGAGTTTTTAATGTACTAGCATACACATATTTTGTTAAGATCATCTCTATATATTTCTTAATTTTTGTACAGTTATAAACTGTGTTATTGTATCCCTAGCATTCAGTCCTTATTTCCCCTTTCTCCTAGCCCTTAGAAACCACCAACCTACCTTCTCTCTCTGGATTTTCCTATTCTGGACATTTCATATAAATGGACTGATATAATATGAAGCCCTTTTTGATTGGCTTGAATGTTGCTTAATATTTTCAAGATCTGTTCATTTTGCAGCATGAATTAGTACTTCATTCCTTTTGATTGCTGAATAATATTCCATTATATGGATCTACCACTTTTGTTTATCCACTCATCCGTTGATGGACATTTGAGTTGTTTGCACTTTTTGGCTGTTGTGAATAATGCTGCTATGAACATGGATGTACAAGTTTTTGTGTGGACATGTGTTCGGTTCTTTTGTATATATACTTCAGAGTGGGATTGCTGGATCATACAGCAAAGTTATGCTTAATTTCAGAGAAACTGAAAACTAGTTCCCAAAGTGCCTGTACCATTTCACCTTCCTACTGGCAGTTATCCCACCAGTTTATCCCACTAGTTTATCCCACCAGTTTATTCACATTCTCATCAACACTTGCTATTGTCTGTTGTTGTTGTTGCTGTTGTTTTATTTTAGTCGTCTTAGTGGATGTAGAGTGAAATCTCTCTGTGGTTTTGAATTGTGTTTCTCTAATGACTAATGATGTTGAGCATCTTTTCATATACTTTTATGACATACTTAAATCAGCACACTCAGAGCATGGTCATTAGCTTGGCCATTGAAACATTTACCCTTTTTCTGAGAATTCCTTTTCCATAATTCTTGTGAGTGCTCTTGGCATTCTATGATCTTCAGCATTAATCTATATTCCCTGAAAGATCTAGACCATACTAAATATTTTAGTACTGTTGTTCCTCTGCCTTGACAATATGGGAACTTAAATTACTGTGAATCAGGCATATAAATTTAGGAAAAGAAAAAAGTTATCATTCAATGGTTTTATTAGTAACTGTTTGAGAAATGATCAATTGGCACTCTCCACCCATTCTGACTTTGTTCTGCTGTACCTTCCTACACCTGAAAAGCTGGAAAGAAGAAAGGAATACTTTCCCCAGACTCCTTTGCAGGTCAGGTCCTGGATATGAATTAGGTTCTATTGAATAGATGTACTTTTGTGAAATTTGGAATAGTGAAATGAGATGAAGCACATTTGGGGTTTTTGTTTTTGTTTATTTTTGCCTTTTCTACTGTCAGATGTATTAATGGAGCATTTTTTTCCGCAGTAGAATTTCAGCATCCAATCAGCAGGTACATAGATGCTGACAGGCAGTTGCATTGAGAATAGCAGTTGGATTCCACTTTTCTGGGTCTAGTCATCAGTTTAGGGGGAATAAACATGTATTTTTTATGTTAATCCCTGATATCTGGGTTGTAGCTGCACGGATATGCTCCTGAATTCATAGTTCCAAGGGCGACCTTCTGATTCCCCACCTTCCTGATGACATAAGAGGTAGAAGTACTCCATGTTGGTCTCATTATTCTTGTCCTCACATTTATTCCTAGCGACTCATTCTAGAGCCTGTGATTCTATGACACTGTAAATGACTTTGTAAGGACCCAATTCCTTGAATTAACTTAATTTTTGCTTAAAATACCAATGGTGGTTTCTTTTGCCTACCCGGAACGTTGATGAATAAAATAGATAAAGAAATGTAGACTTAACCCTAGGATAATTGTGATGTCAGGCCCCTGATGCTTATGTGGATAGACGAAAAACCCTTTCAGTCTCAAAATGACATCATAACTGATTTTTAAGACAGATGAACCTTTTCTATTTTTTAAAATACTTAATTTTCTTTAAAAAAGCCTCTGTCTCTCTCCCTTGTAGCAGAATACAGATGGTTGATGATTCAACTTAATGAATTTTCAACTGTATAATAGTGCAAAAGTGATATGCATTCAGTACAAACAGTACTTTGAATTTTGATCTTTTCCTGAGCTAGCAATATGTGGCACATATCATGATGCTCTCTTGGGATGCCAGCAGCAACAGCAACAGCGTCCAGTCAGCCATGTGATCAGGGGGGTAAACAAGCAATACACTTGCAACCATTCTGTCCCATACACCCATCTCCATTGTCACTTTCCATATGGTATTCAATAAAGTGCATGAGTTATCCAACAGTTATAAAATAGACTTTGTGTTAGATGATTTTGTGCACCTGTAGGCTAATGTAAGCATCCTGAGCACATGTAAGGTAGGCTGGGCTAAGCTGTGATGTTCAGTAGGTGAGGTGTATGAAATGCATTCTCACTTCAGGATATTGTCAACTTATGGTGGGTTCATCAGGACATATTCCATTGTGAGTCAAGGAAGATCTGTATATAATAACCTCATCTAGCATCTCTTTGTGGAAAACAGAGTTTTCTAGAAATTCTCTCTTAAACAAGAGAAATATTAATTTTATTTCCACAGCAAACTCCAGACAACCAGAGTATACATATTGGCCAAAAAGAATTGATATAAAATTTTAAAGATATTTCTATTTATGTTTATCGAAGTAAGATTTTACTATGGAAAATACAAGTGGAAAGTGGATATGGAAGAGAGACAAGAGCAATCATACATAATTCCATCACCCTGGGATAGTACCTTTTAATATTTTGGTATATTCAAGTTTTTTTAGACAAGTATTATGAATAATGAATTCATAATGAGTTCAGTATAGTGATGTGTTATCAAATATTGGAAAGCTCACACACTACTCCATCATATCAACATAGCATAATTAGCCACAATGACTAAAATTTGAGAGCTTTCTGTTTCTCTTCTGAGTAATATCTTTATACCAAAGTTATTACTGACGAATGGATAAAGAAGATGTGGTTTATATATACAATGGAGTACTACTTGGCAATGGGAAAGAATGAAATCTGGCCATTTGCAGCAATGTGGATGGAACTGGAAGGTATTATGCTAAGTGAAATAAGTCAGTCAGAGAAAGACAGATACCATATGTTTTCACTCATATGTGGGTCTTCAGAAACTTAACAGAAGACCACAGGGGAGGGGAAGGGGAAAAAAAAGTTACAGAGAGGGAGGGAGGCAAACCATAAGAGACTCTTGGATACTGAGAGCAAAGTTATAAATAATATTGTTTTACTATTTCCTTGATCAAACTCCTGGAAGTGAAAGAGTAGGTCATAAGGTACAAAATTTTTTTTAAATGTTTTATTTATTTTTGAGACAGAGAGAGACAGAGCATGAGCAGGGGAGGGGCAGAGAGAGAGGGAGGCACAGAATCGAAAGCAGGCTCCAGGCTCTGAGCTGTTAGCACAGAGCCTGACACGGGGCTTGAACTCACAGACTGTGAGATCATGACCTGAGCTGAAGTCAGATGCTTAACTTACTGAGCCACCCAGGTGCCCTGGTACAAATATTTTTTATGCTCCAAATATATATTATCAACTTATTTCCTGGAAGTCTATACCAATTTGTATTCCTATTACCAGTAGCATTTCAGAATATCTCCTTCACCTGCTTTTATACAGCATCAATTATTGTCATTAAAACAACACAATTATAATATCTAACAGTATTTTACAATATAAATTTGGGATGACGTTATTTCTAAAATTTTTACATTGTGATTCTGTACTATGTAAAGGACTATTTCCATTCTCAGAATTTTATTAGTTGTAATTAGCTATCTATATCCCACAGGATATATAGTGGGATTCTTCGATATGACATAAAGTCTCTAAATTTTTGTATACAAAAGAAATACTTTACCTAATTAAAATATATTAAAGTTTGAATATAGGTTTTAAAATGACAAATAAAGCAAATATACCTTCTGAAAAAAAAAGTAAAGCACCAGTGACTTTTTAATTTATGGAGTCTTTATTTACAATACTTATGCTGTCCTTTACCAAGTCATTACCCCTGCCTAAACAATATTCTGGTTATTTTCTGAGTCTTATAAGGGGCAAATACAGTTGAGAACAAGAGACTAGGAGAAACAGATAAGGTATAACCATATATATTCATCAATATACCTGCACCTAAAATTTCTGGACTCAGAAATATCTCCAGAAATATCCTATCCATTTGAGTCCATTTGGTTTAAGAAGATCACCTTCAAAAGTGTAAATGGTCCTGTGGAAGAGTGAACCTTACTCGCCAATTGAGTG
Organism: Felis catus; assembly: GCF_018350175.1. NCBI lineage: Eukaryota > Metazoa > Chordata > Mammalia > Carnivora > Felidae > Felis > Felis catus. The sequence continues at coordinate 81,601,643 of NC_058380.1, read as the reverse complement.
CATGTCTTTTAAGAGATATAATGATATTTGGTTTAGCCCTCCAGGAATGGGAGTTTGATTGCTAAGATAGCCTATTTATACAGGGCGGAGAACAGACTGAATAGATAGTAAATAGTATGGTGTATTTGGGTGCCTGGAGGGCAGAGGTGGTGATATTACAGGTAAGAAATTGGCTCAGAAAAAAAAGGGATATTACCGACAAACTCAAAGGTTGATTTAAAAAAAAATTTTTTTTAATGTTTATTCACTCTTGAGAGAGACAGAGACAGAATGTGAGTGTGTCAGGGGCAGAGAGAGAGGGAGACACAGAATCAGAAGCAGGCCCCAGGCTCCAAGCTGTCAGCACAGAGCCTGACACGGGGCTGGAACTCACCAGCTGTGAGACCAGGACCTGAGCTGAAGTCGGACACTCAACCGGCTGAGCCACCCAGGTGCCCCAAAGTTGATTTTTTAAACCTCTGCTTTCCTACTAGAAATTGCAGTAGTAGATTGCTGTGGTCAGGGCATGTAACCTACTTCAAGGCCAGGATGGTCTGGTCTGGTTTCCCTGGTTGTCATGTTATTTCCACCTCTTCTATCTAAGAAGAAGGGATGGAGAGAAGGGAGGATAGTCAAAGGGAAACGCACACGGTGCATTCTTCTTCTTGTATAATCGTCTTCCTTTCAAAGCAAGATCTGTTGTAGAAGACATCAAAAAGTCACACCCTCCTTTTTAAAAAACTTGATCGGGGCGCCTGGGTGGCGCAGTCGGTTAAGCGTCCGACTTCAGCCAGGTCACGATCTCGCAGTCCGTGAGTTCGAGCCCCGCGTCAGGCTCTGGGCTGATAGCCTGGAGCCTGTTTCCGATTCTGTGTCTCCGTCTCTCTCTCTGCCCCTCCCCCGTTCATGCTCTGTCTCTCTCTGTCCCAAAAAAAATAAATAAACGTTGAAAAAAAAATTAAAAAAAAAAAAAAAAACTTCATCAAGGATAAACTGGACTTTGAGTCTTTGGAGAGCCCTGTTTTTAGGTGCTTCTTTATCTCTCTCGGGTGACTTTCTAATCATTGTAATATTTTTTTGCCAACTCTCAAATTTAATTCCTAGTTCTAAAAATACCCTAATTTGAAACATGTGGATATAAAAAAAAATAGTAACCTGTAACCCCACTGCAAAAATATAACCTCTGTTAAGCTCGTGACTTCTCAGAACACCCATTTCCACCAGACTACCTTTCCTCAAATTATTGCTCTAAAATTTCCAGCACACGTAATTTATAGTTTTGTGTTTGCATTTTGGATATTTTATTAAAGAACCCAGAAAATAAACTGGATACTTTAGTACAAAGTTGGCACACAGTAGGAATACATAAATATTGACTCTGTTTCACCAGCCATTACAATAACAGAAAGGAGTGTTCTTGAGTTAAATAAATGAAATATTAAGGAAATACCATAAAATATATATTAATTTAATTCTTCATCTCCTATGACAATCCTTCAATATTTATCATGATCTCCACAATGTGGTATAGTAGAAAGAGGATGAGTATTAGAATCAAACTTACCTGGTTTGGGGAAGTTATTTACATTCTGAGTCATACTTTTCACAACCCTGCCTCGAAGAACAATGAGGAACCTTGTAAATACTCAATACATGTTTGTATTCTCATACCTTCACCCTATGCCATAGTACCCAAGAGTAGGGGTACTTGAATCCAGAGTGTATGTCATATACGTTAGTTCACTCTAGCTAATACTCTGGTTTTAGAGATGAAAAAGGAGAATGGTGTCTTGCCTTCCCTTAGCACTGAGATCCAGAGAAAGCCTGAGACAGAACATCTCATTCTAAAGCCAAATAAATGAGTGAGAATCTCCTTTTTGTTGTGCCCCTAACCCGGAGTTACCTGATAACCTTCCCTTAAAAATCAGTCTGAGAGTGGTGAAATCACCAAAATGATGAAGGGCAGGGTTGCTCAGGATACCAGGACCAGGCATCACCGTCATGGTGAGAGGAATGTTTTCCAATTGCCAAATAGTTTACACAAGGCTTCCTTCATGTCTCTGTTCCTCAAGCTATAGATGAATGGATTTAGCATGGGGATAATCACCATAGAGAATGGCATCCCTGCTTTGACTCTCTGCAGAGTGAGTTGATGGAGGAAATAAATAAACACCCATAAGAGATCCATAGAAGAGCAGAACCACTGTGAGGTGAGAACCACAGGTAGAGAAGGCTTTCTAGCATCCTCCAGGAGATGAGATGCCAAACATAGCCCAGGAAATGCGGACATAGGAGAGGACAATCAGCATGAGGGGAACCGTGAGGAACATCAGGCCCATGGTGATGATCATCAGCTCATTAATGCGGGTATCTGAGCAGGCAAGCTTCAGTAGAGCACTGGGATCACAGTAGAAGTGAGGGATGGCTTTGTGGGCACAGAAGGCCACACGGGTCAGAGGCAGTGTGTTCACCAGGGCAGGGCAGTTGGTTAGCACCCAGCACATGGGCAGTTGGTTAGCACCCAGCATTAGTGCACAAAGTTGGGGACTCATAGCTGTGCTGTAATGGAGTAGCTGACAGATGACCACATAGCGGTCTATGCCATCACAGCCAGAAGGCAGTTGTCAAGGCCACCAAACACAAGGAGGAGATACAGCTGTGCAAGGCAACCAGAATGGGAGATGGTCCAACTCTGGGTATGAATGTTGGCCAGGATTTTGGGTATTGAAGCAGAGGTGAAACAGACATCAGTTAATGATAAGTTTGCCAGGAAGAAGTACATGGGAGTATGAAGGTGTGGGTCAGAGCTGATGACCAGGATGATGAGCAGGTTCCCTGTCATGGTGAACAGGTACATGCCCAGAAAAGCGCCAAATAGGAGAGATTGCTCCTCTGGCTGCTCAGAGAGTCCTAGAAGGAAGAAGTCTGAAATAGCAGTTTGGTTCATTCTGCTTGGTTTTCCCATCCCTGTAGTTCTTGTTATCTGTTCAGATAGTCCCTGTGTTAGTATTTAACTATTAGATCAACCACAGATGTATCTGTGTAGCCAGAACTATATTGGGGGAAAAAGGAGAATAAATGGACCTTGGCAATGAGAATCTTGGATCTCATGGGACATGTAAGAAAATACCCACAGGACATAGAAGCAGGCAAGATAATATCCATACAAATGCAGATTGTGCTTTTGGTTTAAATGGAGTCCAGGGAAGAGATCAGTTTGACTAGAGAAGTCAATGTAGGCTATTGGAGGAGCTAAGAATTGAGCATATCCTTGAAGGCATGATTGGAAAAGTCATTAATTGTTTAGTGATTGATAATTTCCTTTGATGCCTCTCCCCCAACACACACACACACACACACACACACACACACACACACACACACACTCACCAATTAGACAAAATAGCCTCCTCTCTACTAGCCTCCCCAATCCCTAGAACTTGACCGCACCATTTAGCTCCCCTCCCTATGCCCTTCCCTAACTGGGGCCACAGGGTATGTGGGCTAAGGGCAGTGAGTATCTGTGATGTCTCATCTACCGCGTCTCCTCCTCTCCACAAACAGGAAGGGGGCCACACCCACCCCATGATCACTGTCTCTTCTTTGTCACTGTCCTCTTCCTCTTCTGCTTCTTTGTACCTGTATTCACTCTAGGAACTGATATTTCAGTTCTCCTGGCCTCTCATCATGATCAGCTCCTATTTGTAGAAGCTGGTTAAATACCAGACATCTTCATGGCAATCTTTTATTCTTCATAAGGCCATGACATAGGTGCTACTATCCTTGTAAATGATGACACTGAGATTCAGAGATATTTGATGTATTCAAGATCAGATAGCTAGTAAATGACATTCAAATGCAGGTGTGCCTGACTCCAGAGCCTGTGCCTTTACCCCTACAATTGTAGAGGAAGGAAGATGGAAGGAATCAGGCTCTGGTTCTCTGGGCTTCAAAGTAGCCACTCTGTTCTGCTCCCCTGGGATTTAGAGAGAGCTGGTGTGAGAGCTCATTCCATATTGGCCTTGTAAAAACTACGGCCTTAGACGTTTCTGTGAATAGTTAATCCTCTATTTGTTCTTTGGTTCGTAGAGTGACTTCTGATCTTAGGTGGAGAGTCAGCTCATCTACCCAGAAAAGTTCTGCCTAGTTGTTGTGGGAAGTGTGTGTGTGTGTGTGTGTGTGTGTGTGTGTGTGTGTGTGTCCTGCCCCTTGTAGATTCTCACCTGTGAGAGCATGGATCAGTGTCCGGCATCTTCAGATTTTCCATTTCTTTCTCCTGGATGGATAATTCACAATGAGGAAGTTTCTGGGATCTTTAAGACTCAGTCAGCAGAGTTTGTGTCTATTGAGTCCAGAGTTCATTAGGAACATGGAGTGTATGATTCCTTTGCAGCTTCCCTAAGCCTGAGAAGACAAGAGACTTTCTTAGGGTTTTAAAGGCTTCTTGAAAACATCTCCCAAAGTGCTCATTAGAGCCAACCTCAGTGTCATTGTGCAGCCTTTCCTCCAGCCAACTCTGGCTGGATGCTGGGAGAACTGAGGGCAAATATTTCCCAGAGTTAAGCTCAGATGTCGGTCTCAGGAGTGTGATTCTGAGGCCTCTTGCTGGGATACAGTGCACTTCAGCCTGACCAGCAGGTCCCTAGGAAATTGTACCTATGCACTGGACAGTTGAATTTCTGTCCCGTACTCTAAGCAAAATTGTATCGAGGGAAGTGTCAGAAATATAAATTATAATGATTTCTGTTGGTGATTTTCCTAAACAAAGTAATCCTAATGTAGAGCAACCTCCTCAAGTCCTAAACTCTCAACTAAATGAGGCAGCCTATATAGAGCACACCAACCATAATGTCTGATACATAGAAGCTGCTAAAAATGTTTTATCTCCTGTATTTTTATTAATACTATTGAATTGATACTATTATTAATATTATTGAACACTTTCATTACACAATCTCAAGTAATACAGGAAGCTTAGACACAGGAACTATTATTATTCCCATTTTACAGATGATGAAACAGAGGTCCAAGGAAGATAACGACTTGACCAAGGTCATACAACTACTAAATGAAGGTGGTAGAATTCCAACCTAAGTCTGCATGACCCTAGAATCCATGTTCTTAACCACACTTTGTCCTAGTATCATTACTGGTTTTAATTGTCAACAATTCCACAGATAGAAAATAATCTCATTTTTCTAACTCACATGTCTCTGGTTACTAGTGAGATTGACTATTTGTTTCATCTGCTTTTTAACCATGGTTAATTATTCCCCAAATTATCCTATTAATATGTTACTCCTTTATCTACTGGGATATTTGTGGGGTTTTAAAATGGATGTTAGACGGGGCGCCTGGGTGGCGCAGTGCGTTAAGCGTCCGACTTTAGCCAGGTCACGATCTTGCGGTCCGTGAGTTCGAGCCCCGCGTCAGGCTCTGGGCTGATGGCTCGGAGCCTGGAGCCTGTTTCTGATTCTGTGTCTCCCTCTCTCTCTGCCCCTCCCCCGTTCATGCTCTGTCTCTCTCTGTCCCAAAAATAAATAAATACGCTGAAAAAAAATTTTAAAAATAAAATGGATGTTAGAGGCAATAAAACAAATGAAAATATTTTATGGGTGTTGTTTTCTGTCCTTGCCATTCCAAGACGTCTACAACTTTTTAAAAATGTTTTTTATAGTCAAAATTGACAGATATGTGGCTTTGTGATTTTTTCCATTACTTTTATACTGAAAAGTCTTTCCATCTTACATAACAGGAAAATGTCATTTAGTTATTTCTTCTAAATTTTAAACAGTACATTTAAAATTTTTTCTCCTTTTTTCTTGCAATATTTTATTTAAATTCAAGTTACTTAACATACAGTGTAGCATTCCTTTCAGGAGTAGAATTTAGTGATTCATCCCTTAAATATAATACCCAGTGTTAATCATAACAAGTGCCCTCCTTAATGCCCATCAACCCAAATTTTAATTTACTTGCAATTTATGTTGTGGTATAGTGACAGAAAAAGATCTACTTTTACTTTTGATTACTCACAATAGCTAGTTTTATCAGGACTACTTTTTAATAACTCATGCATTTTCCAGTGCACAGGTCTGTGCACCTGTGCCTGGCCTTTCCAAATCATGTGGGCTGCTCACACCACTGGCAGCAGCGTTCTGAAAGTGGGCCTCTTGACAGCAAACATTTTAAGAGATCAAGGTGAAAACTGCATGATTTTCATAAAACCTAGCTTTGGAAATCCTAGAATCTCATTTTCACTACCTTCTATAGATCAAAGAAGTCACGAGGGCCAAGCCAGTGACTAAGGTAAAGAAATTAAGCTCCATCTGTCCATAAAAAGAATAGCAAATAACTTTTGGCTTTCTGTAATTTACCAACACCTGAAATTATTTAAATTCTTCTCACATTCAAAATCGATTCACTCCTTCCCTCAAAGCTCAGAATTTCATTGCATTGGAACATCAGGTCAGTGTCCAAGATCTTGTGTTGAAACGAGGTCCTGGTGAAAATGTGTTTCCTTAGATTCACTTCCCTGTTCATTGTCCTTCTCAATCTGGAGACCTGGGACGTGAGAGACAAGTTATCTCTCTCCTCCCTCCTCACGCGTACCCACCATGATGCTGATATGGGCATGGGATAACTACAATAGACACTCCAAATCCTCAGGGGCAAGGATAGGACAGAGAGAGGAGCAGGAGGCAGAGAGTGATGTTGTTGCTTATACTCTACTGATGGATATACCACACTTCATCTGTTCTACTGTTGATAGCCATTTAGATGATGATAAAAATATTCTTATACAGCCTCTTAGAGAACATACATACACATTTTGGTTGAATATATATTTAGTAGTAGAATTTGGGGGTTCTAGGTTTTGCATGGTTTCAACTTTAGTTTTTCAGAATGATTTTCATGTATACATGACAAATATCTCCTCTGGGTGTTGACTTTTCACTTTCTTATTGGTGTCTTTTGAGAAATAGAAGTTATTAATTTTAATATAGTCCAATTTATATTTTTCTTTATGATTATGTTGTTTGTGTCCTAAGAGATATTTGCATACTTCTTCATTATGAAGATATTCTCCCGTGTTTCCATCTAAAGTCTCCATTATTTTTTATTTCTATATGAATCTCTTTGGACTTGATTTTTATATACAGCATGAGGTCAGAGTCAAATTATATTTTCTCCCATTTGGGTATCCAATTATCTCAGATGATTTATTGAAAAGGTCATCATCTTGGAAAGTTTATTCAGCTATGTTGAAGAGTCACATTCATAATTCAGGTGAACATTTATCTATGAATCTGTTTATAGACTCTTCTGTTTCATCAGTTTTTCTGTCCTTGGTAAATACCACAGTTTTAATTATTATAGTTTTATAATATCTTGATATATGGTTGTATAAGTCTTCTAAATTTGTTTCCTTGGCTATCCTTGGTACTTGTGTTTTTATGTGAACTTTAGAATTAGCTTTACACACACAGACACACACACAACCTGCTAGAACTATGAATGTGATTTCATTGATAGGCTAATTTGGGAAGAGTGTATACCATAGTAATGCTGAATTTTTCAATCTATGAATATAGTATATCTCTTCATTTTTGCCTACTTTATTTCAATAACGTTTTAATAATATTTTGTAAATTTTAGTAAAGAGGTCTTGCACATTACCTTAAATGTATTCCTGGGTATCTGTGCTTTTATAGTCTAAAGTAAATAACATGTTTAGAATGTTTGTTTCTGTTTTTTCATGGCTAGGGTGCAGAAATGCAGTTGGTTTTGTATGTTAACTTTTGTATTGAGTGACCTTGCTATATCATTTTATTAGTCATTTTATTAGTCATAAATTTGGAGTGAATTTTTAGGTGTATAATCAGATTGTCTGATAATTATCTGATAATAATACCAGTATTTCCAATTCCTATTTTTCAATATTTTACTTAAATTCTAGTTAGTTAACATATTGTGTAACATTGGCTTCAGGAGCACAATTTATCACTATATATAACACCCAGTGGTCACCACAAGTGCCCTCCTTAGTACCCATCACCCATTTAGCCCATCCCCCTGCCCACCTACCCTCCATCAACCCTCAGTTTATTCTGTATAGTTAAGAGTCTCTTATGGTTTGCCTCCCTATCTCTTGTTTTCCCCCTTTGCCCTATGTTTATCTGTTTTGGTTATTAAATTCCATGTATGAGTGAGATCACGTAGTATTTGTCTTTCTCTGGCTGACTTGTTTCACTTAGCATAATACATTCTAGCTCCATCCATATCATTGTAAATGGCAAGATTTCATTACTTAATAGCTGAGTAATACACACACATGCACACACACACACAAACATACATACATACATACATACATACATACATACATACATACCATATCTTCTCCATCCATTCATCAATCAATGGGCATTTGGGCTGTTTCCACAATTTGGCTGTTGTTGATAATGCTGCTATAAACATTATCCCTTCAAATCAGTACTTTGTATCCTTTGGATAAATACCTAGTAGTGCAATTGCTGAATCATAGGGTAGTTCTGTTTTTAACTCTCTGAGGAACCTCCTTACTATATTCCACAGTGCCTGCACCAGTTTGCATTCCCACCAACAATGTAAGAGGATTACCCTTTTTCTGCATCCTTGACATCACATCTTGTTTCCTGCGTTGTTAATTTTAGCCATTCTGACTGTTATAAGGTGGTATCTCATTGTAGTTTTGATATGTATTGCCCTGATGATGAGTGATATTGAGCATCTTTTCATGTGTCTATTAGCCATCTGTATGTCTTCTTTGGAGCAAATGTCTATTCATGTCTTCTGCCCATTTTTAATTGGGTTATTTGTTTTTTGGGTGTTGATTTTTATAAGTTCTTTATATATTTTGGATACTAACCCTTTATCAGATATGTCATTTGCAAATATCATCTCCCATTCCAAAGGTTGCCTTTTAGTTTTGTTGATAATTTCCTCCTCTGTGCAGAAGCTTTTTATTTTGGTGTAGTTTCAATAGGTTTTTTTTTTTTTTGCTTTTGTTTCCCCTGCTTCTGGAAATAAGAAGTTGCTATGACTGGTTTCAAAGAGGTAACTGCCTGTGTTCTCCTCCAGGACATTGATGGTTTCCTGTCTCACATTTAGTTCTTTCATCCATTTTGAATTTATTTTTTTATATGGTGTAAGAAAGTGGTCCAGTTTCATTCTTTTGCGTGTTGCTCTCCAGTTTTCACAGTACCATTTGTTGAAGAGACTGTCTTCTTTTCCATCAATAGTCTTTCCTTCTTTCTTAAAGATTAGTTAACCATAGAGCTGTGGGCCCATTTCTGGGTTTTCTATTCTGTTCCATGGATCTATGTGTCTGTTTTTGTGCCACTAACATACTGTCTTGATGGCTACAGCACCATAATATAAGTTGAAGTCTGGAATGATAATATGCCTCCAGCTTTGCTCTTCTTTTTCAAGATAGCTTTGGCTATTCCAGGTCTTTTCTGGCTCCATGCAAATTTTAGGATTATTCATTGTAGTCCTGTGAAAAATGCTGTTGGTATTTTAATATGGATTGCATTAAATGTGTGCATTCTTTGGGGTAGTATAGACAGTTTAACATATTTGTTCTGTAATGAAATGGCACTAAATTCCTATCTGTCAGTAATTACTCCAACTGTAAATGAGCTACATACTCCAATCAAAACACACAGAAGTATCAGAATAGATTAAAAAAAAAACAAGACCCATCTATTTGCTGCCAGCAAGAGACTCATTTTAGACTGAAAGACACCTGTAGATTGAAAGTGAGGGGATGAAGAAATATTTACCATGCAAATGGATATCAGAAGAAAGCCAGAGTAGCAATACTTATATCAGGCAAACTAGATTTTAAACTAAAGGCTGTAACAAGAGATGAAGAAGGGCATTCATTACATCATACTAAGGGGGTCTATCCAACAAGAACATCTAATAATTGTACATATTTATGCTCCTAACTCAGAACACCCAAATATATAAAACAATAACAAACAGAAAGGAAATCATTGATAATAATATGATAATAGTAGGGGACTTTAACACCTCACTTACAGCAAAGGACAGATCATGTAAGCAGAAAATCAACAAGGAAACAATGGCTTTGAATGACACACTATACCAGATGGACTTAACAGGAATATTTGGAACATTTCATCCAAAAGCAGCAGAATATGCATTTTTTTTTCAAATGCACATGTAACATTCTCCAGATTAGATCACATACTGGGTCAGAAATCAGCCCTCAACAAGTACAAAAAAATTGAAGTCATACCGTGCAAATTTTCTGATCACAACACTATGAAATTTGAAGTCAATCAGAAGAAGAAATTCGGAAAGATCACTAATTCATGGAGGCTAAAGAACATCCTACTAAAGAATTAATGGTCAACCAGGAAATTAAAGAAGAAATTAACAAGTACCTGGAAACAAATGAAAATGAAACATGACCATCCAAAACCTTTGGGATGCAGCAAAAGTGGTCATTAGAGGGATGTTTATAGCAATACAGGTCTACATCAAGAATCCAGAAAAGTGTCAAATATACAACCTAACCTTACACCTAAAGGAGCTAGAAAAAGAAAACAAATGAAGTATAAAGCCAGCAGAAGAAGGGAAATATTCCTAGTTTCCTATAGGTTTTGTTGCAAATGGGTGTTGAAGTTTATCAAATACTTTTGTTTCATCTATTGAAATTTTGAAATGATTATTCTCCTTTACGTGTTAGTGGAATGATTTTCATTGATGGGTTTTCAAATGTTAAACTAACCTATCATCACGAATAAATCCTTTGGCTCAGTGTAGTATGCTTTCTGTGTAACTCTGATTTTAATTTTGTAATTTTTCATTTAGAGTTTTGAAACATCAAAGATCATTCTTTGATTTTCCTTTCTTTTTATTTACCTCTCAAATTTTAGTATTAGTGCCATGCTTGCCTCACAAAAAGAGTCACAGACTTTTTCTTCTTCTACTATTCTGGTGAAGAGTTCAGTGATGAGTTCATGTAAGACTGATTATTTCTTCCTTAAATGTTTGGAAGAACCCAACAGTGAAATCACTGGGGACTTGATATTTTTATTATGGGAACTTTTGATAATGCATTCCATTTCTCTAGTAGATAGGAAACTATTCAGATTTTCTTTTCCTTTGTCGGCTTTCATGTATTTTATCTTTGAAGTATTTGTCCATTTTACTCAAATTGGCATTCATCAGCTTAAAGTTGCTCATAATAGCCTTACATGAAAAAAATTGTCCTTACATTAAAAAAAGTACAGGGAGTAAAAAACACAAATAATACCTGTAAAAATTAATGAATGTTTATATATGTATATATCCATGTAGCCACTATAGATGGAGCTAGAGAGCATTATGCTAAGCGAAGTAAGTCAGAGAAATCAAATACCATATGATTTCACTCGTATGTGGAATTTAAGAAACAAAACATAGAGAAAAAAGAGTGAGAGAGGCAAACCAAGAAACTGACTCTTAACTATAGAGAACAAACTGATGGTTAGCAGAGGGGAGGTGGCTGGGATGATGGGTTAAACAGGTGATAGAGGTTAAGGGGTGCACTTGTGATGAGCACCAGGTGTTCCATGGAAGTGTTGAATCACCATATTGTACACCTGAAAATAATATTACACTGTATGTTAACTGGAATTTAAATAAATACTTAAAATATATACATTTTTAAAATGTATTATGACATTTTAAAATGTATTAATGACATTTTCATCTCCCCAGTTTTCCTCAACATTACCCCAGAGATAAAAAGACTGACACTGATACTTTTTTGAGACTATTTAGCAACTAGAACTCTCAATTATTTTGGATGGGAATGTAAATTTGTATAAGCATTTGGAACATAGTTTGCCTACATATACTAAAGTTAAATATTACTTACCCTAAGACTCAGACATATCACTTCTGCATATACACCTGAGAGAAGTAAGTACATATGGCCCACAAAAGACATACTTAAGGATGTTCCTGTCACCTTTACTCATAATAGTCAAAAATTGGAAATGACCATATATGTTCATCAACAGAAAAAATGAATAAAGTATTATTTGTGTAATGAAATATTATATAGCAATACAATACAAATCATGTCACAACATGACTGAATGTGACAGATGTCATGTTGAGCTAAAGAAGCCAGATGTAAGAGTTCTACCATGTGATTCCTTTTACTTGAACTTTAATGATAGACAAAACTAATCTTCTGGTAATATGTATCACAAGAGTAGTTACTCCAAGAGGATAATGGCTCAGAAGGGAAAAGAGGGAGCCTTCTAACTTGGAGGAGATATTATATATCTTGATTAGCGGGGTGTTACACAGGTGTAAACATGAAAAATTCATTGAGTTGTGCACTTCAGATTTATGTGCTGTGTTGACTTATGCCATAACCCAGTACATTTTTGGAAACTGGCTGGTAGCTCTATGCTTATAGATGGAGCTGTTGACTTTGAGTTCCACTGAAGCATGATCTGGCTTGGAAATGCGTTTTGAGGAGGGGTCTCCAATGCCAGTAGGAGAAGAAAATTATTCTAATATTCTGTATTCAAGATAGAGGTCTAGAAGAAAAATCTGGATAAAGGGCTGTGGGTCTCAGCATTCAACATTTGGTGTGCATGTATAGTCATATATTTTCCTTGTTTTTCACATGATTCACTAATAATATAATTCTGAGCTATTTGTGGCAACCCCCATTCCTAAGCTTCTCCAGAAAGTAAACCTCCCAGTTTCTAGCTGGGATAAGACAGGGATAGCATTCCCACAGGGTGGGATATAAAGAGTAATCTAAGGGACCTAGGTTTTCCTGAAATAACTGTCACCTCTTAGACTACCCTTTCACTCCTGGGTCCCAAGGTACCAAGGGCTTCCAGTTTGTGGGCCTTTCTGAGGATTCTTTGGTGTGACAAGATTGATTCTTATATTTCACCTACTGGCAGTTTAGAATTCCACTTTTCCATATCTGTTCACTCATTTAATGCCACATGGAGATAAAGAAAAATTGCAGCATATGGAGCTAAACATGCAAAGAAGACCTTATTCAATACTATTGGCAGGTGAAGATATGGAGAAAAGAGAACTCTTGTTCACAGTTGGAGGAATTCTAAGTCAGTGCAGGCACTATAGGAAACAGTATGGAGGTACTTCAAAAAATTAAAAATAGAACTACCATACAGTCCAACAATTCCACATCTGGTAATATACTTGAAGTAAATAAAACACTATGTCCAAGAGATATCCGCACTCCGTGTTTATTGCAGCATTATTGGCCACAGCCAAGACACGGAAACAATGGAAGTGTCCATCGGGAGATGAGTGATATAGAAGCTGTGAGACACACACACATACAGACACACACACAATGGAATACTCTTCAGCAATAAAAAAAAAAAAAAGAATGGAATCCTTCCGTTTGCAAGAATACGAATGGACCTTAAGGATATTATGCTAAGTGAAGTAAGTCAGATGGAGAAAGACAAATACTGTATATGTGGCTCTCACTTACATGTGGAATTAAAAAAATGCCAAAAAACCAAAAATCCCATACTTACAGACAAAGGAATCAGATTTATGGTTTCCAGAGGTAGGAGTTAGGAGTTTGGGGAGTTTGAATAAGGTGGTTAAAAGGTAGAAACTTTCAGTTATAAGATAAATAAATTTAAGTACTGGGGATATAATATACAACATGATGCCCATAGTTAACACTACTGTGCAGTATATTGGAAAGCCGTTGAAAGAGTAGATCCTGGGGCGCCTGGGTGGCGCAGTCAGTTAAGCGTCCGACTTCAGCCAGGTCACGATCTCGCGGTCCGGGAGTTCGAGCCCCGCGTCGGGCTCTAGGCTGATGGCTCAGAGCCTGGAGCCTGTTTCCGATCTGTGTCTCCCTCTCTCTCTGCCCCTCCCCCGTTCATGCTCTGTCTTTCTCTGTCCTAAAAATAAAAATAAAAACGTTGAAAAAAAAAAAAAAGAGAGTAGATCCTAAAAGTTCTCATCACAAGAAGAAAAAGCAATTTTTTCCTTTTTTTTTTTTTTTTTTTTGGTATCTATATGAGATGATGGATAAGTAAACTTACTGTGGTAATCATTTTACAATATATGCAAGTCAAGTCACTATGCTGTACACCTTAAACTTATACAGCGTTGCATGTAAATTATATTTCAGTAAAACTGGGGGAAGAGATGATTACAGGAGGGGAAAAATACTGAACTCAATTCCACTGGAAAAATAAAAAAGGCAGGAGGACTTTTTTTTTTTAAAGTAAGCTCTACACCAAATGTGGGGCTTGGACTCATGACCCTGAGATCAAAGGTCACATGTCCTACTGACTGAGCCAGCAGGAGGATTTTTAACTGCTGGGGTGAGCTAGTGGAAAAGCACTGTGATTATAAGGCAGTTACTGTGATTAGACTGTGTTTGCTGACTGGCATCCACTAAAGTAGGGCTCCTACCCTTCCACAGAGACTAGGAGATAAGTATGTTCTTTCTTCACGATTGCATTTTAAAGAGATGGCTCCCAGGCCCTTAAGAAAGACATTCCCAGGTTGTACAACTGTCAAGAACATGAGAGAAGACGTATATCTCAAAGGGGCAGAGAAAAAAATTAACTCTGTAAGTCTTCTAAAGTAAAGCTCTAAGAAAGTGGAGGTCAGGGGCCCACAGCCAGGAGAAACTGCCTACAGCTTTGTCAAGTTGAGGGCAATGTTAAGACCATCTTGATCACCACTCTCTCACTTCTCCCCTCACCACTCCCTTTCTACTTTTATCTGTCCTTGTGGGGTTTATGACTTTTTAAAAAAAATCACTTTACTTTTGGCAGAATTTTAGGAGAGTGTAAAATTAGATACATGACTTTTAAAAAAAATTTTTAACGTTTACTCATTTTTGAGAGACAGAGGCAGAGCACAATTGGGGGTGGGGCAGACAGAGACAGGGAGACACAGAATCTGAAGCAGGGTCCAGGCTCTGAGCTGTCAGCACAGAGCCTGATGTGGGGCTAGAACTGTGAGATCATGACCTGAGCCTAAGTTGGACACTTAACCGACTGAGCCACCCTGGCGCCCCAGGATCCATGACTTTAATATAACATCTTTAACTGGAATCCCGAGAATTCTTTCGGAAATATATATCATATGCCTCTAAACTCTTTGTAGCAGCTTCCAGATTTCTTTATAGGAAGAAATTAGGAACAGGAATTTTGTTGCAAGTGAGAAAGCTAGGATATTTATTTACAGAGAAAGTGCATTTTTGCATGGACTGTTTACAAATCAATACAAACAGCATAACTCCTTAATGCTACCACTTAACAGAAAATAACAGCTTCCAAAAATTTTTAATGAAGCCAGTACTTTACTAACTTGGTCTATTATGAGAGATTCATACAGTAAATTGGGCAATTATGAATGTTAGCTCTAACAAGGCTCTAGGGAACTCTGTCCCATGGCTCCCTGTCTGCAGGTGCCCAAAGTAGAACCCTCTTCAGCTTTCTCCTGTTATTAGCCTGATGAGCCAGCTCCCTGTTTCTGAGTTTCTCAGTTCAGGTTTCAAAAGACAAACATAAAATACCTCAAAACTCCTGAATACCTGTGTTGAAGGGGATCAGAGTACCACATGTCCCAGAGCATCTTAAAAATCCAGTACAGAACTTCTTTGTTCCAGCTGATGAATGTAACTAAGATAACTCTGGCCTTCCCTTCAGATTTATCCTTGGCTTGGTTTTGCAATCCTTTGTTGATCTCTTAGGCTTCTTGTCTAGAATCCTTCTCTCTCTTGCTCTCTCACTCTTGCTCTTGCTCTCATTCTCCCTTTTCCCCTCTAAACTTATTTTTAACCTCAGCTTAGCAAGCTCTTTTTTGCTTCTGTATTTATTATTCTTGATCCTAAATTCTGATTCCAGTAAATCCCATTACAAACGTTGTCAAGAAGAATCTGAGCTCTTCCTACCTTCCTCCCAAATTAAGGACATCTGCAATGACTTCTTAGCAACCAGAGTAGCAGTAAGAAGGGAAACTTGAGACAAACTACAGACTAATAGTTATTGCCTTTGTAATATCCTCTCCATCATGTCGAAGCCAGCTCTTACTTGTTGGCAGACACAGTAGATGAGGAAGCAGTGGAGGTAAGTAAAGGGATCTTACTACCCTGTGATGACAGAGACACAGGTTGCCCTAAGGTTCAGGAAGCACCTCATTGTTGTCTCTAGGATCTACAAAGTTTTCTGAGACTTTAGACAGGATTAAGGATGAGAAACCCTTTTAGGGAAAGGAAGAACCAAAAGATAGAACAAGAGATATTAGCACAAGGCCCTTGAGTACAGCTTTGGACACTTTTAGAGGATTTCTGATGTTAACTGGTTGGTAGTATAGACTGAGGGACCTCTATAGGAATAGTCTGATCAAGGGATTGTATGCCAACAGAGATAATTAAAGAGATACAGGTCTTCCCTAAAATAAATTGCAATCTCTTTGAGGTCTCCAATGGAAATGAATGGACTCATTCACTAAAGGTAGGATCTGGATGCCAGGAACAGCATGTCTGCTGGTCTGCATCACCTTCCTCTTGAGAAGATACACATCAGTTGGGTCTTAAGAGAGTCTCCTGCCTCCAGGACATGGTTATTAGAATGTGCCCAGTTACAGAGCCTAACCTTTGTGAGGCATTACATTTGCCATTGAGAGATAGAGTAGGGGAGAAAATAGCTTGTGGCACCTGGTCTCTCAGGGTAAGTAATATAGCTCTGAGATGTGTTCCCCAATTAGTGTAGGGTTCGGCAGTAGATAAATATGTGATGGTTCTCAGTTATTGCTCTTGCTAATGTTTGAAATATTAACTTCAAAATAGAAAAAATCCTTCAATATATCTTGTATTGGTTTGGAGGTGGTTTTTTCTTTAGGTGTGGACTCTGAATAGAGATTGGGAGTAGGGATGTATTTAGATCTGTAAGATATTGATAAGAAAAATCATGAAAAATGGAAAGGTAGCTGACTGAACAGAAACAGTTCTAGTCTGAGAGCCTGGATACTCTGATTCTTATACTATCTCCCTCTAAGAAGCAGTGTTAACTTTTACAGTCACTTCACTTTTCCAAAACTTTGCTTAATCATCTATGAAGCATATGGAGCAGTTGAACTAAATGAAGTTTTCTTAATCCCTATTGAGCATCAAAATACCTGAGGAGGGTTTAGTTTTAGTTTTAGTTTTTTAAATACAGGTACCCAGACTATCTCATAGATAACTTAACTCAGTAGGTCTGAGGATTCTGTACTTTTAGAAATCATCTCACAGACCAATGTTTGAGGACCTCTGGACCAGATGATTCTGTAGGGTCTATCTCATTCGTAAACTTCATTGTTTTTCTATAAAAGACTAGTATCCAAGATAGAAAGGGCAAGCGAGGCTAAAGCTATGAAAGTAGAAATTTTGAGAGACTAAATGTTTGAAGGTATCTAGGTATCCTATCTATATTGACTGATGATGCTGTCTCTGGTGTCCAATGCTATGGGTTGAAATTCTGTCCCTAATATTTATAAGCTATGAGTCCCTCTGTATGTTAGTCAATTCTCTTCCCTATACAATTGTAGGAATAATAATATCTGCTTCCTAGTGCTATTTAAGGAGTAAAGGAGATGATCTGTATGAAGTGCTTAGTACAGTGGCTGATAAGTGTAGTAAGTGGCTGGTAAATGTCAGCTATGCAATGATGATGATGCCAATGACAAAAAACTCAAATACAAGAGGGAAAAAATACAGAACTCCTTATTTCCTATTTAAGAAGAAATGATACAGAAATAAAGGAACATGAGTTTATATGCCCTTCCCTGTAAAATGAGATATTGTGGTAGTTTAAAAAAATTGTATGGGGGCGCCTGGGTGGCGCAGTCGGTTAAGCGTCCAACTTCAGCCAGGTCACGATCTCAGCGGTCCGTGAGTTTGAGCCCCGCGTCAGGCTCTGGGCTGATGGCTCAGAGCCTGGAGCCTGTTTCCGATCTGTGTCTCCCTCTCTCTCTGCCCCTCCCCCGTTCATGCTCTGTCTCTCTCTGTCCCAAAAATAAATAAACGTTGAAAAAAAATTAAAAAAAAATGTATGAATTTTGGGACTACCAAGAGAATGTAAAATTCAACTCATCTCAGTCTACTCATGTACTGGGCAAAGCAACGGTGAAGCTGATATGGGATGGTAGACCTCGTTCAAGGCTTGGTAATGCCAGGACTGAAAAGTACCCAGAGCCTCCTTAGAAGAGTATAAAATATTGACCAGAGGGAAAGAGAATAGAAAGGAAGAATCTATGAGATTCCTAAAAAAGAGGAAAAAGAAGGAAGTAGAGTCAGATTAGAAGTGAAGTCAGATTAGGGAAGATAATGAATATAAAGAGAGATTTGGAAGTTAGAAGATTTGAGAGTCATCACATGTAGAGTTCTAGAAGAAATCTAGCATCTAACTCTCCTCCCTAGCTTCCAGATGCTGCACAGTCATGGAAAACCAATCCAGCATCTCTGAGTTTTTCCCACAAGGAATATCCAAGTTACCAGAGCAAAAGCAGTTCCTCTTTGGAATTTTCCTGTGTATGTATCTTGTCACTTTAACTGGGAACATGCTCATCTTCCTGGCCATCAGATCAGACCCACACCCCCACACCTCCACGTACTTCTTTCTGACCAACCTGTCTTTTGTCGACATAGGTTTAACATCTTCCACAGTTACCAAGATGCTGGTAAATGTGCAGACTCAACATCACACCATTTCCTATGCTGGTTGCCTCACACAAATGTATTTCTGATGTTTGGCGATCTGGAGAGCTTCTTCCTGGCTGTAATGGTGTATGACCATTATGTGGCCATTTGCCGCCCTCTCCACTACTCCACAGTCATGAGCCCCCAAGTCTGTGCCCTGCTGCTTGCATTGTGCTGGGTCCTCACCCACACTGTTGCCCTGACTCACTGTTGCCCTCCTCATAGCTTGGCTGTCCTTCTCTGTTGCTGGGGAAATAGCTCACTTTTTCTGTGACATAACTCCTATCCTGAAGCTGTCATGTTCCGACACTCACATCAGCATGTTGATGGTTTTTGCCATAGGAGGCACAGTACTCGTTGTCCCCTTTATCTGCATTATCATCTCCTACATCCACATTATATTGGCCTTCCTAAGGGTCCAAACTCCTGGTGCAGAAGGCAAGGCCTTTTCCACCTGTAGTTCCCATCTCTGTGTCATCTGTGTGTTCTATGGGACGCTCTTCAGTGCCTACTTGTGCCCTGCCTCTGTTGCTTCTGAAGAGAAGGACATGGCAGCAGCTGCAAGTGTACACTGTGGTGACCCCCATGCTGAGCCCCTTTATCTATGGACTGAGGAACAAGGACATGAAGGGTGCCCTTAAGAGGCTCCTCAGTCACAGGAGAATTTTATCCTCTTAGATGCAGTGATTGTGGCTTTTCATTAAAGCCACAAACTTGGCTTCAGTTTTGGGTATGCCACATACTAGCCATAAGATTGTAGTCCCATTACCTATCCACTCTGAGCCTTAGTCTTCTCATCTATAAAATGGAGATAGTTACCTCTATCCTCCAGTAAGGTGACTGGAGGACTAGATGAACTGAGATAAACTCTGAAGTGCATTTTGTATAGTGACAAATAATAGTAGGTTTTCAATAAGTGAAAGCTATTTTTATTACTGCTGTAAGTTTTCATCCTTGTCCCCACTCAAAAAGTCAAAACAATCCTTTCTCTGAGATTCACTCATTCAACAAATATCTACCAGACCCCTGCTAGGTGCTGGGAGCTAAGTGCTGAGAGCTAAGGAACTTAAGTTCCTTAAGTGCATGGGATAAGACCAAGTCCCTGCTTTCATAACACTTCCATTTCCAGATTATTAATTTGCCAATCATAAAAAAAATTGGGGGCTGTCTTGGTGGTAGCATTAAATGGAGGTAAAGATGAAATAAATAAAGGACAGAGGTTACTTTCCAGGAGATGCGGACTAGATAAAGGGTTCCACATCAGAAGACTGAAGTTGAGAGTTGAGATTTCTGTACTGGTTGCCCCACTTCACACAGTTTGCCAAGATTTTACCAGAAAGGATGAATTCTTTGTGCTGTCTCATCCCTTTGATGGTCAGAAATGCTCAATGCCAGCACCCTTTAATGACTTAAAAGGTGTGAACACTGTAACCATCTTTGTTTGCTTCCAGGTTTGCCTTTAGATCTAAAAAAGAGGCATCCGCCACATAACTTAGTTGCAGAGTTGGAAAAAGTTTATAAGCAAATAAGTTTTCTTCTGCCTCTAAGAATCCTAGAAATATTTGAAATATGATTTTTTTTTAGAGAGAGAGTGCAAGCAGTGAAGGGGCAGAGGGAGAGCGAGAGAGAGAAAGAGAGAAAGAGAGAGAATCCCAAGCGGCCCCATGCCCAGTGCAGAGCCTGACCTGGGGCTTGATCTCATGACCATGAGATCATGACCTGAGCCAAAATCAAGAGTTGTATGCTTAACCAACCCAGGCACCCCTAAAATATTATTATTTAAAAATAAGAGCCATACAAATATCATATGACTTCACTCATATGAGGACTTTAAGAGACAAAACAGATGAACATAAGGGAAGGGAAACAAAAATAATATAAAAACAGGGAAGGGAACAAAACATAAGAGACTCATAAATATGGAGAACAAACAGAGGGTTACTGAAGGGGTTGTGGGAGGGGGGATGGGCGAAATGGGTAAGGGGCACTAAGGAATCTACTCCTGAAATCACCGTTGCACTATATGCTAACTAATTTGGATGTAAATTTAAAAAAATTAAATTAAAAAAACATAAGAGCCACATAATTTAAATTCCTTACATTTCTCTGGTATGACGAAGTATCTACTAGCTACCCAAATCCCATTCCCCATTGCACTTTTTTTCTCAGATTCAACCTATCTTAAAATGTTCCATGATTCCTCTATTTATTTAAACAAATAATTTTTGAGCATTGCCCACACAATCAAACTGTTCCAGACTTCCACAGTTGGTGAGCACAAATGCAAATTGTGTCAAGCCACATGCCACATCTTAGTACTTGAGTTTTCCATTTGTTTGATAACCTGAATCAGGACTTGACTTTTTTCTCTAGATCTCCTTTCCAGATAATTCTCTGTAGGAGTCCTTGGTAGGGCCGGGGGGAGGGGGGTATTCTTATAGTCAGGGCTGGAGCTGGTGGCCACCCAGGAGTCCTTCTCTTTTGATTTCCTTAGTTTGCACCTCTTCTTTCATTCTATTGACATCTAATGTTCTAGATTGTGGGCCACAGAAGGCCTAGCTTTATTCTGTCCTTTGAACTGGCAAGAAAAATACCTTCTACTTCTCATGATCAGTTATTTCAGGAGAGGGTCCCTTGGAAGAGTTCTAAGGCCTGATGACATAACCCCTGGATACGAGGAAGGCTGAGGTATAAGATTACTGGATACAGCTCCACACTATCCCTGCCATCAGTGTCCCTTTGATGTCCTGAACCTACTGCTCAAACTGGCCCAATTAGCCCTACCTTCTGGTTTCTCTAGATGGTGGTTTCTCTAGATGGTCTTCTAGTTTCTTTCTCCATTCTGAGCCTCACGGAATCTTAATCCAGTGGCAGTGCAGACATGTTGTAACCCTGTTTGGGGCTTTCCCACAGGCCCCAAGCAGACTAAGAGATGAGACTACATGTCTGTTTTGGTTTCCCCAATATCATTGTGTCAGTTAGCAATTAAGTCAGCATAGAGTGTACAAAGATCCACCTGGGGACTCTATTACCTGTCACTGTTGAGTAGTCTAACATTCTTAGGTCCTACACAGTCAAAATAGTTACCACTATATTCAAAGTTCCAAATTTATTCTTCTTTTGATACATCCTAGTATACCCACCCCAATCCCTATGTTCACACTTCTGTTCCTTTAAGGTCACCCGTTTTAAGTAGAGTTAATATGATGTTGACAATAAAATAATTCACCCTGAATTATTTGTAAATACAAATTATTTATAAGTCTTTTCATGTAGGTAGTGTCATGTGAGTAGGATGTGCTTTCAATTGGGATTGAGTTGGGGGTGATAATGAAGAGCTTTCAAATTTGCCTATTTATGGTATTTGCCTGCCTTTTGCTTGGAATCTTAAATTTTTTTTAAATGGTTATTCATTTTTTGAGAGAGAGAGAGAGAGCATGAGTGGGGAGGGGTAGAGAGAAGGAGACACAGAATCTGAAGCAGGCTCCAGGCTCTGAGCTGTCAGCACAGAGCCCAACACAGGGCTCAAATTCATGAACTTCTAGATCATGACCTGAGCCAAAGTTAGATGCTTAACTGACTGAGCCACCCAGGAGCCCCTGGAACCTTTTTTTTTTAAAAGCAGGTAGTGGGGTACCTGGTGGCTCAGTTGGTTAAGTGTACAGCTTTGGCTCAGATTATGATCTCACGATTCACAGGTTCAAACCCTGCATCGGGCTGTCGGGCTCTGTGCTGACAGTTCAGAGCCTGGAGCCTGCTTCAGATTCTGTGTCTCCCTCTCTCTCTGTCCCTCCCCTGCTCACACTCTGTCTCTGTCTCTCAAAAAATAAACATTTAAAAAAAATTTTTTAAATAAATAAAAAATTAAAAAAACAGGTGGTTAGAAACTTGTTTCCTCCAATCAACAAAACTAAAAGGTAACCAACGGAATGGGAAAAAATATTTGCAAATAACATATTGAATGAAGGGTTAGTATCCAAAATCTATAAAGAATTTGTGAAATTCACCTAAAAAAACAAATAATCCAGTGAAGAAATGGGCAGAAGACATGAATAGACACTTTTCCAAAGAAGACATCCAGATGGCCAACAGACACATGAAAAGATGCTCAACACCACTCATCATTAGGGAAATACAAATCAAAACCACATTGAGATACCACCTCACACCAGTCAGAGTGACTAAAATTAACAACTCAGGAAACGACAGATGCTGGTGAGGATGTGGAGAAACGGGAACCATCCTGCACTGTTGGTGAGAATGCAAATTGGTGGAGATGCTCTGGAAAACAGTGTTGAGATTCCTCAAAAAGTTAAAAATAGAACTACACTACAACCCAGAAATAGCACTACTAGGGAATTTATCCAAAGGATACAGGAGTAGTGATTCATAGGGGCACATGTATCCCAATGTTTATAGCAGTGCTTTCAACAATAGCCAAATTATAGAAAGTGCCCAAACGCCCATCAAGTGATAAATAAAGAAAATGTGGTTTATGTATACAATAGAATACTACTTGGCAATGAGAAAGAATGAAATCCTCTTCATTTGCAGCAAGTTGGATGGAACTGGAGGATATTGTGCTAAGTGAAAGAAGTCAGTCAGAGAAAGACAGATATCATATGTGTTCACTCATATGTGGAACTTGAGAAACTTAACAGAAGACCTGGAGGAAGGGAAGGGAAAAAAGGAGTTACAAACCGAGAGGGAGGGAGGCAAACCATAAGAGACTCTTAGATACAGAGAACAAACTGAGGGTTGATGGGGCAGGGAGGGGAAAATTTGGGATGCACATTGAGGAGGGCACTTGTTGGGATTAGCATTGGGTATTGTATATAAGCGATAAACCACAGGAATCTACCCCCAACACCAAGAGCACACTGTATGTTAGCCAATTTGACAATAAATATATTTAATAAAAATCTTGTTTCCTCACTTCTAAAAGACTTTTTTAATGTTTACTTATTTATTTTGAGAGAGAGAGTCAGAAGCGAGTGAGAGAGGGGCAGAGAAAAAGTGAGAGAATTCCAAGCAGGCTCTGTGCACTGTCAGCGCAGAGCCCAATGTGGGGCTCAATCTCATGCACTGCAACATCAGGACCTGAGCGGAAATCAAGAGTTGGACGCTCAACTGACTAAACTACCCAAGTGCCACTCACTTTTAAAAGATTTTAAAGCCTGATCAAAATTATTCAAAGTGCCTAGCCTTCATTATGTTCTTAAATATCAGTTTACAGAACCAGAAATCCAGAACAATCCTATTCTACCACCTACTTCCCATTAATAACCAAGACCACTCTAGTCTACCTTCTAAGATATTCTTTTGTCTGTCCCCATGCCATTGTCTTCATTCAGGCCTTTATCATCTGTGACCTGGATGCACAATAACCTTCTGATTGAGCTCTCTGTCTCTAGGCTCTCCAATTCATTGCCAACCCATGTGGTACATTTGTTACCTGAATAGTCTTCTAGGATACAAATGTAACCTTCCCCAGGTTTAATCCCTACTGCACCCCATCCCCAGCAAATGGTGCCCAGTCACTTGAAAGGCAATGTCTTAAGTCCCCAACAGAACATCCTAACCCCTTCACCATATAGTCCTTATCTGACTGTCTAGACTCATCTCTTGCCCCCCTCAACTCATACACACATATGCTTTAGCAACACCCACTTTTTACATTTTCCTGAACTATGCTATTTCAGTGCCCTCATTCACTCTGTTCTCTCTGCCAAGACTGCCATTTCTCTCATTAGGCATCATCATCCTGAACATCTTTCAAAACCCAGCTACAGGACTACCTCCTCTGTAAAGCTTTTGGTGATATCCAGGCAGCGTTAACTATATCCTCCCTATGCTACTGCCATTTATTATATTTAGGCCATTGTCTCTAAGTTCATTATCCTCAACTGAAAAATGCAGATAATAATGTACATGCTTCATAGGATTATTATGAGCACTAAAAAAGATAATAACAGATAAAGCTTTTAATTGCATGCCCAACACAGTAACATGCTCAATAAGCACAATTATTATCAATAGTATTATATTAAAGCACTTTTTAATATTCCTGTATATTTTTAGCTCACCTGTCTCTACACCACTAGACTGTTCCCTTCTTTTGCATGGAGGTTGTGTCTTTATCCAGCTGTGTACGACAAGGTCTAGACACACTGACGTAGAGTAGGTAGCTTGCAAAATAGCTAATGAGTGACAGAATCTATATGATAGGCAAACTATAAAAGACTCTTAAAAACTGAGAATAAACTGAGGGTTGATGAGGGGTAGGAGGGACGGGAGGGTGGGTGATGGGCATTGAGGAGGGCACCTGTTGGGGATGAGCACTGGATGTTGTATGGAAACCAATTTGACAATAAATTTCATATTAAAAAATAAAAAAATAAAAGGTTTAGGAGATACCTACTTTAAAAGTATTTACAGTTCTATATCATGAAGGAAAAGCATATAAAATGTCCCTGATAACTTCTAACCACTGATTTTTTTTAAATACAGGTTTTGGTTCATAGAAAAAAAAAAAGAAAGTCTCACTATTTTTCTGGTATTTACTCTATCCTAAATGACAAATAAATTAAAATGTATTGAGTCCCTCCTGATTTCATTTATAGCTTCTTTCTCAAAGAATAACTTTCCAATATCACCCAATTTCTCCTTCCCCCTAGCTCCCAGCAATCACCATTCTATATCTGCTTCTCTAAATAGGACTGTTTTAGATTCCACATAAAAGTGAGATCATGCAGGATTTGTCTTTCTGTGTCTGACTGATTTCACCTAGTATATTGTACAAAGTTCAGTTATGCATGATGAAAAAGTTTTTAAGAACTAATGTACAGCAAGATGACCACAGATATCAATACTGTATTGTATACTTGACATTTGCTAGGTGAATGTATCTTAAATTCCCTCACCACACACACAACAATAAAACAAAATGTTAACTATGTGGAGGTGATAGGTATATCAATTAGCTTGAAATGGCAATCATTTCACAACATATACATCTCAAAACATAAAGGTGTACACTTTAAATACATATAACATTTATATGTCAATTATACCTCAATAAACTATTTTTTGAAAAGAACTAATAAATTCCCAGGAAATAAGGGGAGAAACATACATTGTATTAGCTACATGATATCACAATCTAATAGACAAGAGTAGCAATCAATAATATCAACTAAGAATTCACAGCCTCTACTAAAGAGTTCGTAGGCAAAGAGTGAATAACTGTAACAATGTAATTGAAGTTGTCAAATATATACTGAGCACCTATTCCATGCTAGGCTTAAGATTAGCGGTCTAGCATCTGGGGATATGTGATTACCTATGTCTGTTATAAAGATGAGCAGATGTCACTGACATAAGACTATTGGCCTGTTGAGGAGTTTCTCCAGGGACCCTTTCATGTCTCTGTTCCTTAGGCTATAAATGAAAGGGTTAAGCAATGGAGTGACCACTGTGTACATCACAGAGGCAATAATGTTCTTGTCACTGGAACTGCTGGATGAAGGGAAAAAATACAGCCCAATGATTGTTCCGTAATACAAAGATACCACAGAGAGGTGGGAGCCACACGTGGACAAGGC
The DNA here is from genome assembly GCF_018350175.1 of Felis catus. Taxonomy (NCBI): domain Eukaryota; kingdom Metazoa; phylum Chordata; class Mammalia; order Carnivora; family Felidae; genus Felis; species Felis catus. The sequence goes on along the minus strand of NC_058380.1, from coordinate 81,575,279 downwards.
TTTGCAGATCCCCCTGGTAGAGGGAACCTTCAAGATGGTGGCCCCAATGTGGCCATAAGAGATCAAGATGCAAATTAGTGGGATAGTAATGACTGCCACACCTGCTGTGAAAATGACCAGCTCATTAAGGGAGGTGTCTGAGCAGGAGAGCTTGAGCAGGACACCAAGGTCACAGAAGAAATGGGGGATGGCATTGTCAGCACAAAAGGACAGCTGGGCCAAGAGGAGAGTGTGAGACAGGGCACTGGCACAGGACAGGATCCAAGATACAGCTACTAGTAAGATACACACCCCCTCTCTCATGATGGTGGTATAGTGGAGTGGGTGACAGATAGCCACATACCGATCATATGCCATCGATGTGAGAAGAAAATTGTCCAGATCAGTAAAAAATATGAAAAAATACATCTGTGTTACACAGCCTGTGTAGGGGATGGATTGATCCTGAAAGTGCATGTTTATCAGCATCTTGGGGACGGTGACAGATGAGAAGGAGACATCTGTGAGGGCCAAGTGGCTGAGGAAGAAGTACATAGGGGTGTGGAGGCGAGAGTCCAGCCTGATGAGCAGGATGATGAGCAGGTTCCCCAGCACCGTGGTCAGGTACATGCCCAGGAATAGGGTGAAGAACATGCCCTGCTGCTCTGGCCGGATGGGGAGCCCCAGGAGGAGGAACTCGGACACGCTGCTCTGGTTCTTAGGCCTCATGTTCACCTTCTTCTGCTCGGGGTAAAAGGACAGTGAAAAAGCAGAAATCAACAGATGTTAATTTAACCTCAGGCAGATAAAAATGAGATCCTTTTAACTGGTGAATATGCCAGTGTCTGTCCGCATTGCCATGTCTCAACAAATTTTTAAAAACTGGATGGTGTTTATCATGTAAAATGAGAGAATTTGCCAACAGAGAAGACAGTGTGCTATAGAAGAAAAAGTGGCTCAACTGGCATTTTTCACCATCCAGGGGACAGGCAGCCCAGGCCACAACGTATTTTCATAGCTGTGTCTAGTCAGTAAAGAGAAAGCCTTGCACTGTCTTAGCAGGAACTATTAAGCTAAAATCTCCCTAATTTCTCTTCCATTTCTGTATGTTTAAAGACAATTGTCAGGTTAGACTTAACTTTCAAGTTGTAAGATTTTGAAATCTGACTCCAAATCCATTAATAAGTAAAATATAAGGAGAAGGTTTCAACAAATTGGGATTCCATCTTCCCAAAGGTAAGTGGATCAAAAGCAAATATCCAAAATTTCCATAATGTATAAAGGTCAAAGAAAAAGAAACATATCTGTCGATTGAACTCAGAAATTCTCAGAGCTCAGTCTTGCAAGAGCACTGTTTAAAAATGCAAAAATATTGCTGACAGTTATATATTTATTGCTAGGAATTACATTTATCAGGACTTCTTTAGATCATTTTCCAATTTCTTCATGATTCAATGAGCTTGCGTGACACGATGAAAATCCACAATTCATAATAGAAACAGCTGTTATTGGGCACCTGGGTGGCTCAGTCAGTTGAGCGTCTGACTTCAGCTCAGGTCATTACCTCGCGGTTCATGAGTTAGAGCCCCACATCGGGCTCACTGCTGTCAGCCTGTCAGCGCAGAGCCTGCTTTGGATCCTCTGTCACCCTCTCTCTGCCCCTCCCCCACTTGCACTCTCCCCCCGAATAAATAAATAAATATTAAAAAAAAAAGAGAAAGAGCTGTTATCAAGAGAGGTCAAAGAGGCGCCATGATATGCCCCCTTCTCCTTTTTAGCTTTCTCATTTGGGCTCTTGGCATCTTGAACTACAGCTCTGGATAATCAGCCCTGTAAAAATTCTACACATGTCCAGGAGTTTTGTTTCTTACAAAATCTATTTGTGTTCTCCCTCAACCACTGCTATTTGCCCATTAAAATAGTCTAAAGCCTAAATTACCAAATCCTGCAAAGTAAGTAGGAAAACATATTTATGATCTCACTGTGTCTTAATTAAAAGTTCCTTTAAGACAAAAATCAATGTCAAATGCCTATATCTGCCTACATACAGTATGTAAATGCAGGATGTTAGGATTGCATTATAGTAGTTGTTAACTGAAAGAAAAATTCAGAAGAGCTTTATACAGGTGGGTTTAAAATCCCTTGCTTCTTTAGGCTGATGAATTGAGCATACTACTACTCCATGTGGGTATACTATCTTCTTTTTTAAACTTACTGAAAAGCTGCCAACACAAGAGAGTTCTAGGTGGGCCAGTAGAGAAGAGTGCCTGGCCCAGGTTCCTAATCTGTGTCTGCTCACTCCAGCATTTTGGACTTTTGGCTATGATGTTAAAGATAGAGCCCCATGTCTGAGTGCAGTGTGGTGAATCAGACAAGCAATGCAATTAGAAATAGATTCACATTCTGGCAATACTATTTCATGTTTGTGAGTTCTGGGCAAGTGACACATTTTGAGTCTCAATTTTCTTATCTCTAAATTGGAGATATGATGGGGCGCCTGGGTGGCTCAGTTGGTTAAGCATCCAGCTTTCAGTTCAGTCATGATCTCACAGTCTGTGAGTTTAAGGTCCACATAGGGTGGGCTCTGTTTTGATAGGTCAGAGCCTGAAGCCTACTTTGGATTCTGTGTCTCCGTCTCTCTCTGCCCTTCCCCTGCTCGTTCTCTCTCTCTCTCTCTCTCTCTCTCTCTCTCTCTCTCTCTCTCTCTGTGTCTCTCAAAAATAAACATTAAAAATTTTTTTAAATTGGAGATATGACTATGAGCCTCAGTCATGAGAAAATTGTGAATATTAATAATATTGGTGAAACACCATGCATATTGTTGGCACAAATCAATGTTAGTTTCCTGCCCTCCATGTCATGAGACCCCTTTATTTCTCCCTCCTGACTGCTCCCTCCCCTCAATAGGCAGATATTGAGCAGAGTTCAGGTGCCACAAAGCCACTTCATTGTGGGATTATGACCTGATGCAGGCAAAGGCCATAGACGCAATGATGAAGTTGGGAATACAGGCAAGGAGCCAACTACATCTGCCTGGTAGAAAATGAAACCTCCACTATCCCACACTTCTGGACTTCTTCCACCTTCCCTCCATTTTCTCTGCTTTCCCTCATGCTTTATAAATAGGGCTACTCCTTTCTGAACTAGTAAATTTATCTAGTCTATGAGATTTGGTATTTTAATAAAAATTCCTTGGATACAATTTGATAATATCTCTTTTTTTTTCTGCATAAACCTTTTATAAAGATCATATATGGACTCTTACTCCACCGCAATCAGCCTTCTGGTCAATAATACCTCAACCACCACTTACTGAGAATTGATATTTCTTTGACAGTGAGGCTGTGTGCTGTCGAAGGCAAAGCATGGGCTTTGGAACCAGACAGAGTGGATTAAACTCACCTTTCCACCATTTGTCAGATCTATGTCTTTGGACAAGGCATTGTACCTGTTGGAGTCTCAGGTTTTCCTTCCTAAAATTGGGATACTAGTCCCTGAGTCAAAAAGAATTAAACAAGGGGTCCTACATGTGGCTATGTTGTTCCTATTCCATATAAAATGAAAAGAACTCTAGCAAAGAAACTCAGGGTCTTATCTTCAGTGGAACACAGTAAATGTAATTGAGGTAGAAAATCTTTCCTGGGCCCAAGGTTTGACACATTCAATGAATGTATGAGACTATACTAGGGATTTCAGGGAGGAAATCATCAACTTCTAACGAAGAGCTGTAATACAGGTGCTGTGTGAATGAAAAGAGGAACCAAAGCTCTCTAGGTAAAAGTTGCCTTTCAAATATACTTCTAGGTGGAAACAGCAGTGCTGTCTAAAGGGGAGGTGGTGATCAGGGACTTTGGAGAGAAGCATTGGGAAGGGCTGGTTGACACTGCATGCACTAAGAACAACTATGAACTAAGCACCATTAACACTAAGCAAATAAGAACTAAGATTCTGACAGCTAGAACTTGAATGATGAGATGGGGCCCCCAGCTTGAATCTGGGGATGTGCCCACTAATCTTACACAGCCAGCTGATTCTGTTCCTCATTTCCCCAAGGTTCAGGGTTAAAGGTCCAAGAGTCAGTGGCCAGTGGTGATTGTGGTATCCCTGTCTTTAGGAACTAGTAATAAAAAGTGGGTTCAGTGAGAGCACTGAGAAGTGATGAGCACCTGTGTCTATGTGCATGCATGCACACACACACACACACACACACCACACCACACACACACACACACACACACACACACACACACACACACACCTGCTCCTGATGACAGATACCCAGTTCTGCTCTGAACTTTATGCTCAAGTCCTCTGGCTCCTGGGAGTGTGGACTTGGTTTCTCAGCTTCTCTACAGGACACCCAGAGTTCAGATTTAGCTTACAACTTCTGTGGTCCTAACCCTCTCACTGACACAAAGCAAAATCATAAGCCTGGAGCTTACTCTGCTCAATTCACCAGCTTTAGAAGTGGAGATGTGAAGACTCCACTGTACTCACCAGGGAAAGAGCTCAAGGGGACAGGGCACAAAGCTCTTGATTAGAGACATGCATTAAACATGTATTAATTGCTCAGTACTCTTCTTACTCCCTCCAGGACAGAAGCCCTAGTCAGTGTCCCTAAACTTTGATGTTCAGCAGAATCACCTGGGAGTTTTTAAAGAGGCAGATCCCAGCTCCATCCCCAGAGATGCTCATCCATGAGATCTGGGGCCAGGTTATTCTAACACAGATGGTTCTAAGGGCAGACTTTGAGCAAACACTGTCCTTAGGAAAAATATCAGGATGTAAGCCCAAAAGGAGATGTGGAGAGACCTCGTCATTGACCCTTGCCTGCCAGATTTGTTTCCCCTAGTTAGGTCATAGCTTGGGATGTTGTAGACTACCACAACTTTCATGATTTAAGTCTTTACAGCACTTGTCTTCAAATTGTAGTTCACAGATCTACAGCATCCGCGTCATATGGAAACTTATGAGAAATGAAAACTTGGCGGTCCCATCCCAGAACTACTGAATTGGAACTCATGGTGGTAGATTCCAGGAACCTGTGTTTTAAAAACCCTTCAGGATTTTTTTTTAAATTTGAGTACAGTTGACACACAATGTCACATTAGTTTCAGGTATACAAAAGTGATTCAACTTCCCTATACATCATGCTGTGCTTACCACAAGTGTAGATACCACCTATCGGTGTACAACGCTCTTACAGTACCATTGACTGTATTCCTTATGCTGTACCTTTATTCCTGTGACAGGAATGCATGCTCAAGTTTGACAAGCTTTACTTTTATTCTTCACCTGGGAAGGTAGAATGTCCATGGATAATCAGTGCTAAATCTGGAGTGGCATTTGTAGGAAAGCAATAACACTTTCAGAGTCTATGCACTATAATTTGGTTATATTTACACAGGAGGCCAGCATGAAGCATGCTTTCATTAATGATTGTATATGGGGGCTAAGCAGCAACTATCACACAGTACTGGCAAAGGGGAGCTGGCAAGTCTTGGTTTACAACAGGGCCCTCCATCTGCAGAGTGGTACTGTAACATTTTATACCATGGGCAGAGAGTAATACACTTCCTCTTATTCAAGTGACAAGCATTTTGGATACTTTGATTTCAATAGATCCATAAAGATGGAAATAAAACCTGTTTAGGATACATAAGAGCGTATAGTGAAATGATATATCTAATTCTTTAGATTCTAGGGTGTGTTAAAGCCTGAGATTATAGGCCCAAAATATAAGGCTTCCAAAAACTCCTAAACAAGGGATAGTGCAACCGTATGTCATTGTATTATGAATCCCCCCAAGTTGCAGAAATAAGTAGTAAAACTAACCTAGTATTTGCTGATCAAAAGTTATTTATAAAGGAGAGCATTGTTAATAAGGGAATGAAATTCTGGTCAGTAAATATTTACCAAGTATATCAACATGTTACCGTTTGTCTTAGGGTTTGAAACATTCAAGCTTTGAGAAATATTCTAATGGAAAATCAAATACACAAGATCAGCCAAAAGGAGGTTCCGATTTAAATAAATGTCACACTGGGGCGCCTGGGTGACTCAATTGGTTGGGCGTCTGACTTCGGCTCAGGTCACGACCTCCCTGTTTGTGGGTTTGAGCCCTGAGTTGGGCTCTGTGCTGACAGCTCAGAGCCTGGATCCTGCTTTGGATTCTGTGTTTCCCTCTCTCTCTGCCCCTCCCCTGCTCATGCTCTCTCTCTCTCTCTGTCTCTCAGTAATAAATAGATGTTAAAAATTTTTTTAATAAATAAATAAATAAATGTCGCAAAATCACCGTGATAAAGATGTTGCCCTACCGAAGAGTTTCCCCAGGGCTTCTTTCATGTCCCTGTTCCTAAGGCTGTAGATAAAGGGGTTCAACATGGGTGTGACCACTGTGTACATGAGAGCCACAATGATGTCCTTGTCAATGAAATTGCTTAATTTGGGGAAAAGATACTGCCCAAATATTGCCCCATAATACAGAGACACTATAGAAAGGTGGGAGCCACATGTGGACAGTGCTTTGCAGATCCCCTTGGTGGAAGGACCTTTCATGATGGTGGCCCCAATGTAACCGTAAGATACCAGAATACATATGAATGGCAGGGTAATGACCACCACCCCTACTGTGAACATGACCAACTCATTGAGGAAGATGCCTGAACAGGATATCTTAAGCAGAGCACTAAGGTCACAGAAGAAATGGGGGATGGCATTGTCAGCACAGAAGGATAACTGGGTGAGGAGAAGGGTGTGGGAAAGAGAGCTGGCACAGGACAGGATCCAAGATATAGCCACTAGTAAGGCACACAGCTCTTCCCTCATGATGGTGGTATAATGAAGAGGGTGACATATAGCCGCATAGCGATCATATGCCATTGATGTAATAAGGAAGCTGTCCAGGTCAGTAAAAAATATAAAAAAATACATTTGTGAAATACACCCTTCATAGGGGATGGATTTGTACTTAGCATGCATGTCCATCAACATTTTTGGGACAGTGACAGATGAGAAGGAGACATCAGTGAAGGCCAAGTGGCCGAGGAAGAAGTACATAGGGGTGTGGAGGCGAGAGTCCAGCCTGATGAGCAGGATGATGAGCAGGTTCCCCAGCACTGTGGTCAGGTACATGCCCAGGAACAGGGCGAAGAACATGGCCTGCTGCTCTGGCCGGATGGGGAGCCCCAGGAGGAGAAACTCGGACACGCTGCTCTGGTTCTCCCTCCTCATGATACTCTTTCCTCTGCTGGGAATGAAGCATGGTTGAAAATATTAAGGACTCTGAAATAATCATTTTTAGTGGTCATATGAAAAATATGTGTGTTTTGGAAAGTGGGAAACTTAACCTGTTTTTGACATATTTTCTTTTATGTTGGCACATAAAGGAATTAGTAAAATTGTTGAAGAACTGTTATTGGGAGCCAGTTTTTCTTGGTTCACCTACAAACCAGAATTCTTGCATCTGTGACACTGAGGACCAGACCATGGAGTATGATGTGTCAGCCATGTTATTGCCCCAAGAATGCTCTGTGCTGAGTATTCCAAATCCTCAACCACAGCACAGCAAACTTCAGAAGATTTGACTTCACCACCCGTTGTTAAATTTCAGATGGGAGGTGAACTTTTCAAATAAATGGACACAAAGATTAGCATTGTTTTAATTAAAGGACATTCATCAGTATACATATATTTTGTTTATATCAATTCAGTAGAGGGTTCTTAAGAGACTCTGAATTATGTTGATGCATTTCCCTTCTGCACTGAAGAGAAATTTTTTTCTTAAAAACCTGTAGTTCTTCTTTAAAACTTAAATGTCTTCTTCCCCTGTTTAAAAATTTGCAGTGTAACAACTTTAATATGGTTTAAAGATCCTGAAAAATCTGTGTCTCTCCCACATTTCCAACTTCTCCCTTACTCCCACCTCTCTCACTTTTGCTGACTTCTCTGTTCCAACTTCCTAGGAAAGACACATTTTCAGGGTCACTTGCATGGCTCAGTTGGTTGAGTGACTTCAGCTCAAGTTATGATCTCATAGTTCGGTTCATGAGTTTGAGATCACATCAGGCTCTCTGCTGTCAGCGCAGAGCCCACTTTGGACGCTCTGTGTCCCTCTCTCTCTCTCTCTGCCCCTTTTCTCTGTCTCTCTCTCTGTCAAAAATAAATAAACATTTAAAAAAAAATACACATTTTCATTTACATCACTTAGGCTTCTTCTCCTTGGTGATTGTGGGTTTCCTGGGATTTCATGTCATGTTGAGAAAGCAAAGATCAGGCTGACTCCCAGCAAGTATTTCATGCAAATTTATTTATAGTTTATTTTCTACTGTCAACACATAGAGGGTTGTGTTGATGCAACAGCATTGTAAATTATATACACAGTATATATTTTTGAATACGCTTCCTTTCCTCCCTATGCAACATAATAACATCCTGTAATGAAAAATTAGGACTATTGTCAAAAGATGCCAAAAAAGTAAGTTTTTAGCTCATATGCCAAGTATTTATATCCCTCTTGGCTGTTCCTGTCATCTTACAAGCCCTGCTAGTCAGTTGTGGTAAGCAGAAATAATAACCCCCAAAGATGTCCACATCCTAATGCCTAGAACTTGGGGACATGGTATGGTACATGATAAGGGAGAGTTAGGTGTGCATGGAATTAAGGTTTCTAATCAACTGACTCTGAAATGAGATTATCCTGGGTTATCTGAGTGGGCCCAGTGTAATCGCATATCCTTAAATGTAGAAGAGGGAAGCAGAAGAATCAGTCAGGGAGTGATTTTATAATGTCATGCCACTGGCATAGAAAATGGGGAATGGGGTCATGAGCCAAGGAATGAAAATGACCTCTAAAAACTGGACAAAAATACATAAACACATAAGTAAATAAACAAAACACGCAAACTGGACAAGGCAAGGAAACAAATTCTCCCCTAGAGCCTCACTAAGGAATGCCAGCATTTCAGACTTCTGACCTCCAGAACTGTAGGGTAATAAATGTGTGGGTTTTTGAAGCCACTGCATTTGTGGTAATCTGTTAGAGCAGTAATAGGAAACTGATACACCAATATTGCAGTAATATCCAAATACTCTGGTTATCTGGGTACCGATATGTAACAAAATTCATGTGTCCTTCCCAACTTCCACCTGGTATTCAACAAAATGAAGCAATAGCTTCACAAAGCTAATGCCTACCTAACATGTAAGGATATGAGGTTATTATCTCATTAGAGGCATTTGTCATTAATCACAAAGATGACTCTAAAACACCCTCTCCCACATTCATCAACTGGACTATGTCAGGATCTAAAGCAAGTGGAAATTCCTCCAAAGACTTCTTCCCCATATCTCTTTATCTCTTGGTTCATTTTTGGCTTTTTTATTTTCTTTCTCTTTCTGTATGACCCTTCACTTTATCTTTCTCTGTCATTTTCTCCTTCCTTCTCTATCACTTCTCATTCTCTTTGTTTCTGTCTCTCTGTTCTTTTGTCACTCCATGTCTCCCCACCCTCTCTCATTTTCTCTTTTTTATTCTCTCTTCTCCATGCCAGAATCAGCTTCCTGATTCTTCCTCTTACACACACACATATAAACTCATATATGCTGAGAAAACATACCCATTGTATCCCCAGTACTGACCTTGCCTGCAGTTATGATCCAGAGTTTGGTAAGTAAATGTTCCCTGAGATTCTCTCTTTAGGGTACTTAAATATCAGCTTCCAAGGTCCTAGAAATTTATTGGGCATCAAAAAGAAAAGCTACATGCTCAGACTGTCACTCCCATCTACCAGCCCTGAATCTATGAATTTAGTAGTATAACTAGCCAAGGAGAGAACCTGAGGGGATAGGAAGAAGATGTTATAATTTCTAGTTCAAAACATCCATCAGACTTGCTTAACTGCCCAATTTTTCCCTTGATTCCCCTAGGAAAGATGTCCTGTAGCAGGGATGTTAGTACTGGGAAACTTGGAGAATGAGCCCCCAGGGAAAGGCTCTCAAGGCACCTTCAGTCTCCCTTCTGTTACATCCTCTGCTTTAATCACATTTTGACATAAGGTAAACACCAGAGAGGTTCAAAAAAGAGAGAGAGAAATTACTAGATCCAACCAGGTCCAGACAGAAAGCCAAATAACACGATGACCTCTGAGAATTTAGGTAGAACTATCTCCTACACAAAGAGATCTTGGGCTATGCCTACCAAGTAACCCAAAGAAAATGTCTGTGTGTTTCTTCTTTCTGGTGATTACTATGAAATACAAAGTGGGGAGAGAGAGCAATAATCACCTTTTTTTTGTGGAGATTTTAGTACTTCCTTGAAAACTTAGGGTTGGTTACATCAAATAGAAATAGTTTTCAAGGAAGAAAGAAAAGAAAGGAAGGAGAGAGGGAGGGAGGAAGGGAGGAAATACAACCCACAAAGGAAATGAACTTGCAAATAGGAAAAAATGTTGACACACACACAACCCAGAAAAATTGACTCGACGTTTAAAAGTTTCAGGTTCTTTGAAACTGACCTTTGAAGATAATAATCATTTATTGTGGCATTAGTGATTCTTGGGAATAAGGTAAATGACACACAAATAGTATTTATACCTTGAGATAATAATCTTTGAGGGTTTATTTTGGCCTTTTTGATATCTGGGTTTAGGACATGGTAGATACAGCAGAGCTTTTATCTGGGCAAGTTTCTTTCTAGCTCTGATGATCTTATATTACTGCTGCATATGGTATGGTACATGATAAGGGAGAATTAGGTGTGCATGGAATTAAGGTTGCTAATCAGCTGACTTTAAAATGAGATTATCCTGGATTAACTGGGTGGGCCCAATGTAATCACTCTGATGATCTTATATTACTGCCACAACTTCGTGTACCCTGAAGCAGAGGGACTCAGGAGAATGTTAACTCAGAATTGTTGAAGACCAACAGCATTCTAGGCAAAATTCAGAGAAAAAAAGTGACCAGAATATTGGCAGTAGCAGCTTAGCAAACTCAAAGTGGACCATAAGATAGATTGGCTATAGGCACTGGACTCCCTGGGAGGGACACAGCAGACACCTGGTGCACTGGAGAGGGAAAATCTATGGTGGGGCAGGTTGGTAGATCCAACAGACAACAGTACTTGGGCACAGGATTTAGGGAGCTCAGGTACTGGAACAGGAAGCTATGTAAGCATTGGTACCAACAAGAGTGATGGCAAGACACAGACAAAGCTATGTGAGGTGGTTTGGGACAGATTGAAATATGGTGAGCAGAATGAAGATACCTTAGATTGATGTCCAATGTGCTATAGACAGAAAGACCTGTGGCAGGTAGCATAGCATAGAAGACAATAGAATAGTTTACACTTGGGTGGATGAAAGACAAAACTAACTGAAAAGCAAAGGACAAGTTATTGTACTTCTCTCAGGACATTGTAGAGCTCTTCAGATTTTGGGGACAACACATACCATACCTGGAATACTTCTTTGACTGATTTGTCAAATGACTTGTTAGACTGCCAATTTCAAGTGGGATCTAAAGCAATAGAAGGCTCTGAAGCTGATTCAGGCTATGGTACAGGGGACTCTACTAATTGGATCATCTAAGTTGGCAGAACCCATGGTGCTGGAGGTATCCATGGTAGATAATGGCACCACATGGAGCCTCTGGCAAGCGCCACTAGAAGAATTGCAATGCAATGTTTCTAGAGCCAGGAGCTGCTGGGCAAGCTGCTGGGCTTGCATAGAGACTGAGTGTTTAACCATAGGCCATGATATGACTAGAGCTAAGTATTGCCAGGCACAAAAAGTCATAATGTCAGATAGATACAACAACAAATTTGGCATTAGAAAACAAAAATAAATTTCAGAAACAGATGGCCCAGATCCTCATATCATCTGTTTTATTGATGTCTCTCCCTCAGTTCACGCCTATGGCCACCATCTTGAAACATCTGTAGCAAGACAGGAGTGGATCTGAGCAGTGCAGGAGGTGAATGTACTCTGCCAAGTTTCTACTCGTAACCATTTATCTTACCATTTCAGTTTACTCTGACTAGAACGTAAACCACCAGTATTTTTATTTCTTTGGGGACTTTTTCTGGACTCGAGCTCAGCTGGTCTATAAATGCAGCAGGCTGGAAATGCCAGAAAATTAACACTCTCTCTCCTCCACAACTACACCCCAGAGCCCCAAGATAAATACTGATAGGAGTTGGTACACAAATACCCCAGCTCACTCTCCTTTAGGGTGAGAAAATCCAAGGTGTGTTGGAGCCCAATGTTTCTCCAATGGAATTAGCTTCAATTACCCAGATGATAATTGCATTGATAGATGTCCTTTATTTATAGCCTACTTTCCCTGCCTTACTTTCTCACCCTCCTATTGCTGTTTCCTTCGATCCCCAAATAAACTACTTGTCCTTAATTCTTGTTCCAGAGATATCTTGTAGATGAATCCAAGTGAAACAATCTTCTGTAATATAATAATTATTTCCTATTCTTGACTATTTGTTAGAAAACAACATCCCTTCAGGCATGGAGTTTTGTGAGTTCTTTATAGATTTTGGATACTAGCCCTTTATCCGATATGTCATTTGCAAATATCTTTTCCCATTCCGTCTGTTGCCTTTTAGTTTTGTTGATTGTTTCCTTTGCAGTGCAGAAGATTTTTATCTTGATGAGGTCCCAATAGTTCATTTTTGCTTTTAATTCCCTTGCTTTTGGGGATGTGTCAAGTAAGAAATTGCTGCGGCTGAGGTCAGAGAGGTTTTTTCCTGCTTTCTCCTCTAGGGTTTTGATGGTTTCCTGTCTCACATTCAGGTCCCTCATCCATTTTGAGTTTATTTTTGTGAATGGTGTAAGAAAGTGGTCTATTTTCATCCTTCTGCATGTTGCTATCCAGTTCTCCCAGCACCATTTGTTAAAGACACTCTCTTTTCTCCATTGGATATTCTTTCTTGCTTTGTCAAAGATTAGTTGGCCATATTTTTGTGGGTCCAATTCTGGAGTCCCTATTCTATTCCATTGGTCTCTGTGTCTGTTTTTGTGCCAATACCATGCTGTCTTGATGATTACAGCCTTGTAGTAGAGGCTAAAGTCTGGGATTGTGGTGCCTCCCCCTTTGGTCTTCCTCTTCAATATTACTTTGGCTATTCAGGGTCTTTTGTGGTTCCATACAAATTTTAAGATTGCTTGTTCTAGCTTCGAGAAGAATGCTGGTGTAATTTTTATTGGGATTGCACTGAATGTGTAGATTGCTTTGGGTAGTATTGACATTTTAACTATTTATTCTTCCAATCCATGAGCACGGAATGTTTTTCCATTTCTTTGTATCTTCTTCAGTTTCCTTCATGAGCTTTCTATAGTTTTCAGCATACAGATCTTTTTTATCTTTGGTTAGGTTTATTCCTAGGTACTTTGTGATTCTTGGTGCAATTGTGAGTGGGATCAGTTTCTTTATTTGTCTTTCTGTTGCTTTATTATTAGTGTATAAGAATGCAACTGATTTCTGTACATTAATTTTGTATCTGCGACTTTGCTGAATTCATGTATCAGTTCTAGCAGACTTTTGGTGGAGTCTATCATGTTTTCCATGTATAGTATCATGTCATCTGCAAAAAGTGAAAGCTTGACTTCATCTTTGCCAATTTTGATGCCTTTGATTTCCTTTTGTTGTCTGACTGCTGATTCTAGAACTTCCAACACAATGTTAAACAACAGCGGTGAGAGTGGACATCCCTGTCATGTTCCTGATCTCAGGGGAAAAGCAGTAATCCGGTGAAGAAATGGGGAAAGACATGAATAGACACTTCTCCAAGGAAGACATCCAGGTGGCCAATAGGCACATGAAAAGATGCTCAACATCACTCTTCATCAGGGAAATACAAATCAAAACCACACTCAGATACCACCTCACGCCAGTCAGTGTTGCTAAAATGAACAAATCAGGAGACTATAGATGCTGGAGAGGATGTGGAGAAATGAGAACACTCTTGCACTGTTGGTGGGAATGCAAACTGGTGCAGCTGCTCTGGAAAACAGTGTGAAGTTTCCTCAAAAAATTAAAAACAAATCTACCCTATGACCCAGCAGTAGCACTGCTAGGAATTTACCCAACGGATACAGGAGTGCTGATGCGTAGGGACACTTGTATCCCAATGTTTATAGCAGCACTTTCAACCTTAGCCAAATTATGGAAAGAGCCTAAATGTCCATCAATTGATGAATGGATAAAGAAGATGTGGTTTATATATACAATGGAATACTACTTGGCAATGAGAAAGAATGAAATATGCCCATTGTAGCACCGTGGATGAAACTGGAGAGTGTTATGCTAAGTGAAATAAGTCATACAGAGAAAGACAGATGCCATATGTTTTCACTCTTATGTGGATCCTGAGAAACTTAACTGAAGATCCCGGGGGAGGGTAAGGGGAAAAAAAGTTAGAGAGAGGGAAGGAGGCAAAACATAAGAGACTCTTAAAAACTGAGAATAAACTGAGGGTTGATGGGAGGATGGGAGGGAGGGAAAAGTGGGTGATGGGCATTGAGGAGGGCACCTTTTGGGATGAGCACTGGGTGTTGTATGGAAACCAATTTGACATAAATTTTATATAAAAAATGAATATTAAAAAAGGAAAAAGAAAGCAACATCCCTAACTTTACTGTGATTCAGTAAGTATTTTTTAAGTGGATCTGCATGTGCCCATTACTAATGAATAAAAATTCAGGGATAAATCCGACAAAGACCTTGATTTCTTCTCTCTCTGCACATGTATTTAGAAAGGCTGAAGCCCCATAGAGCAGTGGGATATAAACTGTTTGCTAGTGGCAACACGCATTTACTTGTTGCCTGTAGGTTGTTTTTAGTATAGGGACTGTTTGTTCCCTGAGGCGGCAGGAACTTGTCCTTTGGCTGTTTCATGCCTTGATTTTCAGAGTCCTGTGTAATGGATAGGGGTGGGGAAAAGAGCAATCAAAAACAGCAATGGCGCTTTTAAGAGCAATTGCCTTCTCTTCTCAAAGTTTGTCAGCCCTTCTATTTTTCTTCCTAGGCCATGAGATTCAGCAACAGTTCAGAAGACTCTAATATTTTCATTGCTTATAAAATAAATGCATGATTATGTAAATGTTATGGCAGAGAAATATTTCTAAAATACATACATGCACTGCAAAGGAAACAATCAACAAAACTAAAGGCAACTGACAGAATGGGGAAAGTTATTTGCAAATGACATATCAGATAAAGAATTAGTATCCAAAATCTATAAAGAACTTACTAAACTCAACACCTGAAAAACAAATAATCCAGTGAAGAAATGGGCAGAAGACATGAATAGACACTTTTCTAAAGAAGACATCCAGATGGCCAACAGACACATGAAAAGGTGCTCAACATCACTCTTCATCAGGGACGTACAAATCAAAACCACATTGAGATACCACCTCACACCAGACAGAGTGAGTAAAACTAACAACTAAGGAAACAACAGATGCTGGGGAGGATGTGGAGAAATGGGAACCCTCTTACACTGTTGGTGGGAATGCCAACTGGTGCAGCCACTCTGGAAAACAGTGTGGAGGTTCCTCAAAAAATTAAAAACAGAACTACCCTATGACCCAGCAATAGCACTGCTAGGAGTTTACCCAAAGGTTACAGGAGTGCTGGTTCATAGGGGCACATGTATCCCAATGCTTATAGCAGTGCTATCAACAATAGCCAAATTATGGTAGAGCCTTAACGTCCATCAACTGATGAATGGATAAAGAAGATATGGGTTATATATACAATGGAATACTACTTGGCAACAAGAGGGAATGAAATCCTCTTCAATGCAACAACAGGGATGGAACTGGAGGGTATTATGCCAAGTGAAAGAAGTCAGTCAGAGAAAGACATATCATGTTTTCACTCATGTGGAACTTGAGAAACTTAACAGAAGACCATGGGGAAACGGAAGGGGAAAAATAGTTACAGAGAGGAAAGAAGGCAAACCATGAGACTCTTCAATACAGAGAACAAATGGAGGTTAATGGGGGGAGGTGGGGGAGAGGGGAAAGTGGATGATGGGCACTTGTTGGGATGAGCACTGGGTGTTGTATGTAAGCGATGAATCACGGAAATCTACCCCCAAAACCAAGAGCAATTTATACACTGTATGTTAGCCAACTTGACAATAAATTATATTAAGAAAAATAAAAAATAAAAAAATACATAAGTGCCTCTATTCCCTATATAATATAGTTTCTGTTAACATTTTGGAGCATATTGTTTCAGGTTTTTAAAATATGATAATCTGAATTTTTCCATAGCATTGGAATCATGCCTCTATACAGTTTTTCTATTATGCTCTTTAAAAATTATATCATAAGCTTTTCATAAACATCATTGGAATGGCTCTGTAATATTACTTCCAATGGGTCTGTAGTATAGTTGCCTTAACTCTTCCCTTTTGGATGGAAACTGGACTGTAACTACTTATCTTTTTGAATTATACTGTAATTAGATATCTTTCTGATCCAACTCTGAAAAAAGCTTTTTCAAAGTACTTGAAAAAGTACTGGGCATAGAGTAGAAACTGTCACATGTCAAAACCTACACCACCAACTACCAAACTCTAATGACTCTTATTTTGTGACAGATTTTGGTACCTAGATCTGTTTACTTCACCTCTCCAAATAAGCTGTCAACTGGGTGCCTTCAGCATCTGCATGAATGAATTACTCAAAAACGTGACTTTTTTATTCTTTGATCTCATCTTTAAATGATCTTGATGTCTATTGCACTTTAGCCAGTCTCTTCCCACCACCATATTAGGAAGACTTGGAACTGCTTTACCTATCAAATATTAAATTTGAAAATTGAATTCTTTGCTGTATTTCCCCTCTACTCATTATTTAGAATCACTGACTCATAAATCTACCCAGTATCTGTTCCTACCCATTTTTCTCCCAAATTTCTTTTGTCTTCATTCTGTTACCTCTCCATGATTGATCTCATGTTTTCTGAGTCTCCTACAAATATGCCCAAGGCTTTGCCTCAGTGGCTTTCCAACCTACCCATCTAACAAAGCTTCTTTGTTGGATCAATACAACTAGCCACCTTCTGGACTTCACACTTTCCATTTATTACTCAATTCATTGTAATCTAGATTCTGTCCCCTACACTCACTGACATTACATCACTAAAATCCTTCTTATTCCTAAATTCAATGGGTGATTTTCAACGCTTAACCTTCTCTTCTCTTAGCTTCTGTGGTCCCACACTTTTTCCTTCTATGTCTCTGGTTGTTTGATGCCCTTTGGGGACACTATTTCTCTGTTATTTCCCTGATTGTCAGTGTTCACTGTGGTCTGTCTTCAGCCCTGTTCTCTTCCCTTCCATCACTTTTCTTTCCCTCTCTCCAAACTCTGTCCCTCTTTCTCTCTAATCTTGAAATTTTTTTTATCTGGAATGTATTTTTATTAAAATAGATTAATGATCATATAAATTATATTGTAATACATTTTAGAATAAGCTTTAGGATACAAGTACATGATGTTTAATGTTTGTGGAAATCATCCTATAGAATAAGAGTATGTATGTGAAATGAGTTCTTTTTTTTAATTTTATTTTTAGTTTTTTTTGAAATTTACATCCATATTAGTTAGTAGATAGTGCAACAATGATTTCAAGAGTAGATTCCTTATTGCCCCTTACCCATTTAGCCCATCCCCCCTCCCACAATCCCTCCAGTAACTCTCAGTTTGTTCTCCATATTTATGAGTCTCTTCTGTTTTGTCCCCCTCCCTGTTTTTATATTATTTTTGTTTCCCTTCCCTTATGTTCATCTGTTTTGTCTCTTAAAGTCCTCATATGAGTGAAGTCATATGATTTTTGTCTTTCCCTGACTGACTAATTTCACTTAGCATAATACCCTCCAGTTCCATCCACGTAGTTGCAAATGGCAAGATTTCATTCTTTTTGATTGCTGAGTAATACTCCTTTGTGTGTGTGTGTATATATATATACATATATATATACATATATACATATATATACATATATATATATATATATATATATATATATATATATATATATATACACATACACACACACCACATCTTTATCCATCGATGTCATCCATTGGGCTCTTTCCATACTTGGGCTACTGTTGATAGTGCTGCTATAAACATGGGGGTGCATGTGTCCCTTCAAAACAGCACACCTATATCCCTTGGATAAATGCCTAGTTGTGCAGTTGCTGGGTCGTAGGGTAGTTATATTTTTAGTTTTTTGAGGGACCTCCATACTGTTTTCCAGAGTGGCTGCACCAGCTTGCATTCCCACCAACAAGGCAAAAGAGATCCTCTTTCTCCGCATCCTCGCCCACATCTGTTGTTGCCTGAGTTGTTAATGCTAGCCATTCTGACAGGTGTAAGGTGGTATCTCATTGTGCTTTTGATTTGCATTTCCCTGATGATGAGTGATGTTGAGCATCTTTTCATGCGTCAGTTGGCCATCTAGATGTCTTCCTTGGAGAAGTGTCTATTCATGTCTTTTGCCCATTTCTTCACTGGATTATTTGTTTTTCGGGTGTTGAGTTTGATAAGTTCTTTATAGATTTTGGATACCAACCCTTTTTCTGATATGTCATTTGCAAATATCTTCTCCCATTCTGTCAGTTGCCTTTTAGTTTTGCTGATTGTTTCCTTTGCTGTGCAGAAGCTTTTTATTTTGATGAGGTCTCACTAGTTCATTTTTGCTTTTGTTTCCCTTGCCTCCAGAGACATGTTGAGTAAGAAGTTGCTGCAGTCAAGATCAAAGAGGTTTTTGCCTGCTTTCTCCTTGAGGATTTTGATGGCTTCCTGTCTTACATTGAGGTCTTTCATCCATTTTGAGTTTATTTTTGTGTATGGTGTAAGAAAGTGGTCCAGGTTCATTCTTCTGCATCTCTGTCGAGTTTTCCCAGCACCGCTTGCTGAAGAGACGGTCTTTATTCCATTGGATATTCTTTCCTGCTTTGTCAAAGATTAGTTGGCCATACGTTTGTGGGTCTATTTCTGGGTTCTCTATTCTGTTCCATTGATCTGAGTGTCTGTTCTTGTGCCAGTACCATACTGTCTTGATGATTACAGCTTTGTAGTATAGTTTGAAGTCTGGGATTGTGATGCCTCCTGCTTTGGTTTTCTTTTGCAAGATTGCTTTGGCTATTCGGGGTCTTTCTAATCTTGAATTTTTTCCCTCAACTCTTCTTATTCTTTTCATTTCTTTTTAGGCAATCTCATGTTTTTGTATATTGACATCCCATGAATTTCAATCTCCAAAATATATCCACCTCCCCCCTGAATTTCTGACCCATAGGTACTTCACACTCAGTGTGTTAAAAACTTCTCAAGTATGTTTTTCTTTATATGTCCTATATCTTAGTAAATAACTCAGCTATACAACCTGCTGTCCAAGCCACAAATTTAGAGAGGTTTTAAACACCTTCATTTTCTTAATTTTCTATAGTCTATCAAAATCAATTCACATTAGTATTACCGTATTTTTTAGATTCTGACCCTGAAGGAGACTTAAATCCATGTAGTTTTCTCCAACTCCATTGTCTCTCTTAGATAGACTTTCATAACCTCCCATCTAACTAGCTGTGACCACTTTGTAACTAGTCTCCTTGCTTCTGGCCTTGCATCCCATCACTTCATCCTTGCCTTTCCAGCATCCCCTCCAGCTGCTGCAAACACATGCTTACTATCCATTCTTCACCTATTGTGATATTTTTTAATATGACATGGTCAATATTCTTATCAAATTCTTCCATGGCTCTTACTTTGTTTTTGGATAAAGTGTAGATTGTTCATCATGTCTTCCAAGGTTCTGCATGACTGATTCATGCCTGCTAATTTCTTAAGCCTCATCCTGAACCTCTTCCCCTTGTTGAAGCATATATTTCAGCTAATCTAATTTCCATGATAATAGTTTCCCAAACGTGTCATCTCTCTTTTCTGCAGGTTGTCTCCTCTTCCTTTGTTTTTTTTTCTTCTCCCTCCGAAATGCTCTGTCTCTATGCTGTCCATGTCACCTTTTGCTTGTTTGAATTGTCTTGGGTCTCTGCTGACTAGTAACTTCCCAAAGCCTACCTTGCTGGACCTGTTAAATTTGGGTCTGATACCCCTCCTCTGTGCTTCTGTGGCACTCAACACTCACCTTCATTACAACATTTGACACAGTGTTCTGTCTGTCCTGCCCCGTAGATTGGGAGCTCTTTAAGAGAAAAAACAACAACTGTGTTTTCAAATCTTTACTCACCATATCTCATAAAATTCTTGCCACATAGGAGTTGCACAACATTTTTATGAATAAATAAATGAATTATTGAAAAATTGAGTAAAATGCTATCCATTCCACTTGATTCTGTGTCTCTTTTCTAGTTTTGACAATCTGCAGGGAATAGGTTTCTAAAGACTTCTCACACTCATGGTTAAAAAGTATATTTTGAACACTGAGCATATGCCAACTATTATGTGTCATAACTGGCCAAAAAAAAAAATTCTACATGCATTTACATGTTTCAAAAAAACCCACCTTTTTCTTTTTCTTTTTTCAAAAGAAAAAAATCTCCATTTCTGAGAAACATAAGCCTAACTATTCCTTGATAAATGTTTTTATTTCCCAGGGACTAGTAGCAACTCTCTTCCAATTTCCAGATTAAATGTGATAAGGAAGGAGTCCATATGATACAGAGCCTGCTATTATAAGAGAGGTGTCATGGTGGACTGGAACTAGACTTTAGGTTTGAAGTTAATGTAGTTGAGTTTCAATCCTCATTTGGCCATTTTTCGAGCCACTCTCAAATACAATAAAGTGGGGGAAAATGGTATCTACTTCAAGAATTATTTAAAGCGTTAAATGAGCTTAGGGATGTGAAAATTCTTTAAAAATAAATGAATCCACAAATGAATCCTTATTTATATTCCCAAATGAGTTGACTACCTTGAGTGTCTGGCAAAAGCACATCTCCACTGGGAATGGCTAAGGCAAATGCAGTAATTATTCCCAAATTGTCCAACACCAGATATCTGTGGCTTTGGTCCCCTGGTTCTCAACCTGGCTAATAAAAATGTTGTTGCCTTGGATCTGGTAAAAAAGAGAGAGAGAGAGAGAGAGAGAGAGAGAGAGAGAGAGAAAGAGAATACCTCCTTCTCACTTGAGGGTTGAGCTTGTGCCTTTTTTTTCCTGTGCCAAATCTAAATCTTCTGGAGAGAAAATGAAAAATTCGTTCACATCCTGGAGCTGACAGTCTTTGAATTTATCACTCTGGAGTTCGGTGAGGGTAGGGCTTATACACTTCATTCCCCAATAAATGTGTGTGTGGGGGGTGGGTGGGTTTGTGTGTGAGTGGTCTACTACAGAAATCTACTTTTGCCAAGCACTTTAATAATTTTGTTGTGTCATCTTAAATAATTTAGGTGAACATAATAATTATAATTCCTTGGAGGTTTGTACTTTCTTTGTAGGAAAATGTTATCTCTTACAGTTTTGCTGAATATATGGCATGCATTTAAACAATGAGCAAAACTTCCCAGGTTAGAAAAAATAATAATGTAATCTGCATTGTTTTGCGAATAGTTTTAAATATGCCTACATACAATTTTCTGTTATGTTCCAATATTCAAAAATTATATCATAAGCTTTTTGTTAACTCATTTTACTGGCTATTTGGTATTACTTCCAATGGATGTTTACCACAGTTGCCTTAACTTTTTTCACTTACTGATAGAAATTAGGTATTCTATGAAAAACATTGACCAATATCTGATCTGCTTTTGTCCTGGAGCCCTAAGAAATTCACTCTATGATGGGTTATCTTTGTAGATACTGTAGCTGGTATTCTAGTCTATTTGCTTTTGATCATCTGATTAAGGACTGAGGCAATACATCCATCCAAAGTCTTGGGGAAATTACATATCCCACCTTATCCTTAATGAGGAGCACATATCCAGATGTCTCTTTTTCATCAAACCATGCTCTGCTAGAGGCAATAGAGCATGGTGGTTAGGAACATAGGTTTGAAATCAGATAAATCTAGAATTTAATGATCTGTCCATAACTTTCCCTCTGAATGATTTTAGGCAAACTACTCACACTCTCCAAGCCCTAGTTTCCAACTAGTTAAATGAGAATAATGCCCTTTTTGTGGTCCTTTTAGGCTGAGATGATATAAAGTACATGTCACAGTAACTGACATATTATTATTCACACAATAAATATGTGATTAATGAATGATTGCTATAATAATATTATTATTAATATTACCATCTAGACACATATCTTGAAGCCATAGATTTCCATTAATCTTCAAGCCTCCTGATTTGCTTCCTAAAATTCTTGAGTGCTCTCAGACAGCAAGTACTGTCCTACTCAAGGATGTAATTAATGAAGGCATGTAATATAGTATGAACAAATAGTCTTTGCAGCTATAGAGACCTGGGATCTAGTCTCAGATTTACCAAATACTAGTGCTATGTAACATCAGACAAGTTTCATCACTGAGTTCCAGTGTTCTTTTCTCTAAAATGAGGATCTGGATGTCTATGCTGAAAGGTTGTGGGAAGAAATGAACAGTATTTGAAAAGCACCTGGTGCACATTAGGTGCTCAATCAGATTTTATTAACAATGTGACTATTTTTAGCCTTATAGCAGCCAAATTGCAAAGATGGTAAATTTGTTCTGTGTCTGCGACCTCTACTTTCATTCTGCCTGTAATCTCCAACCCTCTCCCCTCCTCATTTTGTCTGAGGAGGTCAGTGCTCTTGTTCTGCCATCCAAACCTGGTCCCTGAATATGAATGGTTCCCAGTCAGCCCATCTTAGTGAGAGGGATGGCCATAGGGCTTTCTTGTCCAGGAATATTTACTTTAGTCGGGAACTTAAAACCTTTTATCTCTTGCTGAAAGAATTTTGAGTACCAGCAGCCTATTGAGGGTGATATTTTGGATGGTGATATGGAAGTCTCAATGTTGGTCTGGAAATCACACTACATAGGTATAGTTTTGCATGTTCCCCCAAGAAAAACTGACCTAGATGATTTGAAAAATTTCAAGTAAATTAGAGAGAGTGTTCCATCACTCATTTTCCACAATCCATGAAGACTGTGGGGTCAGGGTTGGGTCCAAAGTGCTGGAATCTGTGCATAAAGATCTGCCTCTAGAACTAAGTAGTCAACTACCTTGCACCTATTTCTGGGAGACCTAATGGAAAAGCATTTATAAATATTCTGATTTGATATCTGGTTCCAGACATTCTGGGGAGCCAATTAACTACTTTGCTGTTGCCATTGAAAGTTATCATTCGACATGAATTTTCACCTACTAGATTAAACTGGTTCATGACTACACTCTTCTTTTCACTCATATGGGGTTGGGGGAACCAGGACTGGTGGAACATGGTTGCCTTCTAAATCTGGTTGGCAAAGCAATGGTGAGGCCAAGTCCTCATATACTCATCTGTTTCTAGGCTCTCTATTTTCATCCACTGTTTTATTAGTTTATCTTTGTAAAAGTACATTTTTTGTTGCAGTCAATATACTTTTACAATAATCTTTGAAATGTTATAGTGAATCCCTGCCTTTTCTTTTAAAAAATATGTAGGTATTGTGATAAATATTGATTTGGGTTAGGAAATCAATCTCTTACAGGCTATTTTGGAGACACTGAAAAGATAATTCCTTTTAAAAATTATTTTTAGATTTTTATTGTGCTTTGTTAAATGTGATGCTATGTGGCAGCTAAATAACACTGGATTCCAGGATTATTAGGATGAAACCCGGATCTTGAACAAGACCTGTTGTAAGTTTCTTAAGAGGCTGCTGTGATTAATTTAACTGGATGTGACATCTTTCACTTGAACAACAAATTTCTATTATTCTATGATAGATTTTGGGTCTACAGCCAAGGAACAAATCAATAATCATGGAATGTGTCCAGAAGTAGAGGATGCAGAATTAAACAGATCACAACACACAAAATTATGAAGGGCAATGAGATTTCTGATGTCAAGTAATTTGTTTTGCTCCCAGAGAACAAACTCTGGAGTCACAATGTTTGGGTCCAAATCCCAGCTGGTAATCTTCTACCTCAGTGATTGTGACACTGTCTGCCTCAGCTAGCCCATCTGAAAAGAGGAAATAACAATGGTACCTACCTAGCTCATATATGTAAGACTATTGAATCAGTTGCTACATGTAGCTATTCACACCGTGCATAAGGACAACATTCAATAAATATTAACTGTTAGTATTATCATTTGCAAAGACTGGAACCAAATTGAGAAAAAAAAGTAAGTGGTTGTATATCCTAAAGGTACCCATCTTCTACATTTATCCAGCAAAATATGCCTAAAATGTAAGAAAATATAAATGAAAACCTTCCCTAAATCAAAAGAACATCTCTACTATACTATGCCACAATGATCACTTTTTTATCCAGAAACATTCCACCTTCTCTTTTCAACTTTCCCCACCCATCCCTTTCAGCTGATGTACCAGTATGAGGAGGGAGAACCAGAGCAGCGTGTCCGAGTTTCTCCTCCTGGGGCTCCCCATCCGGCCAGAGCAACAGGCCATGTTCTTTGCCCTGTTCCTGGGCATGTACCTGACCACGGTGCTGGGGAACCTGCTCATCATCCTGCTCATCAGGCTGGACTCTCGCCTCCACACCCCCATGTACTTCTTCCTCAGCCACTTGGCCTTCACTGATGTTTCCTTTTCATCTGTCACTGTCCCAAAGATGCTGATGAACATGCATGCTAAGTACAAATCCATCTCCTATGAAGGATGCATTTCACAGACATATTTCTTCATATTTTGCGCTGATTTAGACAGTTTCTTGATCACTTCAATGGCCTATGACAGGTATGTGGCCATCTGTCACCCTCTGCATTATACCATCGTCATGAGTCAGAGCATCTGTGTCATGCTAGTGGCTGGATCCTGGGTCATTGCTTGTGCTTGTGCTCTTTTGCATACCCTTCTCCTAGCCCAGCTGTCCTTCTGTGCTGACCACACCGTCCCCCACTTCTTCTGTGACCTTGCTGCCTTGCTCAAATTGTCTTGCTCAGACACTTCCCTCAACCAATTGGTGATCTTTACTGCAGGATTAACAGCCATTATGCTTCCATTCTTATGCATTGTGGTTTCTTACGGCCATATTGGGGCCACCATCCTCCGGGTTCCTTCTACCAAGGGCATCTGCAAAGCCTTGTCCACTTGTGGATCACATCTCTCAGTAGTGACTCTCTATTATGGGGCAATTATTGGCCTATATTTTCTTCCCTCATCCAACAACACCAATAACAAAAACCTAATTGCTTCCTTGATGTACACAGTGGTCACCCCCATGTTGAACCCTTTCATTTACAGCCTGAGAAATAAAGACATGAAAGGGGCCTTGAGAAAACTCTTGAGTAATAAAACATATTCTTCCACCTGATACTTACTTTTCTTTTAAAATATACATATTATCTTATTTCTTCAATTACACATAAACACAAATTATTGTAAATATAGCTCTCCTGTCTTCCTTCCACACTGTCACTGAGAAATGCTTTGCTGACATTATCCTTACATCTGTTGGGGAGAATAGTAAAATTAGATGTACTTTATAGGACTTACTTTGTTCTTTTCTTCGATGATGGGATTGGAAAATACTTTGAAGATGCTGTATCTCTTTGGCTGGTATCATCAAATGGGAGCTATCAGAGCTGGACTTTCCTCAGATTTTCAGATTATTATAAAATATATTTGGTCTTTTATGCATCAATTTCTAAGGAATTTTCCATTTTGGTGATGATATGTCTCCTTCTTCACTCAGACATCGGGCATTCAGGGACCTTGAGCCCTTCTAGAACTTCCAAGAAGAACATAGTAAATTTTACTTTTCTTACATAGTAATTAACACACTGCTTGCTTGTCCTTCAGGAATACAGACCACATATTCTTTCTTTCCAAACACACACAGGTATTCAGCAACAAAATAAATGTCACCTCAGTTGTCTCAGATACTGGTTTAAGAGCCTAATCTATGCATTAGGGTCATCTAATTTAATTCTGACAACAACCCTAAGAGATATTTTGAGAAAACTCATGCTCAAAGAGATACTTTGAACAGATGAACATAAGGGAAGGGAAGCAAAAATAATATAAAAAAACAGGGAGGGGACAAAACATGAGAGACTCTTAAATATGGAGAACAACAGAGGTTTACTGGAGGGGTTGTGGGAGGGGGGATGGGCTAAATGGGTAAGGGGCATTAAGGAATCTGAAATCATTGTTGCACTATATGCTAACTAACTTGGATGTAATTTTTTTTTAATTTAAGAAAGAGATACTTTTAGAAAGCTCATGTTCAAAAGCATCTTAACATCACAGTTAGTGAAGGAAGATTTGAATCTTGGCTGTCTGACTCCAGAGTGATTCAGCATGGCAAGGAATGTAATTGTTTATATGGAATGCTGTGTCTTGGGGGGAAACAATTAGTGTGAGAGAATATGAAAGACTTCCCAGGGAAGGTGTTGCTTTACCTGAGACTTAACAAATCAGAATTATCCAAACACACAAAGCTCTATCTTGTCCTGGCAATGACAGGAAGAGGGAGTAGCGTGTGCAGGATATTAAACCGGAAGTTTCAGCTGAGGTACCAAGATTCCATAGACTCCAGATGCCAAAATGAGTTGTAACACACAAAATGAAGATGTTTATAGGAAATGCCCAGTACTCAGTTTCATAACTCATCAGCCTCTTAACCCGGATATGGATCTAAAAAGTGCTAAGAGCTAGAGATGAGAGGTTCTCATAAAGTGATGGTGGGTTTTTTTTAGAAGGCTGCACAGTGAACCCCAAATTCTCGCAACAGAGAAGAGGGTGCTTTCCTCCTCACTTCAAGCTTACTGGCAGAAGCTTGAAAAGAACCATTTAGAGAGTCTTATATATCTCTCTCATTTGGATGAGAATGATAGCAATAGGAAAAATGAAATAGGGAAAGAGGGGGAATTGAATTATGAAATAGAATTATGTTTTGGGGAAATACCCTTCACTTCTTTTCACGGTGGGTCAATAAAAGCAAAAATGTTTCCTGCCTGTGGAATCACTATGCTGTATGCCCAAAACTAATGTAACATAATTTGTCAATTATACTTCAATTAAGAAAAAGTTTCCTATGGACTATAGGTGAGTTATGTGAGAGAGAAAACTGATGTGAAGCCATTTTCATGTCTCCCCAAGAAAACCCATGACCAAGTCTAGGAAACTTGAAGAGAGAAGAAGAGATCTATAGGGAATGCACAACCACAAAACCAGTCTGAGGGGAAACAATTACAGGAAGAAATATACTTTTGTTATATCACAGAGGATGTGTGTGAAGGCAGCCTGGGAGACTCTGAATGTCTGCTGGCCCAGAAGGGACAAGAGAATGAGTCTGTTCTAACCATCATCCAGGTCAAAAGAAGTCAAAACCTTTTTAATATGGTAACAACCAAAGGAGCATATTACTGTCACCCTTTGTTCATTCTTTCTTTCAAGCTTTATCCCAGAGGGTGGATTCAGCAACTGCAACTAGATTTCAGAAAAATGATGGGGTGGGGGGTGGGGGGGGGGAGATAATCTACCATTATGACTCCTTTCAGAACTTCAGATTCTTACCTGCCTGAATCCAATGAGGAAATTTTTTTTAATTTTAATTTTATTTTTTAATTTACATCCAAATTAGTTAGCATATAGTGCAACAATGATTTCAGGAGTAGATTCCTTAATGCCCCTTACCCATTTAGCCCATCCCCCCTCCCATAACCCCTCCAGGAAATTTAACTATAGAATTGAGACATGTTTGTGGTAGAAAGTAATCCTTACCCTTTTTAATATCTAAAGGTTAGAAAAGAATTTATGGGATCCATAAGAGTTTTTATTCAGCAGAGGAGAAAAACAACCCTCAAATAAATGAAATTTCAAAGAATAGCAGAAAAAAAATGTCACTTCCTGAGTAGTAGGTATTCAACATCCCAGGTATTAAGTGTGATATACTGAATTATTGTTTGAAAGAATATTTACTCCTTCCTCCTCACTTCTATAGCAGGAATACATTTTCGCATTCCACTGATGTTACTTACACTGGTCCTTGTGATATAAAGGCTTTTTTGTACCCCTGTATATCAGTTACAGTTGCCACAAAAAAATGCTGGGTGATAAATGGCCACAATAGCCCAGCAGTATTCACCAACAAGCATTTATGCTACTTATCAATCTGAAGGTTGGTCGGGGCTTGGCTGATCTAGCTTAGGATGGTGGTTTTTTCTGGACTCGGCTGATCCCACTGGTGCTTCTGTGGCTCGTTGCACGTTCGCTGATCTAAAGTGGACTCATGTAGGGTGGCTCTGTCCCATGCATCCCTCATCCTATTCTGGGACTTGCATGTGGACACTTTCAGACTCTTACTCAACCCCCCTTTCTTCTCCTTATGCCATATACTAACTAGACTGTTGCTAACTTTGCATTATTAACACCTACTTCTAAGCTTTTCCTGAATTGCAGTGGCAAGGCTAGAAGCTACATTTGCCAGATTTTTCCTTTCTGTATTGTTCATGTTTAATGTCTTCCAATGAGAGGAACTCATGAGAAGTTTAGAAGGCAAGAGAAGAAACCATTATTCTCTGGAGGTAATTATAGCCAGAAATATGGGTAGATACAAGCTTCACAGTAGTTTCCCATTGAGCTAAGAGCCACCTGCATTACGCATCAGACCAAGACATTTGGAGGAGTTTTTCAGTGATTCTTGAGATTTGCAGCCACTGCCCACTAATCTTTTGAAACCATCTATTTTATGCTCAGGATGAAATCTTTAGTTTTGGGCTTTTTAGTTTTCAAGTGCAAGTTCCCTGACCTCTGTTCCTCACCTCTTGCAACAGTTGTATAAGCAAGAACTTTTGTTTTTCTCTCCTGAACAAATTCTTACTGATACACTTTCACTTAAAATTTACCCATTATTGACCTGTATCTTTTTTTTTTTTTGGAGTGCAGATTAAATTACCTAATTGATACTTTCATTTACAGCCAAGGACATCTATTGCAGAGTAGTGGAGACAGAATGAACTCTTCAAATATTAATTAATTTTTAAAACTTCATTATTAATATGGAGACACATTGAAATGAATCTACTTCAAACAACACTAAAAATAATCAACTCTATGTATTCAAGGACTTTCAAGGAATGAATACAAAGTTTTAAATTTTTATTTTATTTTTTAAAATAAGAAATTTATTGTCAAATTGGTTTCCATACAACACACAGTGCTCATCCCAAAAGATGCCCTCCTCAATACCCATCACTCACCCTCCCCTCCCTCCCACCCCCCAACAATACTCAGTTTGTTCTCAGTTTTTAAGAGTCTCTTATGTTTTGGCTCCCTCCCTCTCTAACCACTTTTTTTTCCTTCCCCTCCCCCATGGTCTTCTGTTAAGTTTCTCAGGATCCACATAAGAGTGAAAACATATGGTAGCTGTCTTCCGCTGTATGACTTATTTCACTTAGCATAACACTCTCCAGTTCCATCCACATTGCTACAAAAGGGCATATTTCATTCTTTCTCATTGCCACATAGTATTCCATTGTGTATGTAAGCCACAATTTCTTTATGCATTCATCAGTTGATGGACATTTAGGCTCTTTCCATAATTTGGCTATTGTTGAAAGTACTGCTATAAACATCAGAGTACAAGTGCCCCTATGCATCAGCACTCCTGTATCCCTTGGGTAAATTCCTAGCAGTGCTACTGCTGGGTCATAGGGTAGATTTGTTTTTAATTTTTTGAGGAAATTCCACACTGTTTTCCAGAGCAGCTGCACCAGTTTGCATTCCCACCAACAGTGCAAGAGGGTTCCTGTTTCTCCACATCCTTGCCAGCATCTATAGTCTCCTCGTTTGTTCCTTTTAGCCACTCTGACTGGTGGGAGGTGGTATCTGAGTGTGGTTTTGATTTGTATTTCCCTGATGAAGAGTGATGTTGAGCATCTTTTCATGTGCCTGTTGGCCATCTGGATGTCTTCTTTAGAGAAGTGTCTATTCATGTTTTCTGCCCATTTCTTCACTGGATTATTTGTTTTTCAGGTGTAGAGTTTGGTGAGCTCTTTATAGATTTTGGATACTAGCCCTTTGTCCGATATGTCATTTGCAAATGTCTTTTCCCATTCTGTTGGTTGCCTTGTAGTTTTGTTGATTGTTTCCTTTGCAGTGCAGAAGCTTTTTATCTTCATGAGGTCCCAATAGTTCATTTTTGCTTTTAATTCCCTTGCTTTTGGGGATGTGTCAAGTAAGAAATTGCTGCGGCTGAGGTCAGAGAGGTTTTTTCCTGCTTTCTCCTCTAGGGTTTTGATGGTTTCCTGTCTCACATTCAGGTCCTTTATCCATTTTGAGTGTATTTTTGTGAATGGTGTAAGAAAGTGGTCTAGTTTCATTCTTCTGCATGTTACTGTCCAGTTCTCCCAGCACCATTTGTTGAAGAGACTGTCTTTTTTCCATTGGATGTTCTTTCCTGCTTTGTCAAAGATTAGTTGGCCATACTTTTGCATGGTCTAATTCTGGGATTTCTATTCTATTCCATTGGTCTCTGTGTCTGTTTTTGTGCCAATACCATGCTGTCTTGATGATTACAGCTTTGTAGTAGAGGCTAAAGTCTGGGATTGTGATGCCTCCCCCTTTGGTCTTCTCTTCAAAATTACTTTGGCTATTCAGGGCCTTTTGTAGTTGCATACAAATTTTAGGATTTCTTGTTCTAGTTTCGAGAAGAATGCTGGTGCAGTTTTGATTGGGATTGCATTGAATGTGTAGATAGTTTTGGGTAGTATTGATATTTTAACAATATTTATTCTTCCAATCCATGAGCACAGAATGTTTTTCCATTTCTTTATATCTTCTTCAGTTTCCCTCATAAGCTTTCTATAGTTTTCAGCATACACATCTTTTACATCTTTGGTTAGATTTATTCCTAGGTACTTTATGCTTCTTGGTGCAGTTGTGAATGGGATCAGTTTCTTTATTTGTCTTTCTGTTGCTTCATTATTAGTGTATAAGAATGCAACTGATTTCTGTACATTGAGTTTGTATCCTGCAACTTTGCTGAATTCATGTATCAGATCTAGCAGACTTTTGGTGGAGTCTATCAGATTTTCCATGTATAGTATCATGTCATCTGCAAAAAGTGAAAGCTTAACTTCATCTTTGCCAATTTTGATGTCTTTGATTTCCTTTTGTTGTCTGATTGCTGATGCTAGAACTTCCAACACTATGTTAAACAACAGAGGTGAGAGTGGACATCCCTGTCGTGTTCCTGATCTCAGGGAAAAAGCTCTCAGTTTTTCCCCATTGAGGATGATATTAGCTGTGGGCTTTTCACAAATGGCTTTGATGATCTTTAAGTACGTTCCTTCTATCCCGACTTTCTCAAGGGTTTTTATTAAGAAAGGGTGCTGGATTTTGTCAAAGGCCTTTTCTGCATCGATTGACAGGATCATATGGTTCTTATCTTTTCTTTTATTAATGTGATGTATCACGTTGATTGATTTGCGAATGTTGAACCTGCCCTGCAGCCCAGGAATGAATCCCACTTGATTATGGTGAATAATTCTTTTGATATGCTGTTGAATTCGATTTGCTAGTATCTTATTGAGAATTTTTGCATCCATATTCATCAGGGATATTGGCCTCACAGGTTTATATTCTAAAGAAGCTTTGTGCATGTACAACTTGAGACATAGATAAGGTCCATGGCAACATTGTTCTTAATAGCAGAAAAAAGTGAAAATTTCCACAACAAATAAATTATGCTGTTTTTACATAAGGAACATTGTAGAGCAATTATATGCCATATCAATAAATTATAGAAATGAAATATTGAGAGAGCAAAGAGCAAAACTTCAGGAATATGACAAAAATCAGAAACAAAAATTTTGTATGTGTATGTATTATTATGGTCTCCCCCAGGTCCTAGTAACTACCATCATATTCTCCATCCCTATGCACTTGACTTTTCTAGGTACCTTGTGTGAGTGACATCATACAATATTTGTCCTTTTGTGCCTGGCTTGTTTCACTTAGCACAATTATCTTCAAAGTTCATCGATGTTTTAGCATGTGTCAGAATTTTGTTCCTTTTTAAGGCTGAATAATAAACCACATTTTGTTCTGTTGATGGACACTTGGGTTGTTTCCACCTTTCAGCTATTGTGACTAATGCTGCTGTGAACATGGGTACACAAATGTCTGTTTGAGTCCCTTCTGTCTGTTCTTTTGTGTATATACCTAGAAATGGAACTGCTGGGATAATATGGTAATTCTATTTTGGTGGGAACCACAATAATATTTGCCACAATGACTGCACCATTTTACATCCCTACCAGCAGTATACAGGGCTCCAATTTCTTCACTTGCTTGCCATTTGTTGTTTCCTGATTTTTATTTACAATACTCATTTTAATGGTTGTGAATGGTATCTCATTGTGATTTTGATGTGCATTTCCCTAATGATTAGTGACATTGAGCATCTTCTATGTGCTCATGGCCCATTTTTGTATCTTCGTTGGGGAAACGTCATCCAAGACCTTTATCCATGTTTAAGTTATGTTGTTGTTTTTGCCATTGTTGGGTTTTAGAAGTCTTTTTATATTCTGGTTGCCAATCCCTTGTAAGATGCATGATTTGTAAATATTTTCTCCAATTCTCTATCCACTCCTATACTTTTAACTTATTGGTGTCTTTATATTTAAAGTGGGTTTCTTATAGGCACATATAGTTGAGTCTTATCTTTTTATCACCTCTGATGGTTTCCATCTTTTAATTGATATATTTAATCCATTCACATTTAAAGTGATTGTTGATGTCTTTGGATTATTATCTACCATATTTACCTGTTTTCTATCTGTCACACTTGTTCTTCCTTTCTCTCTTCCCCATTTTTCTGTCTGCTCTGCTCTTGAGCATTTTATGTAATTCTATATCCTTTTTTCTCTTAGCATTCTTAAAACTTCTTTAAAATATTTTAAATTACTACCTTTGTTAAATGTGTATTTACAATAAAAGTGCACTTTCTTTTTTTTAATTTAAATTCCAGTTACTTAACATACAGTGTAGTGTTAGTTTCAGGTGTAGAATTTAGTGATTCAACATTTCCATACATCACCTGGTGCTCAACACAAGTGCACTCCTAATCCCCATCATCTGTTTAACCCATCCCCCCCCTCAATCCACCTCCCCTCTGGTAATCATCAGTTTCTTCTCTATAGTTGAGAGTGTATTTCTTAGTTTGCCTCTCTCTTTTTTACCCTCTGATCATTTGTTTTTGTTTTTAAATTCCACATATGAGTGAAATCATGTGGTATTTGTCTTTCTCCAATTGACTTATTTTGCTTAGCTTAATACTCTCTAGCTCCATCCATGTCATCACAAATGGCAAGATTTCATTCTTTTTGATGGCTAATATTCCATTGTGTGTGTGTGTGTCTGTATGTGTGTGTGTGTGTGTGTGTGTGTGTGTGTGTGTGTGTGTGTGTGTGTGACATCTTCTTTATCCATTCATCAATTGATGGATATTTGGGTTCTTTCCATAATTTGGCAATTGTTGATAATGCTGCTATAAACATCGGGGTCCATGTATCCTTTTGAATTAGTATTTTTGTATTCTTTGAGTAAATACCTAGTAGTACAATTGCTGGATCATAGGGTAGTTCTATTTTTAACTTTTTGAGGAACCTCCATACTGTTTTCCACAGTATCTGTACCAGTTTGCATTCTCACCAATAGTGTAAGAGTGTTCCCCCCTCACGGCATTCTCACCACACCTGTTGTTTCTTGCGTTGTTAATTTTAGCCATTCTGACAGGTGTGAGGTGGTATCTCAACGTGGTTTTGATTTGTATTTTCTTGATGGTGAGAGATGTTAAGCATCTTTTCATGTGTCGGCCATCTGGATGTCTTCTTTGGAAAAATGTCTGTTCATGTTTTCTGCCCACTTCTTAACTAGATTATTTATTTTTGGGGTGTTGAGTCTGGTAAGTTCTTTATAGATTTTGGATTCTAACCCTTTATCTGATATGTTATTTGCAAATATCTTCTCAGATTCCATACATTGCTTTCTAGTTTTGTTGATTGTTTCCTTCCTAAAACCTGTGCAGAAGGTTTTTATTTGGATGAAGTCCCAATAATTTATTTTTCCTTTTGTTTCCCTTGCCTCAGTAGACATATCTAGTAAGAAACTGCTACAGCCAATGTAAAAGAGATTACTTACCTGTACTCTCCTCTAGGATTTTCATGGTTTCCTGTCTTACATTTAGGTCTCTCATCCGTTTTGAATTTATTTTTTGTATGGTATAAGAAAGTGGTCCAGTTTCATTCTTCTGCATGTCACTGTCCAGTTCTCCCAACGCTATTTGTTGAAGAGCCTGTCTTTTTTCCATTAGATATTCTTCCCTGCTTGGTTGAAGAATAATTGACCATATAGCTGTGGGTTCGTTTCTGGGTTTTCTATTCTGTTCCATTGATCTATGTGTCTATTCTGGTGCCAGTACCATACCATCTTGATCACTACAGCTTTGTAATATAATTTGAAGTCCAGAATTGTGATATCTCCAGCTTTGCTTTTCTTTTTCAAGTATGTTTGGCTCTTCAGGGTTTTTTGTGGCTCCATAAAAATTTTAGGGTTGTTTGTTCTAGCTCTGTGGAAAATACTGGTGGTATTTTGGTAGGGATTACATTAAATGTGTAGATCGCTTTGGGTAATACAGACACCATGATCCTGGACAGCTGTGCCACATCAGCAAGAGCCAGGGCTGTTGGGATCCAGGTGTGTGCTTAGCCCTTGAGCTGTACTGAAAAGACCTCCTTGGCAGAGATGAGCCCTGCTTTGTGTCTGGGTGACCCCTGTAGCCACTGAGAAGAATGGTAACTCAGTGTTATCAGCAACCTGGCTATGGGTTATATTCAGGGAATGATTTTGAAATAACTTCACAAGGTGCAAACTGGAGACTTATCAGGGGCCTCGTGGCTCCCTCCTGAACCAGGCATTAACCCTTTAGTTCCTAATCATGGAGAAGCCTCGGGAGGTCAATTGGGTAAGCTCAATGCCTGTTTACCACATGGATTGGATGTTCTTCAGTATGTAGTTGGTAAGGCTGTGTATATGCATGCCCATGGATTATCAGTCTTGGTGGCATCCCTCCTCCCCACATCCCTCACCCTTTAAACCTCCCCATGGGAAAGGCTCACACACTGATGATATAATCAAAGCACAGACTTGAACAGGGAACACAGCCATCCCAGGTGGCTGTAAGCTCTAAGGGCTCTGGCCCAGCTACCTCTTTGGGACAAGTTGACACTAACATGACTGAGTTCCTGAACTAATGATTGTCCAAGATAGTGGACCTCAGAACCACACGGCCCTGGACATTACCTTAACTAGTGAGGGAAAGTGTAAGGGGTATTGTAAGTACCCTTATCTGGAAAACCAGATCTCACCTAGGATTTATGAGGCCCCAGCCAAGGGGGATTGGCCACGATGTGCATGGAAAAGGGGCTGGGACCTTCTAGGGTATTTCTGGACTAAATCAATTGTACAAGGAGTTTCAGAAATCCTAGTTCATGAGCAGCAGGAATGAGGCTCAGCTGTAGCCTTAGATTCTGCATCACAAATATTTTCCCTGGATACAAAACCAGCAGGAAAAGGAATCATAAGGCCAGAGGCAAGAGTCCCAAGAGGATTCAAATCTAAGGTAAAGGGTCAACCATGGACCTGATAGAGGGTGATGGAGGAGGTGAAATCCTGCCTGCCCTTAGTCCACTGGTGAATAATCTTCCTCTGGCCTTTTCCTTTTTGTATTGTACATTTTCATGTTTTTACAATTTTTCCACATTTAGCACAGATGGAATTCTAGAGATTGACCTTGAAATCTACAGTTCCTAGTTGGTTGTCAAAAGAAACCTAAACGAGACAAGTAGAAAATATTCCTCTTCCTCTAAAACTAGAAAAGCAGCCACCACCCTGGGTGAGGAAATCGTCCTTGCAAATGTCTAATTTAAAGACACACACATTTCAGAGGTTATAACCATGCCCTGTGAAAGCACCTCCACCTGTCAATCCCAGGAGTTCTGAGGGATATAGTCTGAGCTCCTTGTCCAGGTTAATGGCACTGAAATGCTTATATCTATCAAATAACCCAACAACTCTGCAAGACTTATTTGAAAGAGAAATGAGAGCATCCGTACCTTATTTAAATTAACACAGGAATGAAAGGACAAAACTGCAATTCCCAGGCTACAGAGAAACAGGATTTTAATATAATATTCAAATATAAGATTTGCTATTTATAACAAATAAATATTGGCACTCCCCACATGGTAAATAATTTTTTTGCCTTTTATACAAATGACCTCCCCAAATCCTTCCTCTCCCTAACCTCATTCTTGTGTGGTCTTATAAAGTTCAGGTTGCATTGGCGAATGGTACATGCAGCTGCATGAGATTTGACATTAACGTTTCCCAGCTGGGCTCCTCCTCCACAGTATAGCT
Source organism: Felis catus (assembly GCF_018350175.1). Taxonomy (NCBI): domain Eukaryota; kingdom Metazoa; phylum Chordata; class Mammalia; order Carnivora; family Felidae; genus Felis; species Felis catus. Next base: position 81,538,732 of record NC_058380.1, on the reverse strand, counting down.
AGAGGGACTAGCTGAGCTACGCTGGGTGTTTTAGCAAAGTCCCTGCTGCTGAATTAGGACTGCATCTGAGCTGGTCACAAGACTTGGAGTGGGAGCTGCCACTGGTACTGAGCTCTGTGTTGGGAGCCTGGCTGCTGAAAGAAAGGGCTGGCTTAATTTGGGGGGGCGGGGAGGTCCTGAAGGACATCCATCTCCTGCCCCTGCCTCTCACTGCACTCTGTTAGAGGCACTGTACTAAGTACTTGGTCAGTCACCAGCATACACTGCCTCCAGCTTTCTGATAGATCATATAGCATCATCACTCCATTTCACAGAAGAGGAAACTGAGGCCCAGGGAGGTGAGGCAACTGGCCCCATTGCAGGGTTCACTAGCAGTGAGGCTGGGATCCCAGCTCCAGGCTGTCAGACTACCCAAGCCTGAACCTATTTTTTTTTTTTAATTTTTTTAGTGTTCATTGATTTTTGAGGGAGAGAAACAGTGTGAGTGGGGAAGGGGCAGAGAGAGTGGGAGACACAGAATCTGAAGCAGACTCCAGGCTGTGAGTTGTCAGCACAGAGCCCAATGCTGGGCTCGAACTCATGAACCCTGAGATAATGACCTGAGCCAAAGTTGTCAGAGGCTTAACTGACTGAACTACCCAGGTGTTCCCCCCACCCCACCAAGCCTGCACTTATACACAAATCTTTGAGTACCAGGAGACCACCCTGCCAGCCCTGGTCTGGGCACTCCACAGCGTCAGGATGGTGTGTTTTTTCTTGGCCTTGAAGGTGTTGCTGGCCAACTCAAATGAGGGCTCTAATTGACATGACAGTTTGTAGCTACCAGACAGAGGGTCAGCTATGAGGCTACCAGGGACCACACTCAGGTCTCCCTCCTAGTACCTACCTAGAAGCTGGAGTCTGGGCACCTAGCTATTACCAGGCAACAGGATTTGACACTAACCAAAGGGAGGGCCATGGACACAGATCTCTGGGGCTGGTTCGCAGAGAGAGAGCCTGCCTCTGCCATCCCCAATTCTTGTCCTGGCTTCACCTCTCTATCTTGCTGAGCACATCCATGGCCCAGAACCAGGCCCCAGTATTCTTGCCAGGCACAATGCTTTAATTGTTGCATGCCAACTGGAGGAGCTCAGTCTGGGCATTCATTTCCAACTCCTGGAGCCAGAGGAAGGACAAGATGTCGACAAGGCCTGGGTGGGGAGCACCTGGAAAAATTCTTGAATATATCTTTTGGTGCATGTATTATGCATCCCTGAATTGTATAGAGAGCAGTATATACAAAGTTGCATACACCTATTATTGCATTTATTTAGGATCTTGAGCAAAATTTTGTTTTTTTAAACCATTTTTTAAGATATAATTGACATACAAAAAGCTGTATATAATTGGTGTGTACAACTTGATGAATTTGAAGACAAGTATTCAGCCATGAAACCACCCCAATCAAGGTCATAAATGTATCTATTTCCTCCAAAAGTTTCCTCCTGCCCCCCCTTTTTTTCTTTTGTGGGTAAGAGCATATCTTAGTCTGTTTGTACTGTTATAACAGAATACCATGAATGGGATGGCTTAAACAACAAACATTTATTTCTCACAGTTCTGGAGGCTAAAGGTCAAGACCAAAGCACCAGCAATTTCTGTGTCTGGTGAGAATCCACCACCTGATTCATATACTGTCATTTTCTTGCTATGTCTGCACATGGCAGACGGGATGAGAGAGCTCTCTTGAGTCTCTTTCATAATCCTATTCATAAGGACTACACTACCATGACCTCATCACTCCCAAAGGCCCCACATTCTAATGCCATCACATTGAGGGTTAAGATTTCAACAAAGAAATAGGGGGCACAAACATTCAGTCGATGGCAGAGCACTTAAAATAAGACCTAACTTTTTAGCAAAATTTTAAGTATACAATACAGTATTGTTAACTATAGACACTCTTCCAACACAATTTTGAGTTGAAGTAGTGCAATTGATATCCTCACCTTGTTCCTGATCTTAGTAGGAAAGCATTTAGTCTTTCACTGTTAATGTTATGTTAATGTTATGATGTTGGCCTTAGGCTTTTCATAGATACCCTTATAGTCTAGGGAGTTTTTCTCTATTGCTAGTTTTTTAAGATTGTTTTAAAATCAAGAATGGATGTTGAATTTTGTCAAAATTTTTTTCTTCATATATTAAGATGATCATTAGAGTTGCTTCAGTAGTCTATTAAAATGATAAATCATGGGAATCTACCCCTGAAGCCAAGAGCACACTGTATACACTGTATGTTAGCTAATGTGACAATAAATTATATTTAAAAATAAAATGAAGTGAAATAAAATAAGATAAAATAAAATGATAAGTCACAACAATTGAGTTTTAAAAGTTAAACCAAATGCATTGCTACAATGAAACCTAGCTGGCCAAGGTGCTTTAGCCTTTTTATATATTGTTGGATTTGACTGATTAAAATTTTGGTAATGATTTTTGCACCAACGCAAAAAGATGTCTGTGATTTTCTTATATTTTTACAGGTTTGGTGTCAGAGTAATGCTGGCCTCAGAGAATGTTTGGGAAATTCCTTTCTTTACAGTATTCTAGGAGAGCTTGTGGAGAACTGGTATTATTTCTTATTTAAATGTTTAGTATAATTAACACATGAGGCCATCTGTGCTTGTAATTCTTTTATGCAGTGACCACAAATTCAATTTCTTTCTTTTAAATTAATTTATTTAAATTCAAGTTAGTTGGGGCGCCTGGGTGGCGCAGTCTGTTGAGCGTCCGACTTCCGCCAGGTCACGATCTCGCGGTCTGTGAGTTCGAGACCCGCGTCGGGCTCTGGGCTGATGGCTCAGAGCCTGGAGCCTGTTTCCGATTCTGTGTCTCCCTCTCTCTCTGCCCCTCCCCCGTTCATGCTGTGTCTCTCTCTGTCCCAAAAATAAATTCAAGTTAGTTAACATACAATGTTGTGTTGGTTTCAAGAGTAGAACACAGTGATTCATCACTTACATATAACACCCAGTGCTCATCCTAACCACAAATTCAATTTCTTCAATACATAATTTCTTATGTATTTCTTCTTCTGTGAGATTTGGGATTTTTTGTGATTCAAGGAATTTGTGTGTCTCGTCACAGTTGTCAAATTTATTGACTAAGTTATTCATAACAGTCTCTTATTTTTCTTTGAATATCTATAGAATCTGTAGTGATGTCATTTCTCATTCTTCATATCAGTAATTCATATCTTTTTCTTTCATCTTTCCCAGTTAGTCTGGCTAAAGGCTTATTGATTTTATTGTTCTTCTAAAAGAACCAAGTTTTGGTTTAATTAAATCTTTCTGTTATTCTTCCTTTTTCTATTTTATTAATTTTGTCATTAGTTTATTGTTTCTTCTGGTTACCTTGTGTTTAATTTGATCTTTCTTTCTTGAAGTATAGTGACACACAATGTTATGTTATTTTTAGATGTACAACACAGTGCATTGACAGTTCCATACCTTATGCAGTGCTCATCATGACATGTATAGTTACTGTCTGTCACCATACAATGTTATTACAATATTATCGACCATATTCCTTATGCTATACTTTTCATCCCCATAAGTTTTCAATTTTATAACTAGAAATTTGTACCTCTTAATCTCCTTCACCTCTTCATGCATTCCCCAAGGCCATTCTTTTTCTTTTATGTAAGCATTTACTGCTATATTATTTTGAAGTTTGATTACTGAATTATAGTTGACATATAGTGTTGGATTTAGGTGTACAACACTAGTGACTCAACAGTTCAGTGCATTACTCAGTGCTCACCATGATAAATGTCGTTAACATCCGTCACTATAAATATCACAGTATCATTAACTGTATTCCGTATGCTGTAATTTTCATCCCTGTTATTTATTTATTTTATAAATAGAAGTTGTTACCTCTTAAACTTTTCGCCCTAGTTTTCTCATCCTTCCAAAATTTTTGCCTCCAGCTACCACCAATTTCTTGTCTGTATTTATGAATCTGTTTCCATTTTCTCTTTTTTTCCCCCTTTACTGCTTTAGCTGCATGTCACATGTTCAGTATGTTTTGTTTTTATTTTAGCTCTAAAGCTTTATAGTTTCACTTTTTATTTCTTCTTCAATTCATGGGCTATTTTTAAATGCGCTACTGAGTTTCCAAATATTTGGAGAATTTTCAGATATCTTCTTGTTATTGATTTCTATTTAATTACATTGTGGTCAGAGAATGCTCTTTGTATGATTTAAATCTATTTAAATTAGTTGAGACTTATTAGATTGTTCAGAGTTCATTCATTTCTCCTGGTCTCTAATGCTACCATCCTGACATGAGAGACTTAAATCCCTTGTCTATATTATTCCAGTATTATAATTTCCCTACTTTTACATTTGTCTTCTTCCCATCTAGTCTCAACAAAAGAGCCAGAAGGATACTTTTAAAACTCTTTCTGGCTCTTTTGTTGAGACTAGATAGAAAGAAGACAAGTGTAAAAGTAAGATATGGTCTTGAACTTAAGACAGATCAACCTCTACTGATGACTTTCTATTGGTTTCTCAAGTCATGCACAGTCAGACCAAAGACCTAACTGCCTACAAGGCCTTACCCAAACAGATTCCTTGTTACTTCTAACCTTTATCTCCTACCAATCCTGATAGTCAATCTAGCCTCCTTTCAGTTTCTCCAATATGCGAAGCATTCTCCCATCTCAGACCCTTGGCAGTTTCTACTCCCGCTGTCTAAAATGTTCCATCCCTTAGATAAAAACAGCAACTTTTTTTTCCTGTTCCTCTGAAGCTGTTTTCTTAAATCCTTCCTTCTTACAGAAGCCTACTCTGACACTAGACCACTTGAAATTTCTGTGCCATCCTCAACACTCCTTGTCCCTGTCACCTTGCTCATAAAAAGAAACTTATAGGGCGCCTGGGTGGCGCAGTCGGTTAAGCGTCCGACTTCAGCCAGGTCACGATCTCGCAGTCCGTGAGTTCGAGCCCCGCGTCAGGCTCTGGGCTGATGGCTCGGAGCCTGGAGCCTGTTTCGGATTCTGTGTCTCCCTCTTTCTCTGCCCCTCCCCCGTTCATGCTCTGTCTCTCTCTGTCCACCAAAAAAATAAAAACGTTGAAAAAAAAATTAAAAAAAAAAAGAAACATATATAACTTAATATAATTAAGTGATATAAAACTCATTATCTCATAACATATCATATGCTTTACATATTTTTTTTGACTGATAGTGTCCTCCCTCTATAACATCAATTCCTCAAAGGGAGAAAATTTGACTTGTTAGAATATAAGTAGTTATAGAATACAAATTTATTTTTTTGATTAAAAAATGTTTTATGTTCATTTATTTTTGAGAGAGTGAGAGTCAGACAGAGGAAAATCAGGGGAGGGGCAGAGAAAGAGGGAGACACAGAATTCAAAGCAGGCTCCAGGCTCTGAGCTGTCAGCACAGAGCCTGATGCGGGGCTCAAACTCATGAACTGCGAGATCATGACCCGGGCCGAAGTCAGACGCTTAACCAACTGAGCCACCCAGGTGACCCTAGAATACAAGTTTACTTAATAAGTGATATCCCAAGCATAAATTTATCTTTGCTTCAACTAGAAATGAATTGTCTCAGTTTGGACAGAAACAATCCTCATTTTTCCAAACAAGAAGGAAGAAAAATAGAGACAATTGCACCAAGGAGAGTCCTGTAGAGGGAAAAAGACTTAGGATCATGCACTGTGTTAAGAGCATTGATTGCCTTATGCATCTCTGTTGGGTTCTTTCCACCATGAGCACAATAGAATTAATGAGAGAAGCTAAAAGCTTTGCATTTTATTGAGTGTTTAGGAAGTTGTGATACAATGTTTTATTAATCAGCTACCTCATTAAGAAGACAAGTATTTTAAACTTCCTTGCTCTGAAAACTAGGAACTACACTATGTTTCTATAGCTCTGGGGAACTAGTTTCTGTAGAGAAACTAAAATATGGACTATCATTAATTTTTATGCAATGATTTTTAATGACACCTTAATTGCTAAAGCAACTCAATTTTATAAACATTAAAAGTGACTCAAATAAGGGGTGCCTGGGTGGCTCGGTTGAGCGTCGGACTTCGGCTCAGGTCATGGTCTTGTGGTTCGTGGGTTCAAGCCCCAGGTCGGGCTCTGTGCTAACAAGCAGCTCAGAGCCTGGAGCCTGCTTCGGATTCTGTGTGTGTGTCTCTCTCTGCTGCTCATGCTCTGCCTCTCTCTGTCTCTCAAAAATAAATAAATGTTAAAAAAAATTTTTTTAAGTAACTCAAATAAGATGTCAAATACACATTTCACTCTGTATTTAACAAGTATTGTCTCAGGGGCACTGGGCTAGCCCAGTCAGTGGAGTGTGTGACTCTTGATCTCAGGGTTGTGATTTCAAGTCCTACTTGGGTGTAGAGATTACTTAAAATCATTTTTAAAAACACATTTGACAGTTCCAGTATTCAGCTTGGAAGTGAAGAATTTAAAGAGTGAGAGGAGAACTTTATGAAATTTTATTTCATACTTATAGCCCCTGGGAGTATACGGATCACAAATAGGAAGGACTATTGAAAGGAGGGTGTATGGAGCAAAAAGTAACATTGGTCACCTGAGTACACAGTTTTTGAGGAGAACTCTGGGTCAGTGGGTCAGTGGATGACATAAGAACAAGAATAGGGGACTGTCACTTTGGAGAATAAGATTTCCTTTCTGAGAAGTTGCCCCATGGCTCCTTTTATATCTCTGTTCCTCAGGCTGTAGATGAAGGGGTTCAGCATGGGGGTGACCACTATGTACATCACTGAAGCAATTATGTCTTTGTCATTGGAGTTGCTTGATGATGGGAAAAAGTGCAGTACCGTGATTGTCCCACAGAACAGAAATACCACAGAGAGGTGGGAGCCATAGGTGGCCAAAGCTTTATATATCCCCTTGATCGAGGGAAATCTCAGGATGGTGGCCCCAATGCGACCATAAGAGACTAGAGCACCAATAAATGACAGGGTAATGACCAATTCCCCAACAGTGAAGATAAAAACTTCATTGAGGTAAGTGAGCTGGAGAGTTTAAGCAGGGCAGCAAGGTCACAGAAGAAGTGGGAGATGGTGTTGTCAGCACAAAAGGACAGTTGAGCCAGGAAGATGGTGTGGGACAGGGCACTTGTACAGGAGAGGGAACCAGGATCCAGCCAGAATAAATATACACAGCTTCTCCCTCATGATGGTGGTGTAGTGTAAAGGGTGGCAAATGGCCATGTACCTCTCATATGCCATCACTGCAAGAAGAAGTTTATTGATACAGCCAAAAAAATATGGAAAAAATATATCTGTGTTACACAGCTTGCATAGGGGATGGACTGATCCCAAGTATGCATGTTTATCAGCATCTTGGGGATGGTGACAGATGAGAAGGAGACATCAGTGAAGGCCAAGTGGCTGAGGAAGAAGTACATGGGGGTGTGGAGGCGAGAGTCCACCCTGATGAGCAGGATGATGAGCAGGTTCCCCAGCACCATGATCAGGTACATGCCCAGGAACAGGGTGAAGAACATGGCCTGCTGCTCTGGCTGGATGGGGAGCCCCAGGAGAAGGAACTCAGACATGCTGTTCTGGTTCTCCCTCCTTATGCAGCTTTCTGTCTGCTTAGATTGAAGGAATATAGGGAATGTTCCAGATGATAAATAGCAATAGTGGCAATCATAGCAGGCAATCATAGCAGGGTTATTTACTTTCTACTGAGGAATTCCTCAGGGTATTTCCCACATTCTATGGCCTGAATCCCCACCCTTCCCATCAGAGCTCCAATGACCAAGAAAATTCCCAACAATGTAAACCAGGGGAAATTTCTTTCTTCATCTAACAATGTGTTGGACACCATATTCTTTCCTGGAGAAAAAAGAAAGAGAACTCACATTCTAAAGAGTAGCCTGTTCCAGGGGCACCTGGGTGGCTTAGTTGGTTGAGTGTCCAACTTCGGCTCAGGTCATGATCTCACAGCTCATGAGTTCGAGCCCCGAGTCAGGCTCTGTGGTGACAGCTCAGAGCCTGGAGCCTGCTTCAGATTCTGTGTCTCCCTCTCTCTCTCGCTCCCCCTCCACTGCTCACACTGTCTCTCTCTCTCAAAAATAAACATTAATTTAAAAAAAAAAAAGAGTAGCCTCTTTAAGCACAGTTTCAGAGCAGTGTATCTGTGACTAGACATCTGGTAAGTTCTGGCCCCATGCCTTTCTAGCTAGTCTCCACAGCTTACTCTCTCTTAGCCTCAGTTCGCACTTCTGCAGGGTAAGTATAGCATGCCTACACATAAGGTTCGCAGAAGAATTAAGTGACTCAGTGAGAGAATATTAGAACAGAGTTCTTCATATAGTAAACACACAGATATGTCATCTGACATCTTCATTCCAGTGTAGGTGTCCAAATAAATCCTGGGTTGATCTTTAGAAACCCAATGTACCAGAAATGTGAGGTGGGCACTAGCAAGAAACAGGTAGCTGCTCTAAAAGTTGTGTTAACCTGTGTGAGCTCTCACCTTCCCAAGGAAACTGCACAGACACACCTCCTAAAGCCTGGGGTTAATTTCCCAATGGAATTTAGCTTGCCATATTTTATTTAATTTGAGAAAAATAAATTATACTTCACCCATCTCTATATTTGTCCATTTCTCTGCTTCTATCTTCAGCAAATCGAACTGGCTCAGATCTAAGTATTCACATGTAGTAAAGCATCTGAATATTTGTCCTAGGGCCTGAGAGCTAGTAGATGCTATGATTGGTGATGCCTGTTAGAATTAATATTGACCTGATTGACATGACTATTTTCCATTAGTGATCTTAATGTAATTGCGACTTATTGAACAAGTATTCTAATATGTGCCAGACAAAACAAAGGGATTTTTGCACATGCATATTGCATATATATGTGTGATTGCTACATCTAGTGTATGTGTGTGCATGTGCATATGTGCTAAAGCTAAGAAATGTTAAGAAACCAGCCCGTGGTCACACAGCCAGGAACTGCTGGAGTCACCATTCTTTATTCATTTCTTTAATTTTCTGCTGCTATTGAACATACTCTTCCTCCCCTTCTGTAGTTGAGCAGAAGAGCTCAATTTGAGCTCAAATTTCAGTGAGACACTTTGAGACACATTTCAGTGTTTGAAAGAGGAATTCTGTGTTCTGTAGCACCTCAACCACCAGCTCAGATGTCTGCCATCACTCATTCCTGCAGCCATCTATGTTCCTACAGCCTACATCTTACAAATGCCTTTCACATACTGTCAATAGTACGCAATCAATATCTATTGTGTCTGAAAAGAAGAGAGCACAGTGACTTTTTCCTTCCATTCTCCTAACATGAGGAGTGAAGTCACTTCTACACATACACTCTGTAGTCTATGTGGTGGTGGCACTTGATCTCAGAAGCAAGTTTTGGATGCTCTTGTCACTAGAGGCAGACACTTCCCGTTGCTGTGAGGGACAGCGGCCAATAGAGTTCAAATACCCACACTCCTGGAGAAGGAAACTGGAATTAACACACAGGGCTCCATATCTAGTAGTAGATTCTTATTCCAGGCCAGGGGGATTCTCAGGGACACTAGGACATTGGGAGGAAGGAGGTGACTTTACTCCCCTACTGAGAACTTGCTGCTTATTGACAGTTGCTGGGTGACTAGAGTCAAGACCTCTGGCTTCTCTGGGGTGGACTGCAGAGGGAGCCAGAAATCCTGATGCAGGAATGGTGCCAAGACATCAGGGGCAAGCCAGTAGGAAGGGAACCTTCACCTGTGTATAAATATCACTGTGACCTATACTCAGCAGTGAAGCTGTAACCTAAGGTTTGAAAGAGGATCCTTGCACAGGCTTGCTGTTACAACTGTCACAACATATTCTCCTGCCTTAGAGTTACCTGAATGTAGTCAGTTCAGTCAGCCTCCATTGGGGGAATAATTACACAGCAGGCTACTGTTTACTGGGTGCTCACTGTGTGCCTGAAATGGATAAAACTGTTGTAAATGATATCCTGCAAATGCTATTATTATCCTCATTTATGTTTAAGGCTGCTGGCCTCAAATCAAATGTCACGTTGCAAAATTGTTGTGTGGCAACCACCAGATTCTGAGGACACCAGAACCTGAACACTTACCCAGACTACCCTGCTCCCAAAATTTAAATATGGACAATGCTAAACTCTGGAATGAGAAATATCTAGGGCTATGGGTCCATTATCAGAACACTCAACTCACATAGTCTGATGAACCCAGTGGGGCTTAAGGAAGATCCAATTTAAAAGTGCTTTGCTGGGTTCTGGTCTGAATCAAAGGGAACATCAGAAAGTTAGACTGTTCCTTTCAAAGGCATGCACATGCACACACACACACACACACCTACACCTACACACACACACACACACACACACACACACACACACACACACACTGCTTTGTTAGAGTTGTAAGCCCCCACTTTTTTTCATCCCTTCTGGGTGAGTTTAGTAGGGGTGTGAGTTTGTAAAACTCATAATAAAGACACCTCTATACCTATAGTCAATCTCTCTCTCTCTCTTTCCTTCACACGCATACACACTCCAACACACATATTGTTGGATGATTTGCTATTCTCTCCTACATGTCTAGATTCATGCCTTCGATGTAAATAATCAAGGTACAAATATATTTCACACAAAGTTCATAAATAAACACACAGTCATATATGAAAAACACTCACAATGCACAGAATCATACAAAGAACTAACAAACAACATATAATTGAGATGCAAACACATAGGTACTCCCAGACAGTCACAGATATTCAAATCACAACACACAGAATCACACAAAAAATACACAGATAACATAGATGTAATCTTTAAAGTACACACATTGCTCAAAGGAGATTTCTAGCCTTGCCTGATTAATGTACATTCCAGGTGGAAATTTTCTGTGTGTGCCAGTGACACACAAGTATAGAAATACACAGAACACATGCACTTAGTCTCATATTCACATACATACCTATTTACAGGGGCAGAATCCTGGCCCCTTCAGTCCCCTCAGTAAGCTCAAATACCTTCTGTTCTGGGCTGTTACCTTAGTCCTCACTTTCGGTCTGAGAGACCCAGGGATCAAAGGACAAGATGCACCCTCTGTAGTCTGAGGACCTTCACAGACTTGCATGTCTATTTACTAGCAACAGAACAGTGGGCAGAGGTTTTTATTTTACAGCAGACATAAAACACAGGGGGAAAGACACCCAGGATCTTCAATAAAGAAACAGTCATCATAAGTTAATTGAAAAAATTCCTTTAGCCTCTTGGGGAGAAACCTGTGCAGGGGCCAGGAGGGCTGAACCCCTGGAGTATTAGGGACAATGTCTCTGATGTAGGTGACACTCTAGGCTCCCTTCTCTTTGGTTCAGTGGTTCTCTTTGGCAGGAGGAACCAAAATCATTCTGGGCATTGTAAGTATCCACAGTGATGGTCTGTCCCTATATCACAGAGCAAGACTTCTATGCAAGCCTCCTCTGAAGCTCACAGACCCCCTAATTACCTGGAGAAGCTCTGTGGGGCAGGGGCTGCACCTCACTCAGAAGGTAGAAGAATGAACGATGGACCTCCATGGGGTTTTGACAAAGAGACTCCTAGAACTGAGTTTGGACACGGCCACTTACTGTGAGCTCCTGAACAGTTTAATTCAGTTCTATAACATTCAGGCTTTCAGTGTTGAAGTGGGGATATTGGGGTTAGAATAGTATCTTCCTCATGAGCTTGTTTTGAGGATTGCATGAAACAATCTATTTAGAGTTCTTCTCATAACTCTTGGTACATGTAAATGTCCATATGTATTAGGGTTTATCACCAATAATTTTTTAATCTCAGAAGACTTGAGCGTGAGGAAATTATTAAATCAATGCATTCATTCATTTGTTCTTTTTTTGATAAATATTTATTAAAGATTTCATAAAGGTGACAATCTAGGCTATGGAGCACAGCAATAAATAAAATAGAAATACGTCATCTGGCAGAGCCTAAATTTAAGGAGAGGAAGCAAACAAAAACCAAAACAAAAAAATCAATGCACAACAAAACAAACACACAAAAAACACAACAGCAAAATCCATGACATGGTAACTGGTGGAAAGTGTCATGGAGTAAAAGCAAGGAAGAGACATGAAGTAGTCCAGATTTATGTATTTTTTATTTAAGTTCATTCATTTATGTTTAATAATCTCTACACCCATTGTGGGGCTTGAACTCACAACCCTGAGATCAAGAGTCATGCTCTTTTGGCTGAGCCAGCCAAGTACTCCAATACAGATTTAAATAGGGTGGTCAAAGTAGGTGTCCGGGGAAGGTGAGATATGATTTAAATTTTTTTTAATTGTTTTCTTTTTGTTAACATTTATTTATTTTTGAGAGACAGAGCATGAGCAAGGGAGGAGTGAAGAGAGAGGGAGACACAAAATCCAAAGCAGGCTCCATGCTCTAAGCCATGAGTACAGAGCCTGATGCCAGGCTCGAACTCACCAACTGTGAGATCATGAGCCAAAGTCGGATGCTTAATGGACTGAGCCACCCAGGTGCCCCTGATTTAAAAAATAGTTGATTAGAATGGGAATATTTCTATTAAACTTCTATTATCTGAAGAGGAAACCTCAGACTCCAGCAAAGAATTTATTAAATCTACAGAAAACTGACTCATAATACAAAATCTACATTTTGCCCTATTATTCTCAATGTCAACTCATGGTTATAGCTTCCAGCACTGTAATTGCTGAGATGGCTGCCTCAGATATTCTCTCTCTCTCTCTCTCTCTCTCTCTCTCTCTCTCTCAAAAGTGCATGATTTTCTAAGGTCATGCTAAAGGCTCTCTCAGTCCAGAAGCTTCCTAAATCATCAATCTTGAAACACATATATCTCCCCCCAGATATGATGGGGCTCATTTACTCTACCCCAAAAAATGTGTAGGTATACCAAAGAAAGTAACGTTCAGTTGACTATTCTCTTTGCTCAGTTGTCTAGCATGTATGTCTGGACACATAGAAGGGATACAATAACCATTGAAGTTGGCATATCAGCTCCCTTTCTATAGACAAGAGGGGAAAAACACTAAGCCAATATCCAACACTGACAACACCAAATGTTGACAAGGTTGTGGAGCAACAGGAAGTCTCATTCATGGCTCCTGAGAGTGCAAACTGATACGGCCACTTTGGAAGACAGTTTCGCTGTTTCTTATAAAACTAAACATACTGTTACCATCATGTGATCTTGCAATCACACTCCTTACTTTTTATTCAAATGAGTTGAAAACTTATATCCACACAAAACCCTGAACAGATGTTTATAGAAGCTTTAGTCATAATTGCCAAAACTTACGAGCAACCAAGATACCCTTTAGCAGGTCAATGAATACTTGAGGGGCATCTGGAGGGAAATTCACAGGGTGTCTGTCTTGGTCCTTCCAGGATACTATAACAAAATATCACAGACTGGGTGGCTTATGAGCAACAGAAATTTATTTCTCATAGTTCTGGAGGTTGGCATATTGGGTATCTAGTTTGGGCTTTCTCCCTATTTCACAGACAACCATCTGTCTTCTCATTGTGTCTTCACATGGTGAAGGGGCAAGGGTGCTGTCTGGGATCACTTGTATAACCCCATTCATGAGGGCCCCAACCTTATGACTTAATCACCTCCCAAAGTCTCCACCCCCAAATACCATCACATTGGGGACTAGGTTTCAACATATCAATTTTCCATAGCATATACTAATTAAGCAGTGGATTAGAACAATTCCTTCTGAGCCATTTCACTTTATTTCAGTTGTTTTGGATGATTTCCCATTTCATGTTAAACTAGATAATACTGCTACCAAGATGACTGACCTCTTTTTTCTTTTCTCTGAATTTTTTGATATGTTTCTAAAGGCCATTTTCTACACTTTTCAAACACAATAAATTTCAGAGTTTTTTCACTTATTTCTTGGTGTTATTTCAACCTTATGGTTTTTTTTTCTTTGACTTCTGGATTCTGGCTTCCTGTTAGGTTAAGCCATGTGAAACCTGAAATCAAGATTCCCTCCTCCCTGCCAGGCTAGAGCTCGATTCACCTACATTCTTCTACAAATGACTAGCTCATTCCAGGGGACCCTTGTTCAGTTAGAACACTCATGGCATGTGTAACAGTGCTTTTGCTTGTTCACCATTTTGTTCAGAACTGTGGATGGTAACTGCTTCTCATCATCTGAGTGTCTAATCATTTGCTGACAGGACTCTACCTAATAAAGTAATTGATACCAGGCTTTGCCCTTGATGCAGACTCTTTAAATAGAATCCTGGGACCTGGGATGGAGTTGCTCATATATTTGAAGAACAATGTTATCATTTTCATGACAAGAGAGGCTATAGAAGACTGCTAATCTTTGGGATATAATAGCATTCTGAATGCTACTGGTTGTAGCTGGATATGGAATAGAGATGGAGGGGAAAGCATTAGAGGATCAAGTGACCATGGTACAGAGGCACTAAGACAACAACAATAGTCACAATGTTTATGGGGTGGGATAGCTGATGCTGACTGTCGAATTAGTACACACAAAACAAGCAAAAAAACTAAAGCTTTAAGGACAAGCATCAGGGTGCCTCTAGGGCACCATAAATAGAAACTTTTCTCTTTATCTCATGTATTCACAGGTGGCCATGGCTGAGAATCAGACCAAAACCATGTTGTAAAGGATCGTAATATTAAAATATGAATTACATGCTGACACCAGCAGTTTTCTTATGCTAATACAAAGGCCTTGGTTGGGAATAAATAGAAGGAGAAATATTAATTATTGTCCCATAAAAATCTTGGAAGAAAGCTTTTTAAGCTATTTCATGTTATCATGAAATACGGTGTTTTCTTTAGTTTTTTTAAATAGATATTCTTTGTCAAGTTTGGTTCTATTTTATAAGGGTTTTTATTACAAACAGGTGCTGAATATATTGAACACATTTTTGCATTTGTTGAGATAATTACATAACTGTAATAGTTTGTGTTTTTGTGGTGAATTACATTGATTATTTTCCCTAATGTTTAATCATTCTTACATATTTAGAATGCATCCCACTCGATCATGTTATAGTACTCTTTTTATGTATCGCTAGATTTCTTTTTCTAATATTTTTTCATGACATTTGCATCCATGTTCAAGAGAGAGGTTTGTCTGTAATTTTCCTTTTTTTCCTTTGCCAGGTTTGGTATCAAAGTGATGTTATAAAACAAGTTGGGATGTATGCTCTATTTCGATTAAAAACTATCACTATTGTTATTTTCTCTTTAAATATTTGGAAATTTTCCCAGTGCAGCCATCTGGGCTTAGAGATTCTTTGTGAAAAGCATTTAAAAATTTTTTTTTCAATGTTTATTTATTTTTGGGACAGAAAGAGACAGAGCATGAACGGCGGAGGGGCAGAGAGAGAGGGAGACACAGAATCGGAAACAGGCTCCAGGCTCTGAGCCATCAGCCCAGAGCCTGACGCGGGGCTCGAACTCACGGACCGCGAGATCGTGACCTGGCTGAAGTCGGACGCTTAACCGACTGCACCACCCAGGCGCCCCGAAAAGCATTTTAATAATAAACTTAATTCCCTTAAGATATCAGTGTTCCCATTTTCAATGTTTTCTGTCAGTTTTAATAAATGGTATCCTCAAGGATTTTTCTATTTGATCTAAATCTTCAAATGCCCTAGTGCAAAGTGGTCCATAAGAAACTCTTACCATCCTTTCAATATTTGAGCATCTATAATAATGCTTCCTGTTTTGTTCCTTATATTTGTATATTTCCTTTTTACCTTTAAAAGTTTTACTGAGATATAAGTGACATAACATTGTGTTAGTTTCAGATGTATAATATGATTGTTATTTGTATATACTGAAAAAGATCACCATACTAGGTCTAGTTAACATTCATCACCACACATAATTATAATTTTTTCTAGTTATGAGAACATTTAAGATCAGCTCTCTTAGTAATTTTCAAATATGCAATACAGTATTGTTATTAACTATGTCACCATGCTGTATGTTACATTCCCAGGACTTATTTATTTTATAACTGGAAGTTTGTACCTTTTGATTCCTTCACCCATTTTGCCAACATCCCACCCACCACCTCTGGCAAAACACCAGTCTGTTCTTTATCTATGAGTTCAGGGTTTGGGGATTTGGGGAGCGGGGGAGTTACACGTATACATAAGATCATACAATATTTGTCTTTCTTTGTCTGACTTATTTCACTTAGCATAATACCCTCAGATTCCATCCATGTTGTCACAAATGTCAAAATTTCCTTCTTTTATGACTGAATAATATTCCATTGTATGTATATATTTTCCATTGTGTGTGTGTGTGTGTGTGTGTGTACATTCATCCGTTGGTGGACACTTAGGTTGCTTCTACATCTTGGCAACTGTAAATAATGCTGCAATAAACATAGGAGTGCAGATATCTTTTCAAGTTCATGCTGTTGTTTCCTTTGGATAAATACCCAGAGGTGGAATTGGTGGATCATATGGTATTTCTATTTTTAACTTTTTTTTTTTTAATTTTTTTTTTCAACATTTATTTATTTTTGGGACAGAGAGAGACAAAGCATGAACAGGGGAGGGGCAGAGAGAGAGGGAGACACAGAATCGGAAACAGGCTCCAGGCTCTGAGCCATCAGCCCAGAGCCTGACGCGGGGCTCGAACTCACGGACCGCGAGATCGTGACCTGGCTGAAGTCGGACGCTTAACCGACTGTGCCACCCAGGCGCCCCTATTTTTAACTTTTTGAGAAACCTTTCTGCTGTTTTGCATAGTGGCTGCACTAATTTACATTCCCACCAACATTGTACAAGAGTTCCCCTTTTGTCCACATTGTATCCAATATTTGTCATTCTTTGTGTTTTTGATAATAGCCATACCAAAAGGTGAGTTATTCTTTAATTCAATACTTTATTTTTTGATTTTAGAAAGAAAAAATATATTCCAATTGAATTAGTAACTAGAACTATAGTCTATTAAATTATGATTCAAAGTGACTCTGAAAAACTATGGGTTTTTTTCCTAATTAATCATCATATCAAATAATCTGATAAAATACATCCCTCTCTGTGTTTGTGTGGTTTTGATTTCCATTTTCCTGATGATTAATGATGAACTTGTCGACCAACTGAGTATCTTCTTTAGAAAAAATATCTATTCAGATCTTCTGCCCTTTTTATAATTGGATTGTTTGCTTTTTTGCTATTGAGTTGTATGAGTTCTTAATATATTTTTGGATATTAACACCTTATCAGACGTATACTTTGCAAATATGTTCTCCCATTCAGTAGGTTGCCTTATTGATGTGTTGATGGTCTCCTTTGCTGTGCGCATGCTTTTTAGTTTGATATAGTCCTACTTGTGTATTCTTGTGTTTGTTTCTTCACTTTTAGTGTCAGATCCAAAAAAGATCACCACCAAGACCAATGTCTAGGAGCTTACCACCAGGAGTTTTATGGATTCACATCTTATGTTTAAGTCTTGAATCTATTTGAGTTAGTTCTTGTGTATGCTATAAGATAGAGATCCAGTTTCACTCTTTTGCATGTAGCTATCTGGTTTTCCCAACACTGTTTACTGAAAAGACTGTCCTTTTCCCATTGTTTATTCTTGGCTCCTTTGCCATAAACCAACTGACCATATTTGCCTGGGTTAGTTTCCAGGCTCTCTATTCTGTTCCATTGACCTATGTGTCTGTTTTTATGCCAACAATAGCTTTGTAACATAGTTTGAAATTGGGAGGTGTCATGCTTCCAGGTTTGTTCTTCTTTCTCAAGATTGTGTTGGCTACTCAAGGTCTTTTGTGATTCCATACAAATTTTAGGATTCTTTGTTCTAGTTCTGTGAAAAATGCCATCGGGACTGCATTGAATCTATTTATTGCCTTGGCTAGTATGGACATTTTAACAATATTGATTCTTCCAATCCATGAGCATGAACTATCTTTCCATTTATTTGTGTCTTCTCAAATTTCTTTCATCAGTGTCATAGTTTTCAGTGTACAAGCCTTTCACCTTCTTGCTTAAATTTATTCCTAGAACTTTTGTTCTTTTTGATGCAATTGTAAAGGAGATTTTAAAAAATGTTCTCTTTTTGATCATTTGTTTTAGTGTATAGAAACACAACATATTTTTTTGTATATTGATTTTATATCTTGCAACCTTACTGAATTCATTTATTAGTTCTAATAATGGAGATAATAGTTCAATAATTTGGTGGAGTCTAGGGTTTTTATATATAATATCATGCCATCTGCAAATAGTGACAGTTTTACTTTTTCCCTTTCAGTCTGAATGCCTTTACCTTTGCCTGATTGCTCTGGCTGGGACTTTCAATACTATAAAAGTGGTGAGAGTGGACATCTTTGTCTTGTTCCTAGTCCTAAAGGAAAAGCTTTCATCATTTTATAATTGTGTATGGTGTTAGCTGTAGGCTTATAAATATTGCCTTTATTATGTTGAGGTACATTTTCTCTATACCCACTTTATTGAGAATTTTTATCACAAATGAATATTGAATTTTGTCAAATGCTTTTTCCGCATCTATTGAGATGATCATATGATATTTAGCCCCTATTTTATTAATGTGGTGTGTCACATTGATTGATTTGCAGGTGTTGTCTCATTCTTGTTTCCCTCGAATAAATCCCACTTCAATCATGGTGTATCATCCATTTAATGCATTGTTGAGTTCACTTTGCTAATATTTTATTTAGGGTAGATATGTTTATGGCATAGATTGTGGTGATGATTTCATGATTGTATACTTACCTCAAAAATTTGTACATGAAATGTGTACAGCTTTTTGTATGACAATCATACCTCAAAAAAGTGGTTTTCTAAAAAATGTGAAAAGCTATGATGAAGCACATCATAATCAAATTATTTGAAAACCAGTGATAAAAAGAAAATCTTGAGAGCAGACTCAAGGAAAAAATACATTTTGAAGAAGGGCAAGAAAAACAGCAAATTTCTCATTGAAAGTATTTCAAACCACAAGACAATGAATCAACATCCTTAACTACTACTAAAAGAAAAAAAAACTGTTAACTTTGAAGTTTTTACTAGTGAAAATAACTTTTTTAAAAATATGAAATTTATCGTCAAATTGGTTTCCATACAACACCCAGTGCTCATCCCAACAAGTGCCCTCCTCAATACCCATCACCCACCCTCCCCTCCCTCCAACCCCCCATCAACCCTCAGTTCTCACTTTTTAAGAGTCTCTTATGTTTTGGCTCCCTCCTTCTCTAACCTCTTTTTTCTCCCTTCCCCTCCCCCATGGTCTTCTGTTAAGTTTCTCAGGATCCACATAAGAGTGAAAACATATGGTATCTGTCTTTCTCTGTATGACTAATTTCACTTAGCATAACACTCTCCAGTTCCATCCACGTTGCTACAAAAGGCCATATATCATTCTTTGTCATTGCCACGTAGTATTCCATTGTGTATATAAACCACAATTTCTTTATCCATTCATCAGTTGATGGACATTTAGGTTCTTTCCATAATTTGGCTATTGTTGAAAGTGCTGCTATATACATTGGGGTACAAGTGCCCCTATGCATCAGCACTCCTGTATTCCTTGGATAAATTCCTAGCAGTGCTATTGCTGGGTGATAGGGTAGATCTATTTTTAATTTTTTGAGGAACCTCCACACTCTTTTCCAGAGTCGCTGCACCAGTTTGCATTCCCACCAACAGTGCAAGAAGGTTCCCATTTCTCCACATGCTCTCCAGCATCTATAGTCTCCTATTTGTTCATTTTTGCCACTCTGACTGGCATGAGGTGATATCTGAGTGTGGTTTTGATTTGTATTTCCCTGATGAGGGGCGACATTGAGCATCTTTTCATGTGCCTGTTGGCCATCCAGATGTCTTAGAGAAGTGTCTATTCATGCTTTCTGCCCATTTCTTCACTGGGTTATTTGTTTTTCGGGTGTGGAGTTTGGTGAGCTCTTTATAGATTTTGAATACTAGCCTTTGTTTGATATGTCATTTGCAAATATCTTTTCCCATTCCGTCGGTTGCCTTTTGGTTTGTTAATTGTTTCCTTTGCAGTTGAGAAGCCTTTTATCTTGATGAGGTCCCAATAGTTCATTTTTGCTTTTAATTCCCTTGCCTTTGGAGATGTGTCAAGAAATTGCTGCGGCTGAGGTCAGAGAGGTTTTTTCCTGCTTTCTCCTCTAGGGTTTTGATGGTTTCCTGTCTCACATTCAAGTCCTTTATCCATTTTGACTTTATTTTTGTGAATAGTGTAAGACAGTGGTCTATCTTCATCCTTCTGCATGTTGCTGTCCAGTTCTCCCAGCACCATTTGTTAAAGAGACTGTCTTTTTTCCATGGGATATTCTTTCTTGCTTTGTCAAAGATTAGTTGGCCATACTTTTGTGGGTCCAATTCTGGAGTCTCTATTCTATTCCATTGGTCTCTGTGTCTGTTTTTGTGCCAATACCATGCTGTCTTGATGATTACAGCTTTGTAGTAGAGGCTAAAGTCTGGGATTGTGATGCCTCCTGCTTTGGTCTTCTTCTTCAAAATTACTTTGGCTATTCAGGGTCTTTTGTGGTTCCATACAAATTTAGGTTTGCTTTTTCTAGCTTCAAGAAGAATGCTGGTGCAATTTTGATTGGGATTGCATTGAATGTGTAGATAGCTTTGATAGTATTGACATTTTAACAATATTTATTCTTACAATACATGAGCATGGAATGTTTTTCCATTTCTTTATATCCTCTTCAATTTCCTTCATAAGCTTTCTATAGTTTCCAGCATATAGATCTTTTACATCTTTGGTTAGGTTTATTCCTAGGTATTTTATGCTTCTTGGTGCAGTTGCAAATCGGATCATTTTCTTTATTTGTCTTTCTGTTGCTTCATTATTAGTGTATGAGAATGTAACTGATTTCTGTACATTGATTTTGTATCCTGAGACTTTGCTGAATTCATGTATCAGTTCTAGAAGACTTTTGGTGGAGTCCATCAGGTTTTCCCTGTATAATGTCAAGTCATCTGCAAAAAGTGAAAGCTTGACTTCATCTTTGCCAATTTTGATGCCTTTGATTTCCTTTTGTTGTCTGATTGCTGATGCTAGAGCTTCCAACACTATGTTAAACAACAGTGGTGAGAGTGGACATCCCTGTCGTGTTCCTGATTATCAGGGGGAAAGCTCTCAGTTTTTTCCCATTGAGGATGATATTAGCTGTGGGCTTTTCATAAATGGCTTTTATGATGTTTAAGTATGTCCCTTCTATCCCGACTTTCTCGAGGGTTTTTATTAAGAAAGATGCTGAATTTTGTCAAATGCTTTTTCTGCATCGATTGACAGGATCATATGGTTCTTTTCTTTTATTACTGTGATGTATCACGTTGATTGATTTGTGAAAGTTGAACCAGCCCTGCAGCCCAGGAATGAATCCCACTTGATTATGGTGAATAATTCTTTTGATATGCTGTTGATTTCGATTTGCTAGTATCTTGTTGAGAATTTTTGCATCCATATTCATCAGGGATATTGGCCTGTAGTTCTCTTTTTTGATGGGTCTCTGTCTGATTTGGAAATCAAAGTAATGCTGGCTTCATAGAATGAGTCTGGAAGTTTTCCTTCCCTTTCTATTTTTTGGAATAGCTTGAGAAGGATAGGTATTATCTCTGCTTTAAATGTCTGGTAGAATTCCCCAGTGAAGCCGTCTGGTCCTGGACTCTTATTTGTTGGGAGATTTTTGATAACTGATTCAATTTCCTCACTGGTTTTGGGTCTATTCAAGTTTTCTATTTCTTCCTGTTTGAGTTTTGGTAGTGGGTGGGTGCTTAGAAATTTTTCCATTTCTTCCAGGTTGTCCAGTTTGTTGGCATATAATTTTTCATAGTATTCCCTGATAATTGCTTGTATTTCTTAGGTATTGGTTGTAATAATTCCGTTTTCATTCATGATTCTATCTATTTGGGTCATCTCCCTTTTCTTTTTGAGAAGCCTGGCTAGAGGCTTATCAATTTTGTTTTTTTTTTTAAAAACCAACTCTTGGTTTCATTGATCTGCTCTCCAGTTTTTTTAGATTCTATATTGTTTATTTCTGCTCTGATCTTTATTATTTCTCTTCTTCTGCTGTGTTTGGGATGTCTTTGCTGTTCTGCTTCTAGTTCCTTTAGGTGTGCTGTCAGATTTTGTATTTGGGATTTTTCTTGTTTCTTGAGATAGGCCTGGATTGCAATGTATTTTCCTCTCAGGACTGCCTTCGCTGCCTCCCAAAGCATTTGGATTGTTGTATTTTCATCTTCATTTGTTTCCATATATTTTTAAATTTCTTCTCTAATTGCCTGGTTGACCCATTCATTCTTTAGTAGGGTGTTCTTTAACCTCCATGCTTTTGGAGGTTTTCCACACTTTTTCCTGTGGTTGATTTCAAGTTTCATAGCATTGTGGTCTGAAAGTGTGCATGGTATGATCTCAATTCTTATATACTTATGAAGGGCTGTTTTGTGACCCAGTATGTGATCTATCTTGGAGAATGTTCCATGTGCACTTGAGAAGAAAGCATATTCTGTTGCTTTTGGATGCAGAGTTCTAAGTATATCTGTCAAGTCTATCTGATCCAATATATCATTCAGGGCCCTTGTTTCTTTATTGATCCTGTGTCTAGATGATCCATCCATTGCTTTAAGTGGGGTATTAAAGTCCCCTGCAATTACCACATTTTTATCAATAAGGTTGCTTATGTTTGTGATTAATTGTTTTATGTATTTGGGGCTCCCGTATTTGGTGCATAGACATTTATAATTGTTAGCTCTTCCTGATGGATAGACCCTGCAATTATTATATAATGCCTTTCTTCATCTCTTGTTACAACCTTTAATTGAAAGTCTAGTTTGTCTGATATAAGTATGGCTACTCCAGCTTTCTTTTGACTTCCAGTAGCATGATAGATAGTTCTCCATCCCCTCACTTTCAATCTGAAGGTGTTCTCAGGTCTAAAATGAGTCTCTTGTAGACAGCAAATAGATGGGTCTTGTTTTTTTATCCATTCTGATACCCTATGTCTTTTGGTTGAAGCATTTAGTCCATTTACATTCAGTGTTATAGAAAGATATGGGTTTAGTGTCATTGTGATGTCTGTAGGTTTCATGCTTGTAGTGATGTCTCTGGTACTTTGTGGTCCTTGCAACATTTCACTCACAGAATCCCCCTTAGGATCTCTTGTAGGGCTGGTTTAGTGGTGATGAATTCCTCTAGTTTTTGTTTGTATGGGAAAACATTTATCTCTCCTTCTATTCTGAATGACATACTTGCGATAAAGGATTCTTGGATGCATATTTTTTCTGTTTATCACATTGAAGATTTCCTGCTATTCCTTTCTGGCCTGCCAAGTTTCAGTAGATAGATCCATCACTAGTCCTATTGGTCTCTCTTTATATGTTAGAGCATGTTGATCCCTAGCTACTTTCAGAATTTTCTCTTTATCCTTGTATTTTGCCAGTTTCATGATGATACGTCATGTAGAAGATCAATTCAAGTTACATCTGAAGAGAGTTCTCTGTGCCTCTTGGGTTTCAATGCTTTTTTCCCTCCCCAGATCAGGGAAGTTCTCAGCTATGATTTGTTCAAGTACTCCTTCTGCCCCTTTCTCTCTCTCTTCCTCTTCTGGAATTCCTATGATATGGATATTGTTCCATTTGATTGCATCACTTGGTTCTCTAATTCTCCCCTCATACTCCTGGATATTTTATCTCTTTTTCTCAGCTTCCTCTTTTTCCATAATTTTATCATCTAATTCACCTATTCTCTCCTCTGCCTTCAATCCATGCTATGGCTGCCTCCCTTTTATTTTACACCTCATTTATAGCATTTAGCTCCTCATGACTACTTCTTAGTCCCTTGATCTCTGTAGGAATAGATTCTCTGCTATCCTCTATGCTTTTTTCAAGCCCAGTGATTAATTATATGACTACTATTCTAAATTCTTGACCCATTATATTGCTTAAATCATTTTTGATCAATTCGTTAGTTGTTGCTACTTCCTGGAGTTTCTTCTGAGGATAATTCTTCCGTTTCTTCATTTTGGGTAGTCCCTGTGGTAGCTCCAAACTGCAGGGCACTTCCCTGTGCTGTCTGGAGAAACTTGTGTTGGTGGGTGGGGCTGCAGTCAGACCTGATGTCTGCCCCTAGCCCACCGCTGGGGCCACAGTCAGACTGGTGTGTACCTTATCTTCCCCTCTCCCAGGGGCAGGACTCACTGTGGAGTGGTGTGGCCCCTATCTGGGCTACTTGTACACTGCCAGGCTTGTGGTGCTACTTCGATGGGATCTGGCCAAGGGCATATTAGCTGAGGTGGATATCCAAGGTGCACAGGGGTGGGAGGGGCAGGCTTAGCTCATTCTGCCATAAGTGGTCCCTTGTGGGAGGGGCCCTGCAGCATGGGGAGGGAGGCAGGCAGACCCGTCGGAGGGATGGATACACAGAAGTACAGCATTGGGTGTTTGTGCAGTGCAAGCAAGTTCGGTGATGGGAACTGGTTCTCTTTGGGATTACGCCTTGGGGATGGGAGAGGCAGATGGTGGTTGCCAGTACCTTTGTTCCCTGTTGAGCTAAGCTCTGTCTTCTGGGGTTCAACAACTCTCCCTCCTGGTGTCCTGTCGCCCTCCCCGCTCTCCAAGCAGAGCTGTTGACTTATAACATTCCAGGTGTTAAGTCCCGCTGGCTGTCAGAACTCACAGGGTCAGGCCCCTCTGCTTTTGCAAGCCAGACTCAGGGGCTCTACCTTGCTGGGTGGGCTGCCCCTCCACCACCCCAACTCCCTCCCTCCAGTCTGTGTAACATGCACCGCCTCTCTGCCCTTCCTATCCTCTTCCATGGGCCTCTCATCTATGCTTGGCTCCAGAGAGTCCTTTCTGCTTCTGGAGGTTTTCTGGATATTTTAGGCATATGTGGGTGGAATCTAAGGGATCAGCAGGCTGAGGTAAGCCCAGCGTCCCCCTATGCCACCATCTTTTCTAAACATCTAAGTGAAGATTTCAACACTCCTCTCTTAATAATCAGTACACAAGTAGAGAAGAATGAGTTGACTTGAACAACACTATCAACCAGATTTTCCTAATGGCCTTAGAAAATATTCTACTCAGCAATAGCAAAGTACACATTCTTCTCAAGTACATATGGAATATTTATCGAGATGGACCATATGCAGGACCATTAAACAAGTTTCATGAAGTTTAAAGGATTCAAATCATACCAGGTATGCTATCTGACAAATATGGAAATAATTTAAGAATCAGTAAAGGACATCAGAAAAAAAATCTCTAAATATTTAAAAAGTAAATAACACACTTCTAAAAAAGCCATAGATCCATCACAATTCTGGAATCCAAGTTATATTACAAAGCTGTTGTGATCAAGACAGTATGGTACTGGCACAAAAATAGACACATTGATCAATAAAACAGAATAGAAAACCCAGAAATTAACCCACAGCTATAGGTGAATTATTCTTCAACAAAGCAGGAAAAAATATCCAATGAAGAAAAGATAGTCTCTTCAACAAATGGTGTTGGGAAAACTAGACAACAACATGCAAAACAATGAAACTAGACCACTTTATTATACCATACACAAAAATAAATTAAAAATTGATGAAAGACCTAAATGTGAGACAGGAAATTGTAAAATCCTAGAGAAGAACAAAGGCAGTAACATTGTTGACATCAGCTGTAGTAACTTCTTACTGGATATGTCTCCTGAGGCAAGAGAAACAAAAGCAAAAATAAACTATTGGGACTTCAACAAAATAAAAATCTTCTGCACAGTGAAGGAAACAATCAACAAAACTAAAAGGCAACCTATGGAATGGGAGAAGATATTTGGAAATGACCTATATAATAAGGAGTTAGTATCCAAAATCTATAAAGAACTTATCAAACTCAACACCCATAAATCAAATATTCTAGTTAAGAAATGGGCAGAAGACATGAACAGACATTTTTCCAAAGAAGACATCAAGATGGCCAACAGACACATGAAAAGATGCTCAACATCTCTCACCATCAAGAAAATACAAATCAAAACCACAATGAGATATCACCTCACACCTGTCAGAATGGCTAAAATTAACAACACAAGAAACAAGAGGTGTTGGCAGGGATATGGAGAAAGAGGAACACTCTTATGCTATTGTTGGGAAGGCAAACTGGCAGAACCACTCTGCAAAAGTGTGGCAGTTCCTCAAAAAGTTAATAGAACTACTCTATGACCCCAGAAATTACACTAATGTTATTTACCCAAAGGACACAAAAATACTAATTCAAAGGGATGTATGCACCCTGATGTTTATGGCAGCATTATCAACACTAGCCAAATTATGGAAACAGCCCAAATGTCCATTGACTGATGAATGTGTAAAGATGTGGTGTATAGATACAGTGGAATATTACTCAGCCATCAAAAAGAATGAAATCTTGCCATTTACAATGACATGGGTGGATCTAGAGAGTATTACGCTAAGTGAAATAAGTCAGTCAGAGAAAGACAAATACCATATGATTTCACTCCTGTGTGCAATTTAAGAAGCAAAACAAATGTACATGGTGGGGGGTGGGGGAGAAGGGAGGCAAACCAGGAAATAGACTCTTAACTAGAGAGAACAAACTGATGGTTACCAGAGAAGAGGCGGCCAGGAGGATGGGTTAAACAGGTGATGGCTATTACGAGTGCACTTGTTGCAATGAGCACCAGGTGTTGTATCTAAGTGTTGAATCACTAAATTCTATACCTGAAACTAATATTACACTGTATGTTAACTAGTAGGGATTTAAATAAAAACTTGAAAAAGTATAAATAAAAGTAGATAGAGAGAGAGATAAGTCATAGGTCAAGAAAAAATTAAAGGATTTTTAGAAAACACTTTCAGTTAATACTTTCAAAATGAGAACAGAACATATCAAAATTTGTAAGATAAACAAATAGGAATGCTTAGAGGGAAATCGATAGCACTAAATGCCTATATTAGAAAAGAATAAAGGTCTCACATCTGTCACCTAAAATTTCACCTTAAGAAACTAGAAAGACAAGAGCAAATTAAACTCAAAGTAGGGAAAGATAGAAAATAAAGTAAGAAGCAATGAAGAGAAAAGCAGAGAATAGTGAAATGAAACACAGAAAAATAATATGTAATAGCAGTAAAACTAAAGTTGGTTATTTGAGAAAAATGATAAAATTGATAAGCCAGATGGATCAAGGGGAAAAAAAGAGAAAAGGTACCCACTACTATTATTAAGAATAAGGAAAGGTACCCGGGTGGCTCAGTCAGTTAAGTGTCCAACTTTGGCTCAGGTCATGATCTCAAAGTTTGTGGGTTCCAGCCCCATGTCAGACTCTGTGCTGACAGCTCAGAGCCTGGAGTCTGCTTCAGATTCTGTGTCTCCCTCTGTCTCTGCACCCCCTTCTCAAAAAAAAAAAACATATTGAAAAATGAAGAAGGAGGGCAGGCTTAGAAAAGCATATGAGGGTGTCTTTTGAGAGTGATGGAAATGTTTGTGGTCTTGATTGTGGTGATGGCTTCATGTATATACATCATAATACATTAAGTTGAACATTTAAAAACTGTATGTCAATTACATCCCAATAAAACTGTAAGTGAAAGCAAAGAAATAAGAAATAAGCAGGAGTCCCCTTGGACAACAGAAGTATTTCCATTGAGACCTTTCTTTCATTATCTTAATTGAACAATCTTCACAGCAGGGAAGTCTTTCCACACAAGCATATTTCACAGCAAAATTTAACATGGAAAGACTATTTTTCTGTATCTTCATTTTTCAGAGCATATTCCTTTGGAAGAATGAGGTTTTTCCACCCAGTCACAATCTAAAGGATGGGAGATCAGAGTGACATCTGCTCTATTCCAGTGTGTTATGAAGGGATGATTCTTTATATTTGGTCCATGTTTCATTATCTACATCACCTCCAAGGACAAGAGGTTCCTTCATTGTGTTGGAAATGTTGGCAGTATTTTCCTCCTGTGTTATACCATATCAATTACCTATAACATTCCCAGCATTTGGTGTAGATGTTTATTTTCAGGATATGCATCTTTTTAAAAAAACAACAGAAATTTATTCTCACATTTGTAGATGCTAAAAATCCAAAATCTAGGTGTTAGCAGAGTTGGTTCAGTGAAAATTGGTAAAAGGAAATTTCATTTAAAATGAAATCTAGAGGCTAGAAGGGGGAGCTGTCACGTCCTACCCCTGGTCATCAACTGCAGACCCCAATAGGAAGAGAGAGCTCCTTGCAAGTCTTGCAAGTAGATACACCACTTTACTAGGCCCACCAGGAGAAGAAAGTTGCTCTCCTACCCTAGCAACAGCCCAGCCAATGAGAGACTGTCATAATTCATCCAATGAAAAGCCACTATGCCTTAAACTCCCAGTTTATTCCAGAGGACTTCTTGATTCAGTTACATGCTTGCTCCAACTCACTTAATCCAAGTGTTCTCAACCTCTACTGCACATTAGAATCACCTGCCAAAAGTTTTGTATTGTATTTAGACTTGGGGAAAACATATGAAGCATTTAGTTAGTCAGCTACTCCAATTGGTAAGCCAGCATTCTGAATGTCCTTATCTTAATACTTGGAGTTAAATTTAAATTTTATAACTCTAGAAAAAAAATATTTTAAGAATTGAAAGTGAAACTAACAAGCAGATTGCTAAAATATGGATTATCATTAATTTTATACAGCCATTTTAAAGGTGTTCTAATTATCTACACCATTAAGGTTCACAAATGTTGGTACATTTTCATATGAGGTCCACATAAAGTCTTGATGTTTCCAAACTACATCACATTTGACATCTCCAAAATTCTTCAACATAGGCATCAGAATTGTAAAGAATGAGAAGATACAGCTAATAAAAATGCCTAACAGATCCAAATAGCAAATAAATTTGCAATCAAATGCCTTTTTCCTTAAAGAGGAAAGCAAGGATTTTTTTTTTTTTTGGTCTATTCATGAATAAGAGGCAATTGTTAAGGAAGATTCCCTCTCCTGATTTAAAAAAGTTTGGTGCTTTGAAGACAATTGAGATAAGGGTGTTTCTGTATGTGCCAAATGCCTGAGTTTAAGAAAACCTAAAGAGGTATAAAATAAACAGAAGTTTGGTTCACAGAATGCAGATGGTTACAGCAAATATCACTTGATGTGTCTGGCCTGGAGGTTAAATTAACTCATTGGGTTTAGGGAGAACAAACAGGAAGAACTGTAAAAGCCCGTAACCTGGAAAAAGGGAAGTGGAGAGGGTGCCAGCAACAAGGATGGTCCTCTGCACAGTATTCCAAGGAAGAATCTCTGACAGTGCCATTTGGTGAACTAAGAACTGAGGTAAGGTGATTCTCACTTGGAGAAAAAGATCTCCCTCTTAAAAAGTCCCCCCAGAGTCCCTTTCATGTCCCTGTTCCTCAGGCTGTAGATGAAGGGGTTCAGCATTGGGGTGACGACTGTGTACATCACTGAAGCAATTATGTCTTTCTCAATGAAGTTGTTTGATCATAGGAAACATGCACAGAGCCATAATTGTCCTGCAAAATAGAAACACCACAGAGAGGTGGGAGCCACAAGTGCACAAGGCTTTACAGATCCCCTTGGTAAACATGAGGGAACCCTTAGGATGAAGACTCCAATGCAGACATAACAGACCAGGATGCCAGTCAGTGGTATGATGATTTCCAGCAACCCCCACTGGGAAGTGAAGATGACCAACTCATTGATGGAGGTGTCAGAGCAGGACAACTTGAGCAGAGCAGCAAGATCATGAAAGAAATGAGGGATAGTGATATTGTGGGATAATGCACTGCTACATGAGAGTAACCAGGACACAATCACTAATGAGACATACAGGTTTTCTCATATGATGGTGGTGTAGTATAGATGGCAGATGGCCACATACCTGTCATATGCCATCACTCCAGGGAGATTACCAATACAACCAAAAAAATATGAAAAGAAATACATCTGTGTTACCCACCCTGAATAAGGGATGGGTTGATCTCAAGTATGCATATTTATCAACATTTCAGGGATGGTGTCAGATGAAAAGGAGACATCCGTGAGGGCCAAGTGGCTGAGGAAGAAGTACATGAGAATGTAGAGGTGAGAGTCCAGCCTGACAAGCAGGATGATAAGCAGGATCTCCAGCCCTATGGTCAGGCACAAGCCCAGGAACAGGGTGAAGAACACATCCTGTTGCTCCAGCCTTATTGGGGAGCCCAGGAGGAAGAACATGCTGCTCTTGTTCTTCCTCTACATGCTGCTTTTCTGTCTACTGGGAGTAAGGGGATAGGGAAATGTCAGAGACTTTGGAAGTTGATAATGGCCACCATTATCATTTCTTATTTTCTCCTGAAAAAAAAAAAAAATAAATGCATGGATTTCTAACATTCCCTAGTGTTGCCAAAGCATGAGACACCCTCAATGCCCAACATGATTCCTTTCAGTGAAAACCAGAGCAAAATTATTCTTATTTATTTTTAACCTACCATGTTCCTAGCACTGTGCTACTAATTGGAGATACAAGAGTAAATAGGACACACAGGGCATCTTCCCCCAGGATACTGACCCTCCAGAGCATGCCTGACAGAATACAGATTTAAGGTATGGATCTACAGCCAGATTGCTCTATCAATGGAATATTATTGAGCCATAAAAAAGAAGGAAATCTTGCCATTTGCAGTGACATGGATGGAGCTAGAGAGTATAATGCTAAATGAAATAAGTCAGACAGAGAAAGACAAATACCATATGATTTCACTCATATGTAGAATTTAAGAAACAAAACAAAAAAGCAAAGGAAAAAATGAGAGCGAGTCAAAGCAAGAAACAGATTTTTAATTGTAAAAAACAATCTGATGGTTACAAGAGGAGAGGTGAGTGGGGAGATGGGTTAAATATGGGATGGAAATTAATGAGTGCACTTGTTGTGATGAACACCAGGTGTTGTATAGAAGTTTTGAATCACTATATTGTACACCTGAAACTAATATTAGAATTAAACTGGAATTTATTTTTATTTTTTAAAATATAATTTATTGTCAAATTGGCTAACATACAGTGTGTAAAGTGTGCTCTTGGTTTTTGGGGTAGATTCATCATGGTTCATCACTTACATACAACACCCAATGCTCATCCCAGCAAGTGCCCCCCTCAAGGCCCATCACCCATTTTCCCCTTTCCCCCACCCTCCCATCAACCCTCAATTTGTTCTCTGCATTTAGGAGTCTCTTATGGTTTGCCTCCCATCAACCCTCAGTTCTCTGTATTTAAGAGTCTCTTATGGTTTGCCTCCTGCCCTCTCTGTTTGTAACTATTTTTTTTTTTAAGCTTTAAAAATGGGCAAACTATTTGACCAACTCTTAACCAAAGGAGACTTGTGGATGGCAAATGAACACATGAAATGTACTTGACATCATTATTAACGAAACAGGGTGCTATCAAAAACAACAACAACAACAACAACAACAAAAAAAAAAAAAAAAAAAAACCAACAACAACACCAGACGCTGAATAGAAGCAAGGCAAGATTTTATTCACGGCCAGGCCAAACCTGATCTCCTAATCTTAAGGAAAAAAGTGCAGAGGATGGCCCTGAACAAAGGCAGCAGCGGGCTTATATTGATTTTAGCAAGTCAGAATACATCATTATTTGGTTAACCAATTACAATTTACAGCATTTCATGGTAGCCAATTATATTGTGACACACAGACGTTAGTTTTGGCGGGAACCTATAAATTTTAAAGGTCTTTGTCCTAAGAGGGTTTAAAATGACCAATCATAGTTAGACAACTGAGATCCTGTAGGGCTTTGAGTACGTGACTTTTTACATGTTGGTCTTGCCTAGGCCAGATCTTGGTAGAGGGGGTGGGGGAGCATTTTGCATCCTAAGTTATCTATTTAGTAAGCAGGTGAGGTCACAGAAGTGAGGTAAGGCGGTTAGTAATTACTGATAACCCTAATAGGGAACTACATAAGCCTTTTATCTCAACCATTCATGAAAGGTGAGTTTAAGCTGAACTTATATACAATAAGCTTTCTGATTTCTTATAAGTTGACCTATTACAATTAATAAGGAAAATACAAATTAAACTGCAATGAGATAGCACTACACACCTATCAGAATGTCTAAAACTGCTATCCAATGTCGTTGAAGATATGAAGGAACTGTAACTCTCATACACGGCTGGTGGCAGTGTAAAATGGTGCTACCCTTTGAAAAACAGTTTACAAGTTCTTTAAAAGTTAAATATATAGCTAGCATATTGCTAGGTCTTTGCCCAAAGGAAAAAGAAAATGTAGATGTCTATACAAAGACTTATACAAGAATGTTCATAACAGTTTTATTTAATAGCCAAAAACTGGAACCAGTCCAAACATCCATTTACAGGTAAATGGACAGAAGGGTTGTGGGATATCCTTATAATGGAATACTACTTAGCAATAAAAAGAATGAACTATTGATAAAAATTTGTACATGGGTGAATCTCAAAATGCTTATGCTGAGTGAAAGAGGACAGCAGCAAAAAAAAAAAAAAAAAAAAAAAAACATACTGGCTGATTCCATTTAGATAAACTTCTTGAAGATGGAAAGAATCAATGTGGAAAAAAAAAAAGATCATTAGTTCCCCTGGGGACAGATGGGAGCAACAAAGAGGGGCAGGAGGGTAAGCCTGAGGAAACTTCATTATCTTGATGGTTTATCTTTGATAGTTTCATAGATGTATACCTATGTTAAAAGGATCTTGCCATTCCTCTATTGAATCGCATCCAGTGGATTCCCAAATCACTCACACTAAAGACGAAACTCTACTATGATGCTTAATTTTATGTGTCAGCTTGGCTAGGCTACAGTAACCAGGTATTTAGACAAACACTATTCTAGATGTTTCTATGAGGGCATTTTTAAGAGAGATGAACATTTTTTAAAATTTAAATTCAAGTTAGTTAACATATAGTGTAGTACTGGTTTCAGGAGTAGGATTTAGTGATTCATTAATTACATATAACACCCAGTGTTTATCCCAACAATTGCCCTCGTTAATGCCATTTACATGGCATTAATGCCTTCGGTCACCCATTTAGCCCATCCCCCCCCCCCCCCCCCCCCCCCAGCAACCATCAATTGTTCTCTGAATTTTTAAGAGTCTCTTTTGGTTTGCCTCCCTGTCAATCATCAGCAGGTTTTGAGTAGATTGCCCTCCATACTGCAGATGGGCCTTATCCAATCTGTAGGGCATAAGACTGCCTTCCCCCAAAGAAGAAGCAATTTTGCCAGAAAACTGCCTTTGGGTTCAAACTGAAACATTTCTCTGGATTTCCAGCCTGTCACCCTGCTGATTTGGGACTTACCAGCCTCCATAATCACATGAACTAATTCCTGAAAATCTCCCCCCATGCGCCTCTCTCCCACAAACATGCACAAACCCTCTTGGTTCTATTTTTCTGGAGAATTTTGACTAATACGCTTACTATGACCTGAGGCGCCTTACAAATGTGGTTCCTTGATATCTTTAAATGTATCATCTACCACCCACCCCCCACTCATCCCTGTATAGCTACAGAAGCCCATTTAATGTTCCTGGAATAGGCCTGATACCATCTTACCCCAGGGTATTTCTAGTTGCTGATCTTCATGCTTGGGATGCTTTTTCCTCAGAAATCCCCATGGCTCACTTACCTGTCCTCACTAATGTCTTAGTTTAAATGTTACCTTTCCAGTGACCATTAAATTATAAAGCACCACCCCCCACCAGAACTCTCATTTCCCCCTCCTTTTTTTTATGAGTATAGTTGAATACAATATTACATTAATTTCAGTTGTACAACATGATGATTCAACAAGTTTACACATTATGTTATGTTTACTATAAATATAGCTACCATCTGTCCTGATACATTGTTATTACAATGCCATTGACTATATTCCTTATGCTCTGCCTTTTATTCCCATGACTTATTCATTCCATATCTGGAGGGCTGTTTCTCCCACTCCCCTTCACCCATTTTGCCCACTACTGACCCCCCTTCCCTCTAGCAACCATCAGTTTGTTCTCTGTGTTTATAGGTCTGATTCTGGGTTTTGTTAGTTTATTCATTTCTTTTTTGTTTTTAGATTCCACTTATAAGTTAAATCATATTGTTCCCTGCTTTAATGCTTCCTTTACCTACAGCAGTTTTTACCTACAAACAAAACTTAAAATTTATGCATTTAATTCAGACACAAAAACTCATCTCCCACAGAGCTTAGATTCTAGTAAAGAAATGACAATAAAGGAAATAAGTAAAGCTCATGGTGTGTTAGAAGGTTGAAAACTGCTATGGAAAAAAAAAGGAGCATGATGAGTGGGGTCAGGAATGCTGGAATGTAAATTCTGCATGGCAATCGATTTGGAGGTCTTTCTGTTTTTTAACTTGCACACCCAGAGCTTGGAAAATTGCCTAGCATATAGTAGTCATGGTAAATATTTTTGTGTGCATGAGTTATGAATTCACACATTTATCTTTTCCTTCTCAGAAGTAGACACTCTCTGTTTGGGAATAAGACAACACTTATTTTCCCAGATTAAAATTAATCAGGCAGATAGAAGCTGTTCTCACCACAAAAATCCAACTTAGAGCAGAAAATCATAATCTTTCTAGCATGGAGAAATTTGGTAATTGAAATGACTCCTCTGTGCTCCCCTATTAAATTCTTGTCACAGGCACAATCAAATTAAAGTTCATTTAAGTTTTAACAAACCATCGAAATCACTTTATTATCTAGCTACTGCATTTAGAACGTAAGCATTCTGGACTTTCTAAAACTAAACATTAGAAACTTGACTGAATATTTGTAGACAAGAAACAAGAAATAAGGAGCTTGTTTATATCTCATTTACTTCAACAAATAGAAACTGTGGGTTATAATTAAAAGTGAAAGGGGTCAGGTCCTACAACGTAACTGTCCATTTAAAGAGTAGTTGGGAAAATGCAAGAGACATGGATAGTCAACAAACAATTTTGCAAGAAGTCATCTCTAACAAGGTCAGTGGGTAAAGTAATACAATTAGGTGATTCTCACTTGGTG
This sequence comes from Felis catus, assembly GCF_018350175.1. Classification (NCBI taxonomy): domain Eukaryota; kingdom Metazoa; phylum Chordata; class Mammalia; order Carnivora; family Felidae; genus Felis; species Felis catus. Next base: position 81,503,568 of record NC_058380.1, on the reverse strand, counting down.
AAAACAATGTTGTTTCTGAAAAGAATCTCCAGAGCCAATTTCATGTCTCTGTTCCTTAGGCTATAGATGAAGGGGTTCAACATGGGGGTGACCACTGTATACATCAGTGAGGCAATCATGTCGTTGTCATTGGAGTTGCTCGATGAGGAAGAAAAGTACAGTGCCATAATTGTTCCATAGAATAGAGACACTACAGAGAGGTGGGAGCCACAGGTGGACAAGGCTTTGCAGATACCTTTGGTAGAGGGCACCTTCAGAATAGAAGCCCCAATGCGTCCATAAGAGACCAGGATGCCAGTCAACGGGAAAATGACAACTGCAGCCCCTGCAGTAAATATGACCAGCTCATTAACAGAGGTGTTTGAACAGGACAGCCTGAGTAGGATGGGGAGGCTACAGAAAAAGTGGGGGATGATGTTGTCAGCACAGAAGGACACCTGGGTCAGGAGGAGGGTGTGTAAGAGGGCACTGCCACAGGAGAGAATCCAGGAGCCAGCCACCAGCAGCACACACAGATCCTCCTTCATGATGGTGGTGTAGTATAGAGGATGACAGATGGCTACATACCTGTCATATGCCATCACTGCGAGAAGGAGGTTATCAACACAACCGAAAAGTATATAAAAATACATCTGTGAAATACATCCTGGATAGGAGATTGATAGGTGCTCAGTCTGCATGTTCATCAGCATCTTTGGGACAGTGACAGAAGAGAAAGAGACATCAGTGAAGGCCAAGTGGCTGAGGAAGAAGTACATGGGGGTGTGGAGGCGGGAGTCCAGCCTGATGAGCAGGATGATGAGCAGGTTCCCCAGCACCGTGATCAGGTACATGCCCAGGAACAGGGCGAAGAACACGGCCTGCTGCTCTGGCCAGATGGGGAGCCCCAGGAGGAGGAACTCGGACACGCTGCTCTGGTTCTCCCCCCTCATTCTGCTTTCTCTCCTCTAGGAATAAAGAGAAATGGGAAATGACAGGTACTTAGAAATACTATGCATAGAAATTACTGTATAGTCACATATTTTCTCCAAGTGACTGTCAGCATTCAGGCAAATATTGCCTTGCAATTCACATATGGATGCCTCGTCCAGTCTCGTGAGAGGGATGCAATGAGATTTGTGTGAACCCTGACAGTCACTTGGAGAAAGTACGTGACACCAAACTCTTCAGTCAAAATCAGGAACAACTCATTCTTTTTTGATTTTGTTTTTTACACATGTGGAGACACTGTGATAGGCACTAGGAAGAAAGTAATGAATAAATCCCTTCCTCTGGGGAGCCCACATTCGAGTAAGCAGCCTCACAGCACTGATGAAGAGCATAACTCTGCAGCCAGACTGCTTATGAGCTTGTATCTGGTTCTTGCTTATCCTGATTGTTGCTTGCCCTCTCTGTCTCTCTGTCTCTGTCTCTATCTTTGTCTCTCTGTCTGTCACATACACACATACACATGCTTGCCACTTAAGCATTGAGAAGATTAAAGAAACATGCCATGTACAAAATAAGCCCTCAATACACAAACTCACTTCACACCATTAGAATGACTATCATCAAAAAGAAGGGAAGGGAAGGGAAGGGAAGGGAAGGGAAGGGAAGGGAAGGGAAGGGAAGGGAAGGGAGAAAGAAAGAAAGAAAGAAAGAAAGAAAGAAAGAAAGAAAGAAAGAAAGAAAAGAAAAGAAAAGAAAAGAAAAGAAAAGAAAAGAAAAGAAAAGAAAAGAAAAGAAAAGAAAAGAAAAGAAAAAAGAAAAACGGAGGGAGGGAGGGAGGGAGGAAGGAAGGAAGGAAGCAAGCAAGCAAGGAAGGAAGGAAATTAGTGTTGATGAGGATGTGGAGAAATTGGAACACTTGTGTATTGCTGGTACACGTAAAATGGTGCAGTTATTATGAAAAACATATTTTTCATAATATAATTCCTCTTCTGGGTATATATCCAAAACAATTGAAATAAGGTTCTTAAATATTTGTACACCCATGTTCAAAGCAGCATTATTCATTTTTTATGAATATAATTTATTCTCAAATTGGCTTACATACAACACCCAGTGCTCATCCCAATAAGTGCCCTCCTCAATGCCCATTACCCATTTTCCCCTCTCCCCCACCCCCCCATCCCCCCTCAATTTGTTCTCTGTATTTAAGAGCCTCTTGTGGTTTTTTGGCCTCCCTCCCTCTCTGTTTGTAACTATTTTTTCCCCTTCCCTTCCCCCATGGCCTTCTGTTAAGTTTCTCAAGATCCACATATGAGTGAAAACAAATGACATCTGTCCTTCTCTGACTGACTTATTTCACTCAGCATAATACCTTCCAGTTTCATCCACATTGCTGCAAATGGCATGATTTCATTCTTTCTCAAAACAGCATTATTCATGACAGCCAAAGATGGAAACAACCTGTGTCCATTGACAAATGAATGGATAAACACAATGTGGTATATACATACAATGGAATGGAAGGAAGGAAATCCTGACTCCTGCTACAACCTGGATGAACCTTGACATTATGCTGACTAAAATAAGTCAGTCACCAAAGTATAAATACTGTATGATTCCACTTACATGAGATCCTAGAATAGTTAAATTCATAGAGACAAAAAGTAGAATGGTGGTGGTCAGCAGTTAGGGAGAAGAGAAATGAGAAATTATTGTTCAGTGTATACAGTTTCATTTTGAGAAGATAAAAAAGTTCTGGAAGTAGATGGTGGTGATGTTGTAAATGTACATAATGCCACAGAACTGCACACTTAAAAAATTACTTACATGGTAAATTTTATGTTACGCACATTTCACCAAAATAAAAAAAAAAAACCTTTAAGTTGGAAAATATATCAAGAAGAGTTGATAAATTATTGACTAAAGATAATAGTCAGGGGTGTCTTGCTGGCTCAGTTGGTAGAGAGCATGAGACTCTTGATCTCGAGGTCGTGAGTTCAAACCCCACGTTAGGTGTAGAGATTACTTAAAAATAAAATATTTTATAAATGAATGAATGAATGAATGAATGAACGAATGAATGAATGAATGAATGAAGGGTGACCAAAAAATAAATAAACTCACTGTTTTGGCAGGATGAGTGACCAAGATCACAGGTCAGGAATTAAAGATAACGGAGGTATGAATAGGCCATCAAGCAAAATCAAATAGCTTACTGAAAATGTGTTTACTTCTGTGGTCTCTCTCACACATTCAGGGAAACAGTGAAGACCCAGACCATGGCCCCTGAAGATTACTTCATCCGCAGCAATTGACTCACTGCATTTTAAATAAATTTTCCAATAAATAACTTCTTCATGTCTGCCATCATCTCTCTCCCCTTTTATCTCCAGTACTTCAAAATGGCTGAGTTCTTTTAAGTTTATTTATTTATTTTGAGAGAGAGAGAACCAGCAGGGAGGGGTAAAGAGAGAGGAGGACAGAGGATATGAAGTGGGCTCTGTGCTGACAGTAGAGAGCCCAATGCATAGCTTGATGATCACGACCTGAGCCAAAGTTGGATGCTTAACCAACTGAGCCACCCAGGTGCCCCCAAAATGGCTAAGTTCTAAGCACACAAGCAATGTGAGTGACATGAGAATTTGCCCAATGGTGTGGCCAGAGGATCAAGATATTACAGATGGTATTGGACTGAGGAGTTATATCAGAATTCATAGTCATCTGAGTAACTAGACAAGGTTCCAGAATTAACTACACCATGTTCCCCAAAGTGGAAATTTGGAAATTACTGAAGGTCAATGAAGAAAATTGGGGGCCCTGGAGAAGTTCAGTAGTCTTCAAACCACATGGACAAATTGCCACCAACTTAGCATAAAGAGGACTTTGCTTAGAGCTTCCTGTTTATGTCTAGGGCGGAGACAAGAGGAGACAAGAGGAGACAAGACAAGAGGGCTGAGACAAGACTGTGGGGCTGTTTCCCTAAATCGAGTGCATACATATATTGCTATGTCCCGCACATATGTGAGTGTGTTAGACACAAAAACAGACACACAGAGTAACACAGAAACAAACCCAAGGTCCTCTGCTTTGGCTCTCTCTGACCTATACTCATCTCTAGTTCAAAAGTGTAGAAGTTTGCATGGATTCATACTAACTTACATTCCTCCTTAAGATGAAACATTTTGTCACACACAACTTTAAAAAACATGCAGAAGGAACCCTTCTATGTTGTTTGGGGGGCTGTAAAATGCTCAGCTGCTATGGAAAACAGAATGGAGTTTCCCTAAAACATTAAAAATAGAATTGCCACATGATCTTGCTATCTCACTTCTGGGTATAAACCAGAAAGGACTGAAATCAGGATCTCAAAGATATATCTGCACTTCCATGTTTACTGCGGTCCTATTCACAATAATTAAGTTATAGAAACAACACAAATGAGAAGAATGGGTAGAGAAAATGTGGTATAAACATACAATGGAATATTATTCTGCCTTAAATATGAAGGAAATCCTTCTATCTGTGACAACATGGATGAACCTGGAGGACATTATACTAAATGAAATAAGCCAGTTACAGAAGGACAAATATTGCATGATTTCACTTTTATGAGGTATCTAAAAGGGTCAAACTTGTAGAAACAGGGAATAAACAGTAGTTATCAAGGGGAGGGGGAGAAAGGTAGAGCTGTTATTGATGTAAAGTTTTCGTTATTCGAGATGAATTAGTTCTAGAGGCCTGCTATACAGCATAGTGCCTGCAGTCCACAGTACTTTATTGTGCACTTCAAAATTCATGAAAAGAGTAGATCTCATTTTAAGCTATTTTAACCTCAAAAAAGAGGGGCACAAGGAAATTTTGAAATGTGATGGATATGTCTATTGCCTTGATTGTGGTGATAGCTTCAAATGTATATGCATAGGTCCAAACTCATTAAATTGTATACATTAACTTTATACAGATTTTTGTATCAGTTACACCTCAATAAAGCTGTTTAAAAAAATCATGCACTCAGCATAATACCTTCCAAGTCCATCCACGTTGCTGCAAATGGCAGGATTTCATTCTCATTGGCAAGTAGTATTCCATTGTAATATAAAGCACATTTTCTTTATCCATTCATCATTTGATGGACATTTAGGCTCTTTCCATAATTTGGCTATTGTTGAAAACACTGCTATAAACATTGTGGTACATGTGCCCTTATGCATCAGCACTCCTGTATCCTTTGGGTAAATTCCTAGTAATGCTATTGCTGGGTCATAAGGTAGTTCTATTTTTTGAGGAATCACCACACTGTTTTCCAGAATGGCTGCACCAGTTTGCATTCCCACCAACAGTGCAAGAGGGTTGGTATTATGCTGAGTGAAAGAAGTCACTCATAGAAGGACAAATATCATATGTTTTAACTCATATGTGGGTCTTGAGAAACTTAACAGAAGACCATGGGGGAAGGGAAGGGGAAGAAATAGTTACAAACTGAGAGGGAGGGAGGCAAACCACAAGAGACTCTTAAATACAGAAAACAAACTGAAGGTGGATGGGGGGGTGGTGGGGAGAGGGGAAAATGGGTGATGGCCATTGAAGAGGGCACTTGTTGGGATGAGCACTGGGTGTTATATGTAGGCCAATTTGACAGTAAATTATATTTTTTAAAAAATCATATGAACACCACATCCAGTCATCCAGGGAACTCACAAACCACACACACACACACACACACACACACACACACATACACACACACACACAATCCCCACTACACACAATAAGAATCACACATAGTCAAACACAACATACAAGTAACATAAAAAGAAGCAACACACACACACACACACACACACACACACACACACACACACATAAACACACACAAGCACACATGCACACATTAGCAAAAGGTTTCCAGCCCTCCATGGTCTATTATTAGCACTATACATTAGGACTTTCTACCATGATAGAAATGCTCTGTATCTACATTGTCCACTATAGCAGCACTAGCCCCATGTGACTGAAGACTTGAAATAGATCTACTGAAACTGAGGAACTAAAATTGTAATTTCAGTTAATTTTAATTAAATTTAACTTTATGACCATATGTGGCTAGCAGCATCATAGAGGTCAGTGTGCAAGTCACTTAGCCTCTAAAAACACAAGCAATGTAAACACCCATTTTCTCCTTCTGTCTCTAGTCCTCACATACACACACGTATCTAGGCCAAGTGATGGTTCCTCACCTTCCTCCAATGGATGCCAATTCTTGCTGGTCCTGGCTGTTACCTGAATACTCCTCTCTTATGGCCTAATGGTCCTTAACACCTTTCATTCCTGTTCACAAGCACTGGAATAATGAGCAGGAAGATTCACATTTACCAACAAGAAAAAGACCCAGGGGAACACAACCCCAAGCTTCTGTTAGAGAAGAAGCCAACAGAACTAATTGTGCAATTTCTTGCCTCCCTCTTGAGATGGATCCTATGCAGGGACAAAAGAGTCCCAGAAGAAAGTGTCCCTAAAATCAGTGACACATCAGCCTCCCCTCTGCCTGGTCATGAGAAGGTGGAGGGGCCACGGACACCCTTGACCTCTGAAGAATCCAGCAATGGAATCTGTCTCTCCATACATCACAAAAAGGCCCAGATAGAGTAGTACTAGCCTTTGTAGACTCCCAAACCAAACCCCAAACTGCATTAAAGCACATATTCCACTGCCACCATTCATTCCATTCTTAGAGAACTGCAAGAGAGCCACAAAAGCCAAAGCAACCTTGAGAAAAATGAACAACGTGGGAGGCATCACACTTCCTGACTTTAAACTATAATACAGACCTATAGTAATCAACAATATATGTTACTGGCATAAAACCATGTAGAACATGGAACAGAATACAGAGCCCAGACATAAACCCATGCATATGCCATCAACTAATCCTTGACAAGGGAGCCAAGTGTATACACAATAAGTAAAGGATAGTCTCTTCAATAAATGGTGTCAAGAAACTGGATATCCACATGCAAAAGAATGAAAATGGATCCTAATGATGTAAAAATATCTGTCTGTGACATTCAGCCCCAGGAGCCAAAAATGTCCACCACCTCCAGTAGCAGCAGCACCACCACCCAAGAGCACATCTCACAGCACATCTGTGTTCAGGTGCACATCTCATGGCAGTTCATGGCCTTATTCAAGTGCAGGGCCTTCCTGCACTGGTACGCGAGGGAAGGCATGGATGAGATGGAGCTCACCTAGGCCAAGAGCAGCATGAATGACCTGGTGTCTGAGTACCAGCAATACCAGGATTCCAGGGTCAAGGAGGAGGGTGAGTTTGAGTAGGAGGTAGAGGAGAAGGTGGCCTAGAACTGTCTGGTACCCGGTTCAGCATCAAAGCCATGTGAACTCTTTATTCACTCACAACCTGTTCTCTGAATGCTACCTCTCACTGTGTCTGCACTGCTCTTCTTCCTGTCTTGACAGCACGTGCACTACAGCATGGGATATTTGTGTATGAAGTTTTCTGTCTATTCTAAGTGGAGACTGGACCCTCATCATACACATAATTTTCAAATATTTTCTCCTAATCTGTATCTTTCTTTTCAGTTCCTTCCTTCCTTCCTTCCTTCCTTCCTTCCTTCCTTCCTTCCTTCCTTCCTTCCTTCCTTCCTTCCTTCCTTCCTTCCTTCGAGAGAAAGAGAGAGAGAGCACGTGCAAGAGCAGGGCAGTCATACAGAGAGAGGAAATCTCAAGCAGACTCCACGCTGTCAGCACAGAGCCTGATGTGGGGCTTGAACTCACTAACCATGAGATCGTGACCTGAGCAGAAATCAAGAGTCAGATGCTTAACTGATTGAGCCACCCAGGCACCCCTTTGTTTTCATTGTCTTAACGGTTTGTCTCTTGGAGCAGAAGTTTTGAACTTTGATAAACTCCAATTTCTAATTTTTTTCTTTTATGAATCATTAAGCAATCTTTGCCTAACCCAAGGAAACACATAGTTTCTCTTATTTTTTTCTAAAACCCTTATAGTTCTTATATTTCAGTATGTGACCCAATTTGAGTTAAGTTTTTTTTTGTGTATGATATTAAGTAAGGGGCTAAGTTGAGGGTTTTGCATGGGGATATCCATGTTGCCTAGCACTATGTGTTGAAAAGATTATCCTTTCCCCATTGAATTGCCTTCACACCTGTGTCAAAAACCAGTTGACCACAAAAATAAGGCTTATTCCTTAATGAGGTTTATTTCTGGGCCCTCAATTCTGTTTCATTGTTCTATATGTCTATTATTATGTCAGTGCTACACTTTCCTGATGATTGAAGCTTTACAGTAAATTTTTAAATCAGGGAGTGAAATGCCTCCCACTTTGTTCTCCTTTAAGTTAACTAACAACCTTTATAGTTATAAATATCACCTCTAATTCCTCTGACTAGGTCTTCCAGTACTATGTTAAATAGAAGTGGCAAGAGTGGGCATCCCAGTCTTGTTACTGATCTTAGAAGAAAAGCTTTCAGCTTTTCACTATTAAATATAATATTGGTTGTGGGCTTATCCTATATAAACTTTATCATGTTAAAGTAAATTCCTTGTATGCCTAGTTTTTTGAGAGTTTTTATCATAAAAGTGTGTTGAATTTTGTCAAATCCTTTTTCTTCAACTATTGAGATGATATGTGTTTTTTCTTCTTTACTTTGTTAATGTGGTATATTCCATTAATTGATTTGCATATGTTGAACCATCTTTGCATCCCAGGGATAAATCCCACTTGGTCATGGTGTATGATACCTTTAATGTGCTTTTGAATTTGGTCTGCTAGTATTTTGTTCAGGACTTTTGCATTTATGTTCATTAAGATATTGGCTTTATTTTTTTATTTTAATACCAGTATAGCTAATATACAGTATTACATTAGTTTCAGGTGTACAATATAGTGATTTAACAGTTCCGTATATCACCCAGTGTTCATCACAACAAGTGTCCTCCTTAATCCCCATCACCTATATCACCAATTCTTTACCTATCTCCCCTCTGTTAACCATCAGTTTGTTCTCTGTAGTTAAGACTCTCTTTCTTGGTCTCTCTCTCTCTCTCTCTTTTTTCCCCTTTGCTCATTTGTTTGGTTTCTTAAATTCCACATATGAGTGAAATAATGTGGTATTTGTCTTTCTGTAACTAATTTATTTCCTTAGAATTATACTCTCTAGCTCCATCCATGTCACTGCAAATGACAAGATTTCATTTTTTTTTTTTATGGCTGAACAATATTCCTCTGTGTGTGTGTGTGTGTGTGTGTGTGTGTGTGTGTGTGTGTGTGTTCTCTTTTTTATCCACTTATCTATCAGTGGACACTTGGGCTATTTCCATAATGTGGCTTTTGTAAATAATGCTGCTTTAAACATAGGAGTGTCTGTATCCCTTTGAATTACTGTTTTTCTATTTTTTGGGTAGATACCTAGTAGTGCTATTACTGGGTCATAGGGGAGTTCTATTTTTAACTTTTTAAGGAAACCGTATACTGTTTTTTACAGTGGCTGCACCAGGTTGCATTCCCACCAACAGTGCAAGAGGGTTGTTTTTTCTCCACATCCTCATCAACACTTGTTGTTTCTTGTGTTTTTGATTTTAGCCATTCTACTGGTGTGAGATGCTATCTCATTGTAGATTTGATTTGCATTTCCCTGATGGTAAGTGATGTTGAGTATCTTTTCATGTGTGGGTTGGCCATCTGATGTCTTCTTTGGAGAAATGTCTATTCATGTCATCTGTCCATTTTTTTTCTTATTTGTAAATACTGTCTTTCCTTTTTTTTAATATAGTTTATTGTCATATTGGCTAACATACAGGGTGTAAAGCAGGCTCTTGTTTTTTTGGGTAGATTCCTGTGGTTTATTGCTTATATAAAACATCCAGTGCTCCTCCCAACAAATGCCCTCCTCAATGCCCATCACCCCTCCCCACCACCCACTATCCATTTTTTTAATTGGATTACTTGTTTTTTGGGTTGAGTTTGATACGTTCTTACATATTTTGGATACTAACCCTTTATCATATGTGTCATTTGTAAATATCTTCTCCTATTCCACAGTTTGTCTTTTAGCTTTGTTGACTGTTTCTTTCATTGTGCAAAAGATATTGGCTTTTAGTTTTCTTTTCATATGGTGCTTTTGGCTGGCTTTGATACTGGGGTAATATTTGTCTTCTAAAGTGAGTTTGGAAGTGTTCTCTCTTAATTTTTTGCAAGATTTTAAGAATGCTGGTGCTAATTCTTCTTTAAATATTTGATAAAATTCACCAGTGAAACCATCTGGTTCTGGGCTCTTCTATATTGGGAGGTTTATGATCACTGATTCAATCTCCTTATTTGTTATTGGTCTCTTCAAGGTTTCTATTCTTTTGTCATTCAATGTTGGTAGACTGTATGTTTCTGGGAATTTATCAATTTCATCTAGGTTACAACTCAGTAAACTTATTAAAAATCATTGAGCTGGATTTTATTATATAAAGTTACAAGAACAAAAGATTGTACCAGAAATTTTAACCAGTACATTATGTAGATATAAAGAATAAGGAGTCTAAATATTGAGAGGGTAGAATTCATTTATTGTTCACTGATAATATTATCACTGACCTAAAATACAAAAAACAATATACAAATTATAAGAATAGTGAATTCAGTATAGTTATATATTGACTTTGACATAGAAAAGTCAACTGTATTTCTATATTGTAGAAAAATTGAATATGAAAGTTAAATGATTGCAAAGTTTTAAATTACATACAAATATGAAATATCCAGGGAAAGTTTGAATGAAAAATGTGTAATTCCTGTATCTTAAAACTAAAAAATGTCTTGAAAGAAAACAAGAAGATAAAAATAACCAAGATATATATACATGTTCCCAGATTAGAGAGTCAATATTTTTGAAATGTTAGTTCTCTTTAAGCTATTTTATATTTTGAATACCATCCTAAATAAAAAACCAAGTTTTGTTTTGTTTTTTAATTGTCAAGCAGAATCTAAAATTCAAATGGAAATTCAAGAAAAAAAAGCCAAGATAACTCATATTCAATCATTTGATTCCTTGAATGGAGAAAGGATGGATTTTTTTTTTCCTCCTCCTCCTCCTATATTTGACTGATAACACTATTCTGAATCTCAGGCACTATTTAAAGATGCTCTTAATACAAGGTTCAGTTCATCACAGTGCATTCAATTTTTTTTAAAAATTAAAAATGTTTTAATACAAATTATATGTTTTAACTTTTAATTTATGTTCTTAACTATTACTCTCTGACTTTAGCAATATCATTTAACCAAGTTTAATTAGGGCTTGGTTTCCAAATCTGTAAAGTAACAAAATGCACTACATGAGAGACAAGAGTATCTTGTATTCAGTAGATATTCAAGAATTAAAAGAATCTATGCCCCTCGGTACCATACAATTTTCATGGACATGATTTATTGTTTGGAAAATTAGTACTTTCAATTGTAATTTTTACTGTTAAGCAAGACAATAAAATTTGAGCAATGATAAAGATCAAGACAATGTATTATTTTACAATAGTATCTTTTATTTAAATATACTAAAAATATTTTATGAATTTTATACATAGGAATTACTGCTTCTACCTTCGAGATGCAACGTGTGTGTAAATCATTTATCCTGACCTTATCTTTCTACCTCATTTTTGTGTCTAGCTGTAAGTATAACTGCTGTACAATAAGTCTTGATTATCTGGGCTGTGATAAGTGAGCTCCAGGACAAAAAATTAAAATTGATTTTCTTGGATAGACTACAGAGAAGTTTGTTATGTTGCAAACTTGATCAACTAAGGAAAGATGGCATTTTTAACAAATTGTAATATGTATCTATTGGATATTCATACAGAATACAATTAATTTGGGTCTGTGCCTTGAACCACAGGAATCTGCCCCAAAAACCAAGAGCATACTTTACACACTGTACGTTAGCCAATTTGACAATAAATTATATAATAAATAAATAAATAAATAAATAGTCCTAAAAAAAATACACCAAAAGTGAACCCAGACAGACTTTAGATACACATATTAAAAGCAAGAGAAGAATCTTTTTAAGATAAAAATTTAGGGGAATATCATCAAGTTCTTTTGGTGGACAAAAATTTCTTTTTTTTTTTTGTTTTTTTTTAATTTTTTTTTCAACGTTTATTTATTTTTGGGACAGAGAGAGACAGAGCATGAACGGGGGAGGGGCAGAGAGAGAGGGAGACACAGAATCGGAAACAGGCTCCAGGCTCTGAGCCATCAGCCCAGAGCCTGACGCGGGGCTCGAACTCCCGGACCGCGAGATCGTGACCTGGCTGAAGTCGGATGCTCAACCGACTGCGCCACCCAGGCGCCCCCAAAAATTTCTTAAATAGGGTATAGATAAAGTTAGCCACATAGGGAAAAAATTTAATACATAGAACTAAGTTAGGATACATAAACTCTGTTCCTCAAAAGACCCATAAAGATTATGAAAAAGCAAGCCACATAACAAGAATATATTCTCAATACATATTCCCAGCAAATGGCTTATTTCCAGGAATCTACATATACATGAAGAACTCCTAGAAACCAATGAGAAAAAACCAGACTACCCAATAAAACAGCACCAAATGACTAAGAACAGACCATTTACAAGAAAGGATACCCAAATTCCTAGTAAGTATGGGCAAAGAAGGAAAAAGTACATGAGTTATCAGACAAATGCAAATTCAGACCACAACTCATGACTCCTACCAGCCCATAAGAATGTGTACAGTAGAGAACATGGACAGTATAAAAGTTGGTGAATAAGTATATTACAGGGAGCAGTGGAAACTGAAGCAAGCACTTTGTCTAACTTTTCAAAATATTATCTGTTAATTGAAGTATACATATATTTTCTTCCAAAAATTCCATTAAGAGGTATATACACAAGTCCTGAACTGGGAACCGCCCAATGTCAATCAGAACTAGAGTGGATAATTAAATTAAGGAATATAGACACAATTGAAAACGATAAAGCCATGAGAATGAGTTAACCATAACTATAGAGAACAAAACAGAATGGGAACACAAAAGAGTATATACTCTATGCTTTATGTATAAAACAGCCAAAGTGTCCAATCATATATGAAATCAGAATAATGGCAATAAAGTAATATGGTTAAACACATGATTTTTTTGAATTCACACATATCTGAGGTTAAGTCTTGGGGGGCAACTGCTTAATTGGTATCCCTGGCTTTTAGTTTGATTCTCTGTAAATCTGAAAAATATTAGCACCTTTATAACAGAAACGTTCTGAGGAGTAAATAAATATACATTTAAATGCTTGATTAATGCAATAGCTACTCTCATGTCTTTCAGATATATAGCAGTTTGGTAACTTCTGGATTTCTCACACATGAAATAAGTGAACTTTAATGATACTGTGAAAACTCAGATTAGTCTCTGTTGATATAGGGGCGCCTGGGTGGCTCAGATGGTTAAGCATCTGACTTTGGCTCAGGTCATGATCTTGCAGTTCACAAGTTTGAGCCCCGTGTCAGGCTCTGTGCTGACAGCTCAGAGCCAGGGGCCTGCCTCAGGTTCTGTGTCTCCTTCTCCCTCTGCCCCTCCCCCACTCTCTCTCTCAAAAATAAACACTTTTAAAAAATTAAAAATATGTGTTGATATCAATACCAGCTAGGGTTATAAAGAAAAAAATGAGGATTTTAAAACTTCCTAAAGCCCAGAGAAATGGGTGCCAAAGTTTCACAGTCTTGCAGAGAATTTCATCAGGTTACAGGAGGGCTTGCATTTTCACTGCAGAGCATTAATGCACACAAATCAGATAGCAGGTAAGGAAAAAGAACAATCAGGTGAACATAAATATGAGAGGAAGCATAACACGAGACCAAGAAAAGAAGGTTAAGAGTTAAAAATATTCTTAATAAGAACTGGCCAAACTACAACTTTTTAAAGAGACGTGTTTACAGCCCCCATGAGTACCTCTGACAGCAAGGTTGAACGAACAACACTGAGGTATGTCCTTGGCTCTAAAGATTTTCTGAAGAAAATAAGAAAATCTTATTCTTCGGGCTGTAGATGAAGGGGTTTGGCATGGGGGGGACCACCATGTACCTCACAGAAGCAATTATGTTGCCTGATGAAGGGAAAAAGTAGATACCAGCAATTGTCCCATAGTACAAAAACACCACAAAGAGATAGAAGTCACATATAGACAAGGCTCTGGAGACTTTCTCAAATCATTCTTCAGAATGATGCCTGCCATGTAGATATATGGGCCTAAGACACCACTCAATGGCAGGATGAAGATCAGTCCTCTCTCAGTGAGAATAAGCAGCTTATTGCAGGAGATGTCTGAGCAGGAGGACTGCAGCACAGTAGCAAGATCACAAAAGAAGTGGGGGATGACAGCTCCTGCACAGAAGGACAACTGCTCCATGAGGAAGGTGTGCAACAGAGCATGGGTATAAGAGAAAAATGAGGACCTAGCCACTAGGGTGATACAAAGCTCATCCCTCATGATGGTGGTATAATTAAGAGGGTGATAGATGGCCACACACCTGTAATATGCCATCACTGTGAGAAGAAAGCTACAATACAACTAAAATTGATGAAGAAATACATTTGTGAAATTTGTGAAATGCACCAAGCATAGGGAATGGATTCTTCTGGAATATACATGTTTATCAGCATCTTAGGAATGGTGACAGATGAAAAGGAGACATCCATGAGGGCCAAGTGGCTGAGGAAGAAATACATACGAATATACTTAGGAGGTGAGAGTCCAGCGTGATGAACAGGCTCCCAGAACTGGGGTCAGATACATGCCCAGGAACAGGATGAAAAACACACCTTGTTGCTCCCACCCAATAAGGGAGTGCACGAGAAAGAACTTGGACTTGCTTCTCTGGTTCTTTGCCCTCATAATGCTTTTCTATTTGCTGGGGATGAAGAAAGGACTAGAAAGGACTGTCACATCTCAAACTGCAATTTTATGGGAAAACAATAAATTTTTAACCACACTCATTAATTACTCACACCTGTGGATTCACATATCTTCACTCTGCCGAAAACTGGCTCCAGGAAAACATCTCACCCAAGAGCAGCCAACAAGACTCCATTGCACAGAAGCAAGAGAGCGTATGATGTTTTATTCATCCATTGTTCCATTGAACATTGAGTCTGTATCTGGACTTCTACTAAGGGCTGAGAATGTAGCCATAAACAAGAAAGGCAAAGACCCTACCCTCTATGAGTGTAGATCTTGATGAGTGTAGAGAGATAACTCACTACACCAAGAGAGAAACAAATCATAATGGTTCACTGTGGCAGAAATAGTAGATGACTCTTGGAAAACTGGTATCAGCTGTTTCTTCTTTAAAGTGACATGAGACTCCAGTGCTGAGGTGGCATTTTTAGGGCATTGTCACTCTCCTCCTGTGAACCTGGCTTCATGATACCAAACTAGTGATTTTATCCTGATCAGTTGGTTAAGGTGGTGTCTTCTAGGTTCTCTACTGTAAAATTACTATTTTAACCTTTGTAATTAATCTGTATCATCTGGATTATAAATATGTAGTATTTTAAAACCATGTAACTATAATTTTTTCTCATTAAAATCTCACCCACTATGCTTAACATCCATTGGTAAATCTTATATGAAAAATTATTGCAAATGTGGTGGCAAAATGATGATTTTCTAATTCTATCATTTCTTTTACCTTTATTTGTTATATATGAGAAGGAACTTTCTCTTATCCCACATTCATTTGTTTTTTTCATTGATTTATATATATTGTGGACTTATGAATTCTTTTTTATTCTTTGAGTTATAATCACTGCATTTGCTATTCATCTTGAAGCTCAAACTATTCCAGATTTGGTCATTGCGAGCTCCTTCATGCTGGCTCCTGAGTCTCTATGATTCATTGAGCACTTCCTTTCAGGCTCAGCAAAATTTTCTTGGATAATCTTGTCATGTCCTGGCCCCAGTCCTGGAATCAGCCATTTTCCTAGTAACTTTGTCCCTTTTATGTTTATGTTTTATTTGTTATTTAAATTCTACTTACTTAACATACAGTTTAATATTAGTTTCAGGTGCACAACATTCAACACTTCCATACAACATCCCATGCTCATTACAACAAGTGCACTCCTTCATACCCATCACCTGTTTAGCCCAATGTCCCACCCACCTCCCCTCTGGTAACCATCAGTTCATTCCCAATAGTTAAGGGTCTGTTTCCTGGTTTGCCCCTTCTTTCTCCCCTCCCCTTTGTTCATTTGTTTGGTTTCTTAAATTCCACATATGAGTAAAATCATATGGTATTTATTTTTCTCTGACTGACTTATTTCACTTAGGATAATACTCTGTAGCTCCACCCATTGCCAACGGCAAGATTTCATTTTTTATGGCTGAGTAATATTCCATTGTGTGTATAAGTGTGTATGTGTATGTAATGTATATTATATGTGTAATATATATTGTAATATATATATATACCACATTTTATTTTTTTCTCAAGTCTAAGGTTAGGTTTAGGGTTAGGGCCAGGATGAGGGTATATGCCTGGTATCCTCAAGTTCAGAGACTTCTCCAGAAGGTTAACTTTGGTCCCTTTTAAAGGAGAATGGTAAAAAACACATTTGGCGTGAGGTGTGTTCATAGCTTACAAAGCTTCTAAATGATCTGAGGATGCAACCAGGAAATATATGTAACAGAAACATAGGAAAGAGAAACTACAAACTAATAAACTAAAGGGATGGTTACCCGTAGAAAGTGGGTCAGGGGACAGACGGAAAGAATGGAGAACTGGGAATAGTATGGATACTACTATAATGTAAATTCCATCTATTTATACATATTAAAACCCATGAATTCAAACTGATATCTCCAATTCCAGTTTGATGCCATAGAATTCTTTCTAGCCTTTCCTTTTCCATGTACATAGCTCCTTTCCCTGATAGTGAGAAGTCATTCCCTTTTCTACAATATGTTTATTTATTTACTATATCTGTGAATGCATGTTAAGTAATTTTAGAATCTTCAACTCATACCACTGTAATGACAAATTAACTGAAGCTTAAAAACTTCGCTTACAGTTTTTTCTTTACTATGGGTATATAGATAAAATTCTGTGTTCAAGAATTACTTAGATAAGGTATTTTATTTTCCCCTTTAGTCTAATTATGGTATTAGTTTGAAATATAGCTAGGTTTATTTGTTTTGTTTTATTCTATTTTGTTTTTCCCCCATATTAGTTTTTACTAGGTAAAAGATAACATAGTCAAAATCATACAAATAAATAGACTCATCTCCCCATCCTTTCTTGCCCATTGTTGCCTACCTTCTGTAGGTAAGCAATCTCACTAGTTTCTGATTTATTCTTCCTGTGTTTCTTTTTGCTCTAATGGGCAGATACATGTATATTTTATTTCCCCTTCATTATTATACAAAAAGTAGTGAGCTACAAAAAAAAAGTACTAAGTTATAGATGCTCAGCATATGCTTTATACATTGCTTTTTTCCCAGTTAACAATTTATCCTGGCGATCCCTCTACACTGGTTCATAGCTATCTTTGTCATTATTTTTTCATAGCTACAAAGTAGACAACTGCATTGATGTTCCATAGAGTTTCCTTTTGGAGTCCTATAATGAGATGGTGGGGATGAATGTGCTAAATGCCATTGAATTGTATACCTCAAGCAGTTAAAATTATAAATTTCATGTTATCTATATTATACTACATTAAAAAATCTTAAAGAGAAAGCAAAAAGTCATCTCTACATAAAGCACAGGAAAAACATATATTAATAATAAGTATGGTTAATAAGTTAATAGAGGGGAAAATAGAATAACAAAATATATATTTGTTTTTAATTTTAATGCCAGTATAATCAACATACAGTGTTATATTAGTTCCAGGTGTACAATATAGTGACTCAACAATTCTATGCATTACTCAGTGCTCATCATGATAAGTGTACTCTTAATCTCTTCACCTATTTCATCCATCCCCCATCCCCCTCCCATCTGGTAGCCATCAATTTGTTCTCTGTAGTTAAGAGTCTGGTTTTTTTTTTGTTTTTCTCCTCTTTTCTTTGTTTACAAAATACATATCTCATTAATCAAAAGGGAGAAAGAATAAATATGACACAGATGTCTCAAATAGAAAACATATAGTAATATGAAAAATATAAATCCAAATATATTATAATTAAATATTACTAGATCAAATTCTCCATAAATACAATGATTATGAATCTATATAAAAAACAAAACAAAACTTCACAGTGTTAACAAGGGACACCTCACAGATATAAGGACAGAGAACAGTTTAAAGTTATAGAAAATAAATACCATGTAAACAGTAACCAAAAGAAATCTGGCATATCTATACTAATATCAAAAGAAGTAGATGAGATATTAAGGCAAGAGCTGCTGCTAGAGATAAAGAGAAATATCTCCTATTTATAAATGCAGTCGTATGTTAAATGAATAAAATGGCTCTCTGAGGAGCCTTGTTTTGTAGCATTTGCCAATTTCTACAGTGTAATTATTTCCACTATGGCTGATTTCAGTCTACCAACATGATGTCATTGAATATGGAGTCGGAAAGAGACATTCACATTTAGCTTGAAACCAACGCAAGCCAGCCTCAGCACACCACTTTTTAAAAGAGTCAGTACACAGGAGCAGATCATGATGGTAAATCTGCATGTCTTCAATAACATAGTATATAAAATTTACAAGCAATGACTGGGCATGTCTAAAAGGGGAAACAAATCCACAATTATAATTGTGCAACATGTTTTGCATAAGATTTTGTGCACATAAGAGATGATGAACAAGCAGGAAAAAATTAAGGGTAAAGAATACTTAACAATCCAAGTGACAAACTTGACCTAGTTGACAATTGACAACACCTCATACATGACAGAAGAATGTATATTCTTTTTAAGTTACACAGAGTTGCCAATTACACGGTAGTTTTAGTCGATGTATCTCACTGTGCATAACTGCAATAAGAGGATTTAGTGATTGTCACTTAAAAGTTAACCCTATTGACAAATATTTGTAGGGCCTGTTTTATATCTTTGTTCCTCAGGCTATAGATAAAGGGGTTCAGCATAGGGGTAATTACTGTGTACATGACTGAAGCAATTATGTCTTTGTCATTAAAGTTCCATGATAAGGAGAAAAAGTAAACACCTGCAAGTGTCCCATAGTATACAGACACCACAAAAAGATGGGAGCCACAGGTAGAAAAGGCTTTAAAGAGTCCTTTAGTGGAGGGGACCCTTAGGACAGTTGTCCCTATACGAATATATGAGCCCAAGATACTACTCAAAGGCAGGATGAAAAGAATTCCTCCTTCAGTAAAGATGATCAGCTCATTGAGAGAGATGTCTGAGCAGCTTATCCTCAGGAGCACAGTGAGGTCACAAAAGAAGTGAGGGATGGTATTATCACAGAAGGACAGTTGGACCAAGAGAAGGGTGTGCAACAGGGCATGAATGTAACAGAAGAACGAAGATCCAGCCACTAATGAGATACATAGCTCCTGCCTCATGACAGTAGAGTAGTGGAGTGGCTGACAGATGGCCACATACCTGTCATATGCCATCACTGCAAGAAGGAAATTGTCAAGACAACCAAAAAATATTAAGAAATACACCTGTGAAATGCACCCCACATAGGGAATGGATTGTTGCTGAGTCTGCATGTTCATGAGCATCTTTGGAACTGTGACAGATGAAAAGGAAACATCAGTGAAGGCCAAGTGGCTAAGGAAGAAGTACATAGGCGTGTGAAAGCGAGAGTCCAGCCTGACGAGCAGGATGATGAGCAGGTTCCCCAGCACTGTAGTCAGGTACATGCCCAGGAACAGGGTGAAGAATATGCCCTGCTGCTCTGGCTGGATGGGGAGCCCCAGGAGGAGGAACTCGGACACGCTGCTCTGGTTCTCCCTCCTCATGTTGTTTTTTCTCTGCTGGCAATGGGGAAAAGTGGAGAATGTTCATGAACATGTCATAACATTATAGTGAGGTTCTTTCTATGCAAATTTTTTTAACTACCTTTCTGTTTATTTTTCACAACTCTTGGTACATGAGTGTGCCCCATTCTGGCTCCAATATACATGAGACCCTCACATTAACCAGGTTTCTTCCTCTCCAAAAAACAAACAGCACTTATTCTTTATTCAAAAAATATTTATTGAAAAACAGCTTAGTCCCATATTGATAATAGCAGTGAACAAGAAATGGGAAGTCTTTTTTTTATTTTTTTTAATGTTTATTTATTTCTGAGGCAGAGAGACAGAGCATGAGTGGGGGAGGGTCAGAGAGAGAGGGAGACACAGAATCAGAAGCAGGCTGCAGGCTCTGAGCTGGCAGCACAGAGCCCAACACAGGGCTCAAACTCACAAACCGTGAGATCATGACCTGAGCCGAAGTCGGTCGCTCAACTGACTGAGGCACCCAGGCGCCAAGAAATGGGAAGTCTTTATGTTCAAGGAGTTGACATCTTAATGTCAAAGCATGTTCAAATGTGAAATGAGTACCAGAAAAGAAATATCAGTCATTTCCTCTAAAAAGGGGGTGAATCTCCCTAAGTTGGAACAGAATTACTAAGGCTATGCCACAGGCTTTTGGTGTAATTGGCTGAGTCCTGCTTTAAGTCATATAAGATTCCCTGTTACCAAAGGTATCCAATCCAGGTTTCCAAACCAAAATTAAGAATAGCACCAGGCACTATTCCATGTGTTTTACATGTCCTTTCAAATCAGATCCTCATTATAGTCCTAACAAATTGGTATTATTAGAGTCATTTTAACTATGAGACGACAGTGTACATTATCTAAATTGCAAAGGTATGCACAATTAAGTGCAACAGATAGAATCATGACATATGTCTGACAAAATTCCTACTCAACTACTTTGCATAGAAATTACAACGTTATTAGAGTGTCCAAAGAAGCTATTTGTCAACTACCTTTGTCCAAAATGTCATTACCTCCCTCTAAGAAAAATTGACCATTCGCATTTATACATCATACAATTTACAAAGGATTTTCACATGCTTTAACTTCTCTGAAAACAATAAGTATATATTTAGGGACTGTTCAGTACACAAGGCAAACTTCATGTCCTCATTTTATAGATGGGAAAACTGAAGCTAAAGTGATAATTGATACCCACCATGCTGTTTGATGGTGGACTCCAGATACAATATCTATTTGGAAATTAGACTAGAGGTTAGGATAACCACATAGCCCTGAAGAGGGACTGACATTCTCACTCAAGAGTAGGAGCAGGCCAGTGAGTTATCCTCAAGTACCACAAGCTTCCTCAGTGGCACTGGTTTTATCTCTGTTCATGGCTACCAAGGAGGACAGTGCTTGAACCTTATGCAGAGTCCTGGCTGCTCACTGATGTAGGCTGTGTCAGTCCTTACTTAGAAACCAGAAAAAAAACAAGAGGGCTGGAACAAACCAGGAACTTTGATTCAGGCAGGACCACGAGAAGGAGGCAGTTGGGCCATTAGCTGTGGACAGGAGGTCAGACTGTGACCTTGGAGTATGAGAGGGAGCCTTAAGATAAGCCTGTCCTCTCAGAATTCTACTTGTGCTGCTCCAGACAATGGTGAAACAGGAACCTCCGTGAGGCAAACATTGGATTTGGGGAAAAATAATAAAAATACCTCCTTTTTACTGAGCACCAATTGTGCCAGGCATGGGACTGAACAATTTGTGTGCATTGCTTCATTTAATCCTCAAAATAGCATTTTGAAGTAGGAATAGTTGCCTCTCCTTTGCCAGTGAAGAATCTTAACCTCAGAGAGATGAAGTCACTTCCTAAGATCACAAAATATATGAAGGCCAGACTGAGGATTGGGGCCCAGTCTGCCATACTGCAGACACTGAGTTAGTATATGACACCTGCCCAGGAGTGGAAATGCATAGGAACCTGCCTCCTTAATGCAGTAATATGTATATGGCTACTATTGAAAGATTATTAAGGAAATATTTGAGTTCACAGGAAAGAACCAGAGCCCCTAAAACATGTACATGAAAAACAACAACAACAACAACAACAACAACACATTCTAACATTTGGAATCACATATATGTATATAACTTATAAACAAAATGCAATGTCACACATACACACACCATTGAGCTGAGATGTCAAGACTTCTTATGTATTGCTGGTCATGAGTAAATTCAGGAAACTTCTCCCCCAGATTGGTGAGCAGCCTCTCTTCAGACTATGCAATCTCATTTAATTTACTATGATGTCTGTACAAAGTTGGAAGAAGGAGTTATAGAAAGAGAGTGGGGCAAATACTTGAGTTCAAAGGAACTGATTAGGAGACCCCAGATCACGTACACAAATGCCCTACACTTGTTTAATGAGGCAGCTCTTATTAGACTACTATGTTCTTGGTCTAAGAGAGGGAAAAAATAATACTGAGAGTCAATCACACACACACACACACACACACACACACACACACACACACACAACTCAAGAAGAAAACATACATATGTCCACATTGTGCAAGCAAGGAAACACCAGACAGACCCACATGGAATACATATGCAGACCTCTAGACACAGAGACGCACCTTCCCTGCCTAGAATTCCTAGCTCACTCTGACTTGTGCCACTCCTTAGCAAGCTGAGGTACCTTCTAATACAATTTCCTGCGTCCTCAGCTTCTGTTGAGAACACCAGGAACAAAAAGTAAGAAGAAAGCCTCTGTGAGCCCATGACCTCATGAGCTCTCTGTCTGTCCTTGAGCTCCAGAGAAACAGGCAGGAGATACCATTTTACAAGCCTTGGAGAACACTCATGATAAGTCTCTAAGCTCCTGGTTAAGTAAAGAATCAAAACAGACTAATGGCCTCAAATTCCTAAAAGACCTTGGGGAGGAGCCTGTGCAGGGGCAACAGGGACTGAGCTGCTAGAGCCACCTGAGAGGCTGACCCATATCTCAAGGATACTCTGGGCTCCTCTTTGCCTGTTCATAGTTCCAGGTGGAAATTAGGAATGGCTTAGTCAGCTTCCATCACCAGTGTTGCCAATGCACTGGGTCAGCCTCTCCTGACACCACATTATGGTCCAGGAAGAGTAAGTCTGGCTTTTGCAAACTCCCACACCATTTGCACTTGCTACCATGAGCACACAAATCTAGCTTTAAGTTCGCATCCTGCAGGTCCCCTCCTCCCTTGGGAGAGACTTCAAGTCATAGAGGTGTGCCTTTTCTAAGAGAGTGTAGAGGGGGAAAATTGAGTCCTTAGGCTCAGTACTCAGAAGAACTGGGTCTGGGCTATGCCACTCATTAAATGTTGGCCCTGAGCACATATAGCATCCCCTCAGCCCTGTTACATCAGCTGTAAAGTGTGGATAAAAATTACATTGTCCTCAGAAGTTATTATTGAAATTAAATGAGATTATTCATGCTAAAGGACATAATAAATGCACAACAGATATCAACTCTTGTTATCTTTATCTTTTTATCTTCCAAAAAAGATAATGATATCTAAAATCACTGACATTGCCATAGGATTGATATTGAATAAATGAGTGAATTGATTAATTCCATCTTATAGTAACAGCATATTCCCACCTTAAGAGATTAAATGAGTTAAAACACAGAATGAACTTAGAACATTGTCTGGCATTTTGTAAATCCTCAATAAACTTTGGTTATCTTATTGTTATAGATTACAGACTCATTGCATTCAGCTGCTCACACATTTGTTTCATTACCATCTTAGTTACTGATAACTCCATGTTGTTCAAACCAAAATATAGGAATCCTTGACTCCAACATTTCTTTCACAATTCTCAATTTGTCAGCAACTCTTGTTGGTTCCAACTTACAACTAAATACAGTATTCACCAAAATTACACAACTTCGTCTGCTATCGTCCCAGCCTATCATTTCTTAACTGCATTGTTGCAGTAGTTCCTAGGTGGTCCCCTGCTTCCACACATCCCCTTTCTCCTTCAGTTTATTCTCAATACAGCAGCCAGAGTGATGTTTTTTAAATCTGAATCTTGTTACCATTCTGCTGAAAAGCTTCCAAGGACTACACAAATAATTCATAACAAAAATCAAATCACAATGCCTAAAGGACATAGCCCCTGTTAGCTTTAAAATTATCTCCTCCTGGGGCCCCTGGATGGCTCAGTCAGTGAAGCATCTGATGTTGGCTCAGGTCATGATTTCACAGCTCGTGAGTTGGAGTCCCGCATTGGGCTCTGTGCTGACAGCTTGGAGCCTGGAGCCTGCTTCAGATTCTGTGTCTTCCTCTCTCTCTGCCCCTCCCCCACTGTGCTGTGTCTCTCTCAAAAATAAATAAATGTAATAAAAAATAAAAGTTTTAGTAATGTTTTTTGTATGAATGAATAAAGCATAATTATATTTTCCCATATAGAATATATACGCAGTCCCCATTTTTGAATAAATACACAAACATTAATGAAAATAAATAAATAAAAATAAACAAAAATAAAAATCTTCTGCACAGTGAAGGAAATAATCAACCAAACTAAAAGGCAACCTCAGAATGGGAGAAGCTTTTTGCAAATGGCATGTCTGATAAAGGGCTAGTATTCAAGATCTATACAGAACTTATCAACCTTAACACCCAGAAAACAAATAATCCAGTTTTTAAAAATGGGCAGAAGACATGAATAGACATTTTTTTTCCAAAGAAGACATCCAGATGACCAATAGACACATGAAAAGAAGCTCAACATCACTCATCATCAGAGAAATACAAATCAAAACTACAATGAGATATCACCAGTCAGACTGGGATACACATCAGTCAGAATGGCTAAAACTAACAACATAGGAAACAAGAGGTGTTGGCAAGTATGCAGAGAAAGGGGAACCCTCTTACATTGTTTGTGAGAATGCAAACTGGTGCAGCACTCTGGAGAACGACATGAAGGCTCCTCAAAAATTTTAAAATAGAACTACCCTATGGCCCAGCAATTGCAATATTAGGTATTTACTCGAAGGATACAAAAATACAGATTCAAAGGGGTACATGCACCTGATGTTTATAGCAGCATTATCAACAATAGCCAAACTATGGAAAGAGCCCATTAGTCCATTGACTAATGGATGGATAAAGAAGATTTGGTGTATATATACAATGAAATATTAGCCACCAAAAAGAATGAAATCTTGCCATTGCAACTCTAGCTGGAACTAGAGTGTATTAGGCTAAGCGAAATAAGTCAGTCAGAGAAAGACAAATACCATAAGATTTCACTCCTATGTGGATTTAAGAAAAAAACAGGTGAAATTAGGGGGGAACAAAAGAGAGGCAAACAAGGAAACAGACTCCTAACTGTAAAGAACAAATTGAGGGTTGATAGAGGAGAGTTGGAGGGAGAAATAGTTTAAACAGATGATGGGGATTATGGAGTTCACTCGTTGTGATGAGCCCTGGATATTGTGTTAAGATGAATCACTAAATTCTATACCTGAAACTAATATTACATTGTACATGAATTAATTGGAATTTAAATAAAAACTTGAAAAAATAAAAATTAATAGTTAAAAAAAATTTAAAAACACAATGAGATATCACCTCACAGCTGGTAGAATGGCTATTATCAAAAAGATAAGAGGGTTACCTGGGTGGCTCAGTCAGTTAAGCATCCAACTTCAATTCAGGTCATGATCTCACAGTTTGTGGGTTTGAGCCCCACATTGGACTCTGTGCTGACAGCTCAGAGCCTGGAGCCTGCTTCAGATTCCGTGTCTCCCTCTCTTTCTGCCCCTCCCCTGCTTGTGCACTGCCTCTCTCTCAAAAATAAATAAACATTTTTAAAAAAGATAAGAGACAATAAGTGCTGCTGAGGATGTGAACAAAAGTGACCCATGGCACTGTTGGTGGGATGGTATACTGGTGAAGCCACTATGGAAAACAGTCTGGAAGTTCCTTAAAAACTGAAAAATAGAACAACCATATGATCCGGCAATCCCACATCTGGGTATATATATCCAAAGGAACTGAAATCACTATCTTGAAGAGATATCTGAATGTTTATGTTCACTGCAGCTTTATTTAAATAGTCAAGACGTGGAAACAACTTAAATATTTACCAATGGATAATGAATATTGATATATATAATGGAATAATATTCATCCACAAAAAGGAAGGAAATTTTGTCATTTACAATATGGATGAACCTGAAGGACATTATGCTAAGTGAGATAAGTCTGACCACAATAAAAATAAATACTGTGTGGTCTCACTTATATGTGGAATCTAAGAATATAGAACTCTAAAAAACTGAGAATAGATGGTTGGTTGCCATGAGTGAGGGGTAGGGGGTGAGAGAAATGGACGAGGACCAAGGGTACAAACTTCCAGCTGTAAGATGAATAAGTTCTGGGGATGTAATTTACAGCATGGTGATGATAGTTAGCAAGACTGTATGAAAATTACTAAGGGAGTAGATTATAAAAGTGCTCACCACACTAAAAATGTTGTAACAATGTGAGGTGATGGATGTGTCAACTAATATGATTGTGGTAATTTTGTTTTATATATATATATATATATATATATATATATATATATATATATATATACATGTATATATATATATGTATAAAATTATTGTGTTTTACACTTATTTTTTTAATTTTATTTTTTAAATTTACATCCAAATTAGTTAGCATATAGTGCAACAATAATTTCAGGAGTAGATTCCTTAATGCCCCTTACCCATTTAGCCCATCCCCCCTCCCACAACCCCTCCAATAACCCTCTGTTCTCCATATTTAGGAGTCTCTTATGTTTTGTCCCCCTCCCTGTTTTTATATTATTTTTGCTTCCCTTCCCTTGAGTTCATCTGTTCTGTGTCTTAAAGTCCTCATATGAGTGAAGTCATATGATATTTGTCTTTCTCTGGCTGACTAATTTCGCTTAGCATAATACCCTCTAGTTCCATCCACATAATTGAAAAAGACAAGATTTCATTCTTTTTGATTGCCGAGTAATACTGCATTGAATATATATACCACATCATCTTTATCCATTCATCCATGGATGGATATTTGGGCTCTTTCCATACTTTGGTTATTGTCGATAGTGCTGCTATAAAAATTGGGGTGCATGTATCCCTTCAAAACAGCATACCTGTATCTCTTGGATAAATACCTAGTAGTGCAATTTCCAGGTCATAGGGTAGCTCTATTTTTAATTTTTTTGAGAAACCTTGATACTGTTTTCCAGAGTGGCTGCACCAGCTTGCATTCCCACCAACAAGGCAAAAGAGATCCTCTTTCTCCACATCCTCGCCAACGTCTGTTGTTGCCTGAGTTAATGTTAGCCATTCTGACAGGTGTAAGGTGGTATCTCAGTGTGGTTTTGATTTGTATTTTCTTGATGATGAGTGATGTTGAACATTTTTTCATGTGTCGGTTGGCCATCTGGATGTCTTCCTTGGAGAAGTGTCTATTCATGTCTTTTGCCCATTTCTTCACTGGATTATTAGTTTTTTGGGTGTTAAGTTTGATAAGTTCTTTATAGATTTTGGATACTAGACCTTTATCTGATATGTCATTTGCAAATATCTTCTCCCATTCTGTCAGTTGCCTTTTAGTTTTGCTGGTTGTTTCCTTCGCTGTGCAGAAGCTTTTTATTTTGATGAGGTCCCAATAGTTCATTTTTGCTTTTGTTTCCCTTGCCTCCAGAAACGTGTTGAGTAAGAAGTTGCTGTGGGCAAGATCAAAGAAGTTTTTGCCTGCTTTCTCCTTGAGGATTTTGATGGCTTCCTGTCTTACATTGAGGTCTTTCATCCATTTTGAGTTTATTTTTGTGTGTGGTGTAAGAAAGTGGTCCAGGTTCATTTTTCTGCATGTTGTTGTCCAGTTTTCCCAGCACCACTTGCTGAAGAGACTGTCTTTATTGCATTGGATATTCTTTCCTGCTTTATCAAATATTAGTTGGCCATATGTTTTTGGGTCCATTTCTGGGTTCTCTATTCTGTTCCATTGATCTGAGTGTCTGTTCTTGTGCCAGTACCATACTGTCTTGATGATTACAGCCTTCTAGTATAGCTTGAACTGTGGGATTGTGATACCTCCAGCTTTGGTTTTCTTTTTCAAGATCGCTTTGGCTATTCGGGGTCTGTTCTCGTTCCATACAAATTTTAGGATTATTTGTTCTAGCTCTGTGAAGAATTCTGGTGTTACTTTGATAGGGATTGCATTGAATATGTAGATTGCTTTGGGTAGTATCGACATTTTAACAATATTTGTTCTTCCTATCCAGGAGCGTGGAATCTTTTTCCATTTTTTGTGTTTTCTTCAATTTCTTTCATAAGATTTCTGTAGTTTTCAGTGTATAGATTTTTCACCTCTGATTAGATTTATTCCTAGGTATTTTATGGTTTTTTGTGTAACTGTAAATGGGATCGATTCCTTAATCTCTCTTTCTGTCACTTCATTGTTGGTGTGTAGGTGTGCAACTGATTTCTGTGCATTGATTTTACATCCTGCAGCTTTGCTGAATTTATAAATCGGTTCTAGCAGTTTTCTGGTGGAATCTTTTGGGCTTTCCATATAGAGTATCATGTCATCTTCGAAGAGTGAAAGTTTGACCTCCTCCTGGCTGATTTGGATGCCTTTTATTTCTTTGTGTTGTCTGATTGCAGAGGCTAAGACTTCCAATACTATGTTGAATAACAGTGGTGAGAGTGGACATCCCTGTCTTGTTCCTGGCCCTAGGGGGAAAGCTCTCATTTTATCCTGTGTTTTACACTTTAAAGTTATGTTCTGTGGCAATTATATCTCAATAAAGCTAGAAAAAAGGAAGGAAGGAAGGAAGGAAGGAAGGAAGGAAGGAAGGAAGGAAGGGAAGGAGGAAAGAAGGAAAGAAAGAGCTAAATGAATGAATAGAAAGAAAGCCACATGAATAGGCAGGACTCTAACCCAAGGCTTTTTGTCTATGTATTATTTACTCTTAATATGTCGATTAAAATTTAAATATTAAACTAAAGGCTAAAGAAAAAGACACACATATATTGTGTGAGACAGTAGTTTATGCTGAAGGCTGCAGCAGAATGTGTTTCATTCCTTACACTTTGTTATGGATTATGTTCACCATGATACACAATATTCTCTATATAAAACCCACGAGGAAATTTTCTCTCTGATTTCAGTGCCAATAATAGTTGTTATCCTCACTTTTCAGATGAAGAAACTCAGGCTTACAAGCAACTAGTTTAGTGGCAAGGCCAACATTCTATTAGATACCTTCTTTCCTCAACACTAATCCTCAAAAACTTCCCTGAGTCTAAACTCTAAAAACACATACACTATTTTCCCAAAGTCCCTTTGCTAAATATGACAACCACCATTGCATACCCTGTGCTTTAAACACACATAAACCGACATTAACCTAATCCCACACAGGAAAAAGAAACCAGATCCACATGCCTGCCAAGATACTGGAACACACATACACACCACTGATCTACCCCCACTGAATCCCCTAGAAACTCCCACCTCCCTGCTCTAGAATATACCGCGGCCCACACCTGCATCCCCAAACATAAAAATATTCACCCACATAAATATTTGTCCATTTCTGATAACCCAGAGTTGGGGAAACTAAGGCACACCCTTGAGATGTTGCAGTGAGATTAAGTGGCTCTGGGATGAGCCCCACATCAAAACAGAAAGCCTCCGGGCTCCCCTATCCCCTCGAGTCAGCAATGCTGGGTGTTATTTCCAGTCTGCTTCATCTGCTTACAGCAAGCACAGGATCAGCTCCCTTGAGAGGTCATCACACCACAACTCCTTCAGCCTAACAAGGGCCCCCGAGGCCAGCAGAGCAGAGCTGACTCAGGAGATAGTCTGGCTTCCACCATCAAGACAGTCCTTGCCCCTTGAGTCAAGACGTCTCTGCCTTCTGAGATGGGGAGCTAGGAGAGCAGCAACATGCTGGGGGCCAGACTTGAGGGATTGGAGGCCAGTGAGGGGAAACGTGCTATCCCTTCCAAGTAGCACATCAGCTCCTGTTCCTTTCCTGTTCCTCTCCTTGTTAATCAGCCCAGAGTGGCATGGGAGAAACATGAGGGGGCTGTGCTTGGCTGAGAAGCAGACTTGCATCTGAGTAGCAGATGTGGTGCAGACCAGTATCTGGAGAAAGTGGAAGGCAAGAACAGCATCTGGATCTGGAGGTGAGCTTTGGTAAGCTGGCCACCCTCTTGGCCAGCTTCCCTCCAACCTCTGGCACTTACTCTTTCCTCCCTGAGAATTTCAAATATTTTGTGGATTAAGCAGTCATAGTGTCCGACTAAAACCTCGACCTGGCTTTTGGTTTTTAGTCCGTCCAGTTTGACCTCTAGACCATCTACACTGTGTGCTTTGCTAGAAGTAAAACACAGGAAGGAAGGAAGGAAGGAAGGAAGGAAGGAAGGAAGGAAGGAAGGAAGGAAGGAAGGAAGGAAGAAGGAAGGAAGGAAGGAAGGAAGGAAGGAAGGAAGGAAGGAAGGAAGGAAGGAAGGAAGGGGGAGGGAGGGAAGGAAGAAGGAGGGAGGAAGGAGGGATGGAGGGAGGCAGGGAGGGAAAAGTGAAGAAGAAAACAAAACAAAACAAAACTATTATATTCCCAGCCTCAGTCATTCATCTTATGTTTTGAGAACTGTTCTTCTTGATTCTCAGGTTCAAACCTTTCTTCTTTCTAGTTATCATAGTAGGTGATCCTCACATCTATGACCTGGATCACCCAACATCATTAATTAAACCAAATCTCCACGAATTTCTTATTTCCACAGGCAGCCTTTTCACAGATGGCTCACTTTTTAATATTGGCCTGTGTTTGACAAACTGTCTTGCAGACATGGTGTCTCATTTGCTATTCATAAAACATCAGGAATCAGCTTGTGAGCAGGTGACCAAGGACAAATCAAACCCCCATTTTTTGTCTTAACTCCAGGACACTGTCCAGCACCAACCACAGCCCATGACAGACATGGCCCAGACATGCATGGCCAATTTTTTCCACCTGATGTTGGCCAATTAATCATAGATGTTCAATATTTCAAATCCACCATCTGTGTAACACAGCAAGATCGGTCACCTCTTTAGCCACTACAAGGATAGATTCTGAACATGGGAAAAGAAAGATTGTTAGTTAAGAGGGAAAGAAAGGGAGGTCATTTAGGAAATGACACAGTGAGGAAAACAGTGCCTGTGTGTGATTGTGACAGACAGTATATATACGAGACATGAGGAGGTGTAGCCTGAGGGTTAAGAGCATGAGCTTCAGAGTGATTCAGCTTGGAGTTCAAATCCTGATTGCTACTCACTTACTTAGTGACCTTGAGCAAACCACTTCACTCTAAGCCTCAGGCTTCTGATAACAACACATACGTTGTGATCCCTCATCGTGGGAATTTGTGAGGTGCTTAGCACAAGCTCGACATGTAGTACATTTTCAGTAATATTGGTTATTGTTTTAACTTTAACTACTGGTTCACTCAGATCATTCAATGCCTAAACAAATCATCCTTCCATAAGATCTTACAAAATCATGAGGTTAGTCTGACAACTTGGCAGTGAGGCATATGATACTTCAAGCATGTGAGTTAATTGATTTTGAGGACAACCAGTCATAGCAGATAAGGGAAAGCAACAATGGGATTGATGATGATCAAGAGTTTCTGCTGAGTGTTCATAATATGCTTGTCTCTCTCCTGAGTGTAGATGCATTTCTCACTAAATCCTCATGAGCATGCATGTATTTGTGTCCAATATCATACATGGTGAATCTGAGGTGTAAAGATGTTTAGTTATTTATGATAAAGTTGTAAGCACATTTAAGACTTACTGTCTTAGCGAGTTTTGGGTATGTAGTGCAGTGCTATTACCTATAATTACCCTGATGTACAGGACATCATTTAGTTGTTAATGTAAATACAACATTTAATTGTTAAATGAATTCATATATTAATATATAATAACATCTTTAATGCATGAAAATTCCAATGCATGGGATTATTCAAAAAGAATGAAAGACTATACTGTTTCCAAGGAAATTATTTTAGGGGTGCCTGGATAGCTCGGTTGGAAGAACATGTGACTCTTGATCTCAGGCTTATGAGTTTGAGGCCCACGTGAGGTGTAGAGATTACTTAAATAAAACTTAAGAAAAAGAAATTATTTTAAAAATTTTGGTGATATATAAGTATGGTGACTATAGAGATTTTTATGGTAGCAAGGAATATATAAGTAACCAATATCTCAAAAATTTTTAAAATCCCTATGTGATATGTCCATTAAGAAGGTATGGGTAAATATAAGACTCTAAAAAATTGTTTGAAAACACTTTATTTATACAAGATCTCCCATTGCAGAGATGTTTGTAGTAGCAATAAGTGGAGACCACTTTTTTGTCCATCACAAAGTGATATTGTCCATAACTCGATATGACTGGAGAGAAAGCATAGATAGATAGATAGATAGATAGATAGATAGATATCTCAACAGTTAATATATGAAAATTAACATATTTCTCATAGATAGTTTTGCATACACATAGGAAAGGCGAATTATAAAGATTCAACAAAAAATTGTTGAATACCCAACGATTCAATAATCCTGTACAAATGGATTCTCATCCTGTACAAATATGATTCAGAACATAGAGTTAAAGAAAGGAAAAACAATTTACAAAAAAGGGGAGACTTACACTGGTGATGATAGCATACCATGAACTAAGGAGGATGAACCCTTCATCCTATGTCCAGAGAAGGAAAAGCCCACTTTGTTGAAACAGGTTCAACATTCCCATCAGATTTTCCCTGTTGGTTATTTTGGCAAACCCTTATTTTTTTCCAAGTCAATGCAAATTTGAACTTTACAATGCCACCACTGGGTTTCCTTTGATAGGAAATAAGTGTCCTGTGACCTCCGGTACCAAAAATACCTCCACTCCATTCCCCATTCACCTTCATCCGTTATATACTGCTTTATGTTGTTTGTTGACGATCTGTCTCCCCAACTAAACACGAGCTACACAATGGCAAGAATTTGCCTGTTTTTATCACTACATCCCCAACAAGAGAACAGGCTTTGCACAGAATAAGAACTAATGAACTGCAATCAACAAGGTCCATCTCTGATGGTTTCTAAAGGCAAATTCTTCTTCTGTCCCTCCAGCCTTCAGTATAAGGCCCTTGTGATGCCCATGGATTTGGGAAGGGAGAAATACATCAAGGACCATGACACTTACAAGCTGTCTCTACAGAACAACTAATTGCAACAAAACAGAAAAAACAAGACTTGCTGGGTTCTGAGGATTTGGATTCTGGACTTGCAGTATGGTAAA
The DNA here is from genome assembly GCF_018350175.1 of Felis catus. Classification (NCBI taxonomy): domain Eukaryota; kingdom Metazoa; phylum Chordata; class Mammalia; order Carnivora; family Felidae; genus Felis; species Felis catus. The sequence goes on along the minus strand of NC_058380.1, from coordinate 81,470,248 downwards.
TAAGTCATCTTGTATATAAGTAGACCCAAATCAATGGAAAGAGTCAACCAAACCAGCAGTGTTTCCGAGTTTATCCTCCTGGGACTCTCCTCCCGGCCTGGGGACCAGAAACCACTCTTTATCCTCTTCCTCACCATGTACCTGGTCACCATAACAGGGAACCTGCTCATCATCCTCGCCATCCACTCTGACCCCCAGCTCCAGACCCCCATGTATTTCTTCCTGAGTTTCCTGTCCTTCACTGACATTTGCTTTACAACAACCATTGTCCCCAGGATGCTAGTGAGCTTCCTGTCAGAGAAGACGATCTCCTATGCTGGGTGTCTGACACAGATGTATTTTATTTATGCTCTGGGCAACACTGACAGCTGCCTCCTGGCGGTCATGGCCCTTGACCGCTATGTGGCCATCTGTGACCCCTTCCACTATGTCACCACCATGAACCACCACCGCTGTGTCCTGCTGGTGGCCTTTTCCTGCTCACTTCCTCACCTCCACTCACTCCTACACACACTGCTACTGAATCGTCTCACCTTCTGTGACAACAATGTTATCCATCACTTCCTCTGTGACCTCAGTCCCCTGATGAAATTGTCCTGCTCCTCCACATTTCTCAATGAAATTGTGATAATGTCAGAATGTTCAGTTGTTTTGGTGACCCCCTTTCTGTGCATCACCTTCTCTTATATACGAATCCTCATCACAGTTCTCAAGATCCCCTCAGCTGCTGGGAAATGCAAAGCCTTCTCCACCTGTGGCTCTCACCTCACTGTGGTAACCCTCTTTTATGGAAGCATCTTCTATGTCTATTTACAGCCCCTGTCCACCTACACTGCCAGGGACCACATAGCAACACTTGTCTACACAGTTCTTACCTCCATGCTGAACCCTTTTATCTATAGCCTGAGAAACAAAGACCTGAAACAGGGCCTGAGGAAGCTGATGGGCAGGAGGAAATCCCAGGCAGCACCCTCTTGACAAACCCACAAGTGGAATCTGCTTCACTTGAATCTAATATCTGCTAGATCTTGGTGAACAACTGAACTGTTGGAGATGAGCTTTTTTAACCCATGTGAGACAAGGCTGTTGTGGATGCTCACATGCATTGATGACAGCCCACCAATTGTCCCCTTCTCTGCTAAAATCGTGATACTCTTCCTCACCATTCCTCCATTTCCCCATGAAGACTCGTCACCTCATCCTCCAAATACTGCTTGAAACTAATTCTCTTCCCACAAATATTTCCTGAACAAATTGCTCTCCTTTTATTGAGACTTACCCTCCAAAACCCTTCACGTGGCAGCCTATTGCTGGAAATGATTACTGAATTTGTAGCTTTTGAATGTCTTTGCAGACATTTCATGTGGAAAAGAATGGAGGCAGAGAAGGAAGGGAAGGAGGAGAATTACATTTTAGCAACTTTTCTCATTGTGAGGATTTTTATAATTCCCCATTTTTCTCGGTCAAAAAACGTTTCCTTCCTTAAAAATTTTCACCCTTACTCGTCTCTTAAATTTTTTTAAATCTTTATTTATTTTCAAGAGAGAGACAGAGTGTGAGCAGGGGAGGAGCAGAGAGAGAGGGAGACACAGAATCTGAAGCAGCCTCCAGGCACTGAGCTGTCAGCACAGAGCCTGAAGTGGGGCTTGAACTCATGAACCATGAGATCATGACGTGAGCCGAAGTCAGACACTCAACCGACTGAACACCCAGGTGCCCCACTTTTACTCCTCTCTTAAATTTATATCCTTATTAAATTGTTGTGCTTTTGTTCTGTTTAGTTTCCTGCTTTTTTTTTTTTACCATACAATGTAACACATGGGAATGGCCAGAAAGAACAAGAACCAAGAGAAATTACTTGAAAGTTATCCATTCCACAGCGGGGAGATTGGGACATTTCTTATTCCCATTTATCTTCAAAGGTATATGTTTAAAAATACGTGATTGAATGCTTCATTCTAGAAATTCCCACTCTGAGGAGTCTAATCTATGGAAATATTGTCATAAATATATATTGGATATTGAGATTTTTTCAGTCATTCCCAGATTATAACAGATAAAAATTCAGAACAACCTAAAATCCTACCAATAAAGAATAGAGAAATTAATTATGGTTAATCACATAGAATGTAAGAATATGCAGCAGGTTGAAAGAATAAAATGGATGTCTATTACTTCTTTTTTTTTACTTTTTTCAGTATATGAAATTTATTGTCACATTGGTTACCATACAACACCCAGTGCTCATCCCAAAAGGTGCCCTCCTCAATACCCATCACCCACCCTCCCCTCCCTCCCACCCCCCATCAACCCTCAGTTTGTTCTCAGTTTTTAACAGTCTCTTATGCTTTGGCTCTCTCCCACTCTAACCTCTTTTTTTTTCCTTCCCCTCCCCCATGGGTTTCTGTTAAGTTTCTCAGGATCACATAAGAGTGAAAACATATGGTATCTGTCTTTCTCTGTATGGCTTATTTCACTTAGCATCACACTCTCCAGTTCCATCCACGTTGCTACAAAGGGCCATATTTCATTCTTTCTCATTGCCATGTAGTACTCCATTGTGTATATAAACCACAATTTCTTTATCCATTCATCAGTTGATGGACATTTAGGCTCTTTCCATAATTTGGCTATTGTTGAGAGTGCTGCTATAAACATTGGGGTACAAGTGCCCCTATGCATCAGTACTCCTGTATCCCTTGGGTAAATTCCTAGCAGTGCTATTGGTGGGTCATAGGGTAGATACTATTTTTAATTTGGGGGGGTACCTCCACACTGTTTTCCAGAGTGGCCGCACCAATTTGCATTCCCACCAACAGTGCAAGAGGGTTCCTGTTTCTCCACATCCTCTCCAGCATCCATAGTCTCCTGATTTGTTCATTTTGGCCACTCTGACTGGCGTGAGGTGATATCCTAGTGTGGTTTTGATTTGTATTTCCCTGATGAGGGGCGACGTTGAGCATCTTTTCATGTGCCTGTTGGCCATCCAGATGTCTTCTTTAGAGAAGTGTCTATTCATGTTTTCTGCCCATTTCTTCACTGGGTTATTTGTTTTTCAGGTGTGGAGTTTGGTGGGCTCTTTATAGCTTTCGGATACTAGTCCTTTTTCCAATATGTCATTTTCAAATATCTTTTCCCATTCCGTTGGTTGCCTATTAGTTTTGTTGATTTTTTCCTTTGCTCTGCAGAAGCTTTATATCTTCATAAGGTCCCAGTAGTTCATTTTTGCTTTTAATTCCCTTGTCTTTGGGGATGTGTCAAGTAAGAAATTGCTACGACTGAGGTCAGAGAGTTGTTTTCCTGCTTTCTCTTCTAGGGTTTTGATGGTTTCCTGTCTCACATTCAGGTCCTTTATCCATTTTGAGTTATTTTTGTGAATGGTGTCAGAAAGTGGTCTGGTTTCAACCTTCTGCATGTTGCTGTCCAGTTCTCCCAGCACCATTTGTTAAAGAGACTGTCTTTTTTCCATTGGATGTTCTTTCCTACTTTGTCAAAGATGAGTTGGCCATACGTTTGTGGGTCTAGTTCTGGGGTTTCTAGTCTATTCCATTGGTCTATGTATCTGTTTTTGTGCCAATACCATGCTGTCTTGATGATTACAGCTTTGTAGTAGAGGCTAAAGTCTGGGATTGTGATGCCTCCCGCTTTGGTCTTCCTCTTCAAAATTACTTTGGCTATTTGGGGCCTTTTGTGGTTCCATATGAATTTTAGGATTGCTTGTTCTAGTTTCGAGAAGAATGCTGGTGCAGTTTTGATTGGGATTGCATTGAATGTGTAGATAGCTTTGGGTAGTATTGACATTTTGACAATATTTATTCTCCCAACCCATGAGCACGGAATGTTTTTCCATTTCTTTATATCTTCTTCAATTACCTTCATAAGCTTTCTATAGTTTTCAGCATACAGATCTTTTACATCTTTGGTTAGATTTATTCCTAGGTATTTTATGCTTCTTGGTGCAATTGTGAATGGGATCAGTTTCTTTATTTGTCTTTCTGTTGCTTTATTATTAGTGTATAAGAATGCAACTGATTTCTGTACATTGATTTTGTATCCTGAGACTTTGCTGAATTCATGTATCAGTTCAAGCAGACTTTTGGTAGAGGTTATTGAGTTTTCCATGTATAATATCATGTCATCTGCAAAAAGTGAAAGCTTGACTTCATCTTTGCCAATTTTGATGTCTTTGATTTCCTACTGTTATCTGATTGCTGATGCTAGAACTTCCAACACTATGTTAAACAACAGCGGTGAGAGTGGCCATCCCTGTCGTGTTCCTGATCTCAGGGAAAAAGCTCTCAGTTTTTCCCCGTTGAGGATGATGTTAGCTGTGGGCTTTTCATAAATGGCTTTTATGATCTTTAAGTATGTTCCTTCTATCCCGACTTTCTCGAGGGTTTTTATTAAGAAAGTTGCTGAATTTTGTCAAATGCTTTTTCTGCATCGATTGACAGGATCATATGGTTCTTTTCTTTTATTAATGTGATGTATCACGTTGATTGATTTGCGAATGTTGAACCAGCCCTGCATCCCAGGAATGAATCCTACTTGATCATGGTGAATAATTCTTTTTATATGCTGTTGAATATGATTTGCTAGTATCTTATTGAGAATTTTTGCATCCATATTCATCAGGGATATAGGCCTGTAGTTCTCTTTTTTTACTGGGTCTCTGTCTGGTTTAGGAATCAAAGTAATACTGACTTCATAGAATGAGTCTGGAAGTTTTCCTTCCCTTTCTATTTTTTGGAATAGCTTGAGAAGGATAGGTATTATTTCTGCTTTAAACGTCTGGTAGAACTCCCCTGGGAAGCCATCTGGTCCTGGACTCCAATTTGTTGGGAAAATTTTGATGACTGATTCAATTTCTTCGCTGGTTATGGGTCTGTTCAAGCTTTCTATTTCCTCCTGATTGAGTTTTGGAAGCGTGTGAGTGTTTAGGAATTTGTCCATTTCTTCCAGGTTGTCCAGTTTGTTGGCATATAATTTTTCATAGTTTTCCCTGATAATTGCTTGTATCTCTGAGGGATGGGTTGTAATAATCCCATTTTCATTCATGATTTTATCTATTTGGGTCATCTCCATTTTCTTTTTGAGAAGCCTGGCTAGAGGTTTGTCGATTTTGTTTATTTTTCAAAAAACCAACTCTTGGTTTCGTTGATCTGCTCTACAGTTTTTTTAGATTCTATATTGTTTATTTCTGCTCTGATCTTTATTATTTCTCTTCTTCTGCTGGGTTTAGGCTGTCTTTGCTGTTCTGCTTCTATTTCCTTTAGGTGTGCTGTTAGATTTTGTATTTGGGATTTTTCTTGTTTCTTGAGATAGGCCTGGATTGCGGTGTATTTTCCACTCAGGACTGCCTTCGCTGCATCCCAAAGCATTTGGATTGTTGTATTTTCATTTTCATTTGTTTCCATATATTTTTTAATTTCTTCTCTAATTGCCTGGTTGACCCATTAATTCTTTAGTAGGGTGTTCTTTAACCTCCATGCTTTTGGAGGTTTTCCAGACTTTTTCCTGTGGTTGATTTCAAGCTTCATAGCATTGTGGTCTGAAAGTATGCATGGTATGATCTCAATTCTTGTATACTTATGAAGGGCTGTTTTGTGACCCAGTATGTGATCTATCTTGGAGAATGTTCCATATGCACTGGAGAAGAAAGTATATTCTGTTGCTTTGGGATGCAGAGTTCTAAATATATCTGTCAAGTCCATATGATCCAATGTATCATTCAGGGCCCTTGTTTCTTTATTGACTGTGTGTCTAGATGATCTATCCATTTCTGTAAATGGAGTGTTATAGTCCCCTGCAATTACCACATTCTTATCAATAAGGTTGCTTATGTTTGTGATTAATTGTTTTATATATTTGGGAGCTCCCGTATTCAGCACATAGACATTTATAATTGTTAGCACTTCCTGATGGATAGACCCTGTAATTATTATATAATGCCCTTCTTCATCTCTTGTTACAGCCTTTAATTTAAAGTCTGGTTCGTCTGATATAAGTATGGCTACTCCAGCTTTCTTTTGGCTTCCAGTCGCATGATAAATAGTTCTCCATCCCCTCACTCTCAATCTAAAGGTGTCCTCAGGTCTAAAATGAGTCTCTTATAGACAACAAATAGATGGGTCTTGCTTTTTTTATCCATTCTGATACCCTATGTCTTTTGGTTGGCACATTTAGTCCATTTACATTCAGTGTTATTATAGAAAGATGTGGGTTTAGAGTCATTGTGATGCCTTTATGTTTTATGCTTGTAGTGATGTCTCTGGGACTTTGTCTCACAGGATCCCCCTTAGGATCTCTTGTAGGGCTGGTTTAGTGGTGATTAATTCCTTCAGTTTTTGTTTGTTTGGGAAGACCTTTATCTTTCCTTCTATTCTAAATGACAGACTTGCTGGATAAAGGATTCTCGGCTGCATATTTTTCCTGTTCATCACATTGAAGATCTCCTGCCATTCCTTTCTGGCCTGCCAAGTTTCAGTAGAGAGATCTGTCATGAGTCTTATAGGTCTCCCTTTATAAGTTAGAGCACGTTTATCCCTCGCTGCTTTCAGAATTTTCTCTTTATCTTTGTATTTTGCCAGTTTCACTATGATATGTCGTGCAGAAGATCGATTCAAGTTATGTCTGAAGGGAGTTCTCTGTGCCTCTTGGATTTCAATGCCTTTTTCCTTCCCCAGATCAGGGAAGTTCTCAGCTATTATTTCTTCAAGTACACCTTCAGCACCTTTCCCTCTCTCTTCCTCCTCCGGAATACCAATTATGCGTATATTATTTCTCTTTAGTGCATCACTTAGTTCTCTAATTCTCCCCTCATACTCCTGGATTTTTTTTATCTCTCTTTTTCTCAGCTTCTTTTTTTTCCATAATTTTATCTTCTAGTTCGCCTATTCTCTCCTCTGCCTCTTCAATCCGAGCCGTGGTCTTTTCCATTTTATTTTGCAGCTCGTTTATCGCATTTTTTAGCTCCTCCTGACTGTTCCTTAGTCCCTTGATCTCTGTAGCAATAGATTCTCTGCTGTCCTCTATACTGTTTTCAAGCCCAGCGATTAATTTTATGACTATTATTCTAAATTCACTTTCTGTTATATTATTTAAATCCTTTTTGATCAGTTTGATAGCTCTTGTTATTTCCTGGAGATTCCTTTGAGAGGAATTCTTCCATTTGGTCATTTTGGATAGTCCCTGGAGTGGTGCGGGACTGCGTGGCACTTCCCCTGTGCTGTCTTGAATAACTCGCGTTGGCGGGTGGGGCCGCAATCAGACCTGATGTCTGCCCGCAGCCCACCGCTGGGGCCGTGGTCAGACTGGTGTGTGCCTTCTCTTTCCCTCTCCTAGGGGTGAGATTCACCGTGGGGTGGTGTGGCCCGTCTGGGCTATTTGCACACTGCCAGGCTTGTGGTGCTGGGGATCTGGCGTATTAGCTGGGGTGGATATGCAAGGTGCATGGGGGCGGGAGGGTCAGGCTCAGCTCACTTCTCCTTTGGTGAACCACTCTGGGAGGGTCCCTGCGACCAGCGGGAGGGAGTCAGACCCGCCGCCGGAGGTGTGGCTCTGCAGAAACACAGTGTTGGGTGTTTGCGCGGTGCAAGCAAGTTCCCTGGCAGGAACTGGTTCCCTTTGTGATTTTGGCTGGGGGATGGTCGAGGGAGATGGCACTGGCAAGCGGCTTTGTTCTCCGCCAAACTGAGTTCTGTCATCCCGGTGCTCAACAACTCTCCGTCCAGTTACCTCCAGCCCTCCCGTTCTCCGAGCAGAGCTGTTAGCTTATAACCTTCCAGATGTCAAGTCCCACTTGCTGTCAGAACACACTCCATCAGGCCCCTCCACTTTTGCAAGCCAGACTCCGGGTTCTGCTTGGCGGGCAGGCCGCCCCTCCACCCTGGCTCCCTCCTGCCAGTCCGTGGAGGGCGCACCGCTTCTCCGCCCTTCCTACCCTCTTCTGTGGGCCTCTCATCTGTGCATGGCTCTGGAGACTCCGTTCTGCTAGTCTTCTGGTGGTTTTCTGGGTTATTTAGGCAGGTGTAGGTGGAATCTCAGTGATCAGCAGGACGCGGTGAGCCCAGCGTCCTCCTACGCCACCATCTTCTGTCTATACTTCTTTGAAAAGCCATTAGGTAGGAAAATCAAGATGTGGCACAAGTAAAAAAGTATGAATTCATTTTTTTTTAATTGTACAAATCTGTGTATGTGTATAGTCACTAGAGTAAGAATGAAAGGTCAGTGGGGGAGACAGGGAGAGAATTGCCAATTAATACATGGTTGTAACATCTGAATTTCTTTAAATTAATATATATAGCTCATATAAACCTATTAATATATTAGATTACCAAATAAATAAATAATAAAACAGCGTAAGAAATAAAGAACCCAAAATAAATCCTTATTTATATAATCAAATGATTTTTGCCCAAGCGCAAATGCAATTTAATGGAGAAAGAAGCTGCCATTTGATAAATTATGCTGGAACAACTAGATATGCACGTAGGAAATAATCAGCCTTGACCCCTTACTCACACCATACACAATAGGCTCATAGACCTAAATGAGAGGGGTAAAACTAATATTTATCAAAGAAAACAGAATATACACACACACACATATGTACATATATATAAATGTATGTATGTATTTGTGACCTTCAGATGAGTGAATATTTCTTTTTTTCTTTTATTTAAATCCAAGTTAGTTAACATATAGTGTAATAGGTTTCAGGAGTAGAATTTAGTGATTCATCACATATATAACACCCAGTACTCATCCCAACAAGTGCCCCCTTTAATGCCCATCCACCATTTAGCCCATCAACCCCATCCAACACCCCCCAGCAACCCTCAGTGTGTTCCCCATATTTAAGAGTTTCTTATGTTTTACCTCCCCCTCTATTTTCATCTTACTTTTTCCTCTTTTCCCTATGTTCATTTGTTTTGTTTCTTAAATTCCACATGAGTGAAATCATATATTTATTGTTCTTTGACTGACTTATTTCATTTAGCATAATGTATTCTAGTTCCATCCACATTGTTGCAAATGACAAGATTTCATTCTTTTTCATTGCTGAATAATATTCCATTATATATGTATATATATACACACACATTCCATTATATATATGTAATATATACATTATATTACATATGTATATAATATATATATATTGCATATATATGTGTGTATATATATATACAATATTCCATTATACACACACACACACACACACCACATCTTCTTTATCCATTTATCAGGCAATGGACATTTGGGCTCTTTCCATACTTTGGCTATTATTGGTAGTGCTGCTGTAAACATTGGGGTGCATGTACCCCCCCCTTCAAATCAGTATTTTTGTATCCTTTCAATAAATACCTAGTAGTGCAATTGCTGGGTTGTAGGTTAGCTCTATTTTTAATTTTTTGAGGAACTTCCATACTGTTTTCCAGAGTGGCTACACCAGTTCGCATTTCCACCAGCAGTGCAAAACGGTTCCCCTTTCTCCTCATCCTTGCCGACATCTGTTGTTCCTGAGTTGTTAATTTTAACCACTCTGACTGGTGTGAGGTGCTATCTCATTGTGGTTTTGATTTGTATTTCCCTGATGATAGTGATGGTGACATCTTTTCATGTGTCTGTTAGCCATCTGGATGTCTTTGGAAAATTGTCTACTCGTGTTTTCTGCCCATTTCTTCACTGGATTATTTGTTTTTTGGGGTGTTGAGTTTGGTAAGTTCCTTATAGATTTTGAATATTAGCCCTTTATTCAATGTATCATATGCAGATATCTTCTCCATTCCATTTGTTGCCTCTTAGTTTTATTGATTGTTTCCTTCTTTGTGCAAAAGCTTTTTATCTTGATGAGGTCCCAATAGTTCATTTTTGCTTTTATTTCCCTTGCCTCCGCAGATATGTCAAGTAAGAAGTTGCTGCAGCCTAAGTCAAAAAGTTTACTCTCTGTTTTCTCCTGTAGGATTTTGATAGTTTTCCTTCTCACATTTAGATCTTCCCTCCATTTTGAATTTATTTTTGTGTATAAGATACCTAGGACTAAACCTAACCAAAGAGGTAAAAGATCTGTATGCTGAAAACTATAGAATACTTATGAAAGAAATTGAGGAAGACACAAAGGAATGGAAAAACATTCCATGCTCTGGGGAGCCTCGGTGGTTCAGTTGGTTAAGCGTCCAACTTCAGCTCAGGTCATGATTTCGTGGTCTGTGAGTTTGACCCCTGTGTCGGGCTCTATGTTGACAGCCCAGAGCCTGGAGCCTGCTTCAGATTCTGTGTCTCCCTCTCTCTCTGCCCCTCCCCTGCTCATGCTCTATCTCTCAAAAATAAAGATTAAAACATTTTTAAAAAAACATTCCATGCTTATGGATTGGGAGAAAAAATATTGTTAAGATGTTGATAATACCCAAAGCAATCTACACATTCAATGCAACCCTTATCAAAATAACACCAGCATTCTTCATAGAGCTAGAACAAACAATCCTAAAATTTGTATGGAACCAGAAAAGACCCTGAATAGCCAAAGTAATGTTGAAAAAGAAAACCAAAGCTGGAGGCATCGTAATCCCAGACTTTAAGCTGTATTACAAAGCTGTAATCATGAAGACAGTATGGTATTGGCACAAAAGCAGACACATACATCAATGGAATAGAATAGAGAACCCAGAATTGGGACCACAAATATATGACCAACTAATCCTCGACAAAGCAGGAAAGAATATCCAATGGAAAAAGACAGTCTCTTCAGCAAATGGTGCTGGGAGAACTGGACAGCAACATTCAGAAGAATGAAACTGGACCACCTTCCTTCTGCTCTTCTACATGCTCACTCCTCTTCAGTGACCAGTCTCCTTTCTGTTCCTGGAACATAGCTGACATTGTCACATTTCAGAGCATTGCAGCTGCTGTACCTGCTCCCTGACATGCTTTTCCTGCAAATATCCCTGTAGCTCCGTTCTCTGATGCCTTCAATTCCTTGCTCAAATAGCCCCTTCTTGGTGAGACCAATCTTCATCACACTATTTAAAATAGCAGCCTAGGCCCTGGATTCCTGATTTCTTCACAGTGTTGCATTTTGTGGCACTTAAAACCATGAAGTTTACTTACATATTATGTTTATTTTCATTGTCATCCTCTACTAGAATATAAGCTCTACAAAAGGAAAATATTTCTGCCTGATTTATTCTCTTCTAGAAATTTCCATAAGCCCAGGAAACACGTCCTAAATACCTGTCAAAAAAAATCAATTATTTTTATATACATTTATAGTTTTCTTTTGTAGAAATCAGGTCATGCTGTTTGTGGAGCAAAAGATAACCCATTGTTGTAACCTAGAATTAAGAAGGCATAAGTAAATAAGCTGTCCCCACAAAGAAACTTCCAGTTAAAAAAAAATACATCCTACATTGGTTTAGGGAATTTGGGAATGAGATTTAATGCACTGTGCCTCTCTGCTGACTTTTTGGCACAGGCAAAAACTAACTTAAGGATACTAAAGCCAACATATTTGCAATTGTTTTACTTTTAGACACAATATGTAACTAGCAAATATATTACAAATGCAGTCTCAACTTCTTTACTTTAAACACTTAGAGCAATACTTACTTTTTATAACTATAGACATGATAGACAAAAGGACAAAAACACTAAATTGTTTATTGTTATCTCATTTACATAAATTTATACACACTATGAATTATCATTAAATTTCAGATTAGTCATTTTTTATACAAACAATAGCATTTATTTACCATTTTTAGTTTTAATTACAGTATAGTTAACATACAATGTTATCTTAGTTTCAGGTGTTCAATATAGTGATTCAATAATTCTATTCATTATTCAGTGTCATATTAACTATTTTTATGCCTTTTTGTTTATCAAAAATATATTGCACAAACCTTAACACTAACTCAGCTATAATGGCCCAGATATTAGTTTTGTTCTATAAACAAGTAGCATATCACATTTAAGAAGTCCTCTTTTAAAAACTTTTTATAGTTTATTAATTTTTTTTAATTTAAAAAAAAATTTTTTTAACGTTTATTTATTTTTGAGACAGAGGGAGACAGAGCATGAATGGGGGAGGGGCAGAGAGAGAGGGAGACACAGAATCGGAAGCAGGCTCCAGGCTCTGAGCCATCAGCCCAGAGACTGACACAGGGCTCGAATAGACCAACCGCGAGATCGTGACCTGAGCTGAAGTCGGACGCTTAACCGACTGAGCCACCCAATTGCCCCAATAGTTTATTAATTTGTTGAGAAAGAGAGTACAGGGAGGGGTAGGGAGCAAGGGAGAGAGAGAGAGAGAGAGAGAGAGAGAGAGAGAGAATCCCAAGGAGGCTCCACACTGTCAGCGAAGAGCCCAATGTGGGACTCAAACTCTCGAACCATGAGATTGTAACCTGAGCTGAAATCAAGAGTCAGACACTTAACTGAGCCACCTAGGCGCCCCTCACATTTGAGAATTTTTATCTCTTTAGCTTGGCATCAGTAAGTTAAGGGGTCAGAAGGTATAACTTACACAAAATGCAATATAATTTAGACCACAAATCTTAGTCTAAGATTGTTTCTCTTCAAGAAGAAACAGAACTTGTAACCTTCCTTCAGAAAAAGAAGTTCATGTGTTTTGATATCACAGCAATTCATTTATTTCTCTTCAGATAGATAAGGTCATACCTTAAAATGTTGACTTGACAAAAATGAGAGTTGCTGATAATGCCATATAGCAAGGCTTATGGGAGAATAATGAGGACAAGATAAGGTACCTAAGGCTAAGGCAATAGGTTATGGAGATCATAACCTGAAAAATAGGCAGGGAATACAATCCAAGTAGGGATCCAAAAAGGGGGGAGAGACCATTGAAATCAAAGAAAACAAGGAAACAAAGGCAATGTATCAGTTAGCTTTTGCTGCATAACAAACCATCCCCAAATTTAGTGGCTTAACAACAACCACTTGTTTATATGACAATTCCATGCACTTGCAATTTGAGCAGGGAATGTGCTAGCTGGATAGGGTTTCTCATCTGGGTTTGGTTCAGCTGATCACAACAAGGGCTCACTCATGCTTCTGCTGTCACCTACCAGGTCACCAGGGAGCTGGTTGATTGTTAGCTGGAGCATCTTGGTTCTCCCTCACATGGCCCCCATCTTCACACACCCTAGCTTGGACTATTTCACATGGTGGTCTCAAGGTTCCAAGAGGAGAAGGAACAGAGTCTACATAGGCTTGGAAATCTCACACCACTTTCACTGAATCTATTAGTCAAAGTCAGTCAGAAGTCCTGTCCCGATTCAGTGGGTAAGGAAACAAACCACATTTATAAGAGGGGCAGTGAAGTAATTTGGCCATTTTTGCTATCTACAACAGTCAGCTACACAATTTTTCAAGGAGGTGTCTCTAGAAACATCACTAGGACAATTAAGAATATGAGTAACTGTTACTTAGAAAAAATAATTTTCCTCCTATAAAGTATCCCCAGAGCCAATTTCATGTCCCCATTCCTCAGGCTATAGATAAAGGGGTTTAACATGGGTGTCACCACTGTATATATAACTGAAACAACTATATCTTTGACTTTGGAATTGTTTGATGAAGGAATGAAGTAAATCATTGCAAGAGTCCCATAGAACAAAAACACCACAAGAAGGTGGGAGCCACAGGTAGACAAGGCTTTGCAGATCCTCTTGATGGAGGGAACCCCTAGGATGGTGGCCCCAATGCGAATATAAGAGCCCAAAATAGCACACAATGGCAGGAAGGCAAAGACTCCCCCTTCGGTGAAGATAACTAGCTCATTGAGGGAGGTGTCTGAGCAGATCAACTTCAAAAGGGCAGTGAGATCACAAAAGAAATGAGGGATGGTATTGTCAGCACAGAAGGACAGGCGGGACAGAAGGAGAGCATGCAATAGGGCATGGGCACAAGAGAAGAACCAGGATCCAGCCACCAGTAAGATACACAGCTCCTCCCTCATGACAGTGGTGTAGTGGAGTGGTTGACAGATGGCCACATACCTGTCATATGCCATCACTGCAAGAAGGAAATTGTCAAGACAGACAAAAAATATGAAAAAATACATCTGGGAAATGCATGCCACATAGGGGATGGATAAGTGCTGAGTCTGCATGTTCATCAGCATCTTTGGGACGGTGACAGATGAGAAAGAGATATCAGAGAAGGCCAAGTGGCTGAGGAAGAAGTACATGGGCGTGTGGAGGCGAGAGTCCAGCCTGATGAGCAGGATGATGAGCAGGTTCCCCAGCACCGTGGTCAGGTACATGCCCAGGAACAGGGTGAAGAACATGCCCTGCTGCTCTGGCCATATGGGGAGCCCTAGGAGTAGGAACTCGGACATGCTGCTCTGGTTCTTAGGCCTCATGTTGTTCTTATCTCTGCTGGGGATGGAAGGAGTAGGAAGTGTCAGGGACTGAGATATGGTGGTTATCATCACTATGTGTACATTACAGCCACATGCTGTTTCTCCTGGAAACTGTATCAAAATTCAGACACACCACACATTTTGCTGTCTGAATCTTCTATCTGCCCCATTGTGGTCACAGAGTACATCGGATTTCCAACAGCAAACAAGATTTCCTTCAAAGGAGGCCAGCATAAATTTCTTTACTTACTTGACCATGTTCCAGATACTTTCTTGGCACTGAGAATAAAACAGAAAATAAAATATGCGATCCTCTTCCTCCTTAGAGCTCACAATTATTGAGCACAATATAGAGTACTGATCAGGAGCTAGGGCCCTGTAGCTAAAAATCTTGAATTGGACTCCAACCTCAATAATTTACTTCCTGAATGACCCTGGGGACTTTCTCTTTGTCACCCTAATCAGAGATCCTACTCTTCAGCATTCTGCTGTTCCTGCCCTTCATTCATTTGGCAGAATATTCTAGTCCATGTTTGGAATTGTTTCAGGGCTTCAAAATTACCCCAGCCACCTGCTTGATTGCCTAATTATACTCATACATATGATGACCCTATATTATCTTATCCAAGCCAGTATGCTTTAAGAGTGAAAAGAGGGGCACCTGGCTGGCTCAGTTGGTTGAACATCCAACTCTTGATTTCGGCTCAGGTCAGGATCCCAGGGTCATGGGATCAAGCCCTACGTCGGGATCTGCACTGAGCATGCAGCCTGCTTAAGATTTCTCTCTCTCTCTCCCTCTGCCCAGGCACTCTCCCTTTCCCTCTAAAAATAATTTTTAGAAAAGATTGAGGAGAGAAGTTATATAATAATTATACCAGAACAATAGGTCTACACCAAGATTTTCCTAGGCAAGCCAGAATGTATGGTCACCTACTTACACCACACTTTACAATTTTCAAAGGTCTTGCACATGCACTTAATTACATTAATTAGTAAACATTTATTGAGTGCCTGTAAAGCAGAAATTCCAGCAGTTAATTCTTTCATCTTACTATAGTGGAAACAGGTGTGAAGTCACATACTCCATGGCATGTAGTGCTTGATAGACTCTGATACAAAGCATAGAGATTCTGATAGTCTTTACACTAAAGGCCAGGCTCCCTTGCTGGGAATTAAATCAGACTTAGAGGCCACATACAGAAGCCCTACGATGGAACCCAGTGAGACAGCATCATTCTAACGATAGGGATCTGATAGAAGAGTCTCTTCAAAGAACACAGATGAGCTCAGCCATTTCTGAGCTCATCTCAGTCAGTGGGACCAGATGGAGGGCAGTGACTTAAACCTTCTGCTGATCCGTGGCTGCCCAGTGACATTCATTGGATAAAACTTCTCTTTGGAATTCAAGCATTTTGGGGGTGAAATCCAAAAGTTTTGTGTCAAGTAGAATCTTCACCTTCAACGATTGGACCAGGAAGAATAGAACCCTGATGCAAGCCAACCCTGTGTGAAAGAAACGGCTGGATACATGCCTCACGAAGAGGAAGGGAAGCTGTCTGCTGGAGTTTGAAAGAGACTGTTTGGATGTTTCCCCTGCCTTTGCACAAAATACTCTGAACAGTCAAGAAGTGACTAGCAAGTTTAAAATCTCATGCCTTTAGGGAATAATCATGATGCTAGCACCCATTTAGTGCATGCTTATCACATGCCACATACTGGGTGGAATATTCCTATCACTTTACAGTTCAGCCTTCTTAGCCTCACAGAGGTTGAGCCCACAGTCCAAAATGAAGTGTCAAAATAAGAATTTGAAATAAAATGTGTGTGACACCAGAGCCTAAGCACTTAACCACTACCATGTTCTCAAGAGTAGAAATATGGTTGGGGCACCTGGAGGCTCAGTCGGTTGGGCAGCCAACTTTGGCTCAGGCCATGGTCTCACATCTTGTGTCATGATCTCGCGGTTTGTGGGTCCGAGCCCTGAGTTGGGCTCTGTGCTGACAGCTCAGAGCCTGGAGCCTGCTTCAGATTCTGTGTCTCCCTCTCTGCCCCTCCACCACTCATGCTCTCTCTCTCTCTCTCTCTCTCTCAAAAAAAAGAGGTAAACATTGAAACAAAATTTTTCAAAGAGTAGAAATATGGCGTTTTGGAAGGCCAATGAAGAAAAGTGCCCTCAGTGCACTGTGGGGTCTTCAAATCACATGGACAAATGGCTTACAACCTGGCTTGAGAATGACTCTTCTTGGAGCTGGATATCTGTGTCTGAAATAAAAGGAGATAAGACATAAGAGGAGAATGTAGCTATCAGACTGTTTATCCAACACATACACATACACACACACATCATACACAAACACACCCATGCACATACACACACCCATGGACATACACACAAAACTATGCACACACACACACATGTTGCCTTATCATGGTTTTAGTTCTCTCCCTTCTATACCCATTCTTGGTTAAAATAGAGTGTGAGTGTTTTATATGTGAAAACACACATGTAGTCACACACACATGCACACCATCACAGACCTCAGATCTATATGCATTCTCTTCATGACATAAACTCATTCTAGGTAAAACACAATTAGGGTTTGTGTTACTTTTACATGAATTTACACACAACGGATAAATAAAACACTGTGGCACACAACACAATACATAAACATCACAGTCATCCAAACAAAGCACAACCCACACAAAAAAGCACATACTATCTGCAGATAGGTACATGTGCAGCAATGCAAATACACCACACACAAACATAAGCGTAAACAGCACACGAATACACACACACACACACATACACACGACCAAGAAGAGTTTTCCTTCCATAATCTATTGAAACCCTGTCTACATGAACAGAGTTGGTACATGAGTCAGTTAACCACTAAGTGCACTGGGTTATACAAACAACACAAAAAAATACACATCCAGTGCCAGGTGGTAATTCTCCATCTTCCTCTAACCTGCAACATTCCTTGGTGAGCTCAGACACTTCTGGTCGAGGTTGTTCCTTGGGCCTTCACTTTTTGTTCAGGACACCTGGTATCCAAGGAACGATTTCTCACGACCTAGGGACCTTGTGAAGGTGTCATCCCTGTTTTCCAGCAGCAGAAAAATGGGCAAGAAGATCCTCATTCACCAACAAGATTAATACCCCGGGGGAACAGCCCAAGCTTCTGATGAGAGCAGAAGCCTATATAGGCTAATTGCCCAGTTTCTGGCCTTTCCCTTGGGAGGTAACCTGTGAAGGAACTAGAGGAGCTGAGTCACAAGTCCCAGGAGAAGGTGTCCTTGATGTTGATGTCATGAAGAGCAGAAGTGACCATGGCCACCTTGGCTTCTGAATAGCTATGGGGGCAGCCTTTCCATACCTTACAGAATGGCCAAAACAGGATAAGACCTGGCTCTTGCAGACTCCCAAATTTAAGACCTGGCTTCCATCAGAGCAAGCATTCCACTGCCACCCGAGAGCTTGCAGGTCTCCTCACTCCCCTGAGATACTCTGCAGGGCAGGAGCTGAGGCTTGATCAGGAAAGAGTCAAATGGTGAGATTGATCCCAGCGCATTAGACACAGACTGACCTGAGATCAGTACAAGCTCTGCCACTGGGTCATCTAAGCAAGGGACTTACGTTCTGCTCCCTCAGACCTATGGCAGGTGGTAACAGTTCCTTGACTGCAAGGTTATTGTCAGCATTAAATGAGATACTGGTGCTAAAGCACTAAACCCAGCCAGTTTCCTAAACACAAGCTGGCCTAAGGGACAAACATCCTAATGAATTTGCCAAATGAAGCATTCACTTTAATAACTGTTCAAGTTTGTAACATACCAACCCAAGTCTTCATTTAATTTTAAATTATGCTAGTAGCAGACTGTGGATGGGAAACAGGAACACAAGACTTTATTTTCCATTTTATGCTTTTGATAATGGGTCTCCTTTCTTCTGAAAGTCAGAATAATGGTAATATATGCCATCACAGAAATGTATATATGACAGAGAGAGGAAGAGAGATAGAGATTTTAAGAACTGGCCTATGCCATTGTGGGAGCTGACAAGTCCAAAATCCACAGGGCAGACAGATCTGCAGGCTGGAAATTCAGGCTGCCTTGAGGCAGAGTCTCTTCTCCAAAAAATCTCATTTTTTTATTGGACTCTTAAGGCCTTCAGCTGATTAAATAAGAGTAATCTCCTTTACTTAACATTATTCTACTTTACTTACATATATTTACTTTATAAAATATTTTATTCATTTACTTAAATTATATTCCTTTACTTAAAGTCAACTGATTGTAGATGTTAATCACAACAACAAAATACCCCATGGCAACACCTGAATTACTATCTGGTTAAGTAACTGGGTACCATAGCCCAGCCAACTTCACAAAGAAAATTAACCATCACAAGTGGTGAGGTCAGAGTGCCAGTCAAGGAATCCTCACCTGGGAAAAATATGGAGATAGGGTTGCTGTGAGAAAATAGATCAGCAACCAGTAAGGGGTACTGTTCCATCTCTATGAACAAAGAAAATCAAGGATGAATGAGGAGACTGAGTGTACTCAATAAAACATTCTAGTCCTTTGCTCGATTTTAGACAGATGGAGAGACCACGTCCCAAGAAGGAAAAGCCATGCAACACCACAGAGAGTGCACTCATGATTCTCCCTGTCCTTCCCCAGAGGTACCTATAGCCATTCACTTGGGCAAATTTATATGGGGGGAAATTCGTCATGGTGTCATTGTTAGAGAGGATGCAAATGGGGACAAGGTATTAAATGGAGTGCTGGCCAAATCGGTTATACAGTGGGTCCACTTAATCTGCAGACTCACTGTGTGACTTCAGTCGTCTCCTTAAATATAATTACAAAGAATGCTTGGCAGTTGGCACATCCCTAACATTGAATCCCTGACCTTTGGGGATCCTCTGAAATTGCCCATCACCAAGTCAGGGCAATAAATCAAAAATAATAATCCGAGGGGAATGGCAGAGAAAGCATGCCAGAGAGGATAGCCATCATTTCTCTCCTTCATTCACCAGTTGAGTCCCTACAAAAAACAGACCCTGGAAGGTGATAGTGGACTATTGCAAACTCAACCGAGGAGTAGCCTCAATCTCAGCCATCTTCCCAGATGTGGTATATTTGCTACTGAGGACTAGTATGTGGTCTTAGCTACATGGTTTGCAGCCACTGATCTGGTGGATGCATTCTTTTCCACCTCTAATACACAAAAGGATCAGAAACAGCTTGCGTGTGCTTTGAATGGAAATGGTATATGGTTTTCCCCAGGGTTCTGCTAACTCTCTTGAATTCTGTCATAATATCGTTGTAAAACATGCAGACAATCTAGGTATCCCACAGAACATCACACTGGTCCACTGTATCAATGACACCATGGTAAATGGATCAGATAACCAAAAAGTTACTAGCAAGTTGGAGCCTTAGAAAGACATGTACAGTCTTGAGGGTGAAAGATAATCACTGCAAAAATGCAGGGGACCCATTATACCAGTATCATTTATAGAAACCCAGTGATCTAGGAGAGGGATCAGAAAGCTATGGCTGCACAGAATATCCCCTATAACCAGCTGACAGGAAGAAAACTCCTGAGCATGGTTCATAAATAGATCAGCTCACTGTGTAATTGCAGGTCAAAAATGAATGATGATCCACTATAATTCATCAAGGTGTGCCTCGTAAGGTAGCCCTCAGCTTTAAGCTCTTTTTGGGGATAGCCTTGACTGAAAGAAACTGCTTCACATAAACATTCTTCCATCCTAGGGCAGCGTACACCCAGTGATCAACATGAGGATATAAAAAGCCATCCCCCTCAATTTTCTAGCTCCAGAGCTCCCAGTAGGGTCAGCTGAGACCTTCATGAGGACTGTATCACAACCCAACTTCTCCCTCTGCCCAACTCTGCTTTCTTCCTCTCCCTTCCACAGATGTGGATCCCTACAGCCCTCTCTAATAAATGCCCCACAGGCTAATCTCCATCTGAAAGTCAGGTTCCTGCAGAACCCAAACTGTAACACTCCCTACTCAACCAAACACACACACACACACACACACACACACACACACACACTCGTCCTCCCCGTTGATTACTCTATACTTGAGGACACTAAAGCATGCCCTGGAGATGTTATGGTAAGTTTGAAAGGCTTGGAAATAACCTCTATCTTCAGAAGGTGGCCTCAGGAGTTTGTTGTTCCCCTAAGGGCAGCTCTGCTCAATTCGGTTGCCATTGTGATTTCTGTATTGAGAGAGAGGTCACAGTGCAAACTCTCTTGAGGGGTCCGGTTGGAATGAACACACTGTAGCTTCCTCAGCCCAGCAAGGACCCAAAGGAGTCCAGGAGAGCAGAGGCAAACTCATGAGAAGCCAACAGAGTTTCCCCGACCAGGAGAGTTCCTGCTACAGTGAATCTGGGCATCTCTGCCTTCTGCAGAACAGAGAACAACTGAAGGATGCTGACAGACAGAGGGTGAGGAATAGGGATGTGAGGCAATATCAGAAAACTTTTTCCCTCTGGAATCTAGAGCAATCTGCCTATCTGCTTTTTCCTCCTTCCTCCCAACCCCTCTTGCTATCTCTGGCTAGAAGGTCAAAGATCAGCTTTGATGGATAGATAAACTTAACCAATTTGGAAAAGGGGTTCAGGAGGGAGAAAAGATTTTTTTAAACCGGAAAGGGTGAAACGATATCTGGATATGGACAGTGAACACCAGCATGCTGGCTGCCCACCTGACCATCCACCTCACCTGGGTACTTATTTGAGCCTCCTTTTAGCTCCTTTAGCTCCCAAAATCACATGGACACAGTATATGAGAGTTCAGCCTAACATTTAAGTCTGGCTTTGTATTTTATGATCACCCTATTTGATCCCTATGCCAGTATGTTATTATACCATGATTTGGGAGGAGGGTATTTATTTATTTATTTATTTTGAGAGGGAGAGGGAGAGAAGGAGAGAGAGAGAGAGAGAGAGAGAGAGAGAGAGAGAGAGAGAGAGAGAATGAGCAGAGGGGAGGCAGAAAGAGAAAGAGAAAGAATCCCAAACAGGCTCCATGCTCAGCACAGAGCTCAAAGTGGGGCTCGATCCCAAGACAGTGAGAGTATGACTGAGCTATGATCAAGAGCTGGACACTCAACCATCTGAGCCACCCAGGTACCCTATACCATGGTTTTTAAGGAATCAGATTCCCAATAAGTAGATATGGGGAGTGTAGTGGAAAAGCTACATACGTACACAAAAGTCCCCCTCCCTAACACATCCCACGCTTTGAGAATGATTCCCTCAGATTCTCACTTCCAAAGCTTCTTTCTAGTTTGCCACGTACTCAGCCCAGATGAGACACAGTGGTACCCAACCTTACTTGATCCCTTTAAATCTTCATCTCACTCTCTCCAGGTATCCCCTTCATAAATAACTTATTTTTGCTGATGTATATTTTACAAACTGCACTTATATGTTCTATTTGCTCTTTAGAATATCTAAAATCACTCAATGCACAAGTAATAGAGGTCAAGTACACCCCCCACCTGTGCTTCCAAGTCCATTGCACTTTCTACCACACCCTTGACTTAATATACACACAGTGCCCCAGCCATCCAAGACCAAATTCCCCATTTTTGTTGCCAATCACACATATGAGAATTTTCAAATTCTGCAATCTGTTTAACACAGAAAAAAAAGATATCCCACCATAACAGCAAAGGTCTGTTTTTAACATGGGGTGAGAAACTTTTAAGGAAACAAAATGTGTGGGATGTGTATGTGCTAAAATAGAAAATGATGAAATTGGAAAAAAAAATTGATCCTGTGCATGATTGTTTCAGACATATTTTATAGCTTTATAAAAATATGAGAAGATGAAAAGTGGTTAATACTTAAATCTTGAGATTCAGAGTTAATCCTGAATTTGAAACCTATTTTTGGACATTTACTTGATGTATGAGTTTAGCAAATTATTTGATCTCTGAATCTGCTTCCTCATTAGAAAAAGGAAATAGGAATAATAATACCCTATGCCAGGGCACCTGGGTGGCTCAGTTGGTTGAGTGTCCAACTCTTAATTTTGGCTCAGGTCATGATCCCTGCATCGTGGGATCGAGCCCTGCATCAGGCTCTGCGTTAAACATGGAGCCTGCTTGAGATTCTCTCCCCCTCTCCTTCTGCCTCTCCCCTACTTGCATGCTCTTTCTCACTCAGTCAAATAAAAAAAATATAGCTTATGCCTCACACGTTTGCAGTGAGGATTAAACAAAATTCTACCTGTATGAGATAAATATTTAATTACTGATTCACTCTCAGATTATTCAAAATATGGACAAATACACCATCTAAGAAAGCTTTGTAAATTCATATTAAGGTTAATCTGGCCATAAAAGCATTAACGTGTGGGGACTCGTGTTGTTTTAGTATTCAGATTCATTACTTCTGAGAAAATGTACAAATGCCTAGTTAGAGAAAAAGTCATTGGCACCAACAGTGATGGGGAAAAGACAATGGTATCAAATATTTACTCTGTCCCTGGAATCATTCTAAATGCTTTAAGCACATGTTTTAAATGAAAACATCATAAAAATATTATGGGGAAAAATATTAGTATAGCTATTTACAGGTAAGAAAACTGAAATGTAAAGATACTTAATTATTTGCCTGATACTAACCAGCTGCAAAGTGGGCATTTAATTGTTGTATGAACAAATGAATAAACAAATGGTGGTTCTTTGAACTGCTATTTAAAAAATGCCTATCCAATGTGTCCATTCTCAATGTCTTGATGAATAATTCAAAACACTTTGTAAGTAGGGGCACCTGTGTGGCTCAGTCGGTGAAGTGTCCAACTTCACCTCAGGTCATGATCTCACGGTCCATGAGTTCAAGCCCCACATCGGGCTCTGTGCTGACAGTTCAGAACCTGAGCCTCCTTCAGGTTCTGTGCCTCCTTCTCTCTCTACCCCTCCCCTGCTCTCAATCTGTCTCTCTCTCTCTGTCTCTGTAAAAAATAAATAAACATTAAAAATGTTTTAAATAAATGAATAAATAAATAAAACACTTTGTAGGCATGAGGATATCTGAGTTTATGTTGTTCATGGTAACAAAGATTTAGAGGACATTTAGGGAAACATAGTAAGTGTGCTGCATGTGTACAATGGAAAGAGTCAGAAGTAAAGGGCCAGAACATTGGTAGATCTCCAAAATTATACATAGATAGAAAAAGAAAGAATGAGATATATGCCACAGTATTATTGAAGTAATTGTTGAAGTAAGTGGAAGGAAAAATACCTAGACAAAGCAATAATAGATATTTTATAAGGCTATCGATATAACTAAATAAATGGATGCTGGCATAGAAGGACATATGCTTGCTTAATGGTTGGATGTCCAGGATATGGGAACATGATCAGATTTAGGAAACTAGAAGAAAAATAGGTAAAAAGTAAATTTAAAAATAAGGGTTTGTATGGACTGATAGTGATAGGTTGACATTCACTAAGGAACATGAGCTTCTAAATAAGTACCGCTAAAGATAAATGAAGCACAACAACAAAACTTTGCTGGCCTAGGTTCATTATTCCTCTGATTTCCCTGTTGAATATTTCATCAACCCCCTTTTTTTGGCAAGTAGTTTCAAAGGTAAAGCTCAGAATGACATAACTGAGCATTTGTTTTGATACAGAGAAAAATAAAACCATCTAATCTAAAATAATCCCACTCTACTTTTGTCAGTCTCTATCCCCTTATGTGGTTTATTTTTCTTCATAGAATGTAGAACTATCTGATGATATTGACAGATGATAGATGATGATGATGATGATGATGAAGATGATAGATAGAGATAGATAGATAGATAGATAGATAGATAGATAGATAGATTCTTTACTAAAATGGAAGATCTAAAAGCCAGGCTGTCTCTGCCTTTTTCACAGTGGTGTCCCGACTCCCAGAAGAGCACTTTACACAAAGTAGGTGCTCAATAGGCAAATATGTTTAAGATTTAATATTAAGCTGAATCAGGAAAGTTAAACTCTGTTCCCGAAAGAAAATTCTTGTTCCCAAAGTCCATGGTATCAATACCAGAAGTCTGTGAAATCTGAAAGCTGAGAGGGGAGGGCAGCATCAGGCACCACAAAGTTGACAAGTTGCCAACATGGTAGCTAATCATGACCTTATGGGTGAAAAGTAAGCGTAGGAAGAAACATACTTACTGGCTTGTTATGAAAGCAATTTGTGTGAAATGGTAAGATGTTCTTTGTTTTAGCTGGCTTCATGATCATGGAAAGAGTCAACCAAACCAGCAGTGTTTCTGAGTTCATCCTCCTGGGACTCTCCTCCCGGCCTGGGGACCAGAAGCCACTCTTTATCCTCTTCCTCACCATGTACCTGGTCACCATAACAGGGAACCTGCTCATCATCCTCGCCATCCACTCTGACCCCCAGCTCCAGACCCCCATGTATTTCTTCCTGAGTTTCCTGTCCTTCACTGACATTTGCTTTACAACAACCATTGTCCCCAGGATGCTAGTGAACTTCCTGTCAGAAAAGACCATCTCCTATGCTGAGTGCCTGACACAGATGTATTTTATTTACGTTCTGGCCAACACTGACAGCTTCCTCCTGGTGGTCATGGCCTTTGACCGCTATGTGGCCATCTGTGACCCCTTCCACTATGTCACCACCATGAACCACCACCGCTGTGTCCTGCTGGTGGCCTTTTCCTGCACATTTCCTCACTTCCACTCACTCCTACACACACTGCTACTGAATCGTCTCACCTTCTGTGACAACAATGTTATCCATCACTTCCTCTGTGACATCAACCCTCTGCTGAAATTGTCCTGCTCCTCCACATTTCTCAATGAAATCGTGATAATGTCAGAAGGTTCTGTTGTTTTGGTGACCCCCTTTGTGTGCATCACCTTCTCTTATATACGAATCCTCATCACAGTTCTCAAGATCCCCTCAGCTGCTGGGAAACGCAAAGCCTTCTCCACCTGTGGCTCTCACCTCACTGTGGTAACCCTCTTTTATGGAAGCATCTTCTATGTCTATTTACAGCCCCTGTCCAACTACACTGTGAGAGATCGTGTGGCAACAATTGTCTACACACTTCTTACCTCCATGCTGAACCCTTTTATCTATAGCCTGAGAAACAAAGACCTGAAACAGGGCCTGAGGAAACTGATGGGCAGGAGGAAGTCCTAGCCAGAACCTCTGGGAGCATGTTCATGAATGTCTCTTCTCCTTTGGACCCTGTTTCTGCTGGTCAGCAGGGATAATTCATATGTGTCATGGATGTTGGATTGTATCCATTTCTTTGCATATGCAACCATCTTCCACTGAGATCATTATGATTCAATAATTGGCTCAAGGTCTACCAAAATCTTGGCTTCCAGTTTTCACATTTCTACCTCTCTCTACTTCCTCTTCTCCAGGAAACAATATCTTTTTTCATTCCCTTTAAGTACAGTTGAAACCTGTTTCCACATAAATTCCTGGAACTAATTCATATCGGTTCAAGGACTTTGATTCCCTTAGTATCCTTCTTACTTTAATGAACTTCTGTAATCAGTTTTGCTAGCTTTTTGAAAATAATTACAGAAATTTAGGGAGAGAAAGAGAGAGAGATACAGAGATAGATTGAAAATTTCATCAATTGGAAACTTTCACCAAAGCAAAGAAGGTGTCTGGCCCATCAGTTTATGCAGGGATTTTGCTCTTCCTTCTTCTCTATCATTGACAGCAGGATATTCCAGAATATTCTGGGCACTGTAGGAACACAGGCCCATCTCTTAGCCCTGATTAGCTAAATGACTTAGTAGTTCAGCACACAACTGAACCAATGATCAGGCCAGCATGCAGCGGGGAGTTGCCTCTGGGTCTTTACCCTGGTCATCTGTTGTCTGTCCCTCATAGGCACTCACTCCCCTTGAGCCCTCTCTTGGCTTCAACTCCTCTTACAGACCCCTCTATTTCTACCATCACTACCCCTCTGAAATCTGCCTGGTTCTCAAGGAAAGATTTGTTGTATGTACTTAGATTATCTTCCATATTTTTTGAAGAGAGAGTTAAAACCCGTATATGAACGTTGAAGGCAGATATAACTAGGAGATTCCAGAACCAAACATAGAGGCTCTGGGATGTAGAGTCATCCAGTGCTACAGGCAATGACTTGATTCTGTTTACTTTTCTTTTCATTCTTTATTCTCTATTATTCTTTCAGGGATTGTAGACTCTGCAGTATTTTGTATCTTAATATTTTTGCCACTTACTGTTCTATATCATTTCCAAAGATATTACTCAGCAGGTCTCACATGGGGGCCTGTGAACCTGGATTTTAATAAGCACCCCATAGAGAAAACTAACTTGGCCTTATGTGAGCAGCTGAATGTTTGAAAATTTCTGATCTTTCATTGTCTCGATGTTTGTATTTCTAAGACTCATGTCCGATAGTAATAGTATATCAAGTTATCAAGCTACATGTACACAGACACTCATTGATTACAGCATTGTTTGTAATAGTGAAAAATTAGAAACAACCTAAATGCCCATCAATAGGAGAATAGACAAATAATGGTTCAATTTTCCCATAGAAAGAAATAATATATAGTAATTATAAATAATAAGGTGTATCTCTACCACTGCCCTGAATAGCCATTATGAGTGAAGTTGCAAAATAAAATGCTTAAGAATAAACCCAATTGGGGGTCCTGGGTGACTCGGTTGGCTAAGCATCTAACTTTGGTTCAGGTCACGATCACACAGTGTGTGAGTTTGAGCCCCGCGTCGAGCTTTGTGCTGACAGCTCAGAGCCTGGAGCCTGTTTCGAATTCTGTGTTTCCCTCTCTCTTTCTGCCCCTCCCCAGCTTGTGCTATCTCTCTCTCTCTCTCTCAAAAATAAATAAGTTAACATTTAAAAACAAGAATAAACCCATTTAAAAAAAGAATAAGCCTAATAATAAATAAAATGCTGAATCATAAATCTGTGTTTTAAATGTGTATGTGTGTATGATGAATAAGTGAGATTGTATATTCAGTAAGAAAATCTCCCACTGAAAATTGTTAATTCCTGCTTCAGATTCTGTGTCTCCTTCTGTCTCTGCTCCTCCCCTGCTTGTGCTGTCTCTCTCTATCAAAAATAAATGAACATCAAAAAAAAATTTTTTTAAAGGGGCACCTGGGTGGCTCAGTCGGTTAAGTGTCTGATTAGCTCAGGTCATGATCTCACGGCCCGTGAGTTAGAGCCCCACATCAGGCTCTGTGCTGACAGCTCAGAGCCTGGAGCCTGCTTCAGATTCTGTGTCTCCTCTCTCTGCTCCTCTTCTCGTTCTCTCTCTCTCTCTCTCTTAAAAATAAATAAACATTTAAAAAATTTAAAGAAATTTGTTAATTCTAGGACAGGACATGGAATAGGGAAGCAAGAGATAATGTTTGCTTTTTAGTTTGTATACATCTGTAATATTGGAAGTTGTTAAAATGGCGCACATATTTTTTTTTTAGATTAAAAGTACTAATCACTAAGGAAAGTGTAACATAATCTATTGCTCTGTTTTTCATAGCATTTACTTTTGTTTAAACAGAAATAATATCATGCCATGGTAGGAAAGGGTTGATATAAAGGAGGTCAGATCACCCTCCATTCAATGTCCTAATTCTTATGTTGGAGAAGCCGATAAAGGGGAACATTCCACGTGTGCAGCAATCTCACCTCCACACAACCATAGTTGTCTTTTATTACTATCAACACTCTGGCGTTGGAAGAGAAAATTCTGATCATTTTTTTCTCCAAGAATGGGCATAGCCATAGATAGGCCTTTGACCATGGTCCTTTGTCCCTTGAATAAGTCTGGGTGAGGTCCAATGATCTGCATTTCTAACAAGTCCCCAGCTAATGCTGATGTGTGGATTTAGAAACGATACTTTGAGAATCACTAGGCTACCAGATATCAAGACCTCCTATAGATCTATGGTAACTAAAACTATATGGATATTTCTGAAAGTCTAGACGAACAAGACAAATGCCGTAAATTGAGAGCCCAGAAACATATCCATAGATTAGTGTATACTTGATTTAGGAATGAGGCACTGGAGAGCATATTTTCATAAATGGAGCAAAGACACTTAGGAATTCACACAGAAAAATGAAATTGGATCCCTATTACACACCATATGCAAAAACTAAACTTACCTGTGAATTGAATTCTAAACTTAAATATAAAAATTAAAACTATACCTTTACATAAAAGAATTAGGAGAATATCTTTGTCTTCTTGAAGTGGAAAAATATTTCTTAAACAAGACGTAGGCAGGAAGCACTAACCATAAAAGAAAAGAATAGCAAATTGGACGTGTTAAAGTTAAATACTAATTTATGTCTGTTTGTCAGAAGACATTATAGAGTAAAAAGACAAAATGGTAAAAGATATTTGAAATTCATAAAACCAACAAAACACCCAAACTAAGAATACATAAAGATCCCGGGCAATCAAGAAGGAAAAGAAAGTGATGGAGGAAACTATGGAAAGGAATTAAGCTTTTCACACACACACACACACACACAAATGGCCAATAATTACATGAAAAGATGCTGAGTTTAATTCAAATTCAAATTGAATCATAATGGGAACCCACTGCACACCTACCAGATAAACAAAATTAGAATCCAGAGGTAAATATCAAGGGTTAGAAAAAAAAAGTGGAAGAGTAGATCATTATTCTGCTAGTGGGAGTATTAATTGGTACAATCAATTTCGAAAACAATTTGTTGTTACATAACATAGTAAAATTACGCAATTTATTAATTCCATTCTTGGGTATATATTCCAGAGAAACACATGTACATGTCCAACAAGAGACATGAATAAAAACATTTAATACAGGAATTAAACTTATGAGGCCCTAGAGGTGCCTAGGTGTCTCAGTTAGTTAAGCGTCCAACTTTGGCTCAGGTCATGATCTCAACGTTCATGAGTTCAAGCTCCATGTCAGGCTCTGTGCTGACAGCTCAGAGCCTGGAGCCTGCTTTGGATTCTGTGTCTCCCTCTCTCTGTGCCCTTCCCATATCACACTCTGTCTCTCTCAAAACTAAAATAAACATTAAATTTTTTTTTAAATTTATGAAGCCCCAAACTAGAAATAATCTAAATATTCACCTATGGTAGGATAAATAAATTCATTGTATAAAGTGTGGTATATTTATATAATGGAATACTCAACAGTATGTGCATCATCTTGATTGATCCTGACCAAACTTTTTGAGGTGTTTATTATAATCCCTGTTTTGTAAGGAAACAGGGCACAATAGGTGAACTATCTCTCTAGCACAGATTTTTCCCCTGAATTTATGACTTGTACATCCATTGTCTACTCAACATTTCTGCTTGGATGTCTAATAAATATCAGAAACTAAACATGTCAATAACCAAATTTTTATTTTTTTTTAAGTTTTTGACTTTATGTATTTATTTTGAGAGAGAGAGAGAGCATGGGAAAAGAGACAGGGAGAAAGAGAGAATCCCAAGCAAGCTCCACACCTCAGTGCAGAGCCCAACACAGGGCTCGAACTCACGAACTGTGAGATCATGATCTGAGCTGAAATCAAGAGTTAGATGCCACCCAGACACCCCCACCAAACTCTTTTTTAAGTTTATTTATTTATTTTGAGAGAGAGATGGAGTGTGCACAAGTGAGGGAGAGGCAGAGGGAGAGAGAAAATCCCAAGCAGGCTTCATGTAGTCAGTGCAGAGCCTGATGCCAGGCTCAATCTCATGAACTGTGAGATTGTGACCTGAGCTGAAATGAAGCGCTGAATGCTTAACAGAATGAGCCACCCAGGTGCTCTAATAACCAAATTCTTGATCTCCTCTGAACCTTCTTCCCTACAAGCTTCTTCATCTGAATTAATGAGGACTCTGCCCTTGCAGTTGCTCAGGCCGGGAACCTTGGAGTCATTCTGGACTCATTTCTCTTTTGCCCATGCCACAACCAATGTATCTGAAAGTCTTGTTGGTTCTACCTTCACAAAATATCTACCTTCACTGCAACCACCTTCATTCAAGCCACTATCATTTCTCACCTGCATTATTGCAAGTGTTCTTACTTTCACCATTGCACTCCTACGGTCTTTGCTCAACATAGCACCATAGCCAGCACCTTGCCTGAACAGAGATGATAACAGATCCTAGCTAGTGTCACCACTGATCATGGACCACAGTAAGCAGGCCCACTCAAATGTGGGGCTTCAGTGGGGCCACTGCAGCCTCCCTGACATCAGAGTCAGCAGTGGCCTTACCCAATAGAATCCCCACTAGCAAGCCCCACTTGCTTAAAGATGCTACCAACTGGCCCATCCATAAACCCAAGCTGAACTGACTGATGGACTGTCCCTGCTAAATCAAATCTAGGAAGTCTAGAAGATTGTTTCCTCAAATATTCAGATACCAATGCCAAGAATCAAGGACCATAAAGAATCAGGTAAACATAACACCACCAAAGGAAACTAATAAAGCTCCAATAACTGATCCAAAAGAAGTGAGGTCTATAATTGTGTGACAAAGAATTCAGAATAATTTTCTTGAAGAAGTTTAATAAAGTACAAGAACACACAGATAGACAACTAAACAAAATTAGGAATACAATGTGTGAGCAGAGTAAACCCAACAAAACATTTAAAAAATCTTGCATGGTGATCAAGTGGGATTTATCCCTGGAATGCAAGGATAGTTCACTATACACAAATCAACAGATATGATACACCACACGTATAGAATGTTATAAATGAAGTGCAAGTTGCAAAATAAAATGCTTAAAAATAAGTCCATTGGGGGCATCTGTGTGACTCGGTTAAGCATCTAACTTTGGCTCAGGTCATGATCTCACAGTTTGTGAGTTTGAGCCCCACTTCGGGCTTTGCACTGAAAGATTAAAAATCATATGATCCTCTCAATAGTCACAGAAAAATCATTTGACAAAATGCAAACCCCTTCATGACAAAAACTCAATAAATTGTATATAAAATGAATATACATCAACATAATAAAGGCCATATATGACAAGCCTACAGCTAACATCATATTCAATGGTCAAAGGTTGAAATCTTTTCCACCAGAAACAGCAACGCTACAGGAAACACAATGACACCAAATTCATGTCTTTCAATAATCACTCTAAATGTAAGTGGACTAAATGCTCCAATCAAAATGCATGGGGTTTCAGAATGGATTAAAAAAAAATCTATATGCTGCCTACAAGAGACTCATTTTAGACCTAAAGACACCTGCAGATTGAAAGTAAGGAGATGGAGAACCATCTAACATGCTAATGGATGTCAAAAGAAAGCTGGAGTACCCATACTTATATCAGAAAAACTAGCTTTTAAAACAAAGGTTGTAACAAGAAAGGAGGGCATTATATCATAATTAAGGGGTCTATCCACCAAGAAGATCTAAAAATTGTAAATATTTTGAGCGCCTGTGTGGCTCAGTCTGTTAATTGTCCAAATTTGGCCCAGGTCATGATCTCACAGTTTGTGGGTTCAAGCCCTATATCGGTCTGTGATGATAGGTCAAAGCCTGGAGCCTGCTTCAGATTCTGTGTCTTCCTCTCTCTGCCTCCCCCCGCTCACACTCTGTCTCTGTCTCAAAAATAAATAAACATTAAAAAAATATTTAAAATTTTTTTAATTGTAAATATTTATGCCCCCAACATGAAAGAGCCCAAATATATAAATAAATTAATCACAAATATAAAGAAACTCATTAATAACAATGCCATAATAGTAGGGGACTTCAACACCCACTCAGCAATGGACAGATCATCTAAGCAGAAAATCAACAAGGAAACAATGGCTTTGAATGACACTGGACCACATGGACTTAACAGATATATTGAGAACATTTCATCCTAAAGCAGCAGAACACACATTCTTCTCATGGGCACATGGGTCAGTCTCCAAAATAGATGACATACTGGTCACAAATCAGCCCTCAATAGGTACAAAAAGATCAATATCAGACCATGCATATTTTCAGACCACAACGCTATGAAACTTGAAATAAACTACAAAGAAAAATTTGGAAAGACCACGAATACTTGGAAATTAAAGAACATCCTATGAAAATAATTAATGGGTTAACCAAGAAATTAAAGGAGAAATTAAACAATACATGGGAGCCAATGAAAATGAAAACACAACAGTCCAAACCCTCTGAAATGCAGCAAACACAGTCATAAGAGGGAAGTATATAGCAATCCAGGCCTTCCTAAAGAAGGAAGAAAGGTCTCAAATACACAACCTAATCTTACACCTAAAGGAGCTGGAAAAAGAGCAACAAATAAAACCTAAAACCAGAAGAAGAAGAAGGGAAATAATGAATATTAGAGCAGAAATCAATGATATCCAAACAAAACAAAAAACAGAACAGATCAATGAAACCAGAAATTTATTCTTTGAAACAATTAACAAAATTGATTGATTTTGTTAGATTGATCAAAGAGAATAAAGAAAGGACCCAAATAAATGAAATCAAGAATGGAAGAGGAGAGATCACACCCAACACTGCAGAAACACAAACAACTATAAGAGAAAATTATGAGCAATTATATTGCAACAAATTGGGCAATCTGGAAGAAATGGACACATTCCTTGAAATATATAAGCTACCAAAATTGAAACAGGAAGAAATAGAAACTTTCAACAGACCCATAACCAGTAAAGAAATTGAATCAATAAATTGATTCAAAAATCCCCCAACAAACATGATTCCAGGGCCAGATGACTTTCCAGGGGAATTATACCAAACATTTAAAGATGAGTTAGTATTTATTCTTTTGGAGCTGTTCTAAAAAATGGAAATGGAAAGACAACTTCCAAACTCATTCTATGAGGCCAGCATTACCTTGATTCCAAAACCAGCTAGAGACCCCACTAACAAGGACAATTACAGATCAATCCCCCTGATGAACATGGATGCAAAAATTCTCAACAAGATACTAGCAAACCAAATCCAACAATGCATTAAAAGAATTATTCACCACAATCAAGTGGGATTTATTCCTGGGCTTCAGGGGTGGTTCAATATCCACAAATCAATCAATGTAATACATCACATTAATAAAAGGGTAAGACCTATATGATCCTCTCAATAGATGAAGAAAAATATTTGACAAAACGTAGTATCCTTTCTTCATAAAAACCCTCAAGAAAGTAGGGATAGAAGGAATATACCTCAAGATCATAAAGGCCATATACAAAAGACCCACAGCTAATATTGTCCTCAATGGGGAAACACTGAGAGCTTTCCCCTTAAGATCAGGAACATGACAGGGATGTCCACTCTTACCACTGTTGTTCAACATGGTGTTGGAAAGTCCTAGCCTCAACAATCAGACAACAAAAAGAAATAAAAGGCATCCAAAATGGAAAGGAAGAAGCCAAACTTTCACTGTTTGCAGACAACATGATACTCTATGGGGAAAAGCCAAAAGACTCCACCAAAAAACAGCTAGAACTCAAACATTAATTCACCAAAGTCACAGGATATGAAATCAATGTACAGAAATCAGTTGCATTTCTATACACCAATAATAAAGAAGCAGAAAAAGAAATCAAGGAATTGATCCCATTTACAATTGTATCAACAGCTATAAAATACCTAGGAATAAAACCTAACCAAAGAGGTAAAAGATCTGTACACTGAAAACTATAGAAAGCTCATGAAAGAAATTGAAGAAGACAGAAAGAAATGGAGAAGCATTCAATACTCGTGGATTGGAAGAACAAATATTGTTAAAATGTCAATACTACCCAAACCAATCTACACATACAAGGTAATCCTATCAAAACAACAACAGCATTCTTCACAGGGCTAGAACAAATAATTCTACAATTTGTATGGAATCAGAAAAGATCCCAAATAGCCAAAGTAATGTTGAAAAAGAAAACCAAAGCTGGAGGCATCACATTTCCGGACGTCAAGCTGTATTACAAAGCTGTAATCATCAAGACAGTATGGTACTGACACAAAAACAGCTGAAAGCAAATGGTGTTGGGAAAACTGGACAGCAACATGCAGAAGAATGAAACTGGGCCACTTTCTTACACCATACACAAAAATAAATTCAAAATGGATGAAAGACCTAAATGTGAGACAGGAAACCATCACAATCCTAGAGGAGACCACAGGCAGTAACCTTGGCCACAGCAACTTCTTACTAGACATGTCTCTGGAGGCAAGAGAAATAAAAAGAAAAATGAACTATTGAGACACCATTAAGATAAAAAGCTTCTGCAGAGAGAAGGAAACAACCAACAAAACTGAAAGGCAACTGATAGAATGGGAGAAGATATTTGCAAACGACATATTAGATAAAATGTTGTATCTAAAATCTATAAAGAACTTATCAAATACAACATCCCCCCCAAAATAATAATATAGTGAAGAAATGGGCAGAAGACATGAATAGACACTTGTCCGAAGAAGACATCCCAATGGCCAACAGACACATGTAAAGATGCTCCACATCACTCACCATCAGAGAAATACAAATCAAAACCACAATGAGATACCAAGTTGCACCTGTCAGAATGGCTAAAATTAATAACTGTAGATAAACAGATGTTGGCGAGGATGCAGAGAAAGGGGAACCCTCTTGCACTGTTGGTAGGAATGCA
Source organism: Felis catus (assembly GCF_018350175.1). Taxonomy (NCBI): domain Eukaryota; kingdom Metazoa; phylum Chordata; class Mammalia; order Carnivora; family Felidae; genus Felis; species Felis catus. The sequence continues at coordinate 81,435,169 of NC_058380.1, read as the reverse complement.
AACTGGTGAAGCCATTCTGGAGAGCAGTATGGAGGCGCCTCAAAAAACTAAAAATAGAACTACCCTACAACCCAGCAATTGCACTACTAGGTATTTACCCATTGGATACAAAAATACAAACTCCAAGAGGTACGTGCACCCCAATGTTTATAGCAACATTACCAACAATAGCCAAACTATGGAGAGAGCCCAAATGTCCATTGACTGATGAATGAATAAAGAAGATGTGGTATATACATATAATGGAATATTACTCAGCCATCAAAAAAATAAATCTTGCCATTTGCAATGACATGGATGGAGCTAGAATCTATTATGCTAAGTGAAATAAATCAATCATAAATACAAATATATGATTTCATTCATATACATAATTTAAGAAATAAAACAGATGAATGTATGGGAGGGGGGAAAGATAAGAAAAGGAAATAAACCACAAGAGACTCTTTTTTAATTTTTTTATGTTTATTTATTTTTGAGAGACAGAGAGAGCACAATCAGGGGAGGGGCAGAGAGAAGGAGACACAGAATCCAGCAGGCTCCAGGCCCTACACTGACGGCAGCTAGCCCAATGCAGGGCTCAAACTGATGAACTGTGAAATCATGACCTGAAGCAAAGTCAGACACTTTACTGACTGAGCCACCCAGGTGCCCCCACAAGAGACTCTTAATAATACAGAACAAACTGAAGGTTGGTGGAGGGAGGTGGGTGAGGGAGGGGTGGGCTGGATGAGTGATGGGTATTAAGAAGGTCACTTGTGATGAGCACTGGGTGTTGTATGTAAGTGATGAATCACTGAATTCTACTCCTGAAACTAACATTACACTGTATGCTAACTAAAATATAAAGAAGAAGGAGGAGAAGGAGGAGGGGGGGAGGAGTAGAAGAAGAAGAAGAGGAACTGAAAGGGAGGGAGGGAGGGAAAAAGGAAGGGAGGAAGGAAGGAAAGGGAGGGAGAGAGGGAGGAAGGGGGAGGGAGAGAGAGGGAGGGAGGGAGGAAGGGAGGAAGAAGAAAGAATGAGAAAAAGTTGAATGAATGATTAGAAAGGACAGCCACATGACTAGTAAGAGGAAGAGGCAGGAGTAAAAATCTAGGACTTTCTATCTCTGTAGTACCTACTCTAATACACAGATTAAAGCTGAAAAATTAACCTTGAGGCTAAGGAAGCAGACACACACATGTATTGCGACAACAGCAAAATGTGTTTCATTTCCTACATCTTGTTATGGATAGTGTTCACCATGATATACAATATTCTGTCTATAAAATTCCAAAGGAAATTTTCTATCTGGTTTCAATGCCAGGATGAGTCATTATCCTCATTTTTCAGATGAAAACTGAGGCTCTATTATGCAGGCTAAGTAATTTGTTAAAGGCAACTAACTTACTGGCAAGGCCAGCAATCTGTTAAAATCTTCTTTCTTCTGGGGCGCCTGGGTGGCTCAGTCAGTTGAGCCTCCAGCTTTGGCTCAGGTCATGATCTTGCAGTTCATGGGTTTGAGCGCCACATCCGGCTCTGTGCTGACAGCTCAGAGCCTGGAGCCTGCTTCAGATTCTGTGTCTCCCTCTCTCTCTGCCCCTCCCCCACTCATTCTCTCTCTCTCTCTCTCTCTCTCTCTCTCTCTCTCTCTCAAATAAATAAACATTAAAAAAATTTTTTTTAATCTTCTTTCTTCAACACTAACCCTTAAAAGACTGCTCTGAGCCTAAACTCTGAAAACACATACACTATTTTTCCAAAGTCCCTTAGCTAAATATGACAACAACCATTGCATACCCTGTGCTTTAAACATACATCAACTGACATTAAACTAATCCCACACAGGAAAAAAAATAATCGGATCCACATGCCTGCCAAGACACTGGAACCCACATACATACCACTGATCTACCCCCACTGAATCCCCTGGAAACTGCCACCTCCCTGTTCTAGAATATACCTCGGTCCACACCTGCATCCCCAAACATAACAATATTCACCCACATAAATATTTGTCCACCCCTGATAACCCCGAGTTGGGGAGACTCAAGCACACCCTTGAGATGTTGCAGTGAGGTTAAGTGGCTCTGGGATGAGCCCCACCTCAAAACAGAAAGCCTCAGGTCTCCCCTGTCCCCTTGAGTCAGCCATGCTAGGTGTGATTTCCAGTCTGCTTGCTCTGCCTAGAGCAATCACAGGACCAGCTCCCTTGAGGGGTCATCACACCACAACTCCTTCAGCCTAACAAGGGCCCCCGAGGCCAGCAGAGCAGAGCTCAGACTCAGGAGACGCACGCTGCCTGAGCTTCTGCCATCAAGACGGTCCTTGCCCCTTGAGTCAAGACGTCTCTGCCTTCTGAAATGGGGAGCTGGGAAAGCAGCAGCATGCTGGGGGCCAGACTTGAGGGATTGGAGGCCAGTGTGGGGAAACGTGCTATCCCTTCCAAGTAGCACATCAGCTCCCCCGCCTTTCCTGTTCCTCTCCTTGTTAATCAGCGCAGAGTGTCATGGGAGAAACATGAGGGGGCTGTGCTTGGCTGAGAAGCAGACTTGCAGCTGAGTAGCAGATGTGGTGCAGACCAGCTTCTGGAGAAAATGGGAAGGCAAGAACAGCATCTGGATCTGGAGGTGAGCTTCGGTAAGCTGGCCACCCTCTTGGCTCCTCCAACCTCTGGCACTTACTCTTTCCTCCCTGAGGATTTCAACTATTGTGTGGATTAAGCAGTCATAGTGTCCAACTAAAACCTCCACCCAGCTTGTGGTTTTCAGTCCATCCAGTTTGACCTCTAGACCATCTACCCTATGTGCTTTGCTAGAAGCAAAACACAGGAAGGAAGGAAGGAAGGAAGGAAGGAAGGAAGGAAGGAAGGAAGGAAGGAAGGAAGGAGAGGGAGGGAGGGAGAGAAAGAGAAAGAAAGAAAGAAAGAAAGAAAGAAAGAAAGAAAGAAAGAAAGAAAGGAAGGAAAGAAAGGAAGGAAGGAAGGAAAGAAGGAAGGAAGGAAGAAGAAAGAAAGAAAGAAAGAAAGAAAGAAAGAAAGAAAGAAAGAAAGAAAGAAAGAAAGAAAGAAAAGGAAAGGAAACTATTGTATTCCCAGTCTTACGCACTTACCCTGTGCTTTGAGAACTGTTCTTCCTGATTCTCAGATTCAAGACCTTCCTTTTTTCTGGTTATCAGAATAGGTGATCCTCTCACTTATGACCTGGAGCACCCAACATCATTAATTAAACCAAACTCCACTAATTTCTTAATTCCCCAGGCAGCATTTTCACAGATGGCTCACTTTTTAATATTGACCTGTGTTTAACAAACTGTCTTGCAGCCATGGTATCTCATTTGCTATTCATAAAACATTAGGATTCAGCTCATGAGCAAGTGACAGAGGATAAATCAAGCCCCCATCTTTTGTCTTAACTCCAGGACACTGTCCAGCACCAACCACAACTCTCCATGCCAGACATGGCCCAGACATGCATGGCCAATTTTTTCCACCTGATGTTGGCCAATTAATCATAGATGTTCAATATTTCAAATCCACCATCTGTGTAACACAGCAAGATCGGTCACCTCTTTAGCCACTACAAGGATAGATTCTGAACATGGGAAAAGAAAGATTGTTAGTTAAGAGGGAAAGAAAGGGAGGTCATTTAGGAAATGACACAGTGAGGAAAACAGTGCCTGTGTGTGATTGTGACAGACAGTATATATACGAGACATGAGGAGGTGTAGCCTGAGGGTTAAGAGCATGAGCTTCAGAGTGATTCAGCTTGGAGTTCAAATCCTGATTGCTACTCACTTACTTATGACCTTGAGCAAACCACTTCACTCTAAGCCTCAGGCTTCTGATAACAACACATACATTGTGATCCCTCATCGTGGGAATTTGTGAGGTGCTTAGCACTAGCTCGACATGTAGTACATTTTCAGTAATATTGGTTATTGTTTTAACTTTAACTACTGGTTCACTCAGATCATTCAATGCCTAAACAAATCATCCTTCCATAAGATCTTACAAAATCATGAGGTTAGTCTGACAACTTGGCAGTGAGGCATATGATACTTCAAGCATGTGAGTTAATTGATTTTGAGGACAACCAGTCATAGCAGATAAGGGAAAGCAACAATGGGATTGATGATGATCAAGAGTTTCTGCTGAGTGTTCATAATATGCTTGTCTCTCTCCTGAGTGTAGATGCATTTCTCACTAAATCCTCATGAGCATGCATGTATTTGTGTCCAATATCATACATGGTGAATCTGAGGTGTAAAGATGTTTAGTTATTTATGATAAAGTTGTAAGCACATTTAAGACTTACTGTCTTAGCGAGTTTTGGGTATGTAGTGCAATGCTATTACCTATAATTACCCTGATGTACAGGACATCATTTAGTTGTTAATGTAAATACAACATTTAATTGTTAAATGAATTCATATATTAATATATAATAACATCTTTAATGCATGAAAATTCCAATGCATGGGATTATTCAAAAAGAATGAAAGACTATACTGTTTCCAAGGAAATTATTTTAGGGGTGCCTGGATACCTCGGTTGGAAGAACATGTGACTCTTGATCTCAGGCTTATGAGTTTGAGGCCCACGTGAGGTGTAGAGATTACTTAAATAAAACTTAAGAAAAAGAAATTATTTTTAAAATTTTGGTGATATATAAGTATGGTGACTATAGAGATTTTTATGGTAGCAAGGAATATATAAGTAACCAATATCTCAAAATTTTTAAAAATCCCTATGTGATATGTCCATTAAGAAGGTATGGGTAAATATAAGACTCTAAAAAATTGTTTGAAAACACTTTATTTATACAAGATCTCCCATTGCAACTGTGTTTGTAGTAGCAATAAGTGGAGACCACTTTTTTGTCCATCACAAAGTGATATTGTCCATAACTCGATATGACTGGAGAGAAAGCATAGATAGATAGATAGATAGATAGATATCTCAACAGTTAATATATGAAAATTAACATATTTCTCATAGATAGTTTTGCATACACATAGGAAAGGTGAATTATAAAGATTCAAAACAAATTGTTGAATACCCAACAATTCAATAATCCTGTACAAATGGATTCTCATCCTGTACAAATATGATTCAGAACATAGAGTTAAAGAAAGGAAAAACAATTTACAAAAAAGGGGAGACTTACACTGGTGATGATAGCATACCATGAACTAAGGAGGATGAACCCTTCATCCTATGTCCAGAGAAGGAAAAGCCCACTTTGTTGAAACAGGTTCAACATTCCCATTAGATTTTCCCTGTTGGTTATTTTGGCAAACCCTTATTTTTTTCCAAGTCAATGCAAATTTGAACTTTACAATGCCACCACTGGGCTTCCTTTGATAGGAAATGAGTGTCCTGTGACCTTGCGTACCAAAAATACCTCCACTCCATTCCCCATTCACCTTCATCCCTTATATACTGCTTTATGTTGTTTGTTGACCATCTGTCTCCCCAACTAAACACGAGCTACACAATGGCAAGAATTTGCCTGTTTTTATCACTACATCCCCAACAAGAGAACAGGCTTTGCACAGAATAAGAACTAATGAACTGCAATCAACAAGGTCCATCTCTGATGGTTTCTAAAGGCAAATTCTTCTTCTGTCCCTCCAGCCTTCAGTATAAGGCCCTGGTGATGCCCATGGATTTGGGAAGGGAGAAATACATCAAGGACCATGACACTTACAAGCTGTCTCTACAGAACAACTAATTGCAACAAAACAGAAAAAACAAGACTTGCTGGGTTCTGAGGATTTGGATTCTGGACTTGCAGTATGGTAAATAATAAGTCATCTTGTATATAAGTAGACCCAAATCAATGGAAAGAGTCAACCAAACCAGCAGTGTTTCTGAGTTCATCCTCCTGGGACTCTCCTCCCGGCCTGGGGACCAGAAGCCACTCTTTATCCTCTTCCTCACCATGTACCTGGTCACCATAACAGGGAACCTGCTCATCATCCTCGCCATCCACTCTGACTCCCAGCTCCAAACCCCCATGTATTTCTTCCTGAGTTTCCTGTCCTTCACTGACATTTGCTTTACAACAACCATTGTCCCCAGGATGCTAGTGAGCTTCCTGTCAGAGAAGACCATCTCCTATGCTGAGTGCCTGACACAGATGTATTTTATTTATGCTCTGGGCAACACTGACAGCTGCCTCCTGGCGGTCATGGCCCTTGACCGCTATGTGGCCATCTGTGACCCCTTCCACTATGTCACCATCATGAACCACCACCGCTGTGTCCTGCTGGTGGCCTTTTCCTGCTCACTTCCTCACCTCCACTCACTCCTACACACACTGCTACTGAATCGTCTCACCTTCTGTGACAACAATGTTATCCATCACTTCCTCTGTGACATCAACTCTCTGCTGAAATTGTCCTGCTCCTCCACATTTCTCAATGAAATTGTGATAATGTCCGAAGGCCCTGTTGTTTTGGTGACCCCCTTTGTGTGCATCACTTTCTCTTACATACGAATCCTCATCACAGTTCTCAAGATCCCCTCAGCTGCTGGGAAACGCAAAGCCTTCTCCACCTGTGGCTCTCACCTCACTGTGGTAACCCTCTTTTATGGAAGCATCTTCTATGTCTATTTACAGCCCCTGTCCACCTACACTGCCAGGGACCACATAGCAACACTTGTCTACACAGTTCTTACCTCCATGCTGAACCCTTTTATCTATAGCCTGAGAAACAAAGACCTGAAACAGGGCCTGAGGAAGCTGATGGGCAGGAGGAAATCCCAGGCAGCACCCTCTTGACAAACCCACAAGTGGAATCTGCTTCACTTGAATCTAATATCTGCTAGATCTTGGTGAACAACTGAACTGTTGGAGATGAGCTTTTTTAACCCATGTGAGACAAGGCTGTTGTGGATGCTCACATGCACTGATGACAGCCCACCAATTGTCCCCTTCTCTGCTAAAATCATGATACTCTTCCTCACCATTCCTCCATTTCCCCATGAAGACTCGTCACCTCATCCTCCAAATACTGCTTGAAACTAATTCTCTTCCCACAAATACTTCCTGAACAAATTGCTCTCCTTTTATTGAGACTTACCCTCCAAAACCCTTCACATGGCAGCCTATTGCTGGAAATGATTACTGAATTTGTAGCTTTTGAATGTCTTTGCAGACATTTCATGTGGAAAAGAATGGAGGCAGAGAAGGAAGGGAAGGAGGAGAATTACATTTTAGCAACTTTTCTCATTGTGAGGATTTTTATAATTCCCCATTTTTCTCGGTCAAAAAACGTTTCCTTCCTTAAAAATTTTCACCCTTACTCCTCTCTTAAATTTTTTTAAATCTTTATTTATTTTCAAGAGAGAGACAGAGTGTGAGCAGGGGAGGAGCAGAGAGAGAGGGAGACACAGAATCTGAAGCAGCCTCCAGGCACTGAGCTGTCAGCACAGAGCCTGAAGTGGGGCTTGAACTCATGAACCATGAGATCATGACGTGAGCCGAAGTCGGACACTCAACCGACTGAACACCCAGGTGCCCCACTTTTACTCCTCTCTTAAATTTATATCCTTATTAAATTGTTGTGCTTTTGTTCTGTTTAGTTTCCTGCTTTTTTTTTTTTTCCATACAATTTAACACATGGGAATGGCCAGAAAGAACAAGAACCAAGAGAAATTACTTGAAAGTTATCCATTCCACAGCAGGGAGATTGGGACATTTCTTATTCCCATTTATCTTCGAAGGTATATGTTTAAAAATACGTGATTGAATGCTTCATTCTAGAAATTCCCACTCTGAGGAGTCTAATCTATGGAAATATTGTCATAAATATATATTGGATATTGAGATTTTTTTCAGTCATTCCCAGATTATAACAGATAAAAATTCATAACAACCTAAAATCCTACCAATAAAGAATAGAGAAATTAATTATGGTTAATCACATAGAATGTAAGAATATGCAGCAGGTTGAAAGAATAAAATGGATGTCTATTACTTCTTTGAAAAGCCATTAGGTAGGAAAATCAAGATGTTGCACAAGTAAAAAAGTATGAATTCATTTTTTTTTAATTGTACAAATCTGTGTATGTGTATAGTCACTAGAGTAAGAATGAAAGGTCAGTGGGGAAGAGAGAGGGAGAGAATTTCCAATTAATACATGGTTGTAACATCTGAATTTCTTTAAATTAATGTATATAGCTCATATAAACCTATTCATATATTAGATTACCAAATAAATAAATAATAAAACACCGTAACAAATAGAGAACCCAAAATAAATCCTTATTTATATAATCAATTGATTTTGCCCAAGTGCAAATGCAATTTAATGGAGAAAGAAGCAGCCATTTGATAAATTATGCTGGAACAACTAGATATGCCATAAGAAATAATTAGTCTTGACCCCTTACTCACACCATACATAATAGGCTCATAGACCAATAGGCTCATAGACCTAAATGAGAGGGATAAAACTAAAATTTACCAAAGAAAACAGAATACAAACACACACACACACACACACACACACACACACACATATGTACATATATATAAAAATGTATGTATGAATTTGTGACCTTCAGATGAGTGAATATTTCTTTTTTTTTCTTTTTTTCTTTTATTTAAATCCAAGTTAGTTAACATATAGTGTAATAAATTTCAGGAGTAGAATTCAGTGATTCATCACATATATAACACCCAGTGCTCATCCCAGCAAGTGCCCCCTTTAATGCCCATCCACCATTTAGCCCATCAACCCCACCCAACACCCCCCCAGCAACTCTCAGTGTGTTCTCTGTATTTAAGAGTTTCTTATGTTTTACCTCCCCCTCTATTTTCATCTTATTTTTCCCTCCCTTTCCCTATGTTCATTTGTTTTGTTTCTTAAATTCCACATGAGTGAACTCATATATTTATTGTTCTTTGACTGACTTATTTCATTTAGCATAATGTATTCTAGTTCCATCCACATTGTTGCAAATGACAAGATTTCATTCTTTTTCATTGCTGAATAATATTCCATTATATATATATATATATATATATATATATATATATATACATATTCCATTATATAGAATACATATTATAGTATATATGTATATATATATAATGGAATATGTATATATATATATGGAATATATATATTCCATATATATATACATATATACTATAATATATATATTATAATATATATATAATAATATATATATAATATTCCATTTTACACACACACATATACACACACACACCACATCTTCTTTATCCATTTATCAGGCAATGGACATTTGGGCTCTTTCCATACTTTGGCTATTATTGGTAGTGCTGCTGTAAACATTGGGGTGCATGTACCCCCCTTCAAATCAGCATTTTTGTATCCTTTCAATAAATACCTAGTAGTGCAATTGCTGGGTTGTAGGTTAGCTCTATTTTTAATTTTTTGAGGAACTTCCATACTGTTTTCCAGAGTGGCTACACCAGTTCGCATTTCCACCAGCAGTGCAAAACGGTTCCCCTTTCTCCTCATCCTTGCCAACATCTGTTGTTCCTGAGTTGTTAATTTTAGCCACTCTGACTGGTGTGAGGTGCTATCTCATTGTGGTTTTGATTTGTATTTCCCTGATGATAGTGATGGTGACATCTTTTCATGTGTCTGTTAGCCATCTGGATGTCTTTGGAAAATTGTCTACTCGTGTTTTCTGCCCATTTCTTCACTGGATTATTTGTTTTTTGGGGTGTTGAGTTTGGTAAGTTCCTTATAGATTTTGAATATTAGCCCTTTATTCAATGTATCATATGCAGATATCTTCTCCCATTCCATTTGTTGCCTCTTAGTTTTATTGATTGTTTCCTTCTTTGTGCAAAAGCTTTTTATCTTGATGAGGTCCCAATAGTTCATTTTTGCTTTTATTTCCCTTGCCTCCGCAGATATGTCAAGTAAGAAGTTGCTGCAGCCTAAGTCAAAAAGGTTACTATCTGTTTTCTCCTGTAGGATTTTGATAGTTTTCCTTCTCACATTTAGATCTTCCCTCCATTTTGAATTTATTTTTGTGTATAAGATACCTAGGACTAAACCTAACCAAAGAGGTAAAAGATCTGTATGCTGAAAACTATAGAATGCTTATGAAAGAAATTGAGGAAGACACAAAGAAATGGAAAAACATTCCATGCTCTGGGGAGCCTCGGTGGTTCAGTTGGGTAAGCACCCAACTTCAGCTCAGGTCATGATTTCGTGGTCTGTGAGTTTGACCCCTGTGTCGGGCTCTATGTTGACAGCCCAGAGCCTGGAGCCTGCTTCAGATTCTGTGTCTCCCTCTCTCTCTGCCCCTCCCCTGCTCATGCTCTATCTCTCAAAAATAAAGATTAAAACATTTTTAAAAAAACATTCCATGCTTATGGATTGGGAGAAAAAATATTGTTAAAATGTTGATAATACCCAAAGCAATCTACACATTCAATGCAACCCTTATCAAAATAACACCAGCATTCTTCGTAGAGCTAGAACAAACAATCCTAAAATTTGTATGGAACCAGAAAAGACCCTGAATAGCCAAAGTAATGTTGAAAAAGAAAACCAAAGCTGGAGGCATCGTAATCCCAGACTTTAAGCTGTATTACAAAGCTGTAATCATGAAGACAGTGTGGTATTGGCACAAAACCAGACACATAGATCAATGGAATAGAATAGAGAACCCAGAATTGGGACCACAAATATATGACCAACTAATCCTCGACAAAGCAGGAAAGAATATCCAATGGAAAAAGACAGTCGCTTCAGCAAATGGTGCTGGGAGAACTGGACAGCAACATTCAGAAGAATGAAACTGGACCACCTTCCTTCTGCTCTTCTACATGCTCACTCCTCTTCAGTGACCAGTCTCCTTTCTGTTCCTGGAACATAGCTGACATTGTCACATTTCAGAGCATTGCAGCTGCTGTACCTGCTCCCTGACATGCTTTTCCTGCAAATATCCCTGTAGCTCCGTTCTCTGATGCCTTCAATTCTTTGCTCAAATAGCACCTTCTTGGTGAGACCAATCCTCATCACACTATTTAAAATAGCAGCCTAGGCCCTGGATTCCTGATTTCTTCACAGTGTTGCATTTTGTGGCACTTAAAACCATGAAGTTTACTTACATATTATGTTTATTTTCATTATCATCCTCTACTAGAATATAAGCTCTACAAAAGGAAAATATTTCTGCCTGATTTGTTCTCCTCTAGAAATTTCCATAAGCCCAGGAAACACGTCCTAAATACCTGTCAAAAAAAATCAATTATTTTTATATACATTTATAGTTTTCTTTTCTAGAAATCAGGTCATGCTGTTTGTGGAGCAAAAGATAACCCATTGTCATAACTGAATTAAGAAGGCATAAGTAAATAAGCTGTCCCCACAAAGAAACTTCCAGTTAAAAAAAAATACATCCTACATTGGTTTAGGGAATTTGGGAATGAGATTTAATGCACTGTGCCTCTCTGCTGACTTTTTGGCACAGGCAAAAACTAACTTAAGGATACTAAAGCCAAAATATTTGCAAATGTTTCACTTTTAGACACAATATGTCACTAGCAAATACATTACAAATGCAGTCTCAACTTCTTTACTTTAAACACTTAGAGCAATACTTACTTTTTATAACTATAGACATGATAGACAAAAGGACAAAAACACTAAATTGTTTATTGTTATCTCATTTACATAAATTTATACACACTATGAATTATCATTAAATTTCAGATTAGTCATTTTTTATACAAACAATAGCATTTATTTACCATTTTTAGTTTTAATTACAATATAGTTAACATATAATATTATCTTAGTTTCAGGTGTTCAGTATAGTGATTCAGTAATTCTATTCATTATTCAGTGTCATATTAACTATTTTTATGCCTTTTTGTTTATCAAAAACATATTGCACAAACCTTAACACTAACTCAGCTATAATGGCCCAGATATTAGTTTTGTTCTATAAACAAGTAGCATATCACATTTAAGAAGTCCTCTTTTAAAAACTTTTTATAGTTTATTAATTTTTTTTAATTAAAAAAAATTTTTTTAACGTCTATTTATGTTTGAGACAGAGCGAGACAGAGCATGAACAAGGAAAAGGCAGAGAGAGAGACACACACAGAATCAAGAGCAGGCTCCAGGCTCTGAGCCATCAGCCCAGAGACTGACGAGGGGCTCGAACTCACGGACCGCGAGATCGTGACCTGAGCTGAAGTCGGACGCTTAACCGACTGAGCCACCCAGGCGCCCCAATAGTTTATTATTTTTTTGAGAAAGAGAGTTCAGAGAGGGGTAGGGAGCAAGGGAGAGAGAGAGAGAATCCCAAGGAGGCTCCACACTGTCAGCAAAGAGCCCAATGTGGGACTCAAACTCTCGAACCATGAGATTGTAACCTGAGCTGGAATCAAGAGTCAGACACTTAACTGACTGAGCCACCTAGGCTCCCCTCACATTTGAGAATTCTTATCTCTTTAACTTGGCATCAGTAAGTTAAGGGGTAGGAAGGTATAACTTACACAAAATGCAGTATAATTTAGACCACAAATCTTAGTCTAAGATTGTTTCTCTTCAAGAAGAAACAGAACTTGTAACCTTCCTTCAGAAAAAGAAGTTCATGTGTTTTGATATCACAGCAATTCATTTATTTCTCTTCAGATAGATAAGGCCATACCTTAAAATGTTGACTTGACAAAAATGAGAGTTGCTGATAATGCCATATAGCAAGGCTTATGGGAGAATAATGAGGACAAGAAAAGATACCTAAGACGAAGGCAATAGGTTATGGAGATCATAACCTGAAAAATAGGCAGGGAATACAATCCAAGTAGGGATCAAAAAGGGGGGAGAGACCATTGAAATCAAGGAAAACAAGGAAACAAAGGCAGTCAATGTATCAGTTAGCTTTTGCTGCATAACAAACCATCCCCAAATTTAGTGGCTTAACAACAACCACTTGTTTATATGACAATTCCATGCACTTGCAATTTGAGCAGGGAATGTGCTAGCTGGATAGGGCTTCTCATCTGGGTTTGGTTCAACTGATCACAACAAGGGCTCACTCATGCTTCTGCTGTCACCTACCAGGTCACCAGGGAGCTGGTTGATTGTTAGCTGGAGCATCTTGGTTCTCCCTCACATGGCACCCATATTCACACACCCTAGCTTGGACTATTTCACATGGTGGTCTCAAGGTTCCAAGAGGAGAAGAAACAGAGTCTACATAGGCTTGGAAATCTCACACCACTTTCACTGATCTATTAGTCAAAGTCAGTCAGAAGTCCTGTCCCGATTCAGTGGGTAAGGAAACAAACCACATTTATAAGAGGGGCAGTGAAGTAATTTGGCCATTTTTGCTATCTACAACAGTCAGCTACACAATTTTTCAAGGAGGTGTCTCTAGAAACATCACTAGGACAATTAAGAATATGAGTGAGTAACTGTTACTTAGAAAAAATAATTTTCCTCCTATAAAGTATCCCCAGAGCCAGTTTCATGTCCCTGTTCCTCAGGCTATAGATAAAGGGGTTTAACATGGGTGTCACCACTGTATATATAACTGAAGCAATTATATCTTTGACTTTGGAATTGTTTGATGAAGGAATGAAGTAAATCATTGCAAGAGTCCCATAGTACAAAAACACCACAAGAAGGTGGGAGCCACAGGTGGACAAGCCTTTGCAGATCCTCTTGATGGAGGGAACCCCTAGGATGGTGGCCCCAATGCGAATATAAGAGCCCAAAATAGCACACAATGGCAGGAAGGCAAAGACTCCCCCCTCGGTGAAGATAACTAGCTCATTGAGGGAGGTGTCTGAGCAGATCAACTTCAAAAGGGCAGTGAGATCACAAAAGAAATGAGGGATGGTATTGTCAGCACAGAAGGACAGGCGGGACAGAAGGAGAGTATGCAATAGGGCATGGGCACAAGAGAAGAACCAGGATCCAGCCACCAGTAAGATACACAGCTCCTCCCTCATGACAGTGGTGTAGTGGAGTGGTTGACAGATGGCCACATACCTGTCATATGCCATCACTGCAAGAAGGAAATTGTCAAGACAGACAAAAAATATGAAAAAATACATCTGGGAAATGCATGCCACATAGGGGATGGATAAGTGCTGAGTCTGCATGTTCATCAGCATCTTTGGGACGGTGACAGATGAGAAAGAGATATCAGAGAAGGCCAAGTGGCTGAGGAAGAAGTACATGGGCGTGTGGAGGCGAGAGTCCAGCCTGATGAGCAGGATGATGAGCAGGTTCCCCAGCACCGTGGTCAGGTACATGCCCAGGAACAGGGTGAAGAACATGCCCTGCTGCTCTGGCCGTATGGGGAGCCCCAGGAGTAGGAACTCGGACATGCTGCTCTGGTTCTTAGGCCTCATGTTGTTCTTATCTCTGCTGGGGATGGAAGGAGTAGGAAGTGTCAGGGACTGAGATATGGTGGTTATCGTCACTATGTGTACATTACAGCCACATGCTGTTTCTCCTGGAAACTGTATCAAAATTCAGACACACCACACATTTTGCTGTCTGAATCTTCTATCTGCCCCATTGTGGTCACAGAGTACATCGGATTTCCAACAGCAAACAAGATTTCCTTCAAAGGAGGCCAGCATAAATTTCTTTACTTACTTGACCATGTTCCAGATACTTTCTTGGCACTGAGAACAAAACAGAAAATAAAATATGCGATCCTCTTCCTCCTTAGAGCTCACAATTATTGAGCACAATATAGAGTACTGATCAGGAGCTAGGGCCCTGTAGCTAAAAATCTTGAATTGGACTCCAACCTCAATAATTTACTCCCTGAATGACCCTGGGGACTTTCTCTTTGTCACCCTAATCAGAGATCCTACTCTTTAGCATTCTGCTGTTCCTGCCCTTCATTCATTTGGCAGAATATTCTAGTCCATGTTTGGAATTGTTTCAGGGCTTCAAAATTACCCCAGCCACCTGCTTGATTGCCTAATTATACTCATACATATGATGACCCTATATTATCTTATCCAAGCCAGTATGCTTTAAGAGTGAAAAGAGGGGCACCTGGCTGGCTCAGTTGGTTGAACATCCAACTCTTGATTTCGGCTCAGGTCAGGATCCCAGGGTCATGGGATCAAGCCCTACGTCGGGATCTGCACTGAGCATGCAGCCTGCTTAAGATTTCTCTCTCTCTCCCTCTGCCCAGGCACTCTCCCTTTCCCTCTAAAAATAATTTTTAGAAAAGATTGAGGAGAGACGTTATATAATAATTATACCAGAACAATAGGTCTACACCAAGATTTTCCTAGGCAAGCCAGAATGTATGGTCACCTACTTACACCACACTTTACAATTTTCAAAGGTCTTGCACATGCACTTAATTACATTAATTAGTAAACATTTATTGAGTGCCTGTAAAGCAGAAATTCCAGCAGTTAATTCTTTCATCTTACTATACTGGAAACAGGTGTGAAGTCACATACTCCATGGCATGTAGTGGCTGATAGACTCTGATACAAAGCATAGAGATTCTGATAGTCTTTACACTAAAGGCCAGGCTCCCTTGCTGGGAATTAAATCAGACTTAGAGGCCACATACAGAAGCCCTACGATGGAACCCAGTGAGACAGCATCATTCTAACGATAGGGATCTGATAGAAGAGTCTCTTCAAAGAACACAGATGAGCTCAGCCATTTCTGAGCTCATCTCAGTCAGTGGGACCAGATGGAGGGCAGTGACTTAAACCTTCTGCTGATCCGTGGCTGCCCAGTGACATTCACTGGATAAAACTTCTCTTTGGAATTCAAGCATTTTGGGGGTGAAATCCAAAAGTTTTGTGTCAAGTAGAATCTTCACCTTCAACGATTGGACCAGGAAGAATAGAACCCTGATGCAAGCCAACCCTGTGTGAAAGAAACGGCTGGATACATGCCTCACGAAGGGGAAGGGAAGCTGTCTGCTGGAGTTTGAAAGAGACTGTTTGGGTGTTTCCCCTGCCTTTGCACAAAATACTCTGAACAGTCAAGAAGTGACTAGCAAGTTTAAAATCTCATGCCTTTAGGGAATAATCATGATGCTAGCACCCATTTAGTGCATGCTTATCACATGCCACATACTGGGTGGAATATTCCTATCACTTTACAGTTCAGCCTTCTTAGCCTCACAGAGGTTGAGCCCACAGTCCAAAATGAAGTGTCAAAATAAGAATTTGAAATAAAATGTGTGTGACACCAGAGCCTAAGCACTTAACCACTACCATGTTCTCAAGAGTAGAAATATGGTTGGGGCACCTGGAGGCTCAGTCGGTTGGGCAGCCAACTTTGGCTCAGGCCATGGTCTCACATCTTGTGTCATGATCTCGCGGTTTGTGGGTCCGAACCCTGAGTTGGGCTCTGTGCTGACAGCTCAGAGCCTGGAGCCTGCTTCAGATTCTGTGTCTCCCTCTCTGCCCCTCCACCACTCATGCTCTCTCTCTCTCTCTCAAAAAAAAGAGGTAAACATTGAAACAAAATTTTTCAAAGAGTAGAAATATGGCGTTTTGGAAGGCCAATGAAGAAAAGTGCCCTCAGTGCACTGTGGGGTCTTCAAATCACATGGACAAATGGCTTACAACCTGGCTTGAGAATGACTCTTCTTGGAGCTGGATATCTGTGTCTGAAATAAAAGGAGATAAGACATAAGAGGAGAATGTAGCTATCAGACTGTTTATCCAACACATACACATACACACACACATCATACACAAACACACCCATGCACATACACACACCCATGGACATACACACAAAAGTATGCACACACACACACATGTTGCCTTATCATGGTTTTAGTTCTCTCCCTTCTATACCCATTCTTGCTTAAAATGGAGTGTGAGTGTTTTATATGTAAAACACACATGTAGTCACACACACATGCACACCATCACAGACCTCAGATCTATATGCATTCTCTTCATGACATAAACTCATTCTAGGTAAAACACAATCAGGGTTTGTGTTACTTTTACATGAATTTACACACAACGGATAAATAAAACACTGTGGCACACAACACAATACATAAACATCACAGTCATCCAAACAAAGCACAACCCACACAAAAAAGCACATACTATCTGCAGATAGGTACATGTGCAGCAATGCAAATACACCACACACAAACATAAGCGTAAACAGCACACGAATACACACACACACACACACACATACACACGACCAAGAAGAGTTTTCCTTCCATAATCTATTGAAATCCTGTCTACATGAACAGAGTTGGTACATGAGTCAGTTAACCACTAAGTGCACTGGGTTATACAAACAACACAAAAAAATACACATCCAGTGCCAGGTGATAATTCTCCATCTTCCTCTAACCTGCAACATTCCTTGGTGAGCTCAGACACTTCTGGTCGAGGTTGTTCCTTGGGCCTTCACTTTTTGTTCAGGACACCTGGTATCCAAGGAACGATTTCTCACGACCTAGGGACCTTGTGAAGGTGTCATCCCTGTTTTCCAGCAGCAGAAAAATGGGCAAGAAGATCCTCATTCACCAACAAGATTAATACCCCGGGGGAACAGCCCAAGCTTCTGATGAGAGCAGAAGCCTATATAGGCTAATTGCCCAGTTTCTGGCCTTTCCCTTGGGAGGTAACCTGTGAAGGAACTAGAGGAGCTGAGTCACAAGTCCCAGGAGAAGGTGTCCTTGATGTTGATGTCATGAAGAGCAGAAGTGACCATGGCCACCTTGGCTTCTGAATAGCTATGGGGGCAGCCTTTCCATACCTTACAGAATGGCCAAAACAGGATAAGACCTGGCTCTTGCAGACTCCCAAATTTAAGACCTGGCTTCCATCAGAGCAAGCATTCCACTGCCACCCGAGAGCTTGCAGGTCTCCTCACTCCCCTGAGATACTCTGCAGGGCAGGAGCTGAGGCTTGATCAGGAAAGAGTCAAATGGTGAGATTGATCCCAGCGCATTAGACACAGACTGACCTGAGATCAGTACAAGCTCTGCCACTGGGTCATCTAAGCAAGGGACTTACGTTCTGCTCCCTCAGACCTATGGCAGGTGGTAACAGTTCCTTGACTGCAAGGTTATTGTCGGCATTAAATGAGATACTGGTGCTAAAGCACTAAACCCAGCCAGTTTCCTAAACACAAGCTGGCCTAAGGGACAAACATCCTAATGAATTTGCCAAATGAAGCATTCACTTTAATAACTGTTCAAGTTTGTAACATACCAACCCAAGTCTTCATTTAATTTTAAATTATGCTAGTAGCAGACTGTGGATGGGAAACAGGAACACAAGACTTTATTTTCCATTTTATGCTTTTGATAATGGGTCTCCTTTCTTCTGAAAGTCAGAATAATGGTAATATATGCCATCACAGAAATGTATATATGACAGAGAGAGGAAGAGAGATAGAGATTTTAAGAACTGGCCTATGCCATTGTGGGAGCTGACAAGTCCAAAATCCACAGGGCAGACAGATCTGCAGGCTGGAAATTCAGGCTGCCTTGAGGCAGAGTCTCTTCTCCAAAAAATCTCATTTTTTTATTGGACTCTTAAGGCCTTCAGCTGATTAAATAAGAGTAATCTCCTTTACTTAACATTATTCTACTTTACTTACATATATTGACTTTATAAAATATTTTATTCATTTACTTAAATTATATTCCTTTACTTAAAGTCAACTGATTGTAGATGTTAATCACAACAACAAAATACCCCATGGCAACACCTGAATTACTATCTGGTTAAGTAACTGGGTACCATAGCCCAGCCAACTTCACAAAGAAAATTAACCATCACAAGTGGTGAGGTCAGAGTGCCAGTCAAGGAATCCTCACCTGGGAAAAATATGGAGATAGGGTTGCTGTGAGAAAATAGATCAGCAACCAGTAAGGGGTACTGTTCCATCTCTATGAACAAAGAAAATCAAGGATGAATGAGGAGACTGAGTGTACTCAATAAAACATTCTAGTCCTTTGCTCGATTTTAGACAGATGGAGAGACCACGTCCCAAGAAGGAAAAGCCATGCAACACCACAGAGAGTGCACTCATGATGATTCTCCCTGTCCTTCCCCAGAGGTACCTATAGCCATTCACTTGGGCAAATTTATATGGGGGGAAATTCATCATGGTGTCATTGTTAGAGAGGATGCAAATGGGGACAAGGTATTAAATGGAGTGCTGGCCAAATCGGTTATACAGTGGGTCCACTTAATCTGCAGACTCACTGTGTGACTTCAGTCGTCTCCTTAAATATAATTACAAAGAATGCTTGGCAGTTGGCACATCCCTAACATTGAATCCCTGACCTTTGGGGATCCTCTGAAATTGCCCATCACCAAGTCAGGGCAATAAATCAAAAATAATAATCCGAGGGGAATGGCAGAGAAAGCATGCCAGAGAGGATAGCCATCATTTCTCTCCTTCATTCACCAGTTGAGTCCCTACAAAAAACAGACCCTGGAAGGTGATAGTGGACTATTGCAAACTCAACCGAGGAGTAGCCTCAATCTCAGCCATCTTCCCAGATGTGGTATATTTGCTACTGAGGACTAGTATGTGGTCTTAGCTACATGGTTTGCAGCCACTGATCTGGTGGATGCATTCTTTTCCACCTCTAATACACAAAAGGATCAGAAACAGCTTGCGTGTGCTTTGAATGGAAATGGCATATGGTTTTCCCCAGGGTTCTGCTAACTCTCTTGAATTCTGTCATAATATCGTTGTAAAACATGCAGACAATCTAGGTATCCCACAGAACATCACACTGGTCCACTGTATCAATGACACCATGGTAAATGGATCAGATAACCAAAAAGTTACTAGCAAGTTGGAGCCTTAGAAAGACATGTACAGTCTTGAGGGTGAAAGATAATCACTGCAAAAATGCAGGGGACCCATTATACCAGTATCATTTATAGAAACCCAGTGATCTAGGAGAGGGATCAGAAAGCTATGGCTGCACAGAATATCCCCTATAACCAGCTGACAGGAAGAAAACTCCTGAGCATGGTTCATAAATAGATCAGCTCACTGTGTAATTGCAGGTCAAAAATGAATGATGATCCACTATAATTCATCAAGGTGTGCCTCGTAAGGTAGCCCTCAGCTTTAAGCTCTTTTTGGGGATAGCCTTGACTGAAAGAAACTGCTTCACATAAACATTCTTCCATCCTAGGGCAGCGTACACCCAGTGATCAACATGAGGATATAAAAAGCCATCCCCCTCAATTTTCTAGCTCCAGAGCTCCCAGTAGGGTCAGCTGAGACCTTCATGAGGACTGTATCACAACCCAACTTCTCCCTCTGCCCAACTCTGCTTTCTTCCTCTCCCATCCACAGATGTGGATCCCTACAGCCCTCTCTAATAAATGCCCCACAGGCTAATCTCCATCTGAAAGTCAGGTTCCTGCAGAACCCAAACTGTAACACTCCCTACTCAACCAAACACACACACACACACACACACACACACACACACACACACACTCGTCCTCCCCGTTGATTACTCTATACTTGAGGACACTAAAGCATGCCCTGGAGATGTTATGGTAAGTTTGAAAGGCTTGGAAATAACCTCTATCTTCAGAAGGTGGCCTCAGGAGTTTGTTGTTCCCCTAAGGGCAGCTCTGCTCAATTCGGTTGCCATTGTGATTTCTGTATTGAGAGAGAGGTCACAGTGCAAACTCTCTTGAGGGGTCCGGTTGGAATGAACACACTGTAGCTTCCTCAGCCCAGCAAGGACCCAAAGGAGTCCAGGAGAGCAGAGGCAAACTCATGAGAAGCCAACAGAGTTTCCCCGACCAGGAGAGTTCCTGCTACAGTGAATCTGGGCATCTCTGCCTTCTGCAGAACAGAGAACAACTGAAGGATGCTGACAGACAGAGGGTGAGGAATAGGGATGTGAGGCAATATCAGAAAACTTTTTCCCTCTGGAATCTAGAGCAATCTGCCTATCTGCTTTTTCCTCCTTCCTCCCAACCCCTCTTGCTATCTCTGGCTAGAAGGTCAAAGATCAGCTTTGATGGATAGATAAACTTAACCAATTTGGAAAAGGGGTTCAGGAGGGAGAAAAGATTTTTTTAAACCGGAAAGGGTGAAACGATATCTGGATATGGACAGTGAACACCAGCATGCTGGCTGCCCACCTGACCATCCACCTCACCTGGGTACTTATTTGAGCCTCCTTTTAGCTCCTTTAGCTCCCAAAATCACATGGACACAGTATATGAGAGTTCAGCCTAACATTTAAGTCTGGCTTTGTATTTTATGATCACCCTATTTGATCCCTATGCCAGTATGTTATTATACCATGATTTGGGAGGAGGGTATTTATTTATTTATTTATTTTGAGAGGGAGAGGGAGAGAAGGAGAGAGAGAGAGAGAGAGAGAGAGAGAGAGAGAGAGAGAGAGAATGAGCAGAGGGGAGGCAGAAAGAGAAAGAGAAAGAATCCCAAACAGGCTCCATGCTCAGCACAGAGCTCAAAGTGGGGCTCGATCCCAAGACAGTGAGAGTATGACTGAGCTATGATCAAGAGCTGGACACTCAACCATCTGAGCCACCCAGGTACCCTATACCATGGTTTTTAAGGAATCAGATTCCCAATAAGTAGATATGGGGAGTGTAGTGGAAAAGCTACATACGTACACAAAAGTCCCCCTCCCTAACACATCCCACGCTTTGAGAATGATTCCCTCAGATTCTCACTTCCAAAGCTTCTTTCTAGTTTGCCACGTACTCGGCCCAGATGAGACACAGTGGTACCCAACCTTACTTGATCCCTTTAAATCTTCATCTCACTCTCTCCAGGTATCCCCTTCATAAATAACTTATTTTTGCTGATGTATATTTTACAAACTGCACTTATATGTTCTATTTGCTCTTTAGAATATCTAAAATCACTCAATGCACAAGTAATAGAGGTCAAGTACACCCCCCACCTGTGCTTCCAAGTCCATTGCACTTTCTACCACACCCTTGACTTAATATACACACAGTGCCCCAGCCATCCAAGACCAAATTCCCCATTTTTGTTGCCAATCACACATATGAGAATTTTCAAATTCTGCAATCTGTTTAACACAGAAAAAAAAGATATCCCACCATAACAGCAAAGGTCTGTTTTTAACATGGGGTGAGAAACTTTTAAGGAAACAAAATGTGTGGGATGTGTATGTGCTAAAATAGAAAATGATGAAATTGGAAAAAAAAATTGATCCTGTGCATGATTGTTTCAGACATATTTTATAGCTTTATAAAAATATGAGAAGATGAAAAGTGGTTAATACTTAAATCTTGAGATTCAGAGTTAATCCTGAATTTGAAACCTATTTTTGGACATTTACTTGATGTATGAGTTTAGCAAATTATTTGATCTCTGAATCTGCTTCCTCATTAGAAAAAGGAAATAGGAATAATAATACCCTATGCCAGGGCACCTGGGTGGCTCAGTTGGTTGAGTGTCCAACTCTTAATTTTGGCTCAGGTCATGATCCCTGCATCGTGGGATCGAGCCCTGCATCAGGCTCTGCGTTAAACATGGAGCCTGCTTGAGATTCTCTCCCCCTCTCCTTCTGCCTCTCCCCTACTTGCATGCTCTTTCTCACTCAGTCAAATAAAAAAAATATAGCTTATGCCTCACACGTTTGCAGTGAGGATTAAACAAAATTCTACCTGTATGAGATAAATATTTAATTACTGATTCACTCTCAGATTATTCAAAATATGGACAAATACACCATCTAAGAAAGCTTTGTAAATTCATATTAAGGTTAATCTGGCCATAAAAGCATTAACGTGTGGGGACTCGTGTTGTTTTAGTATTCAGATTCATTACTTCTGAGAAAATGTACAAATGCCTAGTTAGAGAAAAAGTCATTGGCACCAACAGTGATGGGGAAAAGACAATGGTATCAAATATTTACTCTGTCCCTGGAATCATTCTAAATGCTTTAAGCACATGTTTTAAATGAAAACATCATAAAAATATTATGGGGAAAAATATTAGTATAGCTATTTACAGGTAAGAAAACTGAAATGTAAAGATACTTAATTATTTGCCTGATACTAACCAGCTGCAAAGTGGGCATTTAATTGTTGTATGAACAAATGAATAAACAAATGGTGGTTCTTTGAACTGCTATTTAAAAAATGCCTATCCAATGTGTCCATTCTCAATGTCTTGGTGAATAATTCAAAACACTTTGTAAGTAGGGGCACCTGTGTGGCTCAGTCGGTGAAGTGTCCAACTTCACCTCAGGTCATGATCTCACGGTCCATGAGTTCAAGCCCCACATCGGGCTCTGTGCTGACAGTTCAGAACCTGAGCCTCCTTCAGGTTCTGTGCCTCCTTCTCTCTCTACCCCTCCCCTGCTCTCAATCTGTCTCTCTCTCTCTGTCTCTGTAAAAAATAAATAAACATTAAAAATGTTTTAAATAAATGAATAAATAAATAAAACACTTTGTAGGCATGAGGATATCTGAGTTTATGTTGTTCATGGTAACAAAGATTTAGAGGACATTGAGGGAAACATAGTAAGTGTGCTGCATGTGTACAATGGAAAGAGTCAGAAGTAAAGGGCCAGAACGTTGGTAGATCTCCAAAATTATACATAGATAGAAAAAGAAAGAATGAGATATATGCCACAGTATTATTGAAGTAATTGTTGAAGTAAGTGGAAGGAAAAATACCTAGACAAAGCAATAATAGATATTTTATAAGGCTATCGATATAACTAAATAAATGGATGCTGGCATAGAAGGACATATGCTTGCTTAATGGTTGGATGTCCAGGATATGGGAACATGATCAGATTTAGGAAACTAGAAGAAAAATAGGTAAAAAGTAAATTTAAAAATAAGGGTTTGTATGGACTGATAGTGATAGGTTGACATTCACTAAGGAACATGAGCTTCTAAATAAGTACCGCTAAAGATAAATGAAGCACAACAACAAAACTTTGCTGGCCTAGGTTCATTATTCCTCTGATTTCCCTGTTGAATATTTCATCAACCCCCTTTTTTTGGCAAGTAGTTTCAAAGGTAAAGCTCAGAATGACATAACTGAGCATTTGTTTTGATACAGAGAAAAATAAAACCATCTAATCTAAAATAATCCCACTCTACTTTTGTCAGTCTCTATCCCCTTATGTGGTTTATTTTTCTTCATAGAATGTAGAACTATCTGATGATATTGACAGATGATAGATGATGATGATGATGATGATGATGAAGATAGATAGATAGATAGATAGATAGATAGATAGATTCTTTACTAAAATGGAAGATCTAAAAGCCAGGCTGTCTGCCTTTTTCACAGTGGTGTCCCGACTCCCAGAAGAGCACTTTACACAAAGTAGGTGCTCAATAGGCAAATATGTTTAAGATTTAATATTAAGCTGAATCAGGAAAGTTAAACTCTGTTCCCGAAAGAAAATTCTTGTTCCCAAAGTCCATGGTATCAATACCAGAAGTCTGTGAAATCTGAAAGCTGAGAGGGGAGGGCAGCATCAGGCACCACAAAGTTGACAAGTTGCCAACATGGTAGCTAATCATGACCTTATGGGTGAAAAGTAAGCGTAGGAAGAAACATACTTACTGGCTTGTTATGAAAGCAATTTGTGTGAAATGGTAAGATGTTCTTTGTTTTAGCTGGCTTCATGATCATGGAAAGAGTCAACCAAACCAGCAGTGTTTCTGAGTTCATCCTCCTGGGACTCTCCTCCCGGCCTGGGGACCAGAAGCCACTCTTTATCCTCTTCCTCACCATGTACCTGGTCACCATAACAGGGAACCTGCTCATCATCCTCGCCATCCACTCTGACCCCCAGCTCCAGACCCCCATGTATTTCTTCCTGAGTTTCCTGTCCTTCACTGACATTTGCTTTACAACAACCATTGTCCCCAGGATGCTAGTGAACTTCCTGTCAGAAAAGACCATCTCCTATGCTGAGTGCCTGACACAGATGTATTTTATTTACGTTCTGGCCAACACTGACAGCTTCCTCCTGGTGGTCATGGCCTTTGACCGCTATGTGGCCATCTGTGACCCCTTCCACTATGTCACCACCATGAACCACCACCGCTGTGTCCTGCTGGTGGCCTTTTCCTGCACATTTCCTCACTTCCACTCACTCCTACACACACTGCTACTGAATCGTCTCACCTTCTGTGACAACAATGTTATCCATCACTTCCTCTGTGACATCAACCCTCTGCTGAAATTGTCCTGCTCCTCCACATTTCTCAATGAAATCGTGATAATGTCAGAAGGTTCTGTTGTTTTGGTGACCCCCTTTGTGTGCATCACCTTCTCTTATATACGAATCCTCATCACAGTTCTCAAGATCCCCTCAGCTGCTGGGAAACGCAAAGCCTTCTCCACCTGTGGCTCTCACCTCACTGTGGTAACCCTCTTTTATGGAAGCATCTTCTATGTCTATTTACAGCCCCTGTCCAACTACACTGTGAGAGATCGTGTGGCAACAATTGTCTACACACTTCTTACCTCCATGCTGAACCCTTTTATCTATAGCCTGAGAAACAAAGACCTGAAACAGGGCCTGAGGAAACTGATGGGCAGGAGGAAGTCCTAGCCAGAACCTCTGGGAGCATGTTCATGAATGTCTCTTCTCCTTTGGACCCTGTTTCTGCTGGTCAGCAGGGATAATTCATATGTGTCATGGATGTTGGATTGTATCCATTTCTTTGCATATGCAACCATCTTCCACTGAGATCATTATGATTCAATAATTGGCTCAAGGTCTACCAAAATCTTGGCTTCCAGTTTTCACATTTCTACCTCTCTCTACTTCCTCTTCTCCAGGAAACAATATCTTTTTTCATTCCCTTTAAGTACAGTTGAAACCTGTTTCCACATAAATTCCTGGAACTAATTCATATCGGTTCAAGGACTTTGATTCCCTTAGTATCCTTCTTACTTTAATGAACTTCTGTAATCAGTTTTGCTAGCTTTTTGAAAATAATTACAGAAATTTAGGGAGAGAAAGAGAGAGAGATACAGAGATAGATTGAAAATTTCATCAATTGGAAACTTTCACCAAAGCAAAGAAGGTGTCTGGCCCATCAGTTTATGCAGGGATTTTGCTCTTCCTTCTTCTCTATCATTGACAGCAGGATATTCCAGAATATTCTGGGCACTGTAGGAACACAGGCCCATCTCTTAGCCCTGATTAGCTAAATGACTTAGTAGTTCAGCACACAACTGAACCAATGATCAGGCCAGCATGCAGCGGGGAGTTGCCTCTGGGTCTTTACCCTGGTCATCTGTTGTCTGTCCCTCATAGGCACTCACTCCCCTTGAGCCCTCTCTTGGCTTCAACTCCTCTTACAGACCCCTCTATTTCTACCATCACTACCCCTCTGAAATCTGCCTGGTTCTCAAGGAAAGATTTGTTGTATGTACTTAGATTATCTTCCATATTTTTTGAAGAGAGAGTTAAAACCCGTATATGAACGTTGAAGGCAGATATAACTAGGAGATTCCAGAACCAAACATAGAGGCTCTGGGATGTAGAGTCATCCAGTGCTACAGGCAATGACTTGATTCTGTTTACTTTTCTTTTCATTCTTTATTCTCTATTATTCTTTCAGGGATTGTAGACTCTGCAGTATTTTGTATCTTAATATTTTTGCCACTTACTGTTCTATATCATTTCCAAAGATATTACTCAGCAGGTCTCACATGGGGGCCTGTGAACCTGGATTTTAATAAGCACCCCATAGAGAAAACTAACTTGGCCTTATGTGAGCAGCTGAATGTTTGAAAATTTCTGATCTTTCATTGTCTCCATGTTTGTATTTCTCCATGTTTGTATTTCTAAGACTCATGTCCGATAGTAATAGTATATCAAGTTATCAAGCTACATGTACACAGACACTCATTGATTACAGCATTGTTTGTAATAGTGAAAAATTAGAAACAACCTAAATGCCCATCAATAGGAGAATAGACAAATAATGGTTCAATTTTCCCATAGAAAGAAATAATATATAGTAATTATAAATAATAAGGTGTATCTCTACCACTGCCCTGAATAGCCATTATGAGTGAAGTTGCAAAATAAAATGCTTAAGAATAAACCCAATTGGGGGTCCTGGGTGACTCGGTTGGCTAAGCATCTAACTTTGGTTCAGGTCACGATCACACAGTGTGTGAGTTTGAGCCCCGCGTCGAGCTTTGTGCTGACAGCTCAGAGCCTGGAGCCTGTTTCGAATTCTGTGTTTCCCTCTCTCTTTCTGCCCCCCCCCAGCTTGTGCTATCTCTCTCTCTCTCTCTCAAAAATAAATAAGTTAACATTTAAAAACAAGAATAAACCCATTTAAAAAAAGAATAAGCCTAATAATAAATAAAATGCTGAATCATAAATCTGTGTTTTAAATGTGTATGTGTGTATGATGAATAAGTGAGATTGTATATTCAGTAAGAAAATCTCCCACTGAAAATTGTTAATTCCTGCTTCAGATTCTGTGTCTCCTTCTGTCTCTGCTCCTCCCCTGCTTGTGCTGTCTCTCTCTATCAAAAATAAATGAACATCAAAAAAAATTTTTTTAAAGGGGCACCTGGGTGGCTCAGTCGGTTAAGTGTCTGATTAGCTCAGGTCATGATCTCACGGCCCGTGAGTTAGAGCCCCACATCAGGCTCTGTGCTGACAGCTCAGAGCCTGGAGCCTGCTTCAGATTCTGTGTCTCCTCTCTCTGCTCCTCTTCTCGTTCTCTCTCTCTCTCTCTCTTAAAAATAAATAAACATTTAAAAAATTTAAAGAAATTTGTTAATTCTAGGACAGGACATGGAATAGGGAAGCAAGAGATAATGTTTGCTTTTTAGTTTGTATATATCTGTAATATTGGAAGTTGTTAAAATGGCACACATATTTTTTTTAGATTAAAACTACTAATCACTAAGGAAAGTGTAACATAATCTATTGCTCTGTTTTTCTTTTTTTTTTTTTTTTAATTTTTTTTTTCATCGTTTTATTTTATTTTTGGGACAGAGAGAGACAGAGCATGAATGGGGGAGAGGCAGAGAGAGAGGGAGACACAGAATCGGAAACAGGCTCCAGGCTCTGAGCCATCAGCCCAGAGCCCGACGCGGGGCTCGAACTCACGGACCGCGAGATCGTGACCTGGCTGAAGTCGGACGCTTAACCGACTGCGCTACCCAGGCGCCCCTATTGCTCTGTTTTTCATAGCACTTACTTTTGTTTAAACAGAAATAATATCATGCCATGGTAGGAAAGGGTGGATATAAAGGAGGTCAGATCACCCTCCATTCAATGTCCTAATTCTTATGTTGGAGAAGCTGATAAAGGGGAACATTCCACGTGTGCAGCAATCTCACCTCCACACAACCATAGTTGTCTTTTATTACTATCAACACTCTGGCGTTGGAAGAGAAAATTCTGATCATTTTTTCTCCACGAATGGGCATACCCATAGATAGGCCTTTGACCATGGTCCTTTGTCCCTTGAATAAGTCTGGGTGAGGTCCAATGATCTGCATTTCTAACAAGTCCCCAGCTAATGCTGATGTGTGGATTTAGAAACGATACTTTGAGAATCACTAGGCTACCAGATATCAAGACCTCCTATAGATCTATGGTAACTAAAACTATATGGATATTTCTGAAAGTCTAGACGAACAAGACAAATGCCGTAAATCGAGAGCCCAGAAACATATCCATAGATTAGTGTATACTTGATTTAGGAATGAGGCATTGGAGAGCATATTTTCATAAATGGAGCAAAGACACTTAGGAATTCACACAGAAAAATGAAATTGGATCCCTATTACACACCATATGCAAAAACTAAACTTACCTGTGAATTGAATTCTAAACTTAAATATAAAAATTAAAACTATACCTTTACATAAAAGAATTAGGAGAATATCTTTGTCTTCTTGAAGTGGAAAAATATTTCTTAAACAAGACGTAGGCAGAAAGCACTAACCATAAAAGAAAAGAATAGCAAATTGGACGTGTTAAAGTTAAATACTAATTTATGTAGCAACGCTACAGGAAACACAATGACACTAAATTCATGTCTTTTAATAATCACTCTAAATGTAAGTGGACTAAATGCTCCAATCAAAATGCATGGGGTTTCAGAATGGATTTAAAAACAAAATCTATACGCTGCCTACAAGAGACTCATTTTAGACCTAAAGACACCTGCAGATTGAAAGTAAGGAGATGGAGAACCATCTAACATGCTAATGGATGTCAAAAGAAAGCTGGAGTAGCCATACTTATATCAGAAAAACTAGCTTTTAAAACAAAGGTTGTAACAAGAAAGGAGGGCATTATATCATAATTAAGGGGTCATTCCACCAAGAAGATCTAAAAATTGTAAATATTTTGAGCGCCTGTGTGGCTCAGTCTGTTAATTGTCCAAATTTGGCCCAGGTCATGATCTCACAGTTTGTGGGTTCAAGGCCTATATCGGTCTGTGATGATAGGTCAAAGCTTGGAGTCTGCTTCAGATTCTGTGTCTTCCTCTCTCTGCCTCTCCCCCACTCACACTCTGTCTCTGTCTCAAAAATAAATAAACATTAAAAAAATATTTAAAATTTTTTTAATTGTAAATATTTATGCCCCCAACTTGAAAGAGCCCAAATATATAAATAAATTAATCACAAATATAAAGAAACTCATTAATAACAATGCCATAATAGTAGGGGACTTCAACACCCACTCAGCAATGGACAGATCATCTAAGCAGAAAATCAACAAGGAAACAATGGCTTTGAATGACACTGGACCACATGGACTTAACAGATATATTGAGAACATTTCATCCTAAAACAGCAGAACACACATTCTTCTCATGGGCACATGGTTTATTCTCCAAAATAGATCACATACTGGTCACAAATCAGCCCTCAATAGGTACAAAAAGATCAATATCAGACCATGCATATTTTCAGACCACAACGCTATGAAACTTGAAATAAACTACAAAGAAAAATTTGGAAAGACCACGAATACTTGGAAATTAAAGAACATCCTATGAAAATAATTAATGGGTTAACCAAGAAATTAAAGGAGAAATTAAACAATACATGGGAGCCAATGAAAATGAAAACACAACAGTCCAAACCCTCTGAAATGCAGCAAACACAGTCATAAGAGGGAAGTATATAGCAATCCAGGCCTTCCTAAAGAAGGAAGAAAGGTCTCAAACACACAACCTAATCTTACACCTAAAGGAGCTGGAAAAAGAGCAACAAATAAAACCTAAAACCAGAAGAAGAAGAAGGGAAATAATGAATATGAGAGCAGAAATCAATGATATCCAAACAAAACAAAAAACAGAACAGATCAATGAAACCAGAAATTTATTCTTTGAAACAATTAACAAAATTGATTGATTTTGTTAGATTGATCAAAGAGAATAAAGAAAGGACCCAAATAAATGAAATCAAGAATGGAAGAGGAGAGATCACACCCAACACTGCAGAAACACAAACAACTATAAGAGAAAATTATGAGCAATTATATCGCAACAAATTGGGCAATCTGGAAGAAATGGACACATTCCTTGAAATATATAAGCTACCAAAATTGAAACAGGAAGAAATAGAAACTTTCAACAGACCCATAACCAGTAAAGAAATTGAATCAATAAATTGATTCAAAAATCCCCCAACAAACATGATTCCAGGGCCAGATGACTTTCCAGGGGAATTATACCAAACATTTAAAGATGAGCTAGTATTTATTCTTTTGGAGCTGTTCTAAAAAATGGAAATGGAAAGACAACTTCCAAACTCATTCTATGAGGCCAGCATTACCTTGATTCCAAAACCAGCTAGAGACCCCACTAACAAGGACAATTACAGATCAATCCCCCTGATGAACATGGATGCAAAAATTCTCAACAAGATACTAGCAAACCAAATCCAACAATGCATTAAAAGAATTATTCACCACAATCAAGTGGGATTTATTCCTGGGCTTCAGGGGTGGTTCAATATCCACAAATCAATCAATGTAATACATCACATTAATAAAAGGGTAAGACCTATATGATCCTCTCAATAGATGAAGAAAAATATTTGACAAAACGTAGTATCCTTTCTTCATAAAAACCCTCAAGAAAGTAGGGATAGAAGGAATATACCTCAAGATCATAAAGGCCATATACAAAAGACCCACAGCTAATATTGTCCTCAATGGGGAAACACTGAGAGCTTTCCCCTTAAGATCAGGAACATGACAGGGATGTCCACTCTTACCACTGTTGTTCAACATGGTGTTGGAAAGTCCTAGCCTCAACAATCAGACAACAAAAAGAAATAAAAGGCATCCAAAATGGAAAGGAAGAAGCCAAACTTTCACTGTTTGCAGACAACATGATACTCTATGGGGAAAAGCCAAAAGACTCCACCAAAAAACAGCTAGAACTCAAACATTAATTCACCAAAGTCACAGGATATGAAATCAATGTACAGAAATCAGTTGCATTTCTATACACCAATAATAAAGAAGCAGAAAAAGAAATCAAGGAATTGATCCCATTTACAATTGTATCAACAGCTATAAAATACCTAGGAATAAAACCTAACCAAAGAGGTAAAAGATCTGTACACTGAAAACTATAGAAAGCTCATGAAAGAAATTGAAGAAGACAGAAAGAAATGGAAAAGCATTCAATACTCGTGGATTGGAAGAACAAATATTGTTAAAATGTCAATACTACCCAAGTAATCTACACATACAATGTAATCCTATCAAAATAACAACAGCATTCTTCACAGGGCTAGAACAAATAATTCTACAATTTGTATGGAATCAGAAAAGATCCCAAATAGCCAAAGTAATGTTGAAAAAGAAAACCAAAGCTGGAGGCATCACATTTCCGGACGTCAAGCTGTATTACAAAGCTGTAATCATCAAGACAGTATGGTACTGACACAAAAACAGCTGAAAGCAAATGGTGTTGGGAAAACTGGACAGCAACATGCAGAAGAATGAAACTGGGCCACTTTCTTACACCATACACAAAAATAAATTCAAAATGGATGAAAGACCTAAATGTGAGACAGGAAACCATCACAATCCTAGAGGAGACCACAGGCAGTAACCTTGGCCACAGCAACTTCTTACTAGACATGTCTCTGGAGGCAAGAGAAATAAAAAGAAAAATGAACTATTGAGACACCATTAAGATAAAAAGCTTCTGCAGAGAGAAGGAAACAACCAACAAAACTGAAAGGCAACTGATAGAATGGGAGAAGATATTTGCAAACGACATATTAGATAAAATGTTGTATCTAAAATCTATAAAGAACTTATCAAATACAACATCCCCCCCAAAATAATAATATAGTGAAGAAATGGGCAGAAGACATGAATAGACACTTGTCCGAAGAAGACATCCCAATGGCCAACAGACACATGTAAAGATGCTCCACATCACTCACCATCAGAGAAATACAAATCAAAACCACAATGAGATACCAAGTTGCACCTGTCAGAATGGCTAAAATTAATAACTGTAGATAAACAGATGTTGGCGAGGATGCAGAGAAAGGGGAACCCTCTTGCACTGTTGGTAGGAATGCAAACTGGTGAAGCCATTCTGGAGAGCAGTATGGAGGCGCCTCAAAAAACTAAAAATAGAACTACCCTACAACCCAGCAATTGCACTACTAGGTATTTACCCATTGGATACAAAAATACAAACTCCAAGAGGTACGTGCACCCCAATGTTTATAGCAACATTATCAACAATAGCCAAACTATGGAGAGAGCCCAAATGTCCATTGACTGATGAATGAATAAAGAAGATGTGGTATATACATATAATGGAATATTACTCAGCCATCAAAAAAATAAATCTTGCCATTTGCAATGACATGGATGGAGCTAGAATCTATTATGCTAAGTGAAATAAATCAATCATAAATACAAATATATGATTTCATTCATATACATAATTTAAGAAATAAAATAGATGAATGTATGGGAGGGGGGAAAGATAAGAAAAGGAAATAAACCACAAGAGACTCTTTTTTAATTTTTTTATGTTTATTTATTTTTGAGAGACAGAGAGAGCATAATCAGGGGAGGAGCAGAGAGAAGGAGACACAGAATCCAGCAGGCTCCAGGCCCTACACTGACGGCAGCTAGCCCAATGCAGGGCTCAAACTGATGAACTGTGAAATCATGACCTGAAGCAAAGTCAGACACTTTACTGACTGAGCCACCCAGGTGCCCCCACAAGAGACTCTTAATAATACAGAACAAACTGAAGGTTGGTGGAGGGAGGTGGGTGAGGGAGGGGTGGGCTGGATGAGTGATGGGTATTAAGAAGGTCACTTGTGATGAGCACTGGGTGTTGTATGTAAGTGATGAATCACTGAATTCTACTCCTGAAACTAACATTACACTGTATGCTAACTAAAATATAAAGAAGAAGGAGGAGAAGGAGGAGGGGGGGAGGAGTAGAAGAAGAAGAAAAGGAACTGAAATGGAGGGAGGGAGGGAGGGAGGGAGGGAAGAAGGAAAGGAGGAAGGAAGGAAAGGGAGGGAGAGAGGGAGGAATGGGGAGGGAGAGGGAGGGAGGGAGGGAGGGAGGAAGAAGAAAGAATGAGAAAAAGTTGAATGAATGATTAGAAAGGACAGCCACATGACTAGTAAGAGGAAGAGGCAGGAGTAAAAATCTAGGACTTTCTATCTCTGTAGTACCTACTCTAATACACAGATTAAAGCTGAAAAATTAACCTTGAGGCTAAGGAAGCAGACACACACATGTATTGCGACAACAGCAAAATGTGTTTCATTTCCTACATCTTGTTATGGATAGTGTTCACCATGATATACAATATTCTGTCTATAAAATTCCAAAGGAAATTTTCTATCTGGTTTCAATGCCAGGATGAGTCATTATCCTCATTTTTCAGATGAAAACTGAGGCTCTATTATGCAGGCTAAGTAATTTGTTAAAGGCAACTAACTTACTGGCAAGGCCAGCAATCTGTTAAAATCTTCTTTCTTCTGGGGCGCCTGGGTGGCTCAGTCAGTTGAGCCTCCAGCTTTGGCTCAGGTCATGATCTTGCAGTTCATGGGTTTGAGCACCACATCCGGCTCTGTGCTGACAGCTCAGAGCCTGGAGCCTGCTTCAGATTCTGTGTCTCCCTCTCTCTCTGCCCCTCCCCCACTCATTCTCTCTCTCTCTCTCTCTCTCTCTCTCTCTCTCTCTCTCTCTCAAATAAATAAACATTAAAAAAAATTTTTTTTAATCTTCTTTCTTCAACACTAACCCTTAAAAGACTGCTCTGAGCCTAAACTCTGAAAACACATACACTATTTTTCCAAAGTCCCTTAGCTAAATATGACAACAACCATTGCATACCCTGTGCTTTAAACATACATCAACTGACATTAAACTAATCCCACACAGGAAAAAAAATAATCGGATCCACATGCCTGCCAAGACACTGGAACCCACATACATACCACTGATCTACCCCCACTGAATCCCCTGGAAACTGCCACCTCCCTGTTCTAGAATATACCTCGGTCCACACCTGCATCCCCAAACATAACAATATTCACCCACATAAATATTTGTCCACCCCTGATAACCCCGAGTTGGGGAGACTCAAGCACACCCTTGAGATGTTGCAGTGAGGTTAAGTGGCTCTGGGATGAGCCCCACCTCAAAACAGAAAGCCTCAGGTCTCCCCTGTCCCCTTGAGTCAGCCATGCTAGGTGTGATTTCCAGTCTGCTTGCTCTGCCTAGAGCAATCACAGGACCAGCTCCCTTGAGGGGTCATCACACCACAACTCCTTCAGCCTAACAAGGGCCCCCGAGGCCAGCAGAGCAGAGCTCAGACTCAGGAGACGCACGCTGCCTGAGCTTCTGCCATCAAGACGGTCCTTGCCCCTTGAGTCAAGACGTCTCTGCCTTCTGAAATGGGGAGCTGGGAAAGCAGCAGCATGCTGGGGGCCAGACTTGAGGGATTGGAGGCCAGTGTGGGGAAACGTGCTATCCCTTCCAAGTAGCACATCAGCTCCCCCGCCTTTCCTGTTCCTCTCCTTGTTAATCAGCGCAGAGTGTCATGGGAGAAACATGAGGGGGCTGTGCTTGGCTGAGAAGCAGACTTGCAGCTGAGTAGCAGATGTGGTGCAGACCAGCTTCTGGAGAAAATGGGAAGGCAAGAACAGCATCTGGATCTGGAGGTGAGCTTCGGTAAGCTGGCCACCCTCTTGGCTCCTCCAACCTCTGGCACTTACTCTTTCCTCCCTGAGGATTTCAACTATTGTGTGGATTAAGCAGTCATAGGGTCCAACTAAAACCTCCACCCAGCTTGTGGTTTTCAGTCCATCCAGTTTGACCTCTAGACCATCTACCCTATGTGCTTTGCTAGAAGCAAAACACAGGAAGGAAGGAAGGAAGGAAGGAAGGAAGGAAGGAAGGAAGGAAGGAAGGAAGGAAGGAAGGAAGGAAAAAGAAAGAAAGAAAGAAAGAAAGAAAGAAAGAAAGAAAGAAAGAAAGAAAAGGAAAGGAAACTATTGTATTCCCAGTCTTACGCACTTACCCTGTGCTTTGAGAACTGTTCTTCCTGATTCTCAGATTCAAGACCTTCCTTTTTTCTGGTTATCAGAATAGGTGATCCTCTCACTTATGACCTGGAGCACCCAACATCATTAATTAAACCAAACTCCACTAATTTCTTAATTCCCCAGGCAGCATTTTCACAGATGGCTCACTTTTTAATATTGACCTGTGTTTAACAAACTGTCTTGCAGCCATGGTATCTCATTTGCTATTCATAAAACATTAGGATTCAGCTTGTAAGCAAGTGACAGAGGATAAATCAAGCCCCCATCTTTTGTCTTAACTCCAGGACACTGTCCAGCACCAACCACAACTCTCCATGCCAGACATGGCCCAGACATGCATGGCCAATTTTTTCCACCTGATGTTGGCCAATTAATCATAGATGTTCAATATTTCAAATCCACCATCTGTGTAACACAGCAAGATCGGTCACCTCTTTAGCCACTACAAGGATAGATTCTGAACATGGGAAAAGAAAGATTGTTAGTTAAGAGGGAAAGAAAGGGAGGTCATTTAGGAAATGACACAGTGAGGAAAACAGTGCCTGTGTGTGATTGTGACAGACAGTATATATACGAGACATGAGGAGGTGTAGCCTGAGGGTTAAGAGCATGAGCTTCAGAGTGATTCAGCTTGGAGTTCAAATCCTGATTGCTACTCACTTACTTATGACCTTGAGCAAACCACTTCACTCTAAGCCTCAGGCTTCTGATAACAACACATACATTGTGATCCCTCATCGTGGGAATTTGTGAGGTGCTTAGCACTAGCTCGACATGTAGTACATTTTCAGTAATATTGGTTATTGTTTTAACTTTAACTACTGGTTCACTCAGATCATTCAATGCCTAAACAAATCATCCTTCCATAAGATCTTACAAAATCATGAGGTTAGTCTGACAACTTGGCAGTGAGGCATATGATACTTCAAGCATGTGAGTTAATTGATTTTGAGGACAACCAGTCATAGCAGATAAGGGAAAGCAACAATGGGATTGATGATGATCAAGAGTTTCTGCTGAGTGTTCATAATATGCTTGTCTCTCTCCTGAGTGTAGATGCATTTCTCACTAAATCCTCATGAGCATGCATGTATTTGTGTCCAATATCATACATGGTGAATCTGAGGTGTAAAGATGTTTAGTTATTTATGATAAAGTTGTAAGCACATTTAAGACTTACTGTCTTAGCGAGTTTTGGGTATGTAGTGCAATGCTATTACCTATAATTACCCTGATGTACAGGACATCATTTAGTTGTTAATGTAAATACAACATTTAATTGTTAAATGAATTCATATATTAATATATAATAACATCTTTAATGCATGAAAATTCCAATGCATGGGATTATTCAAAAAGAATGAAAGACTATACTGTTTCCAAGGAAATTATTTTAGGGGTGCCTGGATACCTCGGTTGGAAGAACATGTGACTCTTGATCTCAGGCTTATGAGTTTGAGGCCCACGTGAGGTGTAGAGATTACTTAAATAAAACTTAAGAAAAAGAAATTATTTTTAAAATTTTGGTGATATATAAGTATGGTGACTATAGAGATTTTTATGGTAGCAAGGAATATATAAGTAACCAATATCTCAAAATTTTTAAAAATCCCTATGTGATATGTCCATTAAGAAGGTATGGGTAAATATAAGACTCTAAAAAATTGTTTGAAAACACTTTATTTATACAAGATCTCCCATTGCAGAGATGTTTGTAGTAGCAATAAGTGGAGACCACTTTTTTGGCCATCACAAAGTGATATTGTCCATAACTCGATATGACTGGAGAGAAAGCATAGATAGATAGATAGATAGATAGATAGGTAGATAGATATCTCAACAGTTAATATATGAAAATTAACATATTTCTCATAGATAGTTTTGCATACACATAGGAAAGGTGAATTATAAAGATTCAAAACAAATTGTTGAATACCCAACAATTCAATAATCCTGTACAAATGGATTCTCATCCTGTACAAATATGATTCAGAACATAGAGTTAAAGAAAGGAAAAACAATTTACAAAAAAGGGGAGACTTACACTGGTGATGATAGCATACCATGAACTAAGGAGGATGAACCCTTCATCCTATGTCCAGAGAAGGAAAAGCCCACTTTGTTGAAACAGGTTCAACATTCCCATTAGATTTTCCCTGTTGGTTATTTTGGCAAACCCTTATTTTTTTCCAAGTCAATGCAAATTTGAACTTTACAATGCCACCACTGGGCTTCCTTTGATAGGAAATGAGTGTCCTGTGACCTTGCGTACCAAAAATACCTCCACTCCATTCCCCATTCACCTTCATCCCTTATATACTGCTTTATGTTGTTTGTTGACCATCTGTCTCCCCAACTAAACACGAGCTACACAATGGCAAGAATTTGCCTGTTTTTATCACTACATCCCCAACAAGAGAACAGGCTTTGCACAGAATAAGAACTAATGAACTGCAATCAACAAGGTCCATCTCTGATGGTTTCTAAAGGCAAATTCTTCTTCTGTCCCTCCAGCCTTCAGTATAAGGCCCTGGTGATGCCCATGGATTTGGGAAGGGAGAAATACATGAAGGACCATGACACTTACAAGCTGTCTCTACAGAACAACTAATTGCAACAAAACAGAAAAAACAAGACTTGCAGGGTTCTGAGGATTTGGATTCTGGACTTGCAGTATGGTAAATAATAAGTCATCTTGTATATAAGTAGACCCAAATCAATGGAAAGAGTCAACCAAACCAGCAGTGTTTCTGAGTTCATCCTCCTGGGACTCTCCTCCCGGCCTGGGGACCAGA
Source organism: Felis catus (assembly GCF_018350175.1). Lineage (NCBI taxonomy): Eukaryota > Metazoa > Chordata > Mammalia > Carnivora > Felidae > Felis > Felis catus. The sequence continues at coordinate 81,396,802 of NC_058380.1, read as the reverse complement.
AACCACTCTTTATCCTCTTCCTCACCATGTACCTGGTCACCATAACAGGGAACCTGCTCATCATCCTCTCCATCCACTCTGACTCCCAGCTCCAAACCCCCATGTATTTCTTCCTGAGTTTCCTGTCCTTCACTGACATTTGCTTTACAACAACCATTGTCCCCAGGATGCTACTGAGCTTCCTGTCAGAGAAGACCATCTCCTATGCTGAGTGCCTGACACAGATGTATTTTATTTATGCTCTGGGCAACACTGACAGCTGCCTCCTGGCGGTCATGGCCCTTGACCGCTATGTGGCCATCTGTGACCCCTTCCACTATGTCACCATCATGAACCACCACCGCTGTGTCCTGCTGGTGGCCTTTTCCTGCTCACTTCCTCACCTCCACTCACTCCTACACACACTGCTACTGAATCGTCTCACCTTCTGTGACAACAATGTTATCCATCACTTCCTCTGTGACATCAACTCTCTGCTGAAATTGTCCTGCTCCTCCACATTTCTCAATGAAATTGTGATAATGTCCGAAGGCCCTGTTGTTTTGGTGACCCCCTTTGTGTGCATCACTTTCTCTTACATACGAATCCTCATCACAGTTCTCAAGATCCCCTCAGCTGCTGGGAAACGCAAAGCCTTCTCCACCTGTGGCTCTCACCTCACTGTGGTAACCCTCTTTTATGGAAGCATCTTCTATGTCTATTTACAGCCCCTGTCCACCTACACTGCCAGGGACCACATAGCAACACTTGTCTACACAGTTCTTACCTCCATGCTGAACCCTTTTATCTATAGCCTGAGAAACAAAGACCTGAAACAGGGCCTGAGGAAGCTGATGGGCAGGAGGAAATCCCAGGCAGCACCCTCTTGACAAACCCACAAGTGGAATCTGCTTCACTTGAATCTAATATCTGCTAGATCTTGGTGAACAACTGAACTGTTGGAGATGAGCTTTTTTAACCCATGTGAGACAAGGCTGTTGTGGATGCTCACATGCACTGATGACAGCCCACCAATTGTCCCCTTCTCTGCTAAAATCATGATACTCTTCCTCACCATTCCTCCATTTCCCCATGAAGACTCGTCACCTCATCCTCCAAATACTGCTTGAAACTAATTCTCTTCCCACAAATACTTCCTGAACAAATTGCTCTCCTTTTATTGAGACTTACCCTCCAAAACCCTTCACATGGCAGCCTATTGCTGGAAATGATTACTGAATTTGTAGCTTTTGAATGTCTTTGCAGACATTTCATGTGGAAAAGAATGGAGGCAGAGAAGGAAGGGAAGGAGGAGAATTACATTTTAGCAACTTTTCTCATTGTGAGGATTTTTATAATTCCCCATTTTTCTCGGTCAAAAAACGTTTCCTTCCTTAAAAATTTTTACCCTTACTCCTCTCTTAAATTTTTTTAAATCTTTATTTATTTTCAAGAGAGAGACAGAGTGTGAGCAGGGGAGGAGCAGAGAGAGAGGGAGACACAGAATCTGAAGCAGCCTCCAGGCACTGAGCTGTCAGCACAGAGCCTGAAGTGGGGCTTGAACTCATGAACCATGAGATCATGACGTGAGCCGAAGTCGGACACTCAACCGACTGAACACCCAGGTGCCCCACTTTTACTCCTCTCTTAAATTTATATCCTTATTAAATTGTTGTGCTTTTGTTCTGTTTAGTTTCCTGCTTTTTTTTTTTTTTTTTTTTTACCATACAATTTAACACATGGGAATGGCCAGAAAGAACAAGAACCAAGAGAAATTACTTGAAAGTTATCCATTCCACAGCAGGGAGATTGGGACATTTCTTATTCCCATTTATCTTCGAAGGTATATGTTTAAAAATACGTGATTGAATGCTTCATTCTAGAAATTCCCACTCTGAGGAGTCTAATCTATGGAAATATTGTCATAAATATATATTGGATATTGAGATTTTTTCAGTCATTCCCAGATTATAACAGATAAAAATTCATAACAACCTAAAATCCTACCAATAAAGAATAGAGAAATTAATTATGGTTAATCACATAGAATGTAAGAATATGCAGCAGGTTGAAAGAATAAAATGGATGTCTATTACTTCTTTGAAAAGCCATTAGGTAGGAAAATCAAGATGTTGCACAAGTAAAAAAGTATGAATTCATTTTTTTTAATTGTACAAATCTGTGTATGTGTATAGTCACTAGAGTAAGAATGAAAGGTCAGTGGGGAAGAGAGAGGGAGAGAATTTCCAATTAATACATGGTTGTAACATCTGAATTTCTTTAAATTAATGTATATAGCTCATATAAACCTATTCATATATTAGATTACCAAATAAATAAATAATAAAACACCGTAACAAATAGAGAACCCAAAATAAATCCTTATTTATATAATCAATTGATTTTGCCCAAGTGCAAATGCAATTTAATGGAGAAAGAAGCAGCCATTTGATAAATTATGCTGGAACAACTAGATATGCCATAAGAAATAATTAGTCTTGACCCCTTACTCACACCATACATAATAGGCTCATAGACCAATAGGCTCATAGACCTAAATGAGAGGGATAAAACTAAAATTTACCAAAGAAAACAGAATACAAACACACACACACACACACACACACACAGACACATATGTACATATATAAAAATGTATGTATGAATTTGTGACCTTCAGATGAGTGAATATTTCTTTTTTTTCTTTTTTTCTTTTATTTAAATCCAAGTTAGTTAACATATAGTGTAATAAATTTCAGGAGTAGAATTCAGTGATTCATCACATATATAACACCCAGTGCTCATCCCAGCAAGTGCCCCCTTTAATGCCCATCCACCATTTAGCCCATCAACCCCACCCAACACCCCCCCAGCAACTCTCAGTGTGTTCTCTGTATTTAAGAGTTTCTTATGTTTTACCTCCCCCTCTATTTTCATCTTATTTTTCCCTCCCTTTCCCTATGTTCATTTGTTTTGTTTCTTAAATTCCACATGAGTGAACTCATATATTTATTGTTCTTTGACTGACTTATTTCATTTAGCATAATGTATTCTAGTTCCATCCACATTGTTGCAAATGACAAGATTTCATTCTTTTTCATTGCTGAATAATATTCCATTATATATATATATATATATATATATATATATATATATATATACATATTCCATTATATATAGAATACATATTATAGTATATATGTATATATATATAATGGAATATATATATAAACATATATATATATATATATACATACATATATACATATATATACAAACATATATATATATATATATATATATATACTATAATATATATATAATATTCCATTTTACACACACACATATACACACACACACCACATCTTCTTTATCCATTTATCAGGCAATGGACATTTGGGCTCTTTCCATACTTTGGCTATTATTGGTAGTGCTGCTGTAAACATTGGGGTGCATGTACCCCCCTTCAAATCAGCATTTTTGTATCCTTTCAATAAATACCTAGTAGTGCAATTGCTGGGTTGTAGGTTAGCTCTATTTTTAATTTTTTGAGGAACTTCCATACTGTTTTCCAGAGTGGCTACACCAGTTCGCATTTCCACCAGCAGTGCAAAACGGTTCCCCTTTCTCCTCATCCTTGCCAACATCTGTTGTTCCTGAGTTGTTAATTTTAGCCACTCTGACTGGTGTGAGGTGCTATCTCATTGTGGTTTTGATTTGTATTTCCCTGATGATAGTGATGGTGACATCTTTTCATGTGTCTGTTAGCCATCTGGATGTCTTTGGAAAATTGTCTACTCGTGTTTTCTGCCCATTTCTTCACTGGATTATTTGTTTTTTGGGGTGTTGAGTTTGGTAAGTTCCTTATAGATTTTGAATATTAGCCCTTTATTCAATGTATCATATGCAGATATCTTCTCCCATTCCATTTGTTGCCTCTTAGTTTTATTGATTGTTTCCTTCTTTGTGCAAAAGCTTTTTATCTTGATGAGGTCCCAATAGTTCATTTTTGCTTTTATTTCCCTTGCCTCCGCAGATATGTCAAGTAAGAAGTTGCTGCAGCCTAAGTCAAAAAGGTTACTATCTGTTTTCTCCTGTAGGATTTTGATAGTTTTCCTTCTCACATTTAGATCTTCCCTCCATTTTGAATTTATTTTTGTGTATAAGATACCTAGGACTAAACCTAACCAAAGAGGTAAAAGATCTGTATGCTGAAAACTATAGAATGCTTATGAAAGAAATTGAGGAAGACACAAAGAAATGGAAAAACATTCCATGCTCTGGGGAGCCTCGGTGGTTCAGTTGGGTAAGCACCCAACTTCAGCTCAGGTCATGATTTCGTGGTCTGTGAGTTTGACCCCTGTGTCGGGCTCTATGTTGACAGCCCAGAGCCTGGAGCCTGCTTCAGATTCTGTGTCTCCCTCTCTCTCTGCCCCTCCCCTGCTCATGCTCTATCTCTCAAAAATAAAGATTAAAACATTTTTAAAAAAACATTCCATGCTTATGGATTGGGAGAAAAAATATTGTTAAAATGTTGATAATACCCAAAGCAATCTACACATTCAATGCAACCCTTATCAAAATAACACCAGCATTCTTCATAGAGCTAGAACAAACAATCCTAAAATTTGTATGGAACCAGAAAAGACCCTGAATAGCCAAAGTAATGTTGAAAAAGAAAACCAAAGCTGGAGGCATCGTAATCCCAGACTTTAAGCTGTATTACAAAGCTGTAATCATGAAGACAGTGTGGTATTGGCACAAAACCAGACACATAGATCAATGGAATAGAATAGAGAACCCAGAATTGGGACCACAAATATATGACCAACTAATCCTCGACAAAGCAGGAAAGAATATCCAATGGAAAAAGACAGTCTCTTCAGCAAATGGTGCTGGGAGAACTGGACAGCAACATTCAGAAGAATGAAACTGGACCACCTTCCTTCTGCTCTTCTACATGCTCACTCCTCTTCAGTGACCAGTCTCCTTTCTGTTCCTGGAACATAGCTGACATTGTCACATTTCAGAGCATTGCAGCTGCTGTACCTGCTCCCTGACATGCTTTTCCTGCAAATATCCCTGTAGCTCCGTTCTCTGATGCCTTCAATTCTTTGCTCAAATAGCACCTTCTTGGTGAGACCAATCCTCATCACACTATTTAAAATAGCAGCCTAGGCCCTGGATTCCTGATTTCTTCACAGTGTTGCATTTTGTGGCACTTAAAACCATGAAGTTTACTTACATATTATGTTTATTTTCATTATCATCCTCTACTAGAATATAAGCTCTACAAAAGGAAAATATTTCTGCCTGATTTGTTCTCCTCTAGAAATTTCCATAAGCCCAGGAAACACGTCCTAAATACCTGTCAAAAAAAAATCAATTATTTTTATATACATTTATAGTTTTCTTTTCTAGAAATCAGGTCATGCTGTTTGTGGAGCAAAAGATAACCCATTGTCATAACTGAATTAAGAAGGCATAAGTAAATAAGCTGTCCCCACAAAGAAACTTCCAGTTAAAAAAAAATACATCCTACATTGGTTTAGGGAATTTGGGAATGAGATTTAATGCACTGTGCCTCTCTGCTGACTTTTTGGCACAGGCAAAAACTAACTTAAGGATACTAAAGCCAAAATATTTGCAAATGTTTCACTTTTAGACACAATATGTCACTAGCAAATACATTACAAATGCAGTCTCAACTTCTTTACTTTAAACACTTAGAGCAATACTTACTTTTTATAACTATAGACATGATAGACAAAAGGACAAAAACACTAAATTGTTTATTGTTATCTCATTTACATAAATTTATACACACTATGAATTATCATTAAATTTCAGATTAGTCATTTTTTATACAAACAATAGCATTTATTTACCATTTTTAGTTTTAATTACAATATAGTTAACATATAATATTATCTTAGTTTCAGGTGTTCAGTATAGTGATTCAGTAATTCTATTCATTATTCAGTGTCATATTAACTATTTTTATGCCTTTTTGTTTATCAAAAACATATTGCACAAACCTTAACACTAACTCAGCTATAATGGCCCAGATATTAGTTTTGTTCTATAAACAAGTAGCATATCACATTTAAGAAGTCCTCTTTTAAAAACTTTTTATAGTTTATTAATTTTTTTTAATTAAAAAAAATTTTTTTAACGTCTATTTATGTTTGAGACAGAGCGAGACAGAGCATGAACAAGGAAAAGGCAGAGAGAGAGACACACACAGAATCAAGAGCAGGCTCCAGGCTCTGAGCCATCAGCCCAGAGACTGACGAGGGGCTCGAACTCACGGACCGCGAGATCGTGACCTGAGCTGAAGTCGGACGCTTAACCGACTGAGCCACCCAGGCGCCCCAATAGTTTATTATTTTTTTGAGAAAGAGAGTTCAGAGAGGGGTAGGGAGCAAGGGAGAGAGAGAGAGAATCCCAAGGAGGCTCCACACTGTCAGCAAAGAGCCCAATGTGGGACTCAAACTCTCGAACCATGAGATTGTAACCTGAGCTGGAATCAAGAGTCAGACACTTAACTGACTGAGCCACCTAGGCGCCCCTCACATTTGAGAATTCTTATCTCTTTAACTTGGCATCAGTAAGTTAAGGGGTAGGAAGGTATAACTTACACAAAATGCAGTATAATTTAGACCACAAATCTTAGTCTAAGATTGTTTCTCTTCAAGAAGAAACAGAACTTGTAACCTTCCTTCAGAAAAAGAAGTTCATGTGTTTTGATATCACAGCAATTCATTTATTTCTCTTCAGATAGATAAGGCCATACCTTAAAATGTTGACTTGACAAAAATGAGAGTTGCTGATAATGCCATATAGCAAGGCTTATGGGAGAATAATGAGGACAAGAAAAGATACCTAAGACGAAGGCAATAGGTTATGGAGATCATAACCTGAAAAATAGGCAGGGAATACAATCCAAGTAGGGATCAAAAAGGGGGGAGAGACCATTGAAATCAAGGAAAACAAGGAAACAAAGGCAGTCAATGTATCAGTTAGCTTTTGCTGCATAACAAACCATCCCCAAATTTAGTGGCTTAACAACAACCACTTGTTTATATGACAATTCCATGCACTTGCAATTTGAGCAGGGAATGTGCTAGCTGGATAGGGCTTCTCATCTGGGTTTGGTTCAACTGATCACAACAAGGGCTCACTCATGCTTCTGCTGTCACCTACCAGGTCACCAGGGAGCTGGTTGATTGTTAGCTGGAGCATCTTGGTTCTCCCTCACATGGCACCCATATTCACACACCCTAGCTTGGACTATTTCACATGGTGGTCTCAAGGTTCCAAGAGGAGAAGAAACAGAGTCTACATAGGCTTGGAAATCTCACACCACTTTCACTGATCTATTAGTCAAAGTCAGTCAGAAGTCCTGTCCCGATTCAGTGGGTAAGGAAACAAACCACATTTATAAGAGGGGCAGTGAAGTAATTTGGCCATTTTTGCTATCTACAACAGTCAGCTACACAATTTTTCAAGGAGGTGTCTCTAGAAACATCACTAGGACAATTAAGAATATGAGTGAGTAACTGTTACTTAGAAAAAATAATTTTCCTCCTATAAAGTATCCCCAGAGCCAGTTTCATGTCCCTGTTCCTCAGGCTATAGATAAAGGGGTTTAACATGGGTGTCACCACTGTATATATAACTGAAGCAATTATATCTTTGACTTTGGAATTGTTTGATGAAGGAATGAAGTAAATCATTGCAAGAGTCCCATAGTACAAAAACACCACAAGAAGGTGGGAGCCACAGGTGGACAAGCCTTTGCAGATCCTCTTGATGGAGGGAACCCCTAGGATGGTGGCCCCAATGCGAATATAAGAGCCCAAAATAGCACACAATGGCAGGAAGGCAAAGACTCCCCCCTCGGTGAAGATAACTAGCTCATTGAGGGAGGTGTCTGAGCAGATCAACTTCAAAAGGGCAGTGAGATCACAAAAGAAATGAGGGATGGTATTGTCAGCACAGAAGGACAGGCGGGACAGAAGGAGAGTATGCAATAGGGCATGGGCACAAGAGAAGAACCAGGATCCAGCCACCAGTAAGATACACAGCTCCTCCCTCATGACAGTGGTGTAGTGGAGTGGTTGACAGATGGCCACATACCTGTCATATGCCATCACTGCAAGAAGGAAATTGTCAAGACAGACAAAAAATATGAAAAAATACATCTGGGAAATGCATGCCACATAGGGGATGGATAAGTGCTGAGTCTGCATGTTCATCAGCATCTTTGGGACGGTGACAGATGAGAAAGAGATATCAGAGAAGGCCAAGTGGCTGAGGAAGAAGTACATGGGCGTGTGGAGGCGAGAGTCCAGCCTGATGAGCAGGATGATGAGCAGGTTCCCCAGCACCGTGGTCAGGTACATGCCCAGGAACAGGGTGAAGAACATGCCCTGCTGCTCTGGCCGTATGGGGAGCCCCAGGAGTAGGAACTCGGACATGCTGCTCTGGTTCTTAGGCCTCATGTTGTTCTTATCTCTGCTGGGGATGGAAGGAGTAGGAAGTGTCAGGGACTGAGATATGGTGGTTATCGTCACTATGTGTACATTACAGCCACATGCTGTTTCTCCTGGAAACTGTATCAAAATTCAGACACACCACACATTTTGCTGTCTGAATCTTCTATCTGCCCCATTGTGGTCACAGAGTACATCGGATTTCCAACAGCAAACAAGATTTCCTTCAAAGGAGGCCAGCATAAATTTCTTTACTTACTTGACCATGTTCCAGATACTTTCTTGGCACTGAGAACAAAACAGAAAATAAAATATGCGATCCTCTTCCTCCTTAGAGCTCACAATTATTGAGCACAATATAGAGTACTGATCAGGAGCTAGGGCCCTGTAGCTAAAAATCTTGAATTGGACTCCAACCTCAATAATTTACTCCCTGAATGACCCTGGGGACTTTCTCTTTGTCACCCTAATCAGAGATCCTACTCTTTAGCATTCTGCTGTTCCTGCCCTTCATTCATTTGGCAGAATATTCTAGTCCATGTTTGGAATTGTTTCAGGGCTTCAAAATTACCCCAGCCACCTGCTTGATTGCCTAATTATACTCATACATATGATGACCCTATATTATCTTATCCAAGCCAGTATGCTTTAAGAGTGAAAAGAGGGGCACCTGGCTGGCTCAGTTGGTTGAACATCCAACTCTTGATTTCGGCTCAGGTCAGGATCCCAGGGTCATGGGATCAAGCCCTACGTCGGGATCTGCACTGAGCATGCAGCCTGCTTAAGATTTCTCTCTCTCTCCCTCTGCCCAGGCACTCTCCCTTTCCCTCTAAAAATAATTTTTAGAAAAGATTGAGGAGAGACGTTATATAATAATTATACCAGAACAATAGGTCTACACCAAGATTTTCCTAGGCAAGCCAGAATGTATGGTCACCTACTTACACCACACTTTACAATTTTCAAAGGTTTTGCACATGCACTTAATTACATTAATTAGTAAACATTTATTGAGTGCCTGTAAAGCAGAAATTCCAGCAGTTAATTCTTTCATCTTACTATACTGGAAACAGGTGTGAAGTCACATACTCCATGGCATGTAGTGGCTGATAGACTCTGATACAAAGCATAGAGATTCTGATAGTCTTTACACTAAAGGCCAGGCTCCCTTGCTGGGAATTAAATCAGACTTAGAGGCCACATACAGAAGCCCTACGATGGAACCCAGTGAGACAGCATCATTCTAACGATAGGGATCTGATAGAAGAGTCTCTTCAAAGAACACAGATGAGCTCAGCCATTTCTGAGCTCATCTCAGTCAGTGGGACCAGATGGAGGGCAGTGACTTAAACCTTCTGCTGATCCGTGGCTGCCCAGTGACATTCACTGGATAAAACTTCTCTTTGGAATTCAAGCATTTTGGGGGTGAAATCCAAAAGTTTTGTGTCAAGTAGAATCTTCACCTTCAACGATTGGACCAGGAAGAATAGAACCCTGATGCAAGCCAACCCTGTGTGAAAGAAACGGCTGGATACATGCCTCACGAAGGGGAAGGGAAGCTGTCTGCTGGAGTTTGAAAGAGACTGTTTGGGTGTTTCCCCTGCCTTTGCACAAAATACTCTGAACAGTCAAGAAGTGACTAGCAAGTTTAAAATCTCATGCCTTTAGGGAATAATCATGATGCTAGCACCCATTTAGTGCATGCTTATCACATGCCACATACTGGGTGGAATATTCCTATCACTTTACAGTTCAGCCTTCTTAGCCTCACAGAGGTTGAGCCCACAGTCCAAAATGAAGTGTCAAAATAAGAATTTGAAATAAAATGTGTGTGACACCAGAGCCTAAGCACTTAACCACTACCATGTTCTCAAGAGTAGAAATATGGTTGGGGCACCTGGAGGCTCAGTCGGTTGGGCAGCCAACTTTGGCTCAGGCCATGGTCTCACATCTTGTGTCATGATCTCGCGGTTTGTGGGTCCGAACCCTGAGTTGGGCTCTGTGCTGACAGCTCAGAGCCTGGAGCCTGCTTCAGATTCTGTGTCTCCCTCTCTGCCCCTCCACCACTCATGCTCTCTCTCTCTCTCTCTCTCTCTCAAAAAAAAGAGGTAAACATTGAAACAAAATTTTTCAAAGAGTAGAAATATGGCGTTTTGGAAGGCCAATGAAGAAAAGTGCCCTCAGTGCACTGTGGGGTCTTCAAATCACATGGACAAATGGCTTACAACCTGGCTTGAGAATGACTCTTCTTGGAGCTGGATATCTGTGTCTGAAATAAAAGGAGATAAGACATAAGAGGAGAATGTAGCTATCAGACTGTTTATCCAACACATACACATACACACACACATCATACACAAACACACCCATGCACATACACACACCCATGGACATACACACAAAACTATGCACACACACACATGTTGCCTTATCATGGTTTTAGTTCTCTCCCTTCTATACCCATTCTTGGTTAAAATAGAGTGTGAGTGTTTTATATGTAAAACACACATGTAGTCACACACACATGCACACCATCACAGACCTCAGATCTATATGCATTCTCTTCATGACATAAACTCATTCTAGGTAAAACACAATCAGGGTTTGTGTTACTTTTACATGAATTTACACACAACGGATAAATAAAACACTGTGGCACACAACACAATACATAAACATCACAGTCATCCAAACAAAGCACAACCCACACAAAAAAGCACATACTATCTACAGATAGGTACATGTGCAGCAATGCAAATACACCACACACAAACATAAGCGTAAACAGCACACGAATACACACACACACACACACACACACACACACACGACCAAGAAGAGTTTTCCTTCCATAATCTATTGAAATCCTGTCTACATGAACAGAGTTGGTACATGAGTCAGTTAACCACTAAGTGCACTGGGTTATACAAACAACACAAAAAAATACACATCCAGTGCCAGGTGGTAATTCTCCATCTTCCTCTAACCTGCAACATTCCTTGGTGAGCTCAGACACTTCTGGTCGAGGTTGTTCCTTGGGCCTTCACTTTTTGTTCAGGACACCTGGTATCCAAGGAACGATTTCTCACGACCTAGGGACCTTGTGAAGGTGTCATCCCTGTTTTCCAGCAGCAGAAAAATGGGCAAGAAGATCCTCATTCACCAACAAGATTAATACCCCGGGGGAACAGCCCAAGCTTCTGATGAGAGCAGAAGCCTATATAGGCTAATTGCCCAGTTTCTGGCCTTTCCCTTGGGAGGTAACCTGTGAAGGAACTAGAGGAGCTGAGTCACAAGTCCCAGGAGAAGGTGTCCTTGATGTTGATGTCATGAAGAGCAGAAGTGACCATGGCCACCTTGGCTTCTGAATAGCTATGGGGGCAGCCTTTCCATACCTTACAGAATGGCCAAAACAGGATAAGACCTGGCTCTTGCAGACTCCCAAATTTAAGACCTGGCTTCCATCAGAGCAAGCATTCCACTGCCACCCGAGAGCTTGCAGGTCTCCTCACTCCCCTGAGATACTCTGCAGGGCAGGAGCTGAGGCTTGATCAGGAAAGAGTCAAATGGTGAGATTGATCCCAGCGCATTAGACACAGACTGACCTGAGATCAGTACAAGCTCTGCCACTGGGTCATCTAAGCAAGGGACTTACGTTCTGCTCCCTCAGACCTATGGCAGGTGGTAACAGTTCCTTGACTGCAAGGTTATTGTCGGCATTAAATGAGATACTGGTGCTAAAGCACTAAACCCAGCCAGTTTCCTAAACACAAGCTGGCCTAAGGGACAAACATCCTAATGAATTTGCCAAATGAAGCATTCACTTTAATAACTGTTCAAGTTTGTAACATACCAACCCAAGTCTTCATTTAATTTTAAATTATGCTAGTAGCAGACTGTGGATGGGAAACAGGAACACAAGACTTTATTTTCCATTTTATGCTTTTGATAATGGGTCTCCTTTCTTCTGAAAGTCAGAATAATGGTAATATATGCCATCACAGAAATGTATATATGACAGAGAGAGGAAGAGAGATAGAGATTTTAAGAACTGGCCTATGCCATTGTGGGAGCTGACAAGTCCAAAATCCACAGGGCAGACAGATCTGCAGGCTGGAAATTCAGGCTGCCTTGAGGCAGAGTCTCTTCTCCAAAAAATCTCATTTTTTTATTGGACTCTTAAGGCCTTCAGCTGATTAAATAAGAGTAATCTCCTTTACTTAACATTATTCTACTTTACTTACATATATTTACTTTATAAAATATTTTATTCATTTACTTAAATTATATTCCTTTACTTAAAGTCAACTGATTGTAGATGTTAATCACAACAACAAAATACCCCATGGCAACACCTGAATTACTATCTGGTTAAGTAACTGGGTACCATAGCCCAGCCAACTTCACAAAGAAAATTAACCATCACAAGTGGTGAGGTCAGAGTGCCAGTCAAGGAATCCTCACCTGGGAAAAATATGGAGATAGGGTTGCTGTGAGAAAATAGATCAGCAACCAGTAAGGGGTACTGTTCCATCTCTATGAACAAAGAAAATCAAGGATGAATGAGGAGACTGAGTGTACTCAATAAAACATTCTAGTCCTTTGCTCGATTTTAGACAGATGGAGAGACCACGTCCCAAGAAGGAAAAGCCATGCAACACCACAGAGAGTGCACTCATGATGATTCTCCCTGTCCTTCCCCAGAGGTACCTATGGCCATTCACTTGGGCAAATTTATATGGGGGAAAATTCATCATGGTGTCATTGTTAGAGAGGATGCAAATGGGGACAAGGTATTAAATGGAGTGCTGGCCAAATCGGTTATACAGTGGGTCCACTTAATCTGCAGACTCACTGTGTGACTTCAGTCGTCTCCTTAAATATAATTACAAAGAATGCTTGGCAGTTGGCACATCCCTAACATTGAATCCCTGACCTTTGGGGATCCTCTGAAATTGCCCATCACCAAGTCAGGGCAATAAATCAAAAATAATAATCCGAGGGGAATGGCAGAGAAAGCATGCCAGAGAGGATAGCCATCATTTCTCTCCTTCATTCACCAGTTGAGTCCCTACAAAAGACAGACCCTGGAAGGTGATAGTGGACTATTGCAAACTCAACCGAGGAGTAGCCTCAATCTCAGCCATCTTCCCAGATGTGGTATATTTGCTACTGAGGACTAGTATGTGGTCTTAGCTACATGGTTTGCAGCCACTGATCTGGTGGATGCATTCTTTTCCACCTCTAATACACAAAAGGATCAGAAACAGCTTGCGTGTGCTTTGAATGGAAATGGCATATGGTTTTCCCCAGGGTTCTGCTAACTCTCTTGAATTCTGTCATAATATCGTTGTAAAACATGCAGACAATCTAGATATCCCACAGAACATCACACTGGTCCACTGTATCAATGACACCATGGTAAATGGATCAGATAACCAAAAAGTTACTAGCAAGTTGGAGCCTTAGAAAGACATGTACAGTCTTGAGGGTGAAAGATAATCACTGCAAAAATGCAGGGGACCCATTATACCAGTATCATTTATAGAAACCCAGTGATCTAGGAGAGGGATCAGAAAGCTATGGCTGCACAGAATATCCCCTATAACCAGCTGACAGGAAGAAAACTCCTGAGCATGGTTCATAAATAGATCAGCTCACTGTGTAATTGCAGGTCAAAAATGAATGATGATCCACTATAATTCATCAAGGTGTGCCTCGTAAGGTAGCCCTCAGCTTTAAGCTCTTTTTGGGGATAGCCTTGACTGAAAGAAACTGCTTCACATAAACATTCTTCCATCCTAGGGCAGCGTACACCCAGTGATCAACATGAGGATATAAAAAGCCATCCCCCTCAATTTTCTAGCTCCAGAGCTCCCAGTAGGGTCAGCTGAGACCTTCATGAGGACTGTATCACAACCCAACTTCTCCCTCTGCCCAACTCTGCTTTCTTCCTCTCCCATCCACAGATGTGGATCCCTACAGCCCTCTCTAATAAATGCCCCACAGGCTAATCTCCATCTGAAAGTCAGGTTCCTGCAGAACCCAAACTGTAACACTCCCTACTCAACCAAACACACACACACACACACACACACACACACACACACACACTCGTCCTCCCCGTTGATTACTCTATACTTGAGGACACTAAAGCATGCCCTGGAGATGTTATGGTATGTTTCAAAGGCTTGGAAATAACCTCTATCTTCAGAAGGTGGCCTCAGGAGTTTGTTGTTCCCCTAAGGGCAGCTCTGCTCAATTCGGTTGCCATTGTGATTTCTGTATTGAGAGAGAGGTCACAGTGCAAACTCTCTTGAGGGGTCCGGTTGGAATGAACACACTGTAGCTTCCTCAGCCCAGCAAGGACCCAAAGGAGTCCAGGAGAGCAGAGGCAAACTCATGAGAAGCCAACAGAGTTTCCCCGACCAGGAGAGTTCCTGCTACAGTGAATCTGGGCATCTCTGCCTTCTGCAGAACAGAGAACAACTGAAGGATGCTGACAGACAGAGGGTGAGGAATAGGGATGTGAGGCAATATCAGAAAACTTTTTCCCTCTGGAATCTAGAGCAATCTGCCTATCTGCTTTTTCCTCCTTCCTCCCAACCCCTCTTGCTATCTCTGGCTAGAAGGTCAAAGATCAGCTTTGATGGATAGATAAACTTAACCAATTTGGAAAAGGGGTTCAGGAGGGAGAAAAGATTTTTTAAAACTGGAAAGGTGAAAAGGGAAAGGGTGAAAAGATATCTGGATATGGACAGTGAACACCAGCATGCTGGCTGCCCACCTGACCATCCACCTCACCTGGGTACTTATTTGAGCCTCCTTTTAGCTCCTTTAGCTCCCAAAATCACATGGACACAGTATATGAGAGTTCAGCCTAATATTTAAGTCTGGCTTTGTATTTTATGATCACCCTATTTGATCCCTATGCCAGTATGTTATTATACCATGATTTGGGAGGAGGGTATTTATTTATTTATTTATTTTGAGAGGGAGAGGGAGAGAAGGAGAGAGAGAGAGAGAGAGAGAGAGAGAGAGAGAGAGAGAGAGAATGAGCAGAGGTGAGGCAGAAAGAGAAAAGAGAAAGAATCCCAAACAGGCTCCATGCTCAGCACAGAGCTCAAAGTGGGGCTCGATCCCAAGACAGTGAGAGTATGACTGAGCTATGATCAAGAGCTGGACACTCAACCATCTGAGCCACCCAGGTACCCTATACCATGGTTTTTAAGGAATCAGATTCCCAATAAGTAGATATGGGGAGTTTAGTGGAAAAGCTACATACGTACACAAAAGTCCCCCTCCCTAACACATCCCACGCTTTGAGAATGATTCCCTCAGATTCTCACTTCCAAAGCTTCTTTCTAGTTTGCCACGTACTCGGCCCAGATGAGACACAGTGGTACCCAACCTTACTTGATCCCTTTAAATCTTCATCTCACTCTCTCCAGGTATCCCCTTCATAAATAACTTATTTTTGCTGATGTATATTTTACAAACTGCACTTATATGTTCTATTTGCTCTTTAGAATATCTAAAATCACTCAATGCACAAGTAATAGAGGTCAAGTACACCCCCCACCTGTGCTTCCAAGTCCATTGCACTTTCTACCACACCCTTGACTTAATATACACACAGTGCCCCAGCCATCCAAGACCAAATTCCCCATTTTTGTTGCCAATCACACATATG
This sequence comes from Felis catus, assembly GCF_018350175.1. Taxonomy (NCBI): domain Eukaryota; kingdom Metazoa; phylum Chordata; class Mammalia; order Carnivora; family Felidae; genus Felis; species Felis catus. The sequence goes on along the minus strand of NC_058380.1, from coordinate 81,380,632 downwards.
AGAATTTTCAAATTCTGCAATCTGTTTAACACAGAAAAAAACGATATCCCACCATAACAGCAAAGGTCTGTTTTTAACATGGGGTGAGAAACTTTTAAGGAAACAAAATGTGTGGGATGTGTATGTGCTAAAATAGAAAATGATGAAATTGGAAAAAAAAATTGATCCTGTGCATGATTGTTTCAGACATATTTTATAGCTTTATAAAAATATGAGAAGATGAAAAGTGGTTAATACTTAAATCTTGAGATTCAGAGTTAATCCTGAATTTGAAACCTATTTTTGGACATTTACTTGATGTATGAGTTTAGCAAATTATTTGATCTCTGAATCTGCTTCCTCATTAGAAAAAGGAAATAGGAATAATAATACCCTATGCCAGGGCACCTGGGTGGCTCAGTTGGTTGAGTGTCCAACTCTTAATTTTGGCTCAGGTCATGATCCCTGCATCGTGGGATCGAGCCCTGCATCAGGCTCTGCGTTAAACATGGAGCCTGCTTGAGATTCTCTCCCCCTCTCCTTCTGCCTCTCCCCTACTTGCATGCTCTTTCTCACTCAGTCAAATAAAAAAAATATAGCTTATGCCTCACACGTTTGCAGTGAGGATTAAACAAAATTCTACCTGTATGAGATAAATATTTAATTACTGATTCACTCTCAGATTATTCAAAATATGGACAAATACACCATCTAAGAAAGCTTTGTAAATTCATATTAAGGTTAATCTGGCCATAAAAGCATTAACGTGTGGGGACTCGTGTTGTTTTAGTATTCAGATTCATTACTTCTGAGAAAATGTACAAATGCCTAGTTAGAGAAAAAGTCATTGGCACCAACAGTGATGGGGAAAAGACAATGGTATCAAATATTTACTCTGTCCCTGGAATCATTCTAAATGCTTTAAGCACATGTTTTAAATGAAAACATCATAAAAATATTATGGGGAAAAATATTAGTATAGCTATTTACAGGTAAGAAAACTGAAATGTAAAGATACTTAATTATTTGCCTGATACTAACCAGCTGCAAAGTGGGCATTTAATTGTTGTATGAACAAATGAATAAACAAATGGTGGTTCTTTGAACTGCTATTTAAAAAATGCCTATCCAATGTGTCCATTCTCAATGTCTTGATGAATAATTCAAAACACTTTGTAAGTAGGGGCACCTGTGTGGCTCAGTCGGTGAAGTGTCCAACTTCACCTCAGGTCATGATCTCACGGTCCATGAGTTCAAGCCCCACATCGGGCTCTGTGCTGACAGTTCAGAACCTGAGCCTCCTTCAGGTTCTGTGCCTCCTTCTCTCTCTACCCCTCCCCTGCTCTCAATCTGTCTCTCTCTCTCTGTCTCTGTAAAAAATAAATAAACATTAAAAATGTTTTAAATAAATGAATAAATAAATAAAACACTTTGTAGGCATGAGGATATCTGAGTTTATGTTGTTCATGGTAACAAAGATTTAGAGGACATTGAGGGAAACATAGTAAGTGTGCTGCATGTGTACAATGGAAAGAGTCAGAAGTAAAGGGCCAGAACGTTGGTAGATCTCCAAAATTATACATAGATAGAAAAAGAAAGAATGAGATATATGCCACAGTATTATTGAAGTAATTGTTGAAGTAAGTGGAAGGAAAAATACCTAGACAAAGCAATAATAGATATTTTATAAGGCTATCGATATAACTAAATAAATGGATGCTGGCATAGAAGGACATATGCTTGCTTAATGGTTGGATGTCCAGGATATGGGAACATGATCAGATTTAGGAAACTAGAAGAAAAATAGGTAAAAAGTAAATTTAAAAATAAGGGTTTGTATGGACTGATAGTGATAGGTTGACATTCACTAAGGAACATGAGCTTCTAAATAAGTACCGCTAAAGATAAATGAAGCACAACAACAAAACTTTGCTGGCCTAGGTTCATTATTCCTCTGATTTCCCTGTTGAATATTTCATCAACCCCCTTTTTTTGGCAAGTAGTTTCAAAGGTAAAGCTCAGAATGACATAACTGAGCATTTGTTTTGATACAGAGAAAAATAAAACCATCTAATCTAAAATAATCCCACTCTACTTTTGTCAGTCTCTATCCCCTTATGTGGTTTATATTTCTTCATAGAATGTAGAACTATCTGATGATATTGACAGATGATAGATGATGATGATGATGATGATGATAGATAGATAGATAGATAGATAGATAGATAGATAGATTCTTTACTAAAATGGAAGATCTAAAAGCCAGGCTGTCTCTGCCTTTTTCACAGTGGTGTCCCGACTCCCAGAAGAGCACTTTACACAAAGTAGGTGCTCAATAGGCAAATATGTTTAAGATTTAATATTAAGCTGAATCAGGAAAGTTAAACTCTGTTCCCGAAAGAAAATTCTTGTTCCCAAAGTCCATGCTATCAATACCAGAAGTCTGTGAAATCTGAAAGCTGAGAGGGGAGGGCAGCATCAGGCACCACAAAGTTGACAAGTTGCCAACATGGTAGCTAATCATGACCTTATGGGTGAAAAGTAAGCGTAGGAAGAAACATACTTACTGGCTTGTTATGAAAGCAATTTGTGTGAAATGGTAAGATGTTCTTTGTTTTAGCTGGCTTCATGATCATGGAAAGAGTCAACCAAACCAGCAGTGTTTCTGAGTTCATCCTCCTGGGACTCTCCTCCCAGCCTGGGGACCAGAAGCCACTCTTTATCCTCTTCCTCACCATGTACCTGGTCACCATAACAGGGAACCTGCTCATCATCCTCGCCATCCACTCTGACCCCCAGCTCCAGACCCCCATGTATTTCTTCCTGAGTTTCCTGTCCTTCACTGACATTTGCTTTACAACAACCATTGTCCCCAGGATGCTAGTGAACTTCCTGTCAGAAAAGACCATCTCCTATGCTGAGTGCCTGACACAGATGTATTTTATTTATGCTCTGGGCAACACTGACAGCTTCCTCCTGGCGGTCATGGCCTTTGACCGCTATGTGGCCATCTGTGACCCCTTCCACTATGTCACCACCATGAACCACCACCGCTGTGTCCTGCTGGTGGCCTTTTCCTGCACATTTCCTCACCTCCACTCACTCCTACACACACTGCTACTGAATCGTCTCACCTTCTGTGACAACAATGTTATCCATCACTTCCTCTGTGACATCAACCCTCTGCTGAAATTGTCCTGCTCCTCCACATTTCTCAATGAAATCGTGATAATGTCAGAAGGTTCTGTTGTTTTGGTGACCCCCTTTGTGTGCATCACCTTCTCTTATATACGAATCCTCATCACAGTTCTCAAGATCCCCTCAGCTGCTGGGAAACGCAAAGCCTTCTCCACCTGTGGCTCTCACCTCACTGTGGTAACCCTCTTTTATGGAAGCATCTTCTATGTCTATTTACAGCCCCTGTCCAACTACACTGTGAGAGATCGTGTGGCAACAATTGTCTACACACTTCTTACCTCCATGCTGAACCCTTTTATCTATAGCCTGAGAAACAAAGACCTGAAACAGGGCCTGAGGAAACTGATGGGCAGGAGGAAGTCCTAGCCAGAACCTCTGGGAGCATGTTCATGAATGTCTCTTCTCCTTTGGACCCTGTTTCTGCTGGTCAGCAGGGATAATTCATATGTGTCATGGATGTTGGATTGTATCCATTTCTTTGCATATGCAACCATCTTCCACTGAGATCATTATGATTCAATAATTGGCTCAAGGTCTACCAAAATCTTGGCTTCCAGTTTTCACATTTCTACCTCTCTCTACTTCCTCTTCTCCAGGAAACAATATCTTTTTTCATTCCCTTTAAGTACAGTTGAAACCTGTTTCCACATAAATTCCTGGAACTAATTCATATCGGTTCAAGGACTTTGATTCCCTTAGTATCCTTCTTACTTTAATGAACTTCTGTAATCAGTTTTGCTAGCTTTTTGAAAATAATTACAGAAATTTAGGGAGAGAAAGAGAGAGAGATACAGAGATAGATTGAAAATTTCATCAATTGGAAACTTTCACCAAAGCAAAGAAGGTGTCTGGCCCATCAGTTTATGCAGGGATTTTGCTCTTCCTTCTTCTCTATCATTGACAGCAGGATATTCCAGAATATTCTGGGCACTGTAGGAACACAGGCCCATCTCTTAGCCCTGATTAGCTAAATGACTTAGTAGTTCAGCACACAACTGAACCAATGATCAGGCCAGCATGCAGCGGGGAGTTGCCTCTGGGTCTTTACCCTGGTCATCTGTTGTCTGTCCCTCATAGGCACTCACTCCCCTTGAGCCCTCTCTTGGCTTCAACTCCTCTTACAGACCCCTCTATTTCTACCATCACTACCCCTCTGAAATCTGCCTGGTTCTCAAGGAAAGATTTGTTGTATGTACTTAGAATTATCTTCCATATTTTTTGAAGAGAGAGTTAAAACCCGTATATGAACGTTGAAGGCAGATATAACTAGGAGATTCCAGAACCAAACATAGAGGCTCTGGGATGTAGAGTCATCCAGTGCTACAGGCAATGACTTGATTCTGTTTACTTTTCTTTTCATTCTTTATTCTCTATTATTCTTTCAGGGATTGTAGACTCTGCAGTATTTTGTATCTTAATATTTTTGCCACTTACTGTTCTATATCATTTCCAAAGATATTACTCAGCAGGTCTCACATGGGGGCCTGTGAACCTGGATTTTAATAAGCACCCCATAGAGAAAACTAACTTGGCCTTATGTGAGCAGCTGAATGTTTGAAAATTTCTGATCTTTCATTGTCTCGATGTTTGTATTTCTAAGACTCATGTCCGATAGTAATAGTATATCAAGTTATCAAGCTACATGTACACAGACACTCATTGATTACAGCATTGTTTGTAATAGTGAAAAATTAGAAACAACCTAAATGCCCATCAATAGGAGAATAGACAAATAATGGTTCAATTTTCCCACAGAAAGAAATAATATATAGTAATTATAAATAATAAGGTGTATCTCTACCACTGCCCTGAATAGCCATTATGAGTGAAGTTGCAAAATAAAATGCTTAAGAATAAACCCAATTGGGGGTCCTGGGTGACTCGGTTGGCTAAGCATCTAACTTTGGTTCAGGTCACGATCACACAGTGTGTGAGTTTGAGCCCCGCGTCGAGCTTTGTGCTGACAGCTCAGAGCCTGGAGCCTGTTTCGAATTCTGTGTTTCCCTCTCTCTTTCTGCCCCTCCCCAGCTTGTGCTATCTCTCTCTCTCTCTCAAAAATAAATAAGTTAACATTTAAAAACAAGAATAAACCCATTTAAAAAAAGAATAAGCCTAATAATAAATAAAATGCTGAATCATAAATCTGTGTTTTAAATGTGTATGTGTGTATGATGAATAAGTGAGATTGTATATTCAGTAAGAAAATCTCCCACTGAAAATTGTTAATTCCTGCTTCAGATTCTGTGTCTCCTTCTGTCTCTGCTCCTCCCCTGCTTGTGCTGTCTCTCTCTATCAAAAATAAATGAACATCAAAAAAAATTTTTTTAAAGGGGCACCTGGGTGGCTCAGTCGGTTAAGTGTCTGATTAGCTCAGGTCATGATCTCACGGCTCGTGAGTTAGAGCCCCACATCAGGCTCTGTGCTGACAGCTCAGAGCCTGGAGCCTGCTTCAGATTCTGTGTCTCCTCTCTCTGCTCCTCTTCTCATTCTCTCTCTCTCTCTCTCTCTCTCTCTCTCTCTCTCTCTTAAAAATAAATAAACATTTAAAAAATTTAAAGAAATTTGTTAATTCTAGGACAGGACATGGAATAGGGAAGCAAGAGATAATGTTTGCTTTTTAGTTTGTATACATCTGTAATATTGGAAGTTGTTAAAATGGCGCACATATTTTTTTTTTAGATTAAAAGTACTAATCACTAAGGAAAGTGTAACATAATCTATTGCTCTGTTTTTCATAGCATTTACTTTTGTTTAAACAGAAATAATATCATGCCATGGTAGGAAAGGGTTGATATAAAGGAGGTCAGATCACCCTCCATTCAATGTCCTAATTCTTATGTTGGAGAAGCCGATAAAGGGGAACATTCCACGTGTGCAGCAATCTCACCTCCACACAACCATAGTTGTCTTTTATTACTATCAACACTCTGGCGTTGGAAGAGAAAATTCTGATCATTTTTTTCTCCAAGAATGGGCATAGCCATAGATAGGCCTTTGACCATGGTCCTTTGTCCCTTGAATAAGTCTGGGTGAGGTCCAATGATCTGCATTTCTAACAAGTCCCCAGCTAATGCTGATGTGTGGATTTAGAAACGATACTTTGAGAATCACTAGGCTACCAGATATCAAGACCTCCTATAGATCTATGGTAACTAAAACTATATGGATATTTCTGAAAGTCTAGACGAACAAGACAAATGCCGTAAATTGAGAGCCCAGAAACATATCCATAGATTAGTGTATACTTGATTTAGGAATGAGGCACTGGAGAGCATATTTTCATAAATGGAGCAAAGACACTTAGGAATTCACACAGAAAAATGAAATTGGATCCCTATTACACACCATATGCAAAAACTAAACTTACCTGTGAATTGAATTCTAAACTTAAATATAAAAATTAAAACTATACCTTTACATAAAAGAATTAGGAGAATATCTTTGTCTTCTTGAAGTGGAAAAATATTTCTTAAACAAGACGTAGGCAGGAAGCACTAACCATAAAAGAAAAGAATAGCAAATTGGACGTGTTAAAGTTAAATACTAATTTATGTCTGTTTGTCAGAAGACATTATAGAGTAAAAAGACAAAATGGTAAAAGATATTTGAAATTCATAAAACCAACAAAACACCCAAACTAAGAATACATAAAGATCCCGGGCAATCAAGAAGGAAAAGAAAGTGATGGAGGAAACTATGGAAAGGAATTAAGCTTTTCACACACACACACACACACACACACACACACACACACACACAAATGGCCAATAATTACATGAAAAGATGCTGAGTTTCATTCAAATTCAAATTGAATCATAATGGGAACCCACTGCACACCTACCAGATAAACAAAATTAGAATCCAGAGGTAAATATCAAGGGTTAGAAAAAAAAAGTGGAAGAGTAGATCATTATTCTGCTAGTGGGAGTATTAATTGGTACAATCAATTTCGAAAACAATTTGTTGTTACATAACATAGTAAAATTACGCAATTTATTAATTCCATTCTTGGGTATATATTCCAGAGAAACACATGTACATGTCCAACAAGAGACATGAATAAAAACATTTAATACAGGAATTAAACTTATGAGGCCCTAGAGGTGCCTAGGTGTCTCAGTTAGTTAAGCGTCCAACTTTGGCTCAGGTCATGATCTCAACGTTCATGAGTTCAAGCTCCATGTCAGGCTCTGTGCTGACAGCTCAGAGCCTGGAGCCTGCTTTGGATTCTGTGTCTCCCTCTCTCTGTGCCCTTCCCATATCACACTCTGTCTCTCTCAAAACTAAAATAAACATTAAATTTTTTTTTTAATTTATGAAGCCCCAAACTAGAAATAATCTAAATATTCACCTATGGTAGGATAAATAAATTCATTGTATAAAGTGTGGTATATTTATATAATGGAATACTCAACAGTATGTGCATCATCTTGATTGATCCTGACCAAACTTTTTGAGGTGTTTATTATAATCCCTGTTTTGTAAGGAAACAGGGCACAATAGGTGAAGTATCTCTCTAGCACAGATTTTTCCCCTGAATTTATGACTTGTACATCCATTGTCTACTCAACATTTCTGCTTGGATGTCTAATAAATATCAGAAACTAAACATGTCAATAACCAAATTTTTATTTTTTTTTAAGTTTTTGACTTTATGTATTTATTTTGAGAGAGAGAGAGCATGGGAAAAGAGACAGGGAGAAAGAGAGAATCCCAAGCAAGCTCCACACCTCAGTGCAGAGCCCAACACAGGGCTCGAACTCATGAACTGTGAGATCATGATCTGAGCTGAAATCAAGAGTTAGATGCCACCCAGACACCCCCACCAAACTCTTTTTTAAGTTTATTTATTTATTTTGAGAGAGAGATGGAGTGTGCACAAGTGAGGGAGAGGCAGAGGGAGAGAGAAAATCCCAAGCAGGCTTCATGTAGTCAGTGCAGAGCCTGATGCCAGGCTCAATCTCATGAACTGTGAGATTGTGACCTGAGCTGAAATGAAGCGCTGAATGCTTAACAGAATGAGCCACCCAGGTGCTCTAATAACCAAATTCTTGATCTCCTCTGAACCTTCTTCCCTACAAGCTTCTTCATCTGAATTAATGAGGACTCTGCCCTTGCAGTTGCTCAGGCCGGGAACCTTGGAGTCATTCTGGACTCATTTCTCTTTTGCCCATGCCACAACCAATGTATCTGAAAGTCTTGTTGGTTCTACCTTCACAAAATATCTACCTTCACTGCAACCACCTTCATTCAAGCCACTATCATTTCTCACCTGCATTATTGCAAGTGTTCTTACTTTCACCATTGCACTCCTACGGTCTTTGCTCAACATAGCACCATAGCCAGCACCTTGCCTGAACAGAGATGATAACAGATCCTAGCTAGTGTCACCACTGATCATGGACCACAGTAAGCAGGCCCACTCAAATGTGGGGCTTCAGTGGGGCCACTGCAGCCTCCCTGACATCAGAGTCAGCAGTGGCCTTACCCAATAGAATCCCCACTAGCAAGCCCCACTTGCTTAAAGATGCTACCAGCTGGCCCATCCATAAACCCAAGCTGAACTGACTGATGGACTGTCCCTGCTAAATCAAATCTAGGAAGTCTAGAAGATTGTTTCCTCAAATATTCAGATACCAATGCCAAGAATCAAGGACCATAAAGAATCAGGTAAACATAACACCACCAAAGGAAACTAATAAAGCTCCAATAACTGATCCAAAAGAAGTGAGGTCTATAATTGTGTGACAAAGAATTCAGAATAATTTTCTTGAAGAAGTTTAATAAAGTACAAGAACACACAGATAGACAACTAAACAAAATTAGGAATACAATGTGTGAGCAGAGTAAACCCAACAAAACATTTAAAAAATCTTGCATGGTGATCAAGTGGGATTTATCCCTGGGATGCAAGGATAGTTCACTATACACAAATCAACAGATATGATACACCACATGTATAGAATGTTATAAATGAAGTGCAAGTTGCAAAATAAAATGCTTAAGAATAAGTCCATTGGGGGCATCTGTGTGACTCGGTTAAGCATCTAACTTTGGCTCAGGTCATGATCTCACAGTTTGTGAGTTTGAGCCCCACTTCGGGCTTTGCACTGAAAGATTAAAAATCATATGATCCTCTCAATAGTCACAGAAAAATCATTTGACAAAATGCAAACCCCTTCATGACAAAAACTCAATAAATTGTATATAAAATAAATATACATCAACATAATAAAGGCCATATATGACAGGCCTACAGCCAACATCATATTCAATGGTCAAAGGTTGAAATCTTTTCCACCAGAAACAGCAACGCTACAGGAAACACAATGACACTAAATTCATGTCTTTCAATAATCACTCTAAATGTAAGTGGACTAAATGCTCCAATCAAAATGCATGGGGTTTCAGAATGGATTAAAAAAAAATCTATATGCTGCCTACAAGAGACTCATTTTAGACCTAAAGACACCTGCAGATTGAAAGTAAGGAGATGGAGAACCATCTAACATGCTAATGGATGTCAAAAGAAAGCTGGAGTACCCATACTTATATCAGAAAAACTAGCTTTTAAAACAAAGGTTGTAACAAGAAAGGAGGGCATTATATCATAATTAAGGGGTCTATCCACCAAGAAGATCTAAAAATTGTAAATATTTTGAGCGCCTGTGTGGCTCAGTCTGTTAATTGTCCAAATTTGGCCCAGGTCATGATCTCACAGTTTGTGGGTTCAAGCCCTATATTGGTCTGTGATGATAGGTCAAAGCCTGGAGCCTGCTTCAGATTCTGTGTCTTCCTCTCTCTGCCTCTCCCCCACTCACACTCTGTCTCTGTCTCAAAAATAAATAAACATTAAAAAAATATTTAAAATTTTTTTAATTGTAAATATTTATGCCCCCAACATGAAAGAGCCCAAATATATAAATAAATTAATCACAAATATAAAGAAACTCATTAATAACAATGCCATAATAGTAGGGGACTTCAACACCCACTTAGCAATGGACAGATCATCTAAGCAGAAAATCAACAAGGAAACAATGGCTTTGAATGACACTGGACCACATGGACTTAACAGATATATTGAGAACATTTCATCCTAAAACAGCAGAACACACATTCTTCTCATGGGCACATGGGTCAGTCTCCAAAATAGATGACATACTGGTCACAAATCAGCCCTCAATAGGTACAAAAAGATCAATATCAGACCATGCATATTTTCAGACCACAACGCTATGAAACTTGAAATAAACTACAAAGAAAAATTTGGAAAGACCACGAATACTTGGAAATTAAAGAACATCCTATGAAAATAATTAATGGGTTAACCAAGAAATTAAAGGAGAAATTAAACAATACATGGGAGCCAATGAAAATGAAAACACAACAGTCCAAACCCTCTGAAATGCAGCAAACACAGTCATAAGAGGGAAGTATATAGCAATCCAGGCCTTCCTAAAGAAGGAAGAAAGGTCTCAAATACACAACCTAATCTTACACCTAAAGGAGCTGGAAAAAGAGCAACAAATAAAACCTAAAACCAGAAGAAGAAGAAGGGAAATAATGAATATGAGAGCAGAAATCAATGATATCCAAACAAAACAAAAAACAGAACAGATCAATGAAACCAGAAATTTATTTTTTGAAACAATTAACAAAATTGATTGATTTTGTTAGATTGATCAAAGAGAATAAAGAAAGGACCCAAATAAATGAAATCAAGAATGGAAGAGGAGAGATCACACCCAACACTGCAGAAACACAAACAACTATAAGAGAAAATTATGAGCAATTATATTGCAACAAATTGGGCAATCTGAAAGAAATGGACACATTCCTTGAAATATATAAGCTACCAAAATTGAAACAGGAAGAAATAGAAACTTTCAACAGACCCATAACCAGTAAAGAAATTGAATCAATAAATTGATTCAAAAATCCCCCAACAAACATGATTCCAGGGCCAGATGACTTTCCAGGGGAATTATACCAAACATTTAAAGATGAGTTAGTACTTATTCTAACTGTTCCAAAAAATGGAGCTGTTCCAAAAAATGGAAATGGAAAGACAACTTCCAAACTCATTCTATGAGGCCAGCATTACCTTGATTCCAAAACCAGCTAGAGACCCCACTAACAAGGAGAATTACAGATCAATCCCCCTGATGAACATGGATGCAAAAATTCTCAACAAGATACTAGCAAACCAAATCCAACAATGCATTAAAAGAATTATTCACCACAATCAAGTGGGATTTATTCCTGGGCTTCAGGGGTGGTTCAATATCCACAAATCAATCAATGTAATACATCACATTAATAAAAGGGTAAGACCTATATGATCCTCTCAATAGATGAAGAAAAATATTTGACAAAACGTAGTATCCTTTCTTCATAAAAACCCTCAAGAAAGTAGGGATAGAAGGAATATACCTCAAGATCATAAAGGCCATATACAAAAGACCCACAGCTAATATTGTCCTCAATGGGGAAACACTGAGAGCTTTCCCCTTAAGATCAGGAACATGACAGGGATGTCCACTCTTACCACTGTTGTTCAACATGGTGTTGGAAAGTCCTGGCCTCAACAATCAGACAACAAAAAGAAATGAAAGGCATCCAAAATGGAAAGGAAGAAGCCAAACTTTCACTGTTTGCAGACAACATGATACTCTATGGGGAAAAGCCAAAAGACTCCACCAAAAAACAGCTAGAACTCAAACATTAATTCACCAAAGTCACAGGATATGAAATCAATGTGCAGAAATCAGTTGCATTTCTATACACCAATAATAAAGAAGCAGAAAAAGAAATCAAGGAATTGATCCCATTTACAATTGTATCAACAGCTATAAAATACCTAGGAATAAAACCTAACCAAAGAGGTAAAAGATCTGTACACTGAAAACTATAGAAAGCTCATGAAAGAAATTGAAGAAGACAGAAAGAAATGGAGAAGCATTCAATACTCGTGGATTGGAAGAACAAATATTGTTAAAATGTCAATACTACCCAAACCAATCTACACATACAAGGTAATCCTATCAAAACAACAACAGCATTCTTCACAGGGCTAGAACAAATAATTCTACAATTTGTATGGAATCAGAAAAGATCCCAAATAGCCAAAGTAATGTTGAAAAAGAACACCAAAGCTGGAGGCATCACATTTCCGGACGTCAAGCTGTATTACAAAGCTGTAATCATCAAGACAGTATGGTACTGACACAAAAACAGCTGAAAGCAAATGGTGTTGGGAAAACTGGACAGCAACATGCAGAAGAATGAAACTGGGCCACTTTCTTACACCATACACAAAAATAAATTCAAAATGGATGAAAGACCTAATGTGAGACAGGAAACCATCACAATCCTAGAGGAGACCACAGGCAGTAACCTTGGCCACAGCAACTTCTTACTAGACATGTCTCTGGAGGCAAGAGAAATAAAAAGAAAAATGAACTATTGAGACACCATTAAGATAAAAAGCTTCTGCAGAGGAAGGAAACAACCAACAAAACTGAAAGGCAACTGATAGAATGGGAGAAGATATTTGCAAACGACATATTAGATAAAATGTTGTATCTAAAATCTATAAAGAACTTATCAAATACAACATCCCCCCCAAAATAATAATATAGTGAAGAAATGGGCAGAAGACATGAATAGACACTTGTCCGAAGAAGACATCCCAATGGCCAACAGACACATGTAAAGATGCTCCACATCACTCACCATCAGAGAAATACAAATCAAAACCACAATGAGATACCAAGTTGCACCTGTCAGAATGGCTAAAATTAATAACTGTAGATAAACAGATGTTGGCGAGGATGCAGAGAAAGGGGAACCCTCTTGCACTGTTGGTGGGAATGCAAACTGGTGAAGCCATGCTGGAGAGCAGTATGGAGGCGCCTCAAAAAACTAAAAATAGAACTACCCTACAACCCAGCAATTGCACTACTAGGTATTTACCCATTGGATACAAAAATACAAACTCCAAGAGGTACGTGCACCCCAATGTTTATAGCAACATTATCAACAATAGCCAAACTATGGAGAGAGCCCAAATGTCCATTGACTGATGAATGAATAAAGAAGATGTGGTATATACATATAATGGAATATTACTCAGCCATCAAAAAAATAAATCTTGCCATTTGCAATGACATGGATGGAGCTAGAATCTATTATGCTAAGTGAAATAAATCAATCATAAATACAAATATATGATTTCATTCATATACATAATTTAAGAAATAAAACAGATGAATGTATGGGAGGGGGGAAAGATAAGAAAAGGAAATAAACCACAAGAGACTCTTTTTTAATTTTTTTATGTTTATTTGTTTTTGAGAGACAGAGAGAGCATAATCAGGGGAGGAGCAGAGAGAAGGAGACACAGAATCCAGCAGGCTCCAGGCCCTACACTGACGGCAGCTAGCCCAATGCAGGGCTCAAACTGATGAACTGTGAAATCATGACCTGAAGCAAAGTCAGACACTTTACTGACTGAGCCACCCAGGTGCCCCCACAAGAGACTCTTAATAATACAGAACAAACTGAAGGTTGGTGGAGGGAGGTGGGTGAGGGAGGGGTGGGCTGGATGAGTGATGAGTATTAAGAAGGTCACTTGTGATGAGCACTGGGTGTTGTATGTAAGTGATGAATCACTGAATTCTACTCCTGAAACTAACATTACACTGTATGCTAACTAAAATATAAAGAAGAAGGAGGAGAAGGAGGAGGGGGGGAGGAGTAGAAGAAGAAGAAGAGGAACTGAAAAGGAGGGAGGGAGGGAGGGAGGAAGGGAGGGAAGAAGGAAGGGAGGAAGGAAGGAAAGGGAGGGAGAGAGGGAGGAAGGGGGAGGGAGAGAGAGGGAGGGAGGGAGGAAGGGAGGAAGAAGAAAGAATGAGAAGAAGTTGAATGAATGATTAGAAAGGACAGCCACATGACTAGTAAGAGGAGAAGGCAGGAGTAAAAATCCAGGACTTTCTATCTCTGTAGTACCTACTCTAATACACAGATTAAAGCTGAAAAATTAACTTTGAGGCTAAGGAAGCAGACACACACATGTATTGCGACAACAGCAAAATGTGTTTCATTTCCTACATCTTGTTATGGATAGTGTTCACCATGATATACAATATTCTGTCTATAAAATTCCAAAGGAAATTTTCAATGCCAGGATGAGTCATTATCCTCATTTTTCAGATGAAAACTGAGGCTCTATTATGCAGGCTAAGTAATTTGTGAAAGGCAACTAACTTACTGGCAAGGCCAGCAATCTGTTAAAATCTTCTTTCTTCTGGGGCGCCTGGGTGGCTCAGTCAGTTGAGCCTCCAGCTTTGGCTCAGGTCATGATCTTGCAGTTCATGGGTCTGAGCGCCACATCCGGCTCTGTGCTGACAGCTCAGAGCCTGGAGCCTGCTTCAGATTCTGTGTCTCCCTCTCTCTCTGCCCCCCCCCCCCACTCATTCTCTCTCTCTCTCTCTCTCTCTCTCTCTCTCTCAAATAAATAAACATTTAAAAAAAATTTTTTTAATCTTCTTTCTTCAACACTAACCCTTAAAAGACTGCTCTGAGCCTAAACTCTGAAAACACATACACTATTTTTCCAAAGTCCCTTAGCTAAATATGACAACAACCATTGCATACCCTGTGCTTTAAACATACATCAACTGACATTAAACTAATCCCACACAGGAAAAAAAATAATCGGATCCACATGCCTGCCAAGACACTGGAACCCACATACATACCACTGATCTACCCCCACTGAATCCCCTGGAAACTGCCACCTCCCTGTTCTAGAATATACCTCGGTCCACACCTGCATCCCCAAACATAACAATATTCACCCACATAAATATTTGTCCACCCCTGATAACCCCGAGTTGGGGAGACTCAAGCACACCCTTGAGATGTTGCAGTGAGGTTAAGTGGCTCTGGGATGAGCCCCACCTCAAAACAGAAAGCCTCAGGTCTCCCCTGTCCCCTTGAGTCAGCCATGCTAGGTGTGATTTCCAGTCTGCTTGCTCTGCCTAGAGCAATCACAGGACCAGCTCCCTTGAGGGGTCATCACACCACAACTCCTTCAGCTTAACAAGGGCCCCCGAGGCCAGCAGAGCAGAGCTCAGACTCAGGAGACGCACGCTGCCTGAGCTTCTGCCATCAAGACGGTCCTTGCCCCTTGAGTCAAGACGTCTCTGCCTTCTGAAATGGGGAGCTGGGAAAGCAGCAGCATGCTGGGGGCCAGACTTGAGGGATTGGAGGCCAGTGTGGGGAAACGTGCTATCCCTTCCAAGTAGCACATCAGCTCCCCCGCCTTTCCTGTTCCTCTCCTTGTTAATCAGCGCAGAGTGTCATGGGAGAAACATGAGGGGGCTGTGCTTGGCTGAGAAGCAGACTTGCAGCTGAGTAGCAGATGTGGTGCAGACCAGCTTCTGGAGAAAATGGGAAGGCAAGAACAGCATCTGGATCTGGAGGTGAGCTTCGGTAAGCTGGCCACCCTCTTGGCTCCTCCAACCTCTGGCACTTACTCTTTCCTCCCTGAGGATTTCAACTATTGTGTGGATTAAGCAGTCATAGGGTCCAACTAAAACCTCCACCCAGCTTCTGGTTTTCAGTCCATCCAGTTTGACCTCTAGACCATCTACCCTATGTGCTTTGCTAGAAGCAAAACACAGGAAGGAAGGAAGGAAGGAAGGAAGGAAGGAAGGAAGGAAGGAAGGAAGGGAGGGAGGGAAGGAGAGAGGGAGGGAGGGAGAGAAAGAGAAAGAAAGAAAGAAAGAAAGAAAGAGAAAGAAAGAAAGAAAGAAAGAAAGAAAGAAAGGAAGAAAGGAAGGAAGGAAGGAGAAAGAAAGAAAGAAAGAAAGAAAGAAAGAAAGAAAGAAAGAAAGAAAGAAAGAAAGAAAAGGAAAGGAAACTATTGTATTCCCAGTCTTACACACTTACCCTGTGCTTTGAGAACTGTTCTTCCTGATTCTCAGATTCAAGACCTTCCTTTTTTCTGGTTATCAGAATAGGTGATCCTCTCACTTATGACCTGGAGACCCAACATCATTAATTAAACCAAACTCCACTAATTTCTTATTTCCACAGGCAGTCTTTTCACAGATGGCTCACTTTTTAATATTGACCTGTGTTTAACAAACTGTTTTGCAGCCATGGTATCTCATTTGCTATTCATAAAACATTAGGATTCAGCTCATGAGCAAGTGACAGAGGATAAATCAAGCCCCCATCTTTTGTCTTAACTCCAGGACACTGTCCAGCACCAACCACAACTCTCCATGCCAGACATGGCCCAGACATGCATGGCCAATTTTTTCCACCTGATGTTGGCCAATTAATCATAGATGTTCAATATTTCAAATCCACCATCTGTGTAACACAGCAAGATCGGTCACCTCTTTAGCCACTACAAGGATAGATTCTGAACATGGGAAAAGAAAGATTGTTAGTTAAGAGGGAAAGAAAGGGAGGTCATTTAGGAAATGACACAGTGAGGAAAACAGTGCCTGTGTGTGATTGTGACAGTATATACACCAAAACGTGAGGAGGTGTAGCCTGAGGGTTAAGAGCATGAGCTTCAGAGTGATTCAGCTTGGAGTTCAAATCCTGATTGCTACTCACTTACTTAGTGACCTTGAGCAAACCACTTCACTCTAAGCCTCAGGCTTCTGATAACAACACATACGTTGTGATCCCTCATCGTGGGAATTTGTGAGGTGCTTAGCACAAGCTCGACATGTAGTACATTTTCAGTAATATTGGTTATTGTTTTAACTTTAACTACTGGTTCACTCAGATCATTCAATGCCTAAACAAATCATCCTTCCATAAGATCTTACAAAATCATGAGGTTAGTCTGACAACTTGGCAGTGAGGCATATGATACTTCAAGCATGTGAGTTAATTGATTTTGAGGACAACCAGTCATAGCAGATAAGGGAAAGCAACAATGGGATTGATGATGATCAAGAGTTTCTGCTGAGTGTTCATAACATGCTTGTCTCTCTCCTGAGTGTAGATGCATTTCTCACTAAATCCTCATGAGCATGCATGTATTTGTGTCCAATATCATACATGGTGAATCTGAGGTGTAAAGATGTTTAGTTATTTATGATAAAGTTGTAAGCACATTTAAGACTTACTGTCTTAGCGAGTTTTGGGTATGTAGTGCAGTGCTATTACCTATAATTACCCTGATGTACAGGACATCATTTAGTTGTTAATGTAAATACAACATTTAATTGTTAAATGAATTCATATATTAATATATAATAACATCTTTAATGCATGAAAATTCCAATGCATGGGATTATTCAAAAAGAATGAAAGACTATACTGTTTCCAAGGAAATTATTTTAGGGGTGCCTGGATACCTCGGTTGGAAGAACATGTGACTCTTGATCTCAGGCTTATGAGTTTGAGGCCCACGTGAGGTGTAGAGATTACTTAAATAAAACTTAAGAAAAAGAAATTATTTTAAAAATTTTGGTGATATATAAGTATGGTGACTATAGAGATTTTTATGGTAGCAAGGAATATATAAGTAACCAATATCTCAAAATTTTTTAAAATCCCTATGTGATATGTCCATTAAGAAGGTATGGGTAAATATAAGACTCTAAAAAATTGTTTGAAAACACTTTATTTATACAAGATCTCCCATTGCAACTGTGTTTGTAGTAGCAATAAGTGGAGACCACTTTTTTGTCCATCACAAAGTGATATTGTCCATAACTCGATATGACTGGAGAGAAAGCATAGATAGATAGATAGATAGATAGATATCTCAACAGTTAATATATGAAAATTAACATATTTCTCATAGTTTTGCATACACATAGGAAAGGTGAATTATAAAGATTCAAAACAAATTGTTGAATACCCAACAATTCAATAATCCTGTACAAATGGATTCTCATCCTGTACAAATATGATTCAGAACATAGAGTTAAAGAAAGGAAAAACAATTTACAAAAAAGGGGAGACTTACACTGGTGATGATAGCATACCATGAACTAAGGAGGATGAACCCTTCATCCTATGTCCAGAGAAGGAAAAGCCCACTTTGTTGAAACAGGTTCAACATTCCCATCAGATTTTCCCTGTTGGTTATTTTGGCAAACCCTTATTTTTTTCCAAATCAATGCAAATTTGAACTTTACAATGCCACCACTGGGCTTCCTTTGATAGGAAATGAGTGTCCTGTGACCTTGCGTACCAAAAATACCTCCACTCCATTCCCCATTCACCTTCATCCCTTATATACTGCTTTATGTTGTTTGTTGACGATCTGTCTCCCCAACTAAACACGAGCTACACAATGGCAAGAATTTGCCTGTTTTTATCACTACATCCCCAACAAGAGAACAGGCTTTGCACAGAATAAGAACTAATGAACTGCAATCAACAAGGTCCATCTCTGATGGTTTCTAAAGGCAAATTCTTCTTCTGTCCCTCCAGCCTTCAGTGTAAGGCCCTGGTGATGCCCATGGATTTGGGAAGGGAGAAATACATGAAGGACCATGACACTTACAAGCTGACTCTACAGAACAACTAATTGCAACAAAACAGAAAAAACAAGACTTGCTGGGTTCTGAGGATTTGGATTCTGGACTTGCAGTATGGTAAATAATAAGTCATCTTGTATATAAGTAGACCCAAATCAATGGAAAGAGTCAACCAAACCAGCAGTGTTTCTGAGTTCATCCTCCTGGGACTCTCCTCCCAGCCTGAGGACCAGAAGCCACTCTTTATCCTTTTCCTCACCATGTACCTGGTCACCATAACAGGGAACCTGCTCATCATCCTTGCCATCCACTCTGACCCCCAACTCCAGACCCCCATGTATTTCTTCCTGAGTTTCCTGTCCTTCACTGACATTTGCTTTACAACAACCATTGTCCCCAGGATGCTACTGAGCTTCCTGTCAGAGAAGACCATCTCCTATGCTGGGTGTCTGACACAGATGTATTTTATTTATGCTCTGGGCAACACTGACAGCTACCTCCTGGCGGTCATGGCCCTTGACCGCTATGTGGCCATCTGTGACCCCTTCCACTATGTCACCACCATGAACCACCACCGCTGTGTCCTGCTGGTGGCCTTTTCCTGCTCACTTCCTCACCTCCACTCACTCCTACACACACTGCTACTGAATCGTCTCACCTTCTGTGACAACAATGTTATCCATCACTTCCTCTGTGACCTCAGTCCCCTGATGAAATTGTCCTGCTCCTCCACATTTCTCAATGAAATCGTGATAATGTCAGAAGGCTCTGTTGTTTTGGTGACCCCCTTTCTGTGCATCACTTTCTCTTACATACGAATCCTCATCACAGTTCTCAAGATCCCCTCAGCTGCTGGAAAACGCAAAGCCTTCTCCACCTGTGGCTCTCACCTCACTGTGGTAACCCTCTTTTATGGAAGCATCTTCTATGTCTATTTACAGCCCCTGTCCACCTACACTGCCAGGGACCACATAGCAACACTTGTCTACACAGTTCTTACCTCCATGCTGAACCCTTTTATCTATAGCCTGAGAAACAAAGACCTGAAACAGGGCCTGAGGAAGCTGATAGGCAGGAGGAAATCCCAGGCAGCACCCTCTTGACAAACCCACAAGTGGAATCTGCTTCACTTGAATCTAATATCTGCTAGATCTTGGTGAACAACTGAACTGCTAGAGGTTAGTTTTTTTTTAATCCATGTGAGACACGGCTATTGTGGGTGATCACATGCATTGATGACAGCCCACAATTGTCCCCCGCTCTGTTTAAATCATGATACTCTTCCTTACTATTCCTCAACTTCCTCACAAAGATTCATCACATTCTCATCCTCTAAATAATACTTTAAACTAACCATTTCCAACTAATATTTCCTGAAAAAATTGCTGTCCTTTTATTAAGACTTACTCTCCAATACCTTTCACATTTCAGTATATTGCTGAAAACGATTACCTAATTTACAGCTGTTGAATATCTTTGTAAACATTTCAAGGGAGAAAGAATAGAGGGAGAGAGGGAAGGGGAGGAGAGGAATTAAATTTTAGCTAATTTTCTTATGAGGTTTTTTATAATTTCTTATTTTTTTCTTTCATAAAACTTATTCTTGCTTAAAAATTAAATTTTGCCTTTACTCTTATCTTTCTATTCTTTTAAAAAAATTTTAATGTCCATTTATTTTTGAGAGAGAGCAAGTGGGGGAGAGGGAGAGAGAAAGAGAGACACAGAATCTGAAGCAGGCTTCAGGCTCTGAGCTGTCAGCACAGAGACTGACACAAGGCTTAAACTCATGACTGTGAGATCATGACCTGAGTTGAAGTCAGATGCTTAATTGACCGAGCCACCCATGTGCTCCTTATCTTTCTATTCTTGATTATGTTGTTGTGGCCTTATTTCTCTTATATTTCCTCTTATTTTTTTACTATACAACTTAAAAATGGTAATAGCCAGAAAGAACAAGAACCAAGAGTGATTATATGAAAGTTATCCATTCCACAAGGAGGAAGTTGGAACCTCTCTTTCCTCCATCTATCCCTAAACATATATGTTTAAAAATATGTGATTTAATACTTTATTCTAGAAACTCCCACTCTTCGGGTTCTAACCTATGGAAATAGTATCATAAAAGTATATTGGATATTGACATACATTTTTTTCACTGATTTCCAGTTATTACAGATAAAAATTGGCAAAACAGTCGGGGCACCTGGGTGGCTCAGTTGGTTAAGCATCCCACCTTGGCTCAGGTCATTATCTTACTGCTTGTGGGTTCAAGCCCTGCTCAGGCTCTGTGCTGACAGTTCAGAGCCTAGAGCTTGCTTCATATTCTGTGTTTCCCTTTCTCTCTGCTCCTCCCCCACTTGCTCTCTCTCTCTCTCTCTCTCCGAAATATAAATAAAAACATCAATTTTTTTTAATGGCAACAACCTAAAATCTTATCTATGAAGAATGGAGATATTATGATTAGTTACATAGAATGTAAGAATATGCAGCAAGTTGAGGGGCGCCTGGGTGGCTCAGTCAGTTGAGCATCCAACTCTTGATTTTGGCTCAGGTCACAATCCCAGGGTCATGTGATTGAACTCTTGCATCAGGCTCTGTGCTGAGCATGAAGCCTGCTTAAGATTCTCTCTTTCTCCCCCTGCCCTTTGCCCCTCTCCTCTGCTTGCTTTCTCTCTCTCAAAAAGTATTTTTTTAAAAAAGAATATGTAGCAAGTTGAAAGAATCAAATAAATGTTTATTGCTTCCTTGAAAAGCCATTAGGTGGAAAAATAAAGATATAGAACAAGTATAAAAGTATGAATTCATTATGTTTTTAAAGATTGTATAAATATATATGTGGGTATAGTCAGTGCAGTAAGAATGTAAGTGTAGTAGGGGACAGAGAGAATTTCCAATTAATGCACACTTGTAATCTCTAATTCATTTAAATAAATATTGATAGCACATTAAATGTAAACCTATTAATAAATCAGATGGCCAATGCAATGGTGAAGGAATTTCTTTGCAAGGTACCAAAGAGGAGAAACTTTCTATGTGTATGCATATCTGAAACACATCATATTTTGGTTCTGCCACTCGAATTATAATTTGATGGTATATAACATTCTAGAAACCAAAACTTTTGAAAGTTTAAGGATAAACCTGGATTGTCCTACTGCATCAAGTGTTTCCATTGAGAAACAAGAGGTCATTGCAATTTATGTTCCTTTGTGACTCCCTCCCCTAATCACAGTCTATAGATACCCTACACCAAATGTGACCAGGCTGCTACTGCTTAAGCTGTGGGAGAGTGAACTCTGATTCCATGCACTTTACTCCAAATTTCAGCACAGAGGCCTGGTCATTGTCCTCAGAAATTGACAAGCCCAATTTAAATGAAAATAAAAACAACCTAGAACAGCTAATACCTTGAAGAAAAATCACAAAGTTGGAGGAAACACATTACCAAATTTCAAGATTTCTACAAAGCTGACATAATTAATATAGTGCAGTATTTATGTAGTGTAGAATAGATAAATAGATCAAGGTAACAGAATGGAGAACACAGAAATATATACTTATTTATATAATCACTTGACTTTTGACCAAGTGCCAATGCAATTTAGTGGAGAAAGGAGTACCCATTCAATACATTATGCTAGAGCAACTGCATATGCACACAGAAAACAATTAGCCTACTAATTACTGCACACCATACATGAAAATAAATTCAAAGTGGCTCATAGATTTAATATAAGGGCTGAAATTGTTAAATTTTTTTATTCAAAAATAATAGAAAAATATATTTGTGACCTTGACATGAGTGATTTCTCAGTCAAGAAACAAAAGAACTAAACATAAGAGAAAAATTATTGAGTGGATTTCATGAAATTCAAAACTTTTGCTTATCAAAAGTCACCTTAAGAAAGTGAAAATGGAGGGGCACTTGGGTGGCTTAGTCAGTTAAGCGTCTGACTCTTGATTTCTGCTCAGGTCATGATCTCATGGTTTGAGAGTTGTAGCCTGCATCGGGCTCTATGCTGACAGCACAGAGCCTGCCTGAGATGCTCTCTCTCTCTCTCTCTCTCTCTCTCTCTCCCTCTCTCTGCCCCTCCCCAGCTCGCTCTCTCTCTCTCTCTCTCTCTCTCTCAAAATAAATAAATAAACTTAAAAAAAGAAAGTAAAAATGGAAAAAATATTCACACTACATATATCAGACAAAAAAATATCTAAAATATATAAGAACTTAACCAAATCAAAAAGTAAAAGCATAAATTTAATGTTTAAAAGTAGATATAAAAATTGAAAAGACACTTTACAAAAGAAGATATTCAAGTGGCCAATACTGCATGTGAAAGATGCTCAGCATAATTACTTACCAGGTAAATGGAAATTAAAGTCATAATGTGATACCACATAACACTCAAAAGAATGGCTACAATTTAAAAGACAATACACAATTTTTGTAGGATTTGGAACAACCAAAATTCTCATATATTGATAGTGGGAATGTGAAATTATGTAATCACTTTGGAAAACAGTTTGGCAATTCCTAATAAAATTAAATATAAAACAACCCTAAGTCTATGCAAAAAAATCTTGTACAAAATATTCACAGCAGCTTTATTCATAATACAGCAGACTAAAAACAAGTCAAATGTTCATTAACAGGAATTAGATAAACAAATCATTAGTAAAAGGTATACACTTAAGATTTGCACTATTTTACTAGATGTAAACTACATTTCAATTTTAAAAGAAGTTGGATGACCTGGAGATAATGAGAAGAGGCTTTGGGACTATCAGCACCTGTGCACAGGGCAGATTAACACCAGGCAAATATGTGCTTCATCTGAATACAAGGGACAGCATTAGGGAAATATCTTTGAAAATTTGGGACATTCAGAGGTAGGACTGAGAGGGACAGAAATGATGCTACCTATCACCTCACAAAAGTTATCTGCACCTCACAAAATGCCTCTGTGTCCTGTCAATTCAATTGACTTGAGTCCAGGATAACATCTGCACATCCAGTCCAGAAGGAGACATTGCAGCTCAGAATTCAACTTAAATTCCTCTAAACTTGTGCATATTCTTAAAAGAAAAATGAGCCAGATAATGACTTCACCTAGCGGCCCTAAATTAAGAGTGACCATAGGTGATGCCTCCCTCTTTCCTAGTGGAGATTGGCCCAGCATCCTTTGCCTTTCTTCTCCTTCCCAGAAATGAACAAAAGCAGCAGCTCTAGAGAGCCTAATCCCACTACGTGCCGCTAGAGGGCAGTATAGCTGAACCAGCGATGTCTATCCAGTGAAGCCCAGTCTAGGTAAGACAAGTAATGATTAGAATAAGTGAGAGAGACCTGTGGCAGTTGAAAAGAAATAACATAATGGAAAATACTGGCTGGAAAGGGAGTTGTCACTCTTTCCTTAAAAACCACCTCAGTGCATGACAGTAATAGACTTAGCTATTTCTCTCATATGTAGTGTTTAGTCATGGCCAATACTAGAATATGCCCCAGGACTCATTTTCCCAAGGACAGTTGGACCAAAGCCACACTGCCCTTTATACATACAATTTGAAGGGAAGACATCACTCAGTGTTCCTTGATGAGCTTTCTAGATAATAGTAGATTGGAATTATTATTTTAGTGCCATGTTGTTATGTTTATCATTTTGATTCCTGCCTTTGAACCTCACTGGGAATACTGTGACTGTTAGCTAACAACTGCTACATTATGTTTCTTTAACCAGGATGACGCCTTTATTAAAGCAAGTACCTGTATATGAGGGACACACATTGTTGTCATCTGCCAAAATGTTGGAATTTAATTTGCTCTTTTAACTTGCCAGATATAAACATGGATGGAAAACTATACCACCAGGTACTCAAGGAATTACAATGATGTCCAAGAGGTAAATGGTTTTTTTTAAATATTTTGATCTCATATTAAAGCTAAGATTTAAGGACATGAAAAGGAATGGAAGGGAGAACAAGAAAAGAAGAGACCTAAGAATGAGAGGGGAACGTTGACATTACAGAGTTGTCACATATCAATGATGGTTTCACTCTGCAAAGTACCCCCCCTCCAAAAAAAATTGTGGGAAGGCTTTGGGATACTTGAACTTAACTGCACCTGCTATGTGAACATGCTCACCTGGCAATTCCTTGAGGAACATAACACTTTTTTGGTGAATATAGTGTACCTGAATTAATCTTGCACCACAAATATTCATGGCAACAACACTTGTGATCATACAGCATTGACTCTGAGGACTAACAGGTCATTAAGGAGTCAGGAGCTTAATTAAGTGTATGGAGTCAAGAGAAATTACTATCCTGAAGTCTCACTGTTACATTCTAAATGGTCACCAGAGGGAGTTTTCTTCTAGTAAACTGCCTGAACTTGGCATTTGGCCCAGAAATATGATGAAGCAATATTTGAATGGACTGTGCCTTTACTAAACTGACTCAACACCTTGTTTGTCAATAACCGTGGGGAAAAAACACACACCCTCACCCAGGAAGGAACAATTGCCATGTTGACAGCAATAACATCTGATATATTTAAACAGCAGTGGCCAGTTGTGCTACAGGCTCAGACAAGAGGAGGTTCATTTGTGGGAACAGTATGGCCAGCCTAAACCAAGGCAAGATTTTACTGGTAAGGATGGTGTTTACTGACACTTCTAAAAAAGGAATTTGGCTTTCTGCGATACTATTGGTAATTTTGAACAGGTAAAGGATCAACTTTGGATCATCCCCATGGGAGACAAATGGACAGTGCTCCACAATGATACCTACCTAAATCCTAGGTTAATAGAAAACTCATTTTTTGGTGAATGAAGTATAATTATGCCCCAGACCAGATAGAAACTAGAGTTTGCTGAGGAATGATCTTTAGTAATTACACCAGTTACAAGAAATGTATGGTATACAAGAAAATGGTGTTTTTTTTCTGGGAAGGTTAGGAAAGTGGCATTGTTATAATAACTAATGAGGATGTATTAAGCATTATTTAATCTCTCTGTTGCAGCTATTCAGCTTTATATAGTAAAAAATTTTTACATCAATTTATAAAAATGAATGGAAATGGAACATAGATATAAAATATTTTCCAGAATTAAAATATCTTTTAGGGAACCAAACCAAAATTTCCAGTTGATGTAATACCCAGGGAGACTTATTAACCAGGGAAAGAAGTGAATTTACCTCTAGAAAAGTGATACATGTGGGGCACCTGTGTGGCTCAGTCAGTTAAGCATCTGACTTCAGCTCAGGTCATGATCTCATGGTTCATGGGTTTGAGCCCCACATCAGGCTCTGTGCTGACAGCTTGTAATGACTTGCTAAGGGACTCTATAATATTTATCAGGATTTGACAAACTTTTCCATAAAAGGCCAGATAGTAAATACGTTGCAGGTTATACAGTCTCTGTCACTATTCAACCCTGACACTGTAGTGCAAAAGCAGTCACAGACAAAATGTAAGCAAGTGAGTATTCTGTGTTCCAGCAAAATTCCACTACAAAAACAGGTGGTGGGCATAATCTGGCCAGCAGGCCATATAATTCATAACCCCTGATGTATACAGTTAAGTTGAGTTAGACACAAAGTGGAATATATGTTTTATATTTATAAATTAATTTATATCAGTAGTCCAGTTGTTAGAAATTTTTAATATAAGTGCTGTTTATATGCACTGATAGAATATTTCATGGGGGGAAGAAGTTGCAGAACAATACAAATAGCAAGGCTTCATTTGTATGTAAACACGTTTGTGTATAAAGGGAAGAGTTCTATTGAGATTTGAAGGGGAGACTCTTCACTTTCACAAACTAAACTTCTAAATTATTTGAATGAGCATGTACTACTTCTGAAATTTAAAAACAGAGCTACAAAATGAAAGTTCCAGGCTAAAATTATGGTGACCCTGCTTTGGGCACAGAAGTTTGGTGGCCTTGATCATTGTGTTAGAGCAGATTCCAGATTCCTCTCTATGGGAGGATTGGATTTATCAGGGGAATGTTCCAGTCTCACAACCAAGCAGAGGTGAATTAACCTCCTGAGCAAGCAAGGGTCTATTGCCCCACTCCACAGGATGCCAATTGCATTAACTAGAATGTGCAAAGGCCCCTGTCCTCATTAAGCTTCTTAACCTGGCAAGTACATCTCAGTCCTAGCCCAGCATGGCTGACAGACATCACCAGACACAGAGGAGTGAACTTCTGAGCACCTGCTAATCCAGAACTCATCACCACTAACACAACTATCAAAACCTAGTGGAGATTTGGGGTACCTGGGTGGCTTAGTCGGTTGAGCATCTGACTTCAGCTCAGATCATGATCTCACAGTTCAAGGGTTTGAGCCCTGCATCGGGCTCTGTGCTGACAGCTCAGAGCCTGGAGCCTGCTTCAGATTCTGTGTCTCCCTGTCTCTTCCCATCCCCCACTCTCTCTCTCCCTCCCTCTCTCTCTGTCTCTCTGTCTCTCAAAAATAAAACAAACAAACAAACAAAAAAAAAACCTAGTGGAGATAAACGACATTCATGGAGAATGTCCTAAGCACCAGTGCTCTGTGTAGACAGCTCCATTTTAGGTCAAGATCCATGTGAGAATCTAATGAAAACAGTGTATGTCATCCCCAGAAAGAAAAAAAAAGCACATTTCTACATACATAGGAAATGTACACACCATGTTAGAGGGTGCACAGTCTCTTGTAGCCTAACAATGCACTGGGAGAGTCAGGCATGTCTCTACATTAAGAGTAGCTGTCAGGGCAGCTGGGTGGCTCAGTTGGTTGGGCGTCCAACTTCGGCTCAGGTCATGATCTCGCATTGTGAGTTCAAGCCTTGCATTGGGTTCTGTGCTGACAGCTCAGAGCCCGTAGCCTGCTTCAGATTCTGCTTCTCTCTCTGCTTCTCCCCCACTCACGCTTTGTCTCTGTCTCTCAAAAATGAATAAACGTTAAAAAAAAAAAAAAGAATTGCTGTCCTTCAGTAAAGACTAACACTGAGGCAAGCCAGATCATCAGAGAACTGCCTACCTGCCTACACTATGGGCCTCCTAAGGATCACTTTGACTAAATTGGATCCTGGCAGGATGCCCCCAAAGCCTCCACTGATGCAGTTAGAAGAATTTTCTGTTTCCTCTAAGGGTCTTATAGAGAAGGCTTTGTTTGCAGTGCACAGTAATCTCTTCATGAAAACCCACAAGAGACATTTCTCTCAGATCAGAGAGCCAGAATTGGTAATACATCTCCTACAAAACCAATTTGCTTCTATCTCTTAGATGCTGAGAGTCATATACATGACTTTCTTACCCTCTCCACTTTGCTCATTAGCGAACGCAGAGCTAAATGCGTTTCCAGCAAGGGTATCAGAGCTTCCTTCTGATTTTGTGCCCTCCCTCACACTGTCTATCATCTTCCACACTTTGCTTTTTTGTGTCTTGCCCCTCAGCTATTTTTAATTTATTTTCTAATTAGATATTTAGTCGTTAAATGTATTTATTTTCTTGTTTGTTGTATGTGTCTTCTAAACAACTCCATTCTTTTCAGGAGAGGATGAAGTAGGAAGAAAAAAGAAAAAAAAGAAAGTGAAGGAGAGAGCAAACAAGGAAGGGAGCCAGGCATTCGACTAGTTCTTTTTCATGTGACTAGGGTATTTCAGAGGATAACTTTCAGGACCCCCAACATATAGATTAACAGAAAGTCCGGTCCTTCTCCTGAGCATGCTCCCACCTCCTTTGATCTGTACAGAAATTCTTGAGGATGCTTCCCGGCATCCAAAGAGCCATGCCTGCACACTCCTCCTTAACCCAGGAGTCAAAGGTTCTCTTCAGAGGACAGATGACTCCACATCAGCCGGGCCACTACTTCAGCTGAAACTGGAACAAGTCTAAGAGATTTCCCAATGGATAAACCATGTAAAATGTTACTCTGACTTCATACTGGAAATCCAAAACTTAAGAGCCCCTGACATCATCAATACCCCTTGAACCCAATGAACCTGATACTACCTCATAAACCAACATCAGACTCTAATCTACCTTTATCACTTGTCCCTGGACTAGCACAAACACACACATGCTTATGTGTGTGCGCACACCCACCTTTCCACTATCTGAAAACTGTTGCCCCCCTAATTACCTAGACTATCCCCCCTGAAATGAAAATACCAAGTCTCCTCCATTGACATCCCCATCTTCCAAAATACCCACCATTGTTCCGAGTCACACCTATGAGACCTAGCCATGAATCTGCGCAGGCTCGGAGAATATTGCCAACACCAAGTAGGAGGCCCCAGACATTCTCCATCCCCTTGGGCTCTGCTTTGCTTTCTAACCTTGGAGAGGGCACCGAGCAGACTTCCCCAAGGGAATAGCAGATAGAGAGAATATCCTGTTCCCTCAGAGCACAAGCGACCCCAAGGAGGCCCAGTGAAGGAATTAAACCATTACAGGCTGGGAGAGGTCTCTGGACACATTACTCTGGGTAATGGTCTCTTGAAGTGAGGAGTCAGGCTGGAGCTGGGGACGAGAGGTGGGGACAAGTAAGAAATTTGAAGCAGTGTTGGAAAACCTGTTGAGCATGTGGGCTGCTCCTCCCTGTTCTCCTTGGCTTCCTGCAGCAGAGGTGAGGGGATGATCTAAGGAGGCTGGGACCTTTAGCTAAAGTGCAAATTCTGAATAAATTTGCAGACATGGCACGGACACATCTGCATCTGGAGAGAAAACATCTGGACATAGCAAACAACCAGGACTAGAGTTTCCATTCACAGTCCACACCTACCAGGCATGCTTTCCGCGTTGTCCACCATCTGAGAACAGTGAGTTCCAAAGGGTCCATGTCAAAATCATTTTGAGTGTTTTGAAAAGATATCAGTGAATCAGGAAGGGATTACCCGTGTGTCATTGTCAAAATGAGCCCAACGAAGACGAGTGCTATCTATGTGTACAAAAAGGAACAAGCGGTCACCATGACTAAGTCTCCGGTTTTCACATGTTTGGTTAACCTAAGTGCAGAACAGGCAGACTTCCAAAATTTGACCGTGACTGGTCACTTAACTTTATCAAAATATTTTCTTCTGACTTGTAATATAAATCACTAACTTGGGGGGTAGGGGTGCTGACCCCCTGCCAGGCACTGTGCTTTTTACATGTTCACTGAGCCAACAATGCTGTGAGACAGATTCTCCCATTATCTCTACTTTATGAATGGAGAGACTGTGTCACAGAGAGGTTAACTTACTTGCCCTGAACCACTTGCCTGATAAGGACAGGACCCCATATGTAGAAAGTGGGCCAGAGCTATGCCCTTTGTCTCCATGCTGTATGAGCTCTGTAACAGGCAAGGCATTTCCTCTCTTCAGGGAGAAGCGAAGAGACCTGGGTTCCATTCTTGACTCTACCAATTCAAATGGTCATGATAATTAAGGTCCAGCTTCCCAGAAGCCCTCAATTTCCCTCTTCTTGAAAATGAGGGGGTTGGGGGCACCTGGGTGGCTTAGTTGGTTGAGTTTCCAACTTCCACTCAGGTCATGATCTTATGGTTCATGAGTTCAAGCCCCCATTGGGCTCTCTGCTATCAGCACAGAGCCCACTTCAGATTCTTTGTCCCTCTCTCTCTCTTTGCCCCTCCCCCACTCACGCTCTTTCTCTCAAAAATAAACATTTAAAAAATACAAAAAAATAAAATGAGGGGATTGGACTACATGATCTCTAAGAGTTTCTCCCGAACAGATTCCCTATGAGTCTGTTTCAATGCAGGGGTGCCTGGGTGGCTCAGTCAGTTAAGCGTCCAACTCTTGATTTTGGCTCAGGTCATGATCTCACAGTTGTGAGATTGAGCCCCAAGTCCAGCCCTCTCTTTGCAGCTCCCCCTCTCTTTCTCTCTCTCTCTCTCTCTCTCTCTCTCTCTCTCTCTCTCTCTCTCAAAATAAATAAGTAAACATTAAAACAATTAAAGTTGATGCAGTAAGAAATCAAGGGGCACCTTCCAGAAGAGAAGGCTCCTGTCATTCCTGGCTGGTCTCTGCCCCACCAGCAGTGAATTAAGTGGAGTGCCGTTCTTTAGACAGCCACTTGATGTCCTTTGCATTTCTTCCTTACATCTGTTCAGAATCCAAAATGACCATCTAGGCATTCTTTCATTCTGCAAATATTTATCAAGGGACTATTATGTTCCAGGCTGCACGCCAGGGAGGGTGGTGTAACAAAGAACCAGACACGGTCTTCATACTTGGGCAGGTCACAGTCTAGCAGGGAAGACAGTGTTGTAAATACTAAGATTCAGCTCCAGTTCATACTGTGTGTGCAGGAGGAGGTCCAAAAGAATGTGCTACTGGAGGCTAGAGGGTGAGGACCTCCCACTAGCACTAACAGACAGGGAGAATGGATGATTTAGGCAGATGGAATAAGAAATGCTTGAGTCAAGAAGAAGCAAAAAATGCCTTACAGTTGGAGTGTGAAATGGGCGAAGGCTAGGAGGGAGGCAGGAGATGAGCCACAGAGCCCACAGGAGCTACCTCACGGAAGCTCAGTAAGCCACAAGAAGGAATTGGCCTTCAGTCTGTGGGTAATAGGGAGGCTTATGCAGCAGGAAAGTGTCTGTCATGGGTTGAATTGTGTCCCTGAAAAAAGAGACACTGGAGTCCTAATATCCAATACCTCAGAATGTGACCTTATTTGGAGATAGGGTCTTTACAGAGGTAATCAAGTTAAAATGAAGTTATTAGGATGGATCTTAATCCAATATGACTGATGTCATCATGAAAAGGAGACATTTGGACACAGGAACACACATGCATAAGGGAAAACAATGTGAAGAGACCAAGAGAGAAGACCAATATCCACAAACCAAAGAGAGAGGTATGGGACAGACCCCTCACAGCCCCAGAAGGAGCCAACCCTGCCAACAACTTGATGGTGGACTTCTAGCCTCCAGAACTGAGACAAAAGATATTTCCATGGTTTTAAGCCACACGGTTTGTGGTACTTTATTACAGAAGCCCTAGAAAGCTAACCCAGACTTTAGCCTGAAGAGTCAGGTGATCACATTTTTACTATTAAAAGAACACTGTGGCTTCAGTGCAGAGAATGGATGGCGGAGGGGGTGTCAGAGGGGCTGTGGGAACCAAGTACATCATGGGGACAATACTGCAATAATCTGGGCAGGAATGACGATTTTTCACCAGAGTGGGGAGATGAAAAAGGTTGCAAGATTCAAGAGATATTTATGAGGTAAAACATGGGAGATCCCTAGAGAAACAAAGCCCATGCTGATGGGCACTAGACAGAAAAAAAAAAATGGAAAAATGATTGTGATTCCAGCAACACAGTCTTCCTGCATGCTTCTAGCCTCAGCCCCCTCTGTTGTCACAGACAGAAGACCTTCCCTTCCCCCTCTGTATTTGGTCTAGCCCCGCCTCTCCTTCCCAGCCACCAGCTTCTTCTTTATCAGACATTTCCCAGTCACCCCCAAAGTGTTTATTGAGCTTGTGGCTTACAAACTGCTTCCACATGCATCTTCCTCACTTTTCTCTTGAGAACAGGCTTTATTTTGTCTTATGTATGAGGAGAGCGAAACAGAACAGGGAAGGGATTTTGCCAAAGACACATTGTGATTAGTAGGGCCAAAATTCAAACCCACAGCTTCTTTCTCTGCATCCCAAGTTTGTTTTCCTGTGCCCTGCCATAGCTCCATGAACACAGCCCCAGTCAACACTGGATTTGAAGGAGGTCCTGTCTCTAGCAATTACAGTAAAGGACTCCATGCAACATTGATTTTGAAAGTGGATCAGTTACTGGAAAAAGGATGTTAAGGTAGAAAATTTCTACAGTGAAAAATTACACCCCAGCCCATTTGTTTTTGGCGTAAATTTGTTGAAGCTTTGCTAAAGTGTGAGGAGGTAGCGTTTGGTGTTTAAGACCATCCTTGTTGGGATCCAGGCTTTGGCCCTTGTGGGCTGCATGATCTTGAGAAAAGTATTCAACACTTTAACCTCAATTTTCTTATCTGTTAAAAGGGAATGCTGTTGAGAGCCAGCTCAGAGTTGTTTTGAGTAATGTACATATTTAGTTCAGTGCCTTATACATAGCAAAGACTTGATATGTTTTAGGCATACCTGTTATTATTTGCCTTAATTGCATACTCATTAAGATCCTAAAAGCACACAAAAATAGTTCTCTCTTAAAGTCTCACAAACTCAGGTGAAGGGTGGTCAAACAGTGAAAAATCAAAGGCTGAGAGATTTGCCAAGAAACACAGAATAATTGCTTTCAAGAGCATCCCCGAACACCTGACAGACAAGAGGATTTTGGCAGGAAGTAAAGAATTAAATAAGGCAAGTAGAGAAGGGTGAAGTAAAGGTGAGGTGAGGAGGTATTTACTGTCCCCATATTACAGGTGAGGACATCAAGAATCAAAGTTAGGTAATCAGTCCAAGACCACACACCCAGAAAATGAAGGAGCTGATTTCAAAATGTGTGCTCTTAGCAGAGACACCACACTAAGCTCATTGCTTTCCAGTGCACCTGTCACGACACCTGTAGCATTTTATTGTGCTTATTTGTTTAAAAAGTTCTTCTCTACTAGACTATAACCACCTTAAGATTAGGAATCGAGAATGACTCATCTTTGTACTCTCAGTACAAAGTTCAGTCCTAAGCAATTGAGTTCCCAGTGAGCATTTAATGCAACGGTGTTGAATAATTGTGAAGCCATAAATCCCCAGTGTCTAAGAGTGTTCTAATAAATAGGTTCACATATAATAGAGGATTTTTTTGCCAGCTTTTAATGAAATGTTGTCTCTGAAATTTTGACTATAAACACTGTGCGCCTATGTCAGCATTCATATTTACCTGTTTCACTTAGGTATTTGGGGTTTTTTGTCGTCGTTTATTTACTTTGTTTTGTTTGCAAGGAGGATAGAGAGATGAGCCTCAACCTGACATATCTGAATAAGCATTTATGGGGAGCTAGAGAAACATGCATCACTGAGGTCCACCAAGGATTGTTTCTGAAAGGAAATCCTTTCTCTGATGTCCCTGCATTTAACACAGGTTAAACTTTTGTATTGTTCAACTCCTTTTTGTGGAAGGGAAGGAAGACAGAATCATGGGCAATTTATAGGAATTCTTGGGGAGACAGAATTGGAACTTGTTGAATTGAAAGTTCTGGAATTTTCCATATTCACTGGTACATGCAGGATTATGGAGAGGGTCAATCAAACCGTCAGTGTCTCTGAGTTCATCCTCCTGGGACTGTCCTCCCGGCCTGAGGACCAGAAGCCACTTTTTGCCCTGTTCTTCATCATGTACATGGTCACTCTGGTAGGAAATCTGCTCATCATCCTGGCCATCCGCTCTGACACTCAACTCCAGACACCTATGTATTTTTTCCTCAGCATCTTATCCTTCATTGATGTTTGCTACACAACAACCATCATTCCCAAGATGCTGGTGAACTTCCTGTCAGAGAAGAAGTCCATCTCCTACGCTGAGTGTATGACCCAGATGTATTTCTTCTTGGCTTTTGCCAACACAGAAAGTTATCTCCTGGCTGCCATGGCCATTGACCGCTTTGTGGCCATCTGTGACCCATTCCACTATGTCACCACCATGAGCCACCGCCGCTGCGTCCTGCTGCTGGCCTTCTCCTGCTCCATCTCTGACCTCCATTCCCTGTTACTAGTTCTTCTGATAAACCGTCTCACCTTCTGTGACTCCAATGTTATCCCCCACTTCCTCTGTGACATCAACCCTCTGCTGAAATTGTCCTGCTCCCCCACATTTGTCAATGAAATTGTAATTAACACAGAAGGATTGATAACCCTGGTGACCCCCTTTATGTGTGTTGTCATCTCTTATGTCCGGATCCTCATTGCTGTTCTTAAGATCCCTTCAGCTGCGGGGAAGCGTAAAGCTTTCTCTACCTGTGGCTCCCACCTCACCATGGTGACCCTCTTTTATGGAAGCATTATTTATGTTTATTTCCGACCCCTGTCTAGCTATACCATCAAGGACAGGGTGGCAACAGTCATCTATACAGTTCTGTCCTCCATGCTGAACCCTTTTATCTATAGTCTGAGGAACAAAGACATGAAGCAAGGCCTGAGGAAGCTGATGGGCAGGAGGTCCCAGGCAGCACTTTCGTGAGCACACTAAGAAGCAGGTCTTCTTTGAGCCTTCATTTCTGCTGATTCCTGGTCTACATACCAAGTTGCTAGAAGTTAGCATATCTAAACTGAGTGTTCGTGGGAAATTGTATAAGTGACCAGACTAGAATATTATATACCAAGTCTCATATATTCATAATATTTTATATTTATCTTACAGTATAATAATAATAATAATAATATATCTTATCATATACCCACCAATCAAAGCCACCTCATTAGGGCCACCTAACTGACCCAGGGTCTTTGCACCCATTTCTCATTCTCTTACTCCCATTCCCTTTTCCTATCCACTCCTTCCAAGTGCAACTAAAAATTTCTCACTAATTTTTCTTGACTAGATTTCTCCTTGTCAATAACTCTGAATTCCCAGGGTGCCTGAGTGGCTCAGTCAGTTAAGCATCTGACTTGATCTCGGCTCAGGTCATGATCTCACCATTTGTGAGATCGAGCCCTGTGTCAGGCTCTGTGCTCACAGTTTGGAGCCTGCTTGGGATTCTCTCTCTCTCTCTCTCTCTCTCTCTCTCTCTCTCTCTCTCTTTCTGTGTGTGTGTGTTTGTGTGTGTGTCTGTATATCTCAAAATAAATAAATATTTAACAAAAAAAACCTGAGCTCCCAGTATCCTTATGTAATTTAAGAAACATCTTCAATTGGATATGGTACATACATACAATGGAATATTACTCAGCCATAAAAAAGAATGAACTCTTGCCATTTGCAATGATGTGGATGCAGCTAGATAGTATAATGCTAAGTGAAAGAAGTCAGTCAGAGAAAGATACCATATGATTTCACTCATAGGTGGAATTTAAGAAACACAACAAACAAGCAAAAAGAAAAATAGAAAAAGAGAGAAAGACAAACCAAGAAACAGACTTTTAACTATAGAGAACAAACTGATGGTTACAAGAGGGGGGTTGGTGGGGAATGGGTTAAATAGGTGATGGGGACTAAGGAGTGCTCTTGTGATGAATCACTATGGAAGTGCTGAATCACTATGTTGTACACCTGAAACAAATATTACACTGTATGTTAACTGGAATTTAAATAAAAACTTAAAAAAAGAAACGTCTTCAATTAGTTATTCAATTTTCAGCAATTTCAACGTCCCTGAAATTACTTAAGGTGATATTGTGTGTGTGCATTTTGTCTTCCCTGTAAGATTAGGAACTCCCCAACAGCAGAGACAGTTTTTGCATGCAAGACAGAGAATATATAATGTCTCCTCCTTTTTTGGAATCTCTCTTGGCAGTGTCTTGGGTCCTGAACACAGTATAGAATCAAGAGTTGGCCCTCAGGACCTGGTTGACTTAACAACTTAGGTCCAATGTTCCATGTGACCAGCCACGTGCAATGGAACTGACATTTACTTTTTTGTGTCTTCCCTGGCTTCCTTCCCTTTGTTCCTCTGACAGCTTTTGGTCCATGGCCTCTTCTGAGCATCTTTTTGGTGTCATTCACCCTGGAAGTATCTATATTTCTGACATCATTACTATCTATTGATCTATTTTCTAAGGTGAGAAAAATATTTCTCTGTAATGAGGTTTACCCCGAGTAGCTTTTGAAGACAGAACTAGACACAATATTTGTAAGACTGGGGAAAGTAATTCCTAACACACTATAAGGAAAGAAACTCAAATGTCAGAGTTATTGAAAGGTGACATCCACCCTCACTGGAGAAGGGTAGTACAAAGCCGTTTTATATATCAGACTGGAATTGAGCTAGATGATATTCAAGGTCACTTCCAATTCATAGAAATAATTTAATATTAAAGAGTTTCAAATTCCTCATGTTCGCAACTGGCAACAGTAATATTTTATAATAAAGTATATGTCCAAGTAAGGCTGACTCTAGAGAATGTCCTAGATTTAGACATTTTGTTATAATTTTATTAGGCAATAGAGATTAAAAGAAATATCAGTCTCAATTACCTTGGGAAGATATTTTTCCAGTGGCAAGAAATGAAAATTCAGAATGAGATGGAAAATTTTATATTATAAGTGAACATCTAAGAGTAAAAAGTTTAAGTAAGCATCATTGTCTGATGGGAATACTGCTTTCCTGGTCTCAATCTTTTCCTCCATGAGAAGAGGATTTAGTTAAGGCACTCATTTTTTTCCCACCCTGTTTCAGTTTCTATCCCAGGGAATATGAGTGTCTTATCTGATTGGTAAATGTGAGAAACACATATTTGGCATGTATCAAAGCAAAACTGGCACCAGGCAAAGTGAAACAGGCAAGGAAGACCTTTTTTGATTTATTTAAATTCAAGTTAGTCAACATATGGTGTAGTATTGGTTTCATGAGTAGAAACCAGTGATCCATCACTTACATACAACACCCAGTGCTCATCCCAACAAGTGCCCTGCTTAATGCCCATCACCCATTTAGCCCATTCCCCCACCCACCTCCCTTCCAGCAACCTTCAGTTTGCTCTTTTTAAGAGTCTCTAATTGTTTGCCTCCCTTTCTGTTTTTATCTTATTTTTCCTGCCCTTCCTCTATGTTCATCTGTTGTGTTTCTTAAATTCCACATATGAGTGAAATAATACGGTATTTGTCTTTCTCTGACTTATTTCACTTAGCATAATACATTCTAGTTCCATCCACATTGTTACAAATGGCAAAATTTAATTCTTCTTGATATTGAGTGATATTCCATTATATATATACACATACATACATATGTACATACATACATATATACACATCTTCTTTATCCATTCATCAGTCAATGGACATTTGGGCTCTTTCCATAATTTGGCTATTGTTGATAACACTGCTATAAACATTGGTGTGCATATTCCCCTTCAAATCAGCATTTTTTTATCCTTTGGATAAGTACCTAGTAGTGCAATTTCTGGGGCATAGGCTAATTCTATTTTTAATTTTTTCAGGAACCTCCATACTGTTTTCTAGAGTGGCTGCACCAGTTTGCATTCCCACCAACAGTGAAAAGGGCTCCCCTTTCTCCATATCCTTGCCAACATCTGTTGTATCCTGAGTTATTAATTTTAGCCATTCTGACAGGTGTGAGGTGGTATCTCATTGTGGTTTTAATTTGTATTTCTCTGATGATGAGTGATGTTGAGCATCTTTTCATGTGTCTGTTGGCCATCTGGATGTCTTCTTTGGAAAAGTGTCTATTCATGTCTCTGGTCCATTTCTTCACTGGATTATTTATTTGGAGGATGTTGTGTTTGATAAGTTCTTTATAGATTTTAAATACTAACGCTTTATCCAATATGTTATTAGCAAATATATTCTCCCATTCTGTCGGTTGCCTTTTAGTTTTATTGATTGTTTCCTTCTCTGTGCAGAAGCTTTTTATCTTAATGATGTCCCAATTATTCATTTTTGTTTTTATTTCCCTTGCCTCCAGAGACATGTCTAATAAGAAGTTGCTGCAACCAAGGTCAAAGAAGTTGATCCCTGTTTTCTTCTGTAGGATTTTGATGGTTTCTTGTCTCACATTTAGGTCTTTCATCCATTTTGAATTTATTTTTGTGTATGGTATAAGAAAGTGGTTCAGTTTCATTCTTTCCCAGCACCATCTGCTGAAGAGACTGCGTTTTTCCATTGGATATTCTCTCCTGCTTTGTAGAAGATGAGTTGGCCATATATTTGTGGGTCTATTTCTGGGTTCTCAATTCTGTTTCATTGATCTATGTGTGTGTTTTTTTCTCAGTACCATACTCTCTTTATAATTACAGCTTTGTAATACAGCTTGAAGTGCGGGGTTGTGATGCTTCCAGCTTTGGTTCTCTTTTTCAACATTACTTTGGCTATTCAGGGTCATTTGTGGTTCCATACAAACTTTAGGATTGTTTGTTCTAGCTCTGTGAAGAATGCTGGTGTTATTTTGATAGGGATTGCATTAAATGTGTAGATTGCTTTGGATAGTATAGACATTTTAACAATGTTTATTCTTCCAGTCCAAATAAAGGAAGACTTTATTTAAAACTCTCAAAATAGGGAGAAAGAACAGAATTCAGTCTGAAAGAAAGGGTTTGTAAGCCCTGGGCTGAGCCAGAGGAAAAGTACCAGAGGACATTAGGGGAGTCATACACCATCTGTGTTTGCTAATTGGCTTTATGCAAAGGGAAAATAAACTTCCTGTTTCTTGGTGATAGAAGGCAATTTTGCAACTTGGAGCAAGGCACCCACAGACATTGGGAGATGGGGCACTATCTCATGTGAAATGATTACATTTCAAAGAGTTAGCTCCAGATCCTTGAGAAAGATAAGCCTAGGTTGAGAAACTGGCAAGAAGTTTTTTAAAAGATTTGTATCTCAAAGAGGTAGAGAAAGAATTCACAGTTACAAGTTTTCTAATAAAA
Organism: Felis catus; assembly: GCF_018350175.1. NCBI lineage: Eukaryota > Metazoa > Chordata > Mammalia > Carnivora > Felidae > Felis > Felis catus. Next base: position 81,341,431 of record NC_058380.1, on the reverse strand, counting down.
GGAATGTTGGGGTCCCAGATTCAGGAAGAAGGCCACCATTTAATGCAAGCTGAGGGGAACTGTTAAGGTCATCTTGGTCATCTGCTTGGCTCAGTCCTCACCTGCAGTGGGAAGAAATTCTCTGCATCTCTGAGCCTGTGGAGAAGACAGCCTCATTTTCCCTCCTTTGACTTTCCCTCCTTTGACTAAACCACAACCTTTGTCCATATAAAGGTGGCCTCTCTCTGCCACCTTATTGTCCTGTTTCTCAGGCCTCCTAAGAGTACCCCATAATCACAACTAGTTTCAGAGAGCTTCTTGCAAATTGTTCTTGGACAGAAACATACTTTTCCCAAGCCTGTTTCTCAAAAATAAATAAACATTTAAAAAATAAAAAAAAAAAAAACTAAAGAGCAGGAATTTAGAGCAAAGGAAGAGAAAAGACAAGTGGCCCAATTGGTCCTTTTATCAAAATCAACCAAGGGACACCTGAGTGGCTCAGCTGGTTAAGTGTCCAACTTCGACTCATGATGTCACAGTTCGTGGGTTTGAGCCCTGCATCGGGCTCTGTGCTGACAGCTCAGAGCCTGGAGCCTGCTTCAGATTCTGTGTATCCCTCTCTCTCTGCCCCTCCCCCACTTACACTCTGTCTCTCTCTCTCTCAAAAATGAATAAACATTTAAATTTTTTTTAAAAAAGGAAAGAAAAGAAAGAAAATTTTTTAAAATTTTTTAAAATTTTAAAATTTTTAAAAATTTTTTAAAAATTTTTAAAAAATCAACCAAGACTTCTAAAACAAAGGAGCCTCACAGTCAGGGGAGATGACCCTTCTCTTTATCTGGTTGTGTGGCTCACAGTGTGTTTGTCTGAAGTGGATCTTTCTTTGAAATGGATGTCATGGCGATCCAACCTTAAGTCAGGCACTTGAACAAAAAATGAAAAAAAAACAACTGTCAGGGTTTACACTACACTGCCTCAAGGGACTTTTCAAAGCCCACAACCCAGACTATGAACTTTCTAGGCTGTTTATTTAGAACTCTATTTCAATTCTAGAATATTCATTTTGGCATGAGGCTCTGATAATTTACTAAATTTCTGGTCATGTGTTCATATATGTTTTAAAATTTCTAATGTATTTTGAAACTTGTAGTTGTTTAGGAACTTGGTGTTACAGGCTATCTTTGGAGAGTTCTCTATACTAGTCATTAATCCTTCCTTCAGAACTATAAAAACTGATTCTAGATGGCTAAGCACACTGGGGGTGTGGAGCTAGACACAGGTAAGGGGAACACCTCCTTCTGTGGGTCTTGAGAGCCACTTTGGCTCTGACCCTGAGGCAGGAAAAGGCCTCTGTCTCAGGGATGGGGTGTGAAATATCTTTGTCCGCTGTTAAGACAGGAAGTCACTGGCCTGGTAAGAGTTCCTAGAGAAATTTGGGGCCTGTGCTGTACTTTTAAGGTGGACTCTGTGGTATAATTCTCTTTTAGTACTTCTGAATCTTTAGTAATATCATAATAGGTGATCCTTTTCTTTACTGTGCTCTGGCCACCTAGGAAAGATTCCAGAATGTAGCTGTGGATATGGAGCAGGGAGTTTCCTTCCTCTGGCCAGTCTGGGAGGTACCAGCAAAACCTCTATTCAGATGCATCAAAGCAACAAGCCCACAAGGGTTAGCCTCATGACATGGAGGCTTAAGCAAAATACCATGTCCTTTTCCATGGGGCAGTTCCCGGGGAAACTCTCAGAAAGATCTGGAAAACATAGCCTTCAGGGTCCCATCCCAGACTAGTTGACCAGCATCACCAGAAAGAGGCTCAGGGGATTTGAACATGCTCCTCAGATTATCTGAGGCAACAGACTCCGTACTCTGTTGTGCAACAGCATTTAGGAATGACCATTCCTTTTAGGAATGACCACTCCATTTAGGAATGACCACTCCATGCCAGGATGTGTACAGCTGCATGCTCCAGGGGAGAGACTCTGTAAGACACAGGAAGACATAGGAAATAGAACGTGCCAAAGCTCAACAACTTTAACTCCACCCTAATTGCCCCAACAGGCCCCTGACTGGTATTACAACGTATCAGTAGACTTGGGTACACATATCAGCACCCTGCTGACATTTCCAGTTCCTTCTCCCACTTCCCTTCCCAAACCTACTGGCTCCATCATGATTCCTCTTCTTTATCTCTGCCCAACTTCCACTGGGGCCATTCATTTGAAGCGCAAAATGTCCAAAAACCACACTCTATTATGCCCTGAAGGAAGATGGGACTTTATAGAGACCATGGCCCATCAGAAAAGTCAAATTACATTTAATAGCCACTCTTAAAAGGAAGAAAAATTTATAATTCATTTTGGAAAGATTTTTACAAAAAGGTGGTTGATGCTCACCCTCAAGAATAATTAGGAAAACACAAATCAAAACGATAGCGAGATGATACTTCACATACAACAGATTGGCAAGGAAAAAAAATATTTCTGGAAATTATGAGTGTTGGCAAGTGTAGGGGACAATGATGGACTTTGACAATGCCCATATGAGGATAATTTAGCTAAGTTACTTTGGAGAACAATTTGACATGTTTTCTCCATACTAAAATTGAATGTGTACGTACCAGTGAAACACTAATTTGAGCTGTGATTACAACAGAATAGTTTCACTGCCCTCAAAGTGCTCTGTATTTCACCTGTTCATCTCCCCCCTTCACCAAACAAACAAACAAACAAAACCTGGCAACCACTGATCTTTTGAACTGTCTCTATAGTTTGCCTTTTCCAGAATGTCATATAATTATAATCATAGAGTATGCAGCCTTTTCAAACTGGCTTCTTTCCCCTAGCAATATGCATGTAAGTTTCCTCTAGGGCTCCTCTGTCTCTTTTCATGACTTGATAGTTCATTTCTTTCCATTGTTCAGTAATAGTCCATTGTATGCATGTACCACAGTTTGTTTATCTACTCAAGTATTGTCAGTTTCCATTTGGGGCAATTATTAATAAAGCTGCTGTAAACATTCATGTGTATGAAGCTTTTGTTTTAAATTGTCAAAAACTGGAAATAACTAAGCTATCCATCAGCAGACAAATGGATATAAAAATTGTGGTATATTGGGGCGCTTGGATGGTTCAGTCGGTTGAGCATCCAACTTTGGCTCAGGTCATCATCTCGCGGTTCATGAGTTTGAGGCCTGCATTGGTCTGTGTGTTGACAGCTCAGAGCCTGGATCATGCTTCTGATTCTGTGTCTCCCTCTCTCTCTCTGCCCCTCCCGTGCTCACACTCAGCCTCTATCTCTCTCAAAAATAAATAAATATTAAAAAAATTTAATTGTTGTATATCCATTTATATAAAATATTCAGGATCTTATCTTACTATGATTATTAATGGGATCATTTGTTCCACTTAAATCCATACACTTAGTGTACAATGTGAGGCAGTGTTTCAAGCCCGTATATAGCAAGTAGCCTGAAATTTATTGAAACCAAGTTAGCCTTGCTTGGTAAAGCTGGAGGTGAGTCACCTAGCTATTGGCCTCTATGAATTAATACACCAAGCTCATACTTCAAATAACACAGCGACTGAATTCTTATATCCTCCCAAAATTCATATGTTGAAACCCTATTCCCCCATGTGATGGTGTTTGGAGGTGGAGCCTTAGGAGGTGATTAGGTCACAAGGGTGAAGCCCTCTTGAATGAGATTAGTGCCCTTATAAAAGAGAGTCCAGAGAGCTCCCTTGCGCCTTCTACCACGTGGGAACACAACAAAGAGACAGCCATCTATCTATGAACCAGAAAGCCAGCCTTCACCAGACACCAAATCTTCAGGGACCTTGATCTTAAACTTCCCAGCCTCCAAAACTATTTGGAGCTGTTTAAGCTGTTTAAGCCACCCAGTCTATGGGATTTTTGTTATCGCAGCCCAGATGGACTAAAACAGGTAATTATCTCTACAATCTATTCATGTACAATGTTTCTGTCAAGGCTGAAAAGCTGAGAGAGAGACCTGCTGCATGCACTTGAAAACTTCAAGATCAATGGAAACTTCCTCATGGACCAATAATGGGTATAGACTGATATCTGAAAAGCACTGGTATGGAATACACTGGAACCTGAGAGGTAGTTCAAAATTTAAGTAGTCTAAGGTAGACATTTTATTTGGGTCCTTGAGTGTATTCAATGGATGCTACCTCAGCTCACCTGGAAGCAGATGTCTGATGGCATTCTTTTGTAAGCACGAGTCCTTGTTAGGTCCCTCAGCTTTATAAAGGGATAACAAAACGAATAACTATTATTTATTGAACACTTATCATGTACTAGTTATTATGTTAAATACTTTACATGTATTATCCTACTTAATTTCCACAGAACCCAAGAAGATGGGTACTAATATTATCTCCTCTCTACATGTGAGGACCCTGACACTTGCTTATGGCCCCAGTTAGAGAGTGGCTTTGTAATATCAGACTCCAAACCCAGCTCTCAGTACTACAGTGTGTTACTTGATTGCCAACTCTGAATAGGACTCATGTGTACTCAAGTAATAATAAACACCAGCCAAAGCTCAGGCGACAACCAAGGGACTTGGTGTTTATATCAAAATTCTAAAGGAAAATCATTTAGAGAAGATAGTCTAAAGGACATGCAACCCATCCATACTTCCCTACAAATCTAAAATCCAACATCTTGCCAGCCCAGATCACTGCAGACCTGAACATCTAGATGGTATTATTACTGCCTCCAAATTACTGCCTATGTAAATTTTTATGTACCAGTGTAATTGCCAAAAGCCTATTTTGAAGCTGATTGAAAGAAAGCCCATGAAATGTGTCTGTTCTTAGAATACACATGATAGTATTTCACCAAAGCAACTGGCTTATTTTTATCTTTGGCTACTGTGAACTCTGTGACTGACTGGAAAGCTTGGAACCAAATACGAGGCCCACCCCTAACAAGAGTCATTGCACTCTGTGTTTTCAGTCATCCCTGGCCCAATTTTAGGTTCCCACCCTTGTTTTTACCTTCTTCGATTGCATCTAACTTCATTTTCAGTTTATCCTGTCTTGTATTTTATATATTTTCCTAAGCTGTCTTATGCTCTTCAGAAAGAAGACTTGGTATAAATAATAAATAACTTTAAGTCAGAGAAGGAAATCTACTAAGACATAGAAACAATAGTTTTCTCTGGGTAGTGAAAGTATAGATTTTTAAACTTTGTTTCTTCATAAAAGGTCCCAATTCTGATCATAAGCATTATTTCATATATATATATATACACAAAAAATGTAGGATTATATTTATTTTTAGTTTTTTGTTTTTGATATTGATAAAAGTGTAGTCCATTTATGGAGGTTGAAGGTGAAGATGGAGACATTTGAAAGGAAAAGAACAAAGATAGTTAACTTTTTGTGTCAACTTGGCTGAGCCCTGATAACCAGATATTTAGTCAAACTTTGTTATGAATGTTTCTGTGAAGATATTTTTTGATGAGATTAACATACTTTATTTATTTGTTTGTTTGTTTGTTTGTTTTTAATGTTTATTTATTCTTGAGAGACATAGCATGAGCAGGGGAGGGGCAGAGAGAGAGGGAGACGCAGAATCTGAAGCAGGTTCCAAGCTCCTAGCTGTCAGCACAGAGCCTGACAAAGGGCTCAAAGTCTTGAACCACAAGATCATATCCTGAAGTCAGACACTTAACTGACTGAACCACCCAGGTGCCCCTGGATGAGATTAACATTTAAATCAGTGGATTTGGGCAAGAGGGGCAAGATGGTGGAGCAGTATGAAAGTTTTCTTCTTCTATCATCCCTGAAATGCAGCTAGATCAGCACCAAACCATTTTGCACACCTAGAAAATTGATCTGAAGATTAACACAACAATCTGCATAAATTGAGCCAAAGAACTTAGGAGGTTTGTGGCATGGAGAGGTGAACTGGGGGAGAGAGAAGCCACGGAGGTTAGAGAGCTGTTTTTCCTTGCAGAGAGAGGATGGAGACAGGGGGGAAATATATGAAAAGCACTCCCTCCAAAAGCAGCTGGAGAGAAAGTGAGAGTGGAAACACCCATAAGGGACTGAACAAGAAACAAAGGAGAAGGTTGCAATACCACTAGGACTCTATAAACAGGGGGCCACAGAGATGGAAACTCCATAGCTTATTATCTGGCAGAGCTCTGGTGGGAAGGTCAAATCCCTAGGAACAGAGAGGTCCAAGGGGTCCTTGGGCCATATGGGAAGAGGCAATTCCCCTGCTGAGAGGACATTTGGTAGAGGTCATGTGGCTTCCCCACAGGCAAAGGTCCCAGGGAACTGTGGAGAACAGCCACATTTGTTGGTGTTGGAACAAGGATGTTAGGAGGCGGTGAAGCCTGGTGCCAGATGAGTGCTGTGATTTGCTGTAGTCCCTGAAATGCTGCTGTTGCACAATCACGCAAACTTTTTCGGGGGGGGGCAACCAGCCACAGGCTCTGGGCCTCTGCAGCAGCATGGTAGCCATTCCCAGGGGCAGGCCAGCACCCAGACATTCCTTAGAAGGCCCTCCCCCAAAGGGTCAGAGCAGGTCCAAGCTGCAGGGCCCTCAGAAGTGAGGGGTTTGGAAACACAGCCCCATCTGAGATAAAATTCAGGAGGGAGGTGCTGCCTAGCAGGCTGATAGCTTGGTTGCAGGCACTACAGAGGCAGGGAGTGGATGGAAGCCAGAGACAAAGGAGAGTGCTTGACTGATGGTAGGTGAGAGCACAGAGTTCTGATGCTAGAGACTGGAAGCTGGGTGACACCATTTTCACCTCCTCCAGACATGCACCTACCCCTGCATACACTCCACAACAATCCACCCCACTAAGCAGCACCATCTAGTGGAGAACAAAGCTGTTACACCAAGCCCCATCCAACTGCGCCAACCAAGCTCTAGAGGACCACCAGAAGTCTCTCTGCCTGCTTAGTTTATGGACTATAAAGTTCTTCATAGTTTGACTTCTAGGGGAAACTAGACATAATTTCATTCGCATTTCATTCTGTGTTGGTCCATATATTCAATTTTTTTCTTTTTATTTTCTTATTCTTGAGTACAGAAAGAGAAAAAAATATTTTTATTTTCCTTTTTTAAAATATAATTTTTGGTCAAGTTGGCTAACATAGTGTGTACAGTGTGCTCTTTGTTTGGGGGTAGATTCCCGTGATTCATTGCTTACATACAACACCCAGTACTCATCCCAACAAGTTCCCTCCTCAATGCCCATCACCCATTTTTCCCTCTCCCCCATCCCCTCATCCACCCTCAGTTTTTTCTCTGTATTCAAGAGTCGCTTATGGTTTGCCTCCTTCCCTCTCTGCTTGTAACTATTTTTTCCCCTTCCCTTCTCCCATGATCTTTTGTTAAGTTCCTTAAGTTCTACATATGAGTGAAAACATATGATCTGTCTTTCTCTGACTGACTTATTTCACTTAGCATAATACCCTCCAGTTCCATCCATGTTGCTGCAAATAGCATGATTTCATACTTTCTCATTGCCAAGTAGTATTCCATTGTGTATATAAACTACATCTTCTTTATCCATTCATCAGTTGATGGACATTTGGGCTCTTTCCATACTTTAGCTATTGTTGATAGTGCTGCTATAAACATGGGGTGCATGTGTCCCTTCGAAACAGCACACCTGTATCCCTTGGATAAATGCCTAGTAGTGCAATTGCTGTGTCGTAGGATAGTTCTATTTTTAGTTTTTTGAGGAACCTCCATACTGTTTTCCAGAGTGGTTGCACCAGCTTGCATTCCCACTGTTTTTATTTTTTTATTTTGATAGCATTGATTTCTGTTCTAATCTTTATTCTTTCCCATTTTCTGCTGGTTTTAGGTTTTATTTGCTGTTCTTTTTCCAGATTTTTAAGGTGTAATGTTAGGTTGTGTACCTGAGACATTTATTCCTTCTTTAGGAAGGCCTGGGTTGCTATATACTTCCCTCTTATGACGGCCTTTGCTGCGTCCCAGAGATTTTGGGCTGTGGTGTCATCATTTTCAATGGCTTACATGTAGTTTTTAATTTCCCCTTTAACTTCTTGGTTGGCCCATTCATTCCTTAGTATGTTTTTTAGTCTCCAAGTATTTGTTGTCTTTCCAAATTTTTTCTTGTGGTTGGTTTCAAGTTTCATAGTGTTATGGTATGAAAATATGCACGGTATGATCTTGATCTTTTTGTACTTGTTGAGGGCTGATTTGTGACCAGTATGTGATCTATTCTGGAGAATATTCCATGTGCACTCAAGAAGAATCTGTATTCTGCTGCTTTAGGATGAATGTTCTGAATATATCTGTTAAGTCCATGTGGTCCAGTGTATCATTCAGAGCCACTATTTCCTTGTTGATTTTCTGCTTAGATGATCTGTCCATTGTTGTAAGTGGATGTTGAAATCACTTACAATGAGTTTCTTATGTTTGGGATTAATTGATTTACATGTGGGTGTTCCACATTGGGTGCATAAATGTTTACAATTGTTAGGTCTTCTTGGTGGATAGAGCACTTAATTATGATATAATGTCCTTCTTCATCTCTTGTTACAGTCTTTATTTTAAAATCTAGATTGTCTGGGGGCGCCTGGGTGGCGCAGTCGGTTAAGCGTCCGACTTCAGCCAGGTCACGATCTCGCGGTCCGTGAGTTCGAGCCCCGCGTCAGGCTCTGGGCTGATGGCTCAGAGCCTGGAGCCTGTTTCCGATTCTGTGTCTCCCTCTCTCTCTGCCCCTCCCCCATTCATGCTCTGTCTCTCTCTGTCCCAAAAATAAATAAAAACGTTGAAAAAAAATTTTTAAAAAAATCTAGATTGTCTGATATAAGTATGGCTACTCTGGCTTTCTTTTGGTGCCCATTAGCATGATAGATGGTTCTTCATCTCCTTACTTCCACTCTGAAGGTGTCTTTATCTAAAATGGGTCTCTTGTAGGGGTGCCTGGGTAGTTCAGTTGGTTGAGCATATGACTTCAGCTCAGGTCATGATCTCATAGTCTGTGGGTTCGAGCCCCACATCAGGCTCGCTCTGTGCTCACAGCACAGACTAAAGTCTGCTTCAGATTCTGTGTCTCTCTCTCCCTTTCTGCCCCTCCCCTGCTCACCTGTCTCTCTCTCTCAAAAATAAATAAACATTAAAAAAATAAAAATAAATAAAATGGGTCTCTTGTAACAGCATAGAGATGGATCTTATTTTATTATCTATTCTGTTACCCTATGTCTTTTGACTGGAGCATTTAGTCCATTGACATTTAGAGTGAGTACTGAAAGATATGAATTTATTGCCATTGTGTTGCCGGTAGAGTTGGAGTTTCTGGTGGTGTTCTCTGGTCCCTTCTAGTCCTTGTTGCTTTTGGCCTTTTTTGTTCTGTTTCATCTTTTCTCCCCTCAAAGAGTCCCCCTTAAAATTTCTTGCAGGGCTGGTTTAGTGGTCATAAACTCCATTAGTGTTTATTTATCTGGAGGAACTTTTTACCTCTCTTTCTATTTAGAATGACAGCCTTGCTGGATAACGAATTCTTGGCTGCATATATTTCAGATTCAGCACATTGAATATATCCTGCCACTCCTTTCTGGCCTGCCAAGTTTTTGTGCATAGGTCTGCTGTGAACCTGATCTGTCTTCCCTTGTAGGTTAAGGGCTTTTTTCCCCTTTCTGCTTTCATAATTCTTTCCTTGTCGGTGTATTTTGTGAATTAGACTATGATATGCCTTGTTGATAGTCAGTTTTTGTTGAATATAATGGGATTTCTCTGAGCTTCCTGCATTTTGATGTCTGTGTCTTTCCCCAGGTTAGGAAAGTTTTCTTCTATGATTTGCTCACATAAACCTTCTACCTCTTTTACCTCTCTTCATCTTCTGGGACCCCGATGATTTGGATGTTATTCCTTTTTAATGAGGAATTAAAAGTTCTCTAATTCTTACATCGTGTTCTTTTGCCTTAGTTTCCCTCTTTTTTTTCTGCTTCATTATTCCCCATAAGTTTGTCTTCTATATGGCTGATTCACTGCTCTGCTTCATCCATCTCTGCTGCCATGGCATCCATTCAAGATTCCATCTCAGTTATAGCATTTTTAATTTCATCCTGACTAGATTTTACTTCTTTTATCTCCTCAGGGATTCTATGCTTTTTTCAACCCCTGCCAACATTCTTATGATGGTTCTAAATTCTGGCTCAGATATCTTGCTTATAACTGTGTTGATTAAGTCCCTGGCTGTCATTTCTTCCTCTTCTTTCTTTTGGGGTGAATTCCTTCATTTGGTCACTTTGGAGGAAGAAAAAGAATTAAAAACATAATTAAAAATTAAAAATTAAAAACAACACAAAAATCAAATAAAAAATGCTAGATCCTAGATGCGTTTTTGTCTGGTTGTTGGAAGAAGCTTGATAGAATATAGAAAAAAGGGAAACAAAAGAAAAGAAAAAAAAGGAAAAAAACTAGGAAAACGTTTGAAAATGTAAAAAAATGAACACAATAGAATAAAATGAAATGAATAAAGTAAAATAGAATAAAAAATTTACCAAAAAATAAAAAATATAGTAGAAAAAATTAAAGAAAAATCTTTTTATAAAAATGGAAAATAAACATTGAAGTAGCCAAATTATGGAAAGAGCTAACTAACTGGGATGTAAATTTAAAAATAAATAAATAAATAAATAATAAAAATAAATCAGTGGACTTTGAGTAGATTATCCTCCATAATGTGGGTGGGCCTCATCCAATCAGTTGAATATTTATTAAACAAATACTGACCTCCCCCAAGCAAGAAGAGTTTCTGTCAGCAGACTGCTTTTGGACTTGAACTACAACACTTCCCTCAGTCTTCAGCCTTAGCCAATTCCTTTAAACAAACAAATAAATAGCTCTCTTTCTCATACAGATGGCAAATAACCACATGAAAAATGTTCAACATCATTTGTCATTAGAGAAATGCAAATTAAAACCACAATGAGATATCACTACACATCCATTAAAATGACTAAAATTTAAAAGACTAACAATACCAAGTCTTGATGAGGGCATCATCTGGAAATCTTATCCATTGCAAAATGGAATAGTCACTTTCTATTTTGGGAGTCACTTAAAATGGTTTCAAAGTTTCTTAAAATGTTTAACATACACCTACTACACAGCCCTGTAATCCCACTCCTAGGTATTTACCCAAGAGAACTGAAAACATATGTTTACACAAGGAACTATAGCCTTATTCACAGTAGCCAAAAACTGGAGACAGTCTAGCAACTGATGAATGGATAAGCAAGTGGTATATCCATACATGGAATATTACTCAGCAATACAAAGGAATGACCTACTTATACGTGCAACAATTTGGATGAACTCAAAGCAGTATACAAAGTGAAAAAAGCTAAACAAAGAGGCTACATATTGCATGGTTTTGTTCATCTGATATTCAGGAAAAGGAAACAAAATTCAGATTATTTGTATAGAACCAGGAGTGGGAGAAGGGTAATGACTACAAAAAAGCAGGAGAGAAATTTACAGGGTGATGGAAATGTTCTATATCTTGATTGTGATTATGACATAACTAGCATACATTTATCAAAACTCATCCAACAGAATATTTAACATGGATAAATTTTATTATACATAAAAATGCATAAATGTATAAATATATGTATGTACCATAAAACCTGACTCAAAAAAAAATACAACATTTTGTAGAAAATAAAGGTAGGTCTATTTTAGACCTTGGGCTAGGGGGATATTTCTTAAATAGGATCAAAAGGCATTGGCAACAAAATATTGATAAAAATGGCCAGCATTAAAGCCAAAATCTTTGCAATGATCTACAAGGTCCTATATGAACTAACTGGTCCTGTGACCTCTCTCTGGCCTCATTCAGTCCAATCCACTTGCCCTTTTATTATTCTTCAAACACATCAGACACACTTTTGCCTCAGGGCACTCACCAATCCCATCTTACAATTGTACACTTCCTTCAATGCAAAGGAAATTGCAAGGGACAACTGTGGCTTTGCAAGGCCCGCCCTCCATCCTAATCTCAATTTCAAATGTAACTCCAGACCAGACGTAGGAAGGCCCCAGGTCCTCCTAGGTCTGGTCAAGAGTTACATTTCTCAGATGGGGCTGAGAAAGCCTCTGTTCCTGCAACTTTTGAGTCAGTAATAGCCAAAGTCCATGTTTCCAGTAAAAGGACTGATCCACTGAGAGACCATGCTTAATTCCTAATCATCTCAGAAGCCAAACTTTTAACCACAGATGTCAATTAAACCATGAAGAACTTCTGAGTGGCTAATTACTGCCAATGCAGGATAGCCAGAAGATTCTCAAATGAAGTTTCTCTGAGGCCTAATTAACAAGGTTATAGAATAGAACAGGCCCCACAGAGGCAGCTCCAAGAGCACTGAAACTTTTCTGATATTTCACACCCAAAGCTCCATGGCCTCCCCAAGTGGTTACAGTCACTAATGTCATCATCAAAACATGGTCCCAGCCTGGGTCCTGCCTGACTCCTCAGCCTCATTTCTCTTCATGACCTATCATTGTCCCATTACCAAGATAAGTAGGTTTTATCTCTTATGCCACCACTATTTAATTAAGAATAGAGGCCTGGAGTGCTAATTTGAGAATGATTCAAGGCCTCTGCTCAATCCCAATGAGAAACAAGGCTATGTGATAGATTGGCAATGTCTGCCATGGATATGGAATAGGAAGACTGTAGCATGAACACTGTGTCTTCACCTTGCAGGCCTATACCAAACTCTGACAAACCATGCCGCACTCCCCAAACAACGCTTTTTCACACCTCCATGTTTTTGTGATTGTAATATCTTTACCTCTATTCTCCACTTAGTTAATGCCATCCTTCAAGACCTAATTTCTCTCTGATAGCTTTCCCTAAGCACTCTTCAGGTTAATAATTCTCTCTGCTGTGTTTTCAACATCAGCTTATTGTTGCAATTATTGCACTGATGTGGGTAATTGGGGCTATGCAGAGAGTTATTGGTGGGTGGGCTGAGAAGACTGGCCACAAAGGAAAGTGGTAGTGACTCTCTGGTGGGAAGAGGAAAACAAAAATAGTAGAGATATTTGGGGGGGGGGGGAGGAACACAAAAAATAGAACCTATAAGAATAGCCAAAACAAACAATTGAGATACCCTCCCAGTTATAGATACCAGTGAGGAGTTAGCTGCATGACAACCCAGGATGTTGAGAGCAGGGTGAGTAATCAGGAAAGGGAAGAGCATAACCATATGCTTCGGAAGTCTCACACTAAAGGGAGAGGAAAATGATCCCAGATGGAAACAGAAAATGCAGGGAGAAATGAAATGTGGTAGAAAGGGAAAAAATAGGGGTACATCTAAGTGAATTTCACCTATCTAAATCAATAGGAAGGATGTATTCCTATTATTAACATTATGTATGTGTGTGTGTATATATATATATATACATATAATAACATTAGAAATATTATGAAGGAATATTATGACAACTTTATGCTGATAAATTCAACAATTTATGGACAAATTCCTTGAGAGACACAAATGATGAAAAAAAAATTCAAAAAAATAACTCTTTTAAAAATGAAATTAATAATATAAAACCTCCCCCAAAGCAAAGCCTCAAAACCCAGATGGCTTTATTGATAAATTCTATCAAACATTTAAAGAATAAATAATACCAACCTTATGAAAACTCTTTCAGAAAATAGAAGTGTGACCACTTCCCAATCTACTTTATGAGAGCAGCGTTAATTACCCTGAATCAAAAACCAAAGATATTAAAAAGAAGAGAAATCTGCAGACTGATATCGCTCATGAACATAAATACAAAATCCATTTTAAATATTATCAAATTGAATCCAGTACTATATAAAAAGGATAAGACTTCATGACCAAAAGAGGCTTACCCCAGGAATGCAAAGTCATTTAAAAAATCAATCAATGTAAATCACCATATCAACAGAGTAAAAATGAAAAAAAAAAGATAATCTCAATAGATACATAAATAACATTGACAAAAAAATCAACAATAAAAAAGAATTCTGAGTAAACTCAGATTAAAAGGGAAATTTCTCTAACTGATGAAGGACATTCCACAAAAATACTTATAGCTAACATCTATGGTTAAAAAAAAAAAAAATGCAATCTCTCCAAGATGGGGACAAGAGAAGGATGTCATCCTTCACTGATCATATTAAATTTTGTACTACAGGTCCTAGGCATACAGCATGGCAAGAAAAAGAAGTAAAAGGCAAATATATTGAAAAGGAAGAAGCAAAATTGTTTTCATTCACAAAACACTATTAATTACATAGAAAGTCCTAAGGAATCTAGAAAAAAAAATCTACTAAACCAATATGTGAATTTAACTAGATTACAGAATCCAAAAATCAATCATCAATTGTATTTCTGTATATGTACTAGCAAAAAAAAAAAAAAAAAATCAAGCCTTGCTTTTTCATTCTGAATAAATTTCATTCATTCTTAATGGTAAATGATGGGCAAAAATTCTTAATTTTAATGCAGCCCAGTTCACCAATCTTTGTCTTGTGGTTAATGCTTTTGATATTCTGTTTAAGATAGCTTTCCTTATTCAGAGATATATTGATTGCCTTTCCTGTTTAGATCTGCAATCTACCTGGATTTTTGTTTGCATATGGTGTGAGGTAGGGGGAAATTCTTATTTTTTACATATGAATATACAATTGTACATTAGACCCAGTATCATTTATTTAAAATATTGTCATATTACCACTATTCTGTAGATCTACCTTTGTCATGAATAAAATATATATCCCTGGGGGGAAATCCAAGTCAAATCAATTTTAAAAACAATTCCATTGACAATACCAAAAACTTGAAATACTTCTGGATGGATTTAACAAAATCATGCAAGACCTGTACACTGAATACTACATGAAACAATGCTCAGAGAAATTAAAGAAGATCTAAATAAATGAAGAGATACATCATGCTCCTGAATTGAAGGTTCAATATTAAGATTTCTTCTCCATTTAATTTCTAGATTCAACATAGTCCCTATCAAAAATCACAGCAAGTGTTTTTATAGAAATTAACAAGATGATTCCAAGATTTGTATGGAAATGTTAAGAACGTAGAAAAGCAAAAATACTCTTAGAAATAAAAACAAAGTTGGAATACTTGCGTTAAAAAATTTCAAGGCTTACTAAAAAGCTATGTACCATAAAGCTACATGCTGGTGTGATGGGGTCATAAGGATAAACAAATCAGTGAAACATTACAGAGTCCAGAAATAGAGCCACACATATGCAGTCACTTAATTCTTTACAAAGGTGCAAGTGAAATTCAATAGGAGAAATAGTCTATTCAACAAATAATGCTAATGCAACTAAATGTCTAAATGTATTATGTAAACCTTGACCCTATTTCACATGATTCACAAAAATTAAGTTAAAATGGATTTTAGACCTAAAATGTATAAAGCTGCTAGCAAAAACATATATTTGCAGTAAGCAAAATTTCTTGGATAAGAAAAAAATAAAAACATTAATCATGAAGAAAAAATGGTAAGCTGGATTTTATCAGAATGTTTTAAATTATGTTCTCCAAAATTATATTAAGAAAATGAAAGGGCAAGCCACAGAATAGGGGGAAATATTTGCAATACCTGTACCTTACAATGGTAATAAGAAGACAAGCAACCCAATTAAAAGTGGGCAAAAGGTCTGAACAGGCACATCATAAAAGCAAATATGCAAGAGGTGCCTGGGTAGCTCAGCCAGTTAAACATCTGATTTTTGGTTTCAGCTCAGGTCATGATCTCATGATTCAGTTCATGGGATGGAGCCCTATGACAGGCTCTGCACTGACAGGATTCTCTCTGCTGCTCCCCTGTTCACTCCACTCTCTCTCTCTCTTTCTCAAAATAAATAAATAAAACCTTAAAAAAAAGAAGATATGCAAGTTACCAGCCATCCTCAACATCATTAGTAGTCAGGGAAATGAAAATTAAAAGTACAGTGAGATACCACTTAATATCCACCAGACAAGTATCTAAAATTTTCAAAACTTATAAGAGCCAAGTGTGCCAAAGATGCACAACTAGAACCCTCATACATTGCTGATGGTAACACAAGACAGTACAATTACTTCAAAAAAGTATTTAGCAGTTTCTTATAAAGTTAAATATACATTCACCAAAATGATCCAGAAATTCTACTCCAAATACTTATCCAAGAGAAACAAAGACATACATCTACAAATGTCTTGTATCAAAGATGTATATTTACAAATGACTTGTATCAAAGATTTATATCTACAAATGACTTGTATCAAATGTTTCTAGTGGTTATATTCATAATAGCCAAAACTAGAAACAATCCAAATGTCCATCAACAAGTAAAAGGATAAACAAATTGCTGTATATTTACACAATGGAATGCTATCCAGGATCAACAACGAACAAACTACTGATAAACACAGAAACGTGAGTAATCTTACAAGACATTCCACTGAGCAAAGGAAGCAAGAAACAAGGGTACATATATATGATGTGATTCATATCAAGTTCAAGAATAGACTAATATATAGTGCTAGAAATCATAATAAAATTACCTCAAGGTGGGGTGCCTGGTGGCTCAGTTGATTAAGCATCTGATTCTACTCAGGTCATGATCTCATGGTTCGTGAGTTTGAGCCCTGCATTCAGCCCTGAGTTGAGCCCCACATCAGGTTCTGTGCTGTCAGCTCAGAGCCAGAAGCCTGCTTTGGATTCTGATTCTGTGTCTCCCTCTCTCTCTGCCCCTTCCCCACTCATACTCTCTCTGTCTCTCAAAAATAAATAAACATTAAAAAAAAGTTACCTCAAGGTTAAAAAAAAGTTAGAGCTGTATACTTAAGATTTGTGCATTTAAATAAATGTAAAATATACTTCAATTTTGTACTGTAAAATAATTTTTAAATCACTACACTGCTATAATAAGTCTTGATAATTTATGTGTGCCTGTTCTTCCACTAGCAAAATTATGTCCACAGGTACCCCTACAATTTGTTAATTTTCACTTTCCAAAGTCCATTCAATGGTGAGATTCCCTACCTTCTCCCTCATTTGACAGAAATTAGAAGTGCCCAGACCAACAAATGTGTAAGATACAGCTGCCATTTTGAATGTCAGTTACCAGTTCAGCTAAAACAAGATATGTAAAAATATTTCATTGGAGACACTTACTTGGGGAAAACTTATGTTTATATTTTTCCAAATCAGCAGAGTACTCACCTCTGATTTATGTTGGGCGTCATGATAAAGATGTTCCGTTTCAGACCATGAGAAGCATGGTATCCAACAATGATGATACAGGGTTACAGAGGGATTCGCAGAGCTATGTTCTTCAACAAACCTGTGGGCAAGTGCCTGATAGTCACTGAGCTTTACTAGGGCTTAGAGAATTATTTAAGATGCAGAAGGAAGAATATATTGTCCAAAATGTTAAAGTAAACTGACAAAATTTAAAAGTAAAGTAAAAATTTAAAGTAAAGTAAACTGTTAAAATTATAAATGTTTACTTAAATGTTTACAAAATGTGGTGTGTTAACTAGTCAAGTAAAACCCACCTCAACATATATGTAAATTATATTAGATGTGGTATGTGAATGCACTTTAATATGTTTAGTATGATGTAGGATAAATTATCCAAAATAGATTTAACTTAGCACAAAAAAAAAGTCTTTTGTGCACAAAAAGAAGACTGATTGCTTCTTTCATTTCTAGAACCATAAGGGAAGTCAGTCTATTTGGTTCTGGGAACCAGGAGCCCAAGTTTTGAAGACAGACCCCTCAATGACCAATGGTTATGAACCTGACATCTGGCACTTGTTAGAACCCCTTCGCAAGATACCCTCAGACTCGTACTCTTCTGTCCTCAATGCCATCTCAAGATTCGTGAGGGCAACGGGATGGTGACTTGGGTCACATTATCTGGGATAAAAGCAGCTGCCCGCCAGCTACTTCCCACAACCCAGCATCCCGGATCCTGGAAAATTCCTAAAGCCTAAGTCATTTAGATGTGTGCTAACCACATTTTTTTGTTACCTCTGACATTCAGAATGGAAAGAATATGGGCTTATGGAGTCACCCAGACCTAAGCTTTGTTCGTCATAGGAAAAGCTTGGAAGTCTCAGTCATCAATTATCGGGTTGGACACAGCCCTTGGCTGGGGGTTCTGGTCCAGATTCTGCCATTTACAGGCTCAGTGATCTCACAGTAATCTCCTCCCTAAGCCCCAGTCATCTCACCCAGAAATGCAAGGGAGAACCCCAGTTTCCAGAGCTGCTTTCATGATAATTAATAAAATCTGTGCAACTGGATTAGCACCGTGGGTGGCATGTAGCAAGTGCTTAAAACACTGTCAGAGAGACAGCAGATTAACGGTGGTCGGGGGGGGGGGGGGGGGGTAGGGAACGGGCAGGAACAGCTTAATGGGTGCAGGGTTTCCTTCTGGGATTATGAAAATGTCCTGTAACTAGATATCAGTGATGGTTGTACAACATTGTGAATGCACTAAATGCCTCTCAAAAGTACACTTTAAAATGTCTGAAGTGGCCAACCTTTATCACATGTATTTCACCACAATAAAAAAAAAAACAAAAAACTGCCAGATCCCCTTCCCCACGCCATAGGGTAAGTGAGGAGGAGGAAGAAACTAAGATCTGTGTTAAGTCCCTCCTATGGAAGCAAGAACTGAGAACAAGACAAGAGCAGGCACTTGAGTATCCTGTAGTGGGGAAAGGACAGCGCTCAGGGTTGGAGCTTCACAACTGTAGCTATAAGGGGTGGTTGGGGGGGGGGGGGCATGGTCAGCAGCGATGGGGAGATAAATGGGCACAGCTTCTCAGACTTCAGGGAGCCGGTTTTCAGTGATCATCATCGTGTTATGCAGAGTACAAGTCATAGATCTGAAAAGAGATAGCAAGCCTGGAAAAAGTGAATCATGGGGAAATGAAAGAAAATGTCACTCATCTAAAGAGGAAAAGAGTGACCAAGAGCCTGCACGGTGTGGTGCAGAGGTCTCCGTCTCAAGGTTACTAACAGAATCATCTGGAAGTGTGTTAACATCACCGGTGCCCACCACATCACTGCACCCTACACCTCTATTCCCCCATCTCTTTTGTGATTCTGGTTCTGGAGGACTCGATGGGTCACATGGTAGAAATAGGGCCACCCATCAGAATTTCATTGCTGCCTCCCATTGCTTCACAGCTGTATGACTCTGGATAAGTCACCTTATTTCTCTGCATCTCAATGTCCTCCTCTGTGAAACAGGAAAACCTACTCAGGAGGCTAAGAGTTCATGAAATAGGCAGGTAAAGTACATGCTGCAGAGCAGGCTCGTAATATATATTTCCTTTCCCTTTATCTAACGGTGCATATCACACTTATGAATCCATTTTCTCTTTCCATCAAGCTGTAAAGCAGAAGACACAGCAGGGGATTTTGAAAAGAGAACAGGAACCATTTTCCATAGTAAATGTGATAAAAGATGACACTTTAAGTAGGTCCTTTGTTACAAGTCAGAATTTGCCACCGATGCAGCTTCACTCATAACTGGCAAAAAAATGGAAACAACCCAAATGTCCATCAACAGGAGACTAGATAAATCCTTTGTGGTATACATTACTTAGAAGCAATAAAAAAAAATATTGAACGGCTTATATACATAGCAACATGGATGTCAACAGACATGTTGGGCAAAATACACACACAAAAATACACACTGTATGACTTCATTCAAGTGAAATTAATAAGCAGATGAAATTAATCAGTGGGATGGAAGGCAAAATAGTCACATTTTATAGATTTTTGACTAGGAAGGGGCACAAAAGAGCTTATAATGCTAGAACTGTTCTGTATCTTGAATTTTTGGTGGTTGCTTGAGTTTATATAAAAACTCACTGAGGTAGGCACTAAGATTAGCACTCTGTTGTATGTATGTTATATGGGGAGGCAGGGAGAAACCCGCTGCAGAAGTCTGCAAGAATGTACCTCCACACGGTCCTAAAACCCAAAATACCAAGCCTGAATTTGTGCCAGTGGTTCAAAAGTCCTTTTGACCAAAAGTATAAAGATTGAGAGAAAAAAAAATTTTTTTTTTTTACCTAGCCTGGGAGGAAACCAATTTTAAATAAGTGAAACAAAAATAACAGCTAAGATCAAGATTGTGAGGAAAGTGTTTTATTGTAGTTCCCATAAGAGTGCTCTATAAAAGCATCATTGAAGTTTTAATATTCTTTACTGTCATTCACACAAAACTATTTTAGTTTAAAGTCCATTTTTATTTTTATTTTTATTTTTTTAATTTTTTTTTCAACGTTTATTTATTTTTGGGACAGAGAGAGACAGAGCATGAACAGGGGAGGGGCAGAGAGAGAGGGAGACACAGAATCGGAAACAGGCTCCAGGCTCTGAGCCATCAGCCCAGAGCCTGACGCGGGGCTCGAACTCATGGACCGCGAGATCGTGACCTGGCTGAAGTCGGACGCTTAACCGACTGCACCACCCAGGCACCCCTAAAGTCCATTTTTATAGGAAAAGCATGATTAAGCAGGAAAGTGGGTTGTGGGCATATCTGACATTTTTGACACCTTTTACTCAAGTGGTATTAGAACAAGTGGACTGTGTGTATTCTTTGCACCTAGGTGCACCAGGTGTCTTTGCACCTCTGGAATTTCACTTCTTGCGTGCTTTGCTTGCAATTACATTGAGCTGCTGCCAGGTCGACAGTGGTGCCACTGTGTTTTTCTTTGTAGTGTTCTAGGGCTAGGGTCCACAGAGGCAAAACAGACCTAAGAATACTCAGATCCACTGAGGTAGAACTTCCATGTCCCCCATGGAACACCCTTCCTATATTTCCCATATTATATGTCCCTCCTCCCCAAAGTGCAAGCCAGAAAACTCACCTTCCCACCCTTTCTTGGAGCTGGAGTGCAGGCATGGGTGCTAGGCCCCACTAATCAGACACGAAACACAAATGACTTTAATTCTAAGCAGAGGAAAGTGGGGAAGCAGGCACCATGCAGAACGAATCCACTTTCTGGCGGAGGTGGCTGTAGAAGCTGCCAGGTTTCAGGGGCAGCAACAGTAGAGTTTTGGCAACAGAGGTGCAATCTGAGATGCCTGTGTCCAGTGGCAGGAGCAGAGGCATCTTTACTGGACCAGGAGCCACTGTTCCTGGGCAAAAAAGCCTCTGAGCCTAATTCTCTGGTCCTACCAATGGTTCCATGAGCTGTGCAGTGACCCATAATAAATTCCTTCCTGCTAAAAACAGGCAGGAGGGAGTTCTTTTGTTTGCACTGAGAGCCCTGAGTGAATTACCCACTAGGTTCTCTAGAGAAATAGAAGCAATAGGAGGTGATAGATTGATGATGATGCCAATGATAGATAGATAAATGATAGATAGATAGATAGATAGATAGATAGATATAGATGGCTTTGTCTTTAGGATTTGGTTCACATTTCATCAAGTCTGAAATCCATATGTCTGGCTGCAAACTCAAGCAGGAATTGAGGCTCTATTCTTGAAGCAGAATTTTCTCTTCTCTTGGAGAACCTCACTTTTTACTCTTAATACCTTTCAGCTAAGTAGATGAGGCCCAGCCATGTTATCAGGGTAATCTTTGCTTAAAGTCAACTGATTGTAGATGTTAACCATGGCTGCAAAATACCTTCACGGCCACACCTTGATTAGTGTCTGATTAAATGAGTCCTGTAGCCCAGCCAAGTTGACACATAAAACTAACCATCATACCCACCAGATCAAGATTCCAGGAATGAACATTCATTTTATGAGCATTAAGAGGCTTCACTCTGAAGGAGTTTCCTTGATGTATTTGACATAAGTTTCTACATGCAAAAATTTCACACACAGTTGTCTGTACAGAACAAAGTCCACCTAAGTTAGGTACCTGCATTCAAGAGAAGTCTATCCCCAGAAGCCATCCCACCCTCTCAACCGCACATCCCTCCACCTGGCTCCAAATGCTGTCATCTCTCAGCTGGACCATGGCCACAGCCTCCTCCCCATTCTTCCAACCTTCGGTCCTTCCTGCTCTACTCTCTTGCCCACCTGGCACCACAGTGCTCTTTCTAAAACACTAGACTGATTGTGTCTCCCTCAATTAAAATTCCTTTCAGAACATCATAGTGCTTCTACCATTTCAGGCCAACAGCCATTAAGGTTTGGCTGCAAGCAATAGACATGAACTCTGACCAACTTAAGTGAAAGAGGAATTCATGGGGCAGCCCCCAGGATGGAAGGAAAAGCTAAGGTCTTGAGAAGGGGAGGAACTCAGGCTTCCCTAGTGACCTTGGAAGCAAGAACTAAGGGACAATCTTTCTGAGCCCAGCTGTGGGGAATGAATCAGTGGGTTGTTTCAATCTCTATGTAACTCCATTCAGGGGCCAGTTTATAAGGAGAGGGTGTCTGGCCAGGACTGATTCACAGACCCAAACCCTGGCCATGATAGAACCACCAAAAGTGGAATTAAAGAGAGGGTAAAGATTCTCAGGCAAAGTAAGGTTATTAGCAAAGAGGGGAAATAAATACCAGGTAAGCAAAGACAAGACAGCCATTTCACGCACACTTCTAGCAGCCGAAGGATCCCTGATCATCAGAGCAACTGGGGGGAGCTGATTGCATTCTTTGCATTCAACAGGACCAGGAAGGAATGGCTTAAGCAGTCCCCAGCCAACTAAGGAGAAACAAGGGCTTTCTGGACTGTAAGACAGGAAGCCCAGCCCCAGGGATCCCATTTTCCCCCTTTGTTTCTGGGCCATTGTTTTTCCTAAAGAACTCTAAGCCCAAAGTGAGGAGAATGAAGGAACTTTCCTAACCTCTTACCTTTCCCCTCTGCCCTGTCCTCTCCTGGCTAGCTATGCGGAGTGGGTGGTCTATGTGGCTGGGAAAGGGTCTCAAGTCTTAGGAGCCAAGCAAGGGAAGGCAGAGTAGTATGGGTTAGAAGGGAAAGCATACTCACCTTGCCTTTGTCTTATTTCATTATTTTATCATCTGCTCTAGCCCCAGTGGAATGTGAGCTCCTCACCGACAAAAGCCTTGTCTGTCTCAATCACTGCTAATAGCCCCAAGCCTGTAGCAGTGACTGATGTGTAGTAAGCACTTAGCAAAATCAGTGTGACTGAAAGCATAGCATGCAGTAGCTACACCCCACCTTCTGCCTCTGACCCTGAGCCAGAGAGGCAAGATCAGGCCTGGAACTGAGTTAAATCAGGAAGAAAGAGGAATTTGGATGTGGGAAGAGCCCACCTCCAGATCCAGCCAGACCTGGGTCCTGGTCTGGCTCTGGCACCTGTGAGGCATGCCACTTGACCATCCTGAGTCTCAGTTTCCTCATTTTTGAAACGAGGATTATGCCACGTACTTCATACTCTTGGGTAAGAATAAATGAGATGTAAACGTGGGAAATTGGCACAAAGTAAGTGCTGTCCTCCCCAGATGCCCTCGTCTCTGCCCTTGTATTCTTTGTAAGGAAGGAAATTATTCTAATCAGATGGTGGGTACTGAATGCTCTGTCTCCTGGGGCTGGGGAGTTGTGGATTTCAGGAGAGCAGCCTGGAAGGGACAATGCCTGACCCACAGTGGGAAATGGAGATCAGTGGTGGAAAAGCTAGGTGATGAGCTAGGGGCCCTAGTGGAAGGTCTCAAGACCTGCCCATCAAGCTTGCAACTAGGAGAAAGGCCACACCAGTATCACCTCTGCTTCTGGAAATGGGATGAAAAGTGATACATAGCAGGCAATTTGGAAAAAGAATTTTATTAGCTTCATGAGAAACAGCTTCCATGAGTCAAGACATGGATGGCGATAGAACTCTGGTAGCTTCCAACCAATGGCCTGGAAAGAGCCCACCTGTTCTCCCTCCTTGGACCAGGGTCTAAGTTGGGGTCCTAAGAACACCCTACTTCCTTGCCCCCTCAGTGCAGGCACAGAGTTGGGAAATGCATTCTTGTTAGACCTTAGACCATAGATTCTCCTGCTCTGTGGATATCTTACCAAACAGGAAAATGAATCAAATCACCATTCTAGATATTCAGATCAAGACTGATCTGGCATACCAGTCACCATTCTGGATCAGGAACAAGGAGCACAACATTCTGAATTGCCATTTGGAAAATCAACATTCTGGAGGGCCACCCAGAATTCTAAAATGCAAAATGAGAATCCCTAACTTTCTAGATGATTTCATCAGGAGCTCCACATTTCAGAATGCCTATGTTCCAATTCAACCAGAAATCTGACATTCTAGGTCATCAACCAGGAACCCGGTGTTCTGGGATGCCAAATAAGAATCGCTCCTAACATTCTGGATGGTCAATCAATAATTCAGCATTTAGAATAACAAACAAGACCACAATATTCCAGATAATGGGTGAGAGACACAAAGTTCTAAATGTTGACCTTGATACTCTCAATGCCAAACCAGATACCCAACATTTAAGACTTTCAACAACCCTGGCCTCAACTTTCTGGGATGACCAGCACAAAGTCCACCCCCCAAGAGTGCTGCTGCTCTCCCCCCTCAGAGCTCTGTAGATGGCCGCTCCACACCAGGCCCATCATCCTGGTGGGGGTCGGGCACATGGAAGGAAACGTAGGGACAAGTCTTGGTGTTGAGGCAGACCAACTTCTTCAGCGTGGCTGTCTTGACCATATTGAAGCCCATCTCACCACCAAATGTGCTTGGCTTCCAATACTCTGGAGAACAGATGGGATTCCCTAGGAGGCCCTTGAGAGAAAAGGGGGCCCCAATTTCTATCATACTCTCCCCAAAGATGGAATTTGGATGGCACTTCTCCAGAAGCAGCCCCGGGAAGAACTCCAAGGCATCGATGTCTCCATACAGCTCCTCCAACTCAGCTGCCATCTCCTTCTCTCCTGCAAGGGGGGAAGCTAGAGTCAGAGTCATGGCACCATTAAGGTTAATGTGGGGAGGGAAACTTCTAGGCCCACCTTTTTCTGGAGAGAGTACGGGACTTCAGAAGAGCAACTGAACAATTGAGTACATGCCCTAACATCTGGCCTGGCTGACTGACCCTTCTCCATGGCTGCATCTAGGGAAGGAATGCTACTAAAGAAGGAATCAAGGGCCTGGATGGGCCACCGGACAGCATGTGACCTTGAACAACTCATGTCTCTTCTCTGTGCCCTAACTGCCTAATGGTGACAACAGGGAGACTCTATCCATCTTGCTTCCTTCACAGGCAGGTTTCAAGGATGTATACTAATTCAAGTCCCTTCATTCTTCTGGAGCTCAGAGATGTGATGTAACCTGTCTGAGTTCACATAGAGATTTAGTTATAGTGTTCTCTTCCCCCTCTGGACTGTCACAGGAAATTAAAGAGTGACAGAGATTGTGGTTCCAGAATTATGGGGAGCTCACTCCCCAGTCTATGAAGACCACATATTCACAGATAGTGGCGAAAGGGAAACAGACATTGAGCTTCCCTACCCATTTCCCTCTATAAGGCACACAGTTATGTCACACCCTGCTCAAGCCCTCCCACTGTTTATGACAACAGTTCCCAAACTCTTGGCAGTCCACAGCAGGAAAGAAAGGAAGAAGAAAGAGAAAGAAAGAAAGAAAGAAAGAAAGAAAGAAAGAAAGAGAAAGAAAATCCTCCCACTGTTTATGACAACAGTTCCCAAACTCTTGGCAGCCCACAGCTAGAATGAAGGAAAGAAGAAAGAAAGAAAGAAAGAAAGAAAGAAAGAAAGAAAGAAAGAAAGAAAGAAAAAGAAAAAGAAGTGTATATATTATACACACATACATATAGATTCTTGGCACCATGCAGGCCTACTGAATCAGAATCTTGGAGAGAGATATCTGGGATTTGATATTTTTAATCAGTTTCCTAAGTGATTCTGAGGCAACTGGTCCGTAAGTAGATATTTAGGAACCACTAGATAGAGTAAAACCCAAATTCTTTTACATAGAATCCAAGCTTCTACACAATTTGGCCCCTAACCCCACCCCTCCCCACACATAAGCACCTTGCTCCAGCCACACCCACCACTGTGCCCCCGCCCCCCGCCGCAGGTTCATCCTTAATGGCTTCTGTGCCTTTGTCCCTTCTGTTCTTCTACCTAGAATGCTTTCCCCCTTGGGTCTCCATCCAGAATATCCCTATTTATCTCCTTCAAAGCCAGCTGAGAAACCACTTTCTTTCCCCAAGCGGGGTCATTTGTTCCCTTCCCACCCCTCACCTCCCTGACCCTCCAGCACGGTGTTCACACACCCCTCATGACCTCCACAGTCTGTTTCCACAATGTCCCCCTCACTTCACTGCGAGTCCCTCGAGGGACCCATGTCCAGGAAACAGCTGCTCACCTGTGAGCTCCTGAAAGGACGTGTAGGGTCTCAGGCCGAACCTCTTGCGGTATTCATTGAAGGGCTGCAGCCGCAGCTCACGGGATTCCTTGATGACATCAACAGCCACATGCAAGACATGGTGGTCCATGTTCCTACCCCCACCGATCTGCCAGGACATAAACACAGCTGTGGTCTGAGAGCCAGGCCACAGTATTCTAGAGGAGATCTTCAGGTTAGGAGCTCTTCCCAAGCGCAGACAGAGCATGGTTGCGTCCAGCAGCCACCATGCTGGGGACTCAGCCCCAGGTCTGCTACTGTCGTGCTCTTTCAGGAACACCTGTGTGTCTCAGCTTCCTCATCGTTAAAGTGGCAGTGGGCCAACAGGACCTCTCCAGTGGCTTACCAGCCACACTATTCCCCAATGCTTTGCATTTAAGTGAGAATCCCAACATCCTGTTACAAAAGGTTCTGCAAGTTTTAGGTTCAGCAACTAGGATTCCATAAAAGAAATGGCAGAATGGCACTAGCCAGGAGCTCAAGTAGAAGGAAGGGCATTGTGGCTCTGGAAATGAAATCTGGAGGGGCAGAGGGGGTTCTGAGACAGCACATGAGAAACAAATGGACAGATGTTAGTTTTGGGAGCCGAAACTTTATGGTATTCTTCAAATCTGTTTTTATCAAAGAATAGAGATGCTTAATCATTCAGCGGGGGGGAAGGGGGGGTTCTGCTAAGGAGCTTTTTCCTATTGGTTTTCATTCCTGTATTATAGCATCGAGATTCAACAAAATTCTAATGATTAAAAAGTGAGGCACTGTTGGGATGCCCAGGTGGCATCAGCCAGTTAAGCATCCAACTCTTGATTTCAGTTCAGGTCATGCATGATCTCACGGTTTGTGAGTTTGAGCCCCATGTTGGGCTTGTGCTGTCAGCAGCTCAGAGCCTGCTTGGGATTGTGTCCCTGTCTCTCTGCCTCTCCCCGGCTCACATACGCTCTCACGTGCACTCTCTCTCTCTCTCAAAAATAAATATTTAAAAAATTATCTTTAAAAAAGTGAACCATTTTTTTTTCAACGTTTTTTATTTATTTTTGGGACAGAGAGAGACAGAGCATGAACGGGGGAGGGGCAGAGAGAGAGAGGGAGACACAGAATCGGAAACAGGCTCCAGGCTCCGAGCCATCAGCCCAGAGCCTGACGCGGGGCTCGAACTCACGGACCGCGAGATCGTGACCTGGCTGAAGTCGGACGCTTAACCGACTGCGCCACCCAGGCGCCCCAATTTTTTAATGTTTATTTATTTTTAACAACACTTTAATGTTTGATTTATTTATTTTATATTTTATTTATTTTCGAGTGCACCCGCATGAGTGGGGTAGGGGCGGACACAGAGGGACAGAGGAATCAGAAGTGGGCTCTACACTGACAACTGCAAGCCCCCCAGGAGCTCATGAACCATGAGACCATAACCTGAGCCAGAGTCAGATGCTGAACCAACTGAGCCACCCAAATGCCTCAAAAGTGAACTACTATTAACCGACCACCACTAGAAAAGGGAAACTCAGAGCCAGAAGGTAGGAACACAGAGTATCATGTCACTGCATTCACACCAGATAAAGCCACTCACGGAAATGCAGGTGACTAAGTCTGTTGTTTCTCCTTCCTTCTGCCCAGGTCTCCTGGGCAGGGAGCAGTCATAAGCTAGCAGGGAGGGAGCTAAAATCTTGCCATGAAAACTATAGTGTATCTACAACTTTAGCTTAACTAAACTTGGAGTTTAACTCCAAGACCAAGGGGTGGTGTAATATCCTGTGAAAGGAATGAAAATAGAGTTCAGGTAACCTGGTGTGATCAAAAGGCTCCAGAGAAAAATTCTGATTCATAACAATTAAGGAGTATTGGTCTAAAGAAAACTCTATTGCTTGGGGTGAATTGATAATGTCAATACTTAAGAAAGAGTTCTGTTTAAATAGAACAAATATAACTGCATGGGAAGGAGGAAAATCATAATTGGATGAAGTCATGCAGCTTGGAGCAGAGCAAAGCTAGCAGAGGCCAGTGCAAATGTCGGTTCCACCATTTACAACCTGTGGGACCATTGTGGGTTGATTTGTGTCCCCCAAAGAGATATGTTGAAATCTTAATCCCCACCACCTGTGAAGGTGACCTCATTTGGAAATAGGTGTAATCAAGTGAAGATGAGGTCATACTCCCTTAGGGGGATCCTGACAACCACTGATGTCCTCAGAGAAAACAGGGACTCAGGGAGACTCCATGTTGGCATTGGCATGAGGTGTCTAAGAGGATTGTCAGTAGCCAGCAGAAACTAAGACAAAGGCATGGGACAGATTTTCCCCAGGAGCTTTCAGAGAGAGCACATAGCCCTGCCCACACCTTCTACCCTCCAGAAATGTGAAATAATAAAATAAACTCAGTTTGTGGTCCTTTGTTACAGCAGCCCTAGGAAACTCATGCAGGGACCTTGAGCAAATTACTTAAATTTCAGTTCCTTCATATGCAAAAAATGGGGAAGGCAAGAGCATTCACCTGATCCCTTGTGGTGACATTAGCAAGATAAAGTATGCAAAGCAGTTATCTCAGTGTTGGTCACATGGTAACCACCCCCCCCCCACCCCCCCCACCCCCCCCCACAACAGCCACGTGTGGCGATTATCAGGGGAAGCCCTGTTTTATCACTGCCCATGCTCTCTTGAACATCCTGAGAGGTGACACACTTATGACTTGCCTTGGGCCAAGTACCACCCCGGGGCTTTTCCCACAGCACCATGGCCGCTCTTTGAAAATGCTTTGGAAACGACACAGCCCCACACAAAGCTGCTATCTCTGTTCATCGCTGTGTCCCCACAGAGAAGAGAGGCCATAAATCAGCCAGAAGCTGCCCATTGGTGGTAGCACATGCTATTCCAATCAAATTACCAGCGGTAGACCTAAATCCACAGGGTGCCACAATATCACGATAGGGCTTAGGGAGAAGGATCAGAGAGAAGCGCGGGGAGCAGGGCTAGGACAGAGGAGATAGGGGCTTCCAAGCATGGGGGAGGAGAGATTCAGGAGGGAGCTGCTTAGAAATTCCTGGGAACGTGCTGTATTAATTTGCTAGGGTGGCCATAACAAAGTATCACAGCTTGGGGAGCTTAAACAACAGAAATTTATCAGTATGGAGGCCAGAAGTCCAAGGTCAAGGTGTCAGCAAGGTGGGCTTCATTCTGAGGCCTCTGTCCTTGGTTCATCCATGGTCATCTTCCCCCTAAGTCTTCCCACTGTGCATGTCTATACCCTAATCTCCTCTCTGCATAAGGGCACCAGTCACAGTGCGGCCCATCCTTTGAGCTCATTTAACCTTAATGACCTCTATAAAGGCCCTGTCTCCTAATATGGCCACATTCTGAGCACAGAGGGTTAGGACTTCAACCTATGAATGGGGGGTGGGGACAATTATGCCTGTAACGGAGGCCTGTAATTTGATAAAGACCAACTATGTGAAGACACCTTCGCCTATATTACTGTGCCCTGAATGTCCTCACGGTCCTCAAATTGCCATGCCCTCTGATCTCCAGGCCTTTGCCATGCTGTGCCCTCCACCAGGAGCATGATCGTCCCCTGCCATTAACACAACCCCTCTCCCTGGGAGAGCTCTAGCCATCCTTTGGATCTCTGCGCAGACATCATTTCCTTATCTACAGCTCTCCACACTGGGTCACAAGCTCCTCCCCAAGTTCTCAAAGCACTGTGGGCTCTTTGTATTGTGGCTCTTAACATGCTCTTATAATTCTGATAATGTCAGAAGAGCACCTGGCACAGTGCCTTGCACATAGTAAGTGCTCACATGATGTTAGCTGTTCTATGGCTATTGTTCCTCACTAGGGTGTCAGTGGCAAGAGGACAAGGAGCCAAGAACCACGCTGACCTTGCTCACCACTCTATCCCCCAGCACCCAGAGTAATGCCTGCTATTGCTGAATGAACGAAAGACAAGAGGAGGAATAAAGGAATGGGTAAAGGAATGTCGGAGTGGCACCACCCTTATGGAACAGAAAAGCACACTGGGCTTTGGGTCTGGGTCTGTTGCACCCCAGAGCCCATCTGCCCTCTCCCATGCTCCCGAGGCTCACCCGGCCAGCGCTCTGGCGAGAGAAGGCGTCCACCAGGGCCTCGACCCCATAGTCCACCAGCATGGAGGTGTTGAACAGGAACTGCTCGTAGCTGTACTCCCGGGAGCCCACCTTGAAGGAGTCAGGCATGAGTGGGTGCCAGTGGTACAGCTGGTTGAACTCCATGGCAATGCGGTTTCGGTACTGGAACTGGACGCCGAACAGCAGCTCCGGGTCAAACTTCAGCTGCAGGAAGTAACCGCTCAACTGCTGCACATACTCCTCAATCACAATCTTGATGGTCTCCCCTGGGGGTGGGGGGTTGGGCAAAGTCAGGGGAGCACAGGGACTTGGCCACCTGGCTCAGGAGGCAGGCCAGCTCATGAATGGTGCTTGCTTCTCGCTTCTTTATTGTTGTTGGTGGTGAATTTGGGGGGCCACTTTCACTTAGTCTTTTTGTAACAGGGTGTGAAAATGGAGTTTTTTTCTTTTGAAAGAGAGAGAAAGCATGAGTGAGGGAGGGGCAGAGGGAGAGAGAGAGAATCTTAAGCAGGTCCCACACTCGGCATGGAGCCCAATGAGGGGCTCAATCTCACAACCATGCGATCATGACCTGAGCCAAAATCAGTCGTCAGGCATTTAACTGACTGAGCCGCCCAAGAGCCCCAAGAAAGGAGCTTCCTGTCTCATGTTGGACCAATGTCCCAAGACAAGAGCCAAATGCTATTCCCACATTCCAAAGGGATGTCATAGGCCCAGCTAAGCAGGACATGGAAGGAAGTGCCCGAGAATTGGTTTTGTGGCCTTATGGTGATCACCCTCCCACAAGATGTGGGAGTGGTCACAAATGATGAGAAAGTGGAGATTAACTTCATGGGGGCTCTCAGAGTGAGCCTCCAGGAGTGAGGACAGCTTCAGAGAGACCCCTCAGAGCTGCCGCAGGAGCAAAAGAGGCAGGCTGAAGATTTAAGATGAATCTAGTCCCATGTACATGTCTTGCATTTTCTTACACATCAGAACTCTCATGAACAGCTTTTCCTCTGCCCCCTCAGTAACCAGCTTCAAGTCAAAGAGGCAGGGAAGAACCAAACTGAACGTTCCATAACAGAATGAAAACTGGTCATCAAGATAGGAAAAAGAACTGATTACTTTAGCCAATTAGCCATGAGACAAACTGGCTTCTAGCAAATTGATCTGGAGCCATGAGATTTGCCATCGGTAAGGTCCAGAGCCTGGCGTCACCATTCCTAGCCTCCCTCTCCCCTCTCCAAGCTTGAGCTGTGTCACCTCATCTGTCTGAACCTCACCTTCCTTCTCCGTAAAATATGCATCGTGATACTATGGATGGGACCATTGGGAATAGCAGACAGAAGCAGCCCGGCCCAGGGCCCTGTGTAATTGGGAGTATGACCACATGCAGGCGGGAAGGAGGATGGCTATGTGTGGGTGTGCGGGGAAACCCCCTCCCCCCACCCAGGAAGGAGCTCCGCTTGCGATGTGGTACAAGAAGCAGGAGCTCCCGCAGCAGCCAGACCTCTACAGAGTGGCCTTGGAGATTTCACTTAACCTCTCTGAATCTTAATTTTCACAAGGGTAATCATATCTGGTTAATAGCGTTGTTGGGGGAAGGTTAACCGAAGCACTGGACATACAGCTTCATTACCTTTGATCACAGCTTCGACACCAGCTTCCAGCCACAGACTTGCCCTTTCTAGTCAGTCTCCAAAATGCTGAGACTTCAGCACAAGCCCCTTCTCCTTCTTTAGACTGTTGCTATCCCTGATGCCTGGCTCTTCCAGGCCCTAGTGAATCAGGCAATATAATTGGAACCAGCCATGCCCAGTGATGCCCAGAGGCAAAGGAAAGTGGTTACTGGTGACTCAGAGTGAACACCGTCTGGACAGTGGTGTCAGGGACCAAGCTCCCAGGCAGGAAACCATCTGACATTTTAGGCTGCAGACTCGCCCCCGTAAGGGACACAAAAATATCTTGTCCCTGAGTCACCCAGAAGCTACCAAACTCCAGGAAGGCGGATGCATGCAGAGCAGAAACAGGACTCCTGAAGGCAGGGCAGGCTAGAATCTGACTTGCACACGCTGGGGATGTCACTGTGTGCTTCTGGGGCGGTACAATGGGGAGACAGATGGGGGTAGCTAATCAAATCTGCTGTAAGTCACCATAATTGACCATCACAGCCATCCATTTTCCAAAGGCCTACTATGTGCTAAGTGCTTTTCATCATCTCTACAAATCCTTACAACTATCATTACCCCCAGTGTCCAGATTTGGAAACTGAGGCTCACATAGGGGAAGGGGACTGCTCCAGGTCTTATAGCTGGTAAGCAGAGGAGGTGGGATCCTAATCTCAGCTCTCTCTCCCCAAACCCCCCTCCCCCCAACACATCCTGCTTTTCAGGATGGAGGACATGACCTTCCAGGACAGGGCTGGTCTGGAGTCCTCACCGATAAGGATGAGGCGGGCCGTCTGGAAGAGTTGCTCATCACCCCAGGTGGGGTGCTCAGCCTTCAGCAGGTCACACACGCGGTTGTGCTCACGCAGCCAGAGCGTGGCATAGAGCATGAGCCCGGGAAGCAGCCCAAACACCTCCTGACCCACAGCCATCTGGCTCTGGGGTGGAATGTTTCGTGGGTAGTGCATCAACACCGGCGCCTCCTCCACCGATGGCGGGTACATCTCTCCGTGCAGCACCTGCGGGATGGGGCCGCCTGGCAACCTGGGGACAGGGCAGGTGCCTGCACCTGCCAGAGCTGACACCCTCCCTTCTGACAGCTGCCCATATCACTCAGGGCAACTGCCCATCTTCTGTAACCCAGGCTGATGGTTCTAGCCAATTCTAGTTCCTAAATCTTTCTTAGAACGGGTCCCCTTCTCTCTATCCCCACTGCCACCACCTGCTTCTAACCCACTCTCATCCTCCATGCTGACCCCTCTCATCAATGTCTCCCTACATTGACACTTGTCCTAGACAGTTCATTCCCAGTACCACAGCCAGAGTACTCCTTTAAAAAACAAACATACAAAACCCAAATCTAGTATCACGCCCTGGCTTCACACCCTTCCAAGTTCTCTCTCTGCTCTTGGCAGAAATCAGAGATCCTAAACGCGGCCCCACAGGCAACTCCACGCTCACCTGCCATCATTTGGGTGTCCAGGCAGCCACACTTCCCTTCCCTCACTCCTCCGAGCCACACCAGCTGCTTCTCCTAAGTCCAGGCACTGCTAGCTGGAAAGCCCTTTTCCCGTCTTGGCTTCCTGAACTCATCATCCCTGCAGCTCTTGGTGTATCTGAACTTCCCAGGGAAGCCTGCCCCGCCCTCTGAACACTCACAGAGCTTTTTCCTAGCGGGTGATCACAAGTGTAATTGATTATATGGCAGCCTTTTCAATCATTCAATAAATATACACCGAGGGCCTACTACATGCCAAATATTGTTCTTAGCCTTAAAGATTCAGCAGTCAACTTTGGGTTTGGGTTTGGGTTTGTCTAGATTTGTGTGGTCCAATACGGTAGCCAGGAGTCACGTGTAGCTGTTGAGCACTAGACATGTGGCTGGCGTGAATGAAGAACTGAATCTTTAACTTTATTTAATTCAGATTTACTGACACTTCAGCAGTTGGAAAACCTTTAAGTATGCTCAGAACAACGTGAGCACGTGAACCTGCTTTTCAGCTGTAACTTTATGAAATCTAAGTACAGATCAGATTATCCCCAATGAAAATTTGGCATCCCACGTGAAATGTGCGATGAATATAAAATACAGATCACATTTCAAAGATTTAACATGAAAAAAAAGAATGTGAGCGATTTTATTCATAATTTCTGTATCAAAAATAATTTCTGTATCAATTACATATTGAAATGATAATATTCTGGCTATACATAGAGGGTTAAATAAAATAGAGTATTAAAGTCAATTTCACCTGTTTCTTTTTACCTTTTTTAATGTGGCCACCAGAGAAACTGTAATGACATGTGTTGGTCACATTGCATTTCTGGTGGACAGTGTTAGTGCAAACAGAAAGTCGTGGATCTGGCATCCTAGTGTGTGGGTGCAGCCCTGATGGGCTGTGGGTTCCTGAAGGTCAGGGCCCATTAACTATCCTGGTCACTGCTCCACTGTCTGTGCCAGGCACACCATAGTGTCCAAATGATATGGTGGAAAAATGACAAGTACATATGCAGACTGGAAATGTTCATCTTCTAGGAGATGGACACCCCAAAGTCCACCCCCCAGGAGAACATGAGAGGCTGTGTCTGCTCCTAGTGTGCTTCCCTTGCCTGGCTCCTTCCCCCAGGGTTCATTGTCTCTCCTCCTCACACACATCTCCAGCTCCTGCAGCTGGTCCTTGTAAGACGCCACTCAGGTCCCCCAGTGGCCTCTGCCAGGGAAGGCCAACGGGAGGCCTTTCCCACTGCCCCATCTTCAACCACAGTGCTACCTGGTATTTGAGTTTCCCATCCTTAAAGAGCCGCAGCTGATACTGACGTTCCAGGTTGTCCCCATAAATGTGGCCGAGATCTACCTGAGGACAGAAAGAGGGTCCGGTCAGCGGACTGGGGTGCCGCCTCAGCGATGGTGACCTACATGTGCTAAGTTAGGCCCAGAGAAGTCCTGAGCCCCTCCTAAGTACTCACCCCGTGTCCCAAGGCCTTGGTGAAGCCAGGACCCATCTTGCCAGAAGTTTTGAAGAACTGGTGGGTGAAGTGTTGTGCAAAGAAGGCGAACATGAGGTTGGTTCCTTGGGGGTCAGGTATGAACTTCCTCCTGAGCAGGAAGCGATGGCCCAGAATCTGGGCATCTGGCAACTGCTTCTTCCCTGGTTGGGGAGGTAGGGCAGGGCAGTAGCTGTCTGATGTCTCAGTCTCCCTGCCCCACAGCCTTCTGGGCTCACTGGACCAAACTGGTCCACACAGGAAGCCCAGATCAGCCTTCCTCCTACCAGATGGCCCCTTGCACCTTTTCTACCCTAGAAGTATTTATGGGTGAAATGGCATGATATTTGGAATTTGCTCTAAAATACTTCATTAAAAATAAGGCAAGGGGGATAGATGATATAAGGAATGGCAAATTATGGATATGTATTGAAACGGAGAAATGACTACATAAGAGTTTATTATACTTTCTTCCCAACTTTTGTGTTTGTAACTCTGAAAAAAGTTAACCAAAAAGAAAGAAGAAAGAAACGTAAAGAAAACATAAATAAAGAAAAAAAAAAAGATCTTGGACTCCCTGGCCCTGGAGCAAGGTAGCCTATGTTTGAATCTGGGTACGCCATTTGCTGAGTGTGTGAACATAGATAAGTCATTTTACCTCTCTGAGCCTCGATGCCTTCATCTGTAAAATAGGGCATCTGTAAAATACCTATTTTATGCAGTAGTTTGAGGAGTACATGAGATAATGTAAGCATGACTGAGAACCGGTGAGATGGGATCTTGTAAATCAAGGATCAGCAAACTTCAAGCTTTTTCTGTAAGAAGCCAGATAGTCGATCTTTCTTTCAGGTTTTGCCTGAAAAAGTTCTGTCACCATCCACTCTGCTTTGCTCTTGTAGTGGGGAAAACAGTCACAGATGGTACCTAAGCAAATCAGCGTGATGAAGTTCTAATAAAACTTTATTCCCAAAACAGGAAGTGGACTGGATTTAGGCTGTGGGCTGGAGTTTGCCAACCTATTTTAAATATGCCAGTCTTTCTGTCTGGGGTAAAGACAACAGGTCATCTCAAAGCAGGTGTCTGTCATCATGAGAATAAGTATTAAGAGCCTTCCTTAATTATGTCAATGTCAGATGCGTTGGTACCCAAAGCCCATACAGAAAGGAGTAACTGAATTTTTGTGTTTTGGTAAAGGCACCCTTTCATAGTACCTCAAGCAAGGCTCAGTGTTGAAGGTTCAAGATCAAGAGAACCTCTCTGGATTGAGATGGTCGATTGGTTTCCTCTATCAGGCAAGGAGATCAAGCACCCCAAAGGAAACTCACCAAAAGGGAAGTTGGAAGGAGTGGTCTGCACCCTATAACCTGGACTCACCCCTTGGATTAACATTGAAAAGGGGCTGGTTCCAGCAAAGTGCTGGCAGAATCCAGAGACTCTGTAAGACCCAGCTATCTGGCAGAATAGTCATGCTTTAGACATAGGAGCTAAACATGTGAGTGCAAACCATCAGAGTAGTGCCCTGAGACCCAAATTAGGACATCAATACCTATGCAAGGTGCTGAGCCCACAAAAGCCCACAACCACAGGGCTGCACAGGACCCAGCGTTCAACAGTGTCACCATGTGGACAGGGATGGAAGTGATGGCAGCAGTGGACCAATGCCTCTCATGTCCCCTCTGTATTTGAAGCAGAATTCATGGCTCTGAACTGAGTAAACCCCTGGGTTTTCAGGCAGTCAGAAGTGGAGTGGAAAGAAGGACTTAGGAGGAAGATCCCTGCCAATGCAAACAAGTGGGGTCTTGGGAAACTAAAGAAAAAACTCTGACTTTACGTGTAACCTACACTGATGAAGCATGGTAAACTATTGACATCAGTTAAGAACCAAACATGGAGTCAGCACCAAACAAATAGCACAGTATTCCTTCCTTCCTACATTTCAACTCTTAAGTCACCCCCATTTCAGCAAGATCCCACCAATTCAGTAGACAAGGTTCAAGCAAAGAGGCACCCTGGAAATATGGAAGCATTAGTCTGACTCTGCCACTGACTTCTTAGGTGACCACAGGCAAGAGTCTCCACCACCCCTTCCTATCCTCATTCCCCAGCCCTGTCCTTGTCCATGGTTCTGATATGTCGTATGTATTGCCTTTGACCACCCATCTGGGAAATGGGTCAATAATTGCTTTTTCACCTGCTTTTCACCAAAGAGAACAGGGCATCTCCTGTGACTCCCAACCCCATCTCCATTACCTTTGGTTCCCATGGGCGTGGGGCAGTCTTGGGGCACAGAGGGCAGAATACGAGTATAATAGCTCACGTTGGAGAAGGACTCCCAGCTGATGTAGTCATGCGCTATGTTGTAGGTGGGAGGGCTGGGGATAAGGTTGGAACGCACTGCAGAGGGAGAATATGGTGACAAGGGGGTTCCCATCCCCAGTTACACCCCCCTCCCTGCCTCCTCTTGGGTTGGACTTGTTTAACCTGGCATCATAGTCTCCCAACCCACTGCCCTTATCAGATGCCAAGAATTCCAAGAGCTGGAAGGACTTCCTGCTCCCCAGAACGGGGGTGGGGGGGATGCTACCCTCCACCCACCTGTGAGTACCAGGCGCATGAGCATGTCTCGGATGAAAGTGGCATTGACAAACTCCCAGAACCAGCGCCCATGTGTCAGCAGGAAGTGGAGGAAAGCGGGGCTGGGTCGCAGTGAATTCCGGAGCCAGGTCCATAGCTCGGCTGCAGGGACAATGGGAGCCACTCAGTCGGGCCTCCTAGTAGGACCAGAAGTGGCCCAAGTGGAAGACAGGAACCGGGAATGAAGCCAGGACAGAACCGGTCAGAACGTACGGGGCAGAGTAAGGATGGAACCTTGGAAGAGATGACACACGACAGAGCCAGAAGCAGATGTGAGAGGGCAGGGGACAGGACGAGGGCATGAGGTATGCCAGGAGGGAGAGCTCTGCTTCAGCCGGGTCAGGGAGAGTGTCAAAGGTCAAAGCCAGGCAAGGAAGGAGAACTGGGCTAAGGCCAGAGACAAAGGCAGGAACTGGGGGTCTCAGGACAAGCCCAAGGGAACAAGGGAGCCCAGGACAGGAGTGGAGTCAGGAGGCCCGGCTCACGGATGGTGCAGTTGGGGCCAGAATATCCCGTGCGGGTGCAGTCACACTGGTAGCGGTCAAGGCCGAAGCGGACACAGATCCCCTGGTGTTGGCATGGGTAGTAACAGCATGGATTCACTGCAGGGGAGAAGCAGAGATCAGAGGTGACTCGAGGATGACCTCTCAACCCCTGTCCTGTCCCCAATGGGGAAGTATGGGGCCAGACATATGGACTCAAGTCACAGGTCTGTCCTAACTCACTTGGTGGCCCTTTCTGGACTTCAGTGTTCACCTAAGGGTCCTCTCTGCTCCCAAAGTTATGGCTGGAAGCCCCAGGCCCTGCCCTGTTCAGACCCTGCTTTGGTCTCTAGCCTAGTCCACATGGGCCCCAAAGGGAAGTCCCCGCCTCTTCCCTGATGCCATCAAAATAGGGCAGGGGGAGAGTTCAAACACCAAATTGTGACACCAAAGGTTAGGAAACAACTGATAAGACACAACAACCACAGGCTTCTAGAGCATTCACTTCTTGCCCAGTCAGAGCCCAGCACCAAGGGCTGGGTTTGTGAAGTTCAGGAAAGGGATAAGGATGGGGGGGTCCTCTCAGACCAGCCCACAAACTCTAGGTACCTGGACACTGGGAAGATGAGATTGTCTACCATCCCTCTATTTTTGTAGAAGTGGGGGAAGAGCAGGAATCATAATGCCCACTTGCAGATGGGGAAACTGAGGCCAGACAAGGCAAACCCCACACAGGTCACCCAGCAAGTCACACCAGACAAAACCAACCTTCATTTACACCATACCACCCCCACCCAAGACTTGACATTCAAGTCCAAGGAAAGAAGTTTCCCAGAACCCTGTGGACAAAGTGTGGGTTTGAGGGGATCTCAGCCCCCATTCCTGATAGGCCCAGCCGTGGCCTATGTCAGAGCATACTTTGGGCTCAAGGATCTTGAGGATGGTCAGGCACCAAGGGACAGGGGAGATATAGTTGGAAAACCCTCCTGAGGGGGGTGAGTGCAGCTCTGGCATCAGTCCTCCTGCCTCTTGGAGAAGTCCCCACCAGGAATCTCTCCTTATGTCTAATCCAGGTCTTGCTGACCACAGCCCCTTTGCTCGAAGCTGCACTGCTTTAGTGATTCTTCAACAGCAGAGGTAGACTTCTCAGAGCTCATTCAGTGTTCATCACAGCTCAGCAAAGGAAACTGAGGCCCAGGGGGAGGCGGAGGCTTGGCCAAGGACACAGAACGGAGCAGGACCTCCTGCAGACCCAGGTCTCCTGGATCCTGGCAGGGGCTGCTTCGCCAGCTTCACACAGAAAACACCAGACTCCCTTCTGCAAACACACTTCCTTATCTAGGCTCAGAGCCAACATTATAGGGAACTCCTATTCTTTGTACAACGGATTATTGGGGGCCAAGAGGGTAGCAAGAGGTGGCAGAAGGGTGTTGTGTTTAGAGGGCATGGCCCTGGGCAAGGACCAACCCCTCCACTCTTAGCCTCTTCACTTGGCAGCATGGGGCCTAGAGAATAGGGTCCTCATGGCCCTGACCCAGGAGAGGGCCCCAGCAGCAGTGCCCCCACACCCCCCTACACATATACACTCAGGCAAGCAAAAAGAGAATCACAGGAATCATGCAAATAGTTTTGCTTAAGCCCTGGCAACTCCCCACAGCCCCACAATGGCATCTCTGTGGCCCCCGTAGGGAGTGCAGAAGGGAGGGGCCTACAGGAAGAGGGCTGGATGAAATGGCCTTATCAAGCTGATACAGGCAGACCCAGCAGGCAGGACGCAGCCTCCCTTCCCACAGCCATGTGCCCAGAAATGCCAAGGGGTGGGGGGAGTGGGATTACTCCCACTGGGATTACTCACCCCAGCGGGCTCAGGGCTCTGGAACTCTCCTCACTGATCCCTCCTGCTCAGGACACTCTACCTACCTGCTTAATACACCTGCCCAGGACCCCCTGTAGCTCCCCACTGCCCAGCCCCCAACCCTGGGCACACAGGGCCCTTTAACCCAGATGGACATCAGTCTAATGCTAAGCAGGCATAGGAGCTAAGGCCCAGCCCTTCACTTGGCTCAGATTCCCCACCCTAACCACTGTAGGGCTTTCAAAAGAACCTCAAGAGGGCCTTCTAGCTCATTCTGTGGCAGCCCCATCCCTTAGCCCCAAAGTCAAAAGCTCTCCTTCCTTTTTCCCAGACCACGGTTCTTCCCTAACAATCCCCTCCAGGGCCATCTGACCCTCCCAAAGAGCTCATGCCTTGCCTCCTCAGGAAACCTCCCATGAACGTCTTTCACTCCACTCTGTGTTCCCACTCAACCTGCTCTTCTCCACCATGAGCCCCCAGGGGAAGGGGCAATACTTTCCCCACTTTCTCCTCCCTAACACAGGCCATGCACACACTGGGGCTCAACCCAAGTCCTGGAGAGATCCAGCCACCCAAGGGATCCAGATGTGGTGGCCAGAACTCAACAGATGTTTGCGGAGTCAATAAAATGAAGCCAGGAGAATGGCTACCCTGAGCTTGGCCGAAGATATCCCTCATCTTCCCAGCCCTGGCTGCTGGCTCAGAAGGCTAGCCTGGAGGCTTCCTGCTTCCTGCCCTAGAGTTCTGCCCCAGCTCCTGCCCGCACCCCTCTCCTGCCAAGAGAGGCTATGTCCACGCAGAGGCTCCTCCCTCCCAGACCCACCATCCAACCTTCCCTCCCTCCTCCTCCACGATCTTTCCATAAACACCAGCTGCCCCTGGAAGGAAAAGTTCTCCCCAGTGAGGAAAACAGCTGCCTCTGGGGCCCCAGGGTGTCCGGGTGAGCAGAGCGGAGTCTGAGTGTCTCCTCCCCGGGATGCGCCTGACCACGCTGGACTGTCACAGTCGCCGGGAAATCCGGGGCTCTAGCGACTGACCACTCCACAGCCTTGCGTGCCCCCATTCTTTCTATCTGCCTGGCACTCCCAGGAGGGTGGGGAGACGCCCTGCAGGGCACAGAGGAAGAATTCCAGGCTCAGCATCAGGAGACTGGCCCAAGCCCCACTGCTTTGAAGTTCCAGAGCTAAGACTTGGATTCCCTCTCTTTCCCTCCCTTTCTCTCCCTGGAGGTTTCCAGGCCTGGATCTGAGAAAAGGATGGGGTAGGAGAGGCACTTAGATCCACAAGTTGGGAATGACCTCAGAGGGATCACCATCCCCTGCCACAAGAACTCTGAGAACTACTCACAAAGAAAGGCCTCCCTTCAGTCTAACTGAAGTCTGGCATGCTTTCATGCCGGCCCAGTTCTGTGCTCAGTGGAGGACACCCTGCATAATAAGCCATCCAGAAAGAGAACTGGAGAGGTGCAGGCACCGAATCTACCAAGTTCCCAGCACAGGGCCAAGTGCCAGGTAGGTGCTGGGGGAAATGTATCAAGAGAGCGGGAGAGCGGCTGCTCTTTACTGGTCGTGTGTCTTTGGGCAAGTCCCTTCCACTCTCTGGGCCTCATTTTTCCTGTGTCTCCCAGAAGGGGGACGGGGCAGGCGGGCTCTGAGGAGGTCTCCTTTGCAGCCTCCCCTTCTTTATTATTTGCATCAGTATGAATCCCCTGGCCCAGAGCAGAGAACCTTGCAACTTGCTCTCACTGAATCTTCAAGCCACCCCGGAGGTGGGGTTGATCAGTATGCTCATACTGCACACATTCCCACAAATGAGAAGTATCCAGAACTGCTCGGCTCCAGAACTTTCTGAGGATTAAGGCAAGGAAATGTCCCCCAGCCCAGGAGTCAGAGCCCCGGGCACAATGAAGAAACACCAAGTCCTCCAGGATGCACAGACACCAGGCAGCAAGAGGGACCCTTAATGGGACTGAACTGAAATCTCTTAAGAATAATATTTAGAGAAGCTCCAGGAGCTTGGCAACCAAAGAGGAAAAAAAAGGCCCTGACTAGCCAGACCTGGGCCCCAGCCCCTACACTCAGCCAGGCCAACAGTCAGGGGCCGGGCACCCCCACACCAGGCCCCAACAGCTGGGCCCACAGCTGGAAGAGCCAACTGGAGAGGAAGCCCCCTCATGGCCCACAGACCCGGCTGGCGCTGCAGATAGGAGACGGCAGGCAGCAGGGAGGCCTTGGCACAGGCTGGGTTCCCCTCCCCATGGGCCAGGGCTAACTGGCCTCAGGCCCCTCTGCCTAGCACAGAGCTCCGATTGCCAGGTCACGCCGTGTCCCTAGCCAAGGAGAAGGCACTGAGTCAAGTCCAGGGGCTAGAGGGGATAAGTTTGAGCATTAAGACTCCCGTGGCATGGCCTTGCCCTCCAAGCCTATCTCCTCCCCCACACGGAGAAGCCAAAGCAACAATGTCCCCTGTCACCTGCCCTCAGCTGAGTCTGCAGCCCTCCTCTGCCGGGGGTCGGCCTTTGCTGTACCTCTGAGGCACAGGCTCTGGCTTCCCGGAGCAGATGCCCAGACATCGTGGACCTCAGTTCACTCACAGACTGGAAGCACAAAGTACTGCTGCACCCAGCTTGTCATCGCTCTGTCCTTGACCCTTGCAGCAGCCTCTTAAAGGTTTCCTGGCCTCCAGTCTCAACCCCAAGTCACCTATGCAACCCAATTACCCTCAGGCCCGAGTCCTGGCACCTCACCCACATTGCCAGCCAGCACCTACCTCTTGTCCTACGGCTCCCTGTGCTCCTGCCTGCCTCCCGAGGTCCAGACCTTTAGACTCCATCTCTGCCATTGCTTCTATCAGAAAGACCTTACAGGGTCTCACAGTAAAGCCTCAGAGCACTTGCCAGCACTCACCACCTCCTTCAGGGTCCAGGTCAAACGTCACCACCTCCAGGATGTCTCCCTCGGTTCCTCACACTTGAGAGGGAACTTCTCCCCACCCTGAGCCTCACACACCCCTGTGTGGCCCTCACCCATGGCCCTGACCCCTTTGGATGACAGTCTGTTGGCGTTTCTGTCCCGTATGAGATGGCGGGCCCCTCCCGGCCCCGTGCCTCCAGTTCCAGCCAAAAACTAGCTTAAAGCGAGCACTTGGGAATGTTTGTGGAGTGAAAAGAATAATTCCATTTAAACATTTCTGATATAAAGATAAGTAGAAAAGACAAAA
Source organism: Felis catus (assembly GCF_018350175.1). Taxonomy (NCBI): domain Eukaryota; kingdom Metazoa; phylum Chordata; class Mammalia; order Carnivora; family Felidae; genus Felis; species Felis catus. The sequence goes on along the minus strand of NC_058380.1, from coordinate 81,298,131 downwards.
ACAAAACGGCACAGACCATGGTTCACTGGGTGTTAGTGAACACACAGGAAGACGGGCAGACCAGCCCTTCATATCCCCATCCCCTTGGATGGGGCCTCAGAGGAAGTGCTGTGCTGATCCACAAGCTGAGGAGTCGGGTCACTGGGGCGGCCTGGTCGGCCCTGGCTCTGCTGCTGGGGTCTCAGACAGATGGGCTCTCCCCTCTGGGCCACGGAGCTCCCTTCTGTAAAATGGGTCTGACACGTCTCCCTGGCAGGGCTGTTGTGAGCACCGAGAAATGGAAGCCCATAGCTGGGCCTTGGAAACTGTAAAGTGCTGGCCACATGAGTCTTCTCCTTCCCACTAACTGGGCCTTTGCTCATACCCAGTCTCTGGAGCACCCCCCATCCTCTTCCTGGGTTCCCCAAATGCCACCCACTCAAACCCTCTCTCTCTCTAGGAAACCTGGTCTGATTCGCAGTCCACATAGACATCTTTCTTCTCTCCTCTGAGCACCGAATCGCCAGAGCATCGCAACAGAGAGCTCAGCCCCTTTCCCCACCCGCATCCTCTCTTGCCCCCATTTTACAGATGGGAAATGGAGACCCAGAGAGGGATGGATCATACAGCTAGATGGTGAAGGAAGCTACGTCCAGGCCTTGCACACACGCACATGCGCACACGTGCACACACACACACACAAGCAGTAAGCTGGGGGAGAGAGGCTGGCTAAGGGTGGAGCTGAATTCCTCCACTTGGAACCTGATACACTCATGGGGAGGGGGGTGCAGGAGTGGTAGAATTTTACAGGATCTGACTTTCCCCATCATCTTCTGGGTGATGAAACCAAGGAGAGCAGCGGTGGGGGGTTGAGGGAGGAGGGGGACTGTCTGTGGAAAGAGTTTGCAAAGTGCCTAGGGCAAGACAGATTCAAGTTCAAACCCTTAGACCACCATGTGCTGAGCGAGCTAGAGAGAATTACGGCACCTACCTGTGCCTAACTCACCTACCCATTGGGTGAGGATGTAAACCTCGGGGAGGCAACCCAGCTCTGTACATAAATGTGTTTCCACCGCCCCCCTCCCCGGGTCTTCCCAGAACGGCTGCTGTACCCGGACCCTCACCAAGGGAGACCTTCTATCCCCGGGCTGAGAATCCCCATGGGTTCCCAGAAAGTTAGAGGCTGGACAGGTGCCTGCTGCTTCCTCAGAAAGAGACCCCCAGCCTCACCCCCCGCAGGAAACAACGGGGTTGTTGGAGAAAAAGGCAGCCTGGACAGCTGGGGGCCCAGAACAGGTGAGGGGGCTGGAGAGGGGCTGTCCTTCTCCCAAAGCCGCCGTGAGATCCCCGTCTGTCCTCTCCACCCCCTTCCCCCGCAAAGAAAACCCCTGTAGAGCCCTATCCAAGGCCACACACCCCCGGGGGTCTCCAGAGAACCCCTCTCCCGCCGACTCAGGGCCCTCCCCCATTCCAGGCACCGAGAGCAGAAAGGGGAAGCTGGGCTTGCCCGAAGGGAGAGCAGGGGGAGGGGCCAGGCCAGGGCTCAGGACTGGAGGCTCCCCGGGGGCGGAGGGGGGGGGCGGAGGGGGGGGGCGGGGGGGGCGCCTACCCGGCGCGGGGGCCCGGGAATCCGCGGGCAGGACCTGGGGCGGCTGCAGCAGCAGCAGCAGCAGGAGCAGCGGGAACCGGAGCAAACGACTCCTCCCTGCAGAGTGAGAGACATTAGGGCTGAGTCTGGCATTCAAGGCTCCGCCAAGGCAAAGGCATGGATTCCTGGGGACACCGGGGTCGGACTCACGGCTCATAGTTCGGCAGCGCGGCTGGTGCTTGCGGGATGTAGACGGCCAGCTCCTGGGGTGCGTCTCTGCCCCGAGCTCTGGCCAGCCCGGCCCGCCCCCTCCCCACCCATTCCCTGGCTCCACCTCTCCAGCCAGCTGTCACCTCGGCAGCGCCGCCGCCCACTTACTTCCTCTGCTCCCGCCCTAGCCAAAACATTTTATTAATTATTCTGATCGCAACCAAAGCAGTTTTTCACCTGAGACCCGTGAGGCATGTGAGCCTTTGAGGCCCGGTGGCACCAGAACGGTATCCGTTTGGCAGATAGGAAACTGAGGCCCAGAGATTATGTGCAATGCTGAGGTCACCCGAGGCTTCAGGGCAGAACCTGGAGCGCTGGCCTGAACCACACACCTTGACCCCCAGAGAGGAAAGGGGGCTCCGAGGAGCAGTCCAGGCTGGGCTGCACATGGTTTCCTGGATGGGCAACCCACTACCCTCAGACCCAACAGGGAGCACAGGAAGGCTCTGCCCTCTGAGGCCCCGGGTCGGCCTGAACCTCTGCTGCCAGAAATGAAAACCACAGGCTCCAAGTCCAGGAGACCTGAGCTCAAATCCAGACTCTACAGCTTACTAGCTGTGTCACTTTGGACCCGGTATTTACCCTTTCTGGTCTTCAGTATTCCCATCTATGAAACGGGGATAATCATAAGAACCCTCCCAGAGGACTGATGTAAGATGCCTCGAGAGGCACACAAATCTGTTGATGCAAGCCTCGGGTATCAGGAGGCATGGTTTTCAGAGATCTCCCAGCTCCAATTTCGTGGCTGGCCAGGGCTGGCACTCTAGACAGACTCACATCTACCTGCCGACTTTCCGGAACACCAAGATCCAGCGCCTCGATTTTATAGCTGGGGCGACAGATCCTAGCAGGGGGAAGGGACGGGCACTAGGTCACACAGAGTCTCCTGGTCCCCGCACCCAAAGATTTTCTCCTTTGGTTTCCCCAGCACGCTGAGCCATCCCGTGGGCTCCACAGCAGGGAAGCTGAAGGAGGTGCCCAGGCATCCTCAAGGTGCGGGGTGGGAACCATGCCAGGTGAGGGAGGGGAGGCCTGCTGGGAAGCCCCTCCTATGTCCCCACCCGAGCTGTTCCCATGCTCCACTGGGACAAAAGCCAGCTGCTCCAGGGAGACAGAGCAAGCCAGGGCAGACTCGAGGAGGGAGTGGGGCAGATAGAGGGCCCTGGGGTGCTGGGACAGGCTGCAGCTCCCCCCACCCACATGCATCTCCATCCTGAACCCCAGATCCAGGGCCCCCTGGTGACTACCCAGACAGGGGCGAGGAGCCATAAGTCATGGATAATCAGTAAAAGGAATGGGCTCAGCATAGAGATCGGGGGTCCAGGTACCCAAAGAAAAGGGGACTTTCTGGCGATGAAGAAAGCAGAGAAGAGTTTGAATGAGGCCCATTTCTACTAGCAGGGTCCACCCTCCCTTGAGGCTGTGGGCCTAGCAAGTTACCGCCTGGACCTTCTGCTGACTCCTTACTCTGACGCCACCCACCGTGCTCAAAGGGATGAACACTTGGGTGGCCTTGGCCTTGGGAGAAAGAGCCTCAGGCTAGGAGTCAGGAGAACTGAGTTCAAGTCTCAGTTCTCCCGGGGACTGACTGAGACAAATCTCTGCACCTCTCTGGGCAGCCGGTTCCCCATCTGAACAACATAAAGGTCAAATCAGATGGTCTCTGAGAACAGGTCTGGCATGGAGTGACTGGGCCCTCACTGTGGCCAGACTCTGTGACCAGGGCTGGAGATACCAAGATGGATGCAATGAAGGAGATGACAGAGGTGTGATGGTAGACAGTCCTCTGGGGACAGGATCGCACTGAGATGGCCAGTTGGAGGAGGGGCAGGTGAGAGCAATGGTGTCAGAAATGCCAGGGTGTGCTGACCGGTTGGCACTGGGGCTTGAAGGAAAGACAGGTGCCGAGGAGGGCACCTAGGTTTCTGGCTTGATGCTGGCAAGAATACCCAGGGAAGGAATCAGGGAAGGGGGCAAGCTGGGGGAGATGGCACTTGAATTTGGACTCGTCGTGTTTAGTCCATTTCGGCAGCAAGTTCCAGCCCGCAGCTGGATATACAGGGGAGAGGTCCGGGCTAGCCCTGGCACCAGCCCTGAGAAAGGCCACAGCAAGTGTCACCTTTCCCTGTGCCTCTACTCCAAAGCCTGTGACCTCCCCATCTAGGGAGTTTTCCTAGTCCTCAGGAGACTGAGTTTCCACTCCTTGGGCAAAGCCCAACTCCAATGTTTCCTGGCACACCTCCTCCTCTTTCTGCTCTTTGAGGACATTCCTGTGCCTTGTCTGCTTACTGTGGACTTCCCAGCACACTGGACTGTGTTGTGTCAGAAGACTGTGGTCACTGTCATATCCCCAGGGCCGAGCACGAGATCTGGCATATAAAAGATGCCTGCAAATGTTGTTTCATTGCATAAAGTAGGAGTGATTGAATGGATGAGAAAATATGGACCTTCTACAAGTGAGTGCGGGTCCAAGGCCGGCTTCATCAGGTGACTGCCAACCCATCTATCTGCTGTGACGACCACCGGAAGAGTAAGTGCCCTACCTCAGTTTCCCTGTCTTCCCCAGCTGGGCCCATTGGTCAGCAACTGCAACACTTGCAAGTCCACCCCGGGCCCTGAGCCCCTCCTGGCTGCAGCAGCAAGGACTCCACTCTACCCTGTACCCCACCGGCAACCCGCAGTAGGGTTTCTCCCTCTCTGCACACACACCCCTACCTTTGGCTCCTGGCAACCCTACCAGAGACCCACACCGGGGCCTAGATTTTAATGCCCCTGGAGAGGTCTCATCCCTGTTTTGCCCCACCCACTATTTGGAAATCCAGAGTTGACTCTTACCTGAATCACACAGGGACCCGGCCCCACCCAGCCCCACCTCTGGAGGCAGCTTTGCAGACAGGCAGGAAAGCTCTGGAATCAACCCAGCATCTCCTTAAATCCCATCTCCCCCACCCTCACCCAAACTCCTCATCAGCTCTAAACTCAACCTTGGGCAACCAACTGCCCCTCTTGGGCCTCAGCTTCCCCATCTGTAAAATGGGGTTAATAATTCTACTCTTGCAAGAGTTACCGTGAGACAAAAGAAGACGGCCTGTGTGAACTTGTCCAGCCTCCGGGAGGAGCTCAATGTAAATCCTTTGCTTGCTTTCCCTGCTGTTCCTTACCTGAGCGGGACGGTTTCCTGCAAACTTCTCTTCCTCTTTTGAACCTACGTTACCAGTGCCAGGCCAGCGTTGGGCATTGGCGACAATAATAAAAATCGCTGCTATTTCTTGAGTACCTACTACATGGCAGGCAGAGTGCTATGTGTTTTGCAGGCACTATCACATGTGATTTTCTCAACAGCCTTATATTATCACCTCCGTTTTACAGAGAAAAGAAAGTGGGGCCTGGAGAGCTGAAATGACTTACACAAGGTTGTACAACTAGTAAAGGTTAGATTTCAAGGCCCAGTGCCTTTGTTCTGGATACCAGGTACTGCACACCTAAGGCCCAGCACAGCCAGCTGGTGTTTGGAGTTCATGAAGAGAAAGTGGAAATGCATGATGGGTGATGGTCGGCTGTTTACACCCCTTTCCCACTGCAATCCTCACAACAGCTCCATTATGAAAAGAGGAAACTGAGACTCAAAGAATTCCCTAGATCTTGGGGCACCTGGGTGGCTCAGTCGCTGGGGTGTCGGACTTCGGCTCAGGTCATGATCTCACCATTCCCGAGTTCGAGCCCCGCGTCGGGGTGACAGCTCAGCGCCTGGAGCCTGCTTGAGATTCTGTGTCTCCTTCTCACTCTCTGCCCCTCCCCTGCTCATGCGCTCTCTCTCTCAAAAATAATAAAATAAACATTAAAATTTTTTTAAAAAAAGAATTCCCTAGATCTTGCAGTAAAGAGGAAGACGGGGCGGGGGGTGGGGGGTGGGGGGAGGAGTTACAACCCCCGCAGGAACACCTGCTGTGTGGCAGACATTATGCCGAGGGTTCAGGTGCACCACCGATTCTATAACTCAGAACAGCTCCATGAGACAGGTTTTCTCCATTTTTGTAAACAGTAAAAATGACCTGCTAAAGGCCACAGGCTAGTAGGTGGGCTTGGAGCTCTGGCCTCTTTGATGTTGACGTCTGCAAGCCTAACTGTCTGCTCCATCCCTGGCTCTCTTGGATCCTGAACCCTGAATCTTTAAAACAAACACTCAGATCCTGGCGGAGGCAGGCCAAGAAGACAGATAAACAAGCAGGAGATTGGTGGTGAGTGGAGAGTCTCCAAGCTCATCTGGGGAGTTTCCACTGCAGGGTCCCCTGTCCTACAGACCTCAGCATTAGGCAGCTGACGCCATCGGATCAGCACAGGATGGCTCAGTGGTCACACCACGGGCATCCTCCCCAGCCCGCCCCCACCAACAACGTAATCTGCACAGCATCAGACATCAGCTCCTGAGATCTGGGGGCCCAGCCGCCTGGGGAGGAAGAGCAGGAGGAACCAGGCTGGGGAAAGAACCATCGTCTTGCAAAGAGACAGCAGCTACTCTGGAGGTTGCTGGGGCTGTAAAGTGTCGGTTTCTGCATACCTCTCCCCCTCCACCGGTTGAAGGAAAAGGAGCTGTTTTCATAGTCCTCCTTTGGTATGTGAAACACCCTCCTAACTCTGCCTAAAAAACTCAATAGCTCCCACAGCCCCAGACCTTAGCCTGGCCTTCAGATTTATCATTCACCGGGCAGCAGCTGCCCTAGAAAGATCTCCATTTCCAACACCCAATCCTTCCTGCCTAATCAAAAACTCAATTTCCCTGATAGGGAAACCCAGAAGATCTGGTTTCTAGTGACACAACCTCCTGGACTCACCATGTGACCTTGGACTCACTCACCTTCTTGGACCTCAGTTTCCCGACTTGTTAAATAAGCCTACTGAATTACATGTGCTGAAGAGGGGGGGAGGGAGGGGGCGGAGGGGGCAGAGCTTTTGAAGTCAGTCAGACCTGGATTCGGAGCCCAGCTATGATACTCTTGCCGTATGCCTGGGGGCCTGTCGTATCTCGGCTCTGAGACTGCTTCCTCATCTGAAAATAAGAACAATAATAATATGTATTTCCTGGGACCCCTGTGAGGATGGGACGACTTAGCAAAATTCCTGGCACTCAGGAGGCACTCAGAAAATGATCATTATTGGTAATTATTGTAATTAATAATTATATAACTAATCCAAGTCGGTCGGCGTGGCCCCAGAGGTGAAAGCACTTGCTCTAGACGCCAAAAAGAATTTAAGAGAGAATGGCTGCAGTCAAGTGCTAGCTAGCCTCGTGCCCCTGGAGTGCGTCTGGCCACAATATGACCAACGTGGAAGCTGGAGGGGAAAAGGAGGGGATTCTTCTCAACAACCAGCAGTCCAGAGGTGAGATGCCAGGCCTCGGTGGCCGCTCCGTAACACCATCAGGCTCCAGGCTCTCCCCGTCTTTCAGCTCTGCTGTGTCATCCCAGAATGGGTTGTGTCCTCAGGCCTCCTTCCAGGCAGGAAGAGGGTAGAAAGGGGAAAGGCAGCCCCAGCCGAGTTCCACTAATCTTTCCCCACAACTGTGTCACGTGACCTCGCTTGGCTGCGAAGGAGAATGGGAAATCGAGTTTTTGATTAGGCAGGAAGGACTGGGTGTTGGAAATGGAGGTCGGTCCTGTCAACCTCCAATGTCTGCCAGACTCTGAAGGGTCTCTTTCCGGTGTGGGCTATGGTTTCTGACGTGGACTTCTCTGGAGAATCTAACAAGTAGATGCTGCAGAATTCAGCAATGAACAGGTCTTTTTTGTCCCAGGCTAGGGTCTGAGAATTGCAGGTCTGCAGAAGGTCAGAGCCAGGAGCTGCCTAAGACAAGGTCCAAACCACTCACCCCCCTCAGGTGACAGACTCAGAGACCCAGAGCAAAAGAGGGACTTGCCCCAAACAGGCCAGGTACCTCTTCTCTGTGCCCTATAGCCTCTTGTAAAATGACCAGCCTTGGAACAAGTCACATTCGTAACAGTTGTGCCCCCAACACAAGGACATCTCATCCTTTGATGAGACTGAACATTTAGTGGGCAAGAAGGCGCACTTCTAAACAAGCCTTCAGTTCTCAGGCAAGAGCCTTAAAAGTGCATTTTCCTGAGCCTTTCAGCGAGAAGTGGGCTGACTCATCATCACTGGCAGGGAACGCGGGCTCCTGCTTTAGCACCTCGTTAATAACTTACCGTCATGGAGTCGCACACAGTGTAAGAAAACATTTTCACTGACATCATCATCTCTTTTGAGCCACACAGCAGTCTCTTGACAAAAAAACGTTTTTAGCCCTGAATAAGTCAGGATTAGTTTCATTACAAATGCCAGATACCCAATTCCAACTGCTTTTGGCAAAAGGAAGGGAAGTGTTGGCTCCCAAGCTGAAAATTTGGGGCCAGGTATGGCTGCATACAGGTGTCAGGTTCTCTCTGTCTCTGTCTCTCTGTCTCGCACATCCTTTTTTCCCCTCTTGTTGGCATCACTGTCTGGCAGGTGCTCCCCAAGCACTCAGGCTCCTCTAGCCAGACTTACACTGTCCTAGTGCCCCAATCCCACATGCAAGGAGAATGCTTCTTTTTTGGACACTTCTGATTGCTCTAGCTTAGCTCATGCACCCATCCCTAAACCAAATGTTTTGACCAGGAAGATGGAACATCCTGATTCTCAGTCCTAGAGTCCCAGACCGTGCACCCATGTGAACGAAGAATGGGAGAGAGATGTTCCCCCAAAGAAAACTGGATGCTGTTATCAAAAGAAGAGAGAAGGAGTGCAGGGCAAGGGGGCAAAAGGAGCTGCGCTCTATTTCTCCATTTGACCGACGAGGACACCAGCGCTCAGAGAGGTGAGTGGCCTTTGCCTGAAGCCTCAGGGCTGGTGGGAAGGGAGGCTTTCCTGCCTTTGGCTTGAGCCTGGATGGAGAGAAAAGGAAAGAGCTGCATGGATGGGTGAGCGTACGCCTACCTGTGCGATTCAGGGCCTCCCCAAGAGAGAGTGAGAAGGGTGTGGAGGGATGCTGGTGTCCAAAGCTGCTGCTTCTCTGTACTTCCTGGCATTTGCTTGAGCAGGAAAGAATGCTCATGTTTGCTGAACAATTTCAAGGCATGCCAGACATTGCTGGGCACTTGACAGACATCATCTCTCCAATCATACTTTTCAGAGGCAGAAGCTGAGGCTCAGAGAGGTGAGGCAACCTTGTCCAAATCACAAGTATTGGAATGGCGGGGCTGGGAGTCAATCCAGGTCTGGAATGAATCCAAAACCTGTGCTGTTTTCTTGAATGCTTTCTAGCGGGGCACTATTGACATTCTGTGTAGGATTGCCCCACAAAGGGCAGGAAGTTTAGCTGGCTAATATTAAGCCCAGTAATGGCAACAACCAAACATTGCCCATGCATTTCCAACTCTTTCCCCTCTAGGAGGCTATCACTGGCTCTGCAAGGGAACCACAATACCACAATGACCAAGTCTGGCTCCTTTCTGTGGACTCAGACTTTCTCTGACACAGAGAAAGCACTTAATAAATGTTTGACGAATGAATGAATGAATGAATGAATGAAAGAAATAGTCGAATAGTCTGGAGTCAAGCAGGACTATGTGTGAATCCCAGCTCTACCACTTATTAGCTATATGGCATTGAGCAAATTACTTAACTCCTCTGTGCCTCAATTCCCTCCTCTGCAAAATGGGGAAAATATTAGTACCATCGTCATACGGTTGTTGAGCATTGAATGAGTTAATGCTTATAAAGTGCTTGGCACATTGTTTGATGCTTACTAAGCAGTGTATCAGTGTTTCTTTCTCTCTTTTTTTAGTGTTTATTTTTGAGAGAGAGAGAGAGAGAACGAGCAGGGGAGGGGCAGAGAGAAAGGGAGACACAGAATTAGAAGCAGGCTCCAGGCTCTGACCTGTCAGCGCAGAGCCCGATGTGGGGCTCGAACTCACCAACCGCAAGATCATGACCTGAACCGAAGTTGGATGCCTAACCGACAGAGCCACCCAGGCACCCCATGTTTCTTAAATAAATGAGCCAAAAAATTAATAAGTGAATGACTCTCATTTACGCGCGCGCGCACACACACACACGCGTTCAGGAGTTTACAGTTAACAAACACTATGAGTTTGTCACCTCCTTGGACCGCCTCCAGTACCCTGGAGGGAACATTATGCACATTTTACAGACGAGGAAGCCCAGGCTCATGGAGTTGAGATGACCTGGCTAAGGTCTACTGGTTGTTCAGTTACAACTCCGAAATATCAGACTCTGGCTTCTCTGCATTTTGCATCCCATGCAAATACCCATTTTTAAGCCAGGAATAAATGAATGAGTGAATGAAGGAGCTGCAGGGATTCCAACCTCTCAGAACACCGGGAAAGGGAGCGGTTGTCCTGACCCCACAGCCATGAAGGACCTATCTCCCTTCCATCCAACCTAGGCTCTCACTGGGCTGTCCAGTGCTCTGTGGTGTGTGTGTGTGTGTGTGTGTGTGTGTGTGTGTGTGTGTGTGTGTGACTCAAGGGTTTGGGAGGGAAGAGGCCCAGCCACGCGGCCAGGACCACAGGACCGCATGAAAGAACTGGGTGGTGAGTGAGGACTGGTCAGCTGCCTGCCCACAGCCAGAAAGGAGCGCCCCAGAGTCCCCAGGCCTGCTCCCCTCCCCCAGGCCACCTTGGGGACAGGAATGGGCTCTTTCCTCGGGGCATCTCGCAGCCAGAGCACAGGAGTGGCCTCACTGCTCTGTGATTTCTTTCAGTTCCACACCACCCATCCTACAAATAATCACGAGATGACATCTGGGCCAACCTCTGGGTGGGCTGCTGGAGCCTCCTGGTCTCACGGAGCTCTCAGCCGGGGAGGGGGTGGGGTGAGCCTCAGAGGAACAGAAGACAGAGGGTAAGGAAGGAGCCGTGAGAATCTCCTTGCAAGGCCCGCGTGCCTAGATCCTTAGGAGGATCTCAATTCCCAAATGCTAAGGTCCATAAACCAGCACCTGGCCCTGCTGCCTAGCTGAGGTCCCATGACCAGGCCCTGATTGACAGGGCATCTCTGGGTGCCCTGTCCCTCAGCTTCCCTCCTCCTCACCCTCCCAATACCCCCACCCACTCTAGCTCCTCACATCCTCTCACCTCCTTTGCCTGTTGATGCGTTTTAGATGTCCTCCTGCTCTGTTGGCAGAAAGGAAAAGACGTGGACTTCAGACACACACCCACCTGGGTCTGCATCACACTGGCTCTTGACCTTGGTCAACATTGACCATGTTGCTTAAGTTCCTTGGGTCACAATTTCTCCACTAGAAAAAGAGGGATTTTGTGATCATTTAAAAGGCTGATGGATGCAAACATACTTAGTGTATAGTAGGTGTTCAATAAATGCTACATTTCCTTTTCCTGAAAGGCTGCCACCCAAGAGCTGGGTTAAGAGACTAACAGGGAAGGGGATGCCTGGGTGGCTCAGTCAGTTAAGCGTCTGACTCTTGGTTTCGGCTCAGGTCATGATCTCACATTTCGTGAGTTCAAGCCCCACATCGGGCTCCCTGCCATCAGCACAGAGCCCACTTTGAATCCTCTGCCTCCCTCTCTCTCTGCCTCTCTCTCTATCTCCCTCTCAAAAATAAATAAAAACATTAAAAAAAAAGAGAGAGACTAACAGGGATAACCTTCTGGCCTTTGCTCTCCCCCGTCATTCTCCTTTAAAAAAAATCTTGCCAGGGTTTCACACAAAAAGAACTCCTTCTCTGCAGGAGTTAATATTCTTTGGGGTATGTACACACAATGGAATATTATTCAGCCATAAAAAGGGAAGGAACTCTCACCATTTGCAACAACAAACTTGAAGACATTATGCTACGTGAAGTAAAGTCAGGCAGAGAAAGACAAATACTGTCTGATCTCACTTACATGTAGAATCTAAAAAAACCAAACTCACAGAAACAGAATGTAGATCGGCAGTTGCCAGAGGCTGGCAAGTGGAGGAAATGGTGATGGTCAAAGTGTAGAAACTTCCAGTCATAAGATGAATAAGTTCTGAAGATCTAATGTACATTGTGGTAACTATGGCTAATAACACTGTACTGTATACTTGAAAGTTGCTAACAGAGTAGATCTTAAATGTTCTCAACACACACACACACACACACACACACACACACACACACACACACCTGCACACATTCAATGAGATTTTTATATTCCCTTCTTCTGATGGCAGGATGCAAATCACAGCCTTAGTGAGCCTTTCTCTACACAGTGGAGGTACAGAGAGGTAAAGGATGGAGAGACACTGAGATCATTTATATGCCAAACCACCTCCAACTCACAGATCTGCTTAGATCTCAGCCTGGCTTATCTCCCCTCACCAGGCCTCTCCTTGGCATTCACTTCATCCTCCTTGCCTGGCAACATGATTTGGATTACACTGCATCCTCCTTACTCCAAACTACTGGGAGTCTTTTAACTTTTTTATTCAGACCAACCCAACCTAACTCAACCAACACAACCCACTACAATTCTCCTAAATTCAACTCAAGTCAACCCAACTCAACTTACTTCCACTTACCCCACCAAATCCATCCTATCCCGATTCAGTCAAACTCAACTCCACTCAGCACAACCCAACTCAGCTTAACTCTATCTACTAAGTTCAGTTCAAAGCAAACCATCTCAACTCTGCTCCACTCAGACCCAAACCCAAGTTCCATTCAATCCAACCAAACTGAATTCTGTTTACCTCACCTACCCCTACATGACATAACACAACTCCGCTCCACCCAAACCAAACCAACCATGCTTGACCCAACTAAACATGATTCAACTCAGCTAAACCCATCCTGCCCACCTCAGTTTTTCTCCTTTTGTATCTCCTCCTTCTTTCCAACCCTTAACACCTACATTCCAACCCTCACCACCACCACCCCCCCCCACCTACCAGATTTCCTATCAGTCCCTAAATAGTCAGACACAAAGTTAATGCCTCATTTAAAGAAAGACGGGGAGATCTTTCTTTGGACTTTCCATCTTCCTGCTCTCTTCTCCCAACCCTAACCACATCCTCCTGCAGGTAATAACCTTCATTCATCTCTGATACTCTGCCATTTGTCCCTACCCTTTAATGAAGCCCTGAGACCATGTAGTATCAGACATCCTAAGCCCATGTGGGCTCTCATCTTTACACACACTACCTCCAGGGGCATGATGTCTAGAGGACATTTAAACTGGGAGGCCACAGGGTTCCAGTCTCAGAGGAAATATCACAGGCAGAAGAGTGACCACCAGACCTGGGCACAGTGTGGGCAACAACAGGATCTGTCTAGACACGCCCCTCAAGGAGCAGAAAACTCTGTCACTGGCTTTCCTGCCCATCCAATCCTTTATGGCTGCCCTGTTCCTGCCTGTACCTCTCAGTCTTGGTCTCTGCATCTGTGTATCTTTGTTTCTCACTCTCTCTGTCCCCCTGTGATATCTCTGCCTCTGTGGGTGGCCGTATCTCTTCATCTCTGTCTCCAACACTCTCTTCCTCTTTCAGTATCTCTCTTGCTGCTAACTCCCTCTTGCTGACTCTGTCCCTCTTCATCTCTGTCTCTATTTCTGGCACAATCTGCTTCATGTTCCACGCTTTGGCTGGGAAGCTATTTCTCCTGAGCACAGATGCCTTTGTTCTCTCCACCTGCTCCCTACCAAGGCAACAGCAGGCCATCCCAGGCAGAGGCTGCTGAACCCGGAGCTAAAACTGCTTCCCTGGTCAGAAAATCGCAATCGTACACATAGAACTAGGAGGGAGTTCCAGTCAATCTTCTTGTTTCATGGATAGGGAAACTGAGCCCCAGAGACTGCAAGGGTCTTGCCAAAGCTCATGTAGAGTTAGTGGGGCAAGAAAGAGACCCTATCAGCCAGAGACTCCAGACTCTGCACCCAGAGTAGGAAGGTCTGGGTACCAGACCATCTGGCTGGTAGATGGAATGACAATAAGACCAGAAGCCATCTCCACAAACAAGGGAACTATCTGTCTTGCCACACCATCTCAGATCAGTGCCTTCCTGTCTGTCTGTCTGTCTGTCTGTCTGTCTGTCTGTCTGTCTCATAGTGACATGTATTCTCTGGGGGGAAGGGGGGTGGGGAAGAAAAGATACAAGAAGCATTCTGGGTGCCCTTTTGATGAGGGTCATTCATCACTGACCCCAAGCCTTCCTGACAATTCTGAGAGCATTAGTGGGAGGCCCTCAAAAGTCCTGGGGAAAGAAGGAAGCTGGGGTTTGGCCCTCCTACAACATAGCCTGCTGCAGTGAGGGACAGGGCTTGGGTTTTAGCCAGACTGAAGCCAGATTCCAGCCACGAGACCTTGGCTACAGGCTCTCTGCCCAGCCAGGCACAGCCCCAAGACTGTCGGGGTCTCGATCAAGGTGAGCCTTTGGGCTGGGCCCGAAAGAATGCATTCCACCCAGCCCCACCGTGCATCAGCCTCCTGACCAGTCCAGGCTCCAGCAGGAACCAGAGCATCCTGGGGGTCCAGGCCAGAGCCAAGCCTGAGAAAGTCCCCTTGTCCAGCCCAGAAGGGAGGCCCCCACTACCTCCTCCTAAGCCCGTGACTCCCTGCACATCTAACCGCTCTGGGGCTGCCTCCCTCAGCAGCTCAGAGTTCCTGGACTGGCGCCGGCCGGGCTTCCTCAGAACCCTAGGAGGTCTGAAAATAGAAAAGGAGAAGAGGACACTGTGGTCGGTGTGGTGGGCAGAGTAGAACTTGGGGAGGGGGTGGGCAGGACTGGTTCCTAGGCTGTGGACAGATACCGCTACGACCAGTCCTGGCCCGACCTCCAGTGCCCTCCCACACTCTCTCCAAGCCCCCGATGCCTGTCTCTCTGTAGAAGGGGACTCCGATCCTTGGGCCCAAACCTCCACTGAACAGATCAGGAGGCTGTGGCCCAGAGAGGGAAGGAGATCTGCCCAAGGACAGATAGCAGGAGAAGGAGCCAGAATCCAGGGCTCCTGGCCCTTAGACCTTCCCCAGCAGGCTCTCAGGGTGGGGTTCTTTTTGGGCCTGGAGTGTGCCCCATCTGCCCAAGAGAGCAAATTCAAGGAGTTTGCTCCCCATGTGAACCCTGGCTACCCATGTGAATCCTGGGACTGCCCTGTTCCTCAGAACACACAGCTAGGCTTGAATCCAAGCTCCCTGCAGAGGCTTCTGGAAGGCAGGGCCCTCCTTCACTCCTCCTAGGCTTGAACTCCGCCTAGGCTGGCTTTTCCTTCCGCTTTCCTTCCCCGGCCCCTCTCTCCCCACTGCCATCTGGGCCCTGCAGAGCTGGGGTAGGCAGGGAGGGGGACCTGCCCCTGCTTCCCCCCCACCTCAGCCCCGCCTGGGCCTCCCAACAGGCTGGGTCCCCATCCCCGCAGCAGATCACTGCCCCCACCTTCATTCTTGGAAGGTCCTTGGACACGTGGAACTGAAATCTGCCTCCCTGGCGTCTCTGCTGCTGCCTCTAGGACCCTCCTCTGCCCAGTGTCCCCTCAGGGCTGGGCAGGCTGCACACATTCCCTGACAACATGGCTGCAAGTGCAAGTCTCTCCGGGGTCATCTTGCCTCAGCCACCACCACTGACCATGTGATCTACGTGACTCTGCCCTACCGCATCTCCCCCTTGGGCAGATTCTAATCTGTATCGTTTCACAACAGGTATAGGAGCTTTCAGGGGGTTCTGTGAGCCCTTTAGCAAGTGGCTGGACCTGAGGGTGGATTGGGGGGCCCCCCAAACTCGCAGGTAGTGTCAGAAGTGAGGGCAGTCTTATGCACAGACTGTGCTCTCCAACCTTGTCATTGGCCCCACGTGATCCCATGATCATTCAGTACCCTGAAGTAGGTACCATTACCATCAGTCCTGGTTTACAGATTGGGAAACTGAGGCAAGTAACCTGACTGAGCGTGCACGGTGGGCAAATGACAAAAGCAGGCAGTCAGGCACCGGAGTCTAAGCCTGCAACCACTGTCCCGTACTGTCTGACTAGGAGAGGCCGAAGGGTGCCCGTGAGATGTGGGGCTGGGGTGTTTGCAGGGGAGGGTTCCCAGATGGGTTTCCCGGTGGAGAAGCTGAGTTTCGTACTGGGACGAATGGGAAGCGATTGGTGGTTTTGAGCAGGGAGTGACATGAGTGGCTGCGGGTTTTGGGAAGGTCCCTCTGGATGCAGCACAGAGAACAGGTGGGGAGACCAAATGTGGCTACTGCAGCAGACCGGGTGGGGTGGGGCGGAGGGACAATGGTGGCTGGACCCGAGCCTTGGTCTTAGGGATAGAGAGCAATGGACACGTTCCAGGTCTACCTAAAAGGCAGACTTTTGGTAATGTTTATTTATTTTTGAGAGAGAGAGAGAGAGAGAGAGAGCGAGCACACATGAGCAGGGGAGGGACAGAGAAAGAGGGGAACAGAGGATCTGAAGCAGGCTCCATGCTGACAGCAGAGAGCCCGAGCCAGGGCTCAAACTCACAAATAGCGAGATCATGACCTAAGTCGAAGTCAGATGCTTAACCCAACTGAGCCACCCAGGTGCCCTCAAAGGCAGATTTGACAGGACTCGGAGACAGACTGGATTTAGGGAATAAGCGAGTGGGCGGAGCCAAGGGTAACACCCAGGCTTCAAGATCAGTTAGGGTGCCAAGTCGTTGAGATGGGGTGAGACAGACAAAGAACAGATATGGGGTGGGCTATACCACCATTAATGGTCCCAGAGTCCTGAAAGCCAGGACTGCCCCACCCCAGGGCACAGGGCCCTTTGTCTAGACCAGGACGGTCCGCAAGCTTCAGAGCAGGGAAGCTGCACCTCACCTACCTCACAGTTGCCACCAGGTGGCAGCATAGGCCTCCTTTTCCGAGAAAAGTCCCTGAAGGAGGAAGAAAAAGGAGCATCTCTGCGCTGGAGCTGCAGACAGAGGGGAGACCTGGGAAGGTGGACCAACGGCTTCACCCAGGGGCCTGTAAATGTGAGTTCCTGCAGGCGCAGCATCCAAAGACCCCCAATCTAGGAGGCAGGAGTCCTGGGTTCTACATACTGCCTGATCCAGAGCCATCACTGCCCCTCTCAGCTTCTCTCCTGCAAAGAGTACAGCCCTGCATGGGAGCCAGAAGCTGGCAGAGGGACTTTGAACTGCTTCTCTGGATTTCCATCCCCCATTACTATGACTTTCAAACATATTCTTACAGGCGACATCTTTATTTTTTTTTTACAAAATCCCAAGTGCCCATGTATGACATAGAGAACAGATTCATACCGATCTGCTCTAGTTGGGGTGCAGGACCCTCCCAAGCCCACACAGAGGATGCAGTCCAGACCCCTCACCCTGACGTTCAAGGTCTTTCACCCCCTACCTCTCCTGTGTCTTCTCCCACCCAGACCACACCCTTCCACTCTTTCAGCCCAGGCTGGACTTGCCCTTGGGAATGCCCCTCCCCTCCCCTCCTAATTCAAGCCCTCTTATCCCTCACTGTCAGGTCCCTTGTCACCTCCTCTGAGAAGGCTTCTCCAAAGCCCCCGCTGGAAAAAGTCACTCCATCTTCTACACTGCCCACACCTCAGTCGCCAAGCCCTTGCTATGGCGAGGCACTTCCAACAAGCCAAGAGCACTTCCTCTTGCTCTGAAGATCTCGTGCTCTAAGTACGCTCACGCACATGTCTCCCCCTGCTCCTGACCACCTCTGGGTGGGGACCATGCCCGGTTTCCCCACCGCAGAGTATGTCCAGCCTCACCCGGCTGGGAGCGGGCAGACTAGCCTCTGGGCACCCAAGCCCTGCCAAGCTCCACCAAGCCACACTGGCAGGCAGTTCCTCTTTACTGGGGCTTTGCTTTCCCCCTCGTGTAATGGGGGCCCCTATTATCTAACCAGGACTTTGTATCGAGTCGGGACTAGCTGCGTAATTTGCGGGGTCCACTGCAAAATGAGAATGTGCAGCCCCCACCCCGTTCAAAAATTACTTAAAATTTAAAGACGATGTTACTAGATCATTAAACCAAACACAGATCGCACACCCGTGGAGCCACCAGTGAAGTTTATGCACTACGCAAGGGGCCTGGGACCTAATCAGCCTGCACCCAAATGTGGGGTTCCATCTGCCAGAAACATAGTCACCTTTTTCGTCATTCAAGGGCACTGTCTGCTGGTCAACTTGCGTCCAGTAAGGCCGCATCTGCCCAGAAGGGGGTGCCTTTTCCTTCAGTCACACAACGGTGTAATACCAGTCAGTGGCAGCCCTGCCCAAGTTCTCTGAGATTTCACGACCCTGGCACGTGAGCTGTGCTCCCGGACTGCTTACTGAATGAGGAAAGGAGACCAGAAACTGGACACAAGACATTGGAGAACAGGGATTAGGGCAGGTTAGCACACAACTGTGGCCCATGAATGTTTGATGGACCAGTACATGAATGACCAAGCGAGCGCTTAAGACTAGACATGTAAGTAATTGCACTGTAGAATTACAGACCCAAGAGAGACTGAGAAATCATCGAATCTGGGGTTTTCAAACCATGTTCTCCAAAGCTCTAGGGATCTGCAAAGGTGTGTTGGGGACATGGAAAGACAAGGTACTCAGGGCTCAGGCCCCCTTCCTACCTTGTGAACTTTTTCTCGGTCTCATATACTGGGCTTCCCATATAAGCTTCGGTTTAAAGACGTTTGCTGGCTCAGGAAGGGCAAGAGACCTGCCCAAAGTCACATCACAGAGCCAGGGGAGAAGATCAAAGAAGTGAGCTCAGAGGTCAGTCCTGAGCTCCCAGATGAGAGCCTGAAACAATAAAATCCAGGCAGGAGAGTGAGCATCAGAAATTGGAGTTAAAAAAAAATGTTTTAAGTTTATTTATCTTGAGAGAGAGAGAGAGAGAGCCCAGGGCAGGGCCAGAGAGAGAGGGAAAGAGAGAATCCCAAGCAGGCTCCACACTGTCAGTGCAGAGCCCAGTGCAGGTCTTGAACTCACGAACAGCGAGATCATGACCTGAGCTGAAGTCAAGAGTCAGACGCTTAACTGACTGAGCCACCCAGGTGCCCCAGAAACTGGAGTTTTATACCAGAGCGGAATCAGTGTGGAGAATCCCAGACAAACCAGAGGGTGGAGATCAGGGATGATAAATCTCAGCTCAGAGCAGAGATTCAAGGTCAAGTTATAAATTCAGAGGCTTAAGGCAGGGGTTTATTCTTGCTTTGTTCATTCAGTGGGTATTTACTGAACATTTACTACGTGCCGAGCATGGTTCCAGGCCCTGGGATACAGCAGTGGACAAGACAAAGTCCCTGCCCTCACACAGTTCACATTCTGGGAGGCAGGGGTCTGTGTGCAGGACATAATCATTATTATAAGAAAACAGATGAAGCAACCAGCTAGAGATTAAATGATACAAAGAAAATTAAACAGAGTGGGTGGGAGAATCTGCCAGTAGGTGGGCTGGCTCATATAGGGTGGTCAGGGAGGGCCTCCCTGAGGAGGTGACATTTGAGCTGCACTCTGAATGAGAGGGGGCCCCGCCAGCATCCCAGCTGGGGGTGGGGGGCGGAGCTGCCTGCCCGGAGAGCCTGCAGATCCGCGTGGTGAAGCTGGGCGGGCTGGGCAGGAAGTCTGGCCCCCTGTAACTGTATCCCCAGGAAGGAGAAAGCCAGGAAGGTGCTTTCAGCAGTTGTATTCATCAAGGCCGGCTGCACTCACCCCGGGGCAGCACCAGAGGCTCCTCAGGGCCCCTATCCACCTTTGGCCGCCTGGGGAGGAGACAGCCAGGGAGGGAGGGCAGCCTAGAGAGGGCCCTGGATTCTCTTCCAGACAATAAATGCTTCCAGGTTCCTAGGGAGCATTCCTTGGGTCACAGCCGCATCTGATGTCAATTACCCCTGGTGTAGGGTTCCAGGGCCGGGCGGGGGCAGGGGTGGAGGGAAGGCCGTTTCTCGGTAATCAGAATCTCCTGGCCCAGTGGTGCACCCCAAGACAGGTCCCCAAAATGTCAGGATTCAGGGAGGGGGTTCTCCCTGGAAGGAGAGGTCTGGCTGTGGTGGACGGCCTCGGCTTCCTAGCCATTTGCTGTGTGACCTGGTGCAAGTCACTTAACCTCTCTGGGCTCCTATGGAAATGGTGACAATTCCACCTTTTCCTTCCCAATGAGGCAAGAGCACAGTCCAAGTCTGGAGGGCAAAGCTCAGGGCTGTGGGCTGGGCTGGGGTGGGCTGGAATAGGGTGGGGTTGCTAATCCCTTACTTTTTCCTGCCCTGATTAGATCTTAACCCTCCTGCAAATACATCCCCACCCAAAATTATGGTGCCAGAGTTGCTGGGATTAACAGATAAAACAGACCAGGGGCACCCCACCCCCATCTCCAACCTTCCCCAACATGCTTGGGCAAGGTACTCGTACCTCTGGGCCTCAGTTAACTCATGCCCCCCCTTCAGAGGGGATGTGAGGGTCAAACGAATAACAAGCATAAAGCCGGTTCAAAAAGATACACCCAGGAGCGGTGTTCACTGGATCACTTTTATAGTGAACAACCACAAAAATGGCCATACTTCTAAGCACAGAGAGAAAGACGCTGGATTTGTAAAGTCTGCTTGATACGGTTTTGGTGGTTGATGACCCTGAGCACGGCTTCCCTCTTCCCTCAGTTTTCCCCCACCCACACTGGTGCCTGCAAAGTTCCACCCGGAAGAGGGTCTCCTTGGGGCTCCAAGCCTGGGCAGACCCATGTGCACAAAGGGGTGTCGCCCAAGCTACACCGGCAAGTTTCCTTTATTAGGTAAAGCATTCCCCCCTGCAACCTGGGTTTCACTAATGTACCTTTTCTTCTCGAGGGACTGCGGCACAAGGTTGGGTTTTTAGCGGGGCAAGCAAACTGAATGAGGCGGGGACGGAGGTGGGCTTCCAGCGGCTCCGTTTAATGTACCCGGAGGAAAGGCAGGCTCGGGAGGCGGCGAGCCGGGATTCGAACCCGGGCTGGCCAGCCGCAAGGGCGGGGCGCGTTCCTCTCTCCCGGGCTGAGGGCCCGGAGCGGATGCCGGGGTCAGCGGAGCGCGGGGCCGCTGGCCGGCCGGCCGTTCCGCGGGCGCTGCTCTCTCCTTTTATGTCCGTGCGGGGCCGGGAACTCCCTGCCCGGGGCTGCGGCCCGCGAACAATGCGCCGCTTCCTGCCGCCCGGCCCCGCCGCAGCCCACCTCCCGCTCCCCGCCCTGCGGCCGCCGGGAAATGGGCCGGAGCCTGGGCCCACCGCGCCGGTACACGGGGTCGCGCCCCAGGAGACGGCAGGGGACGGGCAGGGCCACGGGCAGGGCCGGAGGTGAGCGGGCGCTGGCCCAGCGGCAGCTGGTGTGCGTCCGTCAATTACACGTGCACCACGTGCACCGAGCGCGAGCGCACAGCTTCAGCCGGCGTGTGCGTGCGCACGCAGGCCTGAGGTTGGTGGCCCTCCCGTAGGTCGCGATCGCCAGGCTGTGCTCTGCGCCTAGGTCTCAGCTCCACCTCGCGCACGGCCCCACCGGCTCCCACCCGGCCGCACTGCAGGCGCGCAGACGTCCACTTGTTGATTCATTCGTGGTTGGACATCTCCAACCTGCCGCGCCCTGCGCGAGGCACTGGGGATTCAGCAAGCAGTCAACAGAACTGAAAAAAAAAGCCCTTGGTCTCCTGACGCTTATGGTCTAGTGAGGGAGAAAACACCGTGAATTCCCGAATCACACACTATATTTAAAAGTGATACTTTTTTAGACAAAATAAAGAAGGTACTGACTGGTATGGGAAATTAGGTCTATTTTAAATAAGGCGGTTATGACGATGAGATACCACCTCACACCTGCCAGAATGGCTAAAATTAACAACACAGGAAACAACTGCGTTGGGGAGGATGCTGAGAAAGGGCAACCGTCATGCACTGTTGGTGGGAATGCAAACTGGTGCAGCCACTCTGGAAAACAGTATGGGGATTCCTCAGAAAGTTAAAAATAGAAGAACTACCCTAGATCTAGCAATTGCATTACTAGGTATTTACCCAAAGGATACAAAAATACAGATTCAAAGGGGTATATGTGCCCCAATGTTTACAGCAGCATTATCAACAACAGCCAAACTGTGGAAAGAGCCCAAATGTCCATCAAACAATAAATGAATTATGAATTATGAATAAAGATGGAATGGAATATGGAATGGAATATTACTCAGCCATCAAAAAGAATGAAATCTGGCCATTTGCAATGACGTGGATGGAGCTAGAGTGTATTATGCTAAGCGAGAAAAGTCAGAGAAAGACAAACACCGTATGATTCCACTCACCTGTGGAATTTAAGAAACAAAACAGATGAACATACAGGAGGGGGAGAAGAGAGGGAGGGAAACAAGCCTTAAGAGACTCTTAACAATAGAGAACAAACTGAGGGTTGATGGAGGGAGGTGGGTGGGGATGGGCTAGAAAGGTGACAGGTATTAAGGAGGGCCCTAGTGATGATAAGCGCTGGGGGTTTGTATGTAAGTGATGAACCACTGAATTCTACTCTTGAAACCAATATTGCGCTGTGTGTTAACTAGAATTTAAATAAAAATTCAAATAAAGTGGTTATGGATATTTTAACTGAAGTGACATTTGAGCAAAGACACACAGGACATAAATCACAAACATATATATCTCAAAAGGATGTATATGCATTACACAAATATATGCATTACACAAACATATACACTGTTTACATCAATGTGCCTGTATACACCCCATGCATAAGCCCTTCACATACATGTGCACCTGCCAGACCACATGCAATGTGTTGTGTATGTACCGTATATATATCCACTGCATGTATATCTATATCTAGTATATGTACCACATCTATACAGACACGAATGTGCTATGCTGTGTGCACATGTGCCCATGTATGGCCAGGCCTGCACCTCGGATACCTGTCATCACCCTCATTTACATATATTTTTCAATTCACAGAGCACCCCAATGTGAAGAGCCCTATGTAGGGTCATACGTAGGGTCATACATATGCAGGGTCATACATATCACATACCTCGAGTATATGTTCTTTCTAATTTCATAAAACACTTGTCAATATCGTGCATCATAATACATTTATTTACATGCATTGTGTTCATTATGTGCATATACCCAAGTATATGTACCATAAATCTTGAGTAGATGTGTTCCTACACTCTACACACCCACAAACACACCTACACATGCCTCTCTCGTACAGCTATACTACGTGCACACCTCCTGCATATTCCCTTGTACCTACTTGATACATCCCATCTACATGTACCATGTGCAAATAATAACAATAACATTTACAGAGTACTTACTATGTGCCAGACATAGGCATAGGCGCTCGGATTATCTTATTCGATCCTTCAGGCAACTCTCTGCAACAGGTAGTATCCGTTTAGCCTAGCAGTTAAAAGCTCACACTGCGATCAGAATGCCTGGGTTGAGTCCTGGCTTCCCCACTGTCTAACCTCTGTGAGCTTCAGTTTCCCCATCTGAAAATGGGGGCAGGCAATAGTCGTCCTTACTTCAAGGGTTACTGTGAAAAGTCAGTAAGATAATAATTGTTGAGAAGCATATAGAGCACAATACCAGGCACATAGTAAGTGCTCAACAAATGTTACCTGTGACTACTATTATCCATCTTATAGATGAGTACAGTCAGGCTGAGAGAAGTTAAGTGACTTGCCCGAGGTCACACAATCTACAAGTGGAGGAGGCAAGACTCGAGCACAGGTCTGTGTGACCACACAGTTCAGGCCTTTGACGCAATTCCACTGCTCATGCTTCCATGTTATACAAGAGAGACAGGTAACACACACACACACACACACACACGCACGCACACACGCACAACATATCCATGCAGACTCCACATGCTCCTTCCTTTAATACATGCATCCACTGTACAGATATGACTTGATTCAACATTCATATAATCAATATCTACCCACCAAGCCAGGCACCCATCTAGGTGCTGGGGGTATAGCAGTTAGCATGACAGACTTGCTCCCTGCTCTCACGGCACTTACAGACCGGCACGCACAACTGTGAACACACACCGCATACAACCTGTGTACACGCTCACAGGCCCATATCCTGTACATACAGCCCAAGTACACGACTTACTCGCACACCCCATCGCTAAACCAGCTGCATACAATCCACGTAGACATGTCTTACATCATCTACAGACACTCAGTATATCCGTACCACGTGTACCTATGTATGTGTCATTCGCATACGGCCGCTGTACACACTTTCCTTAACCCGTGTTACACATAACCAGACTGTGTCACTCAGGTACCTGTTTCCCTTTCTGCCCCACGTGCGCAGCTTGGGAGGCCCAGGTCAACCCCTCTGGGCCAGTCTGGGGGTGGGTGGAGGTCAGAAAGACAAGGCCTGGACCCCCATAGCAGGGGAGAGAAGGTGGCCCGTGGCTTCACGGCTGGCGGCCAGGAAATTATAGTCGACACCAAACCAAAGCGGCCCCTTCGCGGACCAGGTAATCAGGCCTCTCCCGGATTCAGCCTGACAGCTTAAATGTTCTAATTCCGCTGCCAGAGGCCCAGCTCCCAAACTCCGGCCATGGCCCAAGCCTCGGCCCTCCATCGTAATTGGACCCACGTTTTCATTACTTTGAGATTAGACAGGTCCCCTCCGGCCTGGACGTCCGCAGCTGCACGGGAACCATCCCCCCGCACGAGTGCATTTACCTGATTATGGAGTTTATTTTATAGCAATTGCTCCGGAGTGCTGGAGGCCTCCTTCGCTCCACCCTCTGTTCCCCAGACTCCAGAGGCCTCTACCAACCCAGGACAAGTAGTTTCTGCCTAATAGACTGAAGCCACCTCCCCCAGGCCCTGCTATCCCAATCCCAGAAGTCCCCCTACTGGCTTCCTGCCTGGACTAGGTCCCTTTTCAAAAACTCACTTCAGGAATTTGAAGAAAGAGGGAGGGGAGGGCAGTCTAAGAATCTTTTCCTGGGGTGCAAATGGGAGAGTGATCTTCCTTGTTTCATTTATTCATTCAACAAACGTGTTCAATCCCTGAGCTAATGGCAAAGCCATTGGCGGGTGAGGATGTTCATTCGTTCCAATAATGACAGTACGCCAGAAAAGAATGTGCATGTGGCCACGGCTTTCCCAGACATCACAGTCTAGAGGGGAAGCCCAGCAGTTTTCCTAGTGCTTGGTTTATGCTCAGAAGAGGGCTGGAGACCTACAGGAGGAAACGGGAGTTAAGAAAGGGGGTTGGGCTGGGGCGAGGAGCATGAGACTCTCGACCTTGGGGTCATGAGTTCGAGCCCCATGTTGGGTGTAGAGATTTGCTAAAAGATAAATAAATAAATAAATAAAAGTTTAGGGGGAGCTGGCTGGCTCAGTCAAAAGAGCACGAGACTCTCGATCTGAGGGTCATGGGTTCATGCCCCACGTTGGGTGTAGAGATTACTTAAACAAATAAACTTTAAAAAAAGGAGGGAGGTAGTTAGGGATGGAGGCATTTCAAGCAGAAAGCACAGCATGTGTGAGAGCCTGCAGAGAGAGAGCACCTGGCGTGTCTCAGAAACTGGAAAAAGACAATGAAGTTCAAGTTTCGGGTGTGCAGGGCAGAGGTAAGACCGAGGATGCAGGTCACCGGGGCTCCAGTCATAAAGGGTCTTGCTTGGAATTGCTGGTGCTTCACCCTGGAGCCGTGGGAGCCGTGGGAGGGCTTCGGAGGGACCTCTCGAATAGCACGTGCACACGCTTTAAGTACTCGCTGTGTGGTTCTGAGTGACCTGTGTGTAGGAACCCATTTTATCCACATGGCAGTCCCATGATGAGGTAGATACCCCAGGCCTACCATCCCGTCTCCACAATACTGGAATCCTCAAAGCTTCAGTGGCCAGAAGGTGTCATGTAGGTTTGTGCCAAAAGGGACTTGAACCAAGCAGAAGCTATTTTTGTTCTTCATTTCACTGCCTGGTGTGAACATTCATGTTTTGTTGGAAAAAAAAAAATGAATGAGTCTGATTATAAGACATGCCCCAGACCCCACGTTCTCTATTAGACTTTAAACTCAGACAAGCTCTGAAACCATGTGACTTCACAGCTTTTAGATAAGGGACTCTGAATCCTCATTTCGCAGGTGAGAAAACCGTAGAGTTAGGCTAAGTGATTTGCTCGAGATCACACAGCAAGATGGAGTCAGGCAGCCTGGTTTTGCAGTCTGACCGCAGCAGCACACATCCTGTTTGTCGGCTGTTTGTGCTCTGAAACAGGGGTCTGAGCCTGTCTTGAGAGATAAAGGGGTCCCGGGAAGGGAGAGGGAGCCAACACTGCTCACCACTTGCTCTGACCGTCACCCTGTGCTAGTTCTGCTGGCCTCTGACTTTCCGCTCAGCCAGCTTGTGAGCGTTATCAGTCCCATTTTGCAGGTGGGGAAGGTAAGGATGGGAAGAGGAAATCATCTTGGCCAAAGTCCCGCAGCAAAAGAATAACAGGTGGGAATGGGGCTCAGGTCTGCAGTCACCAGAAACCTGTCCTTCCCACTCTAAGAAGGCAAGAAGGAAGCACAGGTGGGCCAGGTAGGACCGAGGAGAGGGACCCCAATAAAAAGCTGATCCAGGTCAAGAGCCCTAGCCCAGGCTGTCTGGCAGCAAAGCCACGGTGCCCCAGTGTCATTCTGGGTGACAGCCCCCACCCCACCACCATCCCCCGCAGGGCTCACCTCTGCCTCCTCTGCCTGCTCTCTGCCTCTGTGTCCAGCCCCCTCCAGGAAGCCTTCCCTGATCCATCTGAGCAAAGCTTCTATATTCTTGATATTTGGGCCTTCCGACCATGCCCTCTCTACTCTCCTTCACTAACCAAGTATTTTAAGTTATTCATTCACAGGGACTCACCTGCCCAGAGATGGGGGGAGCGGGGACGGGTCCTCCCTTTGGAAGAGGACTGACAATCAGCTTTGGAGCCAGACTAGACCAGGGCTCAAGTCTTGGCTGAATCTGACTTTGGACACTCATTTCACTTCTCCAGATCTCCATTTTCTCATCTGCAATGTGGGAATGATAATAATAATGGCACCTCTCTTGCAGGGTCGTTGTAAGGTGAAATGAGATCATGCTTGTAAATACTTCAGTCCGGGGCCTCTCCTCCTGGGAGCTGCTGCTACAACTACTCCTTAGCTGCCTGTGCATGGTTAACACTCAGTAAGTTCCTGTCTTTTGATCACTACTTTCCCTGCTACAAGGGATATTCAATTAAAACAAAACAACAACAACAACAACAACAACAAAATACCCAGCCCTGAGCCTGCCAGGCTCTCTCACCTCATCTGCTAAGACTTCCCTTTGGGATTCTGGATCTCATCTTTGTACTAAGCACTCATGGCTCCCTCTTTCCTCTCCATGCCCTTGCTTGTGCCATTCCTGACACCAGGCGATCCTTCTCCGTGCCCCACTTGTGCATGTCTAAATTCTACTGTTCATTCGCTATTCACGCATTCATTCATTCACAACAAATGCTTTACTGGATGTCTACTTCATGCCCAGTCTGCACCGGGTACTTTCATGTAACTTACTCGGTGCCCATGCCAGCCTTGCAAGGGAAGGAGTGTTAACTGCATTTTGCAGAGGAGGAAACTGGGCTCAGAGAGGTTCTGTCACTTTCCTGAGATGACCCAGCTAGCATCTGGCAAAGACCTGCCAGCCTCTGAAGCCCAGCTCTTTCCTCTCTGGCCTGCATGTGCTGGGGTGAGTGAGAGCTGAGTAGGGAAAGGAGAGGAGGTGGGAAGGGGGTGGGGACCAGATTTTGATTGGGTTTCAGGGAACAGCTTCTACAGGGAGATGAGCAGGAGGGGAGCTTCCGTGTGGGGAGCCTGCCACACACGGCAGCAGGTCTGGACCCAGCTCCACGACCAGATCTTGTGGGGATCATCCCAGTCCGCACGAGGAGTCAATGGGAATCCTCTTCCACCCCGCCCACCTCCCAGCCCGGCTTTTCCAGGCCAGTGTGAGAATAGGTCTGTGGTGGCTGCTTTCCTGCTCTCCTTGAGCAGAACAGGAAAAGGAATGGCCACGGCAGGAAGGCTCCAGAAAGTTCAGAAGCCCACCCCCAGCCCCAGCTCCTCCTTCCAGGGGCCACAGCTCTAAGTGAGGCAGCCCTGTGGTCTCAGATCTACCAGTCCCAGACAGAGGCCAGCTCTGGTACCTCAGGCAGCTGGGGGTAAAAGTCAGCTGGCAGAGAGAACTGGCAGTCAGTCACGGAGAGATGGGGAGAGGGAAGGGGGAGAGCAAGGTGTAGAGAGAGAGAGAGAGAAAGGAGAGGAAGGGACAGAGACAGACTCAGGGATAGAGGCGGGAGAGACGGGGGACAGAAAAGCACAGAGATGTAAGCAGGGAGAGGAGCCTGGGGAGGCTGCTCACAGGCAGAAAGCAGAATGGTCCTCAGGGCCTGCACCAGGAGGCCCCAGCATCCATGCTGCGTGGCTCTCAGTCCCACCTTTCCCTCTCTGGACCTCAGTGGTCCCACCAGCAGCATGGGAGCAATACCAGGTACCCCTGCTTCAGTTCAGATTCCTGGACGTCTATGACCCCAGTCTAGGGAGCTGAGGTCAGTGATGGGCAGGGGCCTGAGCCTGGGGTGGCGGCAGCACAGCTGTGTCTCTTCAAACCCATGGCTGTGGCTCTGTTCACCTCGGGCTTCGGCTGTGTCCATGATGATGACTGGAGCTTGGGTCACATCCCCGATGGGTCCCTGACTCCTTGTGCATCCATGTGTCTCTCTCTGGGTCCCTGATCTCCACTCTCTGTTTACATGGGGAGCTTTAGTAAAGAACCGCTTGAAGGAAACGAGGTTTGGGCTGCACAGACCCCTGTCCTACAGCCCCTCAGGTCTAATGTCTCCATCGGGATCCTTTCCACCCCCCCCCACACCGCCCCCCACCATGAGGTGCATAGCTGTCAGCCCTGGGTCCCCTGACCACACACAGCTTACTTCCCCCATACCCTCCAGTCTCGTGCCTGGTATTGAAGACAGACCCAGATGTGAGGCTGGAGGCTGCCTCCTGGGAAAAGCTGCAGGAATTGAGAAGACCAGCCCTAGGAAAGGTGACTCAGCATAGCACGGTCCCAAATGCTGGCCTCAGGGAGTGACACAAGGGAGCAGAGGTGGGCTCTGGGCCCAGAGCACAGGGTCAGGGATGGGAAGGTTCATGCTCATGGACAGCACCTGGTCAGCAAGGAGCTGAGAAAGCAGGAAGAGGCTCTCTTCAGGGAGGGAGCTCCTCATCCCCAGGGGAGAACAAGCAAGAGCTTCTATACCTGTTCACAGGAATGTGGTAGAAAGGATTCTGTCACCATATAAAGGAAGGATCAGGAGCTTTCTGAGGCCCAATTCTGAGAACATACCGCCTCTCCACCCAAAAAAGAAGGCAAGAAATCAGAAAATGGTGAAGGGCAGCTGCCCAGCCTCCAAACTTTCCTACCTGCCTTGGCTGGCTTTTGAGTCCTGCTGGCCATACCTAGTTCAAGCCCAGGATGATGACTATGAGGGCAATAATAATAATAATAATAATAACAATAAAACAATAGCATTTGCTGGGTCATTCAGCACAAATGCTCCGCTAAGGCCCTACCAGCTGTTAAAATCTTGAAATACATCCACACCAGTTGTTAAGGAGCCACGGTCCCAAGACACTGCTCTGGGCCTAGCTGCGGGGGTTGTCACTCCACATTCCATTCCCTGCCCAGAAAGCCTGCCTGACCCTGAGCATCCCTGCGTCTAGTTCACCTGCAGGAACACCATCCTGAACGGAGATGCCCTGCCTCAGCCATAGAAGCTGCCCCCTGGGCGGCACCCCCCTCTGCCAGGGCCCCTCTCCCAAAGCCTGAGCAATCAAGGCCTGCTCCCTCCCCGGGCTGGTGCAAGTGCCCGCCTCCTCCCGGCCCCTCTCCGGCTGCAAACCCAGCTCATTTGCATGTGGATCGTGCCTGCCACCACGGGTGCTGGGGTCAATTGAAACTCAAGAAAAGAGAAGAAATTTATGCAAAACTGTTGATTGCATTTGTATGTAATGAAATCATCCAATATTCATCTGACTATAGAATCTAATCTGAGAAGAGAACTGAAGGACATGAGTGTCACTGCAAAACCGTAATGAGCCACTGTAGTGATTAAAAAAGCTCTTGAGCCTTCTGAAAATCCAGGCAGAAATAGCGTCTAATCAACTCTGAATATAGGAGGCGAGATTGGGCTGGCGCGCTGCACACGGCCCGCCGCGGCGCTGGGGGTGCGAGGTAAACCCTGGCGGCCGTGGTCTGTGGGTGCCAATCGACCGGCCACAATCAGCCGAGTCCTCCGTGCACAAAGCAATCGCCACGCAGAAAGAGCCCAATCACGGCTGTTGTGGAGAGCGGCTTTGGGCTTTCACACCAGCTTCAGAAGCCTCACCAAAGGCCCCATCTGGGTTCCTGGCTCCTGCCCTGGGAGGCACGGAGGGTTTGCATATCTGGGACTGTCACACCTGGACACACCTGGGGTCCAGCCAGCCCAAGTAGGGGAGAGAGGCTGTATTTCTCAGGAGCCCTGGTTCATCTCTGAAATGCCACCTCCTCCAAGAGGCATTCCCTGACTGCTCCGTCTACACTGGCAACTCCCACCAAACACACACACAAACACACACACACACACACACACACACACACACACACACACAGTGCTCCACCCTTACCCCTGCTTTGTTTTCCTTCATAGCAGTTAGCTATGCCTGGCATTGTGTTATTTCTTCATCGTTTTAATGTCTGCCTCTTCCAAGCAGACTGTGAGCTCCATGAGGGCAGGGACTCTACGGTAGTTTGTTTACCACTGTGGAGTGTGGAGAACCAGGCTTGACACTTAGTAGATGCTCAATAAATGTGGCATGAATAAATCAATTTCAGTGGGCAGCCAAACATATTGACTCAATCATTCAGCAAATACTTGTTGGGTGCACAGTACCTTGATGAACAACACAGCCCCTGCCCCCTCGGAGCTCACAGTCTGGGCAGGAGGCAGACACTGAAGACATTTACATATAACCAAATGGGATACTGTGGTATCCCATTCAGTCCAGTGACTGCAGGAACAGCAGGCGGAGGGTATGGACCCAAACTGGGGAGGTCAGGGAACGCTGCCAAAAAGCAGTGAGATTAGGTCGAGAGCTAAAGGGTGCATAGAAGCCAGCCAGGCGGGGGCGGGGGGGGTGGTCTGGAGTGCCCCAGGAGGAGGGAATGGCACGTACAGTCCCTGAAATGACCGCATCTATGGGGACCTGAGAAAGAGCCAGAGCCTCCTGGAACCAGAGCAAGGGACAGCCTTGAGTGAGATGCGGTTGAAAGGACTGTCCAAGTCAAACCTTGCAGTTAAGACCTTGTGGTAAGAATGAGGGGCTTTTTCCTGGAGGTGACCTGGAGCCTCTGAAGAGGAGCAGCCTGATTTGCATTTTGTCACCATATAGAGGACGGGTCAGAGGGGCCGTTATGGAGGAATAGAGACCGGTTGGGATGCTCTTCAGGGAGGGAATGAAGAGATCTCAGGGGCTTTTGAGCAAGGCCAAGTCATGACAAAGGCTATTTTAAGATGATTCATCTGACAGCAAGAGATGGAGCAGAGGAAGGGAAGCCAGGTGAGGGCAGCCATTCATTCATTCATTCCTTCATTCATCCATGCAGGCAGGCATGCATTCAGCATTCAGCAGACATCTGAGTGTAAGCTGACTTTCCCCACATTCTAATTTATAATTTCCAATCTGCTCTGGGTTTGCCTACCAAGTTACCTATTTCCTTTTATTTTTTTTTAACGTTTATTTATTTTTGAGAGAGAGAGACAGCGCATGAGCAGGGGAGAGGCAGAGAGAGAGGGAGACACAGAATCCGAAGCAGGCTCCAGGCTTCGAGCTGTCAGTACAGAACCTGATGCAGGGCTTGAACACATGAACCGTGAGATCACGACCTGAGCTGAAGTCGGACGCTTAACTGACTGAGCCACCCAGGCGCCCCCCAAGTCACCTATTATTAAAATGCGTTCTAAAGTTGGAGTCAATAGCTTCTGAGAATCCAAGGGATTCTGTGGATCATGAGGCTGCTTTTTTTGGCCTGGACTTCCTGACATCAAAAAGGCCTTGTGAGTCATTTGCTTTCTTTGGGGCTTAAATTCCCCATCACTGCAAACAGGGAGCCGAAGGAGACAATCTCTAAGTTTTCTCCCTGTTCCCCAAACTCTGTAGTCTTATGTCCCACGACGACATTATGATACCACAAAGCCCAGCAGACTGAAAATCCTGTGGAGAGGTCTGCCCTGCTACACGGACAGCCAGGGGAGCCAGAGGCAGTCAGGAAATCTGAGTTCAAGTCCCAGCGCTACCACTCATGTGTTCTGCGGTTAAGAGATGCATTCTTCCCTCTCTGTGCCTCAGTCTCCTCCCAGCTATTGACTCCTTCCTGTGGGGGTTAAGGGCACTGGCACACTAGTGTCCTCCAGGGCTTCTGGCCGCCCTAGACCCCTGTACAACAGATTCCAGGAAACTACCTTCAAAAACAAACAGAAAGGGCAGGGCAGGGGGAGTTGCCTAGAAGTAAGGAGAGCTATGCAGCCCCACTGCCCACACCAGAGACATCCCCTCCACCTACCAACCAGGTCAGACTAGAGTCCCAGTTTCACCATTTAAGGGCCATCAAGAAAGTCCCTTAGACTTTCTAAGTCCAACTTGGAGGAGCAGGCGCTCTGTGAGAATCAGATTAGATACTGTATCTCAGGGCAGAGCCTGGAGTTCGAAGTGCTCAGGAGATGGGCTCTGCTGTTAGGGTCGGGCCACGCCTGCCTGGATGGGTGGGCAAGCACTTGGTCCTTCTCCCTCCTTCCACCTCTACAACGGCTCCATTTTACCAGCAACTGGCATTCACTGGGGGCCAGTGGAATAGGGATTCTTTTAACAGGTAGATTTTGAGTGGGAGGAGCTAACTGCCTCTCTACCTCACTAGGGAGGGGGAACTAGCTGGGACTACGTTCGGTTTTCTTAGCCACGGTGCTACAGACACTAGTTAACTAGGACCAGGTTATTTTCTGGTCACAGCAAACAAGACCTCCTAAACATTTCTGGGTAGCAGCTGCCCTCTCCCCAGATCCCCATTCTAGAAGGAATGCTTTGAATTTCAGGAGCCCACCCCTCTCTCCCCAAAATTGATTTGTGGGTATTGGATCTAAGATGTCATCAGAGCCTTGGTGGTTTGCCTCCCACGGTGGTGGATGGGAGAGCTAGGTTCAGTCTCACAGACACCCCTGGGCACGGGCTCTGAGCTGGCCTGGTGCTGGAAGTCCCTGTCCTCCAGGGGCTCCTGTCCAGTGGGGAAGACAGTCTATGAACATCACAAAGGGAAACACAAGAAGGAAAGCACTTTGAGCCTTCAGAGACTGATGCCAGGGAAAAGGGAGGCCACATCTGATTGGTGGATGGATTCCTGGAAGGCTTCCTGCTGGAATGGCCTTCAGCTGGGTCTAGGGGAGAGCTAAGATGTCTCTCTCTGGAAAAAAAAATTTAAAACAAAACCAGAGAACAAAGGAACAACCACTCCTATTTTCACAACCCCAAATTTTAACACTTGGTCAAGTTTTCATTTCTATCCACATATATGAGATGTCTTTCGGGTACCTTTAAGCTTTTCCCCCAATCCCCAGTGGCAATCACCATTATGAATTTGGTTAAGAATCTCTTCACAACCCTCCCTTAAAAAAGTGAATGTATAATGCAAAATGGAATCGGGAATAATTTTTAAAAATTATTTTGTGTCCTCCTAGTTTACGTAAGGGGCGTCACACCGTATCTCTGACTCTGCCTGTTTTTTCCACGGCCCATTATGTTTCTGGGGCTCTCTTATTCAAACATGTGGCTCTGCCTCAGCAGGGCATCTATGGATGTGCCACGCTTATTTACCCCTGGAGTGGGCAGGGTTTCCATAGATGGAGATAATCAAGGGATGACATTCCAGGTAGAGGAAGTGGCAGCAGCAAAGGCACGGGAATAGGAAAGGGGGGCTGGCAAGGGTCCAGGGTGGAGGGAGCACAGGGCATGCGTGGAGAGCTGAGGGAGGCCCCAAGCCCCAGACCAGGAATCTGCCGCTGG
The DNA here is from genome assembly GCF_018350175.1 of Felis catus. Lineage (NCBI taxonomy): Eukaryota > Metazoa > Chordata > Mammalia > Carnivora > Felidae > Felis > Felis catus. Next base: position 81,264,174 of record NC_058380.1, on the reverse strand, counting down.
CATGCTGGACATCTGGGAGTGTGGGGACAGACCCCCCACCCCCCGACCTTAGAACCGCCCTCCACAATAATTCCACTCATCCACCCTCTGAGTCCTCCCTGGGGAGGCCTCTGTTACTCTTTCCATTAATTGTCTCATTAATGACCCACTGAAGTCAAGTACCCATTGTTCTCTAGGCCTGGGGCAGCCTCCCTGGCTTTCTCCCCCCGGGGGGATTTGTAAACGTCTTTCCTTCCCCGCTTTCCTTTGGCAGGAGTCCTTATCTGGTCCCTGCAGCCCTGGCCCGGGCTGGTGCAGTCTCTTCCTCCACCCACACCCTGCACACACGGGGCTGGCCGGCCGTCTGGGGGGCTGTGCGGCCACCAGCTCAATAGCTCGCTCTCCCCCCACGCCTCCCTCTGCCTCACTCAGTCTCCAGCTCTGGCTACATGTGTCTCCTCCTGGTTTTCTGTTCTGTTCTTTCTCTTTCTTTTCTCTCTTTCCTTCCTTTCTTCCTGTCTTAACTGCCTCTGTGTTTCTCCCCCTGGATTTCTGTCGTGTTCTCTCTTCGCGTGTATTTATCTCCCTCTGTGTCTCTGTCTCTATCTCAGTGTCTCTCCTTCTAGGGGTCTCAGAATATCTCTTTGGGATGACAGTCTCACTCTCACCCTCTGTTTCTTTCTATCTCCATCTCTCTGTCACTACCTGCGGACTCTGTGCCTGTATGTGTATGTGCACGTGTGCGCGCGCGTGCGTGTGTGTGTGTGTGTCTTTGTCTCTCTGATTCTGCCTCTTTCTCCCTCCCTCTGGCCTTCATGTCGTGTCTCTGTCTCTTCATTGCCTCTGTCTCTGTCTCCCTCTCCTCTCTCTGACTCACCTCTCCCTATCCGTCCCTCCTCCTTGTGGGTCTCTGAACCCTCCTGATTGACTATTGTCCTGTTTCTAACCCCTGCCCCATCGCTTGCTCACCCACTGGGTCCCTGACACCCACACAGGTCAAACCGCTTCCCTCTGTTGCCTCGCTCCCTGGTTACAGCTCCAGCTTCCCTTGGATGACAGCCTCAGGAGGTCAGTGGCGGCAGTAGGCGTGAGGTCCCACAGCTACCAGACTTTGGGATTCATGCATCTGTAAAGTTAAAAATAATAAAATGGAGGGGATCAGCAGAAGGTGACTGTTATTCTTTCTAAATGGGAATTTTTTTAAAAGACTCACCAACTTCTTATCCTTCCATAATAGAGCATTTTAACACCGAAAGCAGAAGTAGGAAGAGCAAGATCTAACAATATGCAATAGTTCAAAGGAATTAATTTTACGTAAACATTTGCAACATTGCCTTTATTTTTTTAAATTTTTTTTTAACATTTATTTATTTTTGAGACAGAGAGACAGAGCATGAACGGGGGAGGGGCAGACAGAGAGGGAGACACAGAATCAGAAGCAGGCTCCAGGCTCTGAGCCATCAGCCCAGAGCCCGACGCGGGGCTCGAACTCACAGACCGCGAGATCGTGACCTGAGATGAAGTCGGACATTTAACCGACTGCGCCACCCAGGCGCCCCAACATTGCCTTTATTTTACTTATTCTGCCTCAAATGGGTGAAGATATTTTGGGGGCCCAGCCCTGTTGGAAACCACGGATCTTGCTTGAGCAAGCCCCTCCTTGCGCCCCCTGGGGAGGTGGAGACACCCTTACCGCGGGCACAAAGGGGAAAGCTGGGACAGGACTCGTTGGCCACTCTAGCCCCTCTGGTCTCTTCCCTGAAATAAGTTACTGAAGCTGCCCGGCTGGGGGTCAGACACCAGGCCCCCTGCACTTCATGCCTTCCTTTGGTCTTACGGGCCTCTGAACAATTTCACCTCCTCTGTGCTTCGCTTCCCTCATTTGTAAAATGGGCAAAATAATAACTAGCCTTCTAGGGTCGCCTCACACATAGCAGAGGCCCAGGACTTGTTAGCCACTATTATTCTTATTGCAAAGAGGGGGCAACATGGGCTGAGGCTAGAGCCTGTTAGGGAGAGAAGGCACGTGCACCCAGCCACCAGCTGTGAGCCACACGTCAGGGGTTCTACCGGCCTGAGGAGCCACAGTGGTGGGAGGCCTGAGGGCTTTAAACCCCAGCAAGGCTGCTTTGCAGGGGCCACGGGGGGCTGGGACTGGGAAGACCTTCCCCTGCCTCTGAAGAGGACCCTACCTAGCTGGCTCGGGCACCCCAAGCCCAGGAACCGGCACTCTGGTCCCAGACACCCACACTGCCAACAGGAGCAAAGGCGAAGTTCCAAGTGGCTTTGATGGCTGCAGAGGCTGGCGAGGGGGAGCCTGGGCAGGAGAGGCACAGGGTAGACACCAGTGACCGTGGACACCATGGGAGGCAGCCTCTAGATGCCCAGAAACTCTGGAGACCGACTCAGCAGATGAGGTTGGAGGTCTGAGCAAGCAGGTGAGAGTGATTAGAGAAACTTTGGGTTATTGATGGAAATTGACTTCATTTGTATTCAAGGCCAGGCAGGCCCGTTACAATTGGACAAACATCTCCTTAACAGCTGCTCTGAGCCAAGCTCTGTGCTAGTCAGGGAATGCAAAGAGTTAAAAGAGCAAGGAACTTTCTTCCCAGGGATTCACACAAGGCTTATCTAGGGCTGGTGGTGTTCTGCCTCTGAGGAAGGCCAGAGACACAGGCGAGGCCAGCTTGAAACATTTGACACTTCTGTTCCCAGTACGCACCACTCGGCGATGTGCACTTTGAAGACAGAATTGATGGGACTTGGTGACTTCTTGGATGAGAGTGTGAGGGAGAAGGAGGCACAGGTGGCTCCCAATGTCTTGGCTTGGCACCTGGAGGGATAGCGAAGGCATTTCCGAGAGACAACACAGGACAGTGAGTGGGTCTGGCGGGGACACGTATTCCAGATGGGGCCGGTTGAGCCTGAGGTGCTTGAGGCATACGCAGGTCAACAGGCATACACACATTTAGGGATCAGGAGAAACATCAAGATAGAGAAATGAATGAGTTGGTGCAAGGATGTGGGACCAAGAGCTGTGAAGGCTGGACAAAATGTGCCTGTTGGGTGGGGCAGTGACCTAAGGGTGCGCATAGCAGGCAAACAGCCTAAGACAAGACATGGCGGAGGAAGAAAGCGGCACAAAAATTAAGAAAAGGTAATAATTCCACTGAGCTTAAGCATGAGTTGCCTTAGGGTGGCTGTGAGAGGTGCATCACCACTGCAGAGATACAGAGGTTTAGACGGCAGAAGTTACTGCTTGCCTGGGTGAAGTCTGTACACAATTCAGCAGGCAACAGGGCGCCGTTGACGGGTGTGGAGCAGAGGTGTGGTGTAATGAAGGCTACGTCTCAGGGTGAGTCAACCCAACAGCACGTGATGAATTAAAACAAAGACCAGAACAAAGGAATATAGGAGACAGGGATCGTCATTTATTTGTTCATTCGACAAGCAGTGAGCCTCCTCTCTGCAGAAGCAACCCTTCTCCCCAACCTAACACCCAGACCCTAATCTGCCAAGGGTTTAGACACCAAATCACCCAGTGTTAATACTGCATGCAAACAAAGGGTAAGTGTAGGGTTCTACTGAACATTTCAGTATTATCAGTAAGTGTGAATGAGTTAAGGTCCCCTACTGAAAGAAAAGGAGTTTCTTTTATGCTTGTAGATCAAGGGTTTACTGTATATAAAACCTCGGTCTGCAAGCATAATTTGTTCCAGAAACATGCTTATATTCCAAAGCACTTGTAGAGAAAAGTGAATTTCAAGAACCTTGGCTCAGCTGTGATCATGTGACATTCAGCATCGCGTACTACTCGTATTACAAAACATCGCTCGTTTATCAAGTTAAAATTTATTAGAAATGTTTGCTCGTCTTGTGGAACACTCACAGAACAGGTTGCTCACAATCCCAGGTTTTTACTATATATACAATGGAACACTATTCAGCCTGAAAAAGAAAGGAAATTCTGACAGCTGCTACAATGTGGATGAACCTTGAGGGCATTGTGCTGAGTGAAATAAGCCAGACACAAAAGGTCAAATACTGTAGGATTTCACTTTATCAGGTACTCAGAGTAGTCAAATTCATAGAGACAGAAAGTAGAACAGTGGTTGTCAGGGGCTGGAGAGCAAGTTGTTTAATGGGTAGAGAGCTTCAGTCCTGCAAGTTGAAGAGGGTTTTGGAGATCTCCATACCGCACAACGATGTGAATGTACATGCTACTACTGAACTGTATACTCAAAATGGTTAAGGTGGCAAATTTTATGTTATGGGTATCTTATCAATTAAAAATGAGGATAATTTTTAAAAGCCATTTCAGAATGCTTCATAGAACAAAACCCAACTCTAAGAAATCTAAATCTAAAACAGTGATTTGGAAAGACTACAAATAAAAGAATAGGAAAGACACAGCAAGCAAACATAAACGAAAAGCAAACGAAAAGCAAGGCTGTGATCTTGATAGAGGACAAGACAGAACTCAGACTCCCAAGCAATGAATGAATGATATATGAAGATGACAGAAGAGCCAGGCCATCTGGGCATTCAGACAGCACAGAAGTTATGGGAACTGCGAGAAGAAATACAAATGCTAATAACGGGAGACTGAAACACACGACTTTAGTCCCAGATGCATCAAAAGGCCAAAAAAATAATACAGAAAACCTAAACAGTATAATCTATGAACTGCATTTCTTGTGTCCGTATCAAACTTTGTACCCCCCAAACAGAGACACTTCCTTTTAATGCACATCGCGGAAACTGACCACATATTAGAGCAAAAGAAACTGCAAAGCTTCACTCAGTGGTTTCAGTGGAATTAAAGGATATAGAAGCACTTTGAAAACTAAAAGTATCGGGGTGCCTGGGTGGCTCAGTCGGTTGAGCGTCCGACTTCGGCTCAGGTCACAGTCTCACAGTTCGTGGGTTTGAGCCCCGCATCAGGCTCTGTGCTGACCACTTGCTCAGAGCCTGGAGCCTGCTTTGGATTCTGTGTCTCCTTCTCTCTCTGCCCCTCTCCCGCTCACGCTTTGTCTCACTGTTTCTTTAAAATAAATAAATGTAAAAAAAATTTTTTTTCAACCTTTTTTATTTTTGGGACAGAGAGAGACAGAGCATGAACGGGGGAGGGGCAGAGAGAGAGGGAGACACAGAATCGGAAACAGGCTCCAGGCTCTGAGCCATCAGCCCAGAGCCCGACGCGGGGCTCGAACTCACGGACCGCGAGATCGTGACCTGGCTGAAGTCGGACGCTTAACCGACTGCGCCACCCAGGCGCCCCTAAAAAAAATTTTTTTTAATAAAAAAAAGAGAGAGAACTAAAAGTATCAGCCAGTATCAGTTACTGTTGCCACCAATACTATGACCGTCATTATTACCATTATTCACGGCTGGTGGTCTTTCCGCTCATTCACTGCTTCTCTTCCAAGTTCTAGAGGACTCTGCCAAACAGGTGAGGTAGAATTATGTAAATAAAATCTTTACTGTCGCCCCTAGAGCTACCAACCCTTCAGTGTTTACCACGTGCCACGTCCCGTGCAGCTTTAAACGTGGGCCTTTCTTAGAAATAGCTAATTGTTTTCATGAAAGTGAGTTTTCTGCTTCTCTTCTATCACCTCTGGGGCCTAGAGCAGTGCTGAGTGAATTTCGAATAAGTGTTTGGTGAAGACTTATGAACTGAAGTGCACGGATTAAGGACCTACTTCAAAGTCAGATCTGAGTTTCAGACTTCACTCTGGCACTTGCGAGCTGTGTGACCTTGGACAAATTAAATGCCCATTCTGAACCTTAGTTTTCACCTACGTAAACAGAGATAATATACCAGCTAGCATTGTTCAGAAGTTTAAATGTAGTAACACATGTAAGTGTCCAGCATGGTACCTCGTCTACAATAGGCATTCAGTAAATGTTAGTCTGAGGTTGAGGAAGGGTAGGTAAAACTCACCAAAACAGATAAACTTAGAATGGGGGTTGTTTTTCCTCAAAAAACAAATAAAAATCATCTTAAATTTTTTTTAACGTTTATTTATTTTTGAGACAGAGAGAGACAGAGCATGAACGGGGGAGGGTCAGAGCGAGAGGGAGACATAGAATCTGAAACAGGCTCCAGGCTCTGAGCTATCAGCACAGAGCCCGACGTGGGGCTCGAACTCAGACTGCGAGATCATGAGCTGAGCTGAAGTTGGATGCTTTACCGACTGAGCCACCCAGGCGCCCCCCCACCACCCAAATCACCTTTAAATAGAAACACCCTCCAATGCATTTGAAATGATTTTTTTAAATATCATGGGGGTAACAGTGAAGTCAGTTTAGGTATACCTGTATTATGGAATACTGCATTGCAATGAAAAAGGAGTGAACTCTATGTTCACCTATGAAAAGATGGCCATGATGTGTTGTTGGGTCTAAAAAAAAAAAAACAAAAAAAGGCAAGCTTCAGAGTCTGAACAGAATAGTTCCCTTTCCTGGTTTTTAAAAATTATGTATGGGGGTGCCTGGGTGGCTCAGTTGTTTAAGCGTCCAACTCTTCATTTCAGCTCAGGTCATGGTCTCACGGTTCATGGGATTGAGCCCTGTGTTGGACGCTGTGCTGACAGCACAGAGCCTGCTTAGGATGCTCTCTCTCTCTCTCTCTCTCTCTCTCTCTCTCTGCCCCTCCCCAGCTTGTGCATGCACTCTCTCTCTCTCTCTCAAAATAAGTTAAAAAATTATGTACGTATAGAGAAAGATCCAGAAGGATATACATCTAATTGTCAAAGGGGAGTGAGATTAGGAACGTACAAGAAGTTTCTCTTTTAACTTTTTACATCCCAGTTTCTTTTGTAATTTCCAACACACACACACACACACACACACACACACACACACACACACACGTAAAAAAGAAAAAAAAAATAAATAGGACAAAAATTCTCAATTTCTCTTTGGCCTGTCATTTTCATGGGCTTGGGAAGCAGTTTAACTGAACAGAGGAGGTGGTTAATTCTTCTGGCAAGGGAAGGGATTTCCAGACCCAGCTTTTCCTTTTGAGAGAAAGAGGCTCAAGGAAGGGGAGAGGGAGAAAGCACTGCTCCAGCATTACTCATTACTCAGCGGATCCAAACAGTTAGTCCCGTTCTCGTCCCTGCCACCATTGCAGCCCTGACACAGAGGAACAGAGAAACTCTTTGATAAATGTCAGCTAAAATAGAGCAATCAGCTGAAAGCCATTTGCTGAGCCGTCTGACTGCCCTGGGCTGGAGGTTTTCCTTTATTCATTTATCATGATATACAGCTTTGGCCAACATACACACAGGAGAGAAATTGTTGACATGTGGGACCCAAGTACAGAAAATCTTTCATTTTCCAACCTCCCCCCCCCCAACCCTGTCTGTTCACCAAATAAGTTTTTGTTTATTTAAAGACTACAGAGGATTTGGCTGTTAAGAACCAAATGCCTTTGGAGTGGAGTTACAACATAATTTATCATTTCCTCTGTTTATTAAAAAATCCTGCATCTTTGAGAAGCACATTTGCTAGGAGTGGGGACTTTCGGCCACTCACGAAAGGCTGCTGCAATGCCCCCGCCATGTGGCTTACCCCAAAAAAGGCTCCTCGATTGCTATTTCCATCCCTGTTCTTCCCTCAGCTGACTTCCGATCGTGTGATGGCCACTCAGGGCTGGCGAGAGGGGTTGGACCGAGGACAGGTAAGCGGGGCAGGAGACTGTGTTAGCTTCTTTCACTTTTGACCTGATTCTGACCTTGAACCCCCACTGGCTGTGCACAGTGTGCGCCACTAGTACAAGCAGCGGGAGAAGAGCAGACTTCCCGCAAGGGATAGACTGTGAGAGGAGTCAGACAGCAAAGGGAAGCTGGGTGCTGCTTCGAAGGAGTGCGGCCAGGCCTGGCTGCCGCCCAAGGGGGGCCACTCGAAAGGCAGACAAAACTGGAATGGACTTCCTACCTCCCACCTGAGACAGTCCAGTGTGCCGTGCACCCCTCAAAGACAGAGGTCACACCTTACCCATTTTTGCATTCCCAGCATGTAGCACAGCACCTGACACACAGTGTGCTCAATAAATGTTTATGAAGGCTGCAGGATGCGTGGGCAGAGCACAAGCTTTAGATCAGGCCTCAGTTTGAACCCCAGCTCTGCCACTTGCTAGCTGTGTAACAACCCCCGGCAAGAAACTTGACCTCTTTTGAGCTCCTCCCTCTTGGTAAAATGAGACTGACAGTGAAGAATGGAACCTTCTATCACTTGCTAGGCTTGTTACTTTGGGCAAGTTACCCAATACTCTCAAGTCCCCATTCTCAGTTTTTCTATTTGTAAAGTGGAGAGAATACACATCTCGCAAGTGTACCATGAAGATTAAAGATATTGCTTAGAACTGCATCTAGCTCATGATGGCTATATTATGAATGAGAGAAAGGAAAGGAAGGGAAGGGAAAGGGAAAAAGAAGGAAGGAAGGAAGATTAATTATTATTGGAGAATCAATCAATTGTTTACTGGAGAAAAAAACCTAACAACCCAGCACCCAAAGATGAGCCACAACAAACCACTTGTCTGTCAACAACAGGCGGGCCCTGGGGGAAAGGTATCTCATCACCAAGTAAATGCTGAGGACAAAGGCAAGGCAAGAGTGGAAAATGACAGAATGATGGTGTTATGATTGGAAGGACAGGAAAAGAAGCCAGTATTTGTTGAGCGGCTACTCTGTGCAATTCATTCACAACACATCTCGATGCCTACTATGTTCCAGACATTACGCTAAGATCTGAGGAAAATGAAGATCTAGAGGCTAAGTATCAAAAAGGTTCAATTCAAGGCAGTAGACAGTCCTGAGAGCCAATAATAGGAGCCCTAGGTTGGGGGAATGAGGAGGACTTCCCGGAGCAAGTGGTACCCAAGCAGGGACGTGAAGGATGAACAGGACTGGTCAGGTAGGTCAGCAGCGGAGGAACGGTAGAGGCAGAGAAAAAAGCATGTGTGAAGATGACTCAGAGGCAAAAGTACTGTTCTGGTGGCTTTCCGTAAAGGTCCTTAGGGAACATTAATCCGGATTGACTCTACCCGTTCCTTTGTGGTTGTTATTCTTTACAATTTATTTTGATTTTATTGTTACGTAAGAATGGGCCTCTGGCGAAGGGATCCAGTCACAGGTGGAGGCCCACACCAGCCCAGAGTTCAAAGTTGGGGACAGGGCCTGACTAATTGAGAAGGAGGCTCCCAAGATGAGAAACAGACGGGCTAAGCCTGTCAATAGTCCTAGTTGCTTGGCAATGTCACGATCAGGGCAAATGCCTGACGTAGAGGCCATCTGTCAGCAACAGATACTCTCTGAGGGCCACCCATGGCAGAGGGCCAGGGCAGAATGGGGTGGACAGGGAGCAGGAAGAAGAGAAGCAACAAGTCTGGGTGCCCCACCAGAAGGCCTGGAAGGCTGAGCCTCACAAACACTGACAACTGCAAGACGGCAGCCTTCGGTGTAGACGGGGAAGAGGGGTGCCAATGTGCCACCCACGGGCTCCACCAGAAACCAGGCTCTGGAGTACTGCTGCCCCTGGTGGGCTTTCATCCGAGGAGTTCTTTGGTCTTCGCTGCCAGATGCCTGTCCAGCTCTGCTACCGTATCATCGGCCATTTGGCTGATCTGCAGGGACACAAAATGAGACAGCCCGATAACTGAGGCTGGCGAAGGAGAGGGGGACAGACATTCCAAAGCTATGAGGAAGTGATCTGGGAAACGGTAACGGTGACAAAAGCCTCACACTATTCAGGCACCATGCTGATTCCTAACAGCAGCCCATGAAATAGATACAATTATTATCCCCATTTCACAGATGAGGAAACTGGGGCAGTGAATCACTTGTTCAGGATACACAGCTCAGGTAGCAATGACAAAATTGAATCCTGAGTAGTCTGATTTCACAGCCCAAAATTCTTAAATATTATTATAGAATACAGAGAAGCCAGCTTTCGCTGTCACTTAAGGACCCTCTAGAATTTCCTACACCTCAGACACTCTGCTATCTAAATCCCATACTAATTGATAAGAATATTAAGATCCCAACAGTTTAAGCAGAAAAAAGAAGTCCTGAGAAAAGATGAAGTAAATCTGGTTAACAAACCTGGGAAATTTCATCAGACACTGAAGAAACGCAAATGGAAACAAGATATAATTCAGTTATCATAGTTAACAAAATCTGATGTTGTCGTTTTTAATTACAATATTCGACTCCAGAAAGCTATGGTAAAATGGATAAGCTCGTACATCAGTGAAAAGAATTCAAGTGGATGCAAATGTCCATAACATTTTTTCACCCCCCAAATCTCTCCACTGGGAAATTACCACATGAATGGAATCTGAAAAAAATTTCTAACGTTCTATATGCAAATACATATTATATATATATATATATATATATATATATATATATAGACACACATATATATATATAGGCTTTATTTTTAATAACGAAAAGTCAGAAAATCTAAAGTGATAGAACAGGGAAGCGTATGAGTACATACAGCCATTAAAAATGGCAAAGACTGTCTATTTCTCGCGGTGAGGGTATAAGCACGAGAAACACAAAACAACTTAGTAAGTGCGGCAGCTTCCCTCCCACGTCTAAAAGGGACCCGAGGCAGGAAGCCTTGAAGGGGGCAGCACGGGGCCCAGGATGTGTGTGCTCAGTGGCACAGCAGCTGTTTGACATCTTTATTTGCAGACCACAGGCCTTGGCCAGGAACTGGGAACTAAATGCACTGTGGAAAGGGAAGAAACTAAAAAGGATTTGGAGCAACTGGCCCCGGGCAGGGAGACAACCAGGCTCTCACCATAGCAACAGCTGCTTGTTTGTAGCTGGGAAAGCACCGCTTCAGGGGCTGCTGGGCACGTGGCTGGGCTCCAAACGGCCGCTTGGGCCCTCCTTGCTCAGCCACGTACTCTTTAGATGCTCTGCCCACTGCCCCCCCCCAACCCCGCCCCCGGGGCGGCCACCTTGCACGATGCGTGGCATGGTGCCTGCAGCACTCACTCCAGCGCCTGGAGGCCGGCAGCCTGGGAAGGCAGGAGCCAGCATCACAACGCTCCTCTGGGACAATGGCGTGGAGGGCAGTTTGGGTTCAAGTGTGGGGACCAGGGGGAGGAAGAATACCTAGGGTAACAGTGCGATAATGTGGGTGCTGGATTACATTCTCAGCGGGATAACAATGTGCAAGTCACTGAGCCTCGCTTTCCTCATCTCTCAAATGGGGACGCTGGGCCCTTCCTCAGAGTGGTTGTGAAGGGCTAAGCGCGTTCATCGATATGCAGGCACAGCGTAAACGGCTTATTTGCTATGCAAATCGGCTTGTGTTACTCTGAGTTTATCATTTCCTGACTTCAAGTTAATCGATTCATGGAAATATTTACTAACTTTCTACCAAATTGTAGGCACAAAGTGCCCCTGGGGACAGTCAGGCTGCAAGTTCATCTTGTCTGTCTTCGTCAGACTTCTTAAGATAATGATCACCGGGGCGCCTGGGTGGGCGCCTGGGTGGGCGCCTGGGTGGCTCAGTCGGTTGAGCGGCCGACTTCGGCTCGGGTCATGATCTCCCGGTCTGTGAGTTCGAGCCCCGCGTCGGGCTCTGGGCTGACAGCTCAGAGCCTGGAGCCTGTTTCAGATTCTGTGTCTCCCTCTCTCTGACCCTCCCCCGTTCATGCTGTGTCTCTCTCTGTCTCAAAAATAAATAAACGTAAAAAAAAAAAAAAAAGATAATGATCACCAACAATGACCCCACTGCCACCAGCAGCTCCCTCCTACTGAGTATCACTACATGTCAGACACTGGGCTAAAAACTTCCTGTGCACTATTTCACATGATCCTCAAAACATATGAAATGCTGTTATTATCTCCCTTTAAAACATTGTGAATATTTCATTAGTTCACCTGCCGGTTGCACAGCAGTTCTTTAGTATGCAAAGGGGTTTTGTCCTCTGTTATTTCATTCAAATCCAACAACCACACATAACCTCTGTAAGGCAGGTGGGTCAGGTATTATCCCCACTGTACAGAGGAGTAAACCAAGGCACAAAATGTTAACTCTCCTGCCCAAGGTCACATCAGAAAGTCAGTGGTGAGACTGAGTGAGGAACTCACCCACCCCAACTGCCAGTTTGGTGCCGCGACTCCCCTGGGGAGTCCCCCCACCCCTCCGGCACCAGTGGAACTGGGTGAGGGTCACTCCAACAGCCGATCCCAGTTCTACATTCAAAGGGTGGGGAAAGGAAAGGGACGGGCAAATATAGCGGACGCTTAGCGAGGACCAGCAACCCCACCAGCCGCTTTTAATATATGCCCTTTGGTCTTCTCGCCAGTCCTGGGAGATAAGACCCACTACTCCCACTTTCTAGAAGCTCAGAAAGGTGAAGCCGTTCGCTAACCTGAGCAGCTGAGAAGTAAAAGAGCTGGGATGGGAGTCAGTCCGGCCTGACTGCCGGCAGAGCAAGAGTCCTTTCCGTTTTAATACACTGCCTCATAGAGATCACATCACCATCACCCTACCGCCACCACATCTGCTCCCTTCTAGTGCAAGAGAGGGGAAGGCAGAGACAGGAAAGGGGATGGCGGGAGCACAAGGCGCACCGGGGCGGGCTGGGTAAAGTCAGCCTTCCCGAGGCCTGTCGGAACACCCAGGGCCTCACCTGGTCCAGCCCCCTGCCTGCGTGCCTGTCCTGTCCGCTAGGAGCCCTGCCCTCCTTCAGCCACCAGCACCCAGCCTCACTCAGAGCAGCAAGCTCCTCAGAAAAAGACGGCAGTGAAAGATCTTGGCCAGATGTACTGGTGGTTTCTGCCAAGTGCTTTCATGCTCGGCAGGCCCGTTTACTGACGCAAAGGTGAGAGAGCAGGCTGGCGGATGTCAGAGTCCCGGGAGGGCAGGCCCCTGTCCCTCTTCGGCAGAGCTGGCCTGGGCTGAGGACTGGGAGGGTGGGGGTGGGGGTGGGGGTCAGAAGGGACTCTAGGGATAGAACCCACAACCAAATCCTTCCATTTTTATACACCAAAGAAGGGAGAGTTTGATAACATAGTTTTTAAAAATCTGACCTCAAAAGAATTTTGGAACATACAAAAAAATGTCCCACAAAGAATAATATTGAAATTGCTCATAATCCCATTGCCTGAAATGATGAACAACATTCTCTAGTGGATAAGATGCCACCCTTTTTTTTAAGATTTTATTTTTAAGTGATCTCTACACCCAATGTGGGGCTCAAACTCACAAGCCCGAGATCAAGAGCCACATGCTCTACCGACTGAACCAGCCAGGCACCTCTAAACTGCCAATCCTTTTATGTACATAAAAGGTTCTGTTATAAAAATGGAGTCATATTATAATATTGTTATGTAACCTACCTTAAAAGAATAAATTCCAGGGCTCCTGGGTGACTCAATTGGTTAAGCGCCCGACTTTGGCTCAGGTCATGATCTCGCAGTTTGTGAGTTTGAGCCCCGTGTCGGGTTCTGGGCTGACAGCTCACAGCCTGGAGCCTGCTTCGGATTCTGTGTCTCCCTCTCTCTCTGCCCCTCCCTGCTCGCACCCTGACACACTCTCTCTCTTTCTCTCTCTCAAAAATAAACATTAAATAAATAAATTCCAAAAGAAACTTACCATATCTGCAAAATATTTTTTATAACTGTCTCTATACAGAGATTCCAGTAAGTGGGTGTAACACAATTTATTTTCCCACTGTCAGAAATTTAGACAGTTTCCAATTTCCAACAGATACCTCTGTAGGTAAGATTCTCAACAATTTTATTTTGCATAAATTCCTAAGCCACTGAATCAGAAATGTATGGATTTTGGTATATATTGCTATATTATTTTAGAAAGGTTGTATAGATTTATACAAAGAATAACTTAATCTTTTCTGTGGAGTGTAGAAACAAAAGCAATACTTCCAAGATAAGCAGCATTTCAAGCTCACACTAAAAATTCTGGGTTCAGATGTTAGGCATTAGAAAAGGCAACAAATTTTTACAAATATACATATTCTAAAAACCTTGCGAGTGATTTAGGCAGTAAGAATCTTAAAAATATGCATTCCCGTTGTGCAATAATTCCACACTTGGGACTCTATCCTAGGGAAATCATCTCTACAAAGATTTATGTATAAAAATATTCACTGCAACCTTATTTATAACAAAAAAGTTTAAACAAACTAAATGTCCAACAAGAGGCTTATGAAAGTGAATTATGGTATAAACCACAAGACAGACTATTTCGTAACCATCAGAAATGGCTGTTTAAGACACGAGAAAATGCTAATGGTTTTAATGCTAAACAGAAAATATAAAAAGCTGAGTACAAAACTGTATGAATACTACATTCTCAGCCGTGTTTAAAACTGTGTAGTTAAAAAAAAAAACAAAAAACAAAAAAGAGGGAAAGCAGAAATACTCCAAAATGTTAAGAGCAGTTGTCTCTGCAATGTGGGTTTATGGTGTGGATTTTTCCCCCATGTTTTAAAACAGTCTTCTGAACTCTACATTTTCTACAGTGAGCATACATTACACTTTAATAATCAAGAACAAAGTAAACAAATACATTTTTACAAACTTTGATAAAACAACAATCAGCTTGTCTCACTTATTCAAAAAACCAAAACAAAAAACACACACCCAAAACTCCAGATTAGTGCCTTCTGTCAGAGAAAAAGAATAAAACAAAGTGTGCACCAGCCTGTCTCCTGAAGATTTTCTTACTCAAACTTTTAACCATATGACAATAAACTATTAATCTAATGATAAGAACTCACATTTAAATGATAATATCTTAAATAATAAAGGTTCTTGCACTGGATATATTATGTATATACACGGTGATCCTTTCTCTTGTAATATGACGTTATACCTTTCCAGAGATAACTTGAAGGTCTGCACTAGAATGTTAACAATGGTCATCTCTGGGGGATGAGATTCCAATTACTATCTTCTTATTTTTTTTAAAAAAAAATTACATTAAACATGTATAAGCTTAGCATCAGAAAACTAATAAAGTTATCTTCATTTTGAAAAATAAGAATAGTAAACAGTTGTAAGTATTGAAGAAAAAAATCTAGTCTAAATAGGAAGGTGAAAAGCCAGGTGCTAGTGTGAAGGCTTCTAGCCACTTTGTCAAGTGGGTTTTATCAAGAGTATTGCTTATCTGATCATTCTTCCCATTGCAGGGAACACAGGCTCTGGTCCCTGAGGCACAGGGCCAGTCTTGTTGAGTGAGGAGTGCCTGGCAGGTTCCCGAGGTCCACGGGCCTACCACTAAGAAGCAGTGAAAAGGTCTAGTGTTGACTGTAGAGACAGACTCTCCTGGGGATGGACAAGGAGCTGGCCCAGGTGGGGCCAGGGACAGACTCCTGCAAGGCAGGATGGGTGCTCAGAAAGGCCAGCCTAACCCAGGAGCCTCTTTTAGCTGGTACAGGGAAAAAAGAGAAGAAGAGGGCACAAAGAAGGTGAGAAGGGAGCTCTGAGAGTCCAGGAGTTGGATATTCTAAAGGTGCTTCTAACATCTCCAGGGCAACCCTTTAAGGCAGGAATTAAAAATCCCTTTTTACAGAACAAACGGACTACAAGGAGTCAAGAAATGTCCCCAGGGTCACAGGACATCAAGTGCAGAACTCCCTTGATCTAACTCTGGTATCATCACAGGGGTACACCGTAAGGCTTCTAGGTCATTAATTACCTTCTGTGTCTGCTTTTGCAGAATTATCTGGGCAGCTTTTTAAAAATATACATTCCTAGGTAAACATACTGAATATCAGAAAATGCAGGAGCAGAGCCCAGGCCCAGCTTTTTCTTTGGTGGTGGTTAAGGCCAGCCTACAACTGGCATTCTAACTGCTGGTCCAGGAGGAGAGCAATTGGTTAATTTATGGCCTCCTCCAGATGCCCCTTAACAGCGTTCCTTGCTTCCAACCTCTTCTCTCCTTACTCCCCATCCTGCCCACACTCACATTCAATCTTCCTAAAATAATGATTCTATGGTGGATGCAGAGGCTTTAAGCTAGCCTGTTATACTATACTAAACATTATTCTATCTCCTAAATACTAGTAAATTCATCTTCCTATCTTAATTCCACCGGTTCCGTTTCAGGTTCAGACCACCATTTCCTGGCTGGATTTCTGTAACAGCCCCCCTGGCCTCCCTGCCTCCAGTCGTGCCCCCTACAATCTGTCTTCTACACAGCCACCATAGTCATCTTTCATAAGCACAGATATGACCTCCCCGCGGTCTGCAAAAAAGAAAAAATCTTGCCAGGGAGTTACTATATCAGAATCACGGGAGGAGCATTTAAAAATGCAGATCCCATGGGGCGTCTGGGTGGCTCAGTCAGTTAAGCATCTGACTCCGGCTCAAGTCATGATCTCACAGTCTGTAAGTTTGAGCCCTGCCTTGGGCTCTGTGCTGACAGGTCAGAGCCTGGAGGCTGCTTCGGATTCTGTGTCTCCCTCTCTCTCTGCCCCTCCCCCACTCACTCTGTCTCAAAAATAAACATTAAAATTTTTTTTTTAATGCAGATCCCTAGGCCCCACCCCAGACTCACTGACTCAATCTCTGAGAGCAGGGCCCCAGAAACCTGTATTTTTATAAGCTCCTCAAGTGGTTGTGATGCTGTGGTGGATTAGACTACTATTCTATAAATATTCACTCCCTCCCCTGCAGTTCCATGAATATATATATTTTCCTGTCTCAGTGATACTGGGCTTGGCCCATGTGATTCACTTGGCCAATGGGATGGACCAAGAACAGGTGCTTAAAATGTACTTGAGTGGTTAGGCTTACGCTCTTGGCATCTGCTGTTGCAAAGATGCCCTGAGAAGACTGTTGACTCCAGAAGACTGAGAGACACATAAAGCAGAGTTGAACCCAATCCAACATCTGGAGCCAAGCCCACTAAGCCCAGCCTAGAACCACGACCCCCCAGCTGAGCAGATACGAGACTAAGAAATAATGCCCGATATTGTAAATCGCCGAGTTTTGAGGTGGTCTGTTAGGCAGCATTTATCAGACAACTGATAAAGTGGCACAGCCCGTGTGGGAGTCTCTGGACATGCTAAAGTTCAACCTGCTCAGCGTGGCCTCCAAGCCCTTCCATGAACTGGCCACTGTGTCCTTTCTACCCATTCCGAAGTCCCAGCCACTGTTCACACCAGTCACCCACCCGCACAATGTTCTTTTACACAGCATACCTTTGCGTTGTTATTCTACCTTCCTCCAGTCTCTCAATGTTTTACTGCAGCTGTTCAAGTGCCGCTACTCAGCGTAGGAAGAACACCGTTAAGTCCTTCTGTGTCAGCACCCAACCAACCACACGACAGTATTAGCAAACAGGCTCTGAAGTTAGTCTGCCTGTGTTGGGATCCACTGGGACCACTTACCAGCAGTGTGGCTTTGAGCGAGTTATTTAGCTTCTCCGAACCTCAGTTTCCCCACGACCCACTTCACAGCTCTGTAGCAACGGGGAGAAATGAAGGGTTCGGCGTGGAGCCTGGGACCTAGCAAAGCATCAACAGCACCCTCCCTTCCTCCATATCCCCAGGGCTAAGCCCAGAACAGAGACTCCATCAGTCCTGATCACGTCAATGGAAGAACCAGGGGTATTGTTTTAGTTTTTCTCTCTTCAGACACAAACAAGTGGTTCCCTGCGTCAGAGACGTAACTACTACATCTGTTGGCGGTAGTTACCTGTTTCTCTATGAGCCTAATGGTGTCCTCGGAGACCTTGTCTTTTGATTTCTTTAGCTTATTCATTGCGTTGGTACGAACTTTCCGTAAAGAATCCTTGGCCTTGTTGGTGTTCTGTTTCGCCAGTTTCACCAGCATTTCCCTGTGCTCCCTGGTCACTCTGATTAAAAAAAAAAAAAAAGAACATTTCAGCAAGATCATCCTCTACAGTATCTGTTAGCCAAGAATTTAACATGACTCTGTCCACTAGCTCCACGGTTTGGAGCTTTGCTCTCCTTTGGTGATGACCTTTACGTTCCTGAAACGTGCCCAGGGGTGTGCTCAGGGTCAAGTAAAGTTCCTGGTGAGTCAGGTGAGGAGAGCTACGAAGAGTACTGCTTAAAAGCTCAAGCCAGGGTGTCCTAACCATGCCACCTGACCATGCATAACTGACTTCCTCTCCTCAGAGTTCCCACCTGTATAATGGGGATGCTGTGAAGATTATATGAGATGGTGCACATAAACTGTTTAGCACTGGCCCTGGCCCATTTTAAGTACTCAATAAAAGGACGTCACTATTAGCTCTACCTCTACCCCTTTCTCACCCACTAAAGATGCAACACAAATGAGTGATGATGCTATAGAAACGTGCCATCGTCAAATCTCTAAATCACCTGAAACAAGTAGCAATCTTCAGAATCTTATTATTTTAGCAAATTACTTGTGCGTCACTTCAAAACTGACCAAGACAGAACACGAGTCCCAACCACCACACCAGGAAACTTCCACAGAGACGTCATGAGAGTGTCTGACACATGTAAGTGCTCAATGACACTTATTTTCGCTATTCCCTTCCTCCTCCTAACAACGCCAATGAGCACATTGAAGGCCTACTACAAACCCCTGGGAAAGGCTGAACCTTACAACTATATGAGGCACTTATTATTATTCTTATGTTACATGGACTCATCACAACAACCCAGCAAAGTAACCCAACACGTTTGCTCTGCCTTTGTTTCTTGGTCACGTATACAGTTGAGTGCCTACTTACCTACAAAAGCAGTGCCGGGCATGTGAACAGTAACGGACTTGTGGTCAACACTAACAGACCTTTGTTCTGTTAGTAGGGACCTCAGCCAGACATTTACCATGGGAGTGCGGGAAGTGCTGTGGTAAGGGAAGCAGAGAAGTACAAGGTGCCACAGGAGCACAAAAGCAGCTCAGCTAACTCGCCAGGAACCGTCCAAGTTGGGGCAGGCAGCAAGCGAGGGAAGACTCTCCTGAAGAAATAATACCTAAGTGCGGCAGTCTTTGGGTCTGCTCACTAGTGTTCTGCTTCTTATTCCTTCCAGTAGGAAAGCATTTTTCCTGTATCTCTAAAGTCTGGTGCGGCTCCACAACTGCTCTGGTCAATGAAACGTGAGCAGAAATGACGCACCTCAGGGCAGAAGCTTTAAGAGCCAGTGTGTGCTCCACCATATTTGTGTCTGTTGGCTGCAATACAAGTGGAAACGGAGCTTCCATCAGCTTGGGTCCCAGAGTGACTATGATAAACAGCACCCACCAGGCAGCATGAGCAAGAAACAGATTTCTGTGATAAGCCATGGAGATTTGGAGATGGTCTGTTACTACAGCATAGCCCGTCCTGTCCTAATACACAGCTAGGTTCTGAAGAATGAGTGCCGGTTGTCCGTGCTGGCGTGGCAAGGGATGGATTTCCAGGAGGAAGAAAAGAGCACATATAAAGGCTTTCAGCTGCAGAGACCAGGTTTCATTCGAGGAATTACTGGACACAGACAACAAGAGAGTGACAAGAGGCTGGAAACCCATACCATGGAGGGTCTTGCAAGATCATGAGCACCACTTTACAGATGAAGAGAATGAGGCCCAAGAAGTTTGGGCCAAACCCAGGCTGACCTGTCTCAAAAGCCAATAGTCTCAATATGACAAAATTCCTCTGCCCCCCCTGGGTCCCGAAATGGACATCACTGGCCTACGGTTCCTGACCCTCCCATCAGTGTGGTTCTTGCTTGGTGAGGACGATCCCAAGTTCTGGGTCTATGTTCCACGTGAAACACTGACAAGCAGGTGTTAAAGATTTAGTGGCATCTACCTGCTATTTTTTTTTCCCTGACAGGATGAGGGAAAAAAAAAAATTAAAGAATTTTGAGAAAAGATGAGCTCTGAAGACAAAGCGGACAGATGCATTATAAATCAATTCTTCTGGATTCAGCTATTTGAAGGTATTCTCAAAGTAGAAATGATCCTGATTACTGCCATTATTAAGCCCATCTATGCCAGGTGAGTACTTTAAGTACATTACCTCAAAGACCCTCGCAACAACTCTTCCAGCTAGACTCCCCCCATCTTCCAATGAGGAAATTGAGGCGCACAGGTGTGGAGTGACTTACCCATGAGCCTGAGTGACGGGACTGGGATTCAAATCCAGATCTCTCTGCCCTGTGTGCTTTCCACTACTCCGTGCTGCCTACCCCTTGTAATCTATTTCAGATAAATTATGCATTGCTGCCATCACTTCTGCTTCCAGGCAGAAAGCTTTTCAAAGTCAGTAATACGAATCTTGGGACTGAAAAGGACAAAACCACCATGTCAGGAGTTTAGGGATTTGGATCAGATCTTGTTACTTTTATGGTTTTTAATTCATTGAACAAAAATCATGCTGACATGTTTAGGTCTCTTTTTTGTTCTGCCAAAGCATATGTCAGTATAAGGAAGGAAAAGGAAAATTAAAACTTGATCCAGTGATTCAAAAAACTTAATCCCGCTGAAATACTAGGAGGGGCAGAAAATAAATGAATCTGAGTCTGTAAGAAACCTCTTAAACTTCTCTGAGCAGAGGTATTTCAATCTTCTATTTCATATATAATTTGAAATAAGTATCCCACTGCTTAGGCAATCTTTAATAAAAAATTTTTTATCTAACCAACTTCTTTTCACCACATTGTTACATTTACATTTTACGTAAAGAAAACAACCATATGTATTTTTAAAAAATATAAATTGGGACTCAAAGATGTCTTAGGAGTAAAAGGCTATATAAAGAAAACAAAATTGTAGTAAGTGTAATTTGGCCTTAATACAAACATATTATTTTGTATTAATGTAAATGTGACCACAGTAGACTGTTAACAGCAGACAGTTTCCATACATAATAGTACCCAATTACTGACAATGACAAAAATGTTTCAGTTTCAGGATGCAAGCACAGAGGCAATAATCTAAAGAAATGGAGAGGGGGTGCTGTGAGAGGGTTAAGAAGTGGGGGTGGTGGCGGGCACAGGGAGGGTGGAGAGGAAGAAGGGAATATGCATGCTGGTTCGGGGTGTTGGCTCGAAAGGTATCTCAAATACAAGTTCAGAAGCAGCTGGGGTGATGGAAACCCACTGGTTTTGAAGTCAGCCAGACGTGTTTCATTCCCATGCCTATCACTCAGAAGCTAAGTATCCTTGGGCAAGCTACTTAATCTCTCAGAGCCTCAGATTCCTCACCTGTAAAATGAAGATAATAAAAACACCTTACAGGGTGATGGGAAGAACCAGACATAATACATATATAAAGTACCAATAAAGACAGCAGCACATAGTAGCTTTGAATAAATGATAGCGTTTATGAATGTTTTAATCAAATACACTTAATTACTTCCTCATGAAACAACGAGGGCACATCTGTTTTAGAAAAGAAACATACCATATTATGGAAATATTTTAACTCCTTTCCAAACCAGTGATTAATACATCTGATCATCTCCATCTCGCATTCAGGGGGTTCTCCCGGCACACGCTGGTTTGTCCTCCAGGCTTCTGCACTCAGCCGGTTGGTTCTGAGCACCCGCTCTGCACTTGGCGTGCATTCATTCATCAAGCACTGGCTGAGGCCCCTGAGTCCTGTGCCAGATCCTGGGCCAGGCCGAGGAGCTCCAGAGAGAAGGCAGGAGGCCTTCCCCAGAGGCTCAGTCCAGTGGCGGAGACAAACTCGTCAGCCACTACTTAGAAAGGGCGTGAGTGGCACTAGGACAGAGGGGTGGACCTTCCGCAGGAGCACCAGGCAAAAAAGTACAACTCTGCCTCGAGACTTGGAAAATGCCTTAGAAGCATTTCGGTCCACTGCATTTCAGGCAGAAGCACGGTGGGAGTCTAATGGCAGGAAGGCAGGAGGCTGCAAAGGTCAAATCTGTCCTGCAGGCCTAGAGTTTTCACATTCCTCTTTAGCCACAAAACTCTGGCTTCAGAGAAAACCAAGGCAGAGGCTCCACTTATAAATTTATAAAACAGATAACAAGAGAGCTATTCCAGTTAATGAGGGGAAGGGCCGTCGGGGAGTGGTGGAGCTCTGTGCCAGGCCCAGGACTGAGTCCACCCTGCCTCCCCTCCACTTTGGGCCTGCCACTAACTGGCTGAGGGACCTCATGCAAGTTATTTAAACTCTCTGGACCTTGGTCTTCTCATTTGGAAACAGAAATTAAAATCAAGCAAACAAAAAACCCAAGCATCTACCTTTCAGGGTTCTTGTGAGGATTCTATGAGAGAATACGTGGAAAGCACACAGTACAAAGCCTGGTAGAGAATAAACACTCAGAGAATGTCAGCTGCCTTTGCTGCTGTGGTTTATGTGTTGGCATTCACTGAGGCATCTTCGAATAATGATGCGTTTGTTCTTGGAAGTTTTTATCAACGGAGAAATGACAGGGCGAACAATCTATGCTTCAGCAAGATGGCTTTTTGAGACTCTATTAGTAATTTAACGTCTCACATACATTTTAAAATCCACATGCTCCCAGCATGTAGCCCTGAACTTTTCTCTTTTCAGTACTAATTCATTTAGTTTACGGCTTCATTCTACAGCTATTTACTGGGCACGGATTGTGTGCCAGCCCCAATGCCAGCCCCGAGGGATACAGCATTAAACACACGAGTTTACCGTCTGGCAGGGAAGGCAGTCATTACACACACATACACTCACAATTAATCAATACGTTACAGTTGTAATAAGCACAATAAAGACATGTAGAGTTCTATGAAAATAATTAGTGGGGGAAGGGAGTCTGACCGAGGTCTCTTGTGGGATTCCAGGAGCAAAATGTGGGGACATTCAAGAGGAGTGACATTTAAATTACGAGGTGCAAGAGTGGAGGGGCTGGGGGAGATCATTCCCACCAGAGGGAATGGTCGGTGTAAAGTTAAGGCAGCTTTCCAGGTAGGAAGGTGGGTACTGCTCTCTGAGGGGCTGAAAACGGCCGTGAGGCTGAGAACAGAAAGAAGAGAAGACTGTTCCAAAGGAGGCTGGCGAGCCTGGCAAGCCCAAGGGTATGCATGCAGGCCCTTCAATGTCACATGGAAGCCCGGTAGGTCCACCAACAAGTAAAGAGACACACAAATGGTACATGCACACGGTGCAATTGCATTCAGCCTCAAAAAGGAAATTCTGACACATGGGATAGCGTGCATAAACCCTGAAAACATTACCCTGAGTGAGATAACCCAGACTCAGAAGGACAAATAGTGCATGATTCCACTTAATACGAGGTACCGAGATTGTCAAATTTATAGAAACACAAAGGAGAAGAGCCGTTACCGGGGGCTAACCGGGGGATCGGGAAATGGGAAGTTACTGTTTAATGGGTATAGACTTTTAGTTTTGCCAAACAATAAAGAGTTCTGGAGACTGTACAACAATGTAAATGTACTTAATACCACTGAACTATACATTTTTAAATAATGGTAAATTAAAAATAATTTTTTTAATGTTTATTTTTGAGAGAGAGAGAGACAGAGAGACAGAGTGTGAGAGGGGGAGGGGCAGAGGGAGGGAGACACAGAATCTGAAGTAGGCTCCAGGCTCCGAGCTGTCAGCACAGAGCCTGACGCGGGGCTCAAACTCACGAATGGTGAGATCACAGCCTGAGCCGAAGTCGGACACTTGACTACTGAGCTACCCAGGCGCCCCAGTAATGGTAAATTTGGATGTATATCTTACCACAACAAAAAAGTCTAAAAGAGTCCTAGCAAATTATTCTGAGAACAATGTGGAGTTCCAGGAGCCTGAATGAGGCCCAGGAAACGTGACCAGATTTGTACTTTGTGTAGATAGTGATGTACAAACAAGATCTAAGCACATGGCAGAAGTCTACCCAGGAGTCTGTAGGCAGGCAGATGGAAAGCGGTGGACCCACCCTGGAACAGCTTCTTGGCTGGATGATGAAGACAGCAGCCTTTTCCGCTAGGGTCAGAGAGCCTCCCCACATAAGGCAGGGGTTTTGGCTGAGCTGGCAGGGTCACACTTTGTTTGTACATACTCCACCAGGCAGGTCTTCCAGTAACATCCTGGATGGGGGCCTTCCTGCAAAATTCCTTGAGCATGAACAATAAGCACAGGGCATGCCCTGATGGTAACTCACACAGCAGAGAATCACCCGGATTGAAATGATACTTCCTATTGTTTCAGCGAGAACTGGACACATGTACAAAGCTATCCACCAGGTGTGTATTAGAGGAAGCTGTGCTCAGCGTGGGCAGTTACAGTAAAACCCAGTTATGATATGTCAGACACTAGACTTCACAAGGATCACTGGTTACTTACAGGGGTCTTTAAAAGGTGGGGAAAACATGCTTTAAAGCCAAGAAGACCTCGAATTGGAATCCTCACTCTGCTGCTTGTCAGCCTCAGAACTGTCAGCATGCTGTTCAACATCTCCAAACTGGCTCTCCGCGTGTGAAGCGGGAGGAAGAATGTTACTACGGGGGCAGAAGCGAGGATTAAATGAAATGGTGGTGGCAAGGGCCTGGCGCACGGCCAGCGGGTGCACCATAGGCACTCACTGCGGGGTGGCTGCATTCTTACTCTTACCACAGGCTCTCCAGGGCTTGGGGATACTAACAGGACATGAATCGTGAGGGAGAAAACCGTCAAAAGGACTTAGCAGCTTAAGCGGAGAGGGAAAGAATGGGAACAGAGGAGAGCAGGCGGTGGGAGGTGTGAGTTGGGCTCCAGCAGCTGTGGGGGTCGGGCTGAGGGGGAAGGAAGCTGCACATCCAAGGAACAGCCCATCAAAACACATCTCTGACAGCTCCACCGAGAGAAACCTCACCACCGCCTCACCGGCTTCTGGGAGCCCCCTCCCCCCCAGTAGGGGCATCAGCCCGCAATCAGCTGCGGACACACGCCCGACTTTATTGTTTGCCGGTGGGCGCTGCCCGATGCCTTGGGGCCACTGGCCCTGAAGGAAATGTTTTTGTTTGTGTAGCCCAGCCAGACTTCCTATGCTTCTAGGTATACAACTTCCCCATCCCCTCTTGCCTCACCCCCGCCACTGCCAGCTCACCAGCCTGTTTCATATACACTGATGTCTCCTAAGGACATCAGGTGTCCTTTTAGCCCAAAGAAAATCGTACGCGCACTTTGGAGGGACTTCTACCACCAGCGGTAACTTCAGTTCTCTCTGGGGACACAACTGGCCACCTGCTTTCTGACGACCGTCCCGAGCCTCTTAAAGGCCTGGCTGACCCAGACATACTGTGCTGAAATACAGCCCAGCAGGATGGAAAGAGAAAGGAGGTGAGGTCGGGGGCCACATCTCCACATTCTCAGCAGAGTGACCGTGATTAAGTCCGCTGACTTCTTCCTGTCACCCCAGCAGGATGGAAACCCAAGTTACACGCAGGTAGAGAAAGAACACGGGTCTGGTGGTAAAGGCAGACTTGATTTCCAATCCCAGCCCCGCCACTTACAAGCTGGGTAACTGTGTACACATAACTTGTCCTCTCTGAATTGAGAAGATGCCCAGTGGGCACACAGGAGAGCAGTCCCTAAAGCCCGACTGCTGGGGTTTGAGGCTCAGATCCATCACATCTTAGCGCACGGCCCTGGGCAAGTCATTCTACCTCTTTGCCTCAGTTTTCCCATCTGTCAAATGCGTGTAATACCATTAACTTAATGAGATTGTTGTGAGGATTAGAAGAGCTCATAAACATGCTGGTACACGGCGATGTGCTCAATAAACACTATCTGTTCTTATTTCCTCAACTGTCACATGAAGGGGGAGTAATAAAAATGTTACCTTTCTTCCACAGTGAGTGTTAGGAGCAAATGAGAGAGGATGGTTAAAGAATGCTGACCGTGTAGGTATTAACTACTTAAAAGCTATTGATAATATCAGTGATAAAAATAATGGTGATGTCTCCTACTGAGCGAGTGCACAGCACAGGGGGTCGAGCCCTGGCTCAGAGAAAGACTGCCTGCTTTTCCACTTACTGTGTGACACTGGGCCCAAAGAGCTCCATTCCCCTATGACTCAGGTTCTTCATCTGTAAAAGAGGCATAATAATATACCTACCTCAAAAGACTGTTAGGAATATATTAGCTGATACGAGTAGCATCTGGAATAGCAGCGGGCATACAGCAAGTGCTCATATTCATTTAATCCCATTATTCCATAAACACTGATGGCATTTTTGCATACTTACTACGCACTGAGCCCTGTTTCGGGGCTAGGGATACAGCTGACAGAGCTCTTCCTGTCCACATTCTAGTGAAGGAGAGAGATAATAAATCCATAAAATGAAACAGAAGAGCTATAATGAAAATAAAGCACGACAGTGAGATAAGGAAGAACCTTATTATTATCACACTTGTGTTCGCCTAGACATGACTCGGATGGTACCTGCTCCCCTTCAGTAAAAATAATGATAACTAACATTTGCAGAGCTCTTCCCCTGTGCCAGCCTCTGAGCTGATACACTCTCCATGCATTAGCTCCATAAATCCTCACAACGCTCTTATGACACACTGGCACTACTACCTGGATTTCACAGATAAGAAAAGGGAGTCTCAGCCAGATCAAGTAACCTGCCCAAGGCCACTCAGCAAGTTCCTGGTAGACCTGGGATCCGAGCCCAGTGCAGATGGTCCTTGCATTCTTTGTTGGTGCCAGAAAAATCAAAGCAGCTATTCTCACTGGTGGAAGTGATCAGAACAGCACTGCTCTTATGTTAAGGCCTGCTTACATATACGGTTCATTACTATTGCTCCAGCTCCCCTATAAGTCCAAGTGCAGCGGGAAGAAAGGAGAAAGGGAATCCAGAGAGGACTGCAATGGAAAAGTGATCGGACCTCAGCAGTCAATTGCCATGTTCTATAACAGGGGCAGGACATGAAGGGGAGAGGACAGAGGAGGGGCAGGGAGAAGAGGAGCCTGTCCTTTGGGGTGCAGCTTTTACACAGGTGTTGGTGGCACTTTCTCCCCAGTCCATGCTCCACTCAATTCCGGATTGCACTTTCTTATGTGTTTCAACCAGAACTTATGTGCTGGGAGCGAGGCCCGTTTCACACACGTGGATCCCGAAATAGCAGGAGGCGAGCCTAACAAGCTGCAGGCCGGGTAGGAAGCAACACCACAGAGGAGAAGGCGGGCACCCTAACACCGCACGGAGGCCCCTGCAGGACTGGAAGGCACAGAGAAACAATGTGCCGGATGGAACTCATCCAGCACAATGAGTGGCCCTGAGAACGCAGCGATGGCAAGCAGGCGGTGGGAAGAAAGGGGAAGGAAAAGCAGCTGTAGTTGCTCAAACGCAGTCTGTGGCCGCCCCAGCCCAAATGAGGTCATTAGGCATTCTTCTCTCACCTTGTTTTCCCTTTCAAGACTGTTAAAGGTCCGTACGTGTGTGGGTTGTGTAAGAAAAGGGTATTTCCTGGAATGTACCCATCATACACACTTCTCCGGTACAAGAGCCACTAGGCGATACGGCAGCTAGACAAGGAGGCCACAGAGCAGGAGGACAGGTTCCACGCTGGCAGCCTGACAAGCAAGACGACAGTGTGGCAAGAACATGGGCTTTGGAAGCAGACAGATTCCATCTGAATAATGACTCCTCCACTTACTAATCTGTGATCCCGAACGAATTAAACTTTCTGATGCCCCAGGATTACATCTGTATCACACCCATCTCAAAAGGGTATTTGTCTGCAACAGTGAGATCACCGTGAAAAAAGCAAATACTCAATTTCATTTATGTTAACTTAAATACGTGTGTGTGTGTGTGTGTGTGTGTGTGTGTGTGTGTAGGTGGGTATACACCTCTTTTCTAATTTGGAAGGATATACATTAAACTTACCAATAGTTACTTTATAGAAGAACATTTGGGGGACCACAAGAGAATGTTTTATTTTTCTGTAGGATTTGAGTTTTTACAATAAATGGGTACCATTTTTGCGATTAAGAGAGATGAGGGGTGCCTGGGTGGCTCAGTCGGTTGAACATCCAACTCTTGATATCAGCTCAAGCCATGATGCCAGGATCGTGGGATCGAGCCCCGCATTGGGCTCCACGCTGAGTGTAGAGCCTGCTTATGACTCTCTCTCTCTCTCCCTCTCACCCTTTCCCCCACTCACGCTCACTCTCTTTCTAAAAAAAAAAAAGAAACAAAGGGAGATGAAAATCATACACCTAAAAGTCTAGTATCCAGAATATATAAAGAACTCTTATGACCCAATAAAAGGACAAACCACTCAACTTAAAGACAGGTAGAGAACTTCAGCAGACATTTTTCTAAAGATACAGAAATGCCAAACAAGCACATGAAAAGACACTCAACACCAGCAGTCATTACGGAAATACGAATCAAAACTACAATGAGATACCACTTCATACCCATCGGGATGGTGGTAATAATAATAAAAATGAACTAAAACAACAAGTGTTGGCAAGGAGATGGAGAAACCGGAGCCCTCACACATTACTGGTGGGAATGTAACATGTGCAGCCCCTGTGGAGAAGTTTGGCAGATCCTCAAAAAGTTAAACAGAGCTGTCATATGACCCAGCAACTCCACTCTTACGTATACACTCAAGGGAACTGAAAGTATGTTTATACAAAAGTTTGTGCAATGATGCTCACGGCAGCACATTATTCATAACAGCTCAAAAGTTCATCAACTTACGAATGGATAAATAAAATGTCCATACAATGGAATATTATTTGGCACTAAAAAGAATGAAGTACTTATACATGCTAGAACATGGATGAACCCTGAAAACATTATGCTAAGTGAAAAGAGCCAGACACCAAACACCACATAATGTGTAGTTCCATTTTTATGAAATGCTCAGAACAGGGAAATCTATAGACAGAAAGCAGATTAATGGTTGCCTACAGCAATCCCAAGTGGGGCGAGGGGTTTGGGTAAAGCTGGGAGTGACTGCTAGTGGGTACAAAGTCTCTTTTTGAAGTAAAATGTCCTAAAATTGATTGTGGTGAATGTTGTACAACTCTCTGAATACACCAAAAACCACTGAATTGTACACTTTAAATGGGTGAATTATATCTCAATAAAGCAGTTAAGCAAGGTCACGTGCCTACTTGGTTCTTGTCACTGAACAGGGCTTGTCTCCTGGACGGAAAACGTAATGACGGTGGCACATGTTTCTTCACCTGGGGAATGGCAGTGATGACAGGGCTCCCCGTAACAGGTAACACGGAAGGTTCCTTAACAGCAGCTACCTTGATAGCGACAACTTAAA
Source organism: Felis catus (assembly GCF_018350175.1). Taxonomy (NCBI): domain Eukaryota; kingdom Metazoa; phylum Chordata; class Mammalia; order Carnivora; family Felidae; genus Felis; species Felis catus. Next base: position 81,234,976 of record NC_058380.1, on the reverse strand, counting down.
AACTAACATTCACCCTCGCTGACTTTCTTTCCTCTCTTCACGGGTGTCAGGCCTGCATCCATGGTCCAAAGGCTCTCCCCTCTAGTGCTGCTCCCCCTCCCCTTTATCCATCTCAGCAGTTTCTCCCAATAGATTTTCATAAAAGTAAATACGGCTATTGTCCTATTCTACAGATGAGGACACTGAGACTCAGGGAACTGAAATAACTAGCGTAAGCTCACAGAACTCTTTTTATTGGTTTTCTTTTCACAGTTCTTCTGACTATAAGCTTGGTTCCCCCAGCTTTCAATGCTGGCTCTCCCAGGCTGCACTACAGCTCCCCGCCCGTGGTTAACTCAGCCTGGGGACCACCCTGCCTTACCTGGCTTGCTTTCCCTGGAAAAACCTGGCCATCGTTCATGAGAAACCATATGTCAGGATATGGTGGGGGAAAACTACCTGGGAAAGGAAATTCAGGCTAGGAGAACTGTAACTCAGGGCTTTTTCCTGGTATCTGGTAAAACAGCCAGGTCTGATCCTGAGTAGACTTCTCCTCCGTGCTGTCACCTCAGAACAAATCTGGGGGAAGGGGCCTAGCCTGGGCATAAGGTCTATCACCCCTGACGAAGCCCGAAGGAAAAGCGGAAGCCAACAATGGCAACTGTCTGGCTGTTGGGAGGCCCTGTGGAGCAGCTCAGTGGGCTGAGGGTGACAAGAGCCAAGGTCCCTCTGCTCACCAGAAACACAAAGCATATCCCACACCATAGGCAGGACTGGTCATCAGACTTTCTTATTTGGGATAGACGTCCTAGGAGGTTGTATTCGCCACAATTCACATTCAAAGAACAAACTGCTCGTTAACAATCAAACTACAGTGTTCCCGAGTAACTGAAATTCCAAGATAATTACAACATAATGACTCCACTCCTCCCATCCCTAAAAATGGAGGATAGAAAAAAATGAGCATGGCATTGGGGGGAGAAGTTGGTGAGGAAGAGGGTGAGAGTTAAGGACTAAAAGAGCAGTCAGTAAACAGAAGTCAAGTATCACTGGTTTTACTTCCAAATAATCAGAAAAAGACGGCTTCCAAGAACTCTTAACCAAGAGAATTAGATAAAGTCAAATAGTGTAAGATACAGCAATTAAAACTGATTAAGTACCTATGACATGCCAAGCCCCACACTAAGAGCAACCCATATAATATCCCATTACTCCTCACAACCATAAAAATCATTCCCATTTTACAGATAAGGAGGCTGAAGCTTCCAACAATTGAGCAATGCGCACATTCTCCGGACTGCTGCTAGGCAATGACCACGTGACAGAGGGACTCCTTTAATAGGCAACCTGCTCAGGAATGTCCCTTCAGCCTAGGTGACTTTCTCAGGGGTGCTGTGTGAGTCTTCTCCCACCCAATCCCCCTCTCTTCCTTTCCTCACTGGCGGTAGACCTGTGCTCAGTCTCTCTCGCAGGCATTTCCTCCCATAAACCTCTTGCACATCTGATTCTGTCCTGGCATCTGCTTCTCAGAGGACCCAAGCTGACAAAGCTAGAGTGACGCAACAGGGATTTGCACCCCAAAGCCCTTGTGCTTTCCTTTCTACGAAGACATTAAGTGATGGATAAATCAGGTCGTTAGATGCAGTGAATATTCTCAGACCTTCTCTCCCTGTTCAGCATAGCCGATGACTCCCTCCTCTTTAAAATACTTTGCTCTGTTGGGGCGCCTGGGTGGCTCAGTTGGTTAAGCATCTGACTTCAGCTCAGGTCATGATCTCTTGGTTCGTGAGTTCTAGTCCCACGTCGGGCTCTGTGCTAACAGCTCAGAGCCTGGAGCCTGCTTCAGATTCTGCGTCTCCCTCTCTCTCTGCCCCTCCCCAGTTCACACTCTGTCTCTCTCTCTGTCTCAAAAATAAGTAAGCATTAAAAAAAATTTTTTTTACACACTTTGCTCGGTTTCCTGGACTCCACGCCCTCCTGGTTTTCTGGCCACTTAGTCTCAGTCTCCTTTGCTGGTTTCTCCTCACTGCCTTGACCCATAAATCTTGAAAGTCAAGCATCAAGGCCATAGCCACCAAACCCCTTCTCTTCATGATCTACGTTCCTGTCTAAAATAATCCCACCTCAGGGCACCTGGGTAGCTCAGTCAGTTAAGTGTCCAAATCTTGATTTCAGCTCAGGTCATAATGTCACGGTTCGTGGATCGAGCTCCGCATTCAGGCTCTGATAGCACAGAGCCTGCTTGGGATTCTCTCTCTCTCTCTCTCTCTCTCTCTCTCTCTCTCTGTCTCTCTCTTTCTCTCTGTGCTCCTCCCGTGCTTGGGTGCACTCTCTTTCTCAAAATAAATAAATAAACCTAAAAAAGAAAAAAGTCACCTAATTTCACAGCCTCCTCTACAGGGTCATACTTCCCAGATTTCTCTCCCTGGTCCACACCTGTCCTCTGAGCTCTAAACTTACAGATCAAACAGCCTACTTGACCTCCCCACGTAGGTATCTAATAGTATCCCAAGATAAACACAGACAAAACCTGCTCTTCCCTCGCACCCAATTTGCCCTCCCACAGTCTGCCCTGTCAGTGAGGAGTAATCCCATCCTTCCAGGTACTCAGGCCAAAACTCTTGGAGGCATGTTTATATTTAGTCCTTTCTTTCTAAATCCACAACTAATCTGTTAGCAAATCCTGGCAGCTTTTTCTTTACAATGTAATCCAGAGGCAGACCACTTCTTACCAAGTCCACATTACTAAGCTAGTCCAGGCCATCATCATGCCTGGATTACTGCAATAGCCCCTAAATGAACCCTGCCTTCCCCCTTGCCTTCCTACAGCAGAATTCTCAAAACAGCCACCATTACGATCCTTTGAAAACCTAATTCAGATCATGTCACTCCTAGCTCAAAACCCTCCATTGACTGACTTCCCGTTCCCTTCCAAGCAAAAGCTAAAATCCTTGAAATGATCTATAAAACTACAATGGTTAATTTTATGTGTCAATTTAACTAGGCCACAGGCTGCCCAGATATTTGGTCACACATTATTCTGGATGTTTCTACAAGGGTGTTTTGGGATGAGTTTAACATTTAAATCAATAGACTGAGGAAAGCAGTTTGGGTCTGAGGACCCCTGGAGGGGTCACTTGGGGGAGCTGCAGGCTGCTGTCTGGCCCTGAAATGTCCCCGTCTCTAAGAATCTCAGCAACATGCAGCACACTGTTGCAAACAAGCACTCAGGCAATCAAGCAGCAGTAGCAAGACTAAGGCTCCCCACGTTCTGTTCACTTGTTTCCCAATTCCAGCGCCCCTCCCTTCCCACTCCCAGTAGAACAGGAAGTACACCTTGAAGATCATTAGGACACTGTTAGTCAAAGAGAAAAACTTTCAACAACAAAGACATTCAACAACTGGGAACTAGTTAATGCTGTATGTAAAATGTAACCACTATGCATCCTTTAAAAAGAGTGAGGAAGAATTCTCACTCTTACTCATCAGAGAGTAATGACACATTGTTAAGTTAAAAAAACAAGGGCAGAACAGTATGTATAATTTAATCCCTTATCATTACAAGAAAAAGGAGGAGACATAGGCATGTGTTTGAATCTGCACAGGAAAAAAAAAAATCTAGAAAATCAAGGTGCTAAGAGTGGTTCCCCATGGAGAACAGGATGGAGGTATTTTAATTTTTTCTTTAATTCTACTTAAAATTAAATCGATGCGGACATTGATGAAAAATAACAAAAGAGGAGGACAATCAAGGAAGAACGCAGCCTCAGCAGGGAGTGAGTCAATCACACGTGCTTTTATCTCTTCAGTGAGTTCATGATTCCTTACAGGTTTCTTTCAAGGCAGACATGCAGTCAGTCAGTGCTCTCCACCAAGCAGCTTCATTCTACTGTGTGTGGTTTTCTCCCTGAGATTTGATAGAACAATGAGCAAGGGAGCGTGTGTTTGTTTGCTTGTTTGTGTGGGGGCATAGTAAAGATATGAATGGGGTAGGGGCAGAAATCTGGCCTGATGCAAAAAGATCTCCTGCTCAAAACTTTTCAGAGTCCCTGATTAAGAAGTGAAAGAGTGATATTCCAGAGAGATGTGCCACCAGGAGACGAGAACAGGCAACAGGCAGTTAAAATAGTGAGGCCCGAGTTCTAACCATGCTTCTGCCACTTAGCTTTATGACGGCAGATGTTCACCTTCCATGAGCTTCCGTTGTCTTCCCAATCAAATGGGCGTTAAGAATAGTCTCCTGGCCTCATGGGAGTGTAATGAGAACAAGACGAAACTACAAAGCATTCAGCACGGCACCCTCAGGTGCTGCACCTGCAGAGCAGGTGACTGATAAACAGCACCCAAAATTTGACTACATAGATAGGAAAGGAAAGTAGAAGAAATGATTTCAGTACACCTGATTAACAGGAATGGCCAAAGAATCTATCCAGTAGGCTGACTTCTCCAAATCAAAGAATGCTGGCCAGAGAAGAAAACAAAAACTATACGCACTGCCAGTGGGGGCAGACACAGCCCAGCCTCAGGCTCCGCGGTACTGAACTGAGAAGAACCGCACGCAACCACACGAGGCTGGGTTCCCAGAGGCTGTGAAAGACGGCTCCAGGTCTGACCTGTTGTCGATTTAGGATTTATCTTCCCCCTAATTCCCAAAAGGATCAGAGGCAGATTCCAGTAAGAGTCAACATACTCAGTAGACTCATTTAAATAAGAATAAAAGAATCAGAGAAATATAATGAAGGCGAGGTACTAGCTGAGATCTGCTGCAACTGCAAATAAAACTTAGCGGTGGGCAGCCAGAGTTAAGACCAGAAAACTTGCAGACAGATCATTAGGCAGAGGAAGAGTCAAGATCATCAGGAAGGGCACATTTTCCTAGAACTAAACTTGAAATTTTGTAATCAGAAACTGATCCTAGGGATGTATGCCTCTGGTTCAATCTCACCTCCCAATCACCTCATGTAAGCTTAGTGTACTATTTTCCTCCTCACAGCTTTGCCAATTACCAGCTATCTGACCCGGAACCGATGCCTCACTTCTCTGAATCTGTTTCCTCGTCCTTAAAAGGGAATTATGTTCTGACCTATCTATGAAAGGGAGTAGAGGAACATTTGCTAGCATTCATTCACTGGGTGCCGGCCAAACAGCAAAATCTTTGTGTACGTTAACTCACTGAAATCTCCCAATAACCACACGCAAGCCCTGTAAATACTTTACAAGTAATCTCCCAGAGATTCAGAGAGGTGGGGACAGGTGCCATTGTCACACAGCTACAAAAGTGGATGAACTCAACTGCATGCTTCTGTGATACCAAGGCAGACTTTAACCCTATACGCTCCCACTTTCTCCAGCTATGTCAAGCACCTAACAGGCCCTGGGACATAGTAGGTACTCAATATATAGTTCCCTTCCTCATTTCTTCCCTTCTCAACTAGAATTATATATATCTAGAAAATTAAGTTTACTGAAATAATATCAGTATCTTATATTTACATAGTTTCTTTCCCCTAAGGAGATCATACGACCTAATCTATTTTCTCTACTAATCCCACCAAATCTCTACCTATCATTATGTATTATTTCACTTATTTTCCAAGTAAGGAACTAGCAGGCAGCAAGCTGCTAGGGTGACGTGCCCACAGTCATGTGGAAGTCACTGCCAAAACCAAATAAAAACCTTGGTCCTCTTTACGTCTAAATCAACCTTTATCCTCTCATGTGACACAGGCTCCATAATGAAGAACAGATCATTCATTTTTTATCTGGAAAACTACCAAACGTATAATTCAGTAAGGGGCCTCATGACCTTACCACCTTGTCAAAGGGAAGTAAGTGTATAAAAAATGAGGTTTGCAGGAGCAGACGGTTTTGGTCCGTCAACTTTCTCTTAGATTACTCCCATTAACCAACATAAAATAATGTAAAATATAATGTAACAGATCCCCAAGTCTTTGGAAATTTAAGTAAAACTCACTGATCCTTCAAACTTACATACAATGCACAAGGGCAACCGTTAACTCCTGAGGGGCTGCAGAGGTGCACATTATGTAAACTAGGTCTTTGAAAGAAGAACATGATACACAACCAGGCCACTCTAAGGAGAATCTAAGTGAGCAATGAGCATTCAGCAGCAGAAATTCACAGTATCACAGAACTTTAAAGTTCAGAGGGACCTGGCAGGCCACTGAGAACAATCTCTTCATCTGGTATATGAGGAAACTGAGGCTTATGGAGGTTAAGTGGCTTTTCCAAGATTTTGCAGACAAAAGAACAAGAACTAAAAAATAGAGGCACCTGGGTGGCTCAGTCGGTTAAGCGTCCGACTTCAGCTCAGGTCATGATCTCGTGGTTTGTGGGTTCAAGCCCCATGTGGGGCTCTGTGCCCAGAGCCCAGACCCTGGAGCCTTAGATTCTGTGTCTCCCTCTCTCTCTGCCCCTCCCCTGCTTGCACTCTGTGTCTTTTTCGGTCTCAAAAATAAATAAACATTAAAAAAAATTTTTTTAAAAGAACTAAAAAATAAACCTGTTGACTATTATCTATTCCACTTCAAGTCTTACTTACATCTGCTGTCCGTGAGTACACATAGCACTTTCCAGAATAACCCACCTATAAACACAGTGCAGGATAAAGAGCACGTACTCTAGTAACAGAGAAATAGGATTCGAATCCTGACTGCCACTTACTGACCATATGATCTTGGCGAGTCCCTTAATTTCTTTGAATTTCAATTTTTCATCCATAAACTGTGGGTAATAGTATATTCCATGGATAAGCTGCAGATGATATAAAGAAGGGGCCTGGCCACAGCCTGTGAGCTCCATGAAGACAAACATCAGGTTTGTACATCTCTAGCCTCCAGCACAGAGCCTTTACATTTGTAAAACCTGGCTGAGCAAAATTAATGAACTAACCAAGCAAACAGGTTCTGGACTTGAACCCAGGTCTACTTGGTTCTTAAACACTAGGTTATATTGCTCCCGATTCACATGATTTCAAAGCACAGTGTTAATTCTGACTTACAGAATACGAGAACACAATGAAATAAAACAGCCATTTTCTGGTCCTAAAGCAGAAAAAAAGTTCAGTGGGGAAAGTTCCTGGACTCTCAGTGTCGGGATTGGTTCTTATTGCTAGTGTGCGCACATCATGAGGCTTTAGAATCAATTAAAGCTAGGCTTGGGTCCCAGCTTTAGCATAAGCTGAGTGATCTCAGACATATTACTTTACCTCTCTGAGCCTAAATTTCCATACCAGGAATAAACGTACTTCACAGAACTGTGTGAGAAGTGAGGCAATATATGTGAAGAAATACAACGTGATGTGTGGCACAAAAAGACTCTATTTCCCTTCTAGTTACTTGGAGGCTTCATTCATTCACTTCACCTAGGTCTCTGCTCAAACATCACTTCCTTCTGAACCTTCCTATCTACAATAAAAACCTCAATCCTCTATCCCCTTACCCTGCTATTCTTTTTCATAGTCCTCATCCTCACTTGATATTACATCATGGGTTTGTCAGCCTTTCTGTTTACTGTACCTACTCGACTGTAAGGTAAGCCCAGGAGGACAGCGGCTTTTTCTTGTTTATTTTGTTTACTGCTGTATCTCAACCACCAGGAAAGTGCCTGACATGCAGTTAGTGTTTAATAAATATCTGTTGAATGACTAAATGAATTAATTCAACACTCCCTTGGGACCTGCTGTCCAAGAGGCATCACGTAGGAAGAAGGACTTACAGATAAGTAAGAAATGAGATTATAGGAGAAACTACCGTGCCTGCCCTGGAATCTGCAAAGATTTCGAACTCACCTGGACCCTCACAGTTGCCTCCTGACTATTCTTTGTGTCTACTCTGCCCCCTATATTCCATTTGTTAATCAGCAGCCAAAAAGACCCCCAAAAAGTCAACATTGGATCAGATTTCTCTGCTTAAGCCCCTCTAGTGGCTTCCCATTCCAATTAGAGTAAAGCCCAAACTCCTTACCATGGCCTGAAAAGCCTACCTTCCATTCCCTCTCCCTCCCTCCTTGACTTTCAGGCACACTGGCTTTCTGCCTCTCAAACATGCCAAAGTCTTGTGATTTCTTTTTTAATTTAAAAATAAACATACATTTTTGTTCATTCAAAACTCTAAGTTCTATTTATATAATTAACAATATTCTGTTCTAATGCCTAAATTTTTCAACAAGCAAGGACTAATGTAAAAAATAACTCTTCAATGGACACGAGTGTCGAGGTCTTTTGTGCTGGCTGCTCAGTCTGCCTGGAAAGCCCCTCCCCCAGCCTGGCTCTTCCTCCCCATTCGGTTCAGCAAAAACGTTACCTCCTTAAGGAGCTCTCCCAGGCTAAGTTGTCCCTCTACCATCACCTTCATCAAGTCGCTCTGTGGGGTCCCACCACTATTACTTTCCCCACAGCATTTCACTATCTGGGATGACTTTACTATTTATGTGTCCCACCTTCCCAGCCTGGAATGTTCCCAGCCTGGAACGGAGACAAGGACTTTGCCAGGTTCACTGCTGTATCTTTGGCCCCTAGCATGTAGTAGGCATGCAGTAAATATTTCTGAATCGATAAACTGGATCCCAAAGGATGCTGGAGTTTGCCAGGGTAAGAGTACAGGTAAAATACGCTACGGGCCTAACACTGCCCCACTGCCCCACTGCATCAGAAGATGCGAATTTTAACCAAACTTACTTGGGAATGGGCACCCGAATTAGCGTCCCTTCCACTTCTGGGTTCAGATTCATTCCACTTTCTCTTATAGCCTTGATAGCTGCAGCTGTACACTGAAAACCAGATCAAAAGGTAAACAGAATTAGTAAATAATTATTACCAGATGCAAGCCCTCTGTCGATAACTGGCAACCCATCTTGGCAGAACATGGAAACATTTAGTTCTGTTACCAGTAAGATCAGGAAGTTACATTGGTGTAGAGTGCTTTGATCAAGCTGAATAGCAAACTACGTCCACTCCTGGTACCAGTGTACTGCGGGAGGGAAGAAAAGCAAAGAGGAGGAAAAAATAAAAAGAAAACAGCTCTGCTTCTTTGAAAAGATTTCAACGGTTTGAGGCAACACAGATCAAAACCACAATAAATCCTCAAGGGAGGGGGGCTGGTCTGTACAAAGATTGGTGTAAGGACAGATGAAAGATTTTATACATTAAAAATTCCAGTTGACATTTTACACTCAAAATATACCAGTGCCGATGTGGAATGAGTAAATACATTTAACTCCTTCGCATCTACACTCACACCGACCTCACTCGTGTTTTGGCTTGAGCAGTGAGTCTCTGCTGGTCTGTGCTCCAGGAAAGGCAGTATGGTACACCAGTCAAAAGCCTGGGCTTTGGAGTCAGAAAGATCTCAGCCCAAATCCTTGCTCTGCTAACCATGTGACCCTGGGCAACAATCTCGACCTGAGGTCTCCATGTTGTAATCTGAGAGCACACGGTACCTGTATCTCCCGGAGGATTAAATGAGGTAACACGAACGATGCATCTTGTTCTGTGCCTGGCACACAGTAACACCCAGGCAAGGGGCGTTATCATCTAAACTTATTCTATAAAGGTAAGAATGCGCAAATCCTGCAAACAAGGCTGAGCTGATGTCATCAGTCAGCTGACGCACTGTTGTCCCGTGTGACATCCTTCAGGGTCTTCTCTGATACGGCCTTGCTCTCTACTGTGCCAGGCGGCACAAGGTATATGGATTTCCCAACGTGCTTCACTTCACCTCAAGCAATGTAACTATACCTGCTATGAAATCCTAAAGGACAAGATAAAGCAGTGTGGATGGAAGACATTTTCATTGGCATGGCAATGTGGAATTCAAGAAAAGAAGGCTCCGACATTTTCAAAGACTTTTAGGTTTGGCCACAGCTGGTGTACTTCACTTGGATTCACAGGGACAATTCTTGGCCCTGAGTTCCTCCCTAGACTTTGTGGTTTAATGAATAGGGTTTGCTGCACTCCTGTTTTGTTTTGGTTTTTGAGGGAGTGCCTAAAAAGCTTATCCATTTCATCTTGACATGACCTTAATTCTACAAAGACCTAAGGAACTGCCATAAGGTCAAAAAAGACAAACTGCAAGTCCACATGCAGAAGAATCATCCCTTTGGGAGGCTGTCACAGAATGGAACACAGTGTGACCACTGCTTCAAACAGTAAATTCTTCAAACGGTACTCCTGACCACCACAGACTGTTGGAGCTAGCGGGGATCTCTGACATAATGTAGTTCAGTCCCTTCCTATGTACACAGGGACCCTACACACATATCCGGCCTTCCCTGAGAGCCAAGGGCGGTGGAATAAGGATCTTGCCCACCATACTTCTGGTTACCGGCAGAGTCGGGAGGAGATCTCAGGTGCCTCAACCCTCCATCCAATGACGTTACCTTGTATTTCCTTCCAATGTATTCAGTAATCATAGCATGTGGAATTTAATTTTTTTTAAATAGACAAAAATAATGTGGAATTGGTCTGGTATATAAAGGGAATGGTGGAGGTAAGTAAAAGAGATGGATAAAGAAATGAAATCTTCCTCCGCCAAGAGGGCTGCCATTTTCCTTAATAAAATGAATCATTTCTAAAGTTAGCAATAAAGGGAGAACCTCTACTTTGAAGAAGTGGCCTGATCTCAAGTCTCTAAATCCTCCTCTCCTGAAGCTTCTGAATGACAAAGAACTCAACTGTAGCATCTCACCGCCACCAACTCCCTTCACCGTCTGCCCCAGTCTTTCCAGACAACTTTCCCCCAGAGGCATGGGAACACCCACTGCGGCTTCCAAGCTGGGCAGAACTATCCCTCAATATGTATATCCTTCCAGTAGAATTACAGTGCTGGGTACATGGAAAGTGCTCAGTAAATGCATGTTGAATGAGTGGATTAATGAACTGGCTTCTAGGTCAGTTCTTCTAAAATATTCTAAACGTGTATATTTTCATTTGATATGGTAGGATACAGAAACTCAGGGAATTACAGTTATTTTCCCAAAACGACTTCTGAAACTCATTGTTCAGACAAAAAGGCACATATTTCTATTGCATTTCCATCTCAGGCTGTATCCCCTTACTGAAGGGATGCTAATCAGCACCTCAGGATAAATAGGCTATTCTCAAACAGCAACACTGACCAACTAGTTGGAGCTGCTTGGAGTACTGTGTCAAGAAAGCTCATAGACTCCATCTAGGGTCAGGCAAGAAAGAGTGCCATAACCAATTAGCAATGTCTGCTATTGTGATTCTTAAGCTAATCTATGTTAAAGGATAAAAATGACAAAATTTTCTTGGACAGGTGAACAAGCACTTTGACAATCTGGGTTCAAGTCAACTTTGCTGGGGCCATTTTAATTAGTGGCCCTGCATTTTCTTTATATCCCAATGAGTGCCTAGAATGTAAGGTCTATGAAGGCAAGAACCCTGTCTGTCTTAATCATCGACAAATTCCCAACACCTCAAAGAGAACCTAATAACTCACAGAAACTCAATAAATATTTGTGGGGGGTTTTATTTTTGTTTCCTAATTTGTTGAATTAATGCAGGAATGGCAAAAGCACGGGCTTTAGTGTCAGACCTGTGCTCAAATCTTGACTCTATCCTAACAGTGTGAACCTGGGGAAGATACTTTACTTCTCTGAGCCTCATCTATAAAATGGAATAAATACTGCTTCATTTTAGAAAGTACCTGTGTTGATCACTAAACAAAATATGAGAAAGCAAAGCCTGGCAACACAGCAGACACTCAGTACACATTAGCTTTCTTCCTTCCACAACAGCAATCGGGGAGGCTGTGGAATTTTTTTTTTTTTTTTCATTTGCCTTGTTCAAATCAAGCTGTGGTTTTTTACTCCCTTCTTTTCTTTCCCATCATTAACTCTAGCTGCAGGCAAGTTTATGGAAGGCAGCAACTGTGTGTATCATTCATCAAGCAGGACACGTGTTAAACAAATGCAACACAGTGTTCTGTCTGCAATGCGTTTGAAAAGATTATGCATGTAAATCTGCATCGTGTCACTACGCCACGACACAGAAATGCTCAGGTTTGGAAAGAAAGCCAACCGCATGTGAGACATAAAGGAATTACATAAACACAGAGGGGATTAGCTCAGCATTTTGAAGCTATGAACCTGGGTAGTCTATGGACAGTTTCTAAACTAGAGGAAGGAAATGTTTAGTTAGAGCTATTTGTTTAATATATGCACCAGATGAGATAAAGGAATTCAAAAGACAATGTAAGTCACACTTCCTCACTCTGTCCTTGCAAAGAACTCTCTACTGAGATGATTATGAAGATTTTTCTTTTCAAAACTCACAGAATCTCAACTTAGGAAGATGGCAAAGATACTCTGGTTAAAAAATGAAGATATACTCCAACTTTCTAAGAAAAAATTAAGCTGTTAATACCTCCTCCTGCCTCATAAGATGCTCTGGTGGCCAATCAGGTGCTTCTTCTGTGAATGCCATTTGCTATTTAATAACAGAAGTGGCTGGCTCTGAAAAGCAATCTGCCTGATGAGGTCTTCAAGCTGTGTAATTAGGCTATTCCCTAAATTGGCCCACGGTGCCTATGGGATCAGATGAACAAGGCAGAAGGCCTCAGCCATTTAGAGGGAGCCAGCATGGGAAAGAGTTGACAATTCTCTTTTCATCCATTTCTCTGCTTCTCAGTGACACCAGGAAAGAGTGCCTTCCTTCCATCAATCTAACGACAAGTATTCATCCACTTGAGGAAAATCTACTGAGTGCTTCTGTGTGCCAGGCAGCGTGAGGGGTGCTGGACGCAAGGAACAAGTTAGATACGATTCCTACCTTCCAAGCTTACAATCTAATGGAAAGGAGATGGAAAATAAAGATGGAAATAAATGTGTAACTGTTAATGATAAGTGTGATGAAGAAAAAGAACGTGCTATGCAAGAGAGGCCAGTGTGGATGAATAATTGAGATTGAGCAGATTAGGGAAGCTGTCCCTGAAAAAGTGACATTTAGGCTATGATCCAAAGTAGGAGTAACAATTAGACATGCAAGAGTGTTCCAAGCAAAGGCAACAGCATATGCGTAACTCCTGGGGATGCAAAGGTATGGTGCATTTGAGGAACTGAAAGGCCAGTGTGCCTAGACCGGTGTACAGAGATGACAGTGGCATTAGACTGCAGAGATTAGAGGCAGACCAGGGCCATATCAGAAGGCAAAGCCTTTTTTTTTTTTTTAATGTTATTTATTTTTGAGAGAGAGAAAGAGAGACAGAGCACAAGCGGGGTAGGGGCAGAGAGAGAGGAAGACACAGAATCCGAAGCACGTTCCAGGCTCTGAGCTGTCAGCCCAGAGCCCGACGTGGGGCTTGAACTCACGGACTGTGAGATCATGACCTGAGCTGAAGTTGGACACTTAACCGACCGAGCCACCCAGGTGCCTCCATAAGGCAAAGCCTTCTAGGCCAAAATAACTTTTTTCCAAAAGACTATGGAGCCACTGATAAATTTAAAGCATGGGAATGATATAATCCAATATATATTTTTAAAAGTCCACTCTGGCTGCAGTATGGAAAACAGAACAGCCCCACACAAGTGTGCCTGGCACATTAGCTACAGCAGCCTTCTGATTTGAAACAGTTTGTTCACAGCAAGGGATTTCCCTCCTCATGTCTCTAACCCAGTTTGTCAAATCCAACAGGTTCCACTTTGGTCTTTGGGAGAGAAGTATTGATAGAGACCATCGGAACAGGAAGAGACTTCAGATTCCTCCACCCCATGTTAACAGATGATAAAATGGAGGTCAAACAGTAGAGATGGGACCGGGTCCCAGGTTCTCCAGGACTCCCAGTCCAGGTCAATTCCCAATCCACTGGAACAATAAGGAAAAGCCCATTTGTCTTCCTCAACTAGACTTAAAATCATAGCCTCAAGATTGCGATGATCTAATGCAATCCACCTTCCAGCCCTGGAGGCTCTGTGCTCTGTCCAATTCTGCAATGGACCAGTTTGAAAGGAATATGAATTCCTGAAGGTCTGCTCCCAATACTAATGCAAAGGTCACAAACTGGGGGCCCATAGCCCAAATCTGGCCCATTAATACACTTTGTCTCACAGTCTTTAAAAAAAAAAAAAAAAAGTGAATTTGTTACCAACATTTAGGAAAGATCTTATATAAAAATGTGAGTTACTGGCTTATTCTAGAAATAAAAACCTTAGCGTCTGATAACACTGATTACCAGGTTTAACTTCTGCCTGGTAATGATCAGCAGGAGCTGGGCAGAGGCTGCTCCCTTCAGACAGGGTGCAGGCTCTCCCGCTTACCCCAGCCCCTTCCATTTGGCTAAGCGCCAATCACTGTACCGCCACTATTACGTTCCTTAGATGGAGCCAGTTTCAGTATTCAAATTACTTGCCTGGCTTTTTAGTGCTTGAATTTAACAAAAAAGGAATTTTGAAACAAGAAGAGTTTTTCCTTATCATTAAGTTCCCTTTATTGTGCCTTCTCTCTTGTTCCATCCCAAGCTGGAGGGACTACTTCTTCCTGACTTGACCCAGCCTCCTCCATTCCAAAAGAGATTACGAAGAGGTCCCTTTGGCAAAAGCCACCTTACCTCTGGGAAGCTGGCCATATTCACCAAAATCAGCTGTGGAGACTTCATGGAGATCTGGCCAATCTGGTTTAAAGCAAGCTTCCCATCAGCAGTTACCACAGTGATATGATCAAGGGATCCTAAAAGAAAAGTCACAGAGTCTTAGAACTCAGAAAGACCTTAACAGCCCCACATCTAAGTCCCTACCTAATTCAGATTCAACTAATATTCAGTGATCCCTTATCAATGTGGCAAGACTGTTCAAGGGGCTGTCACAGGAGCAGCAGTGTCACATGCCGGAAAGGGCTCTGAAGTGTTGTCAGAACTAGGACTTCCCTACCGTCAACCAGGGTGGCCAATCATAAATGGCTCATTCTGAGACACAAAGAAAAAGTGGGGGAGGGGTCCTCTTAGGCAAACTGGGAATTGTCCCAGCATACCATTGTAAGAATAATGCAGTGCAGTACTTTATTAAGACCCCAAGATCTGATGTGAAGTATTCAACCAGATTCAATGTCATCACAGGAGAGGAGGTTGTTGACAACACTGGCTTCAATCTGGAAAAGTCCAGGAGGTATAATGGTAAAAATCTCCACAATTCTGAAGACCAATGACCTGGGTTCAAATACCAACTCTGCCCCCTCCTGATTATGTGACCCTAGGCAGATCCCCTAAACCTTTAGACACCTGTTTCCTGATCTCTGTAAATGGGGCATACAAATTGTACCTACCTCATCGGGTTGTTATGAAAGTCTCTGGAAAGCACTTGTAACTGGCATATACGAGTGCCCAGTAAATGTTAACTATTACTACTTCTTGACTTTCTCCTGTATTTTAACCAAGCTAAACTACTTACAATTTCTCTAATACAGTCTGCTCTTTCTTGCCTCAGGATTCTGAGCATATATTGTTCTTTCTATTGAGAATGTCCTTCTCTGCTCAGATAACTCCAGCTCATTCTTTAACACTCAGCTATAATAGCATCCAATCTCAGGAATCTTATCTGACCTTCTAGGCTGGATAACAACCCCCCTTATGAGCTCCCTAGGACCCCATGGACCCCTTCTATAATGATGATAACCAGTATTTGCTGAACGTTTCCTATGCGCAAGACACCATACTAAATGCTCTCTATAATTTCTTTTGCTTTCATTATCACAACTCTATGAGATAGTTCCACTATTTTATAGATGAGGAAATGGAGGACCAGACAGTAACTTGCCCAAGGTCACAACAGTTCTTAATAATGGAGCCTAAATTCAAACCCAGGTCTGGACAACTCTACAGCCATGTTCTTCACCACTCTGCTTTGCTATCTGGTTTTATCCATGTTGGTTTACTTGTTGATCTCTTCACATTAGGCTCTGGGCTCTTGGAAGCTGGGAACAACGTCCTTTCTCTCTGTATCTACAGCACCTACTCATCAGCACAGAATAAGTGCTCAATAATGTTTTGGTGAATACATCAGTGTACAGATGGATGGATGAATGGAAGAGGGCAAGAACAAATACATGGATAAATTTGTATCTTAGACAACTATTAAAAGCAATCAACAGAAGACCATGAGGGAGGGGAAGGAAAAAAAAAAAAAAAGTTAAGAGAGGGAGGGAGCCAAACCATAAGAAACTCTTAAAAACTGAGAACAAACTGAGGGTTGGTGGGGGGTGGGAGGGAGGGGGGGGGGTGGGTGATGGGTATTGAGGAGGGCACCTGTTGGGATGAGCACTGGGTGTTGTATGGAAACCAATCTGACAATACATTTCATATTAAAAAAATAATTAAAAAAAAAAAGCAATCAACTACCTTGGAGATAGAAATTACTGGTAGACAGACAGAGGTGTGAAAGGAAAAGTGCCTGCTGGCTCAGATAGCAGTGAAAGAGGATATGGAAGAATATGGCACAGAAAAGACTGGCTAAGTTCAGTTTCACCCAGTCTCTTCACGGCCCCAAGTTCTAGAGAGAACGTTACACAAACATAACCCTGAAGAGAAGGAGGCAAAGAGGAAATACCAACGGGAGGCCTTTTGAAAATGGATCTTAACTCAGCCTTCCTGATTTGCCATAAGATCCTTTGCCACAGAAGTCGCAACACGGGCTTTTCAGTATGCAATTGTGGTGGTTCCCATTCCCTAAATCCATATCGACATAATGCATCAAATCCTTTTCCCTCAATCTGTCCCCAGCGAGAATCTCCCTCAGCCTCATTCCTGCCCCTCATTTTCGCAGAGGTTAACATTTAACAAATTACACTCCCAACCCCTTTCCAGGCCCATCATCTTTTTAAGTTCAACAAGAGTGGAGCTTGCTGGCTAATTTTAAGTATCACATTTCTCCCTGAGCTCCTCTCAAACTGCTCTCTGGTTTCGGCTGCAGAATGTTAACAGGCCAGAAAGCACAGGGGAGACAAAGCACTTTATCAGTTTCATACCTAAAATAATAAGCAAGTTTAAAATAAACAGTTGGGAGAGATTGAATGGCACGCTCTACTGTCAGCAAAGGCAGAAATGCCCCAGTCCAAAGGTTGACAAATGACGGAATGGTCTTCTGATTTCACACAGGATCTCGTCTCTAAACTCAGTATGTTTCTGCTGGTGTTTATAAATGGAGCTGTATATTTTTCATTTGGTTTTCTTAAGAACAAGTTCATGAAGTATTTCCTAGTTTCCTTAGGAACTATCCCAGCCAAGATGTGAGTGGGAGCAGCCCAAGCTCTTAGAGATACCTTCAGAGGGGGTCCCAGGCTTGACTCTAGGATGATGACAATTTCCAAAAGGCCAATTTAACAGCAATTGGATTTTTCCTGCCTGCCTGCACCATTAGCTGACAACTCACTTCTTCCATCACATCTGCAAACAGTTCTCTTAGACAGTTCTGACATTTCCCACTTAGAAAAGCCACTTTCAGGAAGTTATTAACCCAAACGGAATCTTCCTGGTCAAGCTCAGAGGTACAGAAATGCCTCAGATGGATAGGTCTGCAGCCACTTGGTTCCCAGTAAGGGATAAGAATGGCCAAATAGGACAAATTGGAAAAATCAGACCAAAGATGTCAGTTACTGTAAGACCAAATACCTAGAAGTGCTTATATAGTATAATCGTAATAAAAATCCCATTTTTTGAGAGTGCAATTCCATGAGAGCAAAGACCAGGCCTACTTTTGTTCACCACTTGTGGACCAGCACAATACTTAGTTCATCGTTGAATGGACAAATAAACGTAGTATTAACTACGAGCCAGGCACTGTGCTCAAACCATTACATGTGTTACCTCACTGACTTTAATACTCACCCCAAAGCTATAAGGTGGGAATCAGACAAGGAAACTGAGGACCAGAAAAGTAAAGTTAACTGCCCATGGTCACCAGTTAGTAAGTAACAAAACTAGGACTGAAACCCAGCCCTGCCAAAGCCATGATCTTTCCACTATGCCCTTCTCCAAAACATTGGTTCAGTCACTAACCTGGTGAGGTCCTTATATTGACAGTCTTATTGAAATTATCTTTGAGCGCTTCTGTCACAGACTTCATTTCTTCATCCACCTCTTCCAAGCTGATTATATCCTCAACCAAGGCAGCATTAAGATTCACTCTGGTTTGGAACTGTCCTTTCCCTTTGGCTAAAAAGTCAACAATCAGTGAATACAAGAACAGCAGCAGAAACAGAGACAATAAACAATTAGGGAAGAAGTGCCTACGAAATGCAGGGAAAAATGCCAAGTGCTAAAAAACTGTACATCATCAGTGTCCTACAAAATAGTCTACATTTATTACCCACTGGATTCCCAGAAAATGCTAATCATTTTCTGAGGTACTAGTGAAGGTACAGGCTTTATAATGAAACACCCCAGGTGAAAATCCTGGCTATCATGCATACGAGTTTTATGACTTTGAGCAATTACTTTGCTCTTCTGAGTATCAGGTTCCTTCCCTATAAAACAGGGATAATATCTATATTGCCAGGTTGCTATGATACAAATTAAGTAATTCAAACACCTATGACAGCACTATCCACATGGCATGCACTCCATAAATAAATTAATTCCTTATTTTTTAGAAAAATAAACAGAAGATGAGAAAGGTAAAGTGACTTGCCTAATGTCACCAGATCATGAAATAGTATAGCCAAGATTTGGTCTCAGATCTGCCTAATTTTAACCTACAAACTTTCCATTAGATTGTCTCTATACAATCTAATTGGAGACCCAGGAAATACATTAATTCATTTTAAAACGAATGCTAAGACAAGGATATGCAAAGTATCTGATAGCTGGTAGAGACAAAAGGAACAACAGTAGTTACAGACATTAAATACCACCAGTGGTGATAATAATGACTCATATTTCAGAAATATCAACAGCAATGGGAGCTGAATAAAATTCTATTTTATGCCTAAGCCACCATGGTTATTTTTCACTTACATTCTATGTATATAGATCACTCCCACAAGTATACAAATATTCCTGCATTTCTTCGTGGGAGGTGGGTCAAGGGAAAAAAAAATAAAAATATTAAGTACTACTACTATCCACTTATTTGCTAACAATTCAAGTATTTATTGAGATTCATTCACAACAAATTTTATTAAACATCTACAGAGAGCTAACTCCTGTGGTATTTGTATAGCATATTATAATTTGCAATGCAATTTAAAGTACATTCTTCTATTAGATAATCAAAGCAGCTCTTGGAAGTAGGAAGAACAGAGATTATTATTGTTCCCATTGTAGAGGGAGATGAGATGAGATGAGAAATCGATAGCACAAGTCATTTAAATGTGTTCCCCAAAGTACCAACCAGTAAGCAGCAGAGTGATTTTTAAAAAAATATTTACTGGCTTGTGTCACCACCGTTCTTGAAACCTTATTGCCCTTAAGTTAACAGAATAATGTCTTAGTATTTTTGGAACTAATGAAAGATGACAATCTTCAGATTCAGAAACACAAGTTCCAAACAGGATACTGAAAGTAAATTCATACCTAGACATCCTGTGAATGCAGAAAATTAAGGACAAAGAGATCTTGAAAAGAGCCCAAGATAAAAGAAAAATTATCTAAAAAGGATCAAAATTTACAGTAACAGCGTACTTTCCAAGAGCAACAACAGGAGCTAGAAATGATGGAAACAGTATCTTCAATTTTAGTTTTTCTAAACTAAGAATGTATGTTAAAATTTTTAAGTGGGAGCCTGGGTGGCTCAGTCTGTTAAGCGTCTGATTTTGGCTCAGGGCACGATCTCATAGTTCCTAAGTTTGAGCCCCGAGTCAGGCTCTGTGCTGACAGCTCAGAGCCTGGAGCCTCCTTCGGATTCTGTGTCTTCCTCTCTCTCTCTCTGCCCTTCCCCTGCTCACACTCTCTCTCTCTCTCTCTCAAAACAAAAAGAAAAAAATTAAGTTATGCTCATCAATATGAGGATAGATAATATGAATGAAATAGTATACAGTCATGAGAAAGATCTACAACTACACAGAATAAATCTCACAATCATAACGTTGAGCAAAGAGGCTAGACACTAGAATACAGAGTGTGCAGCACAAAAGCCAGATACAAGAATATAGAGACAAATGTAATCCTGCCATTAGAAGTCAGAATACAGGGGCACTCAGTCGGTAAGCGTACGATTTCAGCTCAGGTCATGATCTGGCAGTCTGTGTGTTCGAGCCCCACGTCGGGCTCTGTGCTGACAGCTCGGAGCCTGGAGCCTGCTTTGGATTCTGTGTCTCCCTCTCTCTCTGCTCCTCCCCCACTCACACTCTGTCTCTCTCTCAAAAATAAACATTAAAAAAAATTAAAAAAAAAAAAAAAGAAGTCAGGATATAGTTACCTACAAGGAGTAGGAGGAGGTAAATTACTAGAAGGGAGCATAAAGGGGACTTCTGACATGCTGGGAATTTCTGGTTTTTGACCTAGGTGCTGATTACACAAGTGTTTTCAGTTTGTGAAAATGACCAAGCTGTTTCTTATGATAACTGCACTTTTCTATAGGTGCCTTTTAATTTCTATAAAAAGTTAAAAAAAAGAAATAAAGGGTAACTACCAAAACAATAAGAAATAAAATGTATAACTTCCAAATTAGCAGAGATGAGAAAACAGAAATTAAAAAAAAATTGGCTAATTCAATAGAAAGGAGGAGAAAAACACAGAAAACTATGATAAAGTAAAAAATAAAATGGTAGATATACAAATACTCAGTAATCACAATAAATATACACAGACCAAGAATTTGACTTAAAAGTTTGAGACTCTCAGGATGCCTGAGTGGCTCAGTCAGTTAAGCATCCAAGTCCTGATTTCAGCTCAAGTCACGATCTCACAGTCATGAGATCGAGCTCCCATGTCAGGCTTCTCACTGAGTGTGGAGCCTGCTTGGGATTCTCTCTCTCCCTCTTCTCTCTCTGCTCCTCCCCACCTTGCACGTGCTTTCTCTCTCTCTCTCTCTCTCGAAAATAAATAAACATTAGAAAACTCCATCTATTTCAAAAACAAAAGTTACAGATTCTCAGTAAGATATTTTTAAATCTAGTCATATACAACACATAAGAGGTTTTACAAAAACGTAAGATTACAGAAAGTTTAATGTACATGAATGGAAAAATAACCCTGGAAAATATTAAACAAAAGAAGGCTGATAGTTATATCAACATCTAAAAATAGATTTTAAGACAAAATGCATTTTTAGAAAAAATGAAGGCCACTTCATAATGACAATAGAAACAATTCACCAGAAAGATACTCCCCTTCTGAGCTTAAATACACCACATAATGTAGCGTCAAGATCAATGGAATTAAAAGGAGAAACTGACAAATCTACAATCATACAAAGACATTCAAAATACCTTCCTTCATAACTGATAAATTGAGCAAATAAAAAAAAAAGAGAAAATTTGATCAATACAATTAGCCAACTCAATCTAATGGTCATGTACACAATCTTGCATCCAGCAGTAAGAGAATACACATTCTTCTCAAGCATAGTTGGACTTGTATACAAAATGATCTTGTTCTATCCCTCAAAACAAATCTCAATAAATATCAAAGAATCTTCATCATATAGGACATAGTCTCTGATCACAGTGGGATCAAGCTAACTCTCCAAAAAACACGTTTGAAAATTTTTAAACACTTCAAAATAAGCCATGAACTAATGGAAAACACATAATGAAAATTTTAAGTGTTTTAAAATAATAATAATACTGTATATCTAAAACTTCTTTGAGCCACCTGACATATTTACATAGAAGTTTTATAGCTTTATACACTTATAGGAAAAGAACAAAGGTTGAAAATTAATGAACTCTCCAGTTCAAAGGATAGAAAAAGAAAGACAGGGGAGAAAATAAACAATAAAGGGCAGAAATCAATAAAACCAAAAATGACAAATCAACAAAATTAAAATCTCTTTCTTAAAAGGCTTATGAAACCAAAAAACTTCTTTCAAGAATAACTGAGGAAAAAAAGGAAGTAGACAAATCAATTAATATTAAGAAAGAAAAGGAGAAGACAGAGAAGACATTAGAGATTTTAATAATTTTGACAGACTATTATGGACAACTTTATGCCAACAACTTTCAAAACGTAGAAATAATAAAAAATTTCCTAAAAATACATAATTTACTAAAATTAACTGAAGAAAAAAGAGAACATCTAAATAGCATCATAATCATTAAAGAAACTGAATCTATGATTTAAAGCCTGCCCACAGACAATACCAGGTTCAGGTGATTTCATAGGCATGTTCTAAGAATCATGTAAGGAACTGATTAATCCTGGTCTTACACAGACCATCCCACTGAGAGAGAGACAGAAAGACAAAGATGAACTCCCAGCTCACATCATGAGACTAATATAGTCTTGATACCAAAACCGGACAAGGAAATGCTAGAAAGTTATACCCATCAATATCAGAGACTTACATTAAGGCTAACCTCACATAAAGGTATAGACTCAAAAATCCTAAATTAATATTAGCAAACCAAATCCAACAACATACATACAAATTATGTATCAAGCAGTGTACATACAAATTATATATCAAAAGGAGCAAGCAGGGCTCATACCAAAAATGCAAAAGTGGTTTAACATCAGAAAAAGCTACTGATGTTGAGTCACCCCATTCATAGATTAAAAAAGTAAAAAAAAGAAAAAAAAAAAAAAAAAAAAAAGACGATCGTCTCAATAAATGCACTAAGAGCATTTGATAAAAACTTAACACCCATTCAAAACAAAAATTCTTAACAGAATAGGGACAGAAGATATTTGCTTAAAAGAGAAACTACTGAAAAATAAAGCAAACATAATTCTTGATGTTAACACATGAGAAGTGTTCCTTAACAAGTCAGAAATATAACAAGGATGCCTACTATCATCAGTCACGTTTATTCAAATTATATTAGAGTTCCTAGCCAATGCAGTTAGAAAGAGAGAAGGGAGGGAGGAAGAAAGGAAGAGAGGGGAGGAAGAAAAGGTATATGGATTAGAAAGGGAAAAACAGAGCTACCATCATTTACGGGTATCACAATTACCTGGAAAATTCAAAAGAATATACAAATAATAGATCTAATAAAAGAGTTCAAAGTTGCAAGATATCACATGAGTGTATAATAACCAAAAGTGTTCCTATTCACCAGCAACCAAACAGCACGAATGATCTTTAAAAAAGATATGAATTTAAAAAAACAAATCTTCCATAAAATAACACAATAGATCCACTCATGACCTTAAGGTAGGGTCATTTTTCTTAAACTGAAAAAAAAAAAAAAGCATTATCCATAAAGGAAAGATTAATAAATTGACTACCTGAAAATTAAGAACTTCTATTCATCAAAAGACACAATTAAATGTAAGCGATGAATCACTAAATTCTACTCCTGACACCAACATTACACTATGTTAACTAACTCGAATTTAAATAAAAACTTGAAACAAAACACCACTAAAAGACTGAAATGGAAAGCACATCAGCAATACGTACATATGACATAAGTCTTATCTTTAGAATATACTGAAACTCCTACCAATTGACTTTTTTTTAACGGGCAAAAGACTGGAAAGAGGATATACAAAGAGCCAAAAAACAAATGTAAAGGTGCTCGCCATCATCACCCATCAAGAAATGACAAGTTAAAACCACAATGAGATAAAACCACACACCCATCAGAATGGCTAGAAATAAAAAGACTGTGTACTGAGCACTCGTGAGTACGTGGAACAAAGAGAAAGCTAAAACCTTTTTGGTAGGAGTGTAAACTGGCACAACCATTCTGGAAAACTGTATGTACTGAAAGGGAACATACACATCCTCGGAAGACTCGACCATCCCACCTCTCGGTATACGTACACCAACAGGAAGGTATATATGTATGGGCACCAAAATCCATGTACATGCACATTCACAGTAGCATTCTTTACTTCCAGTTCAAAACTGGAAGCAGCCCAAATGCCCATCAACTGGACAAGCATACACAAGTTGTGGCATAAGCATTCACTAGGATACCATAAATAAAAACGCACAGACAACTACTACATGCAACAACATAGACAAATCTCACAAACAGATTGTTACCGGAGGAAGCCAGGCACAAAAGAAGCTACAGTGAGCTCAAAAAGGGAAAACCTAATCTATAGTGCTAAAGTCCCAAAATGGGTTATCTTTTAAAGGGTGACAACCGAAAGGGACGGGCAGGAAGCTTCCAGAGTACGAGTGATGTTCTATATCTTGACGTGGGTGACGGTTACAAGGCTGTGTTCACTTTGTGAGAATTCTCTGAACTGTAACCACTTACAATGAATGTATGTACTATTCTGCATATATGTTAGAACCCCAAAATTTATTTAATAAAAAATATGTATGTGACCAAAACGACAATACCCAGAAATAAAGCTGATCAAAGAAATGTATAAAATCTTTATGGAGAAAAACTAACAATATGATTATAAATTTCACATACAGGAGTGAAAGGCCAGAAAAGTGTGTATGTATAGTAAGGGGAAAGATTTTTACCACTAGGTTCAAGGCTTTATGGCAGTGATTCAGGTAGCAAGAAATTTAGAACAGGAAGAGATAAGTAATTCAACAAAATCAACTAAAATCAACAAAAAACTTGACATGCGACAGAGGAGGCATTACAAATCTGGGAGTCAAGAAGGGGCTAATCAATAAGTGATGTTGACACAACATATGACCCATTTCAAAAAAGAAACTTAAAACTAGATTCCCAGCCTCACAACACCTTCAAAAATAAATTCCATATGGACTCAAAACCCACGAAAAGTAAAAAAACTTTAAAATATTTAGAGGAAAATATAGAAGAATATGACTCTGGGTAGGTAAGGATTTGTTACAGAAGACACAAAAAGTACAAATGATAAAGGAAAGGACGAAAAAAATAGGACCACATTAAAACTTATGGCCAAAACGAAAGATACCATTAAGTGAAAGGCAAAGCAGACAGCTATAGCACAATCAACAAACGACTCTCATTCCTAATACAGAAGGAATCCAACAAATTTCAAAGAAAAAGTGAAACGACCGACTCTTTAAAGAGGCAATCAGAAGAGCTAAAAACTGAGCAGCCAAGTAAATATGAAAATCCGCTCACACGCTATAGCTAATGTGTGCATCAGGAGCCCCCCCCCCCCATTCACAGTTCTGCCACCATCTAGATGCGACCATGGACAAACATCTTACCAAACATAGGTAGCTCGGTTTCCTCGTTGGCAAGTGGTGAGATTTGGGCTTCACCAGATAATTATAAAAATGTCTTCACTAGATAATAATAATTCTTTCAGTAGGTGATTATAAAGGTCAAATTATTAAATACGTGAATTTGTGAAATTTAAAAAAAATCAGTGCAACATACAGATGAAAAGTCGTTACCATTATCACGAGTAGCAATACAAATCTTCTAACTATTAATGCTCTTTCAGCAATTTGTTAATTTTCCTATTAATAGCAAAGGGAGGGTTCATATGAAACCATAAAAGGAAAGTCAGCGGAAAAAATATTCAGCAGCACGTTTCCAACACCATCCTTAGGAATGGACTCCCTGACCCACCCCTGCAAATAGCACGTGTGCTCTGAGGTGTGCTGAGGAGTGCTTTCTGCACTCCTTATTCATTCAACAACATTTTTTGATACATACTACGTGTCAGGACCTGTTAGGTACTAAATAAGGCACGGACCCTATTCTCATAGGGTCCAGCATAGAAGACACAGGACAAACAGTAATTAATCTCACAATTAATTGATTAATTAACGGGTGCTGTGCTAAGGACGTCAAAGGTAAAATAACAGTGCACAAGAGTGCACGTAACAAGGGACCTGACCCAGTCTAAGGGGTCAGAGAGGACTTCCCTGAGGAAGCGACATTTAAGCTGAGACCTGCGGCATATCAAAGTCTCATTCTTGGATGACACAAACCATTAAGATCATCCATCTAAATCCATGGCTCTAATACCTCCTCACCCAACAGCCTTCTGGTTTTAATTTCACTTCCAACAGAGGTCTTGCTTGTTATAAGGAGAAAATATGTTGATCTCTGCCACAAATATTCTGGTTGGCTTGGCACTTACATCTCTAATCCCAAAACTAAAACTAAAAGAAGGAAATGAGGCATATTCTGAGCAATGGTAACACAGGAGGCCACACGGTAATGAGCAAAGAGACCCTTGGTTCTAACACTGTCTCTGTCACTGTGGTATTTAAGCTGATCAACTGAACTATCTGAGACACCATCCCCACGTTCTTCCTCAAGGGGAGAAATTCAGTACATCTCTGAGATCCCTTCCAGCTACAATAGTTCAAGGGCTAAATGCAAGAAAAGGGCGAAGAGGTCATATAGCTCTACCTTTGGCTTTCTTGGTAGCGAAATAACGGATTGGTACAGCTGGTGAGGCCATGTACTGTCCATGGTCACTTTGTCTGCCACTCACTGTCTTCAGCGTCACTTCTGAAACAGGTCTGGTCAAGGCTGCAAAGGAGTTACAAAAGACAGGGTGGACCAAGCGGAAGCATCTTAATCCCAAGGCCATGCCGGAAGACAATCCTTGTGAACATTCACTACAAAGACTAAGACCAAAAAAAAAAAAAAAAAAAAAAAAAAAAAGGAAAACAGATAGTATTACAACTTCAGAAAATAATTTGTACCAATTATCAAGCAACAACTGCAAACTAAGCTATGTGCTAGGCGATTTAAATATATTACCTCCTCCCAACAGCCATACAAGGAAATATGATTAGCCCCATATTACAGAAAGATACTGAAGCTCACAGAGATTTAAGTAACTTGCCCACAGTCTGTAGGACTCCAAATCGCCAGGCTCTTTCCACTGTACCAAATGCCCCTTATAGTACACAGGAAACACAGAGTTAAGTAAATGTGCAGCAGCTGAAATCTTTAATGATGCTAATTAAACCCTTACATGAGAAAAGGCAAAAAAATCTTGATAAAGTTATACTCTAAAAAGGGAGGGCAGAGCACTGGAAGAGGACTTTAAACTAAATTTAAAAAACTCATTTCAACAGGCATAAAATGACTGGAAAATTCACACGACAGCATTTAATTAAAATTTTCTTTGGTTCCTTATGCGCTGATTACCAATTAGAATGCACTTTACTTTAATGTGAGTCTGAAGCACGGTTGAGGTTTGAGGTCTTCCATGTTACAGAACTAAAGCTCTGGAAAATGCCACCCTCCTCTGTGTTAACACAAGTTATACATTATACTTCTAAGGTCTCTGACCATGAAAAGATGCGGGAGTCTACAGCCAGCTTCTGCCAGGAATCTGGCTATCACTCAGTTAAAACCAAGAGCAATTAGCATCAAATACCTGGAAGTTACTATCTTTGAAAATCAGTCCTATACCTCATTAGAAAAAAAAAAAAAAAATCCCATCCTTAAATGTTAATGCAGCAGAACTGAATAAAAGCATGCACTTTGCAGCCAGGAAGACTTGGAATCTAATCCCAGCTCCACCACTGACTAAATGCCCCTGAACATCTCTGCACCTTCATTTCCTCAACTGTGAAATGGGGATAATTATAGTTATTTCTTAGGCTCGGGAAGAATAAATGAGTTTATGCAGGTAAGATAATTGGCACAGTGCCCAGCTAATAGCAGGAGCCCCCCCCCCCCAAAAGAGTATCTGTTGACAGCTATCACCTTTCCTTTCAAAAAGACTTCTACACAACGGTCAGACACAACAAAGAATCCCGCGTGTCTTTACCAATGTATAAGATAGTCTAGTCAGTCAGATCTGGATGTAAATTCCAACTTTGGGCAATTCACTGCACCTATCTGGGCATCACTTTCTTCATCTGCAAAATGAGAAAAATAATCCTGATCTTAAAATGAGATAGCAAATGCATGTAAAACACCTAGCACAGTGCCCAGGATATAGTACCTACTTAATAAATGCTAGCTACCATTATTATTATTTCTTAAAAGAAAAGCAAGTAAATCAAAGGCAAATAATTTCTCCTGATGGAGTTTTTTTTTTCTCTCCTGTTGGAATTTTTAATAGCAAGGGATGCTAGATGTCAGTGATTGACTGCATGAAATCACTAAAAGCAAATCTAGATTTTAAAAAGTATCTTTCCTCTTCTTTAATTATTTTCAATAGCTACTATTAATTGAAATCAGGCCTGGGCTGCTTGCTTTACCATGTCTAATCCTCCCAATAATGCCACAGAGAAAGTATAATAATCTCCATTTTACAGATGTAGAAACTGATGCTCAAAGAGACCATCGCTGTCCAAGGGCACGGAACTATTAGCTCTGCCCTATTTTGCCAAAACTGTTCATAAATTTGGCTCTAAGTGACGTTTCTATATCTAGGTTTTTCTAATATAGCCAATGCCTTACCCACACTTATATCCAAATATGGCTGTATAATAATGTGTTTTGTTGTTTTTTTTTTAATCTACAGGGTTTCAATCTGGCTGCTCCATTTAAGACAGGTTTCCTGGTGTTCCTGTTGCAGGTCATAATACCAATCCACAAAGCAACAGGAAATCAAAATGGGTTAGAAATAAACAACCTTTGACAGAAAGCGCAGCACCCAAAAGCAGACCCAGTACATGTGAACCGGAAGACAACTCTATAAATAAACCACATTGCTGAAATGTTTTAGGCGTAGATTTTAATTGCACAGAAGTCAGGAAATTTCAAAGTAGAGGTTCAATAAAGGCAGTCCCTTGGGCCCTTTACCCTAAGGACATGCATATTAACAATTCAGCACAGAAGAGTTACTCAAGGAAAGGAACTGTCACAGGAGCCCAGGTATTATCCGACAAAATTAACCTAAACTCAGAAAAAAATGTGAGAAAGTATTTGGGCTTTGGACACAGTCTTGAAATGGAATCCCACACTTAGGAGCTGTGTGACCTTGCATAGATCACTTAGCCTCTCTGAGCTACAGTTTCCACCCCATTTTTACTGCCGTGATATTACTGAGCCTTCAAAAAGATAATTGTAACAATAATAATGAAACAATTGCTAACATTTACAGAGTTACAACTATGTGCCAGAAACTATTCTAAATGCTGTATTGCATACATTAACTCATTTGAGCCTCATGATATCACTATGAAAAAAAGACTATTAGTATACTCATTCTATGGATGAAGAAACAAAGGCACAGATAACTTGCCCAAGATTAGATTTCAGGCAATCTAGCTCCAGAGTCTGTGCTCTTATCCAGTGTACTGTATACTATTACATATACGAAACACTCAGCAATTATTGACGTTATTATTGAAACTGTTGGGAGTATATTTTAAATCTATTTGAGGCACATATTATTTTTCCAAAGTTAAGGTTCTCAAAACTTGACTTTGTGTTTTCTATAGAAGGTGCATTTTAATTTTGTAAAGAACTAGACGAGGGACACAAAGCCCTAGCTTATCTATTGTCCCAGCAACTTCTCACAATCCAGCTGTATGTTAGCTTATAATATGTACATTTTTATAAACACGGATGTGGGTCCTCATTGTATATAAAGTACTTTCACATGTATTATCTGATAACCAAATTCATAATTACCACCCACATTTTACAAATAAGCAAAATGATTTTTCATTTCCTTGAATATTCCTCCTGCTCCTGGGTCTTCAAATATAATGCTGAAGTTGAATCTGCTTGGAATGATCTTCCCCCACCTCTTTAATGAACTACCTCTCATTTTTCTTTCAGATTTCAGCTTAAGCATCACTTTCTCAGAGGATGCCTTTCTTGGCTGTCTCCTCCAGTCCAACTCGGTCAAATGTCCTGTAGCCCACTTTCATCAACACCCTATACTTTTTTTCATAGCACTTAAACAGTATCAGCTAATATCTGTGTAGTTATTTGATCACTGCCTACATCCGTCCCTGAGACTATAACCACCACAAAGACTGATCTCTGGTTCTCCTGTTCACTGCTGTACCTCCAGCATAGCACAGTCCCTGAATACAGAAGACACTGAATATGAGTGATGAATACATACATGAATGAAAGTCCAGAAAGATTAAGTCCTTGCCCAAGGTCACAATTACGGTGCAAGATCTGGACTCTAAGCCTCAGATTGAAGGTCCTGGGCTCTACTTCCCAACAGTGCTTCGATCATCTCTTAGTCTCCCAGATTTTTCACATAGAGATAGTAGGGTATGCTCTCTAAGTTCAGTGCCACACACAGGTATTTGCAGCAACTGACTACATAGTATCTGACTATTCACAGCATCATGACTATAGTATAGAATCATGTCCCTGATGTAACCAAAGGAGGATGACACACTTTAACAGGTAGAGAAAGAACTTTTGCCTAAGAGCTAGAAAGTACAGATCCCAATATTCCTATCTCATCACTCCCTGCCAACAATCCTCTTTAGATTCATAACCACCTGTATTACAAAAAGCATTTGTGGCAGCTCTCCAGTGACATGTGACTTGTACCAAACCACTTCTCCTACCTAGATTGTGTTTCGCCAACTGCAAAATGAAGGGTCAGTTCAGGTTTTCATTCTTTCGAACTATAAAGCTCTCCAAGATTCTGGAAAATGCAGTAGAGTGCGGTGAAAGGAAAAAAGGCACCAAACTTAGAGAAGACCTGGGAAAGAGTCCTGGTTCTAGCACTTCCTAGATATGTGACCTCAGATAGATCACACTCCCTGGACCTCAATCTCCTAGGTAAAATGTAGATGACAGTACTATTTGTCAGGGTTACCAGGACGATCGAATGAGGTAAGGGCTGCAGAAACACTTTGTAACTAGACAACGGCTACTGAAATGGCAACTGTTTGCTGAGGGAAGGCACAGAGTAATGGTTAAAAGTTAAGGCTTTGTAATTTAAGCTCCATCCCTCACCAGCCGCATGGCCCTGATAAAGTTATTTCTCTGAGCTTCCATTTCTTCATCTTGGGGGGGGGGGGAGGGTAATAATACCTACCCCCGTGGCATAGTTCTGAACACTAAATGTTCCTGCCAGGTAGTGGGCTACAAAGGAGGGGATGCTATTGAATAAGCACCCTCCCCTCCGCATCCTCGAAGTTCGCAGCTGAGGGGACGAGCCCCGCCCCCACCCCACGAAAATCTCGCGGAAGCGACAGGTCCCGCCCCCAGTCTTAAAGGTCAAGCCGGATTCGAATGGAACCGGTCAGGGTACGGTGATCAGACTCCCTCAGGTTCCCCAGAGATGCTTGAGTAGAGGTCTCTGGCACCCGGATCCAGCGCCCGCCTCGAGGCCGTGCAGAGGCCACTCACCAGGTATCGCCCAGGCTACTAGGAAAAGACACACGCGACCGCGGAGACGGCGGCGGCGCGGGCGCCATGACGTCACGGGGCGGCGCGGCGGCGCAGGCGTACCGCGTCACCGACGGCCTGGCAGCGGGCGACGTTGAGGTGGACGCGCCTGGAGGGCCGTCGGGCTGCGGGGTCGGGACCTGTTTCTGGGGCATGAGCCGAGGGGACTACGCCGAGGCCACGAGGTGAGTCCCGCCGCGAGGCTCCCCTGCACCTGAGCGCCGGCCCCGCGAGGGGCTCGTAGAGGAGGCTGCCCTAGCAAGACGGCTTCTCAGGCCCCGCCCCGGATTGTCCCGCCGCTAGCCCGGAAATAACAATCCGAGAAATGACCCATTGCATCTGGGAATTCGCGGCCAGGAATCGGGAAGCCGGGGTTCCAGGCTTGACCCTGCCATTACCCTTAGCTTTAGGGACAAGTGGCTTTGCTTCTCTGGACTTTATTCCCTGTACGATTATTCTTGCCTTCCAGGCGGCTGCAGTTTGCGAGGATAGATGTAACAAGCGTTTTTTGTGAACTCTGTTAATCTAGGGGATTGTCGCCATTGCAAACCTAGAAGATTTTAATGGTCGCATGACATCTTGATCTTATTACGCTTTTACAAAACTGTCACAGATACTCTTATTTAAACCCCTCAACGACCCATGAGTTAGGGATAATCGTGCCCATTCTAGAAAGGAAGAAGAAAATGAGGTTCCAAGTGGAGCCCCGTTCATTCATTCAGTTAATATTGAGCACCAGGCAGTGTACTAAATGCTGTGAATGGAACTATGTCCAGGATAGGAAGGTCCTCCAGGAGCTTACATTCTGGTGAGGGAAACAGAAAATAGAACAGTAAATAACGTTGAACGAGCAGTATACAGAAAGAAAAGGTGGCTATGGCTCTACTCTTAGGAAAAGCTTTTCTGGAAAGACACTTAGCTAAAGTCACACAATAACTGGGTGCCAAAGCCAGGATTTGAATACAGATCTTTCGGCCCCATATCCCGCACTCTTGCCACTAAAACATGCTACCCTTTTGTCATATTAAGTAGTAGTGGGCATTCCTGTTTTCAGACATGAGAAAATCCGAGAAGGTCCTATGATTGAAGTGTCATCGCAAATGTTGTCTGTTTTAGAGAGGCCTTCCCTCTCCACTGATGCTGAAGTAGTCCAACCCCAGTCTCCATGTCAGATCACCTTGCTAAATTGTGTTTGCAGCTCTGTCGCTAATTATACCTTGTTTATTTATCTTGTGTTTGTGTTGTCCCGCCCCTCCTCCAAACCATGAGCATTCCAAGCACAGAGAGCTTATTTGGTCACTGCTTTGTCCTAGACAATGCCTAGAAATAGAAGCTCAGTTTTTCTTTTCAGAAAGAATGAATGATCTGTAGGAAAATAGGAGGATAGGAAAGCACAGAGAATACAGAATGCTTCTCCTGGTCTGTTTCCACTCCTAGGATTCTGTTTCTGTGTGTTTCACCTTTCTCTCAGGAGGTAAGAGCAAGAACTACAAGCTTATTCATTTCTCTTTTTTCAGCACATAGCCATGGGCTTAGCAGTTAGCAGTTGCTTGTCACACTTTGTTGAACACATTGAAGACGTGAGTGGGAAAGGTAGAATAATACCCTCACGTGAGGGGCTGGATAAACATGTTATTAACAATAACTTAGCGCCCACTGTGTACCAGACTTCATGGGCTATGCTGAGATGAATAAGAGGTAATGGCAGTGATCAGTGTATGTCATCTGCTGTTTTTAAGACCGTTCCTACAAGCACTACCTTCTGAGGCACTTCGGGTTACATAGTATCTGTTTCCTAGAGCAAGGAGTTGTAAAGTCTGGCACAGCCTGCCATCTTCCCGGCCCTTTTTTTCTTTCTCTACCACATGATATATTTGTTAAAGCTTTGCTTTACATCTGTCATCTCATTTTTGGCCTTCTCAGCACCCTTAAGTTACAAGCAGGGCAAGGTTTCATATGTAGAGATGAGGAAACAAGCTTAGAAAGAAGTGACTTCGAATGGAAATGCCAAAATTGGAAACCAGGTCTTCTGACACCAGCGTTTTTTCTCTTGCCACTACTGTCTCCATCATAACCCTCAGCCTCCTTTTTTGGTTGTGAGATGAGTCCTTTCCAGATCGAAGACTAGTGATAATTTAAGCTAACATTCATTGAAAACTCCTCAGGTGCCATACATTGTTCTTAATGCTTTGAGTGTGTTAACTCAGTGAATCTGCACAACTTTCGTGAAGGGTCATTCTCTTTTCAGATGAGGAAACTGAGGCACAAGTGGCTAAGTACCTTGCACAAGGTTACGCAGCTAGTAAGCGTGCAACTGGAATGACTTAGGAGGAAGTTAGTCTCTTCTCTGAGTCTCTTCCAAACTATTAAACATGATACTAGCAAACATTGATTGATTGCTTACTGTTGTTGATGCAGTGTTTAATGATTTTTCATGCATTATCTTTAGTCTTCCCGACAGCCCTGTAAGATAAAAACTGTTATTTCCATTCATAGTGTATATGAGGGAACAGAGGCCTAGAATGTTCTGGCAGTTCACCAAGTCACACAGCCTGCTTTCAAACCCAGTTCTGATTCCTAAATCTATAGCTTTAAATTTCCTGTATTGCCTCATCCATGAGGAAGAGACGTATAACTGCACTTTCCCACCCATCTCCCTCAGTGCCATTAAGACTCTCTTTCTGGTGGTTTCCAAGACTTATTTTGGGTGACAGTTTTTGAACTGGAGTATCATGTAGTAATAAAGACTTTGGCCTCCCGCCCAGTCGGCCTCTGGCTTCAAAAGAGGAAAACTTCAGTGTCTGCACGCAGAACCACACCCCTTTCACCTTAAATGGAAGCTCTTGCACTCTGGCTGCCAGAGGAGCTGTCCCAAGGGAACTGGTGCTGGGGCCCTGGTTGTGGAATAACTGAGGCCTTTGAAGAACTGCCCAGGGCTTGCCCTCCTTGAATAAATGTTTGTTGAATTGAATTTGAAGTCTCCTGTTCACACCCTGCTGCTCCTCTCCTGCCTGAATGTTCACGTTTTCTCTAGTATTTCATAGAGATTGATGGAAGCAGAAACCAAAACTCTTCCCCTGGAGAACGCATCCATCCTTTCAGAGGGTTCCCTACAGGAAGGGCACCGGTTATGGATTGGCAACCTGGACCCCAAGATCACAGAGTGAGTCTAAGTCATCTTAATTTGTTGCCTACAAAACTGGGATGTTTGTAGTGGTGGTGTTCAGAAGAATTTTCAAGAGATGTAGGATATATTTTCGCCCTTTTATTTATGTTTTAATTACCTTTGAAGGGTACATGCTTTTGTTATTAACCTGTTATGTTGACATTTTTCTTATATTTGGATTGTTCTGCAAGAATACAGACGTGGGTATTCTTTAAAACATATACTTCATTTTTCTTACTTGCCGAAGATGTTCTTTTTTTTTTCACCAATTTGAATCCTTGTACCCAGTGACTACAGGACATTATTTTCTAGAATCAAGCCACAGCATACTTTTATTTCTCAAAATGAGGGAACCAGCAGACGTCTCAGTACCTTCACCAACAGGCAGAGGGTACCGCTTGGCTGTAATTCATGTTAAGTAGCCATGGAACCATAGAAGGTCAGAGCTGGAAGGCATCTTAGAAATCACGTCAGCCCCTTTGGTTTTCATTCATTCACTAAATGGTATGGTGCCTAATGTGTGCCAAGTGCCTATTTGTGCCAAGTACCACACTAAGCAGTTTTCAAACTTTTTAAATCTGAGGAACCTTGTCTTAAAGTAATCAGAACCTGTTTATAAAATACAAGCTCAGAGCTGTGCTGATTAAAGTGGGGAAGAGGTCCCCCCAAAGCCTTTTGGCAACTGCCACCCTTTCTTTGGCAGTCAGTTAGAGGACTCCATGTTACAGGACTCCATGGAGCACACTTGAAAACCTCTGATAGGACCCAGGTCTCTTATCCTACAGTACAGGAAACTGAGATCCAAAACACAGAAGTGCCTTGCCCGGGGTAACACAACTAATTAAATTGTCCTGACTCCCCACTCTTTCCATTGTGGCCATTATAGTGGAAAGTACTTTCTTAGCAGGAGAGAATTAAGAGGTGTTTCCTTCCCCCAGTTGTTCAGTAGGTACAGGGCTGTAGTTGGTGGCAGGATGGTAAGGAGTGAATAGATCCAGCTGTGTGGGATCAGTGCTTAGAGCAGGCGTGGAATATGTCATCAGTCCGAAAAGGCAGTCCCTGTGGAATAGTGTTAAAGGCAAGGTGAGAGGAGACAAGAGAACCTGCTTACTTGAGTCTAGGATAAGAGGAGGTGTATGTAGGATTGGGACTGGGAGAGAGGAAAGGGATGTGAGCTAATGGGTCAGGATGGTAACAGAAAGTTTAGTTCTTAATTCTGCTGAAGTTCAGATCAGCTAAATGAAATTAACTTTAGGTTCCTCTAGGAATTATGCCCTTTAACATATGTTGTCCCCATATTATGTTACTTTGGTCACTGGGGCCCTGGACTGTGGACTGTGCATTTATTTTGGTTCCCTTTGTGGCTTTGAGGATGAATGAATGTGTGAATCAGCCCAGCCTCTCAATTATGAGTGTTGATCAGAGAAGCTGTTTCCATCATCTAAAAGCCAGGCTGTGAGGGGTTGCTCCCCAGAGTGGTTTCCATTCCCACCTCTGCTTCTCTGAATGGAAATCGGGACATGGAAACACTGTTCGTTGTTTTGGCTGCAACTCACCGTAATGAGACTCTTGTTCTGAATGTGTCCTGCTGCTTGATAGGAAAGTTCAAATGGGCATCTACCACCTCAGTTTATGTCAGAAGTTAAGAGTATATCCATGTTTTCTTCTGTTAGAGCATTAACAGAAACATTGAATCAAAACTTTCCCACTGGTATCTCTGCCCCTTTTATGTCAGGCCAAAGGTGGACATCATGGACTGAGCTGCAGATCAGGGCTTTGCGGGGCCTACCTGATCCCCACTTCTGTGTCACCTGCTATTGTTTTTCTTCTATGGATTCCTTATCTGAAAACATTTTCTCTGCCAAACACACTGATTAAATAATAATAAATTTCTTTTTAAAGATATGACAGTCGTAGCTGTGGTTAGCATGAAACGCTGAGCGTTATCTCCTTTAATTTACTTAATTATAGCAAAGAAACCTAGCATGTTAGTAAGGTAGGTCTTATGGAAATGTGTGATTTCCTTCCAAGTTTTTGAGTTACATAAACTTCTAGATCCTGTTCCTCTCAAGGTGGGTAATGATGGGCCTACATGAATTATTAAAATACAGTCATTTCCAGGCATTGTAGGATTGCATGTTGTATCTTACGTGAATATGGGTGCCTGGCTTATAGTTCAATCTCAGAAGGGATTTGCACATGTGCTCGCTCGCTCTCTCCTCTCTCAAAATAACTAAACTTTAATAAAAAATTAAACAAGGAAAAAAAATAATGATTCTTGAGAGAAGTTTGCAGAGCGTCCTCCAGTTTTCATAATTAAACCCCACCCACAAATTGCTGCTAGTTCCTGCTGTTTCCCCATTCAACACAGTCTTATCTCTTTCCTGTACATACCCCTGCTCTTTACCATCCCTCTTCCTGATCTCTTATAAACTGATTTGAATGCCCCTCTTATACAAATGGCCTCTCACCTCTTGTTAGAAGACAATTTATAGTGTATATTTACTGTGATGAATGGTAACAGAGACAGTTTTAAAAAAAAAAGACTTTTCCACTCAATTTTTCAGTTTTTTTGATAATTAATTCGAGTCATCTTATGTGTATGTGCTTATTACTAATCTGAGTCCTGATCAAGTTACATGGGACGCCCGTCAGTCTCCTCTCAGAGGAATGTGTACTGCTAACTGACTGTCTAGCACTCTGATATCCTGCTTCACATTGGTTTGTGTTCAGTACTTTGTGGTTGCAGTACTCCCCATAGCATTCTTGGCTATGCTAGCTGCCAAGAATATCTGTATGACTAAATAGGTCGTAGAATTTAGATTTAAGGGAATGATGATGTATGATTTGTGGAGGTAGCAGGTTCCATTATTCTGATTCCTCCCGACTTCATTACACCTCATATTTCTCACCTACAAAGTGAGAATGTTCAACTAACGGGGTGAACATTTTTTCTGGCTCTAATATTGTATTAGTTCCTCTTATTTAAGCTCATGACAACCTTGTGAGGCAAGGAGAAAGATAATATTTTCCCTGTTTTATAGGACAGGAAGAGTTAAGTGAGGTGACTCAGTATACTGAAATAGTTAGCCATGGACTAATTTCCCATCACCTAATTTAGTGCTCCTTGCTCAGATACTCTAATAGTCCATTTAACTGAACAAGCATAGCCTAAAGTGCCCTATTCTAAATTTTAAAATATAAGGACTTCTTTTAAATTGTCGTGGGACCCAGTCTAACCATAGGGTAAAAACAGTACTTCCAAATATCGTTGCTAGTGCCTGCAACAGAGAAGCCAAAAAAGTTAATGTCCTTAGACATTATCTATTTTCCACACTGTGGTTTCCTCTGAAAGGATTAATCCAGGCTTTCTTTTTCAAATATTAAATGTTTTGCATAGAAAGTCAAATCAATAGCCACTACGTAATTCATGAGGAGAAATATGAGAAGAAACAAAGCCAGCAAAAATTGTACAAGAAGGAGCATTCTAAATGGAAGGTGTAAGTGGAAATAAGAAAGAATGTGTGAGCAGACTATCAGGAGGACCTTTTTGACTAAAGGAAGGTTGAATACTAAATGAGGGTGAAAGCAGCGGTGGGATAGATGGAGTTCTATCAGATGCATACAGGGTCTTTAAAATGGACTCAGACAAGAAGTATGAATTTGTTGTAGAAGAGACTTATTGGGGGTGTTAAGCAGGATGCTGACAACATGAAAGTGATGTTTTAGTGGAGAAATGAGACGTCAGTATGCAGAGTGGGTTGGAGGAGCAAAGACTGATGCCGAAGATTAGCTAGGAAAGACTGCCAGAAACTAGGCCAATCTATCACCCAGGTAGAGACCGTGAACTTGGAAGCCACTAGGTGAGTCTGAGAGATGAAGAACGTGATGGATGGAAGGGGAACAGGAGTTGAAGATGACCCTGATGTTTCTTGCCTAAGAAATGGAGAATCATGTCCACACTGACTGGTGGACTAGCTGGCAAGGGTATCAGGTTTGGAGGGGAGGTCATTCTGGGTTATACTAAGTAAACTTAAAAGCAGCGGAGAGCCATCCAGGTGGAAGTGTCCTTCTGAGGCCGACTTTCAGAGGTGAACTGGAATGCGAGAGGGGAGTACACGCATGAATGTGTGTTGAACCCTAAAGAAACCTGTGTTTCTCAGCTAATTCTTGTTTTTCCTTCATGATTCATGCTTTTCTTTTAATGCCTTGGTTTGCACGAATCAGCCTTTACTGTTTGCTACTTAAATTTGAAACACAGTGATACTATTTAATAGCATAGAAATAAAGACCCAGCAAATAGTAATTTCTATAAGTTTTAAAGAAAATTTTCTCTAAAACAAATTATGCATTTAAAACAGTCTTAAATATCATTTCATTGGCTTCCCATTGCCTACAGCATCAAATTAAAATTCCCTCACTGAGAACACCAACATCCTTCACAGTCTGTCCCCTGCCTGCCTTTCAGCTCATCTCTTAACTGCCCTACTCTTACTCTCTTCCAATGAAGCAGATTCCCTTTCGCCTTTATTTCTTTGCACATAATATTCAGTAACCACCGTGTTCCTGCACAGTTGGGCCTCTTTGTGTGCTCATGTGCATACATCTGTGTGCAAGTATCATAGCATTTTGCAATTTTTTGATTGCATATCTCTATCTTCTAACCAGAATGTGAGGTCCTTGAAGGCCAGGACCTGGTTGTATTCATCTGGATGGTTCGAGTGCCTACTACGGTCTTTGACAAGTAGTAGGTGTCTAGGTGTCTATTTTAACATTTGTGTAGACTAATTACTTCTGTGCCACTAGGCAGGAAGGCCATTTTCAAGACCATTACAGAAAACACTAAGTTGCAGAAATGTGTTGGGACTGGTGTACTAGCTCCTGAAAGTTGCAGGGCCCCACATTTCATGAAGTGAAGCAAGGCTCTGATGAGTCGTGAGCCCTCCCATACTTCAGCAGCACGTGAAAGTGCTTGCAGATGTGAAAGCAAGACTCTTCAGGCTTTTTTTCACTATCAGAGCTCACAGTCCCCATCTCCAGGAAGCAAAATAGTAAACATTTCATTCCTTTTGTTTCGGTGTTCCGATAATTTCAAGAAATTATCAAACAAGGAAAGAAATCCTGGAGAAGTTGAAAGACACAGACCTAAGCAGATGTTCCTGGAATCTTAAGGTCGCACTTCTCGGGCAGAACGTATTTGTTAGCTTTTCAAAGAGTAATCTGTTGGCTTTTTTTTTTTTTCTGAGTAAATTAAAATTCATTTCCTAGGAAATGCCGATCGCCTTACCTTCCTGCTTTTAAGCAGAATGGAGCTGATGAAAAGATGACCGGCCCACAGCAGCCCTTAGATTGTTTTTTAGAAAAATGGGTTTGACCCACCATTCATGGCAACTGGCACAGTATTGAGGTTTGAATGAGTATATTAAGTGGAAGATGCAGCTGTGAGTTAAAGACTCAGGGGAAGGGTGCTTGGCTGGCTCAGTCGGTGGAGCATGAGACTCTTGATCTTGGGGTTGCGGGTCTGAGCCCTACACTGGGCATAGAGATTACTTAAAAAAATAAAAACTAAGTTAAAAAAAAAAAAAAAAGACCCAGGGGAGACTCTTCCAGCCCATATCTGTCTGCACATTTGAGAGGCTCACCCTTGTACCCCTACTCAAAAATCAAGTAAAACCAGAAATCTGTACTTGAGGTGTCTCCCTTTTCCTCTGGAGAATCCACGCCTACATCCTCCCTAGCAGTTGAGGTCTCCCGATGGGAGCTGAGAATTTGGAAACTAGGGAGTTACAATTGCTTTCCCTTTCAAAACAGGTCTAAAGACCAGATTAATGTTCACAGTATGCCTTGGGATCCTTGCATCCTGCCCCAGTGCAAGACCTGTATTATGTCTTTCTTGCTCCATTGTGTCAGGCACCTGATCCAGGATAATGGGCTTGCTTGTTGATGTACATTAGTATCAAATTTAGTATGTAGAACTTATGATCCCCTTCATATCTTTCTGCCTCCCAAAGGAGATTGTTACTCAAGAGTAAAATCTTGATGAGTTTCTCCTAGAAAACAATGTGAATATAAATGTGGCTGTAACGACAGCTCTACTGACTCCCTGTGGGGTAGAATTCCCAGTAATAACAGATTTAGCATGTGGGCTGATACCTTTTTAGTATCACAGGGACAGCATTGTTTAGAGAAAGCCTTGACTCCATTTGAATAGTGTGGAGGATGCCAGGAGGAAGGCCAAAGGAAAAGGAAACGGGAGAGCTGTTGGTTTGTCTCACCCTTACATCAGATGACAGGAAGTCGGAATTGAGATTGGCCACAGCAACCTGTTAAGGCCACATCTGTTTGAATAACTTAAAAGCTTTATAGAAACCAAATAAGTGTTAGAGAAAGGAATCTAAGAAGAGGATGAGGGGCACAATGGCAAGCAAGAGCTTGGGGTGAACCTCCTACCAGGAAAAAATGTCTTCCTGGGCCATCAATACTCTTTAATCGGCCGTGCTCCAAGGTATAAACTGTGTGAAAACAACTGAGGTTGACTAGTTATCCACAGCTGGGTGATTTATAGAACTGGCCAGGTTCTCCTGCCCTGTATGAGACCAGCCTTGGTCGCGCTGTGGTTCCACATTGTCCCTAACGTTCAGTCACGTCAGGGATTGAAACTCACAGGCACGTATGGAAGTGCCGCTAGCTGTGGTTTGGTTTTTGGCAGAGTTTCTCACGAGTGCAATTCAGGGCTAATGATTAATTATGGAATCTATTACAGAAGTCTTCCAAAGTTGTT
The DNA here is from genome assembly GCF_018350175.1 of Felis catus. Lineage (NCBI taxonomy): Eukaryota > Metazoa > Chordata > Mammalia > Carnivora > Felidae > Felis > Felis catus. Next base: position 81,193,717 of record NC_058380.1, on the reverse strand, counting down.
TTTTTGTTTGTGTGAATGTGTGCTACTTTATTTATTTTTGAGATAAGGTAGGCTTTGGCTTTTGGAGTGTGGGTATGTGTTCCTGATGGAGTTGTAGTTATTCACAAATGCTAGTTCATTGCCAAGAGATTAAAAATAAATAGATCGACACTATTTTTGAGCTTTTCTCCAAAAGAAAAACAAATGGTGCTTCTGGGCCAGACAGCTGTTTGTTAGGTGTGGTTTTTTGTTTGGTATTTTTGTGCTGGACAGACGCTTAGCCATGACAATTCTAGTTCCCATTCCAAATAGAGGCAAACAAGTCTGTTTGCCAAATAAACTAATGCAGCAGTTTGGGAGAAGGCAGGGGGGCGGGGGGGGGGGGCAAGATTTTATCCTGGGGTAAATCATCTCCTGCTTTTATCTCCCACTTCGGCCAGAGTGGCCATCCAAGTTCCCAGTGTACTCATGGGCTGTCCTTTCTCTACAGATACCACCTCCTCAAGCTCCTCCAGAAGTTTGGCACAGTGAAGCAGTTTGACTTCCTCTTTCACAAGTCTGGTGCTTTGGAGGGACAGCCTCGAGGGTACTGTTTTGTCAACTTCGAAACTAAGCAGGTAATAAAACCTCTCCCCTTTCACGGTGCTTCCCATACTCTCCTCCTTACTCAGTCCTCTCTCCCCATGCACAAGTCACGGTGCCTTGTGGGCAAGAGCCGTGTTGGACTCGCCCCTCTGTGCCTCGCCCTGAGTCCTAAAGGAGACCCTCGGTAAACGAACGGGTGAACGGCTTTCAAAATAGACCCTCCCCAGGCTCGTGGTCTGAGGCGGCTGACCTACTTTTCTGACCAGATGCTTTGGGGTGCCCACATTAAGCACATGGACATCCTCCTCCCTGTTCTGGTTTGTTTGTTCCTTTAGTGGCAGGCCAACAAAGCCTCCTTTTCTTTCAATAGTTTTGCCCCGTGGTGCAGAAGCCCTCCCTCTGTGTGGTGAGCCACCCACAAACTCTTTTATTTTGATTTCTTAAAAATGTACCCTTCTTCTCAGTGTCTCAGAACAAATGCATACAGATTTGAATATATATGGAGGAAGAGAGCATTCAGCTTCAACCATGATATACACATGTATCTTCTTGCAGTAAAATTGTATCCTTTAAGTGGACATGGCTTGATAAAGAAATTGAATTTGAACGTTATTAAATATAGAGATACTGGTTAGTATTCTCTATAACTTTAGTAGTCATATGGAAGGACATTGCCTGGTTATTGTTTCAATAATACTGTGTTTGGATGTTTTTCTTGTTATAAAAGTAGTACATATTAATTACAGATGAAAACATAGATGACATGACTTCCCTTATCAGCCCAATACCCAGAAATAATTCTTGTTAATATTTAGTCTTGTTAATATTTAGTTGTCTTGTTACTATTTAGATCTTTCTAGTCTCTTCTTTCGTTACATTCACACATGCATACACACGTATAGAGCTTAGAGCACTCAAATAAGGTCATATCGTCCTGTTTACCGCTCAAAGTCTATTAAAAATTTTCTGTCCTCTACTACACATCCAGAAAACATTCTGTATCATGATACTGTGGTTTCACCAGTGTGGCTGTTTATATGTAAAAATTCACTGATGTAGATCTTTAATGTTTATATATTTTGTTGTATGTAACTCAACATCATTTTTGATGACCACACAGTGTCTCATCGTAGGAGTGTATGGTAAGTTATTTGACTAATCCCCAGTTATTAGCTGTTTAGGTTGTCCCCAGTGATTCACAAGTGTAAACAGTATGCTAGTGAATATTTTCATACCTCTAGTTATTTTCACGTTTACTGTATACATGGAAACTGAATGCTATCAACAAAGGCCACGCATATTTTTTCTTGATACGACTGCCAGTTGCCTTCAAGCAATGATGTATCCGTATGCTCTGAGACTGTATGAGAGTGTCATTTGTCCTTATCGGTGCTGGGGGTGCTTTCCATCTCCTCTAACTTTTGCAAATGAGACAGGCACTAAGAGATACATTGCTATTCTAAATGAGGGAAGTGAAAAAAATGCTGCGTATGGTTAGCATTTTTAAATACTTTATTCTTCCTTAATGATAGAGCGTGATGAGCATTCTTACAGACAATTAAAATCAGTGGTCATGGTGGGGATAGATGGTGGTTTTAAAACACTGGACTACAAATTACAAAGCCTAGCTTCTATTGCTGGCTCTTTTATTTATGAACTTTGGGCAAGTCTCTTGACCTCTTTTGGCTCAGTTTTCATTTAAAAATGGGGATTAAAAATACCCTCCTTTGCTTACAGGAAGTTGAGAGAATAGATGAGGGTACATAGGAAAATACAGTTGGCATTTAATATTGTTGAATACACAAACTTTGAAATGACATACAAAGATAGGAAAAATTTTTTAAAACATGTATCTCCTTACTACTCTCAATGCTGCAGAATTAATAGAGAATGCCATGTAAATTCTAATTCCCTAGATGAAACTAAAAAGGAGAATAAAATGTCTCTTATCTGTCTCTCTAACTGGTAAGCGAGGATGTCAGTGACTGTCCAATGGCTGACACATAGTGAACACTCAGGTGTTTGTTGACTGTCATGCTGGCGAGCTCTGGAGGAACAAGAGAATCACCAGTAAAACCAGACTGGAATGCCTGGTGGTATTACACTGCAGTGTCAGATCCACTCTTGTTCCTGCTCCGGTTCCTTAAGGGCTTCTTCACCCCCTGGTAGATGTGGGTTACACTTGGCTGAATGCCTCAGGGATACAAATGGAGCAGAGAAGGTTTGGCAGGATGGAAAAGTACGACCAGGCTTCCTGGGAATGTCCTAGAGTGACTCTTAATCCAGCTTCAGGAATTCCTTTTAACCTTGTTCCTCCTGTATCTGATGGGGAAAGGGTCAGGGAACTTTTGGCTCCCAAAACCAGGTGCATAGATTGGCTCACACAAATACCTTGCTCACAGGCTCCTTGACTCACTCCTGCTTTTTCCGGCCTAGTTTCCTTCACTCCCGTATCCTTGGAAGCCATTACTGTTTCTCACTTTGGATCCAGGGAGTGTAAGCCCTCGTCTGGGGTATAGTTCCGGTAAATTTCCTAGCACAGTGGGTCCTCGCAGACAGAAGTGTATAGAAAGGTATCCCCTGATAAGAACAACGCGCTAACAGTGGTTGAGTGCTTACCACGTGCTCCATGCTTTCTTTACATGCACTCTTCCTCCTCCCTCCAACCAGTGGGGAACAAGTAGTAGTGTCCATGTTTTAGAGATGAAGAAGCTAATATTCACAGAGCTTAAGGGAGGGGCCTGCCAGCTATCCCACTGCCAGTAATTGGCAGAGCCAGGATTGGCGTTTCTGTTTGACCAACTTTATAAAACTCACACCCTTTCTGCTATCGTGCCTTTTTTTTTTTTTTAATTTATTTAAATTGTAAATCCTTTGCCAGTTGTTTATCAGAAGCAGTCCAGTTGGAATCACAGCCTTCAAAGCTGGTGAGGCCCTATGAGGCACATGAATTTTTGACTAACATCTGTCCCTTTCCTGCACAGGAAGCGGAACAAGCCATCCAGTGTCTCAATGGCAAGCTGGCTCTGTCTAAGAAGCTGGTGGTGCGATGGGCACATGCTCAAGTCAAGGTAAGCCTGCTGGGCTAGAAAGACCACACCAAGCTCACCCTAAGGAGTTTTCCAAAAGACCGTTGTCCACTTACCCGTTTGCATCCCAGCCTCTTCACATCTGGAGCAGGCATACTTTGGTCTCCTACTTGTATTTACCATGTGTGTTGCCAGATTTTTCTTTTGAGAAACATCTCAGGAGGGATTAAGTTCCTTCATTGTTTCTCTCCACATACCCACAGATTCTGTTTTTGATTGATTTTTCCATGTGGCTGATGTGTATACTCAGACCTCTATCATGTTTTTGGTGGGGGTTGTTCTTTGGAGGAAAAAATGCATTTATTTTTAAAATTAGTTGCTTTAGGCATTATTAGACTGTTCCCAGCCTCTCCATTCTGTGGAGAGTTTGAATATGTTTATTCTAAACGCTTGAGAAATGGGTAGTTTGTATGAGTGCTTAAATTCCTGGCATCTCATCACTCCAGAGAGTTTGAGAGTTATTTGTGGGACTTTGCAGGGTCTGAATTGTCTCCAAGGCCCTAGAAGTGGCAAATGGCCTTGTTCATCTTTATAGTTGGTCTCTTGGAAAAATGCACTGGAAAAGATAATTACCATTAAAAAAAAAAAAGAAAAGAAAAAAAAGAATGGCCTTCTGTGTTACCTGCCACAAAGGTAGAGAAGGATGTGGACCAGAGCAATCCCAAGAGTTGAGCCGCTTCCTTCGTGGTGGGGTGTTGACAGACCTGCCTGCAACAAGATCCGTAGCGGTTAAAATTAGATCTCCAGTCTTTAGCTATAGGAGCACGGCTTTTGATCAGAGGCCCCGTACCCATCAAGCTTCCCAGTAAAGACTCACAGAAATTAAACTTTGGAGCTGGGTGTCCAGACTGAAAAACAGAGCTCCAACACTTTGTATCCTTCTGAGTATCTCAGGTAATCACAGAGCCTTCTCAATTTCTAGGACACATTGCCTTAAACATAGAAACAACGGGGAGAATTACCAAATGCTTTTTTACTCAAAAGAAAATCAAGTCTCATTTGCCAGACTGGCTGTCATTTTCTCATTCTGTGTCTCATTGAAAAGACACGCAAGAGAAATCATCCTCTGTTCCCATCTTTCGTTTAAGAATCTCTGTGCCTTGCAGTTCTCTTCTCCTATAAGTCTTTGACCAGAGGGCCTGATTGCTCTTTAATATTTAATTTACTTTTTACAAGGGTGTATAATTATCTGACATCAAATTAAACTGTTCTTTTGCTATAGGATGTTTTCTGTATCCGTGGCTGGAAGCTTTTATTGCTACTTTTCTTCTCCACTCAGACCTGTTGAGAGTTGAATGTTATGCTTGGTACTTGGCAGAAATCTAGCAAAATGTTAAAGTGTTTTGAATAAAGCAAAATAAATACTGTAAGAGGATGTAAGAGGGGACTCCTGTTGTGTATTTGTACCATCTGTGAATTTGAAAGTTGAAGTTCTTTCCCTACCAAATAAGGCAGACTAGTGGCTAGATAGCAAGCTTCTTTTAAACTTCTTTTTCTAAATTTGTAGCTTTTAGGCCAACCTGTGTGGAGTTTTGCATAGGTTCTAAATGTAAAGCAGTCCGAAGATTGTCTAGAAATATGCCAACGGTACACTGATGGGGTTGGAGTTTTTGAACTTATGCACTATAGTAAAGGGCTGGTTTTTGTTCAAGTGAAGTGATTTCCCTTTTTCTTTCAGAGATATGATCATAACAAGAATGATAAGATCCTTCCTATCAGTCTTGAGCCGTCCTCCAGCACTGAGCCCACTCAGTCTAACCTGAGGTAAGATGGGGTGCGATAGAAGGACACAAACGAGAATTCGAGAGCGTGAGCCACTGCTTCGTTCCAAGCCTTCATTCGTACTTCAGTGGACCTTTAGACTCTTAGTTTGTAATAGAACCTGTCAACTTCTGACATTTTGAGAGATGTGTTCAGTTAATCTCTAGAACGCGTAATAGCCTCTCCCCCCATACCCCCAAGATCACAGACTTACAGAATTCATTCACTCAAAAACAGCTGCATATACCTGCCGCGTACCAGCCATTGTGCTTGGCGCAGGAATACGCAGGCAGGGTCAGACAGTCCTTAAGCTGAAAACAAGCATTTTAATGAGGGCTTGAGTCTTGCTGGCTTTGTCATTATACGTATGCTAATTCCTCCCCAGCCGTGAATTCCTTTCTGCAGAGTGTTAGTGTGCAGCTCGTTCATTCTCTGGGCCACTTCAGCGACTGTAGCTGTGTTGGTTCTAGTGTGCACAAACTGTCAGTTACTTCTTTGGAGTTAATTCAAAACAGAAGGAATGAAGAGTTGGGTGGAGAAAGGGGAAGTTAAGTGGATGGTTGAGCAGAAGTAGAGGGTTTTTGTTGTTTGGGTTTTTTTTGTTGTTTTTTTTCCCTGCATTATAGCCTGGGGAGAAATTTTAACAATAACAATAGCCAGGATTTATTGAGTTTACTATAAAGCAGGCACTGTGCTGAACACTTCACATGCCATATGTCACTTAATTATAAAAATGCCGGTAAAAATACTGTAACACTCATTTTATTTCGGAGGAAACTGACACTCAGCAAGGTAAAATATCTTGGTCAAGATGGCACAGGTAGCAAATAACAGATTCCAGAGTCAAAGCTAGGTCTACTGGACTTCAAAATTCAGTAAATTAATTTTATAGTTACTAATTTAATGTCATTGCTTTATATATTTACAATATTACTACTTAAAATATTTAATACTTAATATTTGGTAAATTATATTTTTTATATCATAACATTTAATATAATATATTTAATATATCGATGACAAATATTAAATATAATAGTTAATATAATTGATATTTCTTAATTTTGTCCTCTTTTACTATTTTGTGCTCCCAGAAATTAAAAAAAAAAGAAAAAGTATGATGACTCTTGTAGGTTCACTGGGAACCCTACCCACTATGCCGTTTTCCCCATAAAGTTTGAATCTCCATGATCACAACTCAGTTTTCATGGAGGTTTTTATAAATCTAACTCCTGTTGGAAGGAGACCACTGCATTAATGTCTGCTGTCCTCTGTTACAATAAACATGTCTTTAATTTTATTTTCAGTGTTTGCGTCTATACTAAACAGCCTAGTGTTTTCCATTTATTTTGTTATCCAGAGAACCTCAGCTTACATCTTTCTATTAACATCTATACCTAATTAGAGAAGGTTGCTTTTTGGTGACTCCTACTGAACAAACAGCTGGCTATCCCACTAATGGAGAGGAGAAGGTGCTGGAATGCATCTTGGTAATACCTTGGTGTTCTTTTTTATTGTAACCTAGGGTTTTAATTTTACATTGACCATGTAAAGTTATGAGTATATAGGAGCAGATGTACACTTTTTGAGGATTTCTGAAAGACCATTGTATACATCCCCTTCCAGGTTTCTGTCTCCCTGACTATAGATCACTGACCGCTTTGCAAATGGAAAGGAAACCAGGGGTCATAGAATATCCACTGCCTGAGTGCTTTGCATTCTGGTCCAGGGATGGCAATGACCTCCATCAAAGAGAATTCCTCCCAACGTGGGCAGTGTCTCCTCACCCCTTCTCTCTGATACAGGGCTGTGCAGCTCCCAACCTGATGGAGAGGAAGGAGCAGGGGTTTGGGTGATAACAAACTGGGTTTGAATCCTGGCCGTGCAGTCTGTTAGCTGTGTGACCCCTGGGCAAGTTACTACCTCCCTGCATTTCTTTATCTATAAAACATGGATGTTATCACAAGGATTAGAAACAATATCAGTAAAACTCTGGGCACAGTGCCTGGCTCATTGTAACTCCATAAATGATTGAATTTATAAACACACATTTATTAGTAAAAAGAGATTTTGTAGGATTTCCAAGGTGTTTCTTCCATTATTACTCAGTGATTCAAAAAATGGTACAATGTAGTAGTTAATAGCATGGGCTCTTGAATCCAATTGTGTTCAAATCTCTACTGCTTACTAGCTAAATAATATTGGGCAAGTTAACCTTTCTGTGCCTCAGTTTTTTCATCTGCAAAATGAGTATAACCCACCTTATAATGTTTTCGATCTTACACGAATTTTTTTTCCATTTTTTTTTTTTTAACCATGGTGAAAGGCATATAAAATAGCATTTACCATCTTAACCATTTTTTTTTTTAAACTCTATTTGACCTAGTCTTGGTCTACTTTTTTTTTTTTTTTTTAAGTTTATTTATTTTGAGAGACAGCAGAGGAGGGACAGAGAGAGAGGGAGAAAGGGAGAAAGAGAATCCCAGGCCGGAGCTGCAGGGCTCGAACTCACAAACCATGAGATCATAACCTGAGCTGAAACCAAGGGTCAGACACTTAACCGACTGCACCACCCAGGCACCCCACCATCTAAACCATTTGAAGTGTACAATTCAGTGATTCTAAATACATTTGTAATGTTGTACAACCATTACCACCATCATTCCCCATAATTCTTTTCATCTTGTAGAACTGAAACCCTATATCCATCAAGTAATAACTTCCCATTCCCACCTCCCCCAAGCTCCTGGAAACCACCGTGCCACTTTCTGCCTCTGATTTTGATTAGTCTAAGTACCTTATACAAGTGTAATCATCCCATATTTGTCTTTTTGTGACAAGCTTATCTCACTTAGCATAATGTCCTCGTGGTTCATCCATGTTGTGGCATTATGTCAGAATTCCCTTCCTTTTAAAAGCTGAATAATATTCCAAAATGTGATCTAATACCACATTTTGTTTATTCATTCATACAAGACCCTGCTTTCAATTTCTCTATGAATTATTTGAGTGCCTACTATCTGCCAGGCCCTACAGTGTCAAACAGTGTGTGTGTCTGAAGATTAAATGTAGCCATATGTGATGTACTCCTAACAGTGTCTGGGTTTTTGGTGAAAATTTAATAGATGGTTCAGGTTTGATCGTTTCTGTTTCTGTTTTTGTTTTTTAACGTTTATTTCTTTATTTTGAGAGAGAGAGTGCGTGCGAGGGAAGGAGGGGTGGGGATTGGGGAGAGAATCCCAAGCAGGCTCCACACTGTCAGCGTAGAGCCCCATCGCACGGCTTGAACTCACAAACCACGAGATCACGCGTGACTTGAGCCAAAATCGTTGGACACTCAACTGACTAAGCCACCGAGGCAGCCCTGATCTTTTTCTTAAAATGTTATTGTGTGTGTGTTTTATGTGAAATATTCACATATTCATATTTGAGTATCTTGTTGCTTCTCTGATCCGCCAAAAAAGACACAAGGAAGATAAAGTACGCGAGTATTTTCAGAATGCACTCAGGCCCGCTCTGATCCTCTGCTGTCCTTTTTCCAGTGTCACTGCTAAGATAAAAGCCATTGAAGCCAAGCTGAAAATGATGGCAGAAAATCCTGACGCAGAGTATCCAGCAGCACCTGTTTATTCCTACTTTAAGCCTCCAGATAAAAAAAGGACTACTCCTTATTCTAGAACAGCTTGGAAATCTCGAAGATGATGGTTATGAATTATTGTAGCAGCAAAAGCCAATTGGTCTTCACACCTGAAATCCTCTGCCTTTGTACTTTGTAGATGTGAATGGTACTACCCAACAGAGCACAATCACTGTTAATGTTTGGTAGAGTAACATTTTTGGATGTTCTCATGGATGTTTCTTCCCTGAAGTATGTGTGGAATTGAGCGTCATCCAGAATAAATAGGATTGTATCCAAAATTGTGATTGGAACATTGGGATGCTCTAGTTGGCTGGTGTGTTTGGATTTGTAACTCCAGAAGCATTATATAGTATGCCAGAGAAAAAGGCAGACATAAAAAATACCATTTAAATCCGGAAACTAAATCTATTAACATCCATCTTTTTGAAGAAAAGAAAAAAAAAGTGGAGCATTTTTCTATGCTCAAACGTCCTTACAAGATAAAGAAAAAGTAAGAGAGAGGGAGGGAAGTGAGAAACTTTGAATCATGTTGAGAACCATTGTTCCAGAATTTATTATGGAAATCCATCCCTCCAACTAGACTAAAAAAGAAAAAGTTCTTGGCAAAAGGGAGCCGATTCTTTGAACAAAAGTTGTGGTAATCTGTTTAAGAATTATGGTTCTTGTTTCAAAATCTTGTTAGGAAAACACGGTGTACATCTTTAAGTTGTTCGCGTCAACAAAACCGTAGAATCAGATCCAGCATTTGATACCACAACGAAGTTCTGTTCGGAAACCCAGCTTTGACTCTTGAGTGATCATTTTTTAAAAATCTAAATAATTCTGCCTTCTACATGCCAAATGTTGTTATTAACGTGGGACTTTTACAATTGCGCATATTGCATGAGATTGTTTTTTATAGCATGAGTATGTTCTATTTGGAATTGTATCATGGTCAGTCTAAATAGGAAAGCAAACTTTCTCTGAAAACCTAAACATTGCTATATCGATCTCTGTCAAGGATACTATTTATTAATAATTATGTAGGGGTCTGAGTAGGAGAAATTGAACTGTCTTGTGCCGGGTGAGGAGGGGACACGCGGTGGACGCAGGAAGTCCGCAGAGCAGGCCCTGCTCTGGCACCAAGATTGCAGTGAGCTCATGATTTGTGTCGTTCTTAAAGGCTGGAAAGACCGCATGACTTTAAAATGATTCTTCCTTTGTAAAACATACTCTCTGGCTCGGGTAGGTTTTCCCAGTTTGAGTATTTTAAATGCAACAACGGAGAGAGAAAAATAAACGAATGGATCTGGGAGTGTGTTTCTGTCAGCGGTTTTGGTCCTCTTGGTGCCGGGTTGATGGGACTGTTGCATTGGGCGGCACCTTTGCATCTTTACCAGGTAAATGGTCTTAATCCCTAGTGATGACAGATGCATTACCATCCTCGGCCCTAGCAAGAGGAAGCTTTCGTTCTAGGAATTCAAGTCTTCCTGTGAGCATAGGTGGGTTTATGACACTTGAACCAAATCTTGAGCATAGTGAGGTTTCAAAGTTCATAGAACTGGTTCAGAGAAAACTCTCATCCCCTTCCCCAAGGTCAATCTTTTTAGATATCTTTAGATATTAAATACTTTCTGCATTTATTAGCTCTGTCTGCGATGCAAGTAACTCTCCTTCCATTTGGGGGATAGTTCAGAGAGGTGGGACCATCATCTCCCATTTTTCTGGTGACTTCTTAGATTACAGAATTCACCATTTTATCCTTAACGTCCTCAAAGGGTTATGGTGGAGTAGGACTTACTTAATGCAAAATAGTCTATTTTTAATAGGAACTTAGAAAATACATAACTTTGAATTATCTAGAGTTGTTTCCTTTAGAAACCAGAGCTATTTATTTGTATTTAAAGCAATGTTCATTATTTGTACAGATTCTTAATTCCTCTGTGTGAATAAATGCAAGACAGTGTCTGCGTGGCTGTGTCTCTTGTTTATTTTCTAGCATAAAGACTACAGTTTTCTGGTAGGCTCGTTTCCCTGCGAGCCTTGGGCCAGGGTGTCCAGGTAGGGTGTGTTTTCTAAGTGCCTTCTCTCCAGCAGAAGGTTCTGGCTAGAGGTGAACCTCAAAGACCATTCTCTCCACCCGTATGCCTCCCTTACTTCTGTTGTTAGAGATGAGGAGACTGGTTCTCACAGCAAACATACCCATGTGAAAAGAAGCCACAAGTGGAAGTCCCTGAAAGTATCACACTGTGTTTGGTCCTTCCTTCAGAGTAGAGGTTTCAGAGAATAACTGTGTCCTAAATATGCTGAAAGCAGTCTGGTGAAAGGTTTGTAAAATACAGGTGTTAACTTGGTCGACGCGTTTGAAATGACAAGAGTGAAGAATTGAGGGAAATATTCAGGAAAGAGGTGTGAGCTACATCCTTAATCTCAGCTCCTATTTTGTCAAATGCAAAACATAACTCTAGCCAGTTGATTTTCTGTAATTGGTATCTCGGTGTTGGGAAAGAGGATTACACAAGGGGCAAGTTTTTCAAAGCATGTCAAAAATCAACAGCAAAAGTTTTTTAAAACCAAATATTCTAGAGCCCTGTCCCTTGTTTATTAAGGTAGATACAGTTAATTTCTGAATCAGCAAATAGATTGGTAATTGTATTATACTATGTGTAAAAGGAACAGGGTTTATTATTGCCTTATAAATTGAATGTTCAATATTTCTTACATGTAATCACTGTGTTCCTGAAGTACGATTTGGTCCCATCATATTTATCCTTGATTTCTCTTTTTTTCTCCTCTTCCCGTCCAGTCCTTCAACAAATCCTGTCAACTCTACCTTCAAACTCCCGTCTTGAATCCAGCCACTTCCCCCCGGCCCCCAACACTACCATTTTTGCTCAAACCATTGTCATTCTTGCCTGGACTCTCGCAGTGCCTTCCTGACGATCTCCCCGCCTCTGCTAGTGCCTCCTTAGAGTCCACTCTCCACACAGCCAAAGCAATCCTTTTTAAAATCTGAGCTTTGCATCACACCTAGAATAAAACCCCTGACTGCCTGTCTGTCTTTATGACCTGTTATCTTTTTTGTTCACTGTGTTCCAGCCACACTGGTCTCCTTGCTATTTCTTGAATACAAGGCAGTTCCTACCCCAAGGCCTTTACATTGGCTGTTCCATAGAGCCCACTCCTTCATTTGTTCCTTGTGTCTGTTCAAACGTCAGTGATCAAAAGGCCACCTGACTTCTTTCTAAAATCACAGCCCCATCATTTCCCAATCCTTCCCCTTCTTCATTTTCTTAACAGTACTTATCACTACCCAGTTTAATATATAAGTTTATTTTAGCTTTTTTTTTTTTTCATTAGAATGTAAGTTCCATGTGAGCAGGAACTTTTATTTACTGCTATTTGCCCAACATTTAAAACAATGCCTGGTATATATAATACATGCTCAATAAATATCTGTTGATGAAAAATCAAATGTGTGGTACTTGAGAGCCAAAGGGGCTTGAGGGGCTCATCCATATGGCCCCTTCCTTGTCCAGATGGAAAAAAGAGTAACCCCAGAGACACAAAGGGACTTGGCTAGGATCACAAGGTTATCGGGAAAGCATTAAGTAGAACCCAGGCCTGCAAACACCTACTGTGGTGTTTGTTATGCTGGCAAACTGACATATCCCTTGTTTTTTGTACAGCCCACAAAGCTAAGAATGGCTTCTACATTAAAATATTGAGGAAGAAGAAGACTGTTTGTGACACATGAATATTATATGAATTTTGAATTTCAGTGCCTGCAAAAATAAAACTTTTATTGGAACATAGCCATGTCCTCCCACGTACGTATTGTCTGGCTGTTTTCCCACTACAGCGATCGGTTGCTGTGCCATGAATATTGTCAGTTACTCATCACATCTTTTGGGATAGAGAACTAGCCATCCCTGCCTAGCACCATCACCGCTGAAAAAAATTGTGTGGGTGCAGGCTAAATCCCTTCATTGTTTTTGTTTTCTTTGCATCTTTTTTTTTTTTTTAAGTTGATTTACTTAGAGAGAGGAAGCACAGTAAGGGAGGGGCAGAGAGGAGAGACAGGATCCCAAACAGGCTCCGCACCATTAGCGCAGAGCCGGATGTGGGGCTCAAACTCACGAACTGGGAGATCATGACCTGAGCCGAGATGAGGAGTCAGACGCTTAACCAACTGCGCCAATCAGGCACCCCTGAATCCCTTCATCGTACACGTGAGGATACTAAGGCCCAAAGAGCTTTGGCATCAGGTCTGCCCTGAGTTAGACTTGTAGCTCCTGCTGTGTGAGCAGGTTAGTCCGGACCTTTCAAGTGACAGACACTACTCAGACTACCTTACGGTAAGAAATTTATTGGCTCACGTAACAAAAGTCCAGGTGTTCAAATGATAATGTCAGGAATCTATCTCTTGATTGTGTTTTCATCTGGGTTGGTTTATTCTCAGGCAGGCTCTCTGTAGTGGTCTCTAGAGAGAGACTTGAATCCCAGGTATGAAAAACAGATCTGTCCGAATTTATCCCAGGATGTGGGACTGTACCTTCCTTCTGTGTTTGGTCGTACTTGGCTAGGATTACAAATTACGTACAATGGCATTTTATTTTTAATATGTCCTGCGACCTTTGTAAGCTAGAAATAGAATATCAAATTTAGTTGTAGAAAATAAAACAAATTAAGTTTTCCTCTTCTGAAAACAGATCTCTCCCCATTGAGAAGCTTTCTGGTGGGTGACCTCATCAAAAGGCAAGTTATTCATTCTTCAGACATGCACTGACCTCTGCCATGCTCCAGGCGTGGCGGGTATAATGATGGTCAGGCATCATTACGTGCACTATTACTGGGCACTATTACGTGCGATCATAGAGGCAAGATCTGGGAGCTGGGAGAGTGCAGAAAACAAGCACCTGACCAAGCTGGAAACGGAGGTGAGGGCACAGGCGATTTCCCGGAGGAAGCGACACCTGACCCAAGTGCTGCAGGATGTTTAAACACAAGCCAGGCAGAAGGTCTAAGCAAAAAGTTGGAGGAAGAGGAACAAAGCCCATTGAAGTGAGAGCTAGTCATGAGGGGAGTTAAGACACTTCCGAACACCTATACCCACAGGATGAGCCAGGTGTATGAGGCCGTCCACAGTCTGTTCCCAAACACGTTCTCCCCCTAACCAGACCCAAATGCTTGGACACCCCAAATGTCATGCAATCTGTCAGACCTTCCATGTCCTTGTTCAAGATGCCCTTTCTGCTTGGGAAGTCCCATCTGCACACCTCCACCCCATTTGTCAAGCCTACCTACCCCTACCCATCCTCGCTGCCCTCTAGCCAGTTACCTGTCTTTGTGTTTCTCAATGCCTGATTCTGTTTTAGCTTGTGTCACCCATATGTTTTACAGAAACATAAATAATAATAAAATGTATCTAATTCTATAATTTTAATTTTTTTTTAATTTTTTCATGATTCAAAAATCATTCTCACTGAAGATAAGTTAGCCTCAGGGACAAGTTGCTTTCCCCTGAACATGAAAAGGAAACAAATCGACTCTCTTCTGTATGTGGAGTTAATCCTCGATGCTGTAGAAATCTCAGCTCCCCTGGCTTCAGAGACATCCCTGCACTGACGTCTCCGAAGTTCCTTTCTGCAGCTCCAGCCCGTCTTCTAAACCACAGACCTAACATCCAGGTCACCCCTGGGCACTTCAACCTGCACGGTCCCCTGACACATTGAACCCAGACTGAGTTCGTTATTCCCCCTTGCCCCTCTCCAGTCACTCCTGTGTCCCATGCCTTTGGGAACAACATAATAAATAAAAAATTAGGAAATCGTGAGTTATCTTTGACATTTTCCACTTCTCCACCCCCCCATCCTATCTCCTAGATGATCAACTTTACATATTAGTTATAGATGGCATTATATAGACTCATATTGCATATGTGTAGCATATGTGCATATATATGTATCATATATACAATGGTATGTGTATCATTATGTATTATATATAACATGCTTCTATATAGCATCATATATAGCTTTGCTATATAAATATTATTTAGGAGACTGGATGTGTTAATATATAGTTATAAATGTATATAACACATGATCATATATAACATACTAAAGTGATATGAAACAATTATCTTTTCATTATATATATATATATATATTTTTTTTTTCTTTCTTGTCTTTGCAGCTCCCTCCTCAGCCCTCCCTTAGGTTACTGTAGTATCTTAAGGACTCTGTGGAGGACTCGGTCCCTTCAAATCTATCCTCAAGCCCCTGCTTCAGTCATCTCTCCAAACCCCCAATTTGGCCATGTCATCTTCATACTTAAAAGCCTTTTCTTTTTTTAAGTGTATTTATCTTGAGAGAGAGCACACGGAAGAGGCAGAGAGAGAGGAAAACAGAGCATCCCAAGCAGGCTCCACACCATTGGCACGGAGCCCGATGATGCGGGGCTCAAACCCATGAACCGTGAGATCATGACCTGAGCTGAAGTCGGGCGCTTGATCGACTGGGCCACCCAGGCGCCCCCATGCAAAGCCTTTGATGGCCCCTCACGGTTTATATCTTAAAGTTGAGGTCCTTTAAATGCTGCACAAGGCTTACCCCCGTCTAGCTTGTTCTTAAACCCTATTCACTCTCTGCTGGAAAAAGTTTAACAGGAGAGACTTACTTCCAATAGCGTGGCCAGGGCAAAATTCCGGGAGGAGGGAACATCTAGCCCCTTGAGGACTCCCCACCTAACTAGCACTTTCTGTGCCCTTGTGACACTCTTCTTAGCGATGATGATGGCACTGGGTGACCGGGTGCTTGCTGGATGCCAGGCCAGCGCCAAGCTTTTAACTTGTAGATGTATCTTGGTCTTATGGGCTCGTCACAGCTCATCTGCGTTCTCCGTCAATGCCTAGTTTATGGGCGAGGCAACTGAGGCTCATAGAGTTTGTCACTTGCTTTGGGTCCCGCAACCAGTGTATATTAGAGTCAGGTATCAAGTCAGGCTACCTGACTCCAAACCCAGCGTCCCTAACCACCGTGCCTCACCACGTCTGCAGAGACAGGATGCTGTTTTCTGCACGGTTTGGCCCGCGGGTGCTGCGCTTTCCAGATGAACCCAAAGTCCTCACCCAGCACCGATCCCTCCACGGTCTGGCTCCTTGTACCCCCACAGCCTCATCTAGCAAACCGTTCACTGGGCACCCCTTCTCCATCCTGACCCAGCTCCCCTCAGAGCTGGGGATCGTGCCTGCGTCACAATCCCTCACCTTTTAGGACTTCGCTCAAAGGTCACCTCCTCCGGGACACCTTTCCTGGCATGCCTACCCTGTAAGCCGGGTGAAATGCCCCTCCTTCTGTGCCACCCACTGTGTATTGTCTGCCCTGTTACACTGCAGATGCCAGCTGTTTTCTCTCCCGATAGACTGGGTTCCTTGTGGGCAGGGACCAGAATGGTTCACTCTGTGTCTCCAGTGCCTGGCCTGGCAAGGAGTAAGTGCGTTATTATTACCTGCTGACCTGAATTCACGCCGTGAAATGTCAGAACCGGGAGGGGACTTCAGGTGACTTTGGTTACTCACACTTGTACACTTGACGTCTAAAATGCGATTATTTCCTTTACTTCTCTGAGATTGATATTATCCCCGTAGGTGAGAAAACTGAGGTTCAGTTAAATGACTTTTCCAAGTTCGCCCAGCCAGGAAGTGGCCAGACTGAGACTGACCTTGGGTCTATCCGACTCCAGGGCTAGTGCTCCTTCCATCACTTCCCCAATGAGCTGATTCAAATGACACACACATTTACTAATGAGGACACTGAGGCCGGGGGGCGGCAAATCGCTTGCCCAGGTCAAGCAGTCCATAGCCCATTCTGTGGTTTTTCCTCTACTTAAGCAGGAAATGCCCAGGAAGGTGACAAGGTGAGGACAGGGTCCTGAGCTGGGAAAGGGTGTACTGCCTGTGTCTCTTCCCATTGCTCATTTCCCATGTGTCAAACCCGAATGTTTAAATCTCGTATTTAGTATTTACTCTGCAATGGCTTTCATCTAACTTCCCCCCTTGCTCACCAATTTAGCTGTCAGAGTAAATAAATGTGAAGCTGGGTCTCTAGCTTCCCCCCCCCTCCCCCTGGCTCACATTACCTTCCTAAAATTACACCCCAGGGGGGCGGAGCCGCTGCTGGGGGTGGCGGGGGGGCCCTCCCATGAATTCCCCAGTTACTATTGAAGCCTTTTTTTTAAACACAAACCTTGGATCAGGTGGAGAAGGATGGAAAAATTCACCTCGGAGGATGAGATGATTAGATCCTGTTTAGTGAGCAGGAGAAAGAATGAGGTGAAGACTAGATGACATTGTACCTGCAGGATACTTCTGACGACTGCATGCACAATGCCGATGACATCGTATATACAGACTCCCCATGACCTTATACACGTAAGGCATTTATACAGTGCCAGAAACCAAGGCAACACTTTTAAAATATTAGTTTTTAATAGATGGTTAATTGTCACTACAATCCTGAGAGATAAGTGTTAGTATCTCTATTTTGCAAGTAAGGAAACTGAGGCTCAGAGAAGCCAAGTGACTTGCCCACAGTCTCCTCCTGTAGGAAGAAATCCAGTCTCCCGATGGAATGCACTGAATTTGCTAATCCTAATTTTGCCGAGGTCACTCCTGTATGGACTCTTTTCCCTGCTGGAGTCGGGAGTTGTCAGAAGAGAGATTTCTTTTCCAAAGTAAGTTCACTTGTGTTCCTTTTTGAAGTCAGGCAAGCCTTGACTTGGGTTGGAATATTGGCTCTGAAGCTCCCTTAGGTAAGTTATTCAGAAGAATATTCGATTATTTGGTTGATGTATGCCCTGCCATCCTCCATAAAAAAGAAAAACTCATATGGCATCTGGTAGAATGACGACTGGAAGATGTAGCCCGTCCGGTAACGACAGGAACCCTTTCACATGGATCATTTGCTCAATTTTCACACGCATAAGAAGTGGACTCTGTTGTCATCCCCACTTTGCAGATGAGGAAGTTGAGGCTGAACCAGGGACTGAATGCCTGGTCCAGAGTCACCCGGTATTAAGGGGCAATGCTAAGGCTGGCATCACAGCAGTCTGGCTCCAGAGTCTCTGTTTCTCACTATTGAGGTTAACGCCTCTTATTCCAGTAGTGATTTTCTGAGCACCTAATCTGAATTCAGGAGCAGACGTGCAGAGTAGGTAAGAGTTTGGGTTCTGGAGTCTGAGCGCTAGAGCTCGAGGTGGGGCTCCTGTAAGCTTGTTTCCTCAGCTATAAAGTATAACAGGGGCACCTGGCTGGCTCAGTCCGAAGAGCATGTGACTCTTGATCTCAGGGTGGTGAGTTCGAGCTCCATGTTAGGCATGGATGGTACTTTAAAAAGATAAGTACAGGGGCGCCTAGGTGGCTCAGTTAGTTGAGTGTCTGACTCTTGATTTCAGCTCAGGTCAGGATCTCGAAGTTCGTGGGATAGAGCCCCGAAAGGGGCTCTGCACTGACAGCACGGAACCTGCTTGGGATTCTCTCTCTCTCCCTCTCTCTCTGCCCCTCCCCCACTGGCACTTTCTCTCTCTCTCTCTCTCTCTCTCTCTCTCTCTCTCTCTCTCTCTCTCTCTCAAAAATAAATAAACATTTGAAAAAAAAATAAGTATGGGGCGCCTGGGTGGCTCAGTCGGTTAAGCATCCAACTTCGGCTCAGGTCATGATCTCGCGATCCGTGAGTTCAAGCCCTGCGTCGGGCTCTGTGCTGACAGCTCAGAGCCTGGAGCCTGTTTCAGATTCTGTGTCTCCCCTCTCTCTCTGACCCTCCCCCGTTCGTGCCATCTCTCCCTGTCTCAAAAATAAAATACACATTAAAAATTTTTTAAAAAATAAGTATAATAACAATCTCCTTGTGGGGTTGCTGCAAAGGCTGAAGAGAATAATATAGTAGCTGAGTTTATTACTCAAAAAGATAATAAACCAAAAGGTAACTGAGAGAGAGGAAGTTGTTCATCTGACATTATGTAGATGCCTGAGGGTACACGTGTGTGCATGTACACATGTGTGTATATGACAAACCTCACTAGCTTGCACATTGCCATGGAGCTCTTTGTATAAAAGAGGAGGGTTCAGAGAGAAACTTTTCACTCTGAATTTCCGTGCCTGAGAGTAATAAATGACTAGGAGGGGGTGGGAGGTGCCATTGGCTGGGGCTGGGGCTGATTCTGTGTATCTTGGTGTCTGTAAAGAAACCGTATTTGTATCTTTCAGGGATACAGGTGTGGGTCTTCAGTATGACATTGCCTGCCATTTGTGCCTATGTGTGTGCATGACTGAGGCTGAAACTATTGGGAATCCTGTGTCTGCAGAGTTATGTGTGCTGTTTCTGCCTATAAATGGTTATCTCACCAGCTGTAGGGATGTGTGTATCTGTGGGTGTCTGAGTAAAGGACAGGAGGTTTTACACGGGTTTGGAGCTATGTAGGTGTAAAAACAGTTGTGTGGGGTGCACATTTGTAAATGAGGGCAATTAGGGGTGTGATGGAACGCGTGATGGCTTGGAGGTGGGGTGTTGCACTGTCTATAGGGTCGGATCTAAGTCTGAGTGTGCATTTTCTTTCCAAGAATGATGTATATTTACATGTGTCTCTCTAGGCTAAGCTTGTGTAGAGAAGGGGGCTGGAGGCTGTGAGTGTCCACTTGTATGTGTATATTGTAGAGTGTTAGTGTGTGTAAGGCTCTGTCCTGGAGTCTGAGGGTTTGTGTATGTGTGTGTTTAGGGGCTCTGTCTCCTAGCCACGTGCCTGCCCCCCCCCACCCTGCCTTCCCCATCTCTCTGACTCTCCCTAGAACCCTACAGAAGGTGAGGTGAGCATTAGACTGGATGGCTCAACAAATCCCAGAGGGCAAGGGGATATCCCAGGCGATCCCTCCCAGGAGAATTCAGGGAATCAACCCCCCACCAGCCCCCACCCAGCCCAATCCCATTCAGTCCTTAGGAACCAGTACACTCTGGTTGTTACGGAGCGAGGCATTTGTGCAGGTGTGTGTGTATGTGTGGATGCCTTGTGCTCCCGTAAATGATGTGAACAGGTAATCATTTCCATCAGTATGTCCACAAAAGTACAGGAGGGTGACTGCGTGAACAGAGTATAACGTGCGACTGTAGATGGAATCCATCTACAGTCCAAGGTGTGACCATGGGTCCTTTTGGTACCTGTGAGTGGGGCTGTGCCTGAGGGCTGTGGGTGCCCCCTGCGGGAGGGGCGGCAGTGAGAGCTGAGTGGAAGTGGGGGTTCTGATGCCTTTGTATGTCAGCTGTCTGAGTCTCTGTCAGCAGTTCTGAGGCTCTGTGTGTCTATATGTCTGTGTGTGTGTGTCTCTGGGTCGCTGCCTCGCTGTGTGTGTCTCGCTCTGCCTTGGCGGGGAGGGGATTGGTCACGCATGACTCATCTTGAACCGAGCGGGGCTCCAGCGGCAGGGCGGCCGCCGCCGCAGCTGGAGGGGGAGGAGGACGAGGAGGAGGGAGAGGAGGAGGAGGACGACCAGGAGGGGGAGGAGGGGGAGGAGGAGGAGGAGGAGGAGGAGGAGGAGGAGGAGGAGGAGGGGGCGGGGGCCTCTCCAAGTTTGTCGGGACCTTCTTCCGAGGCAGCGGCGGCGGCAGCCGGGGAGGCCGGGGCTGCGCGCGGGCCGGGGGCGGGGGCTGGGGCCGGGCCCGGGGCGGCGGGGCCGGCGCCTCCGCTCTCCTCCAGCTCCTGCTTCAGCCTCTGCTCCCGCTGCTGCCGTGGCCCCTCTCCGCGCGGCCCTCCGCGCTGCGTGCCCGCCGAGCCCGCCGCTCCCCGGCCCATGTACTGGAAGCATGAGAACGCCGCCCCGGCGCTGCCCGAGGGCTGCCGGCTGCCGGCCGAGGGCGGCCCCGCCACCGACCAGGTGTGCGAGCGAGCGAGTGGGTGAGCGGCCCGGGCCACGGTCCGGCAGGGGCCGGGCGGCGGGCGGCCGCGGGGAGGAGGGGTTCGGGGGTGCGCCTGTGAGTGTGTGTCTGTGAGTGTGTGAGCGCGCGCGAGCGCGGAGGGGGGGGGGTCGCGGAAAGCGGGAACACATTATGCAAATGTTGGAGGAATTTCTCAAAAAGCGATTTAGCAAAGACACAGGCGAATCAAGAGGAGGCGAGGCGGGTATTGTCCGTCTGAATAGGCGCTGATAGCGCCGATGCGCCGGGGGTTGTGCTGGCGCAACGCTGAGAATCCCGACGCGGGGCCGGTCCCGGGCGCGCCGAGGGGCTGGAGGGTGCTTTTTCCTCTTCTTGGACGCCTCTGTTTTCTCTTTTTGGTTCCATTCCCCCCCACCCCCCCACCCCCCCCGCGAATCTCGCCCCCGTTTTGCTCCGGGTTTCCCTCCGACTGGCCCTCCAAAGGCGCCTGAATTCGTGTCAATATCGCCGCATCAATTTCGAAGCGCGCGCTGGGCTGGAGGGCTGATGCTCCCAGCGCTCCGGGTTTTATTTTCCTCAAACGCCTCCCCCCACCCCCCTCACATCTCCTTTTTATTTTCTTTCTTTCTCTCTTTTCTCCTTTTTGCATTTTGTGTCGAGAGGAGGAGAAGGGAGCGAGGAAAGGGGGGTGGGTGGAGAGAGAAAAAATTCGATTTTTAATTACTACCATTAAAAAATCAAATTTGCAATTCTTTGGGCGGCCTGATGGATCTCACTGATTGACAGTTGGAATTGACACTCTGGCTACCTCTTATCTTGGGCATTCACGACAATTTCTAATTGCAGGTAGTTTGTGTGTGTGCGCGTGTTTTTTTTCCCCCTCAGAGGCTTGGATTGCAAGGGAACTAAGCGATTACTTCAAGAGCCACGGGTTAAGTGCAGGGAGAGGGGGAGAGAGAGGGAAAAAATCCAATCCAAATTCAAATTGCTTCATTAGAGAGACACCGCTTTTGTGGGGAAGGGCTTTAAATGCCCACTACAAAGTTAAGACTCATTGTTCCGCGCCGGTTTATATAACAGGCGCGGGGAGGCGCTGGGCTCAGGCTGCGCGGAGCCAGTTGTGCAGCCGCCGCCGCCTGAGTTCCCTCCCCCTCCCCCAGGTGATGGCCCAGCCAGGGTCCGGCTGCAAAGCGACCACCCGCTGCCTTGAAGGGACCGCGCCGCCAGCCATGGTGAGTTCGCTCGGCCCTGCCTTCGATCCCCGGTCCCCTGGCTGTCCCGCCCTGGGGACCTTGACCGGCTTTCCGGCCCCGAAGCCGCTGCCCAAGCGCGGGGGGACTGCGGGAGGGCGCCGCCCCTCTCCGAGCCTCGGTTTTCCGGCCGGAAGTGTTGACTTTGACCGTCCCCAGCACCTAGGACGCGCGGGT
The DNA here is from genome assembly GCF_018350175.1 of Felis catus. NCBI lineage: Eukaryota > Metazoa > Chordata > Mammalia > Carnivora > Felidae > Felis > Felis catus. The sequence goes on along the minus strand of NC_058380.1, from coordinate 81,171,330 downwards.
TGAAAGTTGGGGCCGTCCCTTCCTCTCCAATAGGCCCTTCCATTCCTATCCTGTAGCCCATAGCGCGGCGACTCGGGAGAATTTCGTTGTCGACTGATGCGCTGGGGCCCCAGATTTGTCTCCGAGGCGGCGGCAGCCTCGGGCACTCACTCGGCTGGGCGCTCTGCTCAGCGTGCGGTTCTCCCTCTCTCCCCGACTGCAGGCTCAGTCGGACGCCGAGGCCTTGGCAGGCGCTCTAGACAAGGACGAGGGTCGGGCCTCCCCTTGTACACCTAGCACGCCATCTGTCTGCTCACCGCCTTCTGCCGCTTCCTCCGTGCCGTCCGCCGGCAAGAACATCTGCTCCAGCTGCGGCCTCGAGATCCTGGACCGGTATCTGCTCAAGGTGAGCCAGGGGCGGGGTGTTGCGTGTGTGTTGGCGGGGTGTGGGTTGCAGCCCCGAGGACTGCACGGAAGCGGCGCCGGTGCCAGGTCCACTAAATTCCTAATCCTGGTTCAGCCGCTGCCTGACTGTGCGGCTTTGGGCAAATCTTAGAGTCTCTCTGCCCCCTCGGGTTTCCGTGTGAAAAATGGGAAGAGTGTATGTCTACCTTCCCAAGCTTCCTTGTTACAGAAGGAAAGTAGGGCAGCCTCCGCACCTTCAGACCTTCAGCGACCATCTCAGCAAACGGGGCCGGGGAGGCTGGGGCCGGGCGTGAAAAGAGGCCCGCGCTGAGCCGGCCCCCACCTCCGCCCCCTCCCCAGGTCAACAACCTCATCTGGCACGTGCGGTGCCTCGAGTGCTCCGTTTGTCGCACGTCTCTGAGGCAGCAGAACAGCTGCTACATCAAGAACAAGGAAATCTTCTGCAAGATGGACTACTTCAGGTAGGCTGCCGCCGCTGGGCCAGCAGTGTCGCTGGAGGCAGGCCCCTGGCGCGCACGGAGGACCCTTTGGCAGCGCTTGGTCTCTGGCTCCGGAGCCCCGATCCCGAGTGCACGCCCTGCGCGCCGCGGGGGCTCAGCCGGCCCGCTCTCAGCGCCCCAAAAGAGGAGCTCCAGGCCGCGCGCCGGTGCAGGCACAGGTCCGGGCCCGCGACCCGCCTCCGGTTCCTGCGGCCCACTCGCTTTGGGTCGCGTCTCTGGCTCCGTCTCGGGTCTTGCAGAGTGTCTGGCTCCGGTTCCGACCTCAAGCGCCGCGGTCCAGCTCTGACGTCCTGGTCTCTGGCTCCGACCCGCTCCGATCCCAGACGCGATCTGGCTGCCCCTACCGTGCGCTTCGGCTCTGGGTTCCAACTCCCGCTCCGACTCCAGCCGCGCCGGCATCTCTCCGGGGCCGGACCCTGAGCCGGGCTCCCGACTCCCGCTCCGGCTTTGCCCTTGGCTTCGCTGTGGGTCTGGGTCTTGGTCGGGGGCCCCAAGCACTAGCCTCGCGGCTCTCATATCCAAGCGCCTCTTCCTAAGCCCCAACCTCTGTCTCCGGCTCCGCCTCAACTCAGACCCTGGCGTCCTTCGAGGGTCGCATTTCCAGTCTGGGATCCTGCCCGGGTCCCAGGCGCCTGTTTCAGTCTCAGCTCCGTCGTCGTTTCGGTCGGGGCTTCAGCCTCTGCGGGTCTGGGCTCTGACTCTGAGCCGCCGGGAAGGTCAGGGTTGTCGGGCACAGCAGTCAGGGCCGCGAGTGGGATTACCCTGGGCTGGGCCCTCCGAGCTGCAGAGCCGCGACTGGGCAGCTCTCGCCCCGCCGCCTCATCTCAGCCCCGGCTCCTAACCGCGCGCTCAGGCCTGACCTGGTCATGGGGTCGAGGTCACAGCGAGGTCAGGGGCACAGCCACCTCCGCCTCCGGTGTGATCCCTCCGGGAAGCGTGAACCTAACCTGAGGCGGGGCCACTAGGCCTACGGAGTGGGGAGAGTGGAATGGGACTGTTTCCTGGGAGGGATGCCTGTCCCCAAGGGTTTTGTCAGGAAGTGGTGAAAGCTGTTCCCCTATAACCGCTACCTAACCCGCAGACATCCCTCCCATCCTTGTCTCTGCGGGGGTCATGGCTTCAGTCTTCCTAGAAAGACCCCTGGCCCTGAAAGTCAAGGAAAGTGGTGGTGGGGGGGGGGGGCGGTAATTCTTGCCTCCTTGCCTCTGGTCCTGAGTCTCCTTGGCACCTGGAAAGAGATCTTGAGTCTAGGGTGAAGTTTGCAGCGTTTGGGGCTGGAGTACTCTGGGAAAAGCATAAGAAGCATGATTTCAGAAGCGGACTCTTCCTTTTGTGAAAGATCTTTGCAGCTGAGGTGTGCGTTGGGAGAGGGGAGCTCGCCCAGGTGGCCTGGGACTCAGCATGCAAGGAGCATATTGTGTCTCTCTGTTGTCCGGATCTGTGCAGTGCCACAGGAGGAACGCATCACCGAGCAAGGTCAGGGGTATGAGGACAGTGTGCGTACTCCTTTATGACCATTTTTGTCTTTTAGTTTAAATGTGTGTCAGGAGTGTGTGTCTCTGTGGGAATGTTGGGACTTCGCGTGGTGTGTGTGTGTGTGTGTGTGTGTGTGCACGCGCGCGCCGGGTAGTCAAGACACGATTACATCTGTACAGGGACGCAGAGGTGACAAGGCAAGAATTCCGAAATCTCATCATTCCTGCCCCCCCTTCCCCTTCTCTGAGGGAGCATGCCTGCTTAAGGCCTTAACCCTGGCATTGAGGAGCCAAGGGTGTGATGTGAACGTGGGTGTGTGGATGTGGACCGCCACACGTGTGCGTCAGAGGGGGTTATCCTTGTGTGGTAATGTAACAGGAGCATGGTGTCTTTCTGCACTGTCCCATTCGACTGCTGGCTGTCTGGGCAGGAAATGAAGGTTAGAGTCCCTGTCTTGCCACATCCCTGCTCTGTGCCTGACTCCGTTTGGTTAAAAACAAAGCCCCCCCCCCAAAAAAAACCCAAAAAAACAAATAAGAAACCAAAAGCCAAGCCAGTTGCTGTTTTAGGGCTCATGGGGCTCCTCAGCTGGCCGGGGACAGGGCTCCCGCCCGGGGCACCCAGCAGGATGGTATCTCAGCCTCCTCCTGCAGAGTAAGGCAGGGCTAGGTTCCTCTCCGGGCCCTCCCGGTGATGGTGGACCTGGCAGCTTCATGAACCACTTGTCCACACTTCCTTGCTGTTTCTCCAGCCTCAGCTCGTGCCCAGGATGGACCGAGTCTTCTGGGACACTGTGCTTTACTAGGCCTTCAAGGAAGAGTCAAAATTCAGGTCCTGACCCTGCTGTTCAGAGCCTCCACTGGCTCCGGAGTCCCCCTTCCCACTGCAGTGGTGGGATGTGTAGCTATTGCGAGTACGAACAGTAAGTGGGGTCTGCCAGGTCAACAATCACTGTGTGACCTTGGTCAAGTAACTACATCTCTCTGCCCTCAGTGTCCAACTTCCAGGATTGTCTGTCTGAACTGCCAAGGAGGCCAGTGCAGGGAGAAAGGCTCCGTAGCGCCTCCCTAAATGGCAGGTGCTACGGATGCCTGGATTGTCACCATTGGCACCACTGGCAGAGTGGGTGCTGGGCACAGTCCCCTGATAGCATTTCCTCTGGTGGTTGGGGGAGCAGGGCTTGTCTGGAAGTATGGGGCCAGGCCTTTTCTAGGTTGCAGGTTCTGAGCGTTAATCCTTTTCCAGTGACAAGAGCCCCCCAAAGCAAAACTAAAACAGATTTTGAGGTAAGAGAATGGACGGGATAAAAGCTCACATTCCTTGGGATGCGGGAAGAATTGGGGCTCTCCTGATCATTTCTATCCCAGCCAAGTCTCCCGGCAGGCGTAACCCATCCCCGACAGTGCCACCTGTAACAAAAATAACAAAACCCACAAAAAAGGAAAGAAAAAGCCGTGGAGCGCCAGGCATGGACTATTGTCTGCTCTCAGCAGCAGCCCAGGCTCAGGGTGGCTGCTGCAAGGGAGTTTTTCCTGGGGTGGCGTGGGAGGCAGACCTCTTCCTCAAGAGCTGGGGCTCAGGGAGAGGCCACGCACTGAGTTTCCCTAGCCCTCTGCCTCCTGAAACCCAAGGTCAAGGGTCTGGTGGGATAGGGTCTGGAGCATTCTGCCCAAAGAGAGACCAGATCTCTCAATGGGACAGAGGGAGGGAGGAAGTGGCCAAGACCTCATGGAGGGGGCATAAGGGGGCTTCCATGGTCCTCTAATCTCTGGTCTTATCCCTTAGGGGAAGGTTTCTCCGCTTTTCTATCCCTCATCTTGCCCCTTCTTTTCACCCCCCCCCCCCATAGTCTCCCTTGGCAGAGCCTGGTGTTGGTGGCTCAGGAAGTCAGAAGTTAGGAAAGCTCTCCAAACTCACCGGGGAAGGAGACTGCAGAGCACAGAGGATGCCCTTAGCAAGACTGCTAGCCCTCCTGCCTCAGTCTCTCCAACTCTCTCTCTAAAGAGGGACCTCAGCAGCCCTTGTGGCCTCAATCAGATTCCCAGTAACCCTCGCTCCCTGAGCCCTAGCAGAAAAAAAGAAATTACCACCAGGGAAATATGATATTGCTTTTAATTTCTTCACTTTTTTGGTTAAGACCGTTTTCTTTCTATTTCCTTCCAAGAAGTGAAGAAAAGGCCTGAGGGAAAAATAGCATTCCTTCCTGGGCCATTCATATCTCCACTGCCCTCAGCAACCACAACCTCAGACAGCTGTCTCTACCTCCGACCCCCCCCCCACACACACACACACCTGCCGCTGCTGCCTGCCGAACAGGGCATGGACTGATCTACAGTGCCTCCCCCTTCAGCTTCCTGAAGCATCATGCCCATTGCGTGGCTGGGGAGACTGATGTCCTGGGGAGAGAGGAAAGTGGAGCCCAGGGTCACACAGTGAGAGGGGGTAAGAGGGGCTGGGCAGGGGTGAGGATACTGCTCACCAGAATGTATAGAACTCTGCTCCAGCCAGGAATTGTTAACTCATTGCATGCTTTATCCCAGTGAATCCTCAAATCCACCCAGTAATTACCATACTCTCATCCCCACCTTAGAGGAGGGGAAACTGAGGGTCTGAGAGGTGAGGCCATGCAGGCTAGTAAGTGGAAGAGCCTGGGTAAGCCCCATGGCTGTGGACACCACCATCCCTGTGTCTAAACATTCTGTACTGGTCTTTTATAGGGGAGATATGTCAGCAGTAGCTCTCCCTACAACATGTGGCCGGTGGAGTGGCAAAGACCCCTCTCTCCTGGCCCTAAGCCCTAAGCCCAGTTCCGTTGGCTTCCACAGGGAGCACCAGCTCTGGTGTGTGACTCTCCCTGGATGGGCCCTGGGAGGACTAGGACAAGAGTGACTTCTTCAGGGGCTGTGACTAGATCAACTTTGTCAGGATCAGGTCACCATGGTTCCTGGCCCCCTTGCCTCCTGCCCATTTGAGTGGGGAATAAAGGGTTAACTACTGCTCTTGGCGTTGATACGGGTGGGGTTCAGAGAGTGTCCTGGGCTGGGCGCGGGCAGCCGGCTGAAGTTCCTGTCCCTGGCTTGGCCCATGTGACTTAGGGCAAGCCCTCAGCTTTCTCTGGCCTTCCTCCTAGAGCCCAAGCTCCAACCGCGGGCTCCTGCGGGAGAAACCCACCCCCTCCCCCAGAGCGAGGGTCCCCAGGGAGGCTTATAGCTGGGAAGCGGCCCCCCACCGCGGCAGAGAGCGGCCCAGCGGCCGCCAGCTGTTGGGGGACAGATGTTGGGGGAGCGGAGAGAGGAGTTCTGGGGAGGGGCCTAGGGCCGGGACCTCCGAGGCGCGGGGCGTTTTAACCTCGTAATTGCTGGTTCTGTTTTTTCTGGCTTCTTCTCCTAAGAGTTTGCCTAGAAGGGAAGGAGCAGAGGGGATAGGAAGGGCTCCACCTCCAATCCACCTTGTTTGCCTCTTAGATTCTCCCCACGGCCAGCAAGTGAGTGTCCTGAACGCAAAATAATTGAATTCTGGTTTGAGTTTCCCCACCGGCTCACCAGCTTTATAACTAACATTGGCCTTCCCACTCGAGCTTCGGTTCAGCTTCGGGTAGCTTAATACGGGGGAAAGGCTCTTTCGTTTGAGGCTCCTTCACCCAGCAAATAATGACTGAGCACCTCTCGGTATCCAGAGAAAGTAGGCCAGAAGAGCGAGTTTGCCCTGGCCAAGGGCGCACAGCTCCCTCTGCACAACCGCGAGTACCCAGACGTCTCTGGTCCCTCCTCAGGGGAGAGAGGGCAAGGAGACGCGCGATGCCCACCCCACTCCTTTCGGCAGTTGCCAGGATGCGAAGCGTCCGTGCCCCGAGCGCCTCAGTCCTTGGAGCCTTTACCCCGCGGTGCGCGCCGGGACCCAGGGAGGCGCGAGCACAAGGCTGGGGGTGGAGGGGCGGTAGCCGCGCCCCCTAATCCCTTTGGCGCTCCCTTCGCAGCTCCCGAGCACCCCATTCTTGAAGTTTCGTTGTCTCGCCGCCAATTTCGCTGCTTCCGGAATCCCGCGGCTCGGGCCTCGCTGCCCGCCTGGGAAGGAGTCAATCGGTTTGTCAGAGCCTCGATCCGTAAGCCTCCTCGTGCCCCCTTGTTTGTGCCACTGACCCCTGCCCTGGGTGGAGGATACGTTTCAGGAGCGGCCCGCAACGCACCCAAAACTGCATAATGACCCCACCCCCACCCCCACCCAAGGATCCTTCGCAAAGGTGATTTCGTTGACTGGGCGGAGCCACGGCGAGCGCGGGCAGATCCTAGGGCTGGGGACAGCTCTTGTCGTTTGGGGTGACAAGTGGAGGGTGAGAAAGTTGCTGAGAGATCACTCGCGGCGTCCTCCTCGGAGTAAGCAGTGCACAGTGTAGGCGCTGACCGCGCCCGGGCGTTGCGGACTTGCGGAGCCGGGAGATCAGGGGTGTGCGGGGTGTCGTGGACTCATCTCTGGCGGAGGACGAGGAATCCCGTACAGCCTAGCGCGGGGACCCGGGGTCGGAGACTCTGGCGCAGCTCACGGGGCGGGGGGCGCACGGAAACCACAGGCTGGAAACGCAAGCGCTCTCACCTGGAGTCTGAAGGCCGGGGACCTTCCCTTCCCCCCGGCTCTCCCCTCTCCCTGGGAACGCACTCTCTGCCTTCCCGAGCCCGCTGGGCCTCAGGCCCTACGCGCGGGACTTTCTGGGACCGGTGGCTGGGAGCAGGGACGCGACGGGGGTAAGACCAGGTCCCTTTCCAGTTAATACAACTGGGATCCAGTCCCTACCATCTCCCGCCCTGCTGCTTCAGCACGGTCTAGGTTCCTTTTGCACCTCAGAGCGGCCCTCGCCCCTCGCCCCACGCTCTTTGTGGTCTTGGGCAAGTCACTTGTCCGCTCTGAACCTCCCATTCCACGTGTGCAAAGCGGGTGCTAGAGTCTCCACCTCACGCGGTTGCACCAAGTCGAGGGTGTGCAATGAAGACCCTGCGCCCTGGGTCCCTGAATCGCTTTCATGGCTCTGCACACTGCTGGCTTCTCCCTCCTCTCCAGGGCCGGAAAGTGCTCCTAATCCGTGTACAACGAGTCAGGCAGCGGAACCCCCAGTCCGCCCCGCGGCGAGAGTAGGCAGGGGTGGGCTAAGCGGTTTCCTCTCCCCTTTACTGAGGGATTGGGAAAGAAACCGCGGGCTGTACTAGGCTGTCCCTGGGGAAGCCGAGTTTCCAAGGTCGGGAGCCGCCTCAGTTTAGGGGCGGATGACCCAGCAAAGGCGCACAGTGCAGCCTTAGCTGAGCAAACCGCGCTGCCAGGGACAGGGTCCTCCTGCGGTCCTGGTCAGAGACAGTGGCGTTAGAGTTACGTCTGGGAGCCAGGCTGGCGGAGGCCTCCGCGCTCCCTCTTTCAGTTCAACCCAAGATCGTTTATTCAATTGACAGTTGCTTGCATTCGGCAAGACAGGCGAGGCTGTAACCAGAATGCATTTGCCGGGCTGTTTTCTCCCCACAGTCACAAGCATTTCCCAATGCTCCTCCGGGTGCAAGTGTGCGGGCCCTGGGGACACAGGGCAAATCTTCTTGGTTCTCTCCTAGGATTGCAGGGGGTGGGAGGGAGAACCGAAGAATCTGACATTTACAAACCTGCCTGACCAATGTTGAGAGCCCGGTGCTGGGACTGGAGGGCTCTGCAGGGAGGGGGTGTGTGAAGAGCACAAAGTCTGTGCAAAGACCTGGGCCGGGAAAGTGCTTCAGAGGGGGCCATAGAGACCTGGCACTGACCTTCCATTGTGGCTGCCTGGGACTCCTGTTTGGGTGTGGGGTGGGGAAAGTTAGGGAGGAGATGAGTCTAAGAGGTTATGGTCTTCTGGGCTTTGTAAATGCCAAGGCTCTTGGACCAGATCCTGAGGTAGAGTGGAATCAGTAAAGGATTTTAAGCAGGGCAGGGTAGGATGCACCGTGCATGCTGGAAACTTCTCTGTGGCCACTGTGTGGAGGAATGGTTGGCAGGGGTGGTGCTGGAAGCAGGGAGATCAGGGCAGATACTGGCCTAGGAGGGCAGCTGTGGGACTGGAGACGAAATGGATCCCAAAGATACTTAGGAAATAGAACCAACAATGCCTGATGATCCGTTAGATGTAGTGTTGAGGAAAGGGAGGAGTGAATGATTTAGGTTTCTAAGCTTGGGGGGCTGGATGAGTGGTAACATCATCCCCTGAAAGAGTGTGCAGCAGAGGAAACCGAGGCCTAAACGGCTGGGACAGGGTCAAAAGATGAGTCATCCACTTAAGGAACAAACCTTCCCAGGTGCTCAGGGGTCAGGCCTTGGGCTGACTTCTGGGACAGGATAAACCAGACTCCTGCTTCTTCTTGGAGGGGCTCGAAGTCTGGTGGTGAAGGGAGTCATACCCAAATAGCTGCACCTTGAGGTGGGAGAAGATGGGGAAAAGGCCCAACAAGGAAGGCTTAAGGGGGAGGAAGCATTCGATCTGCCCCCCCCCCCACTTTTTTCGGTCTTTTTAACATTTACTGTTAGAATGCCATGGGGCTCCAGAGCCTGGGACTGGCTGGGTACTTAATAGACTTAGACTCAAATAGTACTTAGACTCAAAGTACTAAGTACTAAGTGGTAGTCATTGCTGTTGTCACCTAGTTCAGCTCAGGGCAAGGAAAGTGAGCACTCAGAGGGGTTAAATAATTTTCCCGAGGGCACAAAGCCCGTAAGTGCATATCTGTCTATGCTTCCAAGAAACCCTGAGCATCTCTACAGCTGGGGGTATGGTTTATTCATCGTGGGTTTCTAGCCTTGCAAGCTGTGTGACCTTATGCAACTTACTTTACCTCTCTGGTCCCCCCAGTTTCCTCATCAGCAAAATGAAGATTAGTTGGGATACGCAACATAAAACACTTAGAATCTTGCTGGGCACGTGGTTAGTGCTCAAAATTTTGCCCATTATATTATTACATTTTTCCCTCACACTCATGATATATTTGAGTGAACAGATTAGTTATATATAAATATAAGGAGTCATTGTAGAAAGTTTGGAAAACTCAGAAAAGCACTAAGAAGAAAATAAAACCACCCACCAGCTCACCTTCAGAGTAAGCTGGTGTCTGCAGGGGGGTGGGGTAGGGGGCAGATCCAGGCAAAGGGAAATTTGTGAGTGAGGGAGGCCAGGAGACAGGGTGCCAGCGGGCCACTGGGAGGTGGAAGGGGTAGCCTGTCTGAGCTTCGCCACCCCCTTTCCTGCCCCGGTGTCCCGCAGCCGATTTGGGACCAAGTGTGCACGGTGCGGCCGACAGATCTATGCCAGCGACTGGGTGCGGCGGGCACGCGGCAACGCCTACCATCTGGCCTGCTTCGCTTGCTTTTCGTGCAAGCGCCAGCTGTCCACGGGCGAGGAGTTTGGTCTGGTCGAAGAGAAGGTGCTGTGCCGCATCCACTACGACACCATGATCGAGAACCTCAAGAGGGCCGCCGAGAACGGTACCCAACCCGCCCCACCCAGCACCCTGCCACACCTCTGTGCCCCGCCCTCTCCCACCTCAGCCCAGCTCCCCAGGAACTGACCACACTCCTCTGGGAGCAGGCGCTTCCTTTATCGCCTGGAGACTGAGTGGGCGTGGGGCCGTGCACGGCGCATGCGCTCTTGGCCCACCATTGCTTGAGAGCCTGCAGCGGTAGTCTGTCTCTGCAACTGTTTCCTCATCTGTAAAATGGAGCCAATGATAAGACACCTTCTCAAAGATAGATGAGCCCATGTGTTGTAAAGGCAGGAAGCACCCAATGAACCCTAGAGCTGATTCTCACAATGGGGCAGCCTACTCCACCTTTAGACAGTTCTGGTTGGCCTGAGGGCTAATCCCTTCAGGCTGCCTGGAACTGGGCATGGGCCAGTCCTAGAGAGATGATGCAACTCTGTTCTCTCAACTCCCATGCCAGCAGCTCCAAGCCAGAGGTTTGGGGGGCGGGGTTCAGCCTACACTGTGAGGGAAAAGGCCTTTGAGTCTGGAGACCTGAGCACCAGTTTGGCTGCTGGCATGCTGTACTGATATGTGAAGTTTCCTTTCTTATCTGGGCCTCAGTCTCCCCATCTGTGCAAGAGAGATGGGTCAACTAGAAAGATCCCTAAATCTCTTCTGGCTCCAATACTGTGTCTCCTCAAGACACATAGGCCTGCAGACAGGGTTCACATCTTCCAGGAATTGTGAGGACCGAGTCACAAATGGTTAGAAAGGGGTGGGGGGGGAGGGAATGGAGGCTGGGCTGAAGGCGGAGTCAGGGACCCTTTCCATGACTTTCCTGTCTGGGTCTTTGGAAGCTGCTAGCTTCTCTGTAATGTGGACTATTTTGTGTGATCCTTACAAAAAACCTTAGGAAGTAGCTGATGTGTCCCCATTTTACAGATGAGGAAACAGGCAGAGGTTATCTTCAGTATGTGATTTGCCAAAGGTTGCATCCTAGAAGGTCTGTTTTAACTCCAAAGCCCAGGCTTTTAACCACCATCCCATACTACCTCATTCCTGAGCTCCAGGGACCGCCTAATCAGGCCTCATTAAGCAAGGGAGACTGCTGGGAGGTGGCTGCCCCTGTAAGTTTCACTTTCCCATCTAAAAGATGGCACAGCAATCCTTGTCCTGCCTGTTCTCCTAAGGGACATTAATACCACAAAGTGTCTGTCCCAGCCTCAGGGCCTCTTGGGAGGTGTGTGGACCACCCTGCCTCAATTTCTAGCCTGGGGACTAGTCAGGAATCCCCAGAATGTTCCAAACCATGGCCACACCAAGGCTATCACTTTCTGCTGCCAGGATCAGGACTAAGTGGGCCTAGGTGGGAAGCAAATGAGGCTGGGGTTGTATGAAATTACCCGCAGTGGTGGGCAAGTCAGCAGTGGCGCTGGGATGGAATCTCAGGAATCAGGGCTCCCCCCATACCATGGCCCATCAGTGACCCCAGGCTTCTTCCACATCTGGACCTATCAGGGCCACCCTTACCCACAGCCTGGCCAGTTACAATGCTAACTCTCACATCTAGGCTGACCCCAGACTCCTACCATGAAGGCTTGGGGCCTCAGATCTCCTTTACTGGGCAACCCTCAGTTTTGGTTACTGGTTTTCTTTTAAACACACCCGTCCATCATAGAAAATTTAGAAAAGATGGTTAAGCAAAAAGAAGAAAATAAAGATCACTCTAAATGTCACCACCTCTCATATCTTTAGTATATATCTTCCCAGATTTCCCCCCATGTATTTATGGTGGCATGTTTGTTTGTTTTTTCCCCCCAACATAGTCTTCTTCCTAATTAAAAAAAATTACAGCTAGTTGTGTGAATAGTGCTGGAATTACTGGTGATTTTTATTTTCTTCTTTGTGCTTACCTGAATTTTCTGAGTTTTTGAGAAGGAGCATGTATTACCTAGAAAAAATCAGGTATTAAAAATAAAATGGGGGACTATGTTTAGTGTGATTGTAAAAGTAATAGAAGTGGAAAGAGAATGGCTAACATATGCTCCAGTTAACGAAATTAAACCTTGGAGAAATAAAGTGACATGTGATTGTTGTTACAACCTCAAAACTTACAGAAATATTGAAACTAGAGCCATAATTGCACTCTTCAGAAGTAACCACTGCTAGCACCTTGGCGTATATCCTTTCAACTTTTCTGCTTCCATACATTTTTACAAAATTAGAACCGCAGTTCTGTAACCTGCTTGCATCTTAACCTCCACTGGCCTTTGGTTTCCCCAGTTTAGCTAAGAGGGAGTCCCCTTGGGGCGCTAGGGTCAACCACTAGGCGAAAGGTCTTGGTCAGGGGTTTTCTTCTCTTTGAGCTTTAGTTTCTTTCCTCTGCTGTAAAATGGGGCTGTGAGACAGACCCAAAAGGCACACCGAAGGAGCAGTGTCTGGTACTGAGTAGACGCTCAGAAATGAAAGCCCCTTACCTAAAGACAGAGCTCAGGGACTAGGACTCTGGGATCCCCGCTCCCAGCCAACTCCGCTCCTGACCCTTCCAGGGACCAGCTGCCCCCACCCCCGTCCTTTCCAGGATGCCACTAGAAGAGATGGGGACGCGTGGTCAGCCACTTCTGTCACCCCCAGGGAACGGCCTCACGCTGGAGGGGGCAGTGCCCTCGGAACAGGACAGTCAGCCCAAGCCGGCCAAGCGCGCGCGGACATCCTTCACCGCTGAGCAGTTGCAGGTACCCGGGCCCGCCGCGAGTGGCCGGGGCTGTGGGTGGGGCGTAGACGTGGGCGGGGCCTAGAGGACCTCTGGCTCCGCCCCCTCTGCCCGGACCCGCGGGTGACGGGGAGGGGCCGTAGCTGTCTGGGGCGTGGCCTCCGGGCCCGAGCCTCTGATTGGGCCGCAGTCTGGGAGACCTCCGCGCGTCCCTGTCTCACTGCCCCTTTTGCTCCCGTCAGGTTATGCAGGCGCAGTTCGCGCAGGACAACAACCCCGACGCACAGACGCTGCAGAAGCTTGCGGACATGACGGGCCTCAGCAGGAGGGTCATCCAGGTGGGGCCGAGGGAGGGCGGGGCCTTCGGGTCTGGGGCGGGGCCTAGGGGGCCGGGGGCGGGCTCTCCAGCGCGTAGCTGGTCTCCAGCTGAGCCGCAGGCCCGGGCGCACGTGGCCGCCCTTACCCAGGAGGCAACGAGGCAGTCCCGCCTGGGGTCTCCCGGCGGTGTGTCCGACCCTTTTCCGCGAGGCTGAGGCTGCTGAGGCTGTCGTTCCAGGTGTGGTTTCAAAACTGCCGGGCGCGTCATAAAAAGCACACACCGCAGCATCCCGTGCCGCCCTCCGGGGCGCCGCCGTCCCGCCTCCCTTCCGCCCTGTCCGAAGACATCCACTACTCCCCGTTCAGCAGCCCCGAGCGGGCGCGCATGGTCACCCTGCACGGCTACATTGAGAGTAAGTGACCGCCACAGCTAGACCGCCTAGCCTGCGGGCGAGGGGTCACGGAGGAGCGCGCGCGGGAGGTGGTGGCGTGGTGGGTGAAGGCCTTTCGGAGCCTGGTGGGTGAAGACGTGGGCTCTGTGGTCCCTCAGACCTAGGGTTTGGGGAGAGGGGCTAAGTTCCCAGTCTCCGCCTTAGTGAGACGGGACCCTTCATAGAGAAAACCCATTCCGCCATTCAAAAAACACCTTCCAAGTACCCACTGTGCACGAGGGCCCAGGGGCTAGGGAGAGAACAAGACGGGTAAAGTGCTGGCTCTGGTGGGACCTGCGCTGTCGTGGAAGAGATAACACGGCACGATAACCAGACAGATGAGGGCATTGTTTTAATTGTGATGATTGCTATAGGAAAAGTGCTGGAATATAGGAATGTGTGGAGATGACGCCTCTCAGCAAGCTGAGAGTGGAAGGATGGATAGGAATTAGTGAGGCACCAGGAGAGGGGAGGCAGGAGTGCAGGGCAGCAGAGGAGATGAATGCAAGCAGGCCTTAGCCAGGAAAGCATTGTGGCATGGGTGTGTTTGGGGTTGCAGAAGAAGGCCCGTGTGGTGGGAATATCCCCACCTACCTACCCTCCTTGAACCTCAGAATCCTCATCTGTAAGCTGGGACATTAACAATGCCTACCTCACAGGGTTGTGAGAATCCATTGATGTGTTTAGTAAATACTTTTCCATGCTAAGCACTGGGATACAGTGGAGAACGTAACAGACCAACTCTGTGCTCCGGGGGCTCACGTCCTGGAGTGGGACATGAGTAGAGAGACAATCAACTAATAAAGGAGGGAGGGCTGGCATGTCAGTGGGACTGGATGCCATGGGAATGATGGAGTGGGCCAAGGTGGAGTGACCTTTGAGCAGGGACCTGGAGGAGAGAGGGAGTAGCCTTGTGGATTTCTGGGGGATGAACATTCAGTGAATCTGCTAGGGAGCAGGTGCTTATTACAGATTTCCATTCCCGTTGAGCTTGTTTGTTTCCTCAAAGCTGGGTGTGACCAGAAAAATAAAAGTGGCCACAACATACCCACAAACATGAATCCTCCCTTCTCTGGCTCCAAGTAAAATGGAAAGGGAAGGAGGGGTCAGAGAGAGCCCTGCTGTTTACTGAGCCCCGGCCATGTGCCAGACACTATACTAAGCATGTTTGTAAACATCAGACATCACTGTCTCATTGTGCAGACGAGAAAACCAAGGGTCCACGTAAGTGAACGGGAGCAGTGTTCCTTAATGGTTGATTGTGGGCTTTGGGGTGAGACTGTCAGGCTTCTAATGCCATCCTTGCCACTTACTAGCTGTGTGACATCAGGCAAGCTTGGTAGCTTCCCTGAATATCAATGTCCTCATCTGTAAAAACGAGGACAATAAGAATCCTTATCTCAGAGCAGTGTGTGAGCATCAGATGAGATCACTGACTTCAAGTCGCCAGCATTCAGTAGATGCTGGGTAACTATTAACCGCTCTTGTAATGGTGGTGGTGGCTCTGGCTGGCACAGCTGGAAGTGCAGATTCCTGCCTACCGCACCAGGCAGCCTGCTGGAAACCATGTCCGTTTGCGCGATTCCATTTCTGAGCCACCTGCTCTGTAGGAGGGACTTTTCTTCCTTTCTTTTCTAAACAATGACTTATGTTCAAGCTGCACAGAGCCCATTGAACAGGACCCAGGACTCTCTAGATACCAGGAGTCTGGGCTACCAGCTAGCCCTTGCCATGGGGTTGGTAATGGACCTAGGTGACCCTCTTGGGAGTGGGGCCATGGCCTTCAGAGTCCTGCTAGAACTCCCCACATACTTTGCCAATCAAGCCTAGATGTGTCTTTGACGCTCAGAGAAAGGGCTGAGGTCCCCTTTCCTCTTCCCCTTGAGGTGGAACCCAGCTTGGGGCAGGAAGTGTAGAGAGTGTTTGGACCTGCTCCCTCTTGCATGACTAAAGGACAACCTCAGCAGTTTGCTCTGCTGTTAACTAAAGTTACACAATTCTGAGTCTCCTGGGGTCTTAGAGCTTGGAATCTGATAAAAAGCTTTGGAATCAGACCCCAGAAAGATGCACGTACACATGTCGTTTTCCATGTGATCGCAGGACTCCTAGAATACCCCAGGTGAAGAATCCCCAATCTCATACAACTGCCTTACTCTACAGATGAGGTAACTGTGACTCAGAAAGGCACGGTGACTTGTCCTAAGTTACATATTGATTGTTAAGTCTCTGTACAGGGCTTTTCCCCCCTATGACCAAAGGGGAAGAAGTGTAGGGAAGAGAGAGGCCATGGACTTCTCCACTGTAGTGGTAAAGCACTGAAACATGAGAGATTCGGGTCAGATCTGAGGATGGACTTTCCCCCCACAGTTTTAGGTGTTGGAATAAGGTACAGAGATTCATGCCAGAAATATTCAAAGAGTACCTACTAAGTGTAGGACCTACTAGGTGTCATGCCTCATTCTAGGTACTGGAAATCTATCAGGATCTAGAGTCTGGAAAATTCTCGAGTCAGACAAAAATTCCTGCCCTTATTAGGCCTTGCATTCTAGTTGGCAAAGACAGATAATGCCAAGTAAACAATAGATATCTACAGTAAGTCAGGTGATGGTAAGTGCTAAGGAGGAGAAACAAAGCTGGGAAGGAGGACAAGGAGGGTAGAGGTGAGTACAGTTATAAACAGGGTGATCAGGGACAGCATCATTAAGAAGGTGACGTACAAGTGCAGGGTCCTCTGGGAGGGACACAGGTAAAGCCTGAATGACACCTGGCAGGTAGGAAGGTATAAGGCACCAAGGGAGGATCTTAATAATGGGGTACATCCTTGCATATAGATGTTAAATACGTATCCATTTAGGAGTGTTTATCAGTGAGCTGGGCAGTTATCACATAGCACTTTATAGATTATAGGGATTTTCATAACCCTCTGTTGAAGTTTTACCTAGGGCCAACACAGCTGGTAAGTGGCCAAAGTGAAACTGGCCCCAGGACTCCATCCTGCTGAGCACGGGGCACACAGGTATCCTGCACAGAGGCTGCAGGATGGGTTCCAAGGCATCCTTTCGTCCACAGGTCAGGTACAGTGCGGGCAGGTGCACTGCCGGCTGCCTTACACCGCACCCCCCGTCCACCTCAAAGCCGATATGGATGGGCCGCTCTCCAACCGGGGTGAGAAGGTAAATGGAGCCAGGTTGGGTGTGGTGGGTGAGAGCCTTCCTGCCAGGGATGGGTCTCAGGTAGGCCCCATGCTGCTCTGTGATAGATCCTCTCTGCCTAGCATACTCCAGCCCCCACCAGGCCCCCGAGGTGGTCACTTGAGCGGCACATTCTATGTGCACAGCCCCTCCAGAGGCCTCCTCGTAGCCCCCCACCAGTAAGTGGCCTTCTTTTTTTCATATTTGTGAATTTAGTTACTTGGCTCAAATCTTGTGGTTTCAGGAAAGGCTTGTGTCACACACCACCCTGCATCCCACCCTGATACCCGTTCTTCCTCCTTCCTCCTTTTTGTCCCTGTCTGTTAGGAGTGGATACCCTTATCTTGGGGGAGGCCTGGAATAGCAGGCCGGGGGTGACCTTGGTCAACTGGCAGGGCCTTCTTTGTGTAATTGGGATCTCTGGTTATCTCAAGCATCAGGACTGAATATCCAGAAGGGTGCTTAGGTATCCCCCAGCCAGTGGTTTGAAAGCTTTGTTTTTAAGCACCTCACACTTAAAAAAATTTTTTTTTCCATAACCTATAACACAGATAAAAGTGGATAGAGCTGCTCTGGGTGAAACCACAGAGTGGGTAGAAGAAACCCCATCTCCCTCTCAGTGGCAAGACACCTGTCAGTGAGCCTTGCAAGTCTCTGTCCTAGGACAACCCCTCGTTTTAGGAGTGGAGAAATTGAGGCCCAGCTTGCTCCAGGTCCCAGAGCCTGGATGGGAACCTATACACTTCCTCATTTATTCAGCTGACATTTGCTGTGCACTGACTTTGCCCAGTAGCCCCGAGTCAGTTGCCAGGAGCATAGAGATGAGGAAAAAGCATGGTTCTTGCTCTGAGGGGGTCACAGCCTGGAAGGGAAGCACACACAGTGTAATCAAACTGATGGGGGAGGCCAGGGAGCTGGAGAGCGGGGGCACAGCTCAGGAGAAACACAAGGAGGACTTTCCGGAGGGAGGCCCGAAGACTGAATCAGAGTTCATCAGAGAAAGCATCAGCCACCATGGCTCTCGGGGAACCCTGAGCAGTTCAACATTGCTGGCACCCAGGCTTGGGAGGGACAGTGAGAGGTGGGGAGCTCAGGGCTGTCAATGGGGGAGTCTGGACTCTGTCCTGGGGCAGGGGGGGAGGCCCTGGAGGCCTCTTGTTTTATTGATTTAGTTTTAAAGATTTTATTTTTATTTTTATTAAGTTTATTTTATTTTATTTATTTTTGAGAGAGAGAACGCGCACAAGAGTGGGAAGGGGCAGAGAGAGAGGGAGACAGAGAATGTAAAGCAGGCTCTGTGCTGTCAGTGCAGAGCCTGATGTGGGGCTCGAACCCACGAACCCTAAGATCATGACCTGAGCCCAAGTCGGATGCTCAACTGACTGAGCCACTCAGGCGCCCCTAAAGATTTTATTTTTCTAATTAAAAAAAATGTTTATTTATTTTTGAGAGGGGTGGGGCAGAGAGAGAGGGAGACACAGAATCCAAAGCAGGCTCCAGGCTCTTTGCTGACAGCACAGGTGTGGGGCTCGAACCCACGAACCGTGAGATCATGACCTGAGCCGAAGTCCATTGCTTAACTGAGTGAGCCATCCAGGTGCCCCAAGATTTTATTTTTTTAAGTAATATCTGTACCCAACATGGGGCTCGAACTCACAACCCCAAGGTCAAGAGTTGCATGCTCCACTGACTGAGCCAGCCAGGCGCCCCTATTGTATTTTATTTTATTTTATTTTTCTGGTTTTATTGAATGGAGGCCTCTTTTAGAAACATCGTAGTAGCAGTCCTCAGGGAGGCAGGGAGCCCCAGGAGTCAGCAGGTGTGGTGGGCCAGGAACACTGAGCCCGTGCCTTCCCGTTGGAAGGATCTCCAGACGCCTTCCAGGCCAGCAGAGCACCATCCTGGCGTGCCTCAGAATCAGCTGGGAAGCTTATAAAGAAGCAGGTTCCCCAGCCACACCCCTAGAGAGTCTGCTGGGGAGGCGGAGGGTGGGGGGCGCTCCTCCAGGACACCTCCACTTACTCTGCCTCCTGACTGAGCACCTGCTGTGTGCCAGGCTCTGTGCTGGGCACCATGGGGCAGGTCTGTAGTGCAGACAGCCTAGCTGGCCAGATGGATTTATAAATAAATGCTAGCGTGTAATACAAAATCCCACAGAACTGGTGGTGGGTGAGCACGCCCCGTGAACACCCGCCAAGATTGTCCTGCTCGCAGCAAGAGCTGCTGTTGCTTCAGCGACTCCATTCACGGCAGGTGCGTCACGGACCTTGTCTGATTGATGCCTTCCAAGCACTTTGTGGGTGTGGGGATGGCCATCCTTGTGGTGAAAATAAGGAAACTGAGGCTCAGAAGGGTGGCATGCAGGGATGCCTCGAGTCCGTTGGACTCTGAAGTCCGTACAGGTCAGTCATCACTTCCTCTTGTGCAGCACTTTACACAGTGCTCTCTCTGACCTCACCCATCACAGCCTCGCTGGGGGGATGATTCTGACTGATTCCGTTTCACGCCTGCAGAAACCTGGGCTCGGGGCAGGAGCTCACCAGCATCACACAGTGAGTGTGGGTAGAGCTGGCCTCGATCCTAGGACTACCGGCCTCAAAGCTGCCACTCTCCTGCGAGAGGGCACTTGTCCCGTCAGCCCTGGCACAGGGACTGCAGAGGCAAGCTGGCACAGTCCCTGTCCTCAAGAAGCATGTGGCTTAGAGCAAGAGGCGAGCAGGGTGACAGGGCAGTTGAGGTGACGGATGAACATGGCCCTTGAGGACCCAGAAGAAGTGCTGAGCTGTAAGGGAGAAGCAGGGAATGGGAAGAAGGGTGTTCCATGTCAAGAAAAGAGCATGTGCAAAGGTACAGAGGCATGGAAGAGCCTGGGTCTGAGGGACCGAGGGATGTTTAGTGTGGCGGAAGCCCAAGGAGGTGACAGGGGTCACATAACGAAGGGCCTGGACCAGGCCCAGAGGGGAGCGGAGAGGGGAGCCTTGGAAATGTTTAGGGTTGGGCTCAGCACTTGGAGCCAAGCCCTTGTCTCCTGGTTACTCAGCTAAGCTTGTGGTTATGTCTGGTTCGTTCTGAAGGATGAGCCAGTCTCGGGTCTGGCAGCTCTTGCTGTACAAGGTTTCTGGCCCCTGGGTTTGGCTGCTGAGCCAGAGTTTTCTCCTGCTGGGCCTCGTCCCCAACTTCACATCCAGCAGCTCTGGAAAAAAAATGTCTCTCCCTCCTTCGTGACCTCCCACCCTATCCCTATCAGTCCTTCCTGCCAGCTCCCGGGGACCTTTTCTGTCCATCTCTTGCCAAACCCACAAGACCTGGTTATGTGTGATCAGGGCAAGACTGCATGGACTTCCTCCCGAATGCCTCCAGGGCTGACTGTGAGGAGACTCAGTAGGCCCTGGGGCAGGCCCCTGAACCCACTCAAGATCAGCGCTGGCCCAGCGAGGAGGACAGTGTTCTGAGCATTTGCCTGGCGCATGCCCTGCCTCCGCCACATCGTCATTTGGCCACACGCTCCTGAAAGTTTCCAGAACCGTACTTCTTCTTGGTCATGTCCCCCGATTCCACAATTTCGGAGCTTGGAAAGCTCTTAGAAATCAGAGCCATGCTGTCATTGATCAGACGGAGAGACTGAGGCCCACAGAAGGTAGGGTCTTACCAGAGTTATCCCTCTTGAGACAGCTTCTCTTAATAAGAGCCCAAAACCAGGCATCCCAGAGGTCAGAGAAGAGCTCACCGGGGTGAGCCAGTGCGGTGTGAGCTCTGGAGTCAGCCAGCCTCTGAATCCCAGCTCTGCCGCCCTCTCACTGTGAGACCTGGGAACACAATTAGCTTCTCTCAGCCTCCATTCCCACACCCACAAAATGGGGAGAATTATCGTTGCCGCCACCTAAGGTTGTTGCTGAGAGTAGATGCAATAATGTAGGTGAAGGCTTGGCACAGTGCGTGGTACACGGAAAGTGCCCCATAGATGTTGGTTATTTCCATTATGCTTATGGAGATCATCACCATTGCTTTCCTCCAGCTCCTCCTCATAGTGACTGATCTGGAACGTTCTTGATCAGAAAATGGAACGGCCATATGGCCATGCCTACTGGATGTCCCTGGACCCCTTGAAAGCGCCTCCTGACACGTTACTATGAAAAGGCACCTCCCATTGACTAGCCAGCCAGCAATCCTTGACCTGAACTTCAGGGGAACTGGCCTTGTTGGTGGCAGTGAGAAGTCAGCCAGGTGCTTTAGGTGGAAGAGGGAGAGGGAAAGGGGCAGACGGTTCTTGATCGCCCGCTGTGTGTCAGGCACCTGGCCGCCTTTTGGCTTGGTGATGATGAGGTGCGTGAAGGGCTTGGCCCGCTGCCTGATGTGTAGTGAGCGTCGATGACTACTGTCCCCATGGCCTCGCAGAAGCGACGCGTTACAACAAAGAGAGCTTGGTCTGGGGCCAGGACTGTGTTGCGGGACCCAGGGCCACCTCTGCCTAGCTGTGTGATCGTGAGCTTCCTGACTTGCCCCTCTCTTGCCCCCCTCAGTGCCCTCCCCGTCAAATGGAGACAATGGCGGGATGCGCCCATGGGGTTGAGTCTTCTGTTACATAACGTCAGGAAGGCACGTTACACGGCGCCAGGAGCAGGGCGCAGTGCCCAGTAGACATGTGCTGCTGCCCTTGTGTCTCACTGAACCCTCCCCATTCTGAGAGAGAGGTTTTGTCATCCCCGTTATACAGATGAGG
This sequence comes from Felis catus, assembly GCF_018350175.1. Lineage (NCBI taxonomy): Eukaryota > Metazoa > Chordata > Mammalia > Carnivora > Felidae > Felis > Felis catus. The sequence goes on along the minus strand of NC_058380.1, from coordinate 81,150,119 downwards.
AAACGGGCTCAGAGAGGGGCAGTGAGTTGCCCAGGGTCTCGCCGCGAGTGACAGAGCTAGGATTGGAACCCAGATCTGGGCCCCGAGCCACCCTCATTCTCCATGCCTTCAGAGGACCTCTGGGGGGGGGCGGGGCTGCAGGGGGCCAGGGCTGGGGTGTCAGGCCCCCAGCTCAGCCCCCGCCCCCTCCCTCCTCTCGCAGGTCATTCTTTTCCAGTACTAGCGCCGTTGGCACTTCTGCATCCGTCCGCGGGCGCCCCACAACTGCCCCGCAGCCGCCGGAAGCCCGTGCCCGAGCCACTGCCAGGGGCCCACCCGCTCCGCACCCGCCCCTCGCCCACCGTCCCGCCCGCCGCCAGCCGGGCCCCCGGGCCTGGCCTTCCCTTCTCCTGCTGAGAACCAGAACCTGCCAAGAGCACTGCGGAGTCCTCCTCTCCCAAGGCAGAGCTCCCTGAAATTTGGAATCAGGGCGAAAACAACGGCCTGTGTTTCCACTTAGACAGGAGTCATCTTCAACTTAAGCTGATTACAATAGCAAAAGGCCAAATTGAACCGTGCAACGCCAACAGCCTTCTAATTTACAGGTTTTCTTTCCTCCCATATTGGCCTTTATTTACTACTTCCTTGCAACCATCTCTGAATTCTGAATAGCCGACAACCCCCCCAATGTTATCCACTCTGTTGCTTTTGTCTGGAAAACTCTACAGTGTTTGTGGGATGTCCCCAAAGGAAAGCTATGTTCTAATTTTATCATTTCCATCTGTCTGGTTATGTCAAGTTAATTCAGAGAGAGAAGAGACACTGACCAACCCTGAGAGGCCCAGCAGGGCAGAGATGGAGCCCTGCCCAGACCAAGAGGCAGGGGATCGGCAGGGACTGGGGGGAGGGGGCGGCAGAGGCTCCCATTGGAGAAGCATGTGGCATAGTGGGCTGGGGGAGGCACGAGCTCTTTTAAGGAGAGGGAAGAGAAAACTCGGGGTGTATAGGGGGAAGACCGTTCCTACCTAGTTATCCAGCCATATACACAGGAGACTGGCGGAGCTGGTGTATGAAACGCACGACGGCATTTCTGAACGTGTCGGGGTTAGAATCGGGAGCCCTCACTGGCTACTTGTTGACTCCTGATAGGGGCGTTTGGGTCATGTCTTCCTTGGAGGGGCCGTTCAGTGGAGGCGGGGCAGAGCTGGAGAAACAGAGCCCTGGGAAATGGCAGAATGCGGATTCTGAACCCGGCTCTGAGTAGAGAGAAGGGACCTGCTGCGGAGGTGAGTGTGCTAAGCCTAGGATCCCAGCGGGCACTCCCCACCACCCCTGCCCAGAGCCAGCCCCACCCACTCCCGAGAATGCAGGCCAGACACAGCTGTGCTCACATCCACCCCGCTGTGCCGCAACTCTTCCACCCCAAACAAAAGGGCTTCGGCTGCACAAGACCATGATTTATGTTTTCAGGGGACGCCCATTTGTCCCAGACTTCTTCTGTAATTTCAGAATTACTTGGTGTCCTGATGCATTTCCCACTAGAGGCTGCTGGTAGGCATGTGCTAGCCCGAATCCTTCCTCCTGCTTTGGTTAGCCTGACCTGCTGCTCTTGGAAGGAGACCCCAGGACAGGGAAAGCAAGTTCATGGCACGTATGTACCGGCTGTCCCTGTTGTCAGAGGTGGTAGGCGTCGCTAATTGATTGCATCTCTCTGTCTCTCTGAGTCTGGATAAGGTTTCGATATCCAAATGCTTGAAGCTGGCACTTAACACAAAAACCTATTTGCCTTTCTCGCCCTGGGACCTGGAGGAGGGCCAGGCCCAGGTATAGCCCAAGTTGGGAACCCGCTTCCTTTCCCTTCTGAAGACCGTTCCAGGTGACTCGGGGCCAAGAGAAGGTAGCACCAGAATGCGGTCAGTGCAGCTCAGTTCAGAGCTCATCCACTGAATAGCTCGTACCTGGCCATGCACAGGGTGCTGATGTTAACAAAAGGAGCTGGGGCCTGATCCCTGGTGATTGGGGAGCTCTGTTTCCTTTGATTTTTGCTCCTGATGTCGAAGCCCTGAGCACAACCATGTGGTAAGTGGCCAGCCAAGCCCTGCCCAAGTGGGTCACCTAGTACCCACTCTGCCTTGAGCCTCCCCCCACCCCAGGGTCTGTTCCTTGCGTGGATCATGTGGTTGTAGCATGTTGCCATTCAGACAGGTCTCCACTAGCCTGTTAGAGCAGCCTGGGAAGCCTGGGAACACACAGGCCACCAAGACTATTTATTTAAATACAAAACAGAGGGAGAAAACACACACACGGAAAAAAAAAAAATTGTAAGCACTTTTTTTGTAAAACCAATGTCTGTTTTGTTACATACCTTTCATGTTGTGCTTTGTAAATGTCCTATTTGTGTAATAAATAAAGTTAATGCAAGTAGAAGTGCTGGCACTTAAATCCAGAACATGATGGGATTCCATTTCTTTCCTGCTGTCTGGCTAAGGGCTCCCCGCAACTGTCCCGCAGCCGCCGGAAGCCCGTGTTCGAGCCACTGCCAGGGGCCCAGCCAAGTGTCTGGGCTGTCAGACAATGCAGTCCCCCTTCCTGGACAATCGGTGGTATTAACCAGTCAGCCACCTGTGCATTGCAAAGGCATGACAGTGAGCTTCGTCTCCAGTCTAAGCTTCGTAGGCGGCCAGGCTGGCTGCTGTCCTCGGTGTCACTCCTGAACACCCGCTGTCTGCAGGCTCAGGGAAGGGCCTGGCCCACTAGCCACAGAGGAGCTGTCAGTCCGGTCAATGCTATAGCAGACGGATCCCTCCGACATGCTGTGGGGGCCAGGTTGGGGGACGTTTGGGCCAGATACATCCGCTGAGAGATTCACGGAATAGGTGCAAAGGAGGAGATGTTGGGGGCCGGGGAAAGAAGCGCAGAAGCACCTATTTGGAAGGTGCAGGAGAATTTGGTCCTGTGAATTGAAGGGAATAGGGGATGGGAGACAGGGAGACAAGGCTCTAGCTTCGATACAAGTCTGGGTCTCACACTGGCCTATTGGCTTCTAGAGCCACCACATAATCTGGGGAGTGAGAGAGAGCATCTTTCTGCTCGTTGCCAACCTGTCTTTTAGCAACAAACTGTTGGTTCAAACCAAAGCTCTCGAGGAAGGGGGTGGAGTGGCCCTGTCCAGTGCAGAGGCTTCCCAAGCCCCCCCCCGCCCCCGGCCCTGCAGAGAGTTGTTCATAAACCTCAGCTCAAGATGTACATGGTCATCACCCCTGCAGGACCTGTCTTTATTTTTTTTCAATGTTTATTTATTTTTGAGACTGAGAGAGACAGAGCAGGAGCAGGGGAGGGGCAGAGAGAGAGGGAGACACAGAATCCCAAGCAGGCTCCAGGCTCTGAGCTGTCAGCACAGAGCCCGACACGGGGCTCGAACTCATGGACCGTGAGATCATGACCTGAGCTGGAGTTGGTCGCTTAACCGACTGAGCCACCCAGGCGCCCCAGGACCCGTCTATTGTTTCATTCAGTATCCCAGACCCCATCTCTGCCCCTCTCCACCCTTCTTTTTTTTTTTTTTTTAAATATGATACAGGTTTTTTTTTTAACATTTATTTATTTTTGAGAGACAGAGAGAGACAGACAGGGAGAGGCAGGGATAGAGGGAGACACAGAATCCGAAGGAGGCTCCAGGCTCTGAGCTGTCAGCACAGAGCCTGATGTGGGGCTCGAACCCACAAACCGCGAGTTCATGACCTGAGCTGAAGTCGGACGCTTGACCGACTGAGCCACCCAGGCGCCCCTCTCCACCCTTCTTCCAATCCATTTATCAAATGTTGATTTAGATATGTGTGTTTCTTTGAAAAAAAGGTGTGTGTGTGTGTGTGTGTGTGTGTGTGTGTGTGTGTGTGTGCGCGCGCGCTTCTTTCCATGAATGTCCCTTCTGTTTTCAAAACACAGTTCGGAGACCTCTGTGGAGCTCAACCCTATCATTCTACAGAGGTGACTGTTGCCCCAGAGGGGAGAGGTAATCTCCCAGGACCCCTCCATGGTGCAGCTGAGTGTGCCCAGGCCACCTTCTGACTTCTAACTCTGCCTAGCATGCCAACTCTGGGTCCCTGGTTTGAGGGTCAGTTTCCCTGCCCCTGCAGACCTTGTCAGAGCCTTCACAGGCTTGCCTTCTTCTAGCAGCTCTTGGTGAGCCAGGGACAAAGTGGGGGTGGGGTGGGCTGCTGAATGCAGCAGCCTCTAAGGAGGGACAGTTATGCAAAGATCCAGGATGCTGTGGCCCAAGTGTGGCCCTGGAATGTGCCACCCCTTCCTCTTCTGGTTTTCAGCTGACATGTGATCTTCGGGGTGATGGTGAGGAATACCTGGGAAATAAGAGCGCATCAGGGAATGCAGCTGGGAGTGCACATCGCTAGACCCTATTCCCAGAGACTCTGACCAGCATGTCTACGGTGGGGCCCGGAAATAGCTAATTTGCACTTCCGCCCAGGTGATTTTGGTGCTGGTAAAATGAGGATCCCCTCTCTAAGAAACGGTCTCGAGAAAGTATGCTTGGGGCCACTGAGTGCGGAAAGGCTTTATTCCTGGGTCGAAAGTCAGGGTCTGCAACCGCAGGCTGCCCGCAGGGCCAGCCACTGCCAGCGGTGTAGAGGAGACCTCTCATGGGGGCAGCTGCAGAGCTCACAGCTTGGGTCGGTGACCCACGATTTCGTCCCAACCCTTGCGACACGTCTTGATGATCCACTCGTGCTCATCATCATCTGCAAGGAAAGAGGAAGAGCTGGTCATGCCTGGTGTCTGCTGGGCCTTCTCTGCCCTGGGAGACCCGCAGACAGGGTCTCGGGACTGCAGTGCATTCCAGCATGGGGTGGGTGGCCTTGGTGGTCAGTCTCTTTAGCTCTGTGCTAGGAAGGAACAGATCTTTCATTAAAACAGTCCTCCGGTTGCCTACAAATGCCTGGTCTTGGGGAAATTGAACACAAAGGGGTTTGCAGGTGGTGGATGGTGCTGATAGAGGCAGGCGTGAGGTCTTCTGGCCACTCTGAGCTGGGCAACCCTGACAGGCACCCAGACAGCAGCTTGCTTGGGAATGTGACCAGTCTGACACCCACAGAGGGCACCCCCAGAACATCCAGTCCAGGCCTTGCCGGTAGTGCCAGCTGCCCGAGCCTTCAGAGCTTTGTTTCCTTTCTGGCTTTTCCAGAACCCAGAGAAGGGAACCCTGGGTTCCCTTCTAAGAACCTGTGGTTCCCCAGGAAAACCTGACACCTCTGGTGACTCACGTCCTTTCGTCCTTTCGGTGGGCAATAGAGAGGAGGAACCGATGTTCCTGTGGGTCTTACACTCATTGGTGTCCTTTACTTTAACCCTCGTGATCCCCTGACAGCAGTAACCCTGCCATTCTACAGGTGAATAAGCAGGCTCGGAGAGGTCAGGTCACTTGTCTGCAGCCACAGGTTGGTGCGTGGGAGAACCCAGAATGGGAGCCTCGGTTTGTCTGACTGCAAAGGCTGTGCTGTTTTTTAAACCTTAGAGTGAAGTCCAGTCTTTATTCCCCAGCACACCACAGCCCTCTCTCTGGGCCGGGGAAGGCCCTTTGGAGACTGATCTCCCCCCATTATCCTTCAAGCCCACGCCCAACCCCTCCCCCAACCACGACAGAGACCCACTTTAGTGTTGGGATATACGTCCCTAAAAACGCATGCCGCTCTGTAAAGTGTGTGCTGTTGTTTTGTGTACCAATGTGGCTTTAATTTACCACCATAAATGGCATTGTGCTGTGAGTTTCATTGTGTCTTAGTTTTTTTCACTCAACACTACGTTTTCAAGATCTATTCTTGTTGCTAAATGTACATCTAGCTCTTTGCTTCCTATTGCTGCCTAATACTCTGTGGTGGCTTCTGTGATGTTTTACTATCCACCCTTCCGGTGGTGGACATCCAAGGGTTCCCCCCCCCACCTCCTGTTACCAGAAATGCCTCTGGGACAAACGCCCTTGGGCACGCCCCTTCACAGATTGTGGGAGAACGTCTAGGACCTGGGTGGTGGGTCGTGGATCCGTGCACACACTTCATTCACCAAGACTCCCTGCTAAGCCTGGGTTCTTTTCACAGCACTGCACAACCCGCCTGCTGTCCCACCCTCACCCCTCGGTGTCTTGTCCTGGGGACAAAGAGAATTGGCCCAAAACCCTGCCCTCAAGCATTTCTCCTCAGGGCTATAACACTGGAACAGCCTTGTCTCCTCTCCTTACCTGCCTCCCACCTAAGGGATGGGAGCCTGGGACTACCCATCCTCCTCAGTGACAAATGGCAGTAGCCAGGGAACAAGGGCACTCCCTGAGAGCTCAAACCTGGAGGGCCGGCCCAAACCTTGCCCTCCCCTGCCCCCTTCCTCTTCTGCGAAAGCACCAGGCCCAGGATCCGGGAAATGGGGGCTTACTGACAGCCTACTGTGCGCTCCATGCTTTACAAACACCCATCTCATTGAGTCTTTGTGATAGCCCGGCAGGATAGGGGAGGTTACCCCCATTTTACAGAGGTGACGAGCCTTGCCCCACGTCCACAGCCAGTGAAATTCAAACCAAGGCTCATCAGACTCCAGAGCCAGCCTGCCCACCCCAGGGCTGATGTGATAAGGGTAGGCGAGGCTGCCCCCGCAGAGCTAGCCTCCTCTGCCCCCTCCCCACTATTTCTCTGTATGTGACCTAAGGAAAGAGCCTTGCTGCCTGGCACGTTCTGGCCTTTGAGGCCCTCCCTAAGCAGCCAGTGGGCCTCAGTTTCCCCTGGGGAGGCTGCCTGGGACTCCACGTGTGGCTGTCAACACCCCCCACCCCCACCCCCACCCCGGGGGGGGGGGCCGGGACAGCGGCGGCACACAAGGAGTTAAGCGCTGGTGAAGCCCACTTTTGCCACACCGCGAGCAGCCTGGTTGATAATTACAGTTCTGAAGTCTCTGGGCTATTCGAATCAGTGCAGCTGCAAGCTCTTCAGTGCTAACCCCTGAAACCAGACAAACTGGGTTTATTGTGCTAAACCAGCCCTCAGGCCCCTCCCTGATCGTTACAAATTGACAGCAATGGACTTAACAGCCTCTTCACTACCCCTCTCGCTCTCTACCTGGCGGCACAGCCACCAATTTGAATCACAGATGCCTCCCCTCCAGGCAGCTGCTCACCAACCCTCCCTCCACCTCCTTCGCGCTGCGCGAGGCTCCCCTGGCCCCGCCACGCCAGGGTGAGGCTGCCGAAGCACATTTCATCAATATTTAAAATGGAATTAAACCTGCAGCTTTGATTAATGCCTCCCAGATCCCGGGAGTTGTGATTACTATTTTGCAAATTGCAATTGTTGGAATATGTTAATATGATTGTCTGAGAACATCTTCACCTTCTCAGATAATTTCCCCCCTTTTTGGCAGGAGGGGAGGGGGAGAGGGTGGCGGAGCGGGGTGGGTGGGGGAGGATGGGGGAAAAAAACACACCCCGCAAACTCTTTAATCAATTGTAAATTATTACCCTGGGCACAATTGCCGGTGGTTCAGTGGGGAAGGGGAGGGAGATTTCTGGTTTGGTGCATTTATCTTGAAAAGTTTTGGCCTTGTTGGCCCATTAATTCCGCTGCGGGATGCTATCCTAAGGGAATAATCTGCCTCAGTATTATTTGGAATCAAGAAAACTGAAATAACCTACGTTTCTAAAACAAAAGAATGATTATTTTGTTGTATATTCTTTATTTAACAACTAATTTCTAAACGCGACTCTGGGCCAGGTATCATGCTAAGTTTGGTAGCAGGGTGGGGGAGGAGAGGGCACGGTGATTTAGCAGCTATTGAAAAAGGAGAGTTATGAAGTCTGTATAGCAACATAGAAATGTTTTTGATATGATAGAAAGCAAAAGAAAAAAGGTGGGAAGAAGCAGGAAACAAAATTACATAGACAGTATAATCTGTAAAAACTGTGCACAAGAGACAAATTAAAAATAATACATTGAATGTGACTAACAGGCATCTCTGAGCAGGGTGATGGGAGAGGCTCTTCTGTTAGGGGTATTTCTCAAATCTTCTTAATGTGTATTGACAATAGAAAAGATAAAAACAGTCTCTTTTCCTACCCTCCAATTTAATGCCTTGCTAATTTCCTACATTTTGGTAACTGAAATAAACTATTTCTAGGTTCCTAGAAATGCCAGTGGAGCTCTTGAATTTCTCCAAAGTGCAAGCGTAAGCGTTAAAATACTGGTAAAAATGCATAAAAATTGAAGAGTAGATACATTTCCTGAGCAGAGTTCCAAATAATTTACGTGAAAACTCTGCCCCCAAGGAGGTGGCGCGTAACTCCCCACTCCTCAGGTGTGGGCTGCAGAGTGACCTCCTCCCTACAGGACAGTACAGGAAGAGAGCAAAAAAACAACAAAAGAGTAGCTTTGACTTGCAAACTTTCCCTGAGCATCTATTTCTTGGCACCCAGGTCTCAGCTCGAATGTCACTTCCTCCGTGATCTCAGTGTAACTGCCTGTGACCCCTCTTCACTTTCTTTTCTTTATAGCAACGCCCCTCTTGTTTATTCATATGTTGTCGGTGTCCCCCATCCAAACTGCGGGCTCCCATGAAACCAGGAGCCTCCTCTCCTTGTTTGGTGGCATTGCCAGTGCTTAGATTACAAGTGTGCAGTATTGGAGGTGCTTAGTCCATATCTGTTCGATGGATGGATGGATGGATGGATGGACGAGCCAATCCTGTGGCTGCCATGTGCCCAGTGCTAGGGGGACAGGGGACTGAGACTCAGCAGGGGGTGTTGTCCAAAGGCTTGTCTCAGACACTCTTCAGGTTCAGGTCTGTCTGCCTTTGGGGCAGCAAGATTTCTTTATTCTGGTCTGAAGCTTTAGAAGTGACCTCACTGCCACCTGTGAGGTCCACCTACCGCCACCCCCTGAGGAATCTCACCAACCCTTAGGAGAACTGGGCTTCTTATAGAGAAGAAAAGGAACATTTGGCAAGAGAGATCCCAAATCTGACCCTGAACGCCCTTGCTGAGAAGCCTTGCCTGGAAAGGCTCCGCACTCCTTCACCTGGACTTCAAGGCCCCCCATCCAGGTCTTCCTGCTCTCCAGACAGCCTCCCTCCCAGGCCTGCCTCACCCTGCAAAATGCAGCCACCCTGTTGTGCTGCAGTCGGCCATGTGTGCGTGCACAGCAGGGCCTCTGTGCCGGTGTACCTGCTGCTCGGGGCTGGGGACACCCTTCCTCACAGGACCTGGTGCAGGGGCAGGGCCTCTCAAAGCACTCCCTCCATTTTGGGACCTTAGTGTATATAAAAGAAAGGCCTAGATGCGAGAATAAAAATTGCAGCGTGGTTTAAATATGTATATTGAACAAATCAATGCTTGTGACACAAACAAACACAATATAAATGTCGACTCCAGGATTTCTTTCAAAGAAGTGCCTCAGCACACTAAAGGCCATGTGTGCAGGACGGGGCTGTGAAGTCGGAGTTGCCTGGTGAACACAGCTTTCTCTCAGTGCCACCACACTCCAGACTTAAGGCCGCTCGTGAATGTGTGTGGCTGGGCCCAGCGCCCTCCTGGCTGTCGTCCACCCCTCCGGGCCCTGCCTGGATGTCACCTTCCCTGACCCTGGCTGAGGTTCATGGTCGCCCACGCCAGCCTGGGGCAGTTGTGACCCAGGTGGTCCTCAGAGCCCGGGGTGGGCCGGGCACTTTAAAAGTACTTAATAAATATATGGTGAACGAATGAATAAAGAAATGTAAAGTTGGGGACATAAAAGCGGTAGGCTTACCCTGCGGGGTTTGGACAAAGGGGGAAGAATTTCTTCTCCACCCTCAGCAAATGGAGCTCCCGAGTGGGCAAAGCAGATATGCCAAAGTGCAAGGCCAAGGCTGCTGGTTCCTTTCTTGTCTTGAGGCCACAGATGGAGCAGCTCCACCGCACAGGAAGGATGGGTTGCCTGGGCTCATATCGGGGCACCAACCACTCTGAGGAAGCTCAAAGCCCTGGCTGGCCTGGGGCCTGCCTCCCAGTGAGGGCGGGGAGGCACAGGCCCGCACAGGCCACAGGCAGGGCCCAGGTCACTGAGGGTGTCATCAGTGCAATCCGTTGGTCAGCGCGGTGCAGGGAGAGAAGAGATCCTGAAGATGTCCCAACAGATGAGGGCAATAGGAGCCCCCAGATGGCTGGCGGGGAGGAGGCAGCATGGCCGTTAAGGGCCCGGGCACTGGAGCTTGGCTGCCACTAGCCCTGTGACCTCGGGCAGGTGGCCTCACACCTCTCTGGGTCTCATTTCCTTCTCTACAAAGTGCCTGCTGGAAGACTTCCTGTGAGGTTTACTTGGGCTCGTTCCTGCAAAGCGCTTAGCACGGTGCCTGGTACGCAGGAAATGCCCAAAACCAAAAGAAAGCCACGAGTTGTCTTTGCGAGGAGAGACTTCAGGGTGCACGTGACAGCACGGCATAGGCCGGAAGGAGTTGGGTCCACTGCTGAGCCCTGTCGCCAACTTGCTGGGTGACCTGGACGAGCCACTCTCCCTCTCTGAGCTGGGCTCCTTGTCTGTACAGGGGATTTAATCAGACCTCCTGCAGAGCCAGGATGAAAGGCAGCAGGTTGGCACCCAGGGAGTAGGAGCCATGATCACCATTTGATGGGCCTTCATTCCCTAACTGCATGCCTTCAAGAGAGTGTTCTTAAGTGACTCTCTCAGAACACCCTGGGATTTCTGGTTCCCAGCGGGGATGAAGGGAGGACCTGGGGGGAGAGGCGGAGGAGGTCTTTACACAAGGATCAGCATCATAAGGATCAAGAAGCACAGCTCAGCTAATGATTTTTGTTCAAAGTGAGGCGGGCAGGCTGAGGCAGGTGAGCCCAGGGAGGGCAAATGGGTGGATGCGGGCTATCGGGCGCCCACAAGCCGGATTCTGCTACCTCTTGGCGTGCTTTTGGGTTTAGCACACCTGCGGTCAGTGGCTATGCAGCTCCCTCCCGCTGGGAAAGGGAGGGGACCAAGATGAAACCAGGCACCTTAGCCTCAGGAGAGGGGAGGAGGCTCACACTGGCAGAGCACCTAGGAGGTGCCTGGTTCTGTGGGAAGAAGGTCATGTCTGTCCTCTCCACAGTGAGTGACACAGGGCGTCCCCATTGAAGACAAGAAACTGAGACTCGAAGGGGAAATAAATCGCCCCACTTCATCTGCCAGGGCAGAGGGGAAGGGTTCACTGTGCTGGTGCAAAAGCCACACTCGGGCTGTGTGTGCACGGCCACAAATGGGCATGTGCAAGCGTGAATAGGTGTGCGCTGTGAGTGTGCACGTGGCTGTGCCTGAGGTGCTCGGTGTCTGGCTGGGTGAGTGACAGCGTGTGACTACCTGAAGTCAGCGTGTGCTTGATCAGGTGCTAAGGGAGGGGGCACATCCATCCCTTGGTGACAGCCCAGTGCTCATCCACAGTGTCGGGCTCTGTCATGAGGGTTACCCTCTTTTCCTGGGGTCATCACCCACTCTCACTTGGCCCCTGGGTGAACTGTGGTTCCAGGAGGGGGTGGGAGGTGCCTGGTAACCCTGGCGCCCCAGCCAGTGGGCAGTGCCGCCCTCAAAGCTCAGCCCCACCCTCTGTGCAAATGCAGGGCTGTGAGAGCCGGTGGGGCAGGGCCAAGGCCCTGAGCAAAGCCAGGGCCCGCAGTGAGGGCGGCAACGCCCGCACCTCCTCCTCGGCACAACTCCTGACAAGAAAGAGGCTTTGAACTTTGCTTGGCAGGGCTGGTGGCCAGAGGCCAAGGCCATGGTATGGCCAATATTGACTAAGGGGTCATTGCCCAGGCAGAGCCCGCCAAGGGGCAGGAGGGGAGACCTTGGGGCCGCTCTTGGTTTTCTCTGGAAAAGAGCATATTCTGGGCTGGGTGGGTGGAGGGGTCAAGGGTGGGGGGTGGATTAAACCAGCCTGATTCACCCCCTGGGGAACTAGAGACACAGGGCCCAGCACCCACAGCTTTTCAAGGCCTATTCAGATGTGAGAGGTTTGGAGAGAACAACTGACTCTAAAATAAAGAGAAGATGCAAAACTGAAATTAATGTTATGATTAATGCATTCAGGCTTAATTATTAAATTTAGAAATCAAAACAATTTTATTACACTTGAAATCAGTTTGTAGGCTTGCTGTCCTCATTTTGCAAGAATTCTCCAGTATGCACACGGCTCTCTAGAAGTCACAGCCAGGCTAATAGTCCAATAATTTGCCAAGCAAAGTTTTAAAAGTCCTTTCAAAGTTTTAACAGCAAAAAATACATATTCAATGTGGGGGTGTGGATACATTTTGTCTTAATATGTTCAAATGAGGGGGGTGAGGCCTCCAAAGTCAGGCTTAGGGCTGGATTAGGGCTGTGCTTGGGAGAGGGGAGTCCCAGGAGTACGGCCACCTGGAGTTAGGGAGCATTTCCACGTGCTAGCTACATGCTGAGTCCTGCACCTCGCGTGCCTGATCGCACGCAGTCCTCGTAAACATCTGTCGTAGGCACAGCCGGTGCTGTCTCAGGTAGGAGTTTTAGGTGCTCCATTCGGTCACTGAAGGGAAAAGTGCCCTGAGCTATAACGACCCTTGGGAATCCCTTAGGTAGGCCCCGTGCTGGGGAAGGACATCGCAGTAAGCACCGAGAAGTTAGCATTCTGACACTGTTGGAAGAGAGAGTCCTTTCTGCTGTCGAGGCCCAAAAGCACAGACAGCTGGTTAAAAAATACATATCCCTGAATACTAGAATCATCTTGTGTGTGGCAAGGTGATCACACGGCGGCAGGAGGCACACGGGGCCACACGGGGCTGGGGATGTGGGGCAGATTTACGTCTCCCCACATCCCCAGTGAGCGAGTGGAGGGAGGGTGCCGAGCCACCACCACAGCTTGTATTTCCATTCCTCTTGCTGCCCCACTTTTCAAGCACCCGTAATCAAATTTGTGATTTGTGTTCATGACGCCCAGCCACTGTACACAGGCCGCTCAGGGAAACAATGTGCCAAGGCCAAGGTCACTCAGTTAGCCTGGGGCCCGTAGTCTTTGACTCCTGCTCTCCAGCTGTGTGCAGGGGACAGGCCTCCAGCTGGCAGATGCTAAGGGCTGAATTAAGGCTTTGCCAGTGGGGGCAGCCAGCAGGGTGTCAAGGTTATCTGCAGGACTTAGTAGCAGACTACAGCTCAATCCTCACAGGAATCTTGCAAAGTCACTGTTATCCCTGTTTGACGGGTGAGGATCTGAGGCTCAGAGAGGTGATGTCATCTGCCCAAGCTCCCTCACACACTGGGTGGGCACAGGGGCATACCGAAGTCTTATCACCAGACCTGCAGCCCTCGGCCACTACGAACTTCCCTGACAAACGTCTGTGTAACTGCCATGCCTTTAGCCCTCACCGTCTGAAGGATGGCATTCAAGTCTCTCTCCACCCTGCACTGGGTCCCCGCGCCTTGAATGCCCAGCAAGGATGTATTCCTACATACCTGTCAAAGCCCAGTCTGTCCATCACCACTTGAGGGAGTCCTCCCTTGACTCCTCCTCTGTCGCCCAACGCAAGAGCCAGTCTCAGGTGCTCCGTCTGGAGCACCCGGTGTCCCTGCATCTCTGTGCTTTGTTCCTTCCCTTCCATCAGCAAAATCCATCTCCCATCCTCTAAGGCCTAGCCAAACACCCCCTTTTTCAGGACAGCATCTCAACTACACTTGGGGCACGCTGGTGCTCAGCTCCTCAGGCACACTGCTTCTGGCTCCTGGAAGCAGTGAAACAGGGGCGCTCCCAGTGTTTGGGAGAAAGAACCTCGTATGTGACATTTCGAATTAAACATGAACATAAACCCCATAGGAATACAGAATTTTGCTGGACTTCTTTCCAGACACTTATTTTATGGTTTATGTGATTCTGATTTCTGAACTATATTTTGAGGGGTAGGAGGTCTGCTACAGTCTCTTGTACACTTAGGCTCCTTAAAGGCCCTGGGCTTCTGTCCAGACAGCACCCATCCAGATCTTGTGACTGTGCATGCCTCGGCTTCCTCCCCTGCCCCATGCTGGTTCGGAGGGGAGATGCAGAGTCTGGCCCCCCAGCGAGACCCTGGTATCAGCAGAGGGTCGGTGAAGACCCGCGCCTGGGGGGAATCGTAGAAGTGTTGGGGTCCAGGTGGATAAGTAATGATGAGGATGAGGAATGATGCCAAGGGCTGGATAGAGAGATCCTGGGACCTGCAGGCCTCCAGCCCAGTCTTGAAATCTACATCAAAAGCAGGTGGGAGGAGGCCAGAGGACAGTTAGCCTCTGAGATGCCAGCTTCTCCCTTTGGGCGTGGAGTTAGGACCCCCCCCCCCGCCCCCGTCAACATTCTCCCCCCCCCCCCCCAGGGTGTGAGTAATCACCCTGCAGTAATTTAAGCTCCTCATGGGCCAGGCACAGCTTTTGCTCTGTCCCCCGTGTCATCTCAGTAATGCTCACCACAACCCTGTAAGGAAGGTCCTATTCTCCCCAGACTTTTCAGAGGAGGAAACCAGTGTTCAGAGAAGAGACGAGCTCTAGATCACACAGATGGCAGAGCAGGGGTCCGACGGTCCAATTCTAAAGCCCTGCTTGGAAACCTGCATCCTTTTCCAGGAGGTCAAGCAGGATTTTCAGCCAACTGCCTCAAGTTCCAGAGCTTGGGCTGAGGAAGGTACACGAAGGTCCTGCCCCCTGGGCTCTGGCCTTGCTCTCACTTCTATTAAAGGAGACAAAACAAACCATTACGCTGGCCAACCCTGGGGATGACTCCAGCCACGGAAGGGGAAGCTGTGTCCTTTGGATGCCTCCAGGAGGTTGCCGTGGGGGTGGGGGACTTATTGTTACCAGAATCTGATGGGCACGAGGGCTGGAAGGGGAATTTCCAGGGCCCTTGGAATTGGGGTGGGGACAGAGGGGGCAATGGGCAATTCTCGCACCTCAGGGAGAGGCAGTAATCCGGGCAGGCTGTTAGTCCTGGAGCCGAGACCTCCCCGGAGCTGACCCCGCCCTCTGTAGGCAAAATTCTGTGGGTGGGTTCACGTGTATGTCTCTGGGGAGTTCTATAGCTTTGACTGGCTCTCAGACGGGTTCAAGATTCAGAAAAGGCCACGGCCTATCCTAGTCCAGAGTATGGCCTCTGGTGTCAGAGAGGCCTGGGTTCAAATTCTGAGTCCTCCCTTTACTAGCTGCATCCGTCAGTGAGCCTCAGTTTCCCCAGCTGCCAAATAGAGGCGGTGATATATTCCTCAAAGGATCAGGATGTGGCAAGTCCCTGGCCTAGGAGAGGCTTTCAATGCTCATCACTTCCCTTCCTCCCCTTTCTGCTTAAAGCAGATGCCCGAGTCTGCTGGCAGGGATGTGTGATCTGTGCAGGCATTTTATTTGGCAGTTACAAGTGTGATATTATCCCCCCACAAAGCTGTCATTATGGCGCTGCTAACAATACCACAGATAAGGCAGGGATGCCCCTGCGTGCCAGCCTCCAGGTGATTATAACATTTGGGCAAATTGCCTTTTGTGTCGCGGAGAGATGACGGCGGGAGGGCCTGTGCTGGAGACTCACTGGGCCATTTTGCCGAGACCACAGGAGAAGCATTGTGGACAGGCAGCCGCGGTCTGCTGTGGAAGGAGGCCTGGCTGCCGGTGGGAGCGGGGCCACGGCAGGACACTACCACGCGTGGGCTGAGCAGGCCCGGCAGGTGACTTACCCTCCGCAGGTCCTAGGTTTCTCACCTGTCAGGTGAAGACAGTGGCCTCAAAATTAGTCTTGGTTTGTCCGTGGCCCTGAAAGTCTTGCTCTTTGGCCAGTTTTGGAGCAAAGAAGTGGGCAGAGAACGATCTTAGGGGCAAAAGACCACCGCTGCCATGTCACAAGGAAGGTTCCCGGTTCGTTCTTTCTTCTTTTTCTTTCTTTCTTTCTTTCTTTCTTTCTTTCTTTCTTTCTTTCTTTCTTTCTTTCTTTCTTTCTTTCTCTCTCTCTCTCTCTCTTTCTTTCTTTCTTTCTCTTTTTCTTTCTTTCTCTTTATTTCTCTCTCTCTTTCTTTCTCTTTTTCTTTCTTTCTTTCTTCCTCTTCCTTTCTTCCTTCTTTCTTCCTTCCTTTTTCTTTCTTCCTTTCTCTTTCTTTCTTTCTTTCTTTCTTTCCTTCCTTCCTTCCTTCCTTCCTTCCTTCTTTCTTTCTTTCTTTCTTTCTTTCTCTTTCTCTTTCTTTCTTTCTCTTTCTCTTTCTTTCTTTCTTTCTTCCTCTTCCTTTCTTCCTTCTTTCTTCCTTTCTTTTTCTTTCTTCCTTTCTCTTTCTTTCTTTCCTTCCTTCCTTCCTTCCTTCCTTCTTTCCTTCTTTCTTTCTTTCTTTCTTTCTTTCTTTCTTTCTTTCTTTCTTTCCTTTCTTTCCTTCCTTCCTTCCTTCCTTCCTTCCTTCCTTCCTTCCTTCCTTCCTTCCTTCCTTCCTTCTTTCTTTCTTTCTTTCTTTCTTTCTTTCTTTCTTTCTTTCTTTCTTTCTTTCTTTCTTTCTTTCTTTCTTTCTTTCTTTCTTTCTTTCTTTCTTTCTTTTCTTTCTCCAGGAAACTCCAGAACCCGCTCAGTTGCCATCTTTAGCTTTGAGTCAGCTAGACCTGGGGTCAAGTTCCAGGCCTGTGTAACTTCAGGCAAAGCATTTCACCTCGCCTTCTCCATCCGCAAAGTGGGAGTCATGGAGACGACCATTTCACAGGGTTACCGTGTGGATTAGATGAAACAAAATAAAATAAATGGCGCGACATGCTCAAACCGGTGCCTGGAACATAGGAAGCACTCGGGAAATGCTGCTTGTTTTTATTGTCCTGCTTTTCCCCCAGAAATAAAATAAGGTACCTTCGTATCTCAGCGGATCCATCACTTGACTGCCATTTTAGTGACTGCACTGTGTACATTATAAGAATACACCTTGTGTTATTCACTCAGTTCCCTCCTCTTAGACATCTGGGATGCTTCCGATTTTCAACTGTTTAATAACGCCAGAGGAGGAGCACCTGGGTGGCTCAGTTGGTTAAGCGTCTTTGGCTCAGGTCATGATCTCACAGTTTGTAGGTTTAAGCCCCACGTCGGGCTCTGTGCTGACAGCTCAGAGCCTGCTTTGGATTCCTGCCTCCCCCTCTCTCTGCTCCTCCCTCATTCATGCTCCGTCTCTCTCTGTCTCTCAAAAATAAGTAAAAGTTAAAAAAAATAATGCCAGAGGAATGTTGGAAGACCACGTGTTCGCTCTGCAACCCTTCTAAAGGCGGGTGGGAAGTAGATAAACAATGTTTGGGAGCTCTTCGCCGATGCCTCTTTGGACAGATGACCTGGGAGCTCGCCTGGTAAAGTGGGGAGAAGAGGAAAACCTCTGGAGGCAGATGAGCCCGAATGTGAATCCCAGTTCCTGCCATTTCCTGGGGGAAATTCTCTAGCCTCGGTTCCGAGCCTCCGTTTCCGCACTTGTCAAGCAGGGATCACGGCAACACTCCCCGCTCTCTTAGCTGGGTGTCTGGGGCACGGTAAATGCTCAGTCAATGTCACAGCTCACCGCATCACCATAGCCTGAGGGGGAAGCCAGCCGTCACCTCCCCAAGACTCCAGATCACACAGACCAGGTCTCTTTTTTGGACCCCAATTCATACTCCTCCCCCTGTTGTCCATTTAACTGAGCACACATTCAAATGAGGCTTGTGATCCTGATTTTGAATTCTGTCTGGAACCCACAGGTTCAAACGCAAAGGGGCCCTCTCTGCAAATAATCACTGGTATGTGATATTTTTAAGAAGCCAAGGCCATTGTTTCTGATTGAAGGAAAGTTGGTGCTATTTTGAAGAGCAGAACGATTAAGCGGTGGCGTTATCTCTTTAACCATTGGGAATTATACGCTGTTTGAAAGATTTGTGAGCTCTAGGACATTTGCCAGATGTGCTTGATTCGACATTTCAGACAACAAAGGGGATAATGTTGGCGGGAATCTTGACGGCATTTCTGATGATCAGGATATTCTTTGAGGATGGTACTGAGACCTTTCGGGGAAGAATTTCAGCTTTTACATAAACTAATTTGGGATGCTCACTCTCTGTCTTCCACAAAGCAAATTTAGTTCATTGTTAGTTGTATATGTTAAAATGGTTATGAGGGTTTTTTCCTTTGAATATTAATAATGTGCCTTTCATCTGAGACACTCGCATGGGGTGTCATTAATTGTGGGGAGGGAGTAAGGATTAGTGGTGCAGTGATTTTGCAAATGATTCCTACCAGTAACGTGGAGGCAAGCCACAGCCACACGAAGAGACACACGTACAAACCGCTAACGTGGCCCTGGCTTATCCTTCCTGAGCAGAATGACAGGGACGGGGAGGAGGGTAAGGGTTAATCTCCCAATTTCCCACCATATTAAGGGTAATTATCCCCAGTATCTTCGAATGCTTCCTTATTGGCCCACAGTGTGTAAAGGGCCCTTTATCAAATAACGTAGCATCTCACTTTGGGGACGGTGGTGTTTTTGTTCTAAGGCTCCACAATGGACCTTTTCGTTCATTTAGGAACATTGCAGAGCTCCAGCGGGGGGCAGGGCCTGGGCTTTCTGCAGGAACAACTATGAGTGAGCCATGGCTCCGTCAAGGAAGGGAGATGACCGTATAAAGAATAAACCAGGACACAAAGCCAAGAAGAACAGAATGTGGGCAAGAGTTGGGTTCGTCTCCGACTCTGTCACCGGCTGGCTGTCTGACCGGGGGCAACGTATCAACCTATCTAAGACCAGGTGTCCTCATTGCAAACCGAGACTCCTAAGAATGACCCACTTGGGATGGCAGGAAAGAGCAGAGGAGATAAGCAGGTACGGTGCTTAGCAAGGGGCTGGCAAGGGTCCCCTCCATTCCCTGAGCTGTGGATGTTCCGGGAGCGTCCCATGCCATTCTTCCGTGGCCTCCTGTCACGTGCCAACCACAGAGAGGTGTGGAGGACCGTGGCAGGTGGAGAGGAGGGGGAAGGGCATCCTGGGCTGGGGGAGGACATGAGGTAAGAACACAGGTGTGTTTATCGGTGGAAGCAGCTCGTCTGGCTGAGCTGGAACATGGGGTGGAAGAGACAGGACGGTGAAAGATGAGCCGGGAGGCTCGAAAGGCCACAATCAAGGGCCTGCAGGGCCCAGTGTTTCGGCAGTATGTCGTTTCCCAAGCAAAACCCCCAAGGAGGCAGACAGATGTGGCACATCCAGGCTCGTTTCTCCTGGCGGCCTCCTTGTCCCCCCAGCACCCAGAGAAACCTCAGCAAATCCCAGGGCCTCCCTCTCCTCCAGCTTGAGTCAGTAATCACCGTGATACCAGTCACAACCGCCAACCACAGGACACCAGCACTGGGCCAGGTGTCTTACACACTTAATCTCATTTTCCCTAACCTCCAGCTTAAGTACTACTAGAAGGCCCATTTGACAGATGAGGAAACGGAGCCTCCAAAAGGAGACAAGGAATAAGCTACCCAGTGGTGGATCCAGGACCAGAGGGCGGCCAGAGGTGTGGATTCCAGATCCTGGGCTTTTTTTTTTTTTTTTAACGTTTATTTATTTTTGAGACAGAGAGAGACACAGCATGAACGGGGGAGGGGCAGAGAGAGAGGGAGACACAGAATCGGAAACAGGCTCCAGGCTCTGAGCCATCAGCCCAGAGCCCGACGCGGGGCTCGAACTCACGGACCGCGAGATCGTGACCTGGCTGAAGTCGGACGCTTAACCGACTGCGCCACCCAGGCTCCCCAGATCCTGGGCTTTTAACCACCACACCAGGCTCTCTCTCTGACCTCTCCCAGTTTCCCATGGGAGGCAAGTCCTAGCTCCGTCTCTATTTTGCTTCGTGTCTGCTGTATTGATTGGAAATACTGCCTGCATTGAGTTGCTACCTCTTATGGTTCTATGGTCCCAACAAAGGCAGCAGCAAAGTGCAGTAGGAAGACCACCGGACCTGCAGTGAGATGGGAGCGGGTTTGCATCCAGCCTCACCTCCAGCAGTCTGTCGTCTGCCAT
The DNA here is from genome assembly GCF_018350175.1 of Felis catus. Taxonomy (NCBI): domain Eukaryota; kingdom Metazoa; phylum Chordata; class Mammalia; order Carnivora; family Felidae; genus Felis; species Felis catus. The sequence goes on along the minus strand of NC_058380.1, from coordinate 81,130,123 downwards.
TCACTACTGGAGACCTAGTTCCCTAATGCCAGGCCACACGCGTTCCCAGCTCACTGGATGCGTGGGAGGTCCACCTGAGATGCAGTGCTCCTGAGCCCAAAAGCTTTAAGGTGGGCACCAGAAATGACTGACGCCACTGGGGCTCGGACAGCAGGGAGTGGTGGGGACCTGGGTGGTACATGCCCCAAGTAGGTACACAGGCCAGCCAAGCACAGACCATGCAGACCAGATTGGGCCAGAGGGTTGTTGCTTTGAGACCTTTGATGAGTAAGCTTTTAAGCTTTTCAAAGCTTAAGCAGCTTTGAAAACTTGGGAGGTGTGCAGAAATACAATGGATTGTTTTTACTATTCACAATAATAAGTTGTCTGTTACGTGCCGGGGACTGAATATTGTATAATTTGTTGAAGAATCTGAGGGGCTTGTAGGCAGGTCCTCTGCCTGCCCACCTGCTTTTCTTCCATAAACATTTAATCAGCTCCAAGTCTGGGGACCTGTGTGAGGTGCTGGGGGACCCAGTGATAAATCAGACATAGTCACCTGGTCCCTGCCCTCAAGAAGCCGCTGGTCTAGAGGGGGAGCTAGTCAAATAAAGATGCTTCCGCAGTTGTGGGCTAAGTGCTGTTAGGGAGGCTGGTGGGGCACGGAGGAGAGACACCTAACCCAACGGAGCAGGAGACAGAGGGGACGGGAGGAGGTTGGTCAGGGAAGGCTGCTTAGGACAATGATCTATCAATGGTTGGTCCCAAACTTCACGAGGGTTGTGAAATCCATTCAGTGCCTAGCAACCAGGATTTTTAAAATTAAATAGGGACACCTAGGTGGCTCAGTCCGTTAAGCGTCTGACTCTCGATTTCTGCTCAGGTCACGATCTCATGGTTCGTGACTTCGAGCCCCGCATCAGGCTCTGCGCTGACTGTGCAGAGCTTCCTTGGGAGTCTCTGTCTCCCTCTCTGCCCCTCTCCTGCCCTCTGTCTCTCTCAAAATAAATAAATAAACTTAAAAGATTAAAACAGAAAATATCCTAGAAAATCATGTGTACAAAGAATACATACAAATGTGTGTGTGTTTGTGTGTACTGGGTTGTGATGTCTGTTGCTGCTTACTGTGGGCCTGGGTCCAAAGGTTTGAGAGCCACAGTCTGAGAGAACTCTTGCCTGCTCAGATCCCCAAGGCCCGGCACGCGGTGGACACTCAAAGGCTTTTTGGTGAGTGGAAGGATGGATTTAAATTCCCATCCGATTCCAGTGAGCAAGTACATCCTCCCCAGGTAAGAAAGGCATTCTCAAAACCCAAGTCTAGCAAACCCGGGGTTGTCAGGCATGCTTGCCACTCAGCAGTTCGTAGTTCAGTGGGCTAGGGCTTTCCCATCAGGTCTGGGGGGTGAAGCCAGTGCGAGGCAGGGAAGGAGCCGGGGCCTTCCAGAGAGGCCCGAGGGTGAACCAAAGGCGACCCTCCTGCTGGTGCCCTAGCCTGTGACCTCCTATAAAAAGAGCGTCCCCGGCCCTGACCCAGCCAAGGTGGCATGTTCTTCGTAATAGCAGTGGCTCGGGCCACTCTGTTTATTCTGGGATGGCCTCAGGCACCACCTTAGGCCCGCACGGCCGGCAGCCCTGTACCTTCAGGAGGCCAACAGGAAGCACTGTTTATGGGGGCAGACCAGAATGCAGGGGAGAAAGGGCCCCGGGGAAAACAGGAGATGGACAGAAGTCCGGATCAGTCCCTGGCAGGGTGAGGTGAGTCAAAGGTAATGACTAGGTGGCCATACACAGAGACTCCTTTTAGTGGTTTTCAGGACGCTCCAAGCTCGATCTGTCCTATAATATCAGGACCAAAATACCCCCTGGCTACCTTTCTCCTCCATCGCAGACTCTTAAGGTTGGAAGGACCCTAGGAATTATCCAGCCTGACCCCCTCATTTTACAGATGAAGAGCCAGGGGCCCAGAGAGGGAAGGCACTGGCCCAGGGTCAGCCAGCAGGCAGCCCGAGAGCTGGGCCCCGACTCGGAACCCGGGCCTCTGGCACAGAGCACTGGGGCCCGAAACCCTTCGGGTGCTCCTCTCTCGCCATCTCGCCATCTTTCCGATCTAGTTTTACCCCCTTTGGCCCCTTCCCTATATGCAACCAGAGAAATCTCTCCAAATGATGAATCAGTTACTACACTACCCTCCCTTGTTCCCCCTACTGCTCTTCCCCTTCCCACCCCTGGGGCTTCCTCTCTTACATTTCTTCCCTCGACGTACTGTTGTCTCATGCTCCCAAACCACTTGTAGCCCCTAAATAGGCAGCGATCTCCCACATCTTATCCTTAGCGCGTGCTGTCCCCTCTGCCTCAAACACTCTTCCCAACCCTGCTGCACGTGTCTGCTCTTGTTTAGGCTTCCCGTTAGATCTTGCTCTTTCCGGGAAACCTTGCTGGCCCACTGACCCTGACCTCCAGGGACCTACTAGATTCTCTTGTGGCAACCCTGATTTACTGTCGGTTTCTCCTGCTCCCTGAGAGAAGACTCTATGATGCTGCCTAACCCAGAGTCAGAGCCACGGCAACTAACCACTAAGTGTTTGTGGACCAGTCATCGGTGTCCATCCTTCTCCAAAACTCCTAAGAATGGCCTTCCCTTCTCATGATGCATTTTTAAAGGCTATTTTTTTTTTCAGAGCAGTTTTAGATGCACAACAAAATTGAGAGGAAGGCACAGAAATTTTGTGTATACCCCCTGCCCCCACGTATGCGTGGTCTTCCCATTGTCAGCATTCTCCACCAGAGTGGGTGCCTCTGGGGACGCTACACCGACACCTCATAGTCATCCAAAGTTTACATTCGGCTTCACTCTGGTGCGTAGGTTCAACGGGGCCGGAAAAATGTATAACAACATGGAGCCATCCCTGTCGTGTCATACAGAGTAACTTCATTGCCCTAAAAATCCTCAGTGCTCTATCTGTTTGTGCCATGATGCATTTTCAATTTTATTACCAAGCATGGCTTGGTAGGATTCTGGGAACCACAATTTCTGATTCCCTAGTCATGCCATGCCTTTTTTTTATGCCTCTGTGTCTTTGCATATGCTGTTCCCTCTACATGGAATGCTCTTCCCCAACATGCTTGCTAACAAAATCCCTGCTCATTCTTTAAGACCTATCACTTATGATACCTTTTTCCTGACTGACACCCTGTATCCCAGCCAGGCGGTCAGTCCCCCTCACCCCTGCTCAATCGCCCTTCATCCCCAGGACTTGCCCCAGAGGGAGGGGGGAGGAACTCCCCCCTTAGGAAGAAAGGCGAGAGCATCTTTGCATTTGTATGAAGGCTCCTCCAAACGAGTCACACAGAAGGGCATGAACGTGTTCCGTCTGTAGGACAGAAGAGTAAGTATGGACGCCAAACAACCAAAGGGCGGCAGGACTGTGCCAGTGACCGAGCTGCTAACTCTCAGCTCCAAACCTACCATTCTATTCTCACTTTGCAGTCGGGACCGAGCTGTGGGACACATCTCTGCTCTGCCGGCTGGCCCCCAGTTAGATGCTGCAAGGCACGTGGAGGCAGAGGGGAACACACTCTTTTCTGTGTTGCTGGTTGCTCGTGTCAGTGTCAATGTCAGCAATGCGGCCCAACTCACTTCCAGTTTACAGTTCTCCCCGGGATCCTACCATCCGCTTTATGGCTCTCTCTCCAGAAGCCCCGCTGGGCAGCGGCCCCTCCCCACAGGTCTGAGTTGCTGCTTCTGGGGGGCCCTCTCTTGACCCTCTAGGTTCTAATAGCCCAGTCTCCGGCTCCTCCCCCAGTTCTTGAGGTAGTAGTCGCTCCCTGCAGTTATTTATTTATTCTGTCACCTCGATGCTTTTTCAGTACTCCAATATCTATTTAACTAATTTCCTGATACGAAGTTCACTCTGTCCTCCTGTCTGGACCGTGCCTGATACAGAGACAGAGTTCCTGCTCACATGGATCTTACAGTCTAGTGGAACAGACAGACGTTCAAGCAATTAATCACACAAATGAGGCTTTAATTACAGTTGAAATAAGTGCTGGGAAGGAAAAGTGCAAAGTGTATTAGCATATTAATGGCCCTGAGAAGCCCTTCAATAAATGAAATTGTTGAGCATTGTTTCACTCAGTATCTCTTTAGCTTACTCAATCAAGAAACTTCATAGAGAGCCTATTAACATCCAGGAGAATTAGTGTTCTACAGAATCTACCCTGTCAATGGCAAATGGGAAGTCATTAAAGCAAACTGCCAGGAGACGTGGAATGTGAACATTTGCCACCCTCCCCGCAGTAGCCCCCGGTGGGGTAGCGCTATTTCCGCTCCAGGATTCAGCCAGAAGACCAGCTGACCATTCCCTTTACTCTTACTTCAGCACCACAAGGCAGCTTTCTGATGACCACTGACTCCCTGAGTAAATGCCCCTGTAGGGAGAGGAGGCTCTCATCAGCCAGCCCAGGCCTCCTGGTCTCCCTGGAAGTTTCGTTCTGATTTTAGAGCAGGGTTTCTTGACCCGGGTCTTAAGAAGTACTCCTTAAGACTATATGCAAAATGTGTGCGCGTGCGTGTGTGTGCATATGCATGTTTATGTGTGTGCACACACATTTTCCTAGGAAGAGGGTCCATTGTTCTTGTTATTCCTAGTGGGACTGTGTCTCTAGGAAAGTGAAAGGTTCCGAATCACCACGTTAAAGGAAAGTGTCCTTACTTGTACACTGGCCTCCTCTGAGTTTGGTCACCATAAGCCTGATCAGCTTGTGACCGCTCACCAGCTGAGGTCCTGGATCCTCAAGGTACTCCCACGGCTGAGGGCGCCAGCCAGCATTCTGGTACCACATGGTATCATTCACCTTCTCAACATTTACCTGTGCTATTTCCTCTCTGGAAAACCTCTCCCCATGCCCTGTGGCCAACTCCCAGTTACTCGTTAGGTCTCATTTTAGCTGTCACTTCCTTCTTGAGACCCTCTGAATTTCCAATTCTGGACGAGGTATCCCTTCTCTGTGCTCCCACAGCATCCCTCCCACCTCCCTGGGACTCCCCGCCTTCACCTCTCCCCCTGCCCCAATCTGGGGCCACGTTTTCCCCTTTTACTGGGCTTATTCCATGATGCGATCAACCCTTTCTGGTGCTTGTCTCTTACCTGTCAAAACATAAGCTCCATGAGGAAGGGGGTTTGGTGCCTGTAGTGTCTAGCGTTTAGTAAGTGCTCATTAAATACGAGTCAAAGGGAAGCACGCAAAAATATGTACTTTAATCCTTTTCGTGCTATACTTCTCTGCAGTCACAGTTAACCACAAGTGTCCTTTGCCTCATTCTATGACTGTATCGTACAGACTTGTCAGCCGTAAGAACGCCCAATTGTGAAACAGATAATAATTTTTGGCTTTTATCAGCAAAAGTTTCTTTCTCACCAAATGCACACAGGCGTGTGCACACATATGCACAAACCTATGGGTAAATGAGAGGAGAGAAAACATGTGCCACAGGGTGTCAGAATGAACATACCTGCATTTCTCAAAAAGCGGTTCCTATAGTCTTTGATTATCCTTGTGACCGGGTCATAGAAGCCATCTCCGCAATCGTAACAGCCTTCAGGGATTTTTCTAGGCGGGTCCATATTGGTGACTTGAGAGATCCCTTGAAAAGACACAGTGGATAATCTGCTGACTACCAAGGCCAAATCTAAACCTGGTCTCCCTAACGTCCACTTTTGGCTGGTTGCTCACGTGAGTATCTGCTACCGCCCTTGGGCTGAACACTCCCGACTCAGAGCAGCAGGAGCAGTGCCCGAGAGCAGCTTCCTGAAAACGGCTCTGCGAGCAGGGTCTTGGGGACTGGACCCGCAACTTCTTTCCTTGACCCCATCCTCCATTGCTAGGGACACCAGGCCAAAGGGCATAGGTTGTGGAGGCAGAGAGACCGTGAGGGTGCATCACAGTCAGCCATGTGGACAGAAAGGCAGGTCTGGCAGAAGGATGGAGGCGTGAGTCATCAGGCCTCACTCAGGAAACCGTGCGGAGCAGGGCGTATGTAAGGAGAAGTGAAGGAAGAAGTGCGTCGGGTGGGCAAGCATCCAGGAGTGGAGAATTTTGACTCTCACCAAAATGACCACAACAGCTGCCATTTAGTGAGTGACTACCTTGTGCCTGGAAATTCACTAACTCCTGCCAGTGTCATTTAATTCTCACAGCATCCAGTGGCCCCATTTCAGATAAAGAAACTGAGTCTCAAAGAGGTCAAGTAACCTGCCCAAGACTCTCCAGCTAGGAAGCAGCTAGACACCCGGCCGTGAAACCTACAGGTTAATCCGCTGATGTCCCGGGCACCGCTGACAGGACCAGGGGCGTCCAAACCACCAGGAGCTCAAGAGGAGCTGGTGCACCTTGTAGGTCACACTGCCCTGCGTGTTGTGTATCTTGGAAGGCTGAGGCCCGAGTAATGGGTGCAAGGTTGGAATAAATAACTTCTAGGGATCTTTCTAATGTGTGTTTCCTGTAATTCCCTGTCCTCTGGACCGAGGGCTGGATGCCCACTGAGCACAGCACCATGTTCATGGCTCGTAGCAGGGGGTGGGGGTGGGGGGGTGGGTTCAGTCCTGCGCACAGCTGCTCCTATGTTGGTTAATGATAACCCCTCTGTATGTTATTGGCTAACGGTTACGGAGCACTTATTCCGTGCCGAACCCTCTCCAGCCATTCTCTCCCCGGAGCCTCATGCCAGTGCCGTCTCACAGATACTCAGCGAGGAGGAGGGGCAGCCTTAAGCTTCCCCCACACCCCCCCCCCCGCCCTTGAGGCTAAGAGGCGGCTGTCGCAGAGCTCTGCCAAGTTCCCAGTGACGTGGGCAGGCAGTGGGTACTTAGGATAAAGCTGCTGTGTTGGGAATTGCTGGAGGAGAAGGAAGGATGCCAGGAAGGTCACCGCACTGCCTACGAGCCCCACCTCTGACAAAACCAGCTGAGTGTCTCCATGTGACAGCTGAGTGTCTGTGGCCAGGGGCTCTCTCTCTGCCTACAGGCTTCAGTCAGGGTGATGAGACCATGACAAAGTCCAGGCCCTGTCATAACTAGCCCAGGAGGAGCCGTTTACGAGGTTCTTAAGTGGCATCCAGCCTGGCAGCTCCTGGTAGGAAGAGACTGTGCCCTCTGCTCTCAGGCCCCCGGCGGTCCAGCCAGTGTCTGACCCAGAGTAGGTACTCAGGAAATTCAATGTCATTGCCTTAATTCCCACTCCCCCATCTCTCCCTGCTGTGAAGTCAGTATTATCCTCCCTGTGTAACTCTTTTCTGATGCCTACTGTGTGCTCAGCAACGTGCCAGGCACTGGGGACACATCAGTGAATAAGACTGACCCCCCGCCCTCGTAGAGCTCAGTCGACTTGGGAAGAGAGACTCTGTGCACTCATGTTAGAGCTCTGGGCACAGCCACGGCTGCTCTGCAGTATGCCACAGGGAGACCCTGCCTCGTCTGGGAATTCAGGGAAGGAACCCCAGGCTAAGGGGCATTAGGCTGAAACCTGAAGGATGGGAAGGAGTTCTCGGAGTGAAGTGAGGGGTTAGAGCTTCCCAGCAGAGGGAACAGTAGGAAAGATCATGGTCTTTTCAAGGAATAGAGGTATAGCCAGTATGGCGAAGGAGGAGAGACTATCCAAGAAAGGCAGGTAGTGTGGGATGAGGTTGGGGACAGCAGCAGGAGCGAGAGAATGCAGGTCATTTTAAGAATTTGGAAGCTTATCTTGAGGGTAGTGAGGAGGCACTGAAGAGTATGTGGTGGGGGTGGGGGCGGGGAGTGTCAATCCCAGTCATGTTCCTCCAAGATGAGGGTAGAGTGACTGCAGAGTGTAGAATGGCCCAGAGTGAGTCAAACCTAGATCTCGGGTAAGGGATTATGTGATGAACACATGGGTGAATATATTTAAGAGGTAGAATCCACAGGACCAGGTAGTTCTTGTACATGGGGAAAGAAGGCAGGACTCAGCCCATCTAGGTGGGCTGGAGCGACAGTCTCTGAGGGAGCAATCACGGGGGGAGAAGGGGCTGGTGGGGAAGGTAACGAGTTCAGTGTAGACAAAGTGAGGGATGACAAACACAGGTGTTGGGGAAGTTGGCTGCAGGAACCCAGGGCTCAGGGATTTTGATTTCCATTGGAAGCTGATGGTATAAATGAAGGCTTAGAAGCGAATCAGCTTGTTTAGGGATAGGGTACAGAAGGATAACAGAATAGGGCTTAGGGACGGAGAGCCCTGGGAACCCCCAAATTAATAACTGGGGTGGGGGGAGGAGCTGACAAAGGAGACAAAGGGAGAGAAGGCTCACCTGATCAACTAACTAATTCAAGGTGACATAGCCACGGTTTGAGCCGGGTTTGATTCCACCCTGGGTGCTTTCTGGAGGTTTCTGCCCTCATGGAGGCTGACTTGCCCAGGCTCATCCAGCTATTGACAGGGAATTTAGGACTCAAACCCAGACCTTCCAGCTCCAGGCTGTCAACTACACCCCATCGTCTCCTAAGTTAGGATTTACTCTTATAATTTGAAAAGTCACTGTCCCACGTGTCATTCTGGATGCATTGTCTCAGCCGTGTCAGAAACTATGCTCTTGAGGTGCAGCGGACCTCGCACAAGCCCCCGAGACACAGAGGAGCCCCTTAAGTGGCTGCTGTCTGAGTCCAGAGTCTAGGCCCAAACGTAACCCTCCGTGACGGAGCATGGTTTCTGATGATAGAGGGAACGCAGAGAGGAAGACTTGGGCCCCCTGGGAACTCCGCTCCTGGGAAGCATGTCTGGACCCCTGGGCCTCGGCTTCCTCCAATACAACATGGGACCAGACCGGCAGGCACGGCAGGGTCATCTGGAGATTCTGGAGAGCCCCAGCTAGCACTTGATACACGGAGCTCGTGCTCCTTTGGTGCTGCTCGATTTCTGTGCTACAGCTGGTTCTAGGAATAACGTGGCTGAGATGGACCGTGCGCCCACCGTGAGCAAGACGTTGCTATAAACCCTATACATGCCTTATCTTACTTTCAACACACTTGTGGGGTGGATGATGCTATCGTCCCATTTCGCAGGAGAGAAACTGAGGCACAGAGCTGTGAACGCCCTGCCTGTGGTCCCCAGCTGGTACGGTGGAGATGTGAGGACTGGTCTTTCTGGCTCTACAACCTGGCTCTTTTGTGTCCTGCGGCCTCTGCTCAATGCCTCCTCTCTTTTGGGTTCCTTCAATAGGCCACGGCCCTTCGTTCCCCTCTCGGTCTGGGTGTGAAGAAAAAGGTGGGTGCCCAGGTACCTGCAGGCTTCAAGCCATAGCAGATCTCGGTGTAAAACCTCCGGTCATAGCCATCGCAGTAATGCCAGTGCTCGGCATCGTATTGCAGCCCGTCTGAGAAGGTGTATGTGCCCTGGAAGACAAGGAGCATGCGCGCAGGCATGAGGCTGCCCTTCTGCCAAGAAGGACGGATGTCAAGGGGAGAGGTGGCTTTCTTATTGCCGCAGAAGAGAAGTGATAACTATCACAGCCATTATGGCTGTGATGATTAGAAGGAATGGCTACAGTGCTGGGCTCTCTGTGACTGGCACTCAAAATGTGGCAACTCACTGCGCAATGCTGGGCAGATGACCGAGCCCTTGGTTTCCTCGTTTGCAAAACCGCATGATAAGAATATATATGTCATAGGGCCGATTCAATGAGATAGTACTGGCAAAGCATCTAGCACAGTGCCTGGCATAGAGCGAGCATTCAGTCGTAGCTGAAAAGGTCATGGCCATCAGTCATAGCCCTTTGTCCAAACATGTACGTTCTGCTTTTGCTGCCTTAGCGCTGAAGGAATCCCCAGGATGTAGAGGTCGCATTGGCCTGGGCATCAGGAAACATAGGTGGAAATTCCGATACTATTAATTCACTGTGTGACCTTGGATAAGTCATATCTCCTTCCCGGGGCTTAGAGTCTCCAAGCTGTAAAATGAGGAATGTTTCTTAACCTTCTTAAGGTGGCTATTAGTAAAACCAATGACAGCAACAGACCTTTCCTCAGAGAAAACTGTTCTCCCATATAAATCAGGACATTGCACTGGCTCCCTGAACTGTATTCATGGCCCACAAATACTAGGTGGGATTAGATGGGTTAGATGTTTGTCATGATACCAGTAGCGGTGACAGCAGCAGTTCTATGACCTAACACTGAGTGCCAGCTGTATGCCAGGTACTGAGCAAAGGGCTTACAGATATCACCTCATTTGCATTCACAACCACCCTAGGAAGTGGCTAGTACTATTCTGGCAGGCTAATAACGATTCCCCAAGGATACCCACACATAAATGCTGGAACCTGTAAAAATGTTAACCCTATGTGGCAAATGGTACTTTGCAGGTGTGATTAAGTTAAGGATCTTGAAATGGGGAGATTTTCCTGGATTATCTGGGTGGGCCCAGTATAATTGCGAAGGTCTTTATAAGAGGGAAGCGAGGGGGCCAGAGAGATAGAAGATGAAATGATGGAAAACGCAGAGAGAAGGAGAGGTGATGATGGAGGCGGAAGTCAGAGTGATGCAGGAAGGCAGGAAGCTTCTAGAAGATGGAAAAGGTAAGGAAATGGATTCTCCCGTTCAGCCTCTGGAAGGAATGCAGCATTGCTGACCTATTTTAGACTTCTGACTTCCAGAACTGTAAGGTAATACATCTCTGTTGTTTTAAGGCACTGGGTTTGTAGTAATTTGTTACAGTAGCAATATGATGTACAACTATTGTCCCCAGTTTGTAGGGGAAGTCGTGGGCCCAAGGTCACACAGTTAGTGGCACAATAGGATTCAAACTCATCATGGCCTCTCCAGGGGCCCTTCTGGATCCAGAGGAGAGGATTCCAGAACCCTGGGAGATCAGTAGGAAGGGAGAAGAGGGAATGGAAGGAGGTGGGCACTGGATGGAGAGGTCAGGGTGCTCCATAGTGGGGGATTTTCCTGTCCAAGGCTTTGCTCTCTGCAACCTCCCCTCCTCAGGCTGATCACCTTCACGGCCAGTCCCTTTTCCCAAATGGCATCATAGCGGCTCCCGTTGGGGAAGTACAGGGTTCCTTGGCCATGAAACATGCCGTCCTTCATCTCCCCAACATACTTTGTTTCGGTAGGGAGGAGGTATTCGGCTTCGCCCTCCATCCTGCAAGGACAAAGGGAAATGATTGAACCGTGCATGGCGGCTGGAGGATCAGAGCTGACAGGCACAGGCGAGCAAGCGGGAACCTCATCCTCAGGGTCCTCTGACGTTACCGTCCCAGTAATATTTTGTTCAAAACCAAACTTTTTCTTCGGTTCCCTCAAAAATTAAAAAATGAGAGGGTCTGTGTTGTTGAAGGTGGGGGCGGGTGCAGTTTTGTCGGTCTTCCACCTTACCTACAGGTTGTCCTGGAGTTCCCACTTCCCCCGACACACCCGTTGGTTGGCCCAGAGAGGGGAGGGATGTGCCCAAAGCCACACAGCACTGTGAAGCAGAGACTAGGGCCAGGTTTCCTGGCAGCTCGTTCTGGGTCTTCCCTGTTCCCCATGATCAGCCTACCCCTGCCCTCTATACCACCTGCAGAGAATTTGGAAAAGGATGAAACTTAGGAGACATAGGCTTGAATCTTATCTCACCATTTCCTGGCTGTATCATCTTGGAGACTTCCCTAAACCTTTTTGTTTTCCTTCCTTCCTTCCCTTTTTTCCAATAGATATTTCCAGAGCATCCACTCTCTATCAACACCTACCATACGTGGTGAGTCTGGTCTGCAGGGTACAACCTGGTCACAACAATGATCAAGGCATACGAAGTAACCCCCCGCCCCTCGAGGGGGCTCACAGTCTAGTGGGGGACACAATGAAGTAAATACATAATGTGTGGTAATTGCCATGTGGGGGAAAGACAGGCACTTAACAGGAGCACAGGGCAGGGATGCCCAGCTTGACCAGCTGACCACTCATTTCATGTGTGCAAGTGACTGAGATTAATGCCCAAGATCAACTCAGATAATGTATAATGATTTTCCTAGTGAAGGGCCTTCCATGCAGCGAGTGCTGAAGAAAGACACTTTCCTTCATTTCTTTGTTCCTGTATTCCTTCTCTATTCCTCCCTGCTAGCTGGAAGTCACCTCTTCTAACTCTGAACTTCTTTAGGCTTTTGTGTGTACTTCCGTTGGATGCTCAGCACTTTCTGCCTTGCATTGTAATTGTATTCCTTGTATCCCCTATTTCACTGAAGCTTCTTAATGAAGACCTTGGTATCCTTAGTTCTTGGAATCATGATTCTGCTCACACAGGTGCTCTGCAAACATCCGCTGCATAAGGAATGGAAACAGAAGGGTGCAGTGACTGAGAAGAAGACAGAAGACAGAAGATGCCACTGTGCTTGAAGCACAGTTCCTGAGCCATGCAGACCTGGGGTCACCAGGCCCGATCCAGGCCTGGCTCCACCTCTGAGCCTGTGTGACCTTGGGCAAGCCCCTTCACCTCTCTGATGAGCCTGAGTTTCTCCTCTGTAAAATGGGGATAATGACAATACTCCTCCCCAAAGTTGAGATAATTGGATGAAATAATAGCTATGAAACAACGGCAGAATGCCCAATATAGACTAAGAACTCAAAAATGATTTTGCTTTTATTCTACTGCGAGATGTGAGAGGAGAGAGGATGCCTTTTCTCCTTTATCTCTTTGCTTGAAATCACATCTACCATTTCCGTTTCCATCAAAACCCTTCTCTGAGATTAGAACCCTGCTCCCTTTTTTTAAACGGCAAACTGGACATTCATTGTTCAGACCTTCTATAGGCATCTCCAGCTCCCCCCAAATGAAACTCATACTCTCCTCCTCCAGAGCAGCCCCTTCTCAGAGTTCTCAATTTCCACGAATGGTACCAGAATCCTCCAGGTTCAAAGCCTAGAGCCAGGCACTGAGTTGGGACTGGAGGCAGTCTCTGAGTGGGACTGGGAGCCAATCAGTTGCCAAGTCCTGACAATGTAAATTTCCGAACTTATACATCTCTCTCTTTCCTGAAGCCCCACTGCCCCTGCTTTGGTTCAGGGTCCTGCTACCTCTTCCTGGGACAACTATGGGCTCTGACTTGATCTCTCTATTTCCACCCCGCCTCCCTCCCTCATTCTTTCCCTTCTCTTCCTCTCTTTCCTTCCCTCCCATTTTTCTTTTATTCATTCAAGGCAAAAAGCCTTCATTATAAATTCAAAGTAAGTTAAAAAGAACAAACAGGGGTGCCTGGGTGGCTTAGTCAGTTAAACGACCCACCGACTTTGGCTCAGGTCATTACACTGTGGTTCATGAGTTTGAGCCCCATGTCGGGCTCTGTGCTGACAGCTCAGAGCCTGGAGCCTGCTTCGGATTCTGTGTCTTCCCCCTCTCTGCCCCTGCTCACACTCCATCTCTCTCCCCCCCTCTCAAAAATAAATAAACATTACATTTATTTTTTTAAAAAGAAGAGATAAAGACCTCAATCCATAGTGAGGACATGATTACCATATCACAAGTTTCTTTCTTTCTTTCTTTCTTTCTTTCTTTCTTTCTTTCTTTCTTTCTTCTTTCTTTCCTCCTTTCTTTCCTTCTTCCTTTCTTTCCTTTTCCTTCCTTTTTTTCTTTCTTTTCTTACTTTCATTCTTTTATGAATTCTTTCAGCCAACATTTACTAAGTGACATATGCATTATGAGGAGAGATACAGTGCAAAGTAAATTAGATTTCCTAGTGCCCAGCCCTACAAAGGATCTATCCATCAGTGGCTCCTCCCACTCACAGAACTGTGCACAGTACTCAGATCTCTGTATGCCAGAGCACAGACCCACCCTTCCAGCTCTGGCCCCCACGCTCTTTACACTCCGGCCCAACTGAACTGCCTGCTCTTCCCCCTATAAGTCCTCTGAACTATTGCTCATGCTGCTTCCTCTGCCCAGAAACATTCTTCACCTTGCATCTCTACCCACCTAAATCCTACCCAATCCTCAGGGCCCATCTTCAATATTTCCTCCTCCAGAAAGCCTTCAAGGACAGCCCCAACTGGCCGTGTCCTCTGTAGAAGCCCAGCAGCAGGGCTCCATAGAAAGCTCATGAGCTTTGGAGTCAGACCTGGGTTTTGATCTCTGACCTGCCAAATGCCAATGAGGTGACTTTGAGCAAGTTACATAATTACTCCAAGCCTCCCTTTTTCCATCTGTAAAATGAGGATTGTATCTATTTCATAGGGTTGCTGTGGCGAGGAGAGGATTCAGGCAAAGCCACTATCTGAAATTATCTTCCCATTTCTTTGTTTATTGGCCATACACCAACTAGACTGTAAACTCTATGAGAGCAAGGATCTTGACATTTTTTAGTATTTTTTTATCCCCAAATCTAAAACTGCAGATAGCAAACACACACGTATATATGGAATGAATATATCTCAGCTATGCTGCTTATTATATGTGTCCTTGAGCAAGTCACTTTACTTCACTGGGTCTCATTTTTCTTAACTGTAAAATGGAAATAAACAATCATATCTGAAAGCGTTGTCCCGAATGATAAAAGGAATAAAGTTTGTGAAAGTGCCTGGCACAAAGTGCTTTGCAAAGGCAGCCGTCTTTAACCAGTCACAGATTTAAGACATGAGTCAGATGAGGCCCTTACCTCCCGTCTACATATTCCCCAATATATTGGCTCCCCGTGTACTCCATGACACCAGCCTCTAGCTTCCAGCGGTTGGGATCCTGGAGTCTCAGTGCGTCCCGCCTCACTATGACAACCAAGATGGGCGGGGCCGGCTCGGAGCCCCGCCCACAGACCCCACAGGCCTTCCAGGCACTGCGCACGCTCTATGGCTGGCGGTTGGGCAGAGCAGTGCGCCTGCGTGGCCGCCCGCGCATGCGCAGGCCCGAGGTGGCCCTTGGCGGTCGAAAGGGGATTTCAAGGAGACGGGGGCGACGCGGCTGCGGGCGCCTCCTCGGGGTCGGGGCTACCGCCGTCATGCCGGGGATAGTGGAGCTGCCCACTGTGGAGGATCTGAAAGTGCAGGAGGTGAGGCTCGTCCGGAAGCCAGGCAAGCAGGGCATAGGGCTGCAGCTTTTCGGGCCTGGGCCCAGCTCCGCTTCGTCTCACTGGACTGTGGGCCCTGGGTCCCCCCACCTAATGCCCCCCGACACAGACACAGGTGGATTCCCGGACGCCCCCGGCTCAGCTCCGGGAATCGCCTCACCCCCACCCCATCATGCAGGGGCTCTGTAGAAGTCTCCTCGCCTCCCCCACCCCGACCTCCTGCCATCTGCTTGCCCTTTACGTGAATAATAGTGGTACTTTTTATTAAGCACGAGCCAGGGCCACTTTACTTCCTTTAAAGTCACTTAATACTCAGACCTCCCTGCGAAGTGAATATGCAACCCCGGGTGTTCACAGCCGAGCGAGAGAGACCGTCGCTTCTAGGTAGGCTAATCGGTACAGTGTTGGAGTGGAGCTAGGAAGCCAAAGCAAAAGGAAATGAAACTGCAGAGTGAAATTGCTAACAACCCTGGGAGGGTGTTTGGTAATAGGACATTTAGAGCATTCATTTATTCAGGAGATACCATTTGAATAATTGCCATATACACGCACACTGGAAAATAAGAGCGTCCCTGCCCTCATAGAGCTTATAATCTAATAGGGAGACAGACATAAAGAGGCAGTTACAGTATAGTGAAGTTTGTGCTATGAGAGGTGAAGACAGCATAAACTAATTATAGCAAGTACGACCAAGCCTTTTTTAGAAGTCAGGTAAGGTGCTGGTTCCTTCACGTACATTAATTCATCAAAGCCTGCCAGCAACACTATGAGGTAGGATGTTATTGGCCTCTTCATGTGAAAGGTAAGAAAACAGGTCCCAAGAGTAGAAGTGATTTTCCCAAAGTCATATAGCTAGTGAGTGGTGGAGCTGGACTATGACTCTAGGTCTGAGTTTCAAACCCGTGCTTTTAAACTATTGTATTATGGGTAAAAGCTCAAAAGAGTGAGAAGACTTCGCAAAACCTTTTGAGTCTAGGGAGACCAGTGCTGTTTGATGTGACTCTAGTGTTGGTGGGAATCAGCTGTTGCTGAGCCCAGAGAGAGGTACCTTGGACTGGAAGGACTGGGAAGCAGCTTCCACAAGGCCAGACTTATTTTAAGGTGACGTGGGAGGGAGAGGTTGAAGATTTTAAGGCAGAGGAGTGTCGTGGCAGGACTGGATAGTAGAAAGACCAGGCTACATAAGAGGACAAGGAGGGCAAAACTAAAAATTATGTGCCAGAAATTATATCCCAGGCACTCTGTTAAGGGTTTTATCTTCATGACTTCAGTTAATCTTCTCAGATGCCTGTGAGAATGGCAACTATTATTTCCCACAGAGGCATAACTTTTTAGCTGTGTTCAGGGACTCTGGTCAAGTACATTTACGGGAGGGGAGGTTGCCGGTATTCAGTCTTTTGTTTTTTTCGTCCCACCTTGAAGCTGGGTTAGCCTGAAAGTGCTGTAGTTTTCATTGAAAGTTTAATTTAATCTGAGGTTCTACTTCCTGCAAGTATTCTATATCTGGAATAATTTGCCTTTAGTGTTCATACCTTTGAACTGAAATACAGATAATTACATAAATAACTACAATGCAAGACAAAGTATGATTAAATCTATGGAAGAGGGGCAGACATGGTTTCAGACCAGAGAGTAGGATTTGAAGTTGGATCTAAATTCTAGGCCTAACTGCTCAGTTACCTTGATTAGTCACTTGTAGCATCTGCAGACACAGTTATTTTATTTGTAAGATGAAGTGATTCCAGCTGTATAATTCTCTGAGGCTATAAAGGGAACAGAGAAAGCACTTCTCGGGCGTAATGTGGGACTTGGCGAAATGGCATTTGAAGAATAGCATTTATAGGCCAAGACGGACAGACAGGCTTTCTTAAGCGAGGGTTAGATCTGAGAGCGAAGGTGAAGAGATGGGAGGCCACAGATGGGTTCTGGGGACAGTGAGTTCAGTGCTCTGAGACAGCAGCAGGTCCCTTTTTGGAAGTGTCTTGGGTGAGAAGGCTGGATCCAGAAGGCTTGGAATACCCTGTAAAAAGTTTGGGCTTTATTCTGCTGTTAAGCCTGAATCCTTCCAGGGTTTTGTCGCTAATTTGTTTCAGTAGAGTACAATAAGAATTGTCTTCTAGGAAGATCACTCTGGCAGCCCTGTGAAGAATGGATTGAAGAGAGGAAAAGAAAAGGGGGACTAGTCTTGGCAGCTGTTGAAATAACGAGGAGGATATTAATGACCCCAACATAATTGGTGACTGTCCTCACAGAGGGGAAAGAACAGATTTATCTGGAATTGATCAGACTTAGCAGTGACTTAGATATCACAGGCAGGAAAGGTCGGGGAGCCTGTCAGATCTGCAACCTGACAGTGGGACTGGGGAAGGCAGAAGGAGCAGTTTTGAGAGGCAAGTTAAACACATCTTGGACCTTGTTGACACATCCCTGTGAAAGAAGTAGTCAGAAGCTTAGGGCTGGAACCTCCTTGTACAAACTGACAATTTTGAGCAGAAATAATAGCTGATATTTTTGATGTGCTTTCTATGTGCTAGCCACTGTTCTTGATATTTTTACACGCGTGAACTCATTTAATCCTCAACAGTACTATCAAAGGAGTACAGTGATCCCCCATTTTCCATAAATTAAGTCACATAGAAGTCACAGCATAAATTACTATAGAAAGAGGTGCAGACGTGGTTTAAGGAAGAGAGAACAGGACTGGAAGATTGGTTGTAGATTGTAAGACTTTTCCTGCCTCCCTTTCCACACCTGCAGACTGTATAAACCCGCTGTGCAGGGAGGCTGTCATGAGGGTAAATGAGGAAGATGCTGGAATTCTGTGTTCTTTGAGACAAAGGGAGCTGAATGAATTTGAGAGGGTATTCACAGTAAGCAGCTGGGAAGGGATGTTGTTTCTGGTGGAACTCATCCGTCTTTGTGAAGAAGCAGGTGAGGGGACATCTGAAGTCCTTTGCCACCTCAGCGAAGGCTGTGTAATGCAAAGAGGCTTGATTGAAGGTCACAGTCTCTGGATTCCAGCTCTGCGGTTGCCACTGGCCTGCTGTGTCATCTTGGGCACATCTCTGTCCCCAGGAAAGAGATTCAGTGAGTGGTTCTTATCCTTTATTTCCCTGTGACAGAGCATATTTTACACACTCAACAACATGGGTGCCCGTAGATTTTGGTAAGACTTCTACATTTGTAGGAAAGTAAGGCGAAGAATGTCATGACCTTTTTGGGCACAATGGCTGTGAAGGCATTCGAGTGAATCAGCCATTTAAAGATCTTTTAAGGCATTGGTCAAGGAGGTAAGTACAGCTTAACTTTTTAAATATATTAAGCTTTAAAAAGTTTGAATTTTGGGGCGCCTGGGTGGCGCAGTCGGTTAAGCGTCCGACTTCAGCCAGGTCACGATCTCGCGGTCCGTGAGTTCGAGCCCCGCGTCGGGCTCTGGGCTGATGGCTCGGAGCCTGGAGCCTGTTTCCGATTCTGCGTCTCCCTCTCTCTCTGCCCCTCCCCCATTCATGCTCTGTCTCTCTCTGTCCCAAAAATAAATAAAAACATTGAAAAAAAATTAAAAAAAAAAAGTTTGAATTTTGATTTTTATTCTCTTGGCTTTGTACAGGTAATATAGCAAGTTAATGTATACCCCTCAATTAACCTAATACACTCTTATAAAAAACTGTAGGGGTGTCTGGGTGGCTCAGTAGATGAAGCGACTGACTCTTGATTTTGGCTCAGGTCGTGATCTCACGGCTCCTGAGATTGAGCCCCACTTTCAGGCTCTGCACTGACAACGTTGAACCTACTTGGGATTCTCTTGTTTCTGGAGCTCTGTGCCCCTCCCTCCCCCCCAAATCAATCAATAAGTAAACTTAAAAAAAACACAACTCTATGGGGCACCTGGGTGGCTCAGTTGGTTAAGCATCTGACTCTTGATTTCAGCTCAGGTCATGATCTCACAGTTCGTGAGTTCAGGCACCCCGTGGGGCTCTGTCAGGGGCTCTGTGCTCACTGTGTGGAGACTGCTTGAGATTCTCTCCCTCTCTGTCTGCCCCTTTCCTGCTCACACGTGCACTCTTTCTCAAAATAAGTAAACTTAAAAAAAAAACAGCTGTCATATAAAATTTTACAGATTTTTAAACAAATTTATTAGAATTGTCATGGCAGGTTTCACTTGTATCATAAGTTCATCTTTGCTTTGATAATTACAGCAGTTGTAATGTTAGTAGACATCGTCCTAACTATTCTCTTCCCATAGTGTGTAGATGAGTTACTCTCTTCATATTCCCTTGCCTTTTATCTTAGTAATTTAACCTAAGCTGTGTGAAAGTCATAAAAAATAAAATTATAAAATTTTTATCATTATAAAAATAATAATTACAACATTATTCTTACCTAAAAATCCTTAATAGAATGCTTATAAATCAAATCCAGTGATATCTTAAAGCATAATGCACTGTCACAGACTAGATTTTATTGTAGCTATAGCGAGAGGTTTTTGGAAGATCTGTTAATTCTCTACATTTATGGATAAAAGAAACCTGAATTTTTCAGTCTTTCTGGAAACAACAGTAAAACAGAATCATCAGAAAGAAACTTCCTTAATGAGGACTATCCAAACACCAAATCCCAGACACCAATAGCAAATATTGAACCAAATTGTGCTTTAAAGTCTAGAAAAAGGCAAGGATGCCTACTGCCATTGCTGTTCATTTGTATTGTCCTAGAGGTTTTAGTCCAAGCAGTAAGATAGGAAAAGAGAAGGAGAAAAAAAAGAATATAACTATCAGAAAAGAAGGTAGTTTTTACTCGTAAGTGGAAGTTTTTCCTCTTAATCCTCTTGTTGTTGTTTTTTTTTAAGTTTATTTATTTATTTTTGAGAGAGTGTGAGCAGGGGTGGGACAGAGAGGGAGAGAGAGTCCCAAGCCGGCTCCATGCTTAACGTGGAGCCCAGCACTGGGCTTGAGATGTGAGATCATGACCCAAGCAGAAACCAAGAGTTGGACGCTCAACCCACTGAGCCACCCAGGCACCCCTTAATCCTCTTGATTTTGTATCAGTAAGATATGGCTAGAGAGAAGATGCAGTGTACAAACAAGCTATTTAGGTAGTATCAAAAAGGTTAAAATACTGAGGAATAAACAACAAATATGCAAGGTTCCTATATGAGGGAAACTATCATTTTAACCAAAGAACATAAGAATGACCTGAGTAAGAGGAGGGACGTAATATGTCTTGGTGAGAAGGCATAATTCATGTAGTCTCGCCTCTACTGTGACTGTCGTATCGTCAGTATTTGACACAGAGTGAGTGGCTCAACAGATGAGAGCTTTTGTATGGTGCTTAGAGAAAGATCCTCTGGGGAGATAAAAAATTTCAGCAGAGACCTAGTGTTGTAAACATGCTCATTCCCTTCTAATTTAACACATAACTAAACTTTGTGCAGTTCCAGTGCAAATTATTGGATGAGGGGGTTCATCTGAAAGAATAGCCAAAGCGATTTCGAAAAGGAAGAATAATGAAGAGGGTGGTCCTCCCAGACAACACATGTTCTATTTAAGTTCCAGTAACGCAAACGTTGTGGAATTGGCCCAGGAAAAGGTAGTACCGAAAAGAGGCCAGCAGAACCCTTGTTGCACAGCAATCAGACGGGCCCTGGACTATGTGCAGCCCTCTGTGAGTGAGCTGTAACTAACTGTTTCTCAAGAAAATGAACCAACCGGAAGGCAAGTGAGAGAGAGTTATGGACTGGTGGCTACCTTGGATATAGTGTGTGATAGGAAAAAATAGAAAATTTTAGTACTTTATCATTAGTAATAACTTACTGGACTAGATGTTTTTACTGATCCTTTCCAGTCTCATTTTCTGTGAGTCTGTGGTCTTCTGGGAATTTTATGTATCCTATCACTTTTTTTTTTTAGTGTTTATTTTTGAGAGAGAGAGCTCGCACATGCAAGCTGGGGAGGGGCAGAGAGAGAGGGCTCCCTGCTGACAGCAGAGAGCCCACCTAGGGGCTTGAACTCACTTGAACTCAGGAACCTTGAGATCATGACCTGAGCTGAACTTGGATGCTTAACCAGCTGAGCCACCCAGGCGCCCCCCTGCCCCATCAGTTTTATTCCTGGAA
Source organism: Felis catus (assembly GCF_018350175.1). NCBI lineage: Eukaryota > Metazoa > Chordata > Mammalia > Carnivora > Felidae > Felis > Felis catus. The sequence goes on along the minus strand of NC_058380.1, from coordinate 81,108,995 downwards.
AGGAGACTCATCAAAACTCCCCAGAGTTGGTTCCCCTCCTTCCATCACAGAAGCTTCCATCATCTTTCAGAGCTCTACTTTCTCTGTCATAGAAGGCTAAGTGTTCTGTTAGGACTGCCATTTCCTTATGTCTAAAATGGGGAGAGTAATGTCAACCTAATGAGATTATTATGAAGGTGTAGAAAATCATGCATGTGAAAAAGCTTTGTGATCTCTAAAGCAGCAGAGATCATAAAGGTTTATTATAGTAGCCCCATATCTTTAATTTTCTTGGAGTCGGAACAAGTGCTCCCTTTGTGTTCCCTCGGCCTTCAGCAGCAGGAGATGAAGTTGAGGAAGTTGAGATCCTGGTCACAGATCTGTGGTTTGTCTCCTCCTGTTCCGTTCCCCAGGTGAAAGTCAGTTCTTCGGTGCTGAAAGCTGCCGCCCACCACTATGGAGCTCAGTGTGATAAGCCCAACAAGGAGTTCATGCTCTGTCGCTGGGAAGAGAAAGACCCCAGGCGGTGTTTAGAGGAAGGCAGGCTCGTCAACAAGTGTGCTCTGGACTTCTTCAGGTAAGGGTCTTTGACTTGACATCAGTGCCTGTGGGCTGAAACATCTAGGTATATGTATTTCGGTGAACATCTAGCTAATTAAGTAGAAGGATAATTTTAGTAGGAAGTGTAAGACCTTGAAGTCGGATAGACCAAGGTAAGCATGCAGTAAATGATGCAGTTAGCTTTGTTATTTGTTTTTATTATTTGGCATGTCCTTTAATATCCACGAATCTTAATTTCTAAATCATACAGGATTGTAATGAAAAATTTGTAAAAGTACGTAAAACCAACTCAGCACAGTGCTTGCTAACAGGTGTTCACTAGATTGATGCTACTATGGAACACTCAGTTATTATGGAAAGAAAAGTGTGTACAGAGTCAAGGTATTAAGTAGGCCATTATGCTTAATACCATAAGTAAAACAATCCATATTGCAGTTGTAGAAAAATGTTTTGACAGACTCTATTAAAAGGGACAGAAACTCCACTTGAAGGGAATTGGCTTATGTAGCTGTCAAGTCCAGAAATGGGGCTGGCATCAGGCGGGGCTGGAATCAAAGGGCTTCCATAATTTCATAACTACTTGGTGTCTTGTTGCCTCTCTTCTCCTTCCCCGATCTCTTAGTTCTGTTTTGTCTGTCAAACTCATTTTCAGAGAGACTCTTTCTTGCTGTGGCAGAAGTGGCCGGCAGCCATCCCACACTGCTGTGCTGCTTGCCTAGACCTGGCCCAAGAGTGTCCTTGTCCAGTGGTGTGAGCATAGGTCCCTGACCTGAGTCTCATTGGCCTGGCTGGTTGATTTCGTATGCCTCTCTTTGAATCAGGTGTGTTTCAGGAGATAAAATGCTGTGATTTGTCAGGCCTAAAGTGGGAAGTGACTTAAATTCATCTAAACTGCATTGCTGAGAGAGAGGGACAGATTGTTCCCCAAAGAAAAATTACAAGGATGTTACAGAAGAATGGGGACTGACTGCTGGCTAGGCAAAACCCACAGATGTCCACTACAATGACGTGAGAGGGAAAAATCAAATTCCTTCACATAATAGCTCCTCTCCTCTTTTGCTTGGTGTCTTTGTCCACATGCAAAGATATTTTTGTGGTTAAAGTCACAGTGTGTCGTTTAAAATTCATTTTTCTGAATTTTTCTGAAACCATGGGGAACATTCTTTCAAGTTGCTAGATTGTCTTTGTGATCATTTTTAATGGCTATTTAATATTCCACCAGTAGGTAAACCAACCATAATTTACCTGTTACAAAGTCATTTTTAATTCTGTTTTTTTAAAAATGTTTATTTTGAGAGAGAGCATGCACACACGAGTGGGGGAGGGCAAAGAGAGAGAGAGAGGGAGAGAGAGGATCCCAAGCAGGCTCTGCGTCGTGCGCAGAGCCCAACGCAGGGCTGGATTCCGTGATCCTGGGATCATGACCTGGGCCAAAATCAAGAGTCGGAAGCTTAACCGACTGAGCCACCAGGTGCCCCTAATTCCAGATTTTGCTTGTTTTAGATAAATCCTCAGTGGTTACCTTTGTGTGCAGATCTTTTTCTCTTTTTAAGTAATTCCTTGGCATAAATTTCCCAGAGGTGAGATTATTCTGTAAAAAGGCTTTGAATGTAATTTATGGCTTTTGAACTATAGTTGCCATTTAAAAAAAAATTGGGTCAGTTTATGCTGCCCTCAGCACTATATCTTGTACCTCACCAGCATTGCATATTATTTAAATATTTGATAGGTACAAAATGGTGTTTTATTCTTGCTTTGGAATTTGCATTGGTTTGATTGCTAACAAGGTTGAATGTGTGTTTATTATTTAAATTTTGCTAAGCGAACTTTGGAAAAACATTTCTGCTTTGGCCCAGAGGTAGTATATTTAAATGTGACATGTTGGGATTTGACAAGCTCCTGAGGTGCCCAGCCGCCTCCGTGAGAGGAATTTTTCACTGCTGATGTTGCTCTTTGCAGGTGTTTGTAGGCAATTGTTTGTTGGGTGTGGCTACCAGGGTAACAGGGTCCAGAACTGAGACTAAGTACTGTAATAGTGCTAGTAGCTCTCCCGCTGCCCCCATGCTGGAGGAATAAACCACTTGTACTGGAAACAGTAGGCCACTACCAAAGTGATTGTCAAGTGAGGTGGGTGCAATTTTACGTACCGTGGATGTTGTTGTGGTCGGTGAGGCTAGAGGCAATTCAGAAAAGCTCCCTAGGGCTTTGATATTCCTCCTTCCTTCCTGTCGCACACCCTGCCACCCACAGGTTACACCAGAATCCCTACTGGTCATGGGGCACCTAGGTGGCTCAATTAGTTAAGCGTCTGACTCTTGATTTTGGCTCAGGTGAGATCAAGCCCCAGGTCAGCTCTGTGCTGTCAGCATGGAGCCTGCTTAGGATTCTCTCTCTCTTTCTCTCTCTCCTTTTCTCTCTCTGCTCCCACCCCCACATGTGCACTGTCTCTCTCTTGCTCTCTGTCAAAACAAATAAAGAAGCATTAAAAAGAAAAGAAAGAAGGAAATTGGTGACATTGGTTGCTTCCTAGCAGGGAAACCCAGCAGGAATGGAAAGCAGATTGTTTACTGTGCATTTCCTCCAACCCATGTCTGGGGTTCTTCCCGAGCCATGTTAAATAAGATTCCTGTGTTGAGTGTAGCTAGATTCTTAGAGTATGACAAGTAAGCACTTCCAAATTATGATTCCACTGGGGGAAGGAGGTGCTATGCATATCTTCCACTGCCTCATGTATGGCTTTTACATAAAATAATGGTATTTTATTTTTCCTTGGATTGGCATTTATTGGATTACTAGCAAGGCTGAATAGTAAGAGAAGGGGAATTTTGTAAAATAATTGAGGCTTATACACAAAAGTTACTTTTTCTTCAACCATGTTTTGGTGGTCACAGAATTAATGAATTATATGCTACCTCCTTTTATTTATTTATTTATTTATTTATTTATTTTTATTTTTTATTTTTTTATATATAATTTATTGTCAAATTGGTTTCCATACAACACCCAGTGCTCATCCCAACAGGTGCCCTCCTCAATGCCCATCACCCACTTTTCCCTCTCCCCCATCAACACTCAGTTTGTTCTCAGCATTTAAGAGTCTCTTATGGTTTGCCTCCTTCCCTCTCTGTTACTTTTTCCCCCCATTCCCGTCCCCCCTGGTCTTCTGTTAAGTTTCTCAGGATCCACATATTAGTGAAAACATATGGTATCTTTCTGTGCCTGACTTATTTCACTTAGCATAACACTCTCCAGTTCCATCCACATTGCTACAAATGGCCAGATTTCATTCTTTCTCATTGGCAAGTAATATTCCATTGTATATATAAACCACAACTTCTTTATCTGTTCGTCAGTTGATGGACATTTAGGCTCTTTCCATAATTTGGCTACTGTTGAAAGTGCTGCTATAAACATTGGGGTACAAGTGCCCCAATGTATCATCATTCCTGTATCCTTGGGTAAATTCCTAGCAGTGCTATTGGTGGGTCATAGGGTAGATACTATTTTTAATTTTGGGGGGAACCTCCACACTGTTTTCCAGAGCAGCTGCACCAGTTTGCATTCCCACCAACAGTGCAAGAGGGTTCCTGTTTCTCCGCATCCTCTCCAGCATCTATAGTCTCTTGTTTTGTTCATTTTAGCCACTCTGACTGGCGTGAGGTGATATCTGAGTGTGGTTTTGATTTGTATTTCCCTGATGAGGAGCAACGTTGAGCATCTTTTCATATGCCTGTTGGCCATCTGGATGTCTTCTTTAGAGAGGTGTCTATTCATGTTTTCTGCCCATTTCTTCACTGGATTATTTGTTTTTCGGGTGTGGAATTTGGTGAGTTCTTTATAGATTTTGGATACTAGCCCTTTATCCCATATGTCATTTGCAAATATCTTTTCCCATTCTGTCGGTTGCCTTTTAGTTTTGTTGATTGTTTCCTTTGCAGTGCAGAAGCTTTTTATCTTGATGAGGTCCCAATAGTTTATTTTTGTTTTTAATTCCCTTGCCTTTGGGGATGTGTCAAGTAAGAAATTGCTGTGGCTGAGGTCAGAGAGGTTTTTCCCTGCTTTCTCCTCTAGGGTTTTGATGGTTTCCTGTCTCACATTCAGGTCCTTCATCCATCTTGAGTTTATTTTTGTGAATGTGCTACCTCCTTCTTAGCAGAGAGCACCAAATGTAATTTAACTTTCTTAATGACAAGGATGAATCTGTTTTTGTTCAGTCCGTTAATAGAATGAGGACTTTGAGCTCTAGGGAGTGTGGGGTAGTTTGCCTTGACACTGAATGACCCCGGGATCTTCTGCTTGTTAGTATGTGTATTTGCCTTGTATAGTTCTGTCTCTTCCTTTGCCATTGTTCCTCATGCCCATCTCAGATTACGCCTCCTCTTCTAAATTTGGTAGACTGATAATCTTTAGAATTGGATATAAAGAAAAGAATAGGTAGGCCCTAAGTGAGGAGTGCTCTGAGTAAAATCTATGTGCTTAGACCAAATTTTTTTGGCATTTCAGTTCATTTATTTTTGGTACATAAAGAAATTAGGTCTTATTCCTTACAAATCTTTTTTTACATGTTGCTTCTCATCCTGAGGATCTTAAGTTGTCTTGTAAGTGAAGTGAGAGCATCTATTCTCATACCTTTCAAAAAGGAAGGTTATGCATTTGAGGTCTGTACCTATTTCCCCCCCACTTTTCTGTTTCTCATTATTTTGCAAAGAGCTACCCCTGACCTAGCCCTCTTTTCCAGGCAGATAAAGCTTCACTGTGCGGAGCCTTTTACCGAATATTGGACCTGCATTGATTACTCCAGCCTGCAGTTACTTCGTCGCTGTCGCAAACAGCAGGCCAAGTTTGACGAGTGTGTGCTGGACAAACTGGGCTGGGTGCGACCTGACCTCGGAGAGCTGTCCAAGGTAAAAAGGTCTCCTGCTGGGGGTTTCCCCCTCTCACTGAGGGGTGGGGGAGGGCAGGAGGTGGTCAGAGAGGGGTCTCTGTGAGTAAAGATATGATGGGAGAAATCTGTGTTTACCAAACAGGTTGATGAGAGGGATTATACACAACCCAGAAGGGAATTTATTTAATACAAATATTTCTTTAAATAGATCTTCTGGCACGTGCAGATTGTTTGTTTAATTAGCTAATTGAAGAACAGAAGGGAGTAGATGAGGATAAACACAGTGTTGGGGCACCGTCAATTGAAAGCATTGAGGTTATTACAGAATTCAGAGAACAAATAGGATCGAGGTTATGCCAGGTTCTTCAGGCCACATTTATCAGGACCTAGGATTTTTAGAAGTATTTCCCTGTAGTTTAAAATGTACGTTTTCTGGGGCACCTGGTTGGCTTCATTGTTTAAGTGTCCAACTCTCAATTTTGACTTTGGTCATGATCTCACGGTTTGTGAGTTTGAGCCCCGTGTCCTGGTCTGCACTGGCAGCAAAGAGCCTGCTTGGGATTCCCTCTCCCTCTCTCTCAAAATAAACAAACATCTAAAAAACATAAAAAGCATGTTTTCCTACTCTTTTTTCTGTATTTCTTGTCTCAGTCATGCCACCACCATCTGTGGAAACCTCAGAAACCTGAGTGTCTTTTCTTCACGTCCCACTCTTTCTTCCTTTATACAGTCATCAGTTCCCGTAGGGGAACATCTCCTAGATTAGTTTTTGAGTCCTCTCACTGTCCCCACATCTTGGACAGGAGTTCTTAACTTGGGCTACGTGAACTTCTGGGAGGGGAGGGTGGTTCAATTCAGATTTTAGAAGACACTGTATCACCTGAAATTGAAGAATTGAGGATATAATTATGTCTCCATTATAGGCATGATCTGTATGGAAAATAAAGACCACTTAAAAAAATTTTTTTTAAGTTTACTTATTTATTTATTTAAAAAAAAATTTTTTTTTTAACATTTATTCATTTTTGAGAGACAGAGACATAGTGTGAGCAGGGGAGGGCCAGAGAGAGAGGGAGACACAGAATCCAAAGCAGGCTCCAGGCTCCGAGCTGTCACTACAGAGCCTGACGTGGGGTTTAAACTCAGGAACTGCACGAACATGACCTGAATCAAAGTTGGATGCTTAACCGACTGAGCCACTCAGGCGCCCCTTAAGTTTATTTTTAAATTATTTTTAGTAATCTCTGCACCCAACATGGGTCTCGAACTCAAGACCCCAAGATCAAGAATTGCATGTTCTTCTGATCGAGCCAACCAGGAAGTCCAAACACCACTTTTCTTTTTAAAACTTCACGGGCTTACTCTTGCTTGCAGTGTCCTGGCTTACAAGGCCCTTTGTGATCTGACCTATCCCTGCTTCTTGAGCCTCATCATTGTCCCTTCCCTCTGGGACAGATAGGTGGCAAGGTGGGGGAAAACTCAGGTTTGAATGGAGGCAGATGGTACTACCGATCACTATGGGATCCTGCACAAATTGCCAACTGTTTCTCGTCCTACCACATCTACAAAATAGGACCAGTATTCATACCCAGTTTTCTGTGAGGATTAAGCTGGAGAGCCCTTGTGAATCTCTGGCCTAGTGCCTGGCATGTGGGCCCACAATTAATCTTTATTCCCTTGCCTTTCTGTATAGCATCTATGGATGGTTGGATCTCAAGCTTGGGGTCACAAGTAGACAAATGACTTAGCAGTTTTGTTTTGTTTTTTGTATCCAGCCTAATCTCTTCAGATGGCTTCTTTTGCTGTCCTGAACAAATTGCTGGCTTGCTTTATTTATTTATTTATTTATTTATTTATTTATTTATTTATTATTTAGTCTGTAAGTTTTTTTGCTCTTTTTATGTTCATCGCAATCAATAATTTTTTTTAATATTAAAAGTAATTTATTGTCAAATTGGTTTCTATACAACATCCAGTGCTCATCCCTGAACGAATTACTTTAAACTGTTGATAATTCTGAGTTGGAAAGCGGCAGGACCTACAGATTTAATAATGAAAACAACCTTTTCTCATTTCTGTCTCAAGAAAGGAGAATCAGCAAATCATGCTGATGAGAAAGCATACTGATTCCTGAATCTCTGTGTCAGCCATTTTAAAAACCTATGAAGTATTGGTGTCCTCTTTTCAAAAGTTTGTTTCTTTAAGAGGATTATCAGTTTTAGTCCTACTTAGAATCAGAATCCAGTCTCTTAGAAAGGTAATGACCAGCTGGATAAAGCCCACGTTTTACCTTCATTTACTTCTGCCTTCTGCTTCCTGCAAGTTGCCCTCCTCTCCTTTGCTCTGACCAGTTTCCACTCACTCCTCTGCCCTCAGCTTAGATGCCAATGTCCTTTGAGGTTTCCAGCCTTCCTAGGCATCCTGATAATGTTAATATTGAAAATAACTTTTGGCGCTTAACCATAACCTGCTATGCATCAGGCTCCAGACTGTGTATTATCCTAATAGCGCTGTAAGCTAATAGCCCCATTTTAGAGATGGGAAATTGAAGGTCGGGTAGGCTGCTCAAAGTTGTGTACCTAGCAATTAGTTTGACCACGTGCCTCTTCTCCTTTTCTCTTGATATGGTACAGAAGAGGAAGTTGTTTTGTTCTTTCCACAATAATTTGTCCTTTTAAGGGGTCTGTTCACTACTTTAAGTTTGAGAAACATTTTTCTAGATTGATTTCATAAATACTGTAACTTCCTGAAGGGAGCTTCACGTGCCAGCTGGAGGCCTTTGGAGTTACTCTGTCAAGCAGTAAGGAAGCATTAGTGATCTCTGTGGCAGAGAGATGAGAACACTGTTCTAAAAACAAACCAAAAAAGACTCTGGATCTGTAGTCAGAAGACTTGGGTCCCAGCTCCGGCTCTGACCTGTAGCATGTGTCTTTTCATAGGCAGTTGGCCTCCTTGTTCTCATCTGTGGACTACAGATAATAATGCCTCACAGGGCAGTTATAGTAATAATTATGCTGTTGTCTTCCTGAAAGCTCCATTCACATTGAATCATTTTTGGATTTGTGCACATGGGAAGACTCATCAGTCATATAACATGGAGTGGCTTGAAGATCAGACCACTAGATAACAAGACTATTAATAATTATGGCCTTGTCTTTCCATTTCTCTGCGTGTTTCCTCATCTTTAAAGGGAGGACGGGGGTGCCTGGGTGGTTCAGTCAGTTAAGCATCCGACTTTGGCTCAGGTCATGATCTCATGATTCATGAGTTCAAGCCCTGCATCAGGCTCTGTGCTGACAGCTCAGAGCCTGGAGCCTGCTTCGGATTCTGTGTCTCCCTCTCTCTCTGCTCCTCTCCTGCTCATACTCTGTCTTTCCCTCTCTCTCAAAAATAAATAAATAAATAAATAAATAAATAAATAAATAAATAAATAAATAAATAAATAAATAAATAAATAAATAAAGGACATTGGGGAGCTTGGGTGACTCAGTTGGTTAAGCATCGGACTCTTGATTTCGGCTCAGGTCATGATCTCAGGGTCCATGCTGGGCATGGAGCCTGCCTAAGAATCTCTCTACATTTCATGCGCTCTCTAAATTAATTAATTAATTAATAAAAAGTGAGAACAATTTCTGCTGGCTTCTGATGGAGATTTTTGTGACCATCGGGGATAATGTGGACGTGACCACCTTCTACCTGTCTCCCTGTTGCCATTGTCTCCCTGTTGCCATTGTGCAGTGCTCCACCATCTTGCTAGGCCTGTTGGCTCAACTCTCCCAATTCTGGTCTTGCCCCTCTCCAGTCTAGCTTCTGCACCTTCCAGCCTGCAGATGTGCTTGAGTGGCTTCCCTGCTTCAGTGACGTCTGTCACCCTTGAGTTAAAATTCAACCACTTGTGCACATCATTCAGTACCCTTCATCGTCCGGCCCTGTCTACCAGTGTAGTATGTTACGTAAAAGCACAGGCTTTGGAGTAGGCAGATCTGGCTTTGAGCACTAGGTTTTCCACTATTAGCCAGGTGGCCCCAGGAACCTCTGGAAAAAGGCCTCAGAGGAGTGTGAAAATGAAACGTAATCGGGGGCCCAGCATCATTTCTAACAAGTGCGTGGTTAGGTGCTTCATCTCCCTCCATTATCCAAGCAACCTTTGGCCATTCTAAGGACATGCCTCTCTGTCTTCCCATGTACTGTTTACTTAGAATGTCTTTCCCTTGCTAATCTTCTGCTGGCTCATGGTTATCCTTTTAAGCTAAACGTTACCCCCCATGAAATAGTTCAGGCCCCTGTCCTTCAGGATGGGTTACGTGTACAGAGTCCTTGCTCCCCAGCACTTAGTTCATGCCTCAGTTATGATAATTGGGTCGGGAGTCTTGGTTGATTTTCTTGTCTGGCTCCCTCAGACTGTGAGCCCTCGAAGACAGTGTAGTGTGTATTTCGTTTCCTGCTGTATCCCTAACTTCTGCCACATGAAATGACCCAAAAAAGGCTTTCTTAAATGTTTGTTCAAGAAGGCTTTCTTAAATGAGTTTAAATGTGGTTTGCTGGGGCTTGAGAAAAGAGGGGTAGTTGGGGCAGCGGGAGCAGAGAGGAAACGCTGGGAGGTGCGTTCTTGGTCACAGACTGCTCCACCTGACCTTCAGCCTTGCCTCTTGCTTCTGTCCTTTTCGCTCCTCACAGGTCACTAAAGTGAAAACAGATCGACCTTTACCGGAGAATCCCTATCACTCGAGAGCAAGACCAGAGCCCAACCCTGAGGTAGAAGGAGACCTGAAGCCTGCCAAACATGGCAGCCGCCTTTTTTTCTGGACCATGTAAAGATGGGTCCGTGGCCCACACTCAGTCACACGCCTGGACGACTGCTGATGAAACTCCCGTGCAGTTTGCATCGACTGATAGAGTTCTTTCCGGGATCAGAAACTTAACAAAAAAGTTAATTTATGTGACTTGGCAGTTATTCTATACCATTTCCTGGCCATTAAAAATTTTAAAGGAAACAGTTGTATTTTATTATGTTTTATATAACCTTTTGGCCTTTAGAGAGGACTTCCCTTTGCTTGTTCTTCTTGTGGTCCTGCCTGTTCCTCTCTCTTCGCTTTAAGTTGGCGATCACCAGTGTGGCGGGGAGCCGCGTTAGACCAGGCAGAAATGACTATGTAAAGGACAGGCTCTCTTGCCAGTCTGTGTTCACACATTTTGAAGTCTTCCCTCTCTCCCCATCCAGCAGCACAGACAAGTAGCTTTCCCTAAAGGTCATGCAAGGGAAGCGTCCAAGATAGAAGTGAAGAAACATTTGAGCCTTGTGACTCAGGCCCTGGGAGGGGCCTCCTGGCTGTGGTTTAGGCAGAGTCTTGCTCAAAGTTTCTTAAAGAACCAAACTTCCACCACTTCCCCTTGATATCCCATCCTCAAGCATTATGACCCAGATGTTTTTCCTGATAGACCAGGGAGGTGGAGGCTGAGCTCCCAGCTCCAAAGCCAGGAAGTCGGGAGGTCTGAGTGTCAATTCCAACCTTGGGTGTGTTCCTTAACCTCTTGGGAGAGGTTGAATTTGAGGACAAGCTAAAGGCAACATGCTTATCTACCTCCTGGGCAGGTTAAAGCCGCAAGTATTTATAAAGCTTTGGTTCAAAGCACTATTATGTCTTTATTTTCCCTTTCATTCACTTCCTTTTTCACTACCAGGCTATTTCCTCTACAGCTGACTGGGTCACTTTACACCCTTCTGCTTGTGGCCTTAAATTGCAGATGGCCCTGCGTATGTTGTTTCAACTCCCTGGGCCTTGGTTTCCATTTGTGGAGCTCCAGAAAGCAAAGTCGTGTAAGTCTTTCCAAAGGCCTTTCCAACTCCCACTGTAGAGCCTCCAGGCAGGGAGAGTGCTAGGAGGCATTAGAGGAGGTGCAGGGCCTGTCACTGCCCAGAGGGTCCAAACAGGCCAAAGACAAAGCTCTGAGTGATTGGCCCTGCCCCTCCCCACCTTATTCCCCCGCTCCACAGTTGGGAGCACTTGGGGTGAATCTCACTCTCACCTGTTCTGCAAAAGATCTTGCCACCTGCCTTTATCTCATTCTCAAATTTAATCAAAAAGAATAGATTCTTAAATTCTAAAAACAGCTAAGACAGTATCTATTAGCCTCTTCGTGGCCAGGTAGTCAGAAGTCACCCCTGGTGGGGAAAGTATGAGCATGGTCACAGATTGGCATTTCTACGATACCTCAAGCTCTGTGTTGCTTCTTAGATTTTTCTGCAAAGGAAACTGGGACCTGCATAAATGATAATAAATATTCATTGAGTTCTGTGCATTATGCCAAGTGCTTCGCACGTATCAACTCTTCCAATGCTCAGCCTTTGAAAGAGATTCTATTTGTCGTGTCCATTCCATCAAGGAACTATAGCTTAAGGAAAGGTTAAGAAGCCCCAGTCTGCCTCAGAAATAGTAGATGTGGAATGCAAATGAAGACTGGCTTCAATGGCCACACTTGTTCTCCAAAGCCTGTGGTTCTCAGCCTTGGATGCACGTGTGAATCACCTGGAGACCTTTAAACACCAATGTCTGGGGGCGCCTGGGTGGCTCAGTCGGTGGGGCGGCCGACTTCGGCTCAGGTCATGATCTCACGGTCTGTGAGTTCGAGCCCCGCGTCGGGCTCTGTGCTGACGACTCAGAGCCTGGAGCCTGTTTCAGATTCTGTGTCTCCCTTTCTCTCTGACCTTCCCCCATTCATGCTCTGTCTCTCTCTGTCTCAAAAATGAATAAACGTTAAAAAAAAAAAATTTAAACACCAATGTCTGGTTCCTACCCCCAGAGATTCTGATTTAATTGGTCTGCAGTATGGACAGGGCCTGGATTTTTTTTTTTTTTTTGAAAAATTTTTTTTACATTTTTTTTTTTTTAATTTTTTTTTTCAACGTTTATTTATTTTTGGGACAGAGAGAGACAGAGCATGAACCGGGGAGGGGCAGAGAGAGAGGGAGACACAGAATCGGAAACAGGCTCCAGGCTCCGAGCCATCAGCCCAGAGCCCGACGCGGGACTCGAACTCACGGACCGCGCGATCGTGACCTGGCTGAAGTCGGACGCTTAACCGACTGCGCCACCCAGGCGCCCCTACATTTATTTTTTTGAAAGAAACAGCACAAGTGGGGGAGGGGCAGAGAGAGAAGGAGACACAGAATCCGAAGCAGGCTCCAGCCTCCAAGCTGTCAGCACAGAGCCCTATGTGGGGCTTGAACTCACAAACTGTGAGATCATGACCTGAGCTGAAGTCAGACGCTCAACCGACTGAGCCACCCAGGCGACCCATTTTTTTTTTTTTTTCAGGGGCTGGAGTTTTTGAAAGCAGTCAAAGTTATTTTAAGGTCCAACCAGGATATAGGCCACTGATAAGTGGCCAGGATAGGCCAGGATAAGTGCTGATAAGTTGGAAGTGGTTAATCTAAGATTTAAATCCAGGTACATCTGATTCCAAAGTCTATAAGTATATACCTCTGTATATAAATCACATGAGATCTTATTAAAATGAGGATTCTGGTTCAATAGGTCTGGAATAGGTCCTGAGATGTCTAGTGAGCTTCTTGTTGGTGCTGATGCTGCCGGTCCATGGACCACACTTTGGTTAACAAGGGAGTAAACCACACTATCTTTGGGTAGAGGATCTGTATACGATTAATCTATCCTGCTGCAGTGTCTAGCACCAGGCCCTCCCTTGAATGTTAATTCACCTTTTTAGAATCAGAGCAGCAAGTCCTGAACTGTTAATGGCTGCAAATTCAATTGTAGGATGTTTTAACTTTTGCCCAAGTTGGACAGAAGTTCTCGCCTCCCCCCCACCCCCCAACCTTGCTTTGAATTCCTTGAACAAAGAAACTCACGTTTGGCTTTCCTGTATTCTTGATGGAATGACACCACATCACAGCCTTCTAGGACCAAAGAGTCTAAGTAAAGGTAGAATTCCCCAAATCTCTCAGAACAAATGCGTCTCTCAATTTCAGTAGGTAAAAGGTCACGGAACAATTTGAAAGCAGTGCGAAGGATCTCTGAGCAGAGAGACCTTCCAATAATAAAATCTGGCTGGTTTGGCTTGAGAATAAGGAGACAGATTCCTCACATTTCCGAAGGAAATTTATCTGCCCCTTTTCCTCTGCCCAGCCTGTTCCTGTCTTCCCTATCTGAGTGAACGGTGTCTCCATCCTTCCAGAGTCAAACATGAGACGCACCTTTGACTTCTCACGCCTCTCTGTGTTCTAATCCAACACCCAGCCCTGCTGAGTTCCTTCCATAATCTCTCACATTTGTTACTTCCGCTTTTATCTCACTGTCACTGTCCGGGTTTGTTTTTGTTCCCCTTGCTTGGATTGCTAACACTACTTCCAAATCTGTCTCCTGCCATCGCCTCGCCCCCCGGTCCATCCGACTTGCTGTGTGTGCCTGTGCTGCTCAGAAACCTTCAGTGGCTCCCGAAGGGCTATTAACTAGAGCCCGAATCCTTACTGGCATTCTGACACTCCATTATCTGGCCTTAGCCTAGCCCATTTCCCCACCATTATCTTCTCCTTATCATGTGCCCTACAGTCTCCCAAATGCCATTCCTCAAGAGTGTTCTCTGATTTCCAGATCTTCACTGATGCTGCCATCCACTCACTGGGAGACGACCCTTCCCCCACCCCTGCCTCTTGAAAGTCTACCCACTTCTCAAGGCAACCTCTAATGCTGTCTTCCCCAGGAAGTGTCCCCTTCCTAGAGCCAGAAGTGGTCTTTCCTGCCCCTTTGTTCCCATGACACAATATAACATGCGGGTTGAGCACAAGGGCTCTGGAGCTGGGCTGTCTGGATCTGAATCCAGGCTCTGTCATTTAATAGCTGTGTGACCCTAGGCAAGTCACTTAACTTTTCTGTACTTTATTTTCTTCACCTATAAAATGAAGGGGATAATAATAGTACCTACCTCCTGGGATGATTCTGAGGACCTCATGAGTTACAGGCATCAGATGCTTCATACAGTGTTGATAAATGATAGCGATCGTTAAACACTCTATTTGCATAACACCTGTCATGGCACTGGGTGTGTCGTATCTCCTCTGGCCTCAGTACTGTAAGATCTGGACTTCTATCTTATTTATATTTCTATATTCTCATGCCCTGCACATGACAGACATCCAGGAAATGATTAGCTGTACACCATGTTTATTTTTCCAAAGAACTTCCAAATCCCCTCCTTGCTACGAAACAACAAACAAACACATTAATTATGTAGAGATAGGAGTCGATCTTTGAGGTTAAATTGCCATCATAGTAGGGATCAAATCCTAGCTGGGTTGCTTTGGGTGTAATAAAAGATGCATTCTTATGCCCTGAAATCTTATGCCCTGGATCATGACATACTTGGGCGTTAAAATGTGTCAGTTGCTTCTACCACATAGGAAGTCTCAGCTTGGGGTTGGGACATCATTTTGTGTCTTGCTCATTTGTAATACGTGTCGCCAGGAATTTGTTTAAATAAGATATTGAAATTTACAAATGTATTTACTTTAAAAGCCAAAACAGATTCAAGAGATTAGATTAAGTAAGAAGCCCCAGGCTTTATGTGTGAGAAGCAGATCTGTGAGTGGTAAATCTAGGAAGCAAATGGAGGTTGTTGGATTCCAACGGCCACACTCTTGTCCTTCAAAGCCACTGAATCTCAGCCTCAGATGCACATTGGAATCACCAGGAGACATCGAAATAGCGAGGTCTGTCTGGATCCCATACTTCAGATATTCTGGTTGTCCTGTTGTGTGGCCTGGGCATACAGATTTTATGACAAATAATATCACTCAAATATGCTTTCTTCCATGAGAGAAGAGAGTATAGTTGCAGCTAGCATCCTGGAAATACATTAACGCATTCCTTAATTCATTCAGCAAGTATTTTACAGCCTGCTGTGTGCTAGTTATCATTCTAAGCATGGGAGATGATCAAGACAGATGGGGCCCTGCTCTCATGGGGCTTCTGTTCCAGGGGTGGAGGCAATCAACAGGTCAATACACAAACAAGATGAACGGGATGGTCTTACGTTGTGGTGAGTCCTGTGAAGGAACCAAACAGGGTTGATATGAAAGCCAATAGCTAGGGAGTGGGGATATGTTGAGGAAGGGAGGCCATGGGAGGTCTCAGTGGTATCGGAGCTTCCTCTCCCTGGATGAGAAGGAGCCTGCCAGTTAGAGAGCTGATGGAAGACTGTCCAGTGTGAGGGAACAGCAGGAGCAAACCCAAGGCAGGACAGGGCTCAGTGTGCTTCCAGAACAGGCTGGCTGGGGTGTGGCTTTGTGAGTACAAGCCCCATGCAGTTGCTTATCTCTGCCTTTGACCTGACAGGGACATTTTCTGTCATAGGTGACTCCACAGACTGCTGGGTAAAGTCCAAACTCCTCAGTGTGATAGTCACTCGCTCCAGAGTCTGACCGAGACCCTTCCAGCTTCCTCTGTCGCCACTGTTCCCCAACTCCATCCACACTGGACTCTCCACCACTCCAGACCCCTGCACCTTTCCCTGTGCATGACCTCTGCCCCTCAGTTCTCCCCCACCTCTTGCTAAACCCTCCTTCAGGATTCAGCTAGAATTTGTCACCTTTGTGAAATAATCCCTCAGTTCCTCCCAGAGTGAACCACACCTTCACTTCCTCCGTATTCAGGAGCATCTTGTCCATTACAGCTGTCTTATTCTTTGTACGCAAGAATCGCGTCCCATTTTCCACTACATCTACATCTGTCATGGTGGCTGGTGGATAGTCAGTGCTTGATAAGTCTTTGTTGGGTGAATGTTACACAGCTATTGGCCTCTTCAAAAGGGGGTAGCTTAGTTAATCATAAATGTGTCATCTTGCATGTAGAATAGACATGAGGGGTGTTTTCTGTTCAAGGACAGTTTCTGGTTTCTACTGTAATGATTTAGCACCAATGGAGAACGAAGGAAACCCTCAGTTTTTTTTGTTTTTTGTGTTTTTCAAAAAGAGCACAGAAACCTCTGTCACAGTCTCAGTAAAAATGCTGTCTGTGAACTGAGAATGCATAGAAGGTCAGATTAGGCTATGGTAAGAAAAAATATAATTGCATGCTGGTGTTCCTTTAATTTGAGGGTTGAATGCAAATTAAGCAGGCATGCCCTTTCTGGAAGCCTTGTTTTAATCAATTCTGCTGCTCTGGTGGAAGAGTTGAAGCTAAAAAGGATGGTAATAATGTTTCTTTCACTTGCCATCTGAAACTACAGTATTAGGTGATGTGACAGTAGTTTGATGTACAGGATTCATTCATTCATTCATTCATTTTGATTGTCTGTTGACCACAGAGCACCACTGTGTTGCTGGGTCCCAAGGATCTGAGGTTCCCAGTGGTGAACTCAGGCCTAAGAACTTTCTGGTAAAGCCATCGGCATCTTTTCTTCCCCGTTAGGGTGACGGGCAGCATTCACAGTTGGGGTCCTGTTCCCCGCTCCATCTCTGACTTGTGTGACTTTGGCAAGCCACCTTCCCCTCTCGGCCAGTTTCTTTAGCTGTAAAATGAAGTATTTGACTAAGACGGCATGGAGGCTCTTTTCCATGTCCAGAGTTATGTGAAACATTGTTTCTCTGCTAGCCAACCTGTTGGGGGAGATGGTGGAGTTTTGATGATTAGATCTAATCACCTGAGCAATTGATTCTGGAAAGTTCACTAAAATGAAAAGGGCATTTCAGGCTTTGTTTTTTTTCTGTTTTTTGTTTTTGTTTTTTTAAGGTTTATTTATTTTTGAGAGAGAGAGAGAGAGTAGGGAAGGGGCAGAGAGAGGGAGACAGAAGCCAAAGCAGGCTCCAGGATTCCAGCTGTCAGCACAGAGCCCGACGTGGGGCCTGAACCCACAGACTGTGAGATCACGACCTGAGCTGAAGTCAGACGCTCAACTGACTGAGCCACCCAGGCACCCCACCAGGCTTTGTTTTAAATAAAAACCCACAGTGGCATTTAAAGGACATGATATGGAAGAGGTTCAGGGAGTTTGTCATCCATTTAGGAATTATTTCCAATAATTTTCTTGTTATTTGAGACTGAGTTTCTTCAGAGGATTATTATGAAGGCTTTGATCTTTTTTTTTTTAATTTTTTTTTAACGTTTATTATTGAGAGAGAGAGAGAGAGACAGAGCATGAGCAGGGGAGGGGTAGAGAGAGGGGGAGACACAGAATCTGAAATAGGCTCCAGGCTCTGAGCTGTCAGCACAGAGCCCGACGCGAGGCTTGAACTCATAAACCGTGAGATCATGACCTGAACCAAAGTTGGTCACCCAACCAACTGAGCCACCCAGGTGCCCCATGAAGGCTTTGATCTTAAGAGTTAAAGGAGGAACCCTTTGGAGACCATCCCCTGCTTGGACCGCCTTCTGATTGGGCCAAGTCCAGTCTGAAGCACTCTGTCCTCATGGGTTCAGGCTGGCTGACACTAGAGGTTGGTGCAGCGTGGAGGGCGGGAACGGGGGAGGGGGAGCGGTTCACCAGTGGGAGCCGGAGGCAATATCTAGAATATGAGAGGAGACCGGAACATCAGAAGCCAAAAGGCCAGGAGTAAGATAAACTGGGACAGAACCGAGTCAGAGTGGCTGGGAAGGAAACACCCTAACAGAGTCACCTGCAAAAGCTGTGGGCAGGCAGTCTGCAGAAGAGAAAATCAGAATGGCCAACAAACATATGAAAAGATGATTTATCTCACGAGTAGTCAGAACAATGCAGATCAAAGCCCCAGTGAGATGCCATGTGATTAGTTCAGCCAAGCTGTGAAAGGTGGATAACATCGAGTGTTGGCCCAGGTTGGGGGAAATGGGTGCGCTCCTAGCCCGTGGGGAGGGGAACACACTCATACATTGACGCATTATGTTGAGAGGATAATGTGCTGCATCCACCGAAGTACGAGGTGCGTGCGTGTGGCCTTCCTCATCTGTAAAAATGTGAACAATGCAAGTGCGGATTCAAGCGTTTTAAGATGTGTACAGGGAGATTCACTGCAGCATTATTTGTAAAAATGGACAGAGAGAGAGAGAGAGAGAGAGAGAGAGAGAGAGACAACCCAAGTGCCCATCAGTAGTGTCAGGGTAGTTACATGACTTGCAACAGAGCCACGCAATGCGATCCTGGGCAGCCGGAAAGAGGCCTGAGGTGGCTCTCCGTGTGGACACAGAAAGATTGCTGGGCGATCTGGCTCCATTACATGCCAAATTACATAGTGATGATCTGTCTACTGGTCTACCTCCCTTTCTTGGCTTGCGCTTCTTAAAAACAGGAGCGATGTGTATTTTATCTCTGGGAGAAGCAAAATCAAAAAGCGGGCCTGACTGGCTCCAAAACCTGGAGTCATTGCTCCGTGCAGAGCTGTGGGTTAGGAGTTGGTGAGCTGGGCGACTGGAGATGGACAGACAGCAGGGGAGACGGGGAGGGACGTGGCTTGCCCAAGACCACCTAGCGCCTCGCTTCCTTGGCAAACGGGACCCGAGTGGCTGCTCCGGCTGGTGAGTGACGAAGTGGTTCGCTCCTCTGCGGGACCGGAGACATACACCTCACGTCTCTGAGGGGCAGTTTCCTCCTCTGAGAAGTGAGGACGACGACAGCGCTTCCCTTCCGGGGCGGTTTTGTGGACTCGGTGACAAGATGGCTGTGCGTCGCGTGGCACCACGTAGGTAGACGTGCGATAAACGTCACCCTCTCAAGGCGACAGGTGCACCCACAGCGGGGCTGTGAGACAAGCGGGCCAGGCAGCGGAGCCTAGGTTTCTCAGAGAAGTAGGACAGGATACCCGCCTGAACGGCGGCCCCCAGCGCCGTGTTCCCCGTGAGTCAGCCTTGGGCTAATTGGTGGACAATGGCGCTAATGAAAAGGCCATGTTCCTCTACAAAAGCACCCACCCAGCTCCCAAGCCTGGAGGCAGCTTGAACCAGTTGAGTGGCTCTCATCTTCTGGGGAGGAGTCCCGCCTGCTGGTGTACTGGGGACGCAGACGCCCTCTCGTGCCAGGTCCGGGCTCCCGCTCATTGCCAAGTCCAGTGCCGGGCATCTGGCTGGGGACTGGACTCCCTCGCGGAGCACCAGCACTGGCGAGACCTTAGGGACCAATAAATTCTCTTTACAAATGGGGAAACTGAGGCCCACCGATGGGAAGGGCTCAGAGAGTAGCAAACTGAGAACTGAGCCGAGAGTTTTGACTCGCCCACCCTGGGCTACCTGTGGGGCCGCAGCCAGATAGGCAAAGGCCGCGCAAGCTGGATGTGTGGGCGACAGAGGGGGAGGGGGCGCAGACAGGGAACAGTGTGAGCAAAGGGATGAAAGGGGGGCTGTGGAGGCCCATCGTGGAAATGGTCATGACAACAGCTAACACTAAGGATACGTTCCCCGGGTTTTAGATGTTGAGCTGAGGCCCAGAGAAGGCAGGTGGCCTGCCTGCAGAAACACAGCCGGCTGGGGACAGAGTGAGACATCAGACTCAAAGAGATAAGCATAAAGGACAGCCTGGCCAGGTCTCAGGAGGTGGGGAGGGATGGGGCAGGCCCAGGCCCAGGGCAGCAGCCCCTTCCTGGCTTCCTGACAGCGCTATTGTTTGAAGCCGGTTCTTGGACATCCAGGAAATGGGCGACATCACTCCCAACCAAGGAGAGGAAGCTGCTTGAATGTTTCAGCTCCACCTCACGCGCTGGCCCTGCGGCTGCAGATGGGAGTCGGGCCAAGGCTGCCTGACCCTTCTGCTCAGCTGGGCCACCCCACCCCCCACCCTGGTGTCTGACCCGCTCCCTCTTCTCTCTGTCAGTCCAAACCAAACCCTGCGAGGCCTGACCAGCAGACCTGCCCGCCCTAGGAGGCATCCCCAGAGCTCCACCGAAGCCCCTTTTTCTGAGGCCTGCAGCCCCTTGAGTCCTGTGGGATGGGGACTCCCCTCCCACCATGCCCCATCCCGGATGGGAAGCTATACCTTTAATTCTCCAGGACTGGCTCTGCCTCACAGGGCCTCAGTTTCCTTATCTGTATGGAGGCAGAACTGGTCAGGTAGAGCTGGTCTGGGTCAACTCAAAGGGCTCTTTCACCTCTGATGCTCTGGAATTCTGAATCTAAGCATCTTTCTGCCTGGATGGGGGGGGGGAGGGGTACCATGGGCAGCACCTGGGGCCTCAGAAAGAGGAAGGAGGGGAGTTCAAGGGGCGGGGCTGTCATTGAGGGTGGGACAAGGTGACTGGGTGAAGCAGAAATTGAGAGTGGTCTTTCTCCTTGGCTCTGGAGTCAGCCTGGGTTCAAATACCCATTCTGCCACTAACTGGCTGTGTGACCTTGGGCAAGTGACTGCACCTCTCTGAGCCTTTGTTTCCACACCCATGAAATGCACACAGGAAGACCTAACTTGCAACGTTGTTGTGGGAATTAAATAGGGTCATGGACACAAAAGGATCAAGAGGCACGTGGCAAGCACATGGCGCCTTTCCCCTCACTCGGGTGACGTTTCTGGCAGGAATTGGAGATAGAGAAACAGACACTGCGGCCCCCAAAGTAAGAAACTCAAGGCTCTGGTGGAGCTGGGAGAACAAAGACGCTGTTCTGTTTCCTGACCCTCCAAGAGAGTGGGAAGCAAGGCCCAGCAGTTGGTAGGTGAGGTCTGTGCCTGGCATTTCACAAACTCAATGTCACTGTTGCCCAGGGCTCCATGTACCGTGAACTTGTCTGGACACAGGATGGGAACCGCAGGCTGTGTGAGTGGCACGTGCCCTTGGGGGTCACCTGCTGGTCTGGAGCACCAGTTCAGTGGAGCCAAGAGATAGATGGCAAGTGATTCCCTGTCCTGAGGTCACAGCACCAGTCGGGACTGGAACCCGGGCCTCCTTCCTTCCTGTCCGAGGCTCTTTGTACTGAGGAGGGCCCTGGGATCTGAGAAGCCCTGCTTTACTCCCCAGCTCCAACCCAGGAAAGGAGAGCTGGAATCTTGTCGGGAGTAGAAGGGAGGCAGGGCCACCTGTTTTCGTGCCAGCAGAGGAAGGATGGTCCCAAGCCCTATCCCTCCCAAAGAGCTTTTCTCCTGGGGCTCCCCAGCATTCCTGACCTGCCCCGTCCAGCTGGGGCTGCTGACTTTGGGCCTTCTCTCCACCTCCTGGACCTCAGGCTCCTCTTCTGTCACTTTGACATTAAATATCCTTCTCAAGGGCTGCTGTGAAGCAACAGACAGGAAGTGCTTTGAAGCCCCGTAAAGGCGAGGGGTTGCTATAGCCCTTTAATTTTGATAACAGCATTAGTTGAGCACCTAATTGGTGCCATACGGTTGCCCCAGACCCCACAGCAACCCTGTGAGGAAGGCATCTCACAGATAAGGAAACAGGTGCAGAGAAAGGAAGCATGTATCCAAGGCCACATAAGGTGCCAGCGACTTGAGACCAGAGCTCCAGTCCCTGCGTCCAGTCCAGGGGAACCCTCTCCCAAATACTGTGCCGTCCCAGCCTGGCAGCCTTGCCATGCTATGCTGGGGGCAGGGAGGGGAGTATGGAGAGAGGAGGGGGAGGGTTAGGAGTCCCCCCAGCCTCCCATCACAGGGAACAAATCTCCAGGAAGCCCAGCGGGTGGCCAGGTCCCAGCGCTGATTGCAGGAGATGGCACCGGGGCCAGGCGGTTGCCATGGTGACTTCCTGAATGCAGCGCTGTTCCCGCTGAGGCTTGGGGAAGTCGAGACATACCTGGGCAGCCCCTGAGCTGGCTCTGCGTCTCTGAGGGGGAGGCCACACGGGTCTGTGGCAAGCCAGCTCACACAGAATCCACATGCACGTGAGTGAGTGATGCAGCAGCAGGCGTTGCACACGGGCCTGTGATGCAGAGATCCATCTGGGACTGGGTGCAGACCTTCCTGACAGTGAGCAGATCCTCTAGGGATGGGAACCCGTGAAGGAACAGAGGAATCTGAGAAGGTGTTCCTGACAGACGGAGCAACAGGGAGTGATAGAGAACAGCTAGGGTGCGGCCGGGCAGGGTCAGATCACGTGGGGCTCTGCATGGCCGGCTGAGGAGCCTGGATCTTCACCTGGAGGCACTGGGGAGCCAGAGAGGGCTTGCAAGCAGGGGCATAGCATGGTAGGACCTGAGCTCCCGCCGGCAGCCCATGGAGGGTTCATCAAAGCGGGGAGAATGAAGGCAGGGGGCCCCATGTGGAGGCCAATCTTCCTTACCCGGCTCTATTTTTTAAATTAGCATTTATCCTTTCCAACACATAACTGCTTATTTATAATATTTATTCCTTATTATCCGTCTTCTCCACTAGGATGTCTGCCCACAAGAGCAGAGGGTTTCGTTTGCTTTGCTCACTGATGTATATCAAGTACCCAAAAGAGGGTCTGGTATATAGGTGCTCAATAAATACTTGCTGAGTGAATGAATGAATGAATGAATGAATGAGTCCTGGATAAGAGGAGTGGCAGAAGGGATGGAGAGAGGTGTAGGGACTTAGAGACGTGTAAAGGTGACAGTGATTGGCTGGCTTAAGTTTGAGTTGGTCAGTTGGTGGAAATATGCCGGAGGCCCCCTCTGAGTTGGTGGGTGCGGCCCCATACAGGTGCTGTTCTAGCTCACAGATGAGGCTGTGGGGTGATTTTAGGTGGGATGCAGGATGTTAGGACCATGGAGGACTAGAGGGCCACATAAGGTGGGGAAACTGAGGTAGACCCCACGACCTGGGCACTAGGCCTGTGTCACTGTAACTGAATGTCTAGGGTCTTCCCCTGACTCCTTTGGGGTTGGGGCCTGCAGAATCTTCTAGACCACTACTTTTCCATAAAAACGTAACAGGCCACAAATATAAGCCACACATGTCGTTTTCAACGTTCTAGTAACACATTACAAAAGTAAAAAGAGGTGAAGTTAGTTTGAGAGTACATTTTACTTAGCCCAGTATGTCCACAATGTGTATCATTTCAATAGAAAAATGGATGCATGAGATATTTGACATTCTTTTTTCTGGTCCAAAGTCTGAAAACGGGTGTGTATTCCACACTTACACCACACCTCAGTGGGGACTAGCCAGGTGTCAAGTGCTCGGTCACCACATGTGGCCAGTGGCCACTGCATTGGACAGCACAGCTGTTTAGGCTCTGGAGCCCACTCACTGGTAATGAGGTCCTGGGTGGCACTGAGTCCGCAGCAGGACACCAGTGGACTGGCGCTAGAGTGGGGGAGGGGAACACAGGGATCAGCCTCAGCCTTTTCTGCTGCTTTCTTTGGGTTCAGCCCTTGTCACTTACTAAGTCACGTGACAGACTTTTTGTTGAGCACTTACTATGTGTAAGGCACTGTGGTAGGGGCTAGAGCTAGAATAAAGCAATTGAACGTGGAGTAGTAATTTTTTTTTTTTTTTTTTGAGAAAGAGAGCATGAGCTGGGATGGGACAGAGAGGTGGGGGGGGGGGGGGGGGGGGGGGGGGTGGGGGGGGGAGGAGGCGAGGATCCAAAGCAGGCTCTGTACTTACAGGCTGACAGCAGCAAGCCTGATGCAGGGCTCGAACTCACGAACCATGACATTGCAACCTGAGCTGAAGTCAGATGCTCAACCGACTGAGCCACCCAGGCGCCCCTGGAGTAGTAATTCTCATTACGTGAAAATTCTCCAGTCCTCCCATCTCCTAGATGAGGAAGCTGATGCTCAGAGAAGTTGAGTGCCTTTCTGGAGGTCACTCAGCTTGGTAATCCTCTGAGCACTTTCCCCTGCCTCATGTTGCACAGGTCACCCAGATGTAAATAAAGCCCGCAGGAGGGAAGAGTCGGGTACAGGAGGGGTCTACAGAGGGCCTCGCTCAAGGAAATCCATGCCTCTGGACTCTACACCTCCCTGGAGACAAGCTTCCTCTCCTCTTCCTCAACCTCCTTTCCCCCAGCTGCCTGAGCTTTGATGCTCAGGGCCTTGGAACCAGTATTTCCTGATGAACCTGCATTTAGGCCATCTTCTTCCTGGATCACATTGAGTCCAGTGATCTTGCAAAAGGGACAGTGATTGGTGACCAGGGCTGACCAGGGCAGTCCAGCTCCAGAAGCTGGACTGGGGCCAGCCTGGATGTCCCCAACCTAAAGGCCCATCTCTTACCAAGGCAGCAGCAGGGTGGGAGCAGGGATAGCACAGCACTGTTCTTGGTGCTCAAAGGCTTGGGATCAAGTCCTGACAACTTTTTTACCAGCTGGTGACCTTGGGGAAGGGACTGTGACCCTCAAGGCTTTGGGTTCTGCCTCCATACATGAGCAGAGTAGCCAATGCCCGCTCAGGCTGAGGCCCCATGTTGGCCCTGAAAGCACATTGTTCATAAGAAGGGTCACACAGGGCTTGGAAAGGGACAATTTTTCAAGAAAGACATACTCGTGTGGCTTCTGCTTAGAAACCCTGACCCGGTAGCCTCCAGCAGCTGGGAGTCTGGCTCATGAGTGAAATCTCCCAACAGTGTCTGGGGTCTGAGCTCCAGGAATAAATCTGGTTCAAGTGGTCTCTTCCTTTGAGCTTTCTGTCCTCCTATACTTTACTAAGCACCAAGTGCCAAGTAAGTTAAATATCTCTTCTTTACAGCTGAGGAAACTGAGGCACAGGAAGGTTTGGCCAGTTACCCGAGGTCATCCAGGAGGTGTCAGAGCTGGGCTTTAAATCTTGGCCTCCTCCTCCAAAGCCATTGCCTCTGGCCTCTGCCCAGCACGCCCAGGTGCCATAGCTGTCCTCCAGGAGTCGCCCAGGGTGGCTGCCCCACAGAGAGACTGGGTCCCTTGTGGGCTGGGGCCAGCCTGCCAGCCATGCAGCAAGACGCACAGGAGCAGGGAGGCTTCAGGGCCAGGCACGGCCGGATTCACAGGTTGAAGACTGTTCCTCCAGCCTTCCGGACTCCGTGCCTTCCCCTACGGCCCTTTCCCCGGCCACCTCCCTTCCTGGCTTGGTGCTGGGGGTGACCAGCGGGTGGGGTGGCATCCGGGCTGGGTCTAGAGCTGTGAAGAGGGTGTCTGGGCAGAGACTGATGGCCTGTCACTTGGCTGCCGGCACATCCTCAAATTCTTTGTCTCTGTGCGGAGCAGGGATTGTATAGGAGGTGGGGGTGGGGCCCTGCAGAAGGGGAGGAGGAGGGGGTGGGGGTGGTGAGTGGCAGGAAGTGGGACATCTCCATGGCCTGATGCCTCTGCTCTTGGCCAGCCCGAGGCTTGGTCTGGGCGGCATGGGTGTGCATGTGTGTGCAGGCACGTATGTGTGTATTTGTGTTTGTATCTGAAGAAGTCAGGACCCTGTCCCTCACTTTGGGGCCAGACAGACAGGAGTTCAAATCCTGGCTCTGCTCCCCACTTGCTGGGGGACCCCAGGGAGGTCTCTTTCCTGTTTAGCGTTCTAGACCTCTGGCTCCCCATCAGTACAATGGGCCTGTCTATGTAAAGCTCAGCTGATTAGAACGTTTGGATCCAAAATTCTGGAGGCCTTGGAGGGTCTCTTGATGGAGGAGGCAACAGGGGCTGGGTCTCAGAACTGTCTGAAGGAAGCACTGGAGGGGGCTGGGTGGGTGACTGACACTCCCCCCCCTCCCCATCCCCACCAAATGCACAGGACGTCAATAGGGCAAAAGCTGCTCCTCTCCCCAGCCTGGGCATTGGCATCCTGGCTGACTGCAGGGAAAGTGAGCTGATGGAGGGGTGTCCAGGGAGGAAGCGGAGAGAACAGAAGCTGTCATCTGTTCTGAAAGAAACAGCTCCCCAGTGCTTGGACCACCCAAATACATGGTCCTGCCAGGTCCCATGGCCCTCAAAGCCCCACATCCACAGACAGACAGACAGATAGATGGACACACACACACAGTGTCACATAGGCCTACTCTCACAGCCTTCCCTCAAACACTCAGTATCTGTCACCCAGCCATCACTGGGCAGCCACACTCAGCACCATGGTCTCAGAGGTAGCCAAGAAACCGCACCTACAGCCCCAGCCCAGCCCACTCACACAGGCGTGTCTACAGATGGACTGGTACACACACATGCACACACAGAATCACAGGACACACACGGACACAACCACACAGGCACAAAGCCCCTCTACAGTCAGGTGCTGATGCAGAATCCTAGGCACCCTGGGGCACACAGAGCCTGCTCCCAGCAAACATGCAAGTTCACACGTGCATGCGTGCCCCTTTATGGGTGAGCCCAGGGCTGTGCCCAACTCTTTTGGAGAACCTCACAGACGCACCCAGTGTCGCCGGAGCCTGTTCTGGTTGGGACCTGGGACAATGAGATTTCCGTGGACCCCCCTTTAATAAAAGGAACCAGATGGGCGCCTCCCCTGTGCCCCACCTATGTTCCAGCACCCCATGTTCCCCCCAACCTTAGCACCCTAAGCACTTAGTACTAAGCACTTACTCACTAAGTGAGTGCACTTAGTACATCTCCCGGGGGGCGAACAGAAGGTGGGAAGGAGGAGGGGGGGTTGCCCGAGGTCGGAGCCAGATGCCAGAGGCAGGGCTTGAACCGGAGGCCGGGTCCCCCAAACTAGCACCATTCGCACACTCCCCGCACGCGCACTCCCCATCTTCCCGGCCGGACCGCGGACGCTTAGCGTGCTTCGGTGCCCCTCCACCCTAGCACCCGACGGCCTCCGGCCTCCGGGGCACAAAGCCACTTGGCGGCGCTCGAGGGGGCGCGCGTGGGAGCGCGCGCGGGGGCCCGCGCCTCCGGCCAAGATGTTCCCTCTCGGCGTGATTGACAGGCTCGAGTGCCGAGAAACAAAATTGTTTATGCGCTAATGAATAAGGCCCTGATTGCAAGATCCTGTTTGGAAAATTATAGTGCGGCGGCGGCGGCGGCGGCCGCGGCGGCCCAATTACAGCCCGCGCTGCATATTCATTTCGTCTCTCCTTTGCATCGAGATGAACGGCGGCCCCGCGCCCTGCAAAGGCAACGCCAAATTTAGTCCCAGGTTCCGCACTCCTCCGCGCCATTGTCTGCCCCGGACCACCTGCCTCCTGCCGGCCTGATTGCCGGCCCCGGGCTCCGCCCTGCCCCCTCCTTGAGCCGCTTCCCTCCGTGTCCTCGGCCTCCTCGCTCGCCCCCCCCCCCCGCCCCACCCCGTTGGTCTCTCCCCCGTGTCTCTCTCCCTCTTCTCTCTTCTTTCTCCGAGTGTCTCACACACTTTGGGACTCTCTCTCTGGGTCTCTAACTCCAGGTGCGAGGCTCCCGGCCCAGAGCAGGAAGCACATTGGACTCTTCAGCCCCTTCCCCTCTCCCGGTTCCTGCTGTAGAAATCCTCCGGGCTTCTGGGTCCTTGGGGACAATAGGGACAGTGGTGGGGATCTGTCGTTATGTGGAGGCCATGGAGATTTGAGGTGGATCCCACTTGGGGCTTGGCCTTGAGGATGGGGTGGCTTGGCCGTCCCCCTAACCAGGCTGCTTGGGGGGAAGATTCCTTCGTGTTGGCACGTCTCCTGCCTCCCGCCGGGCCCACATCCTGCAGTCCCCGCACGGCACCTAGCCTGGCGGAGCTGTGCTCCCTCACACTCCGGTGCCTTTGCACATGCTGTTCTTTGGCTGGCACCGCCTCCGTCCTCCAGGACCCTTCCCAAGTACGTCCTAAGATGCCTTCCATTCTCATCACCAGGCCAGGCAACCGGACAGCTCCCCTCCCCCGAGCACCCGCATTTCCAGACATGCCCTTCTGTTGTAGCCGTGAGCAGGGCTATGTGCACATCCTTCTTCAAGGCCCCCAACTGGGAAGCCTGGGGAGAGGGGCTGAGTCACCCTGTTGCCCTGGTGTCCAGTTCAGGGCTGACCAAACTACCACACTTCCTCTGTGATATGGGGATATATTCACCCCATCCTGTTATAGAGTGTAGGTGGGCAGGAGAGGATATGAGGATGGGAGGGAGGGCCTGGATGGCTCCCAGCCCACAAGGGCCTCAAAGGCCAGGACAGCCTGTCCCTCTGAGCCCTAGGCCTCCAGCCAGCAATATAAGCCCCGCTGCCCCTTCTCACTGGGGTCATTGCCATACTTGACAGGTGCCTGAGGCCCAGGTATGGCCATTGAGGCTGGTGGTGATGGTGATGGTGGCGAGGACTTTTTAGAGGGTGAGGATCATGCACAGAGTGAGGCTGTGCTCCTCCCTGTCCTTCCCTGGAACCCTCCCAGTGATAGAGACACTCTTTCCTGGGGTGGGAATTGGAGGACCCAGATGTGCCCCAAAATGGACAACCACATACACCAACTGGCGTGGCCAAATCCTCCATCCAGAAACACACAAAGTAATACACTCACACAGTTGTTATACACACCAACACACACACAGATTCAATCTGAAAGATCCACACAGTCTGAGACACAAAGACATGCCCGTCCCAAGGCCCGTGTATGGGGCGGCACTGCCCTCTGGCGGCTGTTCTGGCAATCTCTCCGTCTGGCCCAGGCTGGCTTCCTAGAGCACAGCTGAGCCGTAATGGGGGGCACCCAGACCCAGGGAACTGAGACTCCCAGGGAGGAAAAGGAATTTAAGTGTCCCTCAGGATGCAGGTCTCTAGAGTTCCGGTTTCGTGCCCTTATCCCCATGTACTCCAGGGGCCAAATTTGCTAACAGTAGGGCCTGTCCAGGGATGGCGAGAGGGAAGAAATTCCCTATCGTGGGAGATGTACAAGCTGATCAGGAGCCACCTGCAGGTTGGTGGCCTTTAGTGGCAGAGTGGACAAATTTGGAAGTCATCACCAGCTTGAGACCATACGTCCAGCCTTATCCTCCCCCCCACTCAGCCGGGATGCCCTTCTGTTCAGTTTATTCAGTTTATTTACCATCAAACTTTGAGACCCTCTCAGTACTTGGAGCATCAGTGTGCGATCATGGATGGTGGGAAATGAGGTTGCCGAGCATGGTAAGGACATATCTTGGGAACTTTCAAGGCCAGTGTTAGGAGCATGGACTGTATTTGGAGGTAGGGATCTGGGGACAGGCTCAGACAGGGAAGCAACATGGTCAGATAGGCATGTGAGAGCCAAATAATGAGAAGAGAGTGGGGGCAGGAGGGCCAGCCGGATGACACAGGCGTGGCCCGGACCAGGGTAAGGGGAGGAGCAGGGTGGTGAGAAGCAGGTGGATTCCAGAGCTATTAAGGAATTGCCTCGGCAGGTTTGGTGAAGGACTGGCTGTGGTCAGAAGGAGCCAGAAGAGGTGAGCATGATGATGAAGTTACCCCGGGTGACATCAGTGCTGGATGTGGGAGCCAGAGGAGAGGTGGCAAGAACGATTTGGATCTGTTGAGCCTGAGAGTCAGGGGGACATTGGTGGGAGGTTTCCAGGGGGCAGCTGAAATCAGTTCAGGTGACATCCACGTGGGAGTTGGAAGGTTCTTGGCAGGTAGTTAAATATGAATGAATAGATGAGGTCACTCATCAGCCCTAAGCACTGAAAAGGTGGTGGTACTCGCCCTACTTCTATTGGTCTAAAGAAAGGACACTAAGTTGTAAAACATGACACTTAAGTGTGTTACAAAAATGTCATCATCCCCAAATGGATGGGTTGATAGGAACTAACATTTTCCTACCTGTCTCCCTTTTTTGGCACTCCTGGTCTAATGGTCTACCTGCCTTCCTGCTGGGTGATCCAGCCCCAAATCCAGGCAAGAGCAGTGATGTCAGAGGCCCAGGAAATGTCAACATTCAGAGACAGGAGGGAGCAAGAGGCCCACAAAGTCTGAGAAGGAATAGTTAGGGAGGTAGGGGGAACCCCAGGAGAATGTCTCTTCATGGGGGCCAAGGAAGTAGAGAATTTCAAGAAAGAGGGTGTGATCAGTTATATAGAAAACCAGAGAAGGTAAGAAGGTGAGGACTGAAAATGTGTCCATGGGGCTGCCCGGTGGGCCTTAGTGAAAACCACACGCTCAGCAACATGGAGCTGGTGGGGAAACTCGGGTGCCCCTGGACCTTAAGCCTCCTCCAAACTGAGAAACAGGAAGGGGATGATACCCCTGGACAGGGGTGGAGAGGAGCTGTCTTGGGAAGGAGAAAAGTAGACCAATAGATCTGCGGATCTGCTGGGGCGGGGGGGGGGGGGGGGGGGGGGGGGATCTGCTGGGCAGCTGGAGGCAGTCCTTCCTCCAACCACAAGGGGGCAGCATAAGAACAGGTCATGCCTTGGCCCAGCATTTTGTATTTTAGGACTGTTATTTCCAGATCCTTGGGTGGGTCCTTGAACAACCTGGGTCTCAGTTGCTTTTCCTGCAAAGTGGGTCAGTTGGACACCATAATTTCTTGGGACCCTTAGGAGATTTCCTTCATTTCATATCGTCCCACCCATCACCCACCTGGACCTCCAGCTTTGCTGAGACCGGGCCCTTGACAGAGGACAAGGGTACACAGCCTCCCAGCCGATGGCCCACGAGTGTGAGTGTGTCAGGTACAGACATGGAGTGTGTGCGGGAACACAGAATGCTGGCCTCAACGAAGCCCATGGGCACACGTGAGGTCGGCAGAATGGAGACTGAATAATCCCACGAACCTAACCTGTCTGAAATGCTCTGTTTCCTCTCCGGGGTATGCCCACTCTCTGCCCCTTCTGTCTGCACTGTAGACACAGTCCAGCTGGGAGGCCAGGGCCTGAGTTCTTGTCATGCCCACCGCTGACCCCCTGTGTGACCTTGTCCGTATGCTGCCCGTTCCAGGCCTCGGGGCCCTCTGGACAATGGAAGAGGGCACGAGACCTTCCTCAGCATGTCTCCAGCCTCACCATGCCTCTGAGGCAGCCCTGCCCTAGACTTGGACACTTCTGAGAGCTGCCCCAGGCCGAGTGGCAATCTCGAGGGTCAGGACAGCTGGTTCCTGGCCCTGGTGCTCTGGTCTGATCTTCAGAGAAGCTGGCGTGAGGAGTCAGGCCTGGGATCTCACTGCCAGATCTGACTGAGTGTGGCCTTAGTTGACCACTTCTGGAGGCATGGCAGGTTGGCCAGAGCCAGCCATGAGCAGGAATGTCTGCCCAGGGAGACAGTGCCTATCTGGAGGGTCTGCTTCCCCACAGAGCCTCAGCCAGACCAGGGCAGCCTGTGGGGAGTGGCACAGGAGAGCACTCAGGGACCAGTTGGACCAGGGGCCAACTCTCCTGCTGTGTGATCTTGAGCAAGTGGCCAACCCTCTCTGGGTTTTGGCAGGGGGACTTATGCAGGATTCCAGACAGCATCTCGCAGGTCCAGAGTAGCCCTAGGATCAGGGTGAAGAAGGGCAGGCAACCCTGGGCCACCCACCTGTCTGTAGGGGCCTACTCCCTGGGAGGATGGCCTCGGAGCCCACTGGGGCTCTAGGGGAATTGGGGATCTGACTTGATTAGATCCTGGTCCCTAAATTTTGGCTTAGGAGGCAGAAAAGGGTAATCAAACGGCCCTGCGGTCACATGGGCTTGGCCCCCGCCTGGACAGGTGACCCCGTGCAAGTCCCCTCCCGTCTTGCAGCTGCCATTTCCTTGTCTTTCTGAGTTCTGCCCAGAGCAGGAGTCCCCAGCTCCCACTGGGCGCACGGCCTCCCGGGTGGTGAGCTGAGTTGGTTCTTGGGGCCCTCTCTTCCTCGGGTGGGCCTCAGGCATGGCTGTGTAGGACCTGCAGCGCCAGATGCATGGGGGGCGCACAGGGGCCGGTGGCATGGGCCTGGGCCTGCCTGTGCGCCACTGAGGCAGCGCTTAGCCAGGCCCCAAGCACCTGCATCTGGGCATCTATCAGGCCTGGGCCAGTGGGATGGGAAGGGGTGGTCTGGTTCCCACTCACCCAGCTCACCTGCCCATTAGTCACTGTCACTTGTGCCTCAGCCTCCCGTATCTGCTGCTGCTGGAGCGGGACCTGAGGGTCTAGGGCCATGGCCTGGGGTCCCAAGGAGAGGAGAGAGGGAGGTGCTGGGGGATAGGCTCTAGCAGGTGTATGCGGGGGGGAGGGTAAGCTAGAGACTCTTCGGACAGGAAATACCTCCTCATCCCTATTCTGATCCCTAGCCCAACTGTGTGCAGCCTCACCCCTGTACTTGCACGCCAGCAGGGGCCGTCTTAAGTACCTTGAGGGAGGTGGAACCGATGGCTTATCTGGGCCCTCCAGGATCTGGGGTCCCTGAAGCTCAGGGGTGGTGCCGTCACCACTCTTGTTGGTGACGGTGATGCTGGGCTGTGCCTTCGGGCATCTGTGCCATCCATGGTGGGTCACTCACCTGGTCTGCCATGTGCAGTGGGTGCTGGAGGCTGAACTCATGGTAAACATCAAAGGCCAGGCCCCGGTCCTCACTGCTGTACTATGGGTTCTGCACTCATAGTACGGCCATGTGTATACGGATGTGGGGGCAGGGCCACGTAAGCTCAGCTTCTCAGGATCCGGCAGGTGTGAAAAGCTTGGCCACACGTGTAGACACACGTACATGCCTGGAGAGGTGAGCACAGCTGTGTGGACACCCCCCAGTAGGTCTGTAAAGGCCTCTCTGTGCACAGTCAGGCACACAGGCACGGGAGAAGCACTAGGCCTACAAATGTGCCCAGATCCTGTGTCAACAGCGTGTGTTACATACACGTACATGTACATGCAGGCTGGGTGCACCCGGACACATGCTCCTGGGGGCACTCAAGAGATAGGCAGGTCCTCGGGGAATGTGCCTTCCTCTGCGCACACAACCTTCTGTTGGGCCCCCCGGGGGTCCGGAGCAGACCCTGGCTTGGAGCACATGAGACATATGCCCCACTCCCCAGCAGGTTGGGAAGGGCTTGGGGAGGGGACTTCACCTTTTTCTTGGACCAGAAGATATGGCAATAGAAGGTGTTTGGGGCGCCATTTTGGTTGATGTAGCCAAACATCTTCAGGCCTAGGGAATTGTGGCAACACAGAAGATTCTGGAGGAGAGGGAGGTACAAGGTATGACCTACAGTTGGCAGCTACCAGGCCCCACGGGAGCTGGGCCTGAGGAGCCCCCGGGGGCTGAGGCTGAGCCTAGGAGCCTCCAGATTTATGGACAGGGTCATGCAGTCCTAGGACTGAGCCCCCATCTCTTGGCAGCTCTAGTCCCTGAGGAGAGACAGTGGAGATGAGAAAGGCCAGGCCCTGCCCCGGGTAAGGGTTATGGGGTCCTGGCCTCTCAGGCAGGAAACTGATGGACCTAGGCCAGGCACAGCACGGATGGAAGCAATTAGGGGATTCCTGAATTCTCTGTGGGGCTGGGGCCTTCTCAGACCCCAGGGCAGCTGTGACCAGCAGGGAAGCCACCCCAACCCAGCCCTGCAGAGTGTCCTTGACCAGAGCCAGACTGGCGGTGGCCTTGGCCTCCGAGGGTACAAGGGCTCCCACCCGATCCTGGCCACAGAGGGTGCCGGCAGGGCAGGAACCCAGTCGGGAAGCCCCTCCAATTCTAAGGAGGGGGCTGAGCCAGCTACGGCCAGGGTGCTTGGAATTCACCTTCTCCCGGTACTCGCGTTGGGCCTGGTGCTTTGTAACCCATTTCTCATTCGATCCTCATCAAACACCCTGCCAGGTAGGCGCTGACCCTTCCATTTCAGAATTTAAAAAACTGAGACATAATTCGCTTACCATACAATTCACCGTTTCACAGTGCAGGATTCAGTGGCTTTTCGTATATTCACAAGGTTGTGCAACCATCACGACTGTCTAGTTCCAGAACACTTTCATCACTCTGAAAGAAATCCTGTTAGCAGTCACTTCCCATCCCCCAGCCCTTGGCAATCACCGATCTAACTGTCTCTGTAGATTTGTCTAGTCGGGATGGTTTATACAAATGGAACCGTATCATATGTGGCCTCCTGGGTCTGGCTTCTCTTTCAGCTTTTAAAATTCTGTGCTTCCATTTTGTAAATGGTGACACTGGGCCGGATAGATGGAGTGACACCAGTCCAAAGTCACACAGCAACCAGGAGTCAGGCCCCTGGGGCTGCCCTTCTAGGGGCCTCAGCTTGGGGTCTGTGCTGGTGGGGACCTGTGGACAACAGAAGAGCTCACGCCGCTCTTGGTGGCCGCTCAGGTGGACGGCCATTCTCAGCTCCGACTGGTGTTTGCCATGGGTGAGGGAGAATGTAGGGTCGGCATTGCCTGATGCTGATACTGGTAAATAATGACAAAAATAATCATAGCTAACATTTTGGCTGCTTCTTTTGTGTTCAGTGCTGTGCTAAAGAAGTGTTCTGAAGGCGCTTTCTCATTTAATCTTCAAGACAAACCTGAGGCAAGTGCTGATATTATTCCCATTTTACAGATGAAGACACCAGAGCACAGAGAGGTTGAGTCACTCAGCCAATGACACCCAGCAAGTTAGTGGCAGAGCTGGGACTGGAACCCACGTGGTCTGACTTTGGACTCCCTGCTCTTATCCACCTCTACAAGTGTTCTACCTCTTCCAAAATTTCAGGGGAAGGCAGTAATACAGAATTTAACATGAAATATCATAATTTTAAATGTTTCTAAACGTTGGCAACTAATCACAATTGCTTGCAACACTTTACAGGCTGCGGGCTCCAAGCCTGAAATGTTTGGTCCAACACAAAGGGAGGGGACACCCACCTTTAGTTTCTTCCTCAGCATCAACGCCACTCGGTCCACGTCCTGCCTCCTGACAGTTCTGGCAGAACCTGTTACCACCTGGAGACCCACGTGGGTCCCACCGAGGGCCCTGCGACACCAGGTCACCGCATGGCCCGGTGG
The DNA here is from genome assembly GCF_018350175.1 of Felis catus. NCBI lineage: Eukaryota > Metazoa > Chordata > Mammalia > Carnivora > Felidae > Felis > Felis catus. The sequence goes on along the minus strand of NC_058380.1, from coordinate 81,073,920 downwards.
TGGCCAAGCACCTGGCAGAGTGACTATGGGTCAGGCCTTTTCTCTTTCTCAGCCTCCGTTTCCCCTCTGCAACCAGGGGGGAGAACTTTCTCACGGGATTAAGTGCAGTATCTCTGGCACGGAGTAGCGGCTGAATCACTGTTGGCTGACTCCGAATCAATGGGAGAGACGACAGACCAGCATTTGGGTCGGAGAGGCTCATCGAGGCCATCATAGCATTTATTGAGCACTCGGACAATTCCAGACACACTTTACACGCATCGCCGCATTCCATCCTGACATCACCTTGTTGGCTACGGGCCTGGGGTTTCAAGCCAGGCAGCCTTGCTTGAATCTGCCCCTTCCTGGTGGCGTGGCCTTGCGGAGTAACTCAACTTCCGGAGGTCTCTGTTTCCTTCCCTGTAAAATGGGGAGAATAGTGCCCATCCTTAGGTCTGCGGTGAGGTTTCAACGGATTAAATCCTGAAATGTGCAAAGTGCTTAGAATATTGCCTCCCATTCACTAAGCATTTACCACACGTGAGCTTTCGCCCTTATCACTATTAATTGTCATTTTACTGATGGGGAAACTAAGGACAAAAAAAACTAAGTGACTTGTCTAAGGCAGTGGTTCTCAACCAGGGGTCATCTTATTCCCAGGAGATATTTGTCAATGTTCGGATGCATTAGTGGTTGTAGCATCTTGGGGGGTGCCGGAGGTTGCCCATAAACACCCTGTGACACGTGGGACAGTTCCTTATAAACACAGAATTAGCCAACCCAGGATGCCAGTGGTGTTAAGGCTGAGAAATCTTGCCAAAGGTAACTCAGCTGTAAAGTGACAGAATCAGGGTCTAAGCCCAAGCTGGGGACTCCAAGACAGTGACCACCACTACTGTGCTCTCTTGCCTCTTTGGGTGTCCTCAAGGTGAGCCTCGAGTGAGAACACTACTGCCCACACTGAGCGCTAGCTTCTGGAAAGCCAGGAGTGGAGTAAAGTTACATATCCACAGCAGAAGCTCCTCGCCCACACCTTGCTCCTACGCATTGTAGGAACTTTGGTGAAGTGGAAGGTGGGCATTTAGGGTTGATGTTAACCACAGGACAGATTTTGGGGGGCCCTTATTTCAGCAGCCCTGTATGTCAGAGCTGTGAGGGTCAGAGAGGACATTGTACCTAGCCCTCCTAGGACAATGGAGAAAAGGGGTTCTGAAAGAAGGTCACACAGCCGAAGGCTGGGAGCAGAGCCCGGAGTGGATCCCAGCTTTGGGACGTCCCCACCCCAGCCTTTCCCCTCCTCTGCGATGGCCAGCATCCAGGCGCCCTACCAAGGAGCGGAGGCTCACGTGTACCCCACCCCCCTCAGTAAACCCACTCACTCCACCCTGCACCACAAACCCAATCATTTAGAGGGATATGCTTTGCACAGCAAGAGCGGTGCTCCTCCTCCAGGCTCACTGACCCAGGGGCCTCTGCAGGGCCTCAGGGGTGGCTCTGAAGAGGCTGGGATTGCTCTGGCCGAGTAGCAACCCCGGGGCACTGGCTGCGTGGCGCCAGGAAGAAGATGTCTTCGTCCCTGCGGGAGCTGGCCTGAAGCCTTCATCCTGGGCTCGCTGGCAGGAGGGGCTGCAGACCCCTGCAGGGTCCGGGGGCCCATCTGCCCAGGCAGCCCGAGAAACGAGGTGCTCAAGGGGGACAGGCCAAGAAGTAAGCCAGAGGGCTGAGGGTTCTGTGGAAGGAAGGCCGGGTTTGGGGAGGTGAGAGTCACCCACGTTTTGCTGAGTGGAAGCCATTGGTGAGGGGCTTTGAGGGGCTAGAAGCGCCGGTAAAGCAGGAATGTCAACTGGGAGAAACGGAAAATGCCGGCAAGAGTCAGGAGAGGGGAAAGCGTGTCTGGGGCAAGGAGGAAGCCTTATGTTATGGCTGCAAAGAGCTGGGGAGGCAGACCCTGCAGAGGCCACCTGGTTCTCGTGAGCAGGTCTGGGCTTGTCTTCGAGGGGGGTGGGGGGCGCTGGAGGTCCTTGAGCAGGGAGAAGCAGGTCGGGAGGTCACTCTGCCACGGGGGGAGGGGAGGGTGGCTGGGTGGGGGGCACCAGCCTCAGGCTGGCAGGGCAGTGAGAAGGTTGACGTCACACATCAGGCTGGAGGATGAGGCGAGACGCAGGGCAAGGGCAGGAACTGAACTCGTGTTCACAGGACTTCCTAACCCAGTGCCGCTGTGAGGGAGGACGCCTCCCTGTCAGGCACAGGGCAGCACGCAGGAAATGACCCCTTCGAGAAGGGCATGCTCTCTGTTCTTACCAAAGCCAGATCTCCGGGGCAGAGGGTCCTCAGAGGCACCACCGGGGGCAGAACGGGGTGTTGGGGGGTGGGCATTGTGGAGAAAGGCGTGATCTCCCCATTCTTAGACTCAGGCGCTCTCTGTTTTCAGAGGAGCAGGAGGTGATGGAAGTGAAAAGGAAAGAAGGAGAGAGAAACAGAGTCCGAGGCAGTGATAGGACAGGTACAGACACACAGACACGCGGTAGGACTAGAAAGAAGCGCTGCAAAGCACACGGAGACAGCACGAGACACACAAAGGCACGGAGTGACTGTAGAGGGACAGAAGGCAACAGGGAGGGACAGAGGCGGACACAAGGAGGGAAGCGGAGCCCCCACGGAGAGGCCCAGGGGAGCTGGCCGCTCTTGGGTCCCACCCAGCTGCGGTGTGGGTGCTCACCCACGCTGGCTGCCCTCTCCTCCCTGGGTGGTGCTGAGCCCCTCGACCCGACCTCCCTTTTGGGACTCTGCTCCGGGATAGCCCCGCTGAGAGCTGAACATGGAGCTAGCCATCCAGTTCTCCCAGCCTCCTGCACTGCACGCCCACTGGGCATCTACTGTTTGCCACCACTGTGCCTTCATTGCCTCCTACAACGCTCTCAGTAAATTACTGAGAGCCCGAGGCTCAGAGAGGTTAGGCTGCTGGCCCAAGGTCACACAGTAAGTATACCCTGAGATAAAATTCAAGCTCTAGTCAGTCTGATGAGTCAAGGATTTTTTTCCGTTGCCCTGTTCACCCTCCAACTCCATGCTTTCTTTTTTTTTTTTTTAGTTTATTTGTTTTGAGAGAGAGGGTGTGTGTGTATATGGGAGTGGGGGAGGGACAGGGAGGGAGCAAGGGAACATCCCAAGCAGGCTCCACACTGTCAGGGCAGAGCCTGACTTGGGGCTCGAACCCATGAACCACAAGATCGTGACCTGAGCCGAAATCAAGTGTCATTTCCTCGACTGAGCCACCCAGGTGGAGCCATCCAGGCTCCAACTCCATGGTTTTAAATGCCTCCATCTCAGAATGTGTTTGAGTTTGTCTCAGTATTTTTAGGAATTTTCTCCGCAACCCCCCCCCCCCCATCTCCCGAGTCTGGTTGGAAGAGGAGGGAACCTGGAGAGGGCAGAGGTGGGTGTCAGAGGGGACTCCTCTGCCTCCCAAATTGCGTCTGGATCCTTCCACGGAAGCCTGGCAGCTTCTCCAGGCACACCTCCCTCCCTCCCTGCAATCCCCTGGCCTCTTAAGAAGCTGGAGGAACAATAGCTAATCAGCTTCCGAGAGAGTCTGGGAATGAATGGAGAAGCCAACAACTCGCCCGATTGCTGGCAGCTGGTCCCCTCCCCAAGCGTCAGCCCCAGCTCTGGCTGGCTCCTAGCTCCCTTCTCAATTCCAGCTTTTCCTCCCTCTGCCCTATTTTCTCGGGCCTCTTCAGGTTTCTTCCTTGACCTGATCAAGCCACAGGCGTTGAGAGACCCTTTCCCTGAAACACCCCCTTCACTCACCTCCCATGCGACACCTCCATAATGCGAAGCGTATTTTATCTCTGAGCCTTTGCACAGCCTCGTCCTTCCCCATGGGCCCGCCCTACCCCAGCTGGCAGACTCCTATGCATCTTCTAAGGCCCAGCTTACCTGCCACCCCCTCTGTGAAGCCCACCTAGACCTCTCCACCCCTCTGGGATCCCATCGCAGTGCCCACGCTGTGGTATTCAGGGCACAGCCCCTCTCTATCTAGTGCTTGGGACAGGGCCTGGCTATATAGGCAGTCAGTGTGGCGGCATAGTGTGGTGGGAAGGGCACTGGACACGGAGTCCAGTGGGTCCAGTCATGGCTCTGACTTGTGGTCAGGCTGACCTGCCTTTCTCTGGCTGCCTCCCACCCTCCTCCTCCAGGTCTCAGCTTCTCCGTCCTTCCTTGGCTAGCCTTCTCTGACCCCTTCCCCCATCCAGGTGGGCGGGGAGGCTCCCTTTCCTCCCCTGGTCCCACTAGGAATGGGTTCCTACAGGGCAGCGGTCCCAGCTGCATGGCCACCACTGCAACCCCAGCACTCAGGGAGTGATGAATGGATGAATGGATGAATGAACGAAGAGAACCTTGAGTTTCTAGTCTGTCAAATGGGGACAGTAGTAGTTCTGCCCTCCCAGGGCCACTCTGAGCATTGGCTAAGACCCATGTGGGTTCTTTGCCGGCTCTCAGTACTGGTGCTCTCACTACGACTGTAAATGTTTACTGAAGGGAACCCAATCCCCCCAGGACTGTTCTCACGGGATTCCTGCTGGCAGAGCACCTGCAGGGCTCCTCAGAGGAGCAGGCTGCTTGCGAATGGGGGTGGGGTAGGATGTGGAGGGGCTCAAGGGTCAGTAGATTCGGGCTGGAGGCACAAACCCCAACGCCAGACTTGGGGGCCTGTGTCATCTGTCCCCCCACACTCCAAAACTCCAGACTGAGCCCCAAGTTACAGCTGCTGAGGAAACAAGAAAAGGGCAGAAGGGCACCTGGCGAGTGCTGGATCTGGTCCCCACCGGGCCAGGGGAAAGGCTGGATCGGGGCCTGGCCACACTGGTTGAGCACCCAGTGCCTCCCTGTCATAGCCCAGCCCTCTGCCAGTGCTCTCCGTCTCCTCCACCAGCCTGTGAGCCCCACAGGCACACTGTGTGTTCTCTGCGTGTGTCATGGCCTTGAGGAGAGAGAGAGAGAGAGAGAGGGAGAGAGAGAGAGAGAGCCCAGCATGTGGGAGGAGCTGGGGCCTGGAGCAAGGGTGGAAACAGAGTTAGGATGGCCAGAGAGTGGGGTGGCCACATCACTCACGGCCCGCGGACCACCCCGAGGTGCTCCTGGGGACCAGAGATGTGGCCAGTTGAGTTGGAGGGGGAGGGCTCAAAGCCTGGTCCTTGCTCAGAAGCCACTTGGAGACTAAAAGCGGGTGGCGGCTCCAGGGCAGGGGCAGCTGGGCATGGACGTGGGTGGGAGTGCAGCCTGGCCCAGCCACCTTGGCCACCACTGGGTCCTGGATGAGACCCCCGAACCCAGCCATCGAGGGCCCTGGCTCAGAGGCAGCCCCGTTCGTGTCCTGCTCCTGGGAGGGAGGCCCACAGCTGGCCAGGGCCCTTGTGAAAACGGAGCCCGAAGCTTGGAATAGCAGGTGGGGCAGAGCTGGCGTCAGCGCCCAGGACTGCGGGCAGATGGCACTGGGCTGAGCTGGAACAGCCGGCCTTCTTATTTTTGGATGGGGAGGCGGGTGAGGTCCCTGCTGTGGTGTCGCACAGGCCTGCATTCAGGTCTCAGCTGCTCCTGTGACTGGTCCTGAGACGTCAGTCGTCAAGTACGTAGCTCAGTTTATCCCTGGACGCCTGGGTGCCAGCCGCCTGAGCAGGGCCTGAGCGAATATTCGGGGAGAGAGAGCACGCCGTGCTCTCAGCGCAGCACCTGGCGTGTGGGAGGTGCTCACAGCATGTCACCTGTTGCCAGGACTCTGATGCGGGTCTGCGGTCTGGAGCTCGCGGTCCTGGCCTCTCCGGAACAGGCTGCCCTGCCATGAAGAAGCCTGGGAATAGGGACAGAAGAAGAGACAGAGCTCAGAGGAGGGAGCATCATTTTGACTTAGGTGGATGTGGGGAGAGAAGGGGAGGTGCAGTCAGGGTAGGCTTTCTGGAGGTAGCAGCCTTTGAGCCCAGCCTTGACAAACAGGTGGGATTCCCACAGGCAGACATCCCTGGAGGCAGCCCAGGAGACCTGAACTGTGATCTTTGGGGGCCAGTGTGAGTGAGAGGATTTGGGTCCTGAGTCTGTGTCCTGAGTGGCCCAGCAGGGAGTCCTTCCTGAGAGGAAAGAAAGGAGGCTTGGCCAGGTGCAGGGGGCCACTCGGGGGTGGGGGTGGGGTGACAGCACAGCCCCCGCCTGTGGATGCCAACTAGATAGGGTGGTGCAGAACTGATCGGGCTGTGCCCCTGGCAGCCATTGTCTGGGATTAGGGTGGGGAGGGGAAGGGGCTTTTCTCCTCGCTTCTTGGCCTTCTCCCTGACCCTGGCTCCCTCTCTCTTCCCTCCCAGCCTGGGGCCGGAGGGGCCTCCGAAAGCCTCAGTCTTTGGGCCTGAACTCTGCTTTCGGGGTCTCACAAGCTAGTGAAAGCAAATGTATCAATCACTTAGTGACTGGTTGTTACGGTGCTGGCCTCTTGATGAGAATTCTACCTGGATTATCTGGTTTAATCCTCACCTATTTTCTCAGTCCCATTTTCCAGAGAGAAAACTGAGGCATCTGTTCCCCTGCCCCTCAGCAAGCATCTTTCTGGAGGTTGGCAGATGGTACTAAATTTCCCCCACCTCTCTTCCAGATTCCTCAATTTCCCCTCTCCTCCCATCCTGTCTCCTCTGGACAAATTCCCATGGGTTTTCCCAGCACCCCAGCACCCCTGGGACCCTCTGACATCCTCTTTCTTACACCCACCACCAAAGGGCTCCACTGGGAGGAGAAATGCGGACCAGGAGAAGCCCAAGGACCAGGCTTATTGCCCCCATGGCATGAGTGGAGGATTCAGGCTGGAGTTGTCCCCCCTAGCCCATGGATATCTCAAACCCAATGTGTCTAACACCAAACTCACTGTTGTCCCCCAAACCTGATTCTCTTTCTGGTACCATTTAGGGAACGACCCCTTCATCTCTCAGCCAGGCAGCCTGGGGACCGCCTGGGGTCACCAGACTTGCTGTCTCACTTGCCTTCAGGCTCCCTCCCCAACATCACTAGGTCTCTCCCCCTTCTAACTGTGCCTGCCACATAGTAGGTGTTGAGTGAAAGTTTCTTGAATGAAGGAATGAATAGGTCAGCCTCTCACCAGCTGTCTCCAGACTCCCTCCCTCCAGCCCTTTCTCTCCTCAGTAGCCGGAGTGACTATGTTGGGAAATGTCAGTCTAACCCGTCCTGCTCTGGTTGCAAACCCTCAGTGAGCTCAGGATGGCGTTCACGCTCCCTCTCCTCGCAAGACCCTGAATAACTTGGCCCCGTCCGCCTCCCCAGCCTCCTCTCCCCACACTCTGCTATATATAGAGATGTTCCAGCCATAACACAGCGCTTGTAGGCGGCCAACTGCACCAGGCTGTTCGCACTCTGTCTTTGTGCACGCTGGTCCCTCTGGCTAGCAGTCCGCCCCCCTGTCACCCCATCTGCCCGGTGAACTGTCTGCTCCAGGAGCCGGTTGAAAGGTCATCCTGGCCAAGAGGGCCCACCTGACTCCTTTGCGTGCCTTCCTATAGCATTTCAAGTTCTGCTGCCATTTATGTCCTCTCAGTGGGTAGGAAGCATCCCCAGGCCCAGGGGCTTGGTCATAGTCATCTCCGTGCGGAAAGGAGTGAAGGAGGTTTCTCAGTGTCACTTAAATCGGAAGCACGAAGGCAGCCATGTCCGGTATCGAGCGTGCATCTTGCCCATTTATTTGACCCAGAGAAAGTCACTCTTTCATCTACTTATCGACGCTTAATAAATGACCCTGAGATGGAGTTGCTTAAAATAGTGGCAATGCATTTTTTCCCCTGGTTCTGAGGGTTGACTGGGCTCTGCAGGGAAGTTCTGCTCCATGCACTATAGCTGAGGTCACCCTGTGGCTGCTCTTAGCTGGGAGCTCAGCTGGGGCTGGAGAGTTCCTCATCCTGGGCGGGGGAGGGTCTCCCCATGGGCCTCTTATCTCCTGCAGTCCTGCCCGAGCATCTTTAAGCATGGCACTAGCTTCCATCAGGGGACATTCCAGGACAGCAAGTCCTAGTGCAGAAGACCTTAGACCTTTGCTTGTGTCATACTTGCTAACGTTCCATTGGCCAAAGCAAGTCACATGGCCCTGACTGGGGCTGGACTGTGGTTCACTGGGTTTATCAGTGTAACTGTCTGCCATAGTTATGTTTCCTTCTTTAGACATGGGTCCAAATACAACCGAGAATACTTTCCACCTGTCATGCCAAGGCAAACTGAGTTTGTCAAAGGCAGTTGGAAGTAGCCTCTGATCCCCTTGCATTGAGCAGAAGGCCCAGCCAAAGTTGGGGTCTATTCCATGAACTGAGGCTGGGTCTACAGGTGGGACCATCAGGGAGTCACCCAGCCATAGTCCCTGTGTCAAGCATCAACCTTATCCCTCGGAAGCTGGGTCTTTGAGGACAGTCCCCTCCCATGGGACACCTGTCACTACAGGTGGTGGAACAGAGAGTGACCCTCTGCTTTCTACCAAGCTAGAGAACAGCAAGGTTCTGCTGAGTGCTCGGGCTTTGTTGCTTGGATGGGGCAGGTGAGAAAGATCATTTTCCCCATCTCCCCACTCCCCATCTCTCCCTTCCTTGTTTCCCTCTCTTTTCCCATTTCAGGAACTTGGGCCAAATGACCTTTAACATCCCAGTTCGATTCTTCTGTTGTCATCCTTTTGGGGCCAGGCAATGCTGTATTTATTGGGTGCCTACCAAGTGCCTGGGCACACACTGGGCACTTCTCCTGCCCTCACCCTAGAAGGTCCGGGGGCCACTAAGCTCCCTGGGTGCCATGCTGCTGCCCTTTGAAGTTCTTGGGCCTGGGTCCCATTGACCTGTCCCTCTCTGGGGTGCACCGTGCTTGTCTAGAGAGTTCACTAAACATTTCTGGTTCCCCTCTATCACATGGGAGGACTGCTATCTTCTCAAACTCTGAAGTTACACTTGCTCTGGTCAATGCTATCTAAACACAACTGGCAAGCACTGCATCTGAGTGCAGCTTTTTAAAACAAATTATTTTTTTAATGTTTATTATTTGAGAGAGAGAGACAGACAGAGACAGAGAGCAAGCAGGGGAGGGGCAGAGAGAGAGGGAGACACAGAATCCGAAGCAGGCTCCAGGCTCTGAGCTGCCAGCACAGAGCCTGATGCAGGGCTGGAACCCACAGACCGTGAGACCATGACCTGAGCTGAAGTCGGACGCTCAACCGACTGAGCCACCCTGGTGCCCCCTGAGTGAAGCTTTAAAGGCTAGTATGTATCTCACCTTGTTTCCTTTCTTCCCACCCATGGTGGTCATAGACACATGTGTTGTCTGTTAGTCTTATGACCTTGAATGAGTACTATGTGCAGAGTCCCTGTCCTGTATACATAGTGTGAGCGAGAAATAGATTTTTGTGTTAAATTGCTGAGACTTTGGGGACGTTTGTCACCATAGTATAACATAGCCCATTGTGACGGATGCACACATTTGAGTTCAACAGAAGAGGCTACAGGGCTGTTGGAGTCACCTGTCTTGTCCTCACAACCAGCTTCTCTGGGAAATGGCAAGACAACCTTCAAACTGTCTCAAAATCCATTTGGTAGTTTCCAAGAGAAGTCAATGTGGGGTTCAGTGGCTAATTGGTTGTGGAGGGGTTGGGGGAAATGGAGGAGCTAGAGGTCCAAAACTGGAAGGAAATCCCCTCCCTCAATTCACCTGTAAATCAACCAAGAAAAGGATTTCTTCTCCAATAGGGCCACCTGGGAGCATTAGAGATTTTCTTTCTTTCTCTCTTTCTCTTTCTTTCTTCCTCCCTTCTCTCCCTCCTCCCTCCCTCCCTCCCTCCCTCCCTCCCTCCCTCCCTTCCTCTGTCCTTTCCTTTCCTTTCCTTTCCTTTCCTTTCCTTTCCTTTCCTTTCCTTTCCTTTCCCTTCCCTTCCCTTCCCTTCCCTTCCCTTCCCTTCCCTTCCCTTCCCTTCCCTCCCCTCCCCTCTCCTTTCCTTTCCTCCATCCCTTCTTTCTTTTCTCTCTTATTTCCTCTCTCCCCCTCCCTTCATCCCTCCCTCCCCTCAACTTTCTTTAACACTGCTTTCCAAAGTTGGGCTACACTTGAACTCTCAGTAGTGTTGGTTTTTTTCCCTAGGAGAACTCCACCGAGACACTCCAGCAGCCCCCACTTCTTGACCTGGGTGAGGCATCTCTCTTGATTGCATTCAGATGACTGCTTTCAAAATATTTTTAAACCCTGATAGCTCTCCAAGAGAGAAACCTGCTTTTGGAAGAGTGTGTGACTTTCAATTTCCCTTGACCTTTTAGGAAAACTCATTTGAAGTTTGGTGTTTATTCTCTGCCTCCGCAGGGCCCTCGGGGAATTCAGGGCGGTGTCGCTTTGCCTTAGCATTACTTCCAGCTGATTTCCCCTGGCTGTTAATCTGTCACCTGCAGCTAGAATATCACGTGTCCCCACTTCTGGGGGTTGGCATGACAGTCCAGCACGGGCAGTGGGAAATCCAGTCTCTGGGCTTAATGCTGGCGGTGCAGAGATGCATCGTGTGCGGAACCGGGACACCGAGACCCAGCATCTCCATGCCATCTTTACCAGTCTGTAAAGTGTCATAGAAGGGAGGGTGGGATATGGCAGGGCAGAACGTGACAGGGCAGAAGCAGGGTGCAGAGTGAGGGCGGGGCTCCTGGGCACTGCCTGGCTCCCTGGGCTCAGCCTTGGCCACCCTGGCAGGACTGGAGTCAGAAATAGAGGTCATACGTTCAGCTCTTTGAAGTTCTTCGGGAGCATCCGGGCCAACCTCCCTACTTGGCATAGGGCAAACGGAAGGCCAGAGGGCACAGGGCCAGGCCAGGGACCCCAGTGAGCTTAGACTTACCAGCAGGAGACAGCGTGAGCGAACCATCGAATGGAAAGATCACAGACTCAGCACTGGACACACTGAAACTTGAACTCTTACTTACTCACCGTGTGACATTGGATAAGAGCCTCCTTCTGTCTCAGGCTTGGTCTCTACTTCTAAACGGGAACCAGAATAATCCCCAGCATTGATAGATCACTTACGTGTAGACACCTTACAGATTTCACCTCGCTTAATTTCTACAACAACATTCTGATATAGGCACTATTATTGATCCACTTTCCAGATGAGGACAGCAGAGGACAGGCAACGTATAAAATGTGCCTGAGGTCACAAAAAAAAGCGAAAATTCCACCCCAGTCTGGCCACTCTGTTTTACATCGGAAGTTAGCAAACTATGGCTGGTGGGAAGAATCTGGCTCACTATTTTTTTTTTTTTAAGTTTTATTGCAATATGACATATACCACACAATTCATATTTTTTAAAGTGTATAACTCACTGATTTTTATTTCATTCAGATGTGTGCATTCATCACCACTGTCCATTTCCATCATCCTAAAACAAACAAACAAACCAGAAAAAAGAAAAAACCTGTATCTTTTGGCCCCCAGTCGCCATGTGTCCCAAATTTCCCAGCCCTCAGACGCCATGATTTCTCTTCGTAGATTTGTCTGTTCTGGACATTTTGTGTGAATGAGAACATACAGCATGCATCTGGCTTCTCTCACTTAGCATAATGTTTTCAAGGTTCATGGATCTGAACTTCCTTTAAAATTTTTCTGTTTGCTACAAATCTCTGTGAATCTCATGTCTTCCTCTGTTTTGCTTTACCCCCTCATTTTGGCAAAGCACCCTCTCAGTAATTCCTGGAGAGTCATGTCATTATACACTGAGAAATTTCTTGTGTTATTTATTTCTCTACTCTTTTTTTTTTTTTAATTGCCAAATGGCATTCCATTGAATGGAAGATACCACAACATATTTATCCATTTATTGGTCGGGGGATGCTTGGGTTGTTTCCATTGGGGACTATTCTGCATAGGACTGTTCTGCTGCTGTGCACAGTCGTGTACATGTTTTCATGTGGACATGTGCTTTCAATTCTCTCGGGAATGTACCTGGAAGTGGAATTGCTGGGTCACATGGTACCTCTGTGTTTGTCACCATTTGAGGACCTGCCCTACTGTTTTCCAAAGCAGACACCGGTTTATATTGGACCACGTATATATGAGACCACGTATATATGAGGCCACATATATATGAGACCATGTATACATGAGGCTCCTAGTTTCTCCACATCCTCACTAATATTTACTTGTCTTTTTTATTATAGCCATCCTAGTGGGTCTGAAATAGTATCTAATTGTGACTTTGGTTTGCATTTCCCTGATGGCGAATACTGTTGAGCATCTTTTCTGCCTGTTTTTGTGAATAAAGTTTTATTGGAGCACAGTCATGCTAGCCCTCTCATTTACATATTGTCTAGGGCGGTCTTCTCCTTAGAAGGGCAGAGTAGCGATGGAGGCCTGCAAAGCCTAGACTATTTACCATATGGCCCTTTGCAGTAGAAGTTTGCTGACCCTTGCTCTAGACTATAGAACATTGTCACCTTTACATGAAGGTTTGTCTCAATATTGGAACTGCTGAGCAAATTTTAGTTTCCTTCCTGCCTCCCTCTGTCCCCTCCCTCCTTCCCTTTTTCTTTAAAAAACTTTTTTAATGTTTTTATTTATTTTTGAGACAAAGAGACAGAACATGAGCAGGGGAGGAGCAGAGAGAGAGGGAGACACAGAATCCGAAGCAGGCTCCAGGCTCTGAGCTGTCAGCACAGAGCCTGATGTGGGGCTCAAACTCACGGACTGTGAGATCATGACCTGAGCCGAAGTTGGACGCTCAACCGACTGAGCCACCCAGGTGCCCCTCCTTCCCTTTTTCTTGGGGCAGACAAGATCAGGCCTCTTTCTGCGCTTAATTTTCTCCCTGGAGCCATTTTCTCCCCCTCCCCTTGTCCACCAGCGGTGGCTACCCTCCTGGCACCTGCCTTACCTCAGGTTTTTCTAGGAGGTTTCCCAGGACAGGGGCTCCGTGGGAGGGTGCTGCTATTCTAGAGGTCTCCTAGTGGCCACTCCCCCACCTGAAGTGAGGGGACGCTGGCCTTGGGATGGAAGGCAGAGGAGAGGGATGCTTGGAGAAAGGGGCCTAGAAGGGGAAGAGGCTGGAGACAGCTGGGATCAGCCCCGTGCATCCCTGGGAGGATAACTAGAGGGAGGCAGGAACCCCAGGGCTTCCGGAGATCCTCCCACAGAGGGTCAGGATCCTCAGTGCAGAGACCCGGGTTGTGAGACCCCAGACTCCCTGCCCTCTCCCCAGCATCTTCCTTGGATGACTGAAAGCATAAAAAGGATGAGTCTTTGGGGATGGTTAAGGAGGAGGTGGCTAGGGGTCTCCAGGACCCCCAGAATCAAGCTGGTGAGAGGGAGCCCAGGCCCAGCGTTTGGGGCCCAGGGAAAGGGATCCTACGGTGGTATGAACAGCAGGAAGATCCCCAGTCCCCTCACGCCCTGCTCTCTTCCCATGGACCAGCCCCCCCCCACCCCCATCTTGTCACGTTGGCTGCTTAACTGCAACAGACACCTCACTGGTCTCTCTACTTCCCGTCCTGCCGACCACCCGTCTTCTAAGTGAGGTTAAAGGTCAGGCTCTGGGCCCCAGTTGGCTCTGCCCCTTCCAGCTGTATGAGGTCAGGCACTAGCTCGCTCTTCTTGGGCTGATCGCTGCTATGTAAATGGGGGATACCAACGCTATCTGCTTACTAGGTTGCTGCGAGCATGAAACAGACAACCCATGTCAAGGGCTTAGAGCAGTGTCTAGCTCAGTCTATGCTAGTTACTTCTACTTCTCACTGCTCAGAGTGTTCATTCTGAAACACAGATCTGACTGTGTCCTTCCTCTGCTTAAAAGCCTCCCAGGGATCCCCATGATTATGGGAAGAAGCTTGTTTTAACACTGATCTGCCAACCTCCCCATGTGTTTACCACACTCATCAGCACCCTATCCCTCTCCTGCATTCTGAGGTCACCACTCGGGGGCCTTTCCTCCAGCTATGCTCTCTGCCAGGCTCCCTCCTCTTGTCCTCCAGGACCCCCACCCCCCACCCCACTCCTGCTCACAGCATTGGACATGAGGTGGTCGGGGGGCGGGGGGGAAGACGTGCTCATCTGATAGATATCACGTGAAGTTTTCGAGGCCCTGCCATGAAGCAGAGCCCCAGTCTCTGTGGACCCCACTGTCCCTTGTATTTGAAGACAATTCCCCATTCTGATCCTCTCTGCACCAAGTGCATGTATGGCTTGGATTCATTAAAAACTTGAAGTCAGTTAAAATTTGTTATATTTTAAACAAATCCATCTATCTCATTAGAGGTCTGGAAAGTGGCTCCCCTGGGGTTGATGGAGGATGACTGAAGGAAACATAAGGGAGATTCCAGGGTGCTGGGGATGTTCTGATTCTTGATTTGGTTGTTGCTACATGCGTGTGGTCAGTTCATGAAAATCCATAGAACTTTCTGTATACATAATACTGTTTACATGCAGAGAAAAAGAACCAATAGATTATAAGGAACTGGCTCATGTGATTATGGAGGCTGACAAGTCCTAAGAGCTACAGTTGGTAATCTGGAGCCCCAAGAGAGCTGAAGGCATAAGTCCTAGTCCAAGAGCAGGAGAAGACTGATGTCCCTGCTCATACATGTGTGCACAGTGAACAATGGCTAGTATTGTTATTCAAGAAGAAACCACCTATTTGAGAAATAGTTAACCCCAAACTGCACATGAAGCCTTCTGCTCATTCATTTTTTTTTAAATTAAGGTTTACTTATTTTTGAGAGAGTGCAAGAGAGAGAGAGCGTGTGCACAAGCGGGGGAAGGGCAGAGAGAGAGACAGGGAGACACAGAATCCAAAGCAGGCTCCTGGCTCTGAGCTGTCAGCACAGAGCCCGGTGCAGGGTTTGAACTCAGAACCGTGAGACCATGACCTGAGCTGATGTCAGACGCTCAATCACCTGAGCCACCCAGGTGCCCCTGCTCATTCATTGAGATTGATCACTCCCTGTTCCAGTGAACCCTGGTGCTCCTGGGTGCCCTATCATCGCGTTTCTAAAAGGAGAGGAGATTTGGGATCTGAGGCTTAAGGACAAACAGCTCGCTGACCATACAAGGGGTCAGTGGGTGTGGAGGGGGTGCACCAGGCAGAGACAGCAACACTTGCAAAAGCCAAGCGGTGCAAAAGTGTGTCTGCAAATAGAGTCGGGCAGGAACTCTTCAGTTTTACTCAGAAGCTCCTTGCTGTGGGCCCTTCCTGTACCTCATCCCGCTTCAGCCTCTGCAAAAACCAGGCCTCAGGTGCCCCCTGGCGGTGGTCTTTGATACTAACAGGACAGAAACTAACAGCTGGAGGACAGGCTGCCTACATCCCTCTCCCTTGAACTGTTCCTTCCTGTCTCCCCAGAAATGGACTTGCTGCAAAAGTGATAGAACAATCAAAGAATGTTTATTTTATTTAAAAATTATATGTTTTCCAGTTATCAGAACAATGCATGTTCGTTGCAGAAAATTTGGAAAATATAGAAAAAAATAAAGAAGAAACGAAGTCCTCCTAATTCCGCCACCCAGGATAACCACTATTACTATATTGGCATATTTGCTTCCAGTGTTTTTCTCTGCATAAAATTTTCACATGGCTGAGGATTAGCGTGTATATATATTTATATACAAATACATAGACATACATATGGGTTCAGTTATGTGTAAACATTTGTTGAGTATTTTTTTTAGCTTTTATTAATTTTTTAAAAATTTTAATTCCAGTATCATGAACATACAGCATTATATTAGTTCCAGGTGTATAATATAGTGATTCAATAATTCTCTACATGACTCAGTGCGCATCATCATTGTACTTTTTAATCCCTTTCACCTCTTTCCTCCACCCCCCACCCACTACCCCTCTGGTAACCATCTGCTTGTTCTCTATAGTTAAGGGTTTGGTTTTTGGTTTCTATATTTTTTTTCCTTCCTTTCCATATGTGGAGTATTTTTGTGCACAAAGTCCTGGTGTGGGAGTTAGCGTGGGTGTTGGGAGCCGGGTGCCAGTGTCAGACCATGCTGAGCTAGAACCCCTTACTAGCTGCGTGACGTGGGCAAGTGCCTTCTCTGAGTAACAATTTCTTTCTTGATCTGTAAAATGGGATTTCTGATGGGACCTATCCCAGGGCTGCTGTATGTAGATGGCAAGGCATATATAAAATACGCAGCACAGTGCCGGGGGCAGAGAGGGTTTTTCCTGGTAACACATCACCATGGAAAGCTTAGTCTGCTGTTCTGATTCACAGTGGAAACCTCTGGAAGTGGGATGGACTTCTGGGTCTAAGGATATGAAGACCCCAGGTTGATATAGTTGGTCCAAATGGAGAGGCAAATTTCAACCAAGATCTCGTGCCTCCCGCACCACAGCTGTCCTCATTTGTCTCTGTATTCTTCCAGGCCCTGTGTACGCAGAAGGGTTTTTCAGCATTCTAATTGCAATGCTTGCACCAGTTTGCTTAGTGTTAGTTACATCATCAACATTTTCCTAAGCGGCTAAAGCTGTCATTGACAGCACTTGCCATGGTTTGCTTAACGATTTCCTTATTATTGAATATCTGGGTTTACTTTTTCATTCATTCATTCACTCATTCGTTTGTTCATTCATTCATTCATTCATCCATTCATTCAAGAAATAGTTCTGCCAGGCACTGAACTAGGCATTGGGATATAGTGGTCAACAAGAACAGTGAGCACCTTACACTTCAGGCACTTGGACTCTGGCCAGCAAGACAGACCACGTCAAATAAACAAACAAGCAAGATCCCCACGGTAAGCGTGGTGGGTGCTGTGAAGGAAAAGGAGAGAACTATGGGGGGGTGGGAGGGGATCTATTTTTTAACACATTTTTATATTTTCTAGAAGTCGTCCTAGTCTCTAATTCTAACCTGCTGTTTGCTCCTCAGCAGCTGTAACTGAAGCTTCTCTTTGAGGAGTCCCATTTGGGGTTGGACTTTCCACTAACACAGTTTCTGGAGGAGTCAGAGTTTGCCAAGGTGGTCAAAGGCCTGACAATGAGCTCAAATGGGCCTCATTGTCTGTCCTCCCTTCCTTTAAGGCTTGTGTTTCAACCAGTGTGGTCTGCTCCCTGCCCCCCAAAGAGACATGATTATCCCCTTCTTAAGTCTACTTGTACAGTGCCTTTTCCTCACTGTCCTCTCAGTACGGGACTCCACTAGCCCTGGGAGCCTTTGAACCAATTGGAGAAGGTGTTCCCTTCTAGTGGACAAAGCCTCAATGGCTGGAGCTTGGTGGGCAGAGTACAAGTTGGATTCCAGCCCTTTTGAGGCCTCCTGGGCCACCTGCATGACTGCACATGGCAGTCCTGCCCGCAGCCTCTGGAATGACCACCCTACCTACTTTCTTTTCTTTTTTTTTTAATTTGTTAAAAACAGTTTATTTATTTTGAAAGAGAGAGAGAGAGTACATGCTCACGTGAGCGGGGGAGGAGCAGAGAGAGAGGGAGAGAGACAGAATCCAAGCCGGCTCCACGCAGTGCAGAACCTGACATGAGGCTCAAACTCATGAACCATGAGATCACAACGTGAGCCAAAGTCGAGCTGGATACCTAACTGACTAAGTGTGGGGCTCGAGCCCACAAACAGTGAGATCACAACCTGAGCTGAAATCAAGAGTTGGATGCTTAACTGACTGAGCCGCCCAGGCACCCCACCCCACCTACTTTCTATCTATCTCATTCTTACACCATCTTGAAGACTCAAAGTTTATATTCCATCTCTTATAGGAAGTCTTATCTAGCCTTCTAATTCACAGTAACTTCTCCATTCCTTGAACTCCTAAACAATTTTTTCACTCCTTGCCTTATTTGGCACTCAGTTGTATACTGCCTTGTGATTCTTGTTGTTTTTCTCTCCTGTATTGTTCTTTCATCTGAAGAGATCTGATTTAGATAGAGAAATCAGAGGTATCTCTGTAGATGTATCATTCACACTAAATCTTGAAGGAGAGATAGGCAGAGTTCTAGAGAGTGTTCTAGGCAGAAGGGAGGGCATGTGCAAAGTCCCTTAGGCAGAAGATCTTTGAGATTCAAAGCCAAATGCACATGAATATCTCTGCATGGAATGGCCTTTCCAGATTTGGCAAATGAAGTGGAAAACAACTATTAAATTATGCATTCCAGGGAGCCTGGGTGGCTCACTCAGTCAAGCATCTGACTCTTGATTTCGGCTCAGGTTATGATCTCATGGAGCCTGCCTGGGATTTTCTCTCCCTCTCTCTCTCTTCCACACCCCCCTCCATCTCAAAAGTAAATAAAATAAATATTCATTCACACTACTTTCTGAGGACCTCTTTGTTCTAGCCCCTGCAAATGGCATACAGAGATGAATCAGACCAGACATGTTCCTTCCCAGACTAACGGAGGAGGCTAAGATTTCTCTACAGTGTGACAGACAGACCAGGGTAGAGGGTTATCATGTATGTCAGTAGAAGAGTGGAGAGAGTAACTATTTCTTGCTTGTGGGCACTGAAGAAAGCTTATCCAAGATGGCGACATCTGAGTGGGGTCTGATGAAGGGTGACCCGTGAGGAGGCTGGTGCAATGGTCCAGGCTAAAGGCCTGAATTGGGACAATGACAATAAGGATAGATAAAAGAGGAAAGATGAGAGAGACATTTCAGTGTAAAACGTATAAGACTTGGAGATGGAATGGTTTTAGGAGGCCGGGGAGAGGAATAAGTTGTCTCTCCAACTTTCATGCATGAATGACTGAATAAAGGCCGTACCCCTGGATGAGACCAGGGATGCCAGGAGGAGAGACAGGATTTGGTAGAGGGAGTAGGTTGGTGGAGAGAGATTGGGGAGTGGTGAGGCATTCTCCTTGGCACCACGGACAGCTCCAAGGATCTCCAGAAGACTTGACATAGACCAGATCAATGGTGCTTGCCCCTGGCTGCCTTAGAATCAGCAGAAGAGCTAACTTAACATACATACTCCCAGTCCCACCCAAATGTTCTGCATCAAAGTCTCTGGGGTTGGGGTTCAGGAGCCTGCATTCTAAATAAGCACCCCAGATAACTCAGGCACAGGCAGTCACATAACTACAACACTGAAA
This sequence comes from Felis catus, assembly GCF_018350175.1. Taxonomy (NCBI): domain Eukaryota; kingdom Metazoa; phylum Chordata; class Mammalia; order Carnivora; family Felidae; genus Felis; species Felis catus. The sequence continues at coordinate 81,054,850 of NC_058380.1, read as the reverse complement.
TAAAGCTATGATGGCCTCCAGAGAAAGAGATGAGAGCGCCCTCTGCTGCTAAAATGACGTTTTGATCTCTTGAATTTATTGCTAGTGTATTTCAAGGCAGTTTATTTACCTGGGGAATCTCTGGGCCAAAACAACCAACCAACCAACCAACCAACCAACCAACCAACCAACCAACCAACCAACCAAGAGACTGGGCAGATGAATAAGGAAGAGCGGCCACCTGTGCGTAGTTATGATACAGTCTTTAGTCTGGGATTCTGGGATGCTGTTACACCTTCCCAACTGCATTCCCTAAAAAACAAAACAAACAAACAAAAAACAATAAATGTGACTCCCTGAGGTGAGAAGGGAGAATCCTCTCCTTGCATTGGCTTTAAAGATATGTTGCAACCCAAAAGAAATGAAAGCAGGGACTTGAAAAGGGATTTGTGCACCCGTGCTCATAGCAGCATTATTCTCAATAGCCGACAGGTGGAAGCAATCCAAATGTCCATTGACAGATGAATGGGTAAAGACAATGTGGTAGACACAGGCAGCAAAAACATTATTCCGTCCTAAAAAGAAATGACATTCTGAGATATGTGACAACACGGGTGAACCGTGAAGGCATTACGCTGAGTGAAATAAGCAAGACACACGGGGACAAATATTGTATGATTCCACTCATATGTAATGAGGTCCCTAGAGCAGTCAAATTCATAGAGAAAAAAGCAGAATGCTGGTTGCCAGGAGGTGGGGGGAGGGAGAACGGGGAGTTATGGTTTAAATGAGTACAGAGTTTGAGTCTGAGATGAAAAAGTTCCAGCAATGGTTGTTGGTGATAGTTCTCACGCAACAATGTGAACGCACTTAATGCCATTGAACTGCACACCTAAAAAGGTAAAAACGGTAAATTTCATGTTATGTTTATTTTACCACAATAAAAAGAAAGGTGACATAATAAGAAAAGCAGTGTTGATGCCCTCCAGTTGACTGGGAATGAGTAGGGCTTCTCCATCCCATAGGGCGCTCTCTGAGAACAGGGAAAGGTGTCTCCCTTCTCAGTCTGGGGCTCTCCCAGGGCCAGCCAGGTGTTTCTTTAAGCGGACAGCTAATCCCCCAGGGCCTGGACTCGTCCCGTCCATCATCAGCTAGAGATGATTCCCGATGGTGCAGTTCCCTCCAGCAGGTGAGGTTCTGCCTGCCCCTTCCGACTGGGAGTTATCCCAGCGACGGTGTACGGGGTCGGGGGGAGGGGCAAGTGGGCCCTTAGTTTGAGATTCTCGTCTCTCTTCCGCAGCTCCCAGGCTCAGGAGTCCCACAAGTGCCCAACACCTTAGCACACCCCTTCTCACCTTCTGCTTCTCCAAGTTGTGCTCCGTCAGAAAGACGGCGCCCTCCCTCCGGCCGGGCTCAGGCGGCTTTCCGCCCTCTTCCAAGATGGCCGCCGCGGTTTCTGTGACAGGCCCGATCACGTGAGCGCCGCCGCCTATGAGGTCGCGGGAGCTCGAGCGGCGATTGTCCCTTCCCGGGCCCCGTCCCGAGGCGGCGACTGCCCTTGTCAACCCAAGCCTGAGCGATCATGGCAACGGGCTCGGGCGGGGAGCGCGTGGCAGCGGCGGCAGCGGCGGCAGTTTGGTCGCGGGCCGGGGCGGCGGAGCGGCGGCGGCGGCGGCGGCGGTGGCACTGGCGCTGGCACCGGCCCTGAGCGCCATGCAGCGGGGCAGCTCCGAGAGGGAGCTGGCGGCCCGGTGGGAGGCGGAGGCGGTGGCCGTGACCAAAGCGCAGGCGGCGGCGGAGCAGGTCCGCGTGGACTCGGGCGCGGCCGGGGAGCCGGAACGCAAGACGCCAGAGGAGCAGCCCAAGGACCCGGCCCCGGCGCAGCCCCGCGCGGCTGAGGAGGGGGACGCCCGCGTCGTCCCGCGGCCGCCGCCCACGCTGCCCCCGGCCAAGCCGCAGGCGGCGCGGGCGCGGGGCCTCTGCCCGCACGGGAAGCCCCGGAGCAAGGGCCGGGGCGGCCGACGGAGCTCAGGCCGCGCGGCGGACGAGTACCACTCCCAGCGGCCCGTCACTGTGGACAGCTCCAAGGCCAGGACCTCCCTGGACGCCTTGAAGATCAGCATCCGCCAGCTCAAGTGGAAGGAGGTGAGGCCTGGCCCGGCCGCGTGGGCACGGCGGGAGGGTGGACAGTTCGACCTCGGAGGACCCGGCGCGGCCCAGGCCAGGGCTGAGGGCTGAGCTCCTGCCGAGCGCCAGGCTCCAAGTGCTCATCCTTCAAAGCCTCCCCCCAAAGTCGCTTCCTCCAGAAGGCTTTCAGCCCGCTCCAGGTCAAGTTAGCCACAGCTTCTTCCCCTGGCTCCCCTACAGCTCTGGTTTCTACCTATCAGCACTCCCCTGCATTGTAGATCTTAGCCTATTTATGTGTCTGTCTCCTCCACCAGCTTTGAGTCCTCGGGGCCCGGGACTCTTTCTTTCACTTCTTCATTTAAGTTCTGTTTGCTCAGCACTTAACTGTATAACAGTGAACAGTTTGTACTTTGGAGGCAGACAGACTTAGGTTCTCACCACACCCTGCCACTTAGCTGTGTGACTTTGAGCAAGTCGCTTCACCTCTTAAGCCTATTTCCTTCTCTGTAAAGCGAAGCTAATAAGTGTCTCATAGTTTTGTTAGTATTAGAAGACTCATTGCTTATTGTAGCATAGCACATTATGTGTGCAATACATGGTAACTAATCTTAGCATCGTCTGCTCTCTCTTCCTCCATCACCGTCACCATCACCACCACCACCATTATCATCAGTGCAGGAACCGTATTTTATATTCTAGGCCTTGGCATGTGGCTATAGCATGTGTCAATGAGTGGTGGCTGAAAGGGTGGATGAAGGAATGGGTTATTCCTCCCTGAGCCCATTTTAGACCTAGTGGGGGCTGGAATGAAGCACCAAAGACACCCAGGAGTGTCTGTCGCAGTTGGCTGAGTGGATAAAGCCATTTGACTTTATTTTCAGCTTCTAAGGCTTTTTAAACAGGGTTTCGGGAATATTGGGATTGTGATTAGGGCAGTCAAGTCTAGAGACTTAGATCCAGATGGTCTGCTGGTGTAACAGGAATCCGCAGCAGGTGACGTGAAAGACTCAGGTGCTTAGCTCTGTGCTTTGGCTATGGCAGACATTCAGGAATGGTTTTATGAAGCTGGAACATATGGAGAGATGGCCGCAGAAAGGATTGATGAGGTCAGAGGGTTGATGTCCCAACAGGAAGGAGACGTGTGGTTTGGAGGGAAGACAAGAATCAGGCAGGGCAGACGTCCAGGTAGGGAGGGGTTAGCCATTGGGGAAGTCTGACTCCAGGTGTCAGGGTCCCCAGGCTTGGGGCTTGGGATTCAGAGGAGCACTTCCATGCCTAGGAAACCTGGAGGGAGGCTCCTAGCTCTGGACAGGGTCCCAGGTCTGGGCCAGAACAAGATAAAATCGGAGAACTTGTCAGTGCCATGGTCCTAATAAAGAGAGAATCCAGGGACTGAAACCAGGCCACAGGATCAGGCAAGGCTGAGAATCAGGCACGGAGAGCTGTGCTCGGCTTAGCGCTGTGGGAGGGAGAGACATGAAGCTGGCTAGATCTTGCGAGATGGAACCCGATGGACTCAGAAACCAGCAGGCATGCATGCCAGGTTCAGGTACTCGGTCCACGGGTGTTTGCTGTGGGCGCTGACTCTGGAAATCAAAGATGCTTAAGATGTAACCCTTGCCCTCAAGGACCTTACAGTTCAGTAGGGAAAAAACACAAAGAAATCATTGCAGTGATTAGAAGGTCTTTGCTGCTGCTTCCTGAAATGCTCTTTTCCCAGGTATTTGCATGTCTTATTGTCACTTTCCATCTCTGAGCAAATGCTTCCTCCTCAGAGAAGCCTTCCCCCACTATCTGTCCCTCCACCAACCGTTCCTCTTCTTTCTTTTATCGAATAGCACAAAACTCTACCTGACACTCTGTTACCTATTCCCTCATTAGAATGTAAGCCCCATGAGGGCAGGGGCTTTGCTTTATTTATTGCCATATCCTCAGGTGCTTGGCACACAGAAGGTGTTCAATAAATACTTGTTGAATGGATGGATACGCTGTGTGATGAGTGTTTCCCTGTCCCTATGTAAAGGTGTACGTGCTGTGGGAGAAGAAGAGGGCCATCTCACAAGGGCTTCCTGGAGGAGAGAGATGTGAGCTGAGTTCTGAGTGCTGAAAGGGAGTAGGAATTATTTAGGGCCATTGAGTTTGAATCTCTGGTAGAGGGCATAGTATGGGCACAGCAGAGGCACATTTGGGGCTTTGCATGTAGTTCAGTATGGCTGGAGGTGAGTAGGCGGCAGGATGGTGGTGAGGTGAGGCTGGAGAAAGGAGTGGGGGTCAGACCACAGGCCATGCTGTGGGATGTGGACTTGTTTTTTGGAAGGCTGTGTGAGCCACTACAAGATTTTAAGGTTCTTCCATTTATCGACTATGCTAGTTTGACCAGTGAGTTAAACTCCTGAAGCCTCTTAGTTTGCCTGTCTTTCAATGGGGGTGGGTTGGGCTAGTTCAGTGGTTCCCAGGCTGTCTGGTGACATCATGTCATGTTAGTCTACATGAGACCCTGGTGCTGGTAAACCCAGCGGAGTGGGCAGTTGCCAGGCATTACCTGTAACTCCCCCCACCGCCCCAACCTCGCCTTCTTCCTCTCGCCCAGAAAGTATATTGGCATATAAGTGGAGATACCCCTTCTGGTATATTTTAAAACAAACTCAGTCACAACAGGACTTTCCTATTAGATGTGTGATTATTAATGTCACTCTTCCCTATGAGTTTGTGAGGTGCTGAGGACAGGAGTGGTGTTTGACTTGTGGTACATCATAGGTATTCCATAAATATTTACCAGATGAATGAATGAAATACTTGCCACAGAGCTCACATTTCATCTTGACACTCTAGAATGTGGAGTTTGAAAAGTACTGGAGTAGGTAAACTTTAAGTCCCTTCCAGCCTTAATTATGATTTTAGTATTGTTAGTACCTACCATAAAGTTGAGTGCATGAAAAGCAGTCACTAACAAAGCGTAGACAGACACAACCTCTCCAGGCCTCAGTTTCCCCATATGTTTCAGGAGTGATGTTGGACAAGATCATCTGTGATGCTCAACATTGGTGTCTGAGGACCAGGGCTGGGACACAAGGCTTGGTGTCCTTTGTATTTCGTGCAGTGCTGTTGCCGCAGGATTTGAGAGTACCCGACTGGCTGGGGTGGACGGGGAGCCCAGGTAAGAAATGAGGTCATGAACACCAGCCAGGGTGAAAGCTCAGTGTTTCCTTTGAAAGTGCACAGTGAGGGGCGGCACCGGACAGTCCATTTAGCAGGGCAGCACTGAGCCAGCTTGTGAATTCAACGTTTGCTTGGCTACAGGACACAGTCTCCCTTCCCCCTTCATTTTTTTTTTTTTTTTATCACACACACATTTAGCAACCAGGATAGCGAACGTCAACAGCTATAATGAAGCCTTACATAACTCTTAACCCTGTGCCAAGCACTCTTCCAAGTGCCTTTATGTATCTACAGTGATTTGATTTTCCCAACAACCCAATTAAGTGCCTCATTGTCTCCATCTTACAGAAGAGGAAATTGAAGCATACAGAGGTTAACTTATCCAAGGTCATATGGCTAGCAAGTGGCATTTGCTAGTGGCTAGTAAGCTAGCATTTGAAACAGAGATTCCGTTTGAAACCAGCCTTCATTCTGGGCTCTTCTCACTGTTTCCTACTGGATCTCTATCTGCAGTCCCTGGATTGGAGTTACACATACGGATGTGAGTGGGATTCCCTCCTTGCCCTCCAGCAGCTTCTGGCTTGAGAGAAAGACATGCACACAATGGCGGGTCCAGTCTGGGAGCTGAATGGGTAATGGCCATTCCATACAGAATAGGCACAAGGCAGGGAGGATGGATCAGATTTTGTGTGCAGGGTGGGATTTTGTGTGTACGATGCTTAGGGAGCACGTGGGAAGGCGGGAGAGATGAAGAAGCCAGATCATGGAGGACGTCGGAGGCCAGGCCAGGAAGCTTGAGCTCCTGCCTGAATGTGATCACAGAATCTTGCCATATATAAACTCAGCTCCTCTTGCCCACTCTCTCAGCCCCAGGTGAACCACGCCAACTCTCTGGTGATTCTGTTTTCAGTTGTGTCTACTCTGGTCGGGTCTAATCCAAACATGTCTACAATGTTGAATTTGCCTCTCAAAAGAAAATTCACAAATGTTGGCCCTGTTAACTTATAGATAAGGCGAAAGTTTATCTTAGAATAGCAAAATCAGGTTTATGGAGTCGCTATTGAAGTTGCCCACATGAAAGAGAGGGATTTTTCCTGGCTCACAGTAGTGCTCAATAAATATTTATGGAATTGTATGGTCCTCTTTCAATTGTGTGAGCCTCTCTCCCCATCCTCTTGTGTATTCTTTTGTAGTTTTGACACCATCATTAAAGAAACCCTAGGGAAAAGACACCAAGGAGAATAGCTGCCCTCCCTGGAGCTGCAGGTTGTGTATACGTGCACAGTGGTGCCATGGACACCAGCTAGCTGACGTGCGCGAGGGCGCTCAGAGATTTGATGGAAGGACCTTTGTTGATAACACCTTGCATAAGCCCCTGTCCCAAGATCTATGACAGTGTGAGTTCTTTGTTTCAGAGACTCCAAATCATGTGTTATTTTCTGAAATTTATCCAGCCTTTCTGCAGCATGTGTATACTTACTATGTTGTCCTGTTTATAAGGTATAATATCAGTTACTGTTTATTAAATATCTGTTATATGCTAGGCATCATACTATGCGCTTTATGTTCATTAAAAATTAGACATTTACTATGGATTATTTTATTTAGTCTTCACAGCAACCCTCCGAAGTAGATCCTATTATCATTCCCAAATTACAGATGAGGAAACTGAGGCTCGGGGAGAGTTTCATATTGGGCTAGCCCAAGGCCACACGGGTAACAAGTGGCAAAGCCATCCAGAGCCTGTGCTCATAGCCAGTGTACAATCCTATACTGTCTTCTTTGCTAATCGTTTGCTAGAATACACCCCACTAGTAGTTATTCTATTATTGGTAGTCCCAGATACTGAGTGAAGAAATTGAGGTGGGCACAGTAAGTAAGAGGGAAAGTCAGGGTTCATACAGTAGTCTGTCTTGTTCCAAAGCACACTTGCCGATGTGTTTCATAATTCTCCACTTCTTAACGCTCCCATTTGTCTGACTCATAACTCTCAAATGACAGCGGAGTTGCTCAGAACCAGGAGAGTGCTATTGCAAATAGGACTTAAAATAAAACACACTGAAATATATCCTACCTGGCAGGGGGAACATTTGGTGCCTGTACCTTCCAAATCCTATCTTGCTGCTGCCCACAGAGAAGAAGCTATTTGGGTGCCATTTGACTAGCTGAGTTGCCTTGCTCCTCTATGGAATGTGATCCTGCTGTATGAATTGCTGTATCTCATTCCTTCTGGAAGGTGCGGTATAAAATGAAAAATTATATAGTTTAATCTTACCTCCCTTTCCTGTTTCAATGATAGTCCTTGCAATTTATGTTCCATTTTTTAAAAACAGCATGGTATTTAAGAACGGTTTATATCCTCTTCCATCAAATGCTCTCCTTTCAACAGACATGTCATTATAATGCCTAGTCCACCAGAATTTTCCCTTTGCCAGTTGAACTTGTCCTTCCATAAAAATCACAATTCACTACCACCGTTGTTTGAACAACATGGTATATGTAATAGCTTCATGAAGCCACACGAACACCTTCAATAGTCCTTTAAAAGACAACAAATTCCAGGGGCTCACATTCAAGTTCTATAGCTAGTACAAATTAAAATTTTGGTTTTTGTGGTCAACAATTGTCAGAACCGTTTCCCGGGTTATGTAAGCATACCCTCTATTGTAAATAGCCTCAGTTTTGGTAGCATTCTGGATTCTGGTTTTGAGCCAGCGGAAGTTGAATGCAAAAATCCAATAATTCTCTTTTTCTTTTAAATCTATTCTTTGACAAGGACATATTGTAATAGTAACTGCCTGCTCTTTAAGTGCCTTTTTCTCTAGAAGGGAAGTGTTGTGTCCTGGAGCTAGCTAGCATGGACTTTGGATTCAGACAGTTAAGTGAAAATCCTCGCTACTAATGACTTGTGTGACCAACCATGTACTAAATATAGAATCTGAGCCTCACTCTCTTGAACTGTAACAACGGGCAAGTGATACTTACCGTGCAGAATTTTTGTGACATTAAATAAGGGAATGCATGTAAATTGCCTTAACCCAATGTTTGACACACTTGTCAATATCGAGTAAATGTTATTTTATATTTTTCATCCTTTGAGCAATTGCAGATGTGGGTTATTTGATCTACTTAAAAAATTTTTTTAAAAATGTTTATTCATTTTTGAGAGATGGAGAGAGACAGAGTCTGAGTGGGGGAGGGGCAGAAAGAGAGGGGGACGAAGAATCTGAAGCAGGCTCCAGGCTCTGAGCTGTCAGCACAGAGCCCGATGTGGGGCTTGAACTCAGGGACAGTGAGATCATGACCTGAGCCGAAGTTGGACGCTTAACCAACTGAGCCACCCAGGTGCCCCTGATCTATTTAAAAAAAAAAGAAAAAAAAACTAGGAAAAAACTATTACAGAATTTAATCTGCATATATAAGGTTACAGCTTAACCAGAACATATATGACCAGCTTGTTTGAATCATGTTATAAATATTTTGAGACCTGCTCTGTGACAGACTATATTTGGGGTCTTGGGATACAGCAAATAGTGAAAACATACAAAGCTCTTGGGGGATAAGGGACAGTTACATTTTTTAATATATATATTTTGTTTTTTAACTTATTCATTTTGAGAGAGAGAGAGAGAGAGAGAGAGAGGAATCCCAAGCAGGCTCCATGTGGTCAGTGCAGAGCCCGATCTTACAAACCATGAGATCATCACCTGAGCCGAATCAAGAGTTGGACACTTAACTGACTGAGCCACGCAGGTGCCCCAACAGTTACATTTTAAATGAACATCAAGGTGATGTAGTTTAGGTTTAAAATTTTTAAAATAACATGGACTTAAAGTTCTGTTAAAAAATTTTTTTTTAAGTTTATTCATTTTTGAAACAGAGAAAGACAGAGCACAAGCAGGGGTGGGGTGGAGAGAGAGGGGGACACAGAATCCGAAGCAGGCTCCAGGCTCCGAGCTGTCAGCACAGAGCCCGACGCGGGGCTCAAACTCACGAACGGTGAGCCCATGACCTGAGCCGAAGCCGGACGCTCAACTGACTGAGCCACCCAGGCGCCCCTTAAAGTTCTGTTTAAATCAGTTATACTTTTAGGGTTTTGTGAATTTAATTGAAAAATGTAAAGCCTCCATTCTGAACCTGGCACCTACCTCATACTTTGGTGTATTAATTATTATACATCACCACAGGAAGCTTATTTTAGCTATTTGAGTTCACACGGAGAACTGAGATCGTGTATGTAAATATACCCATTAGCTGTGTGGAAGTGATGTGGACTTTCTGGGCTGATTTCTTTACCCTTTACTATCATTCCTATTCTTTATTGTCATTCCTATAGTCCTCCCCATGGACTCTGGAAAGACTGTAGCCAGACAGGGGTTTGAACCTTGGCTCTGTGACCCTGGACAACTTGCTTTACCTCTCTGAGCCCAAGATTCCTCATCTCTAAGAATGAGCATAAAATACTTGGTAGGGTTGTTATGAGGATTAAATCAGAAAATCTTTAAAGTGCCAGTGTTTACACTAGGAATACTGTTTGCCTTTCTCTCCACTGAATTCCATGACATCTTAATTACATTTTATAACAGAAACTTGGTGGTGTGAACAGGCAAATAACCTTGTTGTCCTTTAATTAGTTTTGAGCTCCTCCCTTCCTTGTGGCTGCTCCACTGCAGCCAAGTTATGTCCCTGAGATCCCTCCGCACAGATTCTTTTTTTGCTGGAGAGAACAATAACCATGTTTCTCTATTCCAGATGGGCTAACATCTCTCTTTTCACGTCACGTCAAGTCGTGCCTTGCTGTAACAGCTGCCTTGGCTGCCATTTGTGTGCATGTTTGTTTCCCTGGATGCGTTTGAACCATTATCTAGTAATTTTTATAAATGCCTTTGTAAGTCCTAGCAGGCAGTTCTGACGACCCTTTCTCTATCCCCATCTGCTTCTGTGTCATCATAAAACCTCATCCTTAATGGAGCTGGTAGAATAGGGCAGCATTTCTCCTGTGCCTGTCATCCCTATTCAGGAGAATGTTACTTTTCTGAGAAGTCCTTCTGTCGATCTGCCTAGAACTCTTATGAAGGACAGTTTTCCTGTTTTGTTCCTTATGCTCATAGGGAGGTTTTATTTCTCTTTGTGTCGGAACTGTGGTTTATTGGAATCTAAAAAAGCAACAATGGTAAATTTTCTGGACATCTTAGATTATTTACAAATATATTTGTTCAATTTTCTAGAGCAATATGTACTTATAGAAATGTATACAGTTCCCAAGTGTATAAAATAAAACCTCCAACCCCCCACTCCCCACCCCACCCCCCTTCTAACTCTTTAAAAGGCAACGCCATGGTTACAGTTTGGTTTGCATCTTTCCAGATTTTTTTCTTATTCCCTCATGTGTCAGGACAAGTAAATTGTGCTGTAGTAACAAGCAACCACAAAATAGCAGTGGCTTAATAACAACACAAGTTCATTTCTTGCTCATACTCAGGGATTCAACGCGGGTTGGGGGGGAGGGAGGGAGGGAGGGAGAGAGGGAGAGTTGGTGGGAAGGAAGGGATGGGGCTGTCATCATTTTGGTTATTCAGAGACCCATGCTTCTAGCTCAGTACCTCCCTCATTGAGTCCCTGAGGGGAAGGGAATGTGCAAATTGTGCACTGCCTTTTAAGACTTCTACCCAGAAGTGACTGCGCTTACATTTCATTCACAAAGCATTACATGGCATGGCTAACTTCACAGGGCTTGGGATGTGCGGTCCTACCATGAGGGTATGAAGAGGATAATCATATATATATATATATATATATATATATATATATATATATGTATATATATAGGCAATTTCTATTTTATTTTAAATGCTATAGTTACACAATATGTATAGTATTTGGCAACTGCTTTTTTTTAATTTTTTTTTTTTTTAGCATGGCTATCTTTCTCTGTTAGCAAGCATAGGTTCATTTCATGTTAATAATAATCTAATGGTCGACTGGATGTACCATCATAAAATTTATTGTTGGATATTGTTTCCACATTTTTTCTTGCAATTACAAAGAAAGGCACAATACACATCACTGTTCAGACGTTAAGTGTTCATTTGTACAAATGCTTCTGTAGGATAAATTCCTAGGACTTGGTGGGTCAAAGGGTAGATGCACATTGTATTTGGATGGTTACCATCAAATTGCCACCAGCAGTGTTTGAGGGTGTCCCTCTTCTCATCTCCTCTCCAATACTGCCTTCTATTTATCTTCTAAGTCTTTGCCGAACTGACAGGTAAAACATATGTTCTTTTGACTCACATTTCTATGCTTGTCAATGAGGCTGGACTTTTTGTATGTTTCCTAGTCATTTGTCCTACCTCGTCGGTGAAATGCCTAAATGTATTCTTAAGTGTTCATTTATCTTTGGGGTTGTTTATGTTTATATTTTGCTTATGTTTATGTTTTTCCTATTTATGAATATCATGGATAGTCGCTTTTTGTCTCCTATGTGTTGTAAGCCTTTCCCCTGTTGATTATTTAAACATCTAATAGATAATCATTTGCCTTGCATAATCTACCTTATGATAATTAAAATGTTTCCTTCCTATTCACTAAAAACAGTCCTTAATTTATTACTGACTTGTTAGCTTATGAAGGCAAAACATAGACAACTTTATCTTCAGGTGCTATTAAACTTCTAGGGGCGCCTGGGTGGCTCAGTCAGTTAAGCGTCCCACTTTGGCTCAGGTCATGGGCTCACGATTCGTGGGTTCAAGTCCTGCATCGGGCTCTGTCTCTCTCTGTTTCTTAAAAACGAATAAACATTAAAAAAAATTAAAAAAAAAACCTTCTAGTGAATTAACAGGCTGTGTGGAGAACTTTAGGGTCTTACATTTCAATGGAGCTAGATGTTTTTTGTGGAACTTTTACATACATTTATCTAAGCCGACTTTTACTTTATGCAGTGAGTGTGGTAGGTAGACTTCATTGCTTCTGTTTGATAGATGGCAGTATTGTATGGCGTTAGATTTGGGTTTGAATCCCCACCACTTATTAGTTCTGACACATGGGGCATCAGACTTGTCTCTTAGGGTAGTTGTCCCATTTTAATAATGTGTGTTTAATGACATATATAACCTGCATGCTAGAGCCATTGCCCAGTGAGGATTGGCTGCGTGTCAGCTGTTTCACCCTTCAGAGGTGTTAAGTGACATACAGCTTAGAACTAGACTCCAGGTCTCCTGGTTCTCAGGCTGGGTCTTGTTCCCATGGCCACACTGCCCATCTAAATAGAATATGGGGGCACCTGTGTGGCTCAGTCAGTTAAGCGTCTGACTTCAGCTCCAGTCATGGTCTCATGGTTTGTGAGTTAGAGCCCCGCATCAGGCTCTGTGCTGATGGCTCAGAGCCTGGAGCCTACTTCAGATTCTGTGTCTCCCTCTCTCTCTCTCTCTCTCTGGCCCCTCCCCGACTTGTGCGTGAGCTCTATCTCTCTCCCAAAAATAAGTAAATAAACATTTAAATAAAATCAATATATACAGTGTGATTTCGTGGCCCCCTAGAAATAAAGAAGACCATTGGAAATTACTTAATTACTTCAGTCATACTGTACAGGCCTGGGCTTTGAGCCTGACTGTTAGTTTTATTTAAAACTCAGTTTTAAAAACATTAAAATTTTGTGGCACAAAAACAGACACATAGACCAATGGAATAGAACAGAAACCCCAGAACTAGACCCACAAACGTATGGCCAACTCATCTTTCACAAAGCAGGAAAGAATATCCAATGGAAAAAAGACAGTCTCTTTAACAAATGGTGGTGGGAGTACTGGACAGCAACATGCAGAAGATTGAAAGTAGACCACTTTCTCACACCATTCACAAAAATAAACTCAAAATGGATAAAGGACCTGAATGTGAGACAAGGAAACCATCAAAACCCTAGAGGAGAAAGCAGGAAAAGACCTCTCTGACCTCAGCCATAGCAATTTCTTACTTGACACATCCCCAAAGGCAAGGGAATTAAAAGCAAAAATGAACTACTGGGACCTTATGAAGATAAAAAGCTTCTGCACAGCAAAGGAAACAACCAACAAAACTAAAAGGCAACCAACGGAATGGGAAAAGATATTTGAAAATGACATATCGGACAAAGGGCTAGTATCCAAAATCTATAAAGAGCTCACCAAACTCCACACCCAAAAAACAAATAACCCAGTGAAGAAATGGGCAGAAAACATGAATAGACACTTCTCTAAAGAAGACATCCAGATGGCCAAACAGGCACATGAAAAGATGCTCAACGTCGTTCCTCATTAGGGAAATACAAATCAAAACCACACTCAGATATCACCTCACGCCAGTCAGAGTGGCCAAAATGAACAAATCAGGAGACTAAAGATGCTGGAGAGGATGTGGAGAAATGGGAACCCTCTTGCACTGTTGGTGGGAATGCAAACTGGTGCAGCCACTCTGGAAAACAGTGTGGAGGTTCCTCAGAAAATTAAAAATAAGACCTACCCTATGACCCAGCAATAGCACTGCTAGGAATTTACCCAAGGGATACAGGAGTACTGATGCATAGGGGCACTTGTACCCCAATGTTTATAGCAGCACTCTCAACAATAGCCAAATTATGGAAAGAGCCTAAATGTCCATCAACTGATGAATGGATAAAAAAAATTGTGGTTTATATACACAATGGAGTACTACGTGGCAATGAGAAAGAATGAAATATGGCCCTTTGTAGCAACAGGGATGGAACTGGAGAGTGTGATGCTAAGTGAAATAAGCCATACAGAGAAAGACAGATACCATATGGTTTCACTCTTATGTGGATCCTGAGAAACTTAACAGAGACCCATGGGGGAGGGGAAGGAAAAAAAAAAAAGAGGTGAGAGTGGGAGAGAGCCAAAGCATAAGAGACTGTTAAAAACTGAGAACAAACTGAGGGTTGATGGGGGGTGGGAGGGAGGGGAGGGTGGGTGATGGGTATTGAGGAGGGCACCTTCTGGGATGAGCGCTGGGTGTTGTAGGGAAACCAATTTGACAATAAACTTCATATATTGAAAAAAAAACATTAAAATTTTGGAAAAAAACAGAAAAAGTTTATAATCAACCATGGAGATGCAATGACTATTTTTGTTTTGAAGCATTTCATTCCAGCATCTCTTCAGCATAAATTTAGCTGATGTGGGGCGCCTGGGTGGCTCAGTCAGTTGAGCATCCAACTCTTGATTCCAGCTCACGTCATGATCCCAGGGTTGTGGGATCGAGCTCCTCATTGGGCTCTGTGCTGCGTGTGGAGTCTGCTTAAGATTCTCTCTGTCTCTCCCTCTGCCCCTCTCCCCTGCTTGCACTCTCGTTCTCTCTCTAAAAACAAACAAACAAACAAACAAACAAACAAACAAACAAACTGCACACACACGCAAAATACTTCAGCTGATAATGATTAATGTCAGTGTTTTACAAAGCTGATATAATTTTATTTTGTTATTTATTTGTTTATTAATGCCCATGTTATAGTTTAGATGTTTTCCTGTGCTATACAAACTTTTCAGAAATGTCATCTTAATTGTCAAAAAAACAATCTCATTCAGGAAACTATTTATTTATTTATTTATTTATTTATTTATTTATTTATTTTCGTGTTATTCAATGTTTAGATTGATTCCTCTGTGAAAAAATTTCCTGGAGTTCTTTCCCTCCACATTTTATATTATTTTCTTAAAATAAACTTTGCAGAAATAAAACATTTGGGTTAAAGGGCATGTGTATTTTCAGGCTTCTGGAATGTATTGCTAAATTGCTTTCCAAGAATTGTAGCAGTTTTTTCGCAGCAGCATATAAGAGTTCGTACAAGTACTTACTTTTGAAGGATGTAATGACAAATATTGGGGAAGAGAGTGAACCAGATGAATCTTTCCCCTGTCTTCACTACTTCTAGTTCTAGTTCAGTCCTAGTTGAAAGCAGGGCATTTTGATATGGCTATTTTTGTGTAGTCATTACATCTAAATTGAAATAGTCACATAAAAATGTAAAGCCACTCTAAAATTTTCTGTTTTTAAATATTTATTTATTTTTGGGAGAGCACAAGTTGGGGAGGGACAGAGAGAGAAAGATAGAGGATCCCAAGCAGACTCTGCCCTGAGAGGCTGACAGCAGTGAGGCTGATGCGGGGCTCGAACTCTTGAACTGTGAGATCATGACCTGAGCCGAAGTTGGACACTCAGCTGACTAAGCCATCCAGGTGCCTGCCACTTTTAAATTTTCAAATAACGTATTGAGTAGACATGCCTGACCTGTCTACCCTTGACCATCTCCCCACGTCTAGCTCTTTACTCCATTACTGGATCTACTTCCCACGGGGTAAGGCTTAATTAAGCATTCCATGTAGAGTTGGGTAATGAAACTCCTGAAAATTCCAATAGGTTATTTCTTTATTTTTTAGGTTTTGTCAAAATATCTTTGGTATTAAAAAAGAAAAGGACACATTAAGGGCTGTATTAAAATGTCACATGCTGTCATTAGCCATTAGGGAAATGAAAATCAAAACCACGATGAAACCATTTTGGACCCACTAGGATGTCTAAAACAGCAAATCATAAGTGTTGGCGAGGATGTGGAGAAATTAGAGCCCTCGCTCTTGCTGGGAATGTAAAATGGTGCAGCCATTTGAAAACTGGTTTGGCAGGTCCTCAGAATGTTAAACATGGAATTACTACATCACAGCAGTTTATTCTTAAGTATATACCCGAGAAAAATGAACACATATGTTCACTAAATCACATGTATGCTAATGTCCATAGTAGTGTTATTCACAATAGGCAAGAAGTAGAAACAACCAAATGTCCATTAGCTGATGGATAAACAAAATGTGGTATAGCCATACGGTGGAATATTATTTGGCCATAAAAAGAAATGTACTGATTTCATGCTACAACATGGATGAGTCTTGAAAACATCTTATATGAAGGAAGCCAGTCCCAGAGACCATACATTATGTGATTCCGTTTATATGAAATGTTCAGTATAGAGAAATCTACATGGAGAAAATAGGTTGGTAGTTGCCTAGGGACTGGGGAGCCTTTTGGTGGGAAGTTGGGAGTGACTGCTAGTACAGGATTTCTCTTTGGGGTGATGAAAATGTCTTAATATCGGTTGTGGTGATGGTCACGCAACTCCATGACTATACTAAAAACTGTTGAATTGTACACTTTAAATGGGTGAATTGTGTAATATGTGAATTATATTTCAATAAAGATGTTGAAAAAATGCCATATGCTTATCCAGTTCTCATCATTGAACAGTACTTGCCTCCCAGGTAGTAATTATAAATATGTTCCAGGACTTCAAATCAGCCCAGTGCCCCCTGTTGCTCACTCTGCATTGTAATGTTGCCTATTACTGGACACCTGTGTGAAATGGACTCTTTGTCCTGGTGGCATAGAGTAATGGCAGCTGTAACGCCATTCCAAACTTTCACTGTAAGGATGAGTTTTGGTTTTTTGTGGGGTAAATTTGAATATTTGCCTCAAGAATGAAGTTCAGTCTCCTTATAAAGGCTCCCTATGAAGACTTCCATGACTTGAGATGCAGTGTAGCCTGGACTTTGGAACCACACAGATATGGGTTTGAAATAACTCACTATGTGACAGTGGGAAAATTTTGCCCTGAACCTCAGTTTCTTTATTTATAGATGGGCACAATACATTCATACCCCATGGAGTTTTTGTTGCCAGCATAAAAAGATATAATCATGTATTTAGCCTATGATCCTGGGTATATTGTAAAGACTCAGTTGAATATTTTTTGTTAATATCTGGGCCCCGAGCTTCTCTAGGCTTACTTCACATATTCCGTGCCTTGAACTTAATCCACTACTGATGCTGCACTGCATGTGGTTCTCTTGAGCCTTCATGCTGTGCCATTCCTATGTCACCTTTGTTCATGTTTTCCCTCTTCCTTAGAATATTCCCTTCCTTTCTTCCTTTCTTATGTACCCTTCAAGGATTAGCTCATGACTCCTCTTTTCCATAAGTCTTCCCTGACCCCCCCAATCCCCACACACCCCAGTCTAGGCTAAGTACCCTTGCTTAGTCACTTGTATTTTATACAGATCTCAATTTGATTAGTTTTCCAAAGAAGCAACGTTTGGTTTATTGATCATCTCCATTGTGTCTTTGTTTTCTATTTCGTGGCCTTCTGCTTTCTATGATTCCTTTTCCTATACTTTTTAAGGCTTATGTTGTTCTATTTCTGACATTAAGTTGGATGCTTATCCTATCATCTTTTCTAATAAAACATTCAAGACTACAGAGTTGGGGTACCTGGCTGGCTTAGTCAGTAGAGCATGTGACTCTTGATCTCTGGGTTGTGAGTTTGAGCCCCACATTGGGTATAGAGTTTACAAAAAACAAAACAAAACAAAACAAAAGGCTACAAACTTGCTTCTCATTACTGCTTTAGCTGCACCCACAGCTTTGCTATGTAGCATTTTAGAAATCACCTTTTAGTTCTGTGTATTTTATATTTTCATGAAGATTTTTTCTTTGGCCCATGAGTTATTTAGCTTTGTGGCTTTTAAAAAATTTCTAAACATATGAGATTATTTCTGCTTATCTTATTATTATTAACTTCTATCTTAGTAGTGTTGTGATTAAAGGACATTCTTTCTTTTCTCCCTTCCTCTTGCTCGAGAAAAATGAACACATACATTCACTAAAACACATGTATGCTAATGTTCATAGTAGTGTTATTCACAATAGGCAAGAAGTAGAAACAACCAAATGTCCATTAGCTGATGGATAAACAAAATGTGGTATAGCCATACAGTGGAATATTGTTCGGCCATAAAAAGAAATGTACTGATTTCATGCTACAACATGGATGAGTCTTGAAAACATCTTATATGAAGGAAGCCAGTCTCAGAGACCACACATTATGTGATTGTCTCCTTACTTTTTTCTGTTTTCCCGTTCTTTGTTTTATAGCCTATTATATGGTCATGTTCTATTTGCTTTTGAAAATAATGTGGGAGCACCTTGGTGGCTCAATTGGTTAAGCATCCAACTCTTGATCTCACTCAGGTCTTGATTTCAGAGTCAAGTGTTCAAGCCCCACCTTGGGCCCAATGCTGGGCATGGAGCCTACTTAAAAAAAAACATATTATCTAGTTATTGAATGCAACATTTTACATATACATATTAGATTAGCTTGTGAATTGCATTATACAAATTTTAGAGCCTTAATATTTTTGTCTGACCATTTATTACTTGAAGAGTTATGTTAATGTTTCCCTCTATGATTATAGATTTCATATATTTTTAAATTGATTTTTCCTTTTCTCATTTCTCCCTGTACTAGTCGGGAAGTTATACATCCTATTTTTATTCTTCTAGTAGTTACTCTCAAAAAGTTAATATGTATATAATAGCACAAAGTTTAAAGTTAGTATCTTTATTTTCCTCTTAACAACACAAAGATCTTAGGATATTTCATTTTGGTTGTATACCTCCTGACTTCTATGCTTTTGTTGCCCAATATTTTAGTTCTCTCTTGCTTTATCCTTTGTTTGAACTTTACAAATTAGACATTATTATTATTATTATCATTATTATTTTACAAAGCCTTGGTGTATTTTAGATTTGCCCACATGTTTACCTTTTGCTTTGTTTCTTATTCCATTTTACAACTCAGGCCTTCCTTCTGGGATCATTTTCTTTCTCCTGGAAGTAATGTTTTAGCTGTTCTTTTATTGAGGGGCTATTTGTAATAGGTTTTATCAGTTGGTTTTTTTTTTTTTTGAGAGAGAGAGAGAGAAAGAGCGAGAGCGAACGTGTGAGCAAGCCCCTCTCTGTAGGGGCGCAGAGAGGGAGAGAGAGAATTCCAAGCAGCCTTCATGCCTAGCACAGAGCCTGACATGGCCAAACTCATGAGCCGTGAGGTCATGACCAGAGCTAAAATCAAAAGTTGGACGCTTAACTGACTGAGCTACCCATGTGCCCTCTATCAGTTTTTATTTGTCCAAAGTTACCTTTTTTTTTTTTGCCTTCATTCTTGAAGATAGTGTCACTGCACATATGGTGCTGAGTTGATTGTTATATGATCTCAGCACTTTGAGGAAATGCCTCTTTTTACTCCTATTTTTGCTACTGAAAGGTCAGTTCCCAGTCGATGTTTTTCTTTTGCTGGTAAAGTGTCTTTTTCCTTCTGGCTGCTTTTGAAATCGTCTCTTTGTCTTAGATATCTTCTGTGTCATTATGACTTTCTGGGTGAGGATTTCTTTTTCTGCTTGAGATTTGTTGGGACTCTTGTCTCTGAGGTTTGCTATCTTTTATTAATTCTGGAAAATTCTCATCTGTTTTCTCTTTCAATATTGTCTCTCACCCATTGTTTTACTTCTCTCTTCCTGGGATTGTGATTCAGATGTTTCTAGACTTTTTTTTTTTTTTTTTGAGAGAGATAGAGCCTGAGCAGGGGAAGGGGAGAGAGTGAGGGAGACAGAGAATCCCAAGCAGGCTCTGCACTGTCAGTACAGAGCCCAACGTGGGGCTCAAACCCATGAGCCATGAGATCATGACCTGAGCCAAAAGTCAAGAGTTGGATGCTTAACTGACTGAGCCACCCAGGTGCCTCTAGACCTTTCTTGAATAGTGAGCTCATGTTCCTTGGAGCTTTAATCTCTGATAATTCTCTGAGACCTTAGTTGAAAGTGAGGATTTTCTTCCTGTGCCAGTGACTCAGAGGGCTCTACCAAGCTAGAACACTGAAAACCAAACTTTTGGTCTTAGGCTTTGAAGGTGATAGGCATAGTATGAATTCTGACTCCAGACTTGCATGTATTATGGTAGGCATTCCAGGGGGAGGCTCTTCCCCTTCCCTGAGCCAACATCAAGAAAAGGCAGGTTTTCTTCTGGATCACCCACGGAGGATGTGGCCTCACAGAGGGCCTGGGTTGATTATAGGAGCTTCTAATCTGATGCTTGTCTTGCCAGCAGGCAGTCAGGGGGCAGACCAAGATGATAAACTTGCCTTTATCACTCTGGAGAATGGGTCAGGACTCCAGAATGGAGGCAAATTAGGACACTGCCATATACCTCTGGAGAGATGGTGCTACCTGGGACAGGATGGGGCTGAGTGGCCAAGGTTGTTAATTCAGATGGTCTGTCTTTTCCCCTAGACTGGAGGATATCCAGTACCAGGGAGCTTGTCTTATTGCTTGTTTTGTTCTTCAGTGCCTGGCACAAGAGGAGGCATTCAGCAAATGCTAATTGAATTGAACTGTATAATCAGTAATGGTTCTAGTGCTGTGTTTTTGGACTACCTTCAAAGTTACTATTTTCTTTAAAGGGAAATGACATAAAGGGATTCCAGGCAGTGAACTCATCCTGTCTCTGGCATTGCAAAGCTCAAACCAGAAATAGAGAACCAGCTGTTTGTAAGCCCCTGCAAGCCTTTGGTTTTGGCTGGGTTTACTTTCCATGATAACATAGCTTTCTTTAGCCTATGCACTTGTTCCTTTCTTAAGGAGTCTCGGGCTCTGTTTGAAACTACTTACACAAAGCCTTACCGTCTTACTGGATTTATGACATTTTCTCAGTAATTACTAAACTTTATGACTCTCTAGGCAGGTTGCAAAGATGTTCCTTTAATGGTATGTGATAGCTGTGAAAACTTCTGTCTGACTCTTAAGACTTCCCAGAAAAAGTACCCTGTGTCTAGGGAACAAAGGGAGAGGGAGGATGGTCCCTGCTGGGTCACAGTTTAACAAGCTTTAGCTGGTCACTAAGGAGGGTTGTTCAAGAGTTTATACAATACTATCCCATTAGAATGTGCAGAAGTATTTCTAGCAAGTACAGTGAAATAAAGCATACATATATAATTTTAAATCCTGAGGCCTTGAAGTTCTCCATTATTCATTCAACAAATATATGTTGAATGTCTACTGTGCCTCAAGCCCTGTCTAAGGCATTGGCAATAAAGACTCAGTCAGACCCATTCCTGCCCTTGAACCAGGACTACTACTGGTCCATACATCCTTTTGTGTGAATTAGAACAAGATGCCCGCTCTCAAAGAAAAAAATATTAAATTAGCCAATGTATTATTTACATCTCAATGATGAATTTGTTACAGCAAATGGATTATTAATGATAAATGAATATTACTTATTAAGTAATATTTATACAGCATTATAATGAAATACTTGTTGATTTAACCTTGAAATTCAGAAATATTTTGACACAGTAAACAAACATTTGCTAATTGAACTGCAATATGATTTAACCAGTGCATTAATACCAAAGACGAGTTTTTTCCAAAAAAAATGAAAAGTACTCACCAAGTATACATCAGACATATTAACAGATCTGATTTAGAAACATGGTCTAATAGATATTATTTGATCAACAGTCTTTCAATAATCCAATTTGTCAAAGGGGAACAATACATATTTTCTTGTTAAAACAAGACACTTAAGTACCATATGCCAGAGAATTCTTTCATAAATATAAAATTGTCCAAATAGAATCATCTGATGTTTGTTTACTGAACCAGAAACTTTTAAAAAAAAATGTCTACTTATTTATTTTTGAGAGAGAGAGAGAGAGAGAGAATCTCTGTGCTCAGCATGGAGCCCGACACGGGGCTCAATCTCACAGATGCGATCATGACCTGAGCCGAAATCAAGAGTCAGATGCTTAACTGACTGAGCCACCCAGGTGCCCCTGAACCAGAATATTTTTGAATTCCCAGTTTAAATCAGCAAGTACTTTTACTATGATAATATGTAAATATTATATAATAATATTTTATGAATAACCCATTTGTAATAGAATAAAAAATATAAATACATGAATTACAAACATATGGAAAGTGTTCAAAATATGAAAGATGCCTGCGTGTGACCAGCATCATGGCACCCTTGTGTATGACCTAAAAAAGGCCATACATGGTGGCCTTGGAGACCCCTGTGTATGGGGAGCAGACATAGCCGATGAGTTTAATGGGAGACGCTAAGAGTTCTATTAGAAGTACGTACAAAGGGTGGTGGAGGCAGAGGGAAGGAAAATGAAGTCAACCTGGGGTTTTGGCAAAGGCTTGCGGTGTCAGAGGCACTCAGGTAAGTAAGATTCGGAGTCTTTTTGACACATTTTGGTTGTTAAGTAGCCTCTCATCTTTCTTTTTGGGTTCCTACTGCTTTCTGGATGAGTGAGATAGCTGCATTCCAGATTGGTGAGGTGATGCTATTTTTGATAGACCGTGTTGAGACGCTTTCCTCCTGCCTACATCTTCCTCTGTCTTCAGGTGCCTTCTGTTACAGTGCAAATCAGCGTAATTGTTATGGCTTGTTTGATCTTCTTTTTTTCCCCACCAGATTTTAAGTTCAACTAGTGCAAGGGCCGCATGTGTCTTGTTTATTATCATTTATTATCAGATTGTCACGCTCCTGTGCACAATGCCTGGCACACTATAGAATAGGCTTTTCATAGACAGTGGCTGAAATAATTTTTTCATTCATTCCTCAAACATTTGGCACCAGGGGCTCCATGGGGCACTAGGCAAACAAAGAAATGACCCCAGTGTGGGTCCCTCCCCTCAGAGAGCTCACTCTCTAGTTATTACAACTCAGTGGAAGAAGAGCAGTGGTTAGGGTCGGGGGCAGCTGACTCGGATTCAGGGCTCAGTGAAGCCTCCTATGGCGTGGGCCTCTGAGCTGAGTCTGAAAAGAAGGGTTCTGGAGATGGAGGCTGGACAAGCACTCAGGGCTCAGCCAGCACAGCAACAGGGTGGCAAGCTGGAGCACAGGGAGCTTGGAGGACTGCAAACATTGTATGGTGTGCAGCTGGAACACAGAATTTGAGAAAGGGACAGTGATGGGTGATGCCACCTGTGAGGTGGGCGGAGGCCAGGGAATAAAGGTCTGAACTGGAAACAGAGAGCTCTGGGAGCCACTGGGAGGTGGTAAATTGTGTGTGTGTGTGTGTGTGTGTGTGTGTGTGTGTGTGTATGGTGTATGTGTGACAGAAATCACCTGTGTATGTTGGAAAGACCCCTCTGGCTGTGGCATGTAAGGTGTATTGAGAGCTTGGGGTGTGAACTGGAATTAGGGAAAGCCTCCTTGAGGGCAGGGAGAGTGGCTTCCCGGTCAGTTTCTGGCATGCGGCAGGTGGCTGGGGTATAGTAAGCCCTGAGATGGTACTTTGGACTGAGAAACCAGCAGGGTAGGATCACAAGTTCTCCTTGCTGAATGACGGCAGAATTACTGCTGTCACTTTATGGAGCTGCCTAGCAACTCTCTGAGGCAAGTAGGCTATATACCTTAGCTCCACTTTACAGAATGAGGTAACTGAGGCTGGGCTGGCCAAAGGACTCAAACCCAGGTCTTTGTCAATGCCAAGTCAAGTGCACTCTCCATCTGTCCCATGGTGGGGTGGGTGCAGTGCTGGGGGAGAACTGGCTCCCTGGTATCTCTTCTCTCCAGGGACCACTGTCTTCCTTCTGATGCGGGAGGGGCCTCGGGCTTCCAGCCTGGAGTCCTCCAGGCATTGGTGCCCCATTCCCTGAGTCTACTTCCAGGCAGAAGGAGATGGCTGCCCAGGGGGCATCTGAAAGCTGTCTTCACCAAAGCAGTGGGGAGAGATTTGTGGGTCCCTGGCACGCTCATCACATGAGTATCATGCTGCTATTTAATAAAGGCATCAGTGCTTGAAGGGCCATTAAGTAACCAGTGATATATTTCAACCTCATTGCGGAGGAAGACACAGCGTTAAATCAAATTCAGACTATGTGGAAATAAAAGAATAAAGAGGCTATTCACATGCATGGCCCTCCCCCTGAGGGGAAAAGAAACTGTCATCCAGGGTCCACTCTGGACCAGACACCGGTTAGGAGCTTTAGCACTGGGAAGATTGACAAGTAGAGACGGTGCTGTCATGTGGTCAAACGGACTGTATGGACACCGCCACTTAGAGGCGGAACCAGAATCTCAACCCTGACGTCATGCTGCCTGTTCCTTTCATTGCCCTGAGCTGTCTCCCCTGTGCAGTCTTTTCTCTGCACAAGACAAGCAGTGATTTTGTGCAAAGGGTGAGCGGTGCGGAGATCAGCCACCTGTGCTGGTTTCGACTGTGCACCCCCCAAAGGCGGGAGCTTGTCTGTGGCTCCGTGCCCACACGCAGCTGGATGAGGCAGGCAAGTCCTTCCTGCCCTGTGCAGGGTGCTGCCGCCTTTCCCCCCGACTCTCGCTACTTTCCCTCGTGTCTGTTGTGTCTTCTCTCCTCTGCCCCCAGAGACACCTGTCTGGCTCTCCTTGAAGACAGTTTTGACTCCATCCTGAGATCTTTGCTGGTTACTACCGAGCAAGCTGATGGTGAATTGGTTGTGAGTCCGCCTTGGGTTGTGCATGTAAAAGGACATTTTGGAAGACAGCTTCACCTGCAAGAGCCAAAGGGATGAGGTCCCTCTGGTGGGGTGACCGGCTGTGGGGTAGATGTTCTTCCATTCAGGCCCTACTCACATCCTGGCAAAGCGTCTAAGGCCCTTAAGATCTACCCCTGCTAGCCGATTAGACTCGCCCCTGCCAGGCTAACCCACTCTCCCACGCCAGCTGTGTTCTACCCTAATAGCTCAGGTTAGGCAGGTGCCGCCACCTTCGCTCCTACTGACCTCTCAGGCTAGAGTGGCTTTCGTTCCCCCCACTCCCTGCCCGCTGAACTTGGAGCCCCACTTCATTATCCAGCCATTTGTGAGCTCGGTCACGAGCCCCACCACCCTGCAGAAGCAGCTGCTTCTTCCTCTGTGTCCTCTTAGCACTTGGTATGTTCCTCTGGATGTGTTGCTTTTCACAGGGGATAATGATTTGTTTATGGACACTAAACTCTGAGCACTTTGAGGACAGAGATTGTGGTGTGTGTGTGTGTGTGTGTGTGTGTGTGTATGTTTGCATACAAACATGTGGGGGAGGGGTTCTGTAGGGCTTGGCCTACAGCAGGTGTCCAGGGAGGGACTGTGACCCGGAAGAACATGAGAATGTGTGCCAGCACCGGCCTCAGTGGTGGCAGAGGGACAGAGACACTCATGAGTGAGGGACTGAGTCCCGCCCTCTAGCCCTCCTCTTTCTGTCCTCCTGTCTCTTGCTAGGAAAGGATGCTTTCGTCTGGGGGTGACACTGCTGGGTCTTCTCTGGGGCCATCCAGCAGTGGGCTCTCACCTACCTTCACTTGGGAGAGTGACCACCCCCTCCGTCTGCCCTTCCTCCGCCCCCAGCCCCACCCTGACCTGTTTTCTGTCCTGACCGTCCTAGCGGGCTCGAGTGGGGGACACAAACGAAAGCTTGCCATCCTTCCTTCGTTTGGAAGCGTCTCTGATCTGACTGAGGAGAGAGGGCTCAAATACCTGAGAAGTCGCCCTACTGCACAGGTGGGGACTGTATCGCTAGGCCTGATTCCTAGTAGGTGCTCAGTGACTCACACTTAACTGTCAGTAAAGGAAACCAGAGCTGGAGAGTAGTGGTAAGAACAGATTTTATTTAGGAACCTTTGCAATAGAGGCAGAGAAGCCTGGGCCACATTCTGTGTACCACTCGGACAAGTGGGGATTCGTAACCAAGCATGGGGGTAGGGGTGAACCAGATGACTAAGAAACATCTGGGGCAAGGGGGCTGCTGGCTAAACCAGTTTGACAGGATTCTTGCTGAAGCTGCCTGGGGATCAGATACCACAGGTGGAAAACGAGGAATGTGGTTAGATGCTGAGGATAGGGATCAGATATTGAGGGCAAAGGATTCTTGCTGAGACCGGGCCACGCCGAGACTGACACGGAGGGCCCAAAGGTGGAGGCCTGGTTGGGAAGAGTGTTTAGAGGAGCCTGACTAAAGTTTGGTCACCGAGAGGCTTTGTCACTGCAAGGGAAACTGGGAAATGTAGACCAGTGTTGTGTCCAGAAAGGAGAGGAAATGCATTTCGGTGAGCAGCCCGCAGTCTCTGCCACAATGCGGTACAGAAAAAGGATTTGGAGTCTGTCAAACCTGGGTTCAAATCCAGCCTCTGCTGCTTGCTAGCTGTGTGGACTTGGAGGAGTTTGTTGAACTTGTTCAGACTTTGAGCCTCAGTTTCCTCAGCTGTGTAATGAGGATAGTAGCCCCCGCTTGAGAGGATGGTTGAGAGAGAATGTAGGGCAAGCCCCAGTGGTGAGTAATCCAACATTTCTGGGAGTGTTGTCCCTCCAGTCATTAGTGTCTTTATTGTTACCATGTATCTCAATTTTACTGACTAAAAAATTAATAACATGCACGGGGTAAAAAAAAAATCAACATAGTATAAATGTCTAAACTCTGAAAAAATATGTCTCTCATCCCACCCTTAGTTCCCTTCCTCAAAGGTAACCACCAGGAGCAGTTACTTGGAACATTTCTAGAGATCTGCGTGGGCAAACATCCGCTTATAAATAGCCCTTTTTCCTTACCTAATGCCTTCATATAATACATGTGCTGTATCCTGAACCTTTTATTTAATTTAACAATATAACTTTGCTAGTATTTCACATTGGCATGAATTGATTTACCGCATCCTTTTCTTTATGGCTGCACAACATCCCATAGCACGGGTGTCCCTTCCCTTATTTAACTGGTGCCCCGTGACACGCATGTGAGTCAAACCTACAGGGTGGTGCCACTCTAGAAAGCTGCAACCACCGTACCCTTGTACATATGTCTTTGTGCACTTGTGTGAGAATATGTGTAGGACAAAATAAAGCTAGCATTCATTAAAATGTGGGCTGTTTTCACTGTGGTAAGTATTGTGGAGAGAAAGGGGTAGGAACTAGTCACTTGGCTTGTCATGAGAAAGTGAGAGATAAAGTACGTCGTTTCTTTATTTTTAAAGTCTTTACGAATACAGGCCCTTGTTTCCTCTTCCCATGATGCCTTGGATTCCAGATTCCCCAGCAGGGATGTTTGACAGATTTATAAACCAATGCAAATAGGCTTTTAGCTTGAGAGTTTATTTTCCCACATAAACAAGTTGTCAACCGACTTTCTGAATCCCTTACTCATCAAAGAAGTTGGATTGACTATATTAGAAACAAAGTCCTTTTGTTTGGTTGGTTTTGAGTGGCAGAGAAGCAAACACTGTTGAGTGCTTTGTCTGTGTTAGGTATTTTTCATAGATTATCTCATTTGATCCTTGTAAACCTTTGAGGTGAAAAATATTATCCCTGATTTCTAGAGAAAGAAAGGCGTGAGTTCGCAGAAGTTAAGTGATTTGCCCAAGGTCATACAGAATCAAGATTTGAACTCAAGTCTGGATGACTATACCATTTTCTGGGCTTCTCTTGTTCTTTTTTAGAGGAATCTGTAGAACTTTTCTGAATGTTCAATAAGTTTTACCTATTGCACAAACGTCTGATGATTAGCAGTGCCTCTTGGTTTTGTGGCCTTCCTGAGCTTAGTAGAGAAAGAGGGTCTGTTATGGTTCCAAGCTCAGTGTCTGGCATGCTTAGTCCGTAAATCATTAATCCAGCAACTCACAGATGACTAGTCCAGTCTACACTGTCAGCTCTGCTCTGCCCCTCAGCTCTAAGGCAAGATTGCTCTCTCTATGACCCTGGACTCTGACTCCATGTCCTTCCCTGGTGTTCTCCCCAAACCCTTTATCAAAGTTCTTCTCCTGTGTTTTCTGTCTCTTAACAAAGAAGTCATTTAAAGCACTTTCTGGGGCGCCTGGGTGGCTCAGTCGGTTAAGCGTTGGACTCTTGATTTGGGCTCAGGTCATGATCTCACGGTTTGTGGATTTGGGCCCCACATGCTGTTAGCACAGAGACTGCTTGGTGGGGTTCTCTCTCTCTCTCCCTCTCTCTCTGCCCCTCCCCTGCTCACACTCTCTCTCTCAAAATAAATAAGTAAACAAACAAAAAAGCACTTTCCAAGTGGTAGGGCATCGTTATGACTAATGACTCCCCCTGCCCCACACACTGCTCCCCCATTTCTCCAGCCTCTGGGCTGGTATCTCTTCAGCTCGAAGTCTGCTCTCTTTTCTGAAACCCGCGTTCAGTTCTTCCCAGCTTGCAGGAAATCTGTTGCCCATGAACAAAAATTAGCACATTAAAGCTCCCTCTCACCCCCACACTTTAAAACATCATATCCAAACAACCACATTATAATTCAATCCACTGTATCCTAGGAAGGGCCTGTTTTTTCAGAACAAACCTTACAATCAGTGCTTTGTGCCTGCAAATCTCTTTTTTATTAATTTAATACGTCACAATCAACTCGTTTCCACATTAGCACAGTTCTCTTGTTGGGCTATAAATTCACTCCTGTTTTATTATTTATTAACAAGCATTTGTTAAGGGCCTGGTAGTGTCAGGTCAGGCTACCACCTCCATGATCTCACATATTCCTCAGAAATAACTATGTGGAGACGGTATTATTACCAACCTTGTAGTTGGGGAAAATGAGGCTCAGAGAGGTTCATTAACTTGTTCATGTTTCATCTAGTAAGTGGTAGGTCTGGGATTTGAACCTCAGTGTTTGGATTCTAAATCCACAACCTCTCCCAGATGAAAGCCAAGGATTATAGTTTCTTATTATCTTGCCGCTTCCGTTACTCTACTCAACTCCTTAATTAGTGATGACTCCAAATCAGTAGCATGTTACTGAGCCTTCTGGTGTGGGAATGGGTTTTGTTTTGACCGCAGTCACATAATCCATACTGAGAAGGCATTACTTAATCCGGAATGAGAGACGGTAAAAATCCATAGGAAAGCTGGAAGAAGGTGGTGGGCGGGGGGGGGGGGGGGGGGGATGCATTTTTATTTGACTGGCTGGTTGGTTGATCTCTAGAGAGTTTTCTTTTTTTTTTTTAGATCCCCCTTCCTTTCCTTCTTGGAAGGCTAAAGTACTTCAAGGAGCTCCACCCAGTTCTTAAAAGTGTCCAGGAGGTGGCAGTGAAATAAGCTTCTAGTGTGCTGGGTTTTAGGTTTTCTGAAGCCTTAACTCAGCGTGTCCCAGACTTGTCTGATCATAACAATCACCTGGAACATTTGTTAAAGTTTGATTTCCCAGTAGGGGTGGGACCTGGGGAATCTTTATTATTATTATTTTTTAACAAGCTCCCCTTAGGCGATTCTTATGATCAGACTAGCCCGGGAAACACTGAGTATCCTCACTGGGAATCAGGGGACTAATCCCCTTTGTGAACTGTCCTCTGTAGATTTGAAGCACAGCTGGTCCCATTGCATTGCAGCGGAGAGAACATGAATTCTGGATCCAGAAAGCACAGGATTCAAAAAACCCAATGTGACCGCTTCTAAGTTGTGTTATTTCGGGTATGAAACTGAACGTTCTCATCTTGAGAACTCTGCTGCCGTCATTTTCTCTGCCTGGAAACAAATTGTTTTCCTTTCTCTCCTTCTTCGGACCTCCTTTGTCTTTTTCTTCAGCTCTCAGGAGCTCATTCCCTGAGCACCCACCCCCCCACCCCCCAACCCCAAGCCAGGTCATTCATCATTTTTGTAAGAACTTTTGAGTGTCTCTCATTCCCCACTAAACTCTAAGCCCCGTGGAAGCAGGCACCATGACTCTTGGGTTTATTATTTAGGACTATTATGATAGAGAAAGATAGGATAAAATAGGCAGAGAGGGAAAGGTTAGGACCTGAGGTCCCCAGGTGGGGAAAAACACATATTTTAAAACAATGTTGGGATCATCTGACCGCAGCAAACTCTCTGAGGCTTAAGGTTCCTTTTTAAGGATGTAACAGCTACCACCTAGTCCCCCTCAGGTTCCCTTCAGGAATTTGACAGTCAAAATACCTAATTAAAATAAGTAAACCGTAAAACCTATGTTATACAAGGGACAGTAGGACCATAATCTGACTCCTCACACAATGGAATTAAGCCAATCAGGAATGGACAACTCAGCACCTAGAGTTACCCAGCCAGTAAGGGTTGGTTTTACTTGAGAAGGAACAAGGGTGAGGGGTGGGGGGGGGAGGGTGGGGGGACAGGGAGGAGGTGTGACCAGAACCTTATAAAACAAAGACTCTCACCTGTAGTCAGGAGTATTCACTTTCGAATGCCCCCTCTATGCAGAGAGCATTCAAAAATAAATAAATACATAAAAATTAAAACAAAACAAAACAAAGAGAGCATTTAAACTCTTCTTACTTTAAAAAGATTTTTTTAACTGTTTATTCATTTTTGAGAGGGAGAACAAGCAGGGGAGGGGCAGAGAGAGAGAGGGAGACACAGGATCCAAAGCAGGCTCCAGGCTCTGAACTGTCAGCACAGAGTCCAACATGGGTCTCAAACTCATGAACAGCCAGATCATGACCTGAGCCGAAGTCGGACGCTTAACCGACTGAGCCACCCAGGTGCCCCTATTCTTACTTTGTAATCTCCTACTCTAATGAACTTTTACCTGCTGCTTATTTTATTTGCGTCCATCTCTTTATTCTCAGAAGCAGTGAACAACGAATCCCGGGTATTGAGGTTAAAAAAAAAAATCCTGCAACACCATAATGTTTATAATTTATTATTTTATTATTATGACTCTCATGTTTTTTACCGCATGCCCAACACCTAGCGCAGTGTAGCGTGAATGATCTGGGAGCTTTGTTTTTCTCATCTGTAAAAATGGATGAACACGATCAATCCACAGGGGTTTTGGGAGGTTCAATGAAATAGTGAGTGTTGGAACAACTGGCATACAGTAGGCATCTGATAAATGTTAGTTCTTCCCTTCTGTTAGAAAACAAATTTCAGCTAAGTTAACTCAAAGATCTCTTTGACTTTATTCAACAGTTCATGAATCGGGTAGCATCCCATGTAGCAAATAGAAAGTAGCCCCAAGGAGCTGTATGTACAGAATGAGAAGTTTGGCAGAAGGGGGCAGAAAAAAGAAATTTCTAGCAAAAAGTAGATTGTTTCAGGCAAGGTCACCTTCCTTTGGGGAAAGGCAGGGGTCTGTCAGGCAGATTACTTTATTAGTATGGATCAGGTAATTCCAGATTGACTGGTTAGAGATTACATTCCTGGAGAGGCTGAAAATCCATTTGGGGCCTGTTTCTTTTTTTAACACTTTTTGGAGAACCCACTTATGATTGTTAGTGCTGAATGGAATAGATTATAACTGAGGCTTTAAGGCTGCTTGCTTGACACACTATTCTACAAAGTTTCTAATATTCTTGAAGATTGAGAATTTAGTCTACTTTTCTTTCCCCAAGTCCAAAGACTGTCTTCTGCAGGTTTTTTAACTTTGTTCTGGTGACCCACTTCAAAGTCTCTAATAATTGTACCTGACTTCCCGTGGATAGTGTATTTTTACATTTTCTTTATTCAGTTTGATGCTGAGAATGAAAATGATATAATTGTAGACCGAACTTAATATTTTAAGAAGGTCATGGGTGGTAGAATGGGGTTCAAAGGTAGCTTTACAGACTGCCTTTTCCTGGAATTCTTAAAAAAAATTTTTTTAATGTTTATTTAGTTTTGAGAGAGAGAGAGAGAGAGACAGAGCGTGAGCTGGGGAGGGACAGACACACACACACACACACACACACACACACACACACACACAGAATCTGAAGCAGGCTCCGGGCTCTGACCTGTCAGCACAGAGCCTGACGCGGGGCTTGAACCCACGAACTGTGAGATCATGACCTGAGCCAAAGTCAGATGCTTAACCGACTGAGCCACCCAGGCACTCCTATGGAATTCTTTGGAAGAGAGTAGGAACATTGTCTTGTGACGATTTCTTCTCGTCTTTTGTGAAATCCAGGTTGATATCTGCAGGTGAAGCAAATTCAGAATTTTATTTTGTTTCCTTACCAGTTGGGACTAACTTGGCAACATGTGACTGCCATTCATATTTAAAGTATAGAAGAAGGACTTGCCATTAACGGGGCCCTTCCTGGCAAATAGAAGCTGTCCCAATACGAGGGCAGGGCGAGGGCCAGGGCCAAGGGCGACCAACTATCTCGGTTTGCCTGGGAACTGCCTGGGGCACTAGTCTTTCACTTTTAAAACCAGAACCGTCCTGGGAAAACTGGGGTGAATTGGTGGGCTCTTTGTGGAATAGCTTGCTGTAGGAATTAAAGTAACAGGGAAGCAGGCATTAGCATGCTTTTCTGTTGTTTTAAGGGACACAGGAAACAAGTTAAAACTGCTTTTAAAAAATTGTTTGTGAAAGTTTTTGAAAATTAGTTTCACTTCTAAAGCCACCAGACTAAATATAGAAGGAGTCATATAAATGCAATTGCTTTTGCACCATTTAGAAACTCAGTGACAGTCACCTGGAAACGAGTGGTATTGTGTTTTCTGTCTTTTCTGCACCTGAATGGCTACAGCTAGCCAATTTATGTGACCCATTTTCTAGCGGTAATCATTTTCACTGATATGTTGTGAATAGCTCATCTTTGAAATATTTTTTTTCTAGTTAAACACCAACACTAGAACTGATATTATCATTGATAAATTTTGAAAATAGGTCAGTTTTGAAAGAAGGGCCTTAACTCAACATGAATTGTATATTATCACTTATATCTCACAGGGTAAAATTTAAACTTATTTTAATACGTATTTATGCCCATCTTATTCCCCAAAAGCATGTAAAGTGGCTTCCAAAAATACATACATTTTTGTAAGTTTTTTGTTTTTAAGTTTAAGTTAAAAGTATCAGGGCAAAGGAACAATAAAAATGGTATAATAAAATGAAATCAGAGAAAAGTTAGTATCTAGAAATGTGTGATCTAAAGATCTTGCACAGTTTTTATGATGGGACACAGATTTGGTTCTGGTCTTTCTGGTTACCAAGGAAACATTGAAACATACCAAGTTGTTAAGTCATGGTGCTGTTAGGTCATGGTGCCAGCAGGTAAGATAAAAGATAGTGTAGTTTTTCCTTAGCAGTGAAGGCTGGGAGAAATTTCTCAGACGGCCTTCATAAAGGAGCCCCTGAGTGATTAGCGTCTGCTTCATCAATACAGTTTCAAGGTTTTGTGTGAGATAGCACCCCTCACTGTACTCTGAGGGCATAACAACCAAGTGCCAACAAGACATTACTACCTTTGATACAGTGGTCCTTCCTGGGGCTGTGCCTCAGTCTCCTGGCAAGTGTTTTAGCATTTAGTAAAAGGCGAAAGATTTATACGATCTGAAGAGAAACCAGAGTATAGCATTTAGATTTCTAGGTCCCAACCCACCTCTACTAAATTGGCATCTCTGTACTTTTGCAAAGCTCCTGGATGATCTTGATAGAGAATCACTTATTTAGAATTTTTTTTAAAAAGCTATCCAAAGAGGAAATTCAAATGTCCAATAAACATTTGAAAAACATAATTCAATCTCCCTGGTATTATCATGAGTGTGCAAATTAAAACAATGATGAGCTACTAGTTCACATTGATTAGATTGGCAAAAATATTTAACAGTAGCCAGCAGCGTTGAAAATGTGCATACTCGGTGACCCAAACAATTTGACTTCTGGAGAAATTCTTGTCCATGTATACAAAGAGATACAATGAGGATGTTTATTGCAGTGTTCTTTGTAATGAGGAAAAATTGGAAAGTACCTATATTCCATCAGTGGTGGTATGCGTAAATCAATTTGTGATGTGGGTTGACTTGTTCCCCCCCCCCCCCGCCGCCAAAAGATATGTCTAAATCTTAACCAATATCTGTGAATGGGACCTTGTTTGGAAATAGAGTCTTTGCAGATGTAATTAAGTTAGGGATCTTGAGACAAGGTGATCCTGGATTAACAGTGGGGCCTAAATCCAATGATGAGTGCCCTTACAAGAAACAAAAAGGAGAAGAGAGAGACACACAGAAGTGAAGGCCATGTGAAGACAGAGGCAGGAGGGGTTGAGACTGGAGTGATGCATCTTTAAATGTTTTTATTTATTTTTGAAAGAGGGAGAGAGACAGAGAAAAGGGAGACAGAATCAGAAGCAGGCTCCAGGCTCCGAGCTGTGAGCACAGAGCCCGACACGGGGCTCAAACTCATGAACTGTGAGATGGTGACCTGAGCTGGAGTCGGATGCGTGACTGACTGAGCCACCCAGGTGCCCCTGGAGTGATGCCTGTCATTCCTCACGTCATTAAACCAAGGAATGCCTGGGATTACTAGCATCCACCAGAAGCAAGAGAGAGGCATGGAATGGAATCTCTGTCAGATCTCTCAGTAGGAACCAGCCCTGTCAATGCAGTGATTTCAGGTTTCTGACATCCAGAACTGTGAGAAAATAAATTTCTGTTGTTCTAAGTCACCGAATTTGTGATCATTGGTTATGGCAGCCTTAGGAATCTAATAAAATGGATATCTTCCCCTCAAACCACAGGGATACCCAGAAGAAGGTTATGGAGTGCTCCCTCCACCAAGAGGGTGGAAGCATAGAGCTAATAATCTTCCACAGTGCATCTGAAGCAGTTTTGTCCTGACTTGAGGCTAACAGAGCCCTTGGAGACCATGTGGTCCAAATCCTCCCATTTTAAAGATAGGATGCCCAGACAAGGGAAATGACGTACCTAAGACACTATTGCTAATAAGGGGCAAGCTTGGATTTGAACCAAGTCTGACTCCAGAGTCTATGTTCTTTTCACTTCATTTGTGGCACTGGCACCAGAATGCATCCTCTCTGATCAATATGGCAGCATGGACTGTAGGAAGGAGCTCAGATGGTGGAATCGGACAACTTGAGTTAGTCTTTGCTCTCCCATGCTCTGGCAGTGTGGCAAGCAAATGGTTCTTAACTTCTCTAACCCTTATTTTCTTTTTCCGAACTGTTGTTCCCAGTGCACCTGAATCTCTGGATTGTAAGGCTCCAGTGACATAATATATGTGAAGAGGTCTTTATTAAACTGTAAATCACTGTACATTATAGTATTACCATCATCGTCTAATCTAGCCTCAGACCAGGAATGTGAAAACTCAGAAAGTGTGGTAGGCAGAATTTTAAGATGACCCCTAATAACCTTCCTCCATGTATAATCCTCATCCTTTGAGTGAGGGTGGGACCTGTGGATATGATGAACTGTTACTCCTGTGATTATGTTACATTAGATGGCAAAAGGAAGATTTCCCTGAGTGGGCCTGACCTAATCAGGTGAACCCCTTAAAAGTATTTTTCTCTGGCTAGGTTGCAGAAGAAGTCAGACAGATGTGCTTTGGCTAGTCTGGAAGAAAGCAAATGTCCACCTTTGTGAACTTCCCTCAGGGGTCACTATGACAAAGAACTGTGGGCAGTCTCGAGTTGCTGGGTATGGTCCCTGGCCAATAGCTATGAGGAAAATGAGGACCTCAGTCCTATCACTTCAGAGAGTTGAATTCTTCCACGCGGTGAACTGGAAGATGACCCTGAGCCCAGATAAGACTTGCAACCCTAGCAATACTTGCATTTCAGCCTTGTGATAATCTGGGCAGAACACCCAGCTGTGCCATGGTGGATTGCTGACCTAAAGAGCTGTGAGCCAATAAATGGGCATCGTCTGAAGCCACTAGGTTTGTGTTATTTCTTTTGTGCAGCAATAGGAAACTAATACAGAGAGATTAGAAGGTTTTCCTTGGGTCATAGAGCCATTAAGTGCACCTGTCTGTACATCCCTCCAAGGAACGCTGAGCTTCTCTAAGGTTGTAGCTTTATCTGATTGATCTCTGGAGCCAGACTGGCTGGGTTTGTGCCCTAGCTCTGCCACTTACGAAGTCAAAAATTGAAACAGTTACTTCTCTGTGCATCCAATTCTTCATCTGTAAAGTGAATATGATAATGTTACTTACCTCTAGGGTTGTTAACAGTGTTAAGTGATTTTATACATGTGAAGTACTTAGAACTGTGCTGGTCACATAGTAAATATTTGGCAAATTCTTATATCTCAGCACTCAGGCCATAGCTAGCAAATAATAGGCACTCATTAATGTTTGTTGGGTGGACGAATTAATTAATTTGGATTAGGATCTTGGTCTCCCGATTCTTAATCCTGTAGTAGTTCTACTAATTGTTATTTGTAATAGAATACAGAGTTTTCCAAAGCTAATTTCACTGGCCCAATTTCTTCAGGATGCTCCAGAAAGGCACCAGGTTTATTAACACCATGAAAATACAGAGGTGTTTAAACTTATACCAGAGCGCTTAAAAACCTGCACTGTGTGGAAGCTGACTGAAAGCTGTGAGTGGGCTGGCTTTGTCTTCATAGACCATGTCAGCTGGTCAGGGTGACACGCTCTTAATACAATTGCCTAATTATCTGGTCATCAGGGAAATACCAGCTGTCATTGCCAACTGAGCTGGACCATCAATCAGTTTGTTCTGAGTTCATGATGTAAATTAAAAGGTATTGCTTAAATACTTAGTAGAGGAATAACAACCCTCATCTCAAGGAGCTAGTGAAGCAGTGGGCTTTGCTACAGCTATTGGCTGCACTGAGCCGTGAATAATAATAAGATTTGGAACTTGGCAATATAGTTCAACATTACAAATAAAATGAGAGCCCCAAATCTGTTAAGGATGCCTGTACACTCTCACCCCTGCTCCCATCACATTTGCGTTGTTTTTGCTGATAATTCCTTTCAAAATTCCAAACAGCAAGGTGGGTTCTAGCTGTGAACTAGACCACTGCTCTTGAACAGGCCCACATTGAAGGTGTACGTTTCCTTTCCCACAGCTGCCTTGTTTACCTGCAGAGTGGTTATCAGAGCCTGGGCTGGAGAAATAAATGATCAAAGCCTACACATGTCTGCTGTATGCCTGAGCAGTTTCACACCAAGATTTGTTTTGAGGCTTATAGGTTCTGGTTCCATTCAGTTCCCTTTCTGTTGCGAGACCCCACAGTCATGCTTTATTCCCTCCACACTGAACTGCATGGCACTCATTCCTCCAGCATCTGTGACTTGCCGCTCCCTCCCAGACACTGGGTGAGGCACCTGGAATACAGGCATAACTAAGATGATTTTCCTGCCCTGAAGAGACTTCTTTTCACGTTCCCTCATGCTCCCCTGCCTTTGCACACGGGCGCTCCTCCAGCCTCGACTACCTTCATGCCTGCTGGGCTTGGCAAATTCCAGCTCGTCTTTCAAGTTTCTACCAAACCACATCTCTCCTTCAAGAAGATGAACTCATACCTGTTTCATGCTCCCATAGCCCTTTGACTCTCATCTGCTAGAGTGTTTGCCTCTTTGCATTGTGATTTATTTATAAGTTCACATTCTAAAGACAGAGACTGTGCCTTCTTCTCTGAATCCCCAGCGCTTGACATTGAGTTGATGCACATAATGTTTACTTGAATAAAAGGCTAACTTGGTGAAAGAGTGTAACTATTCCCATGTAAGGTGTGTAGGAGGGTAGAGGGAGGGATGGAGCCAGAGAATAAATGTAATTTTCTAATATCTCTTTTACCAGCAGGGGGAGAGATGTGTTTATAAATATCCCATCATGGAAGCCTTTAGGTTCTATGGTCTGAAAGGCCAAAGAGAGACTCAGGATCTTTCTCAAATTTATAAGAAGCCATTTTACTTCAAGTAAGAGTGGGTATGACCTTGATTAACTTGAATCATGCCACCTTATGGCAAGCTAATTTTTATTTTTTCCCTTGAGTACTGTCATTTCTTGTTATTTTGGGGGAGAGGTTGAGGGGTAGTGATGGTTATTTTTTCATAGGTTCAAAGCTACAGGCAACAATATTGTGCGCTTTCTGAACACCTTTCAATGAAATACTGAGGTTGGAGAATTTAGTTAGTTCTTCCTGGAACCCACTGTCTGGGACTGCTAGGGCCCTCTGACCTTGGCCATTTGCTTTTCTTTCTCAGTAGCCACTCCAAAAACATACCTTTTCTTCAGTTCTCTCCTCTATGACTTTCAAAGTTGCACCTCTTGCTTTGACTTTTGTCTATTCCCATTCCTATATTTCTAATCCCTTGTGGGATAGTTCCAATGAGATGTCCTGTTGTCCCCTCAAGCTCAGTACTTCTAAAAGTTAACTGTTTCTCTCCCAGACGTACTTCATTTCCATTCGCTCTATTCTGCTCGTGGCTCCAGTGAGCACTGAAATCAGGAAGTGAGGGTTAGGACAGGCAGAGGCACCCCTGCAGAAGATGTAGGTGCTCTGAGTCAGAGTGCTTGGGCAGGCGATTCAGCACTCTGGAGAGCTCCCAGGTGGGTGCCGCTTCCCTTCCTCTGGATCCTCCTCTGCTCCTTCCCACACACACAGCCTTGGTATAGTGTGTGTCACCAGAATTCTATGTTTGTTAAAGTAACCTCATTTACTTCTCCTAGGCTTGGTTCTTTGGGTGCTGAGGACTTAATGGGGCTGGGTTCTGTTCCTTGCTCTACCACTTACTGGATATATTACTAGAGACTAAGTTATTTAATTGCTCTGAGCCTCAGTTTCTTTATCTGTAAAACAGCATAGCAATATATCTACCTACTTGGTAATGTTGTGAGGGTGAATTGAGGCAGCGCATGTAAACTACACAGGACATAATATAGACTCAATAAATAATAGTCACAACTTTTAATTATAGAAGTTATTGGTACAATAGTATTAACTCTTAACAACATGCAGTGAGATAGCTTGAGGCTGTCATGGCAGTGGGATGTCTTTGGGAGGTTATAGGCTGGTTTCAAGGGTCAGGAGGAGCACATGAATTCAGGGGGACAGAGCTCGTCCCTCTTTATCTAGGAAGTCCTCTGGGAAACCACTTCTTTGTTCCTTGGTTTCATTATTAACACAGCACTGGGTGCCTTAGAGTCAACACAAATCATAATCGGTTGTTGGAAAAGAAGAGCGGGCCCCCACAGATTTGCAGAACGGGAAAAACCCTGCATGTGCCAAGTGGAGAACAGACCCGAAGAGATCCAGTAATGCCCACAGCAGCTCAGAAAGTTAATGGCCACAGACAGTGGAAGACTGGGTCTCCAGGCTCTTGCATGCTTTGCATGTGTTTTTTGCTTCCTCTCATTGGACCCCTTTCCTTCTCCTGTCTTGGCAACTTCTCTGTCTCAAGAGTCAGCTCAAATGTCATCTACCTTTCTGAGCCTTGGTGGCCTCTTCTGTGAAATGGGGGTATGACAGCTATTCATAAGCCACGTGGAGACTAACTGTCACCATGTGGGTGAAGAGCTCAGCTCGGAGGCAGGCACGTAGTAGATGCTTGGTAGGATGGTGGCAGCAGCATCCGGTGATCTGGTTGTGTGTCTGATTCAGCCGCTGTGCTTTGAGCTCTTTGAAGGTAAGCAGCCTTTTATTCATCTTCCTGTTTTTACCTCTCCAGCTTTAGTCTCCACCACTAACACTTTGTCCCATATGCGGAACTTCTCAGCATTCCCAGAGCATACCACCTGGCTCAAAGACACAACGTGCTTGTGTGTTGAATGAATGAATTGATGTTCTGGCTAAACCATGGTGCCTTTAGACACCAGCTTTCTAGTGGAGTTGCCATTGTGGAAAGTCCTGAAAGGGCCTGGGTATCTGGTTAACTGGGGATGAGCTGCCCATATGAGATGTCGGGAGTGACTTCGGGAAAAGTTGTTTGATAATCCTGGCTGGGAGGAAAGTGCGCTGAAATGGAAACCTGATTTGCCTTGTTTCCATTTCAGTTAATAAACACATTTAAAGTTTTGGTGTGGACGTCTTTGAGGTGATTTGAGGACTAATGGTGAATTGATGTAATTTACACCCAGTGAGAGAGTAGAGAGCAGGGAGATTGCTGTGGATAGTATAGGGGAGCAAACCTACATTTCTCTCTTCCCTTCTAGTTTCTTGGCTGAGACACCCCCTGCAATAAACGAGAGATTAACAGGGCCAAACAAATCTGTGTTAATTTTGTACCTACGGGGACCCCAAAGAGATGAGCCCCAAAGAAGTAACCAAATAGAAAAAATTTTCATACTTTTTTGACAAGGAAACGATGAATTTGGGAAGTACTGACAAGATGAAGTTTGAGCCTGAGGTAGTACATTAGAGAGGAAGTAACAAGGTTTGTGTACATGGTCTTCTGGGCTCCAAATTCTCTCTCCCTGGTGATAAGGATTTCACCTTTCCTCTTGATATATAGAGAGGACACCTTTCACATGGGAGACTTGTTTCCTGCTTTAAGGGAAACAAAGGATGGTCTGAACATCCTTCTTGTGTTGGCTGTTTCATACGTAACTTTAATTCAAAGTAATATGCCAGAATGGCGCATTTTGGGGCAGCCTGCCCCGAACCCCATCAATAATTTTGCAGGGCATAGTGGAGGTAATTTGTAATTTATAATTGATATTGGAACCCTTTTCCACAGGCTGAATTATAATGGAATGGAGTAAGAGTCATTTGATGTGGGTATTTTGTTGTTTCCATCACCCTTATGAATTACAAAGTGGAAAAAGAATATACTGTTAAATTGGTGTCCAGTCTTTTCAGAGCGATTTGCTAAATAAGCTGGAATTTTAATTAAAACTGCAAGCCAAGAGGTAAATCACTTTAAAAGTTTGTGAAGTTTTTCTTTTTCTTTTGGTTAGTATAATTACTACTAATAAAGATTCTTTATGGGTAGGAAATTGGACACCAGAATAAATAACTGGAGGAGATTGCTATGGGACACTGAAATTATGAGAGGGGCAAGGTTCTCTTCCCCTCCTGCTAACATGGGCCTTTTTCTAGTTCAATTGTTTGGTAACAGTTCTGATCTCATTAAAAGTATTGTGATCAGAAGCAGAAGCAAGGTGGAC
The DNA here is from genome assembly GCF_018350175.1 of Felis catus. Lineage (NCBI taxonomy): Eukaryota > Metazoa > Chordata > Mammalia > Carnivora > Felidae > Felis > Felis catus. The sequence goes on along the minus strand of NC_058380.1, from coordinate 81,013,908 downwards.
GACAGGCCTCACTGCGGCTTTTCCAGCTTTAATTCATATGAGTCAATTATAATGAATGGATTTAATAAAAAATACAGCATGCTTTGGTGATTAACTCAGTGAACAATAAATGGTGCGCTTACCCAGAGTATCATATTTGCAATAATGAAGAAGTGAACAGGAAAAGGAAACTTCATAGATCACAAGAATTGCTACTTTCCAGCAAAAGGTTGTTAATTACTTATCCTTTTGCTATATTTATTGGCTCTATTAGAGGATGAGTAATTATTGTCTTCCCGGGAAACCCATTGGAGCCAGGCAGCGTCTTCATTAAATCGGAAGGCTCCTCAGAGTGCTAGTTATCCCTGTGGGATCCTCTCCCTTCAGAGTCTCCAACGACCAGGGATCTGGAGGAGGTGAGAGGGGAATGTCAGCCCATGGGCATGAGAGAAGGGGCTTCTTTAAAGTGCACTGGCTATTAGAGTAGTTCTTGCACATGAAATTGGTGATGTGCCCTTACTCCTCTGTGCCTTCCCCACCCCTACTCCCAATGCATTCTTTCTCTGCTTGCCTCATTGCGACTCTACCCTGTCCTAGCCTTGGCCGGGTTCCTCATGGGTCTGGCTGCCCTCAGTCTCGCTCAACCTCCCCTCCATTCTCCATTCTAGCCAGATCTGGCATAACCCTGTTGGAGCACTTCCTTCGGCTGTCCTCCCCCTGCAGAATCAAATTCAAGCTCATCACCTTGTCCTGTGAGCCCTTCATGACTTGTCTGGGTCATGGAGACCTCTCCAGGTTTGTCTCCCCTACTTACCCTGGACTCCAGGCATGTGGAACTTCTTGTGCCCTCCAGAATCCCTGCACACACGCTGCCCTCTGCCTGATTTCCCTTTCTCCTCATCTCGGTGTGGCAAACATCTATTTCCCATCCAGCTCACATGGTCCCTCTTTCCTTCTCTGGAGCAGAAACAATTACTGCTCCTGGGCTCTCACACATAGATAGTGCATCTGCCTCTACCCGAGGCTGGCTTATACATCCCTGGAGCTATGTTTGATTCACTACTGTTTTTCAAGAGGTGGATTTGTTGAGGGCCAGCCTCTGCTTTCCCTGCCAGGGAAGATGTCTGGGGACTTTTGCAGTCTGCCTCGTTCACCATGGGTCTTCATTGGGTGAAGAACAATCCAGGATACTTGCCGTCCATATTCTATGATTGGACTAATTTAGCTCCTACTATGTGCCAGGCTATTCACAAACATTCTTTCAGGTACATGGTTGTTTTTAATCTTCACAACACCCTCTGTGATGGAAGCTTTGCTAGTCCTCTTTCTCAGGTGTTGAAACCAAAGGCCTTAGAGATTGGCAGGGCTGAGATTTGAACTCAGGTTGTGGAAGTCAAGTTAAGGAGACTTTGTGCAAGTACAGACTTTCCCCAGAGGTTAGACACATACCCAGGAAGACCTACATGGCTTCAAATACCCTGAATATACCTTGTGTACCTTTAACCTTAGGCTGGTCCTAGAAGATACACCCATCCACCATCCCCTCTAGGTAATATCTCACCAGCCAATAGATATGGGGTGAAGGATGATGGAAAAGCATGGAAGAGAAAAAACAAAACAGTATTTTTTTGAAGACCTACTGTGTATTTGGTATTGTGTGTGAGGCACAGTGCTAGGTGGCTCAGACATATTATTAGACCATCTAATAACCCAACTGCATTGCCATTCTTGTTCCTGCTGAGGAAACAGGTTTAGAATTGCCCCATGGGTGAGCTTTCCTCCCAGCCCCATCCAAAGATGCTGTGATCAGGAAGCTGGCCAGTCCCTCCCCAGCATGGGGAGGCCTTTTCTCATTAGCTTTATTTTCCCAGGTAGGAGGGAGCCTGGAATCTCCCTGAAGGCAGTTGGGTGGTTGGCACGTCTCATCTTTGTGGGAGGATAGTGATGCCATTAGCTGAGATGTGAGCAAGAGAGGAGTGAGCTAGCTAGCTTCCTTCTCTCAGGCTTAAAAGGGGCTCTCCTTCTTTTGATATGCTCAGATTTGGCAGATAGAGCCATGTTCCATGTGGTCACACCCTTCAGGATTTGATGGATTTCTACCAGTTTTTGGTTTTGTTTTGTTTTTGTTTTTGTTTTATTTTGTTTTGTTTTGTTTTGGTATGCTTGCTTTCTTGATTGAAGAAAAGAGTACTAAGTTTTTTGTTCATTCTTGAAGGGCAATTGCTTAGTCCTTTCCATGTCTTAACTGGTCTTCTCTGGACTTTTCTGTGCTATGCTCTTCCTTGAAGTGTTAACCACACTCATTTTTTTTTTTTTTTTGCATAGATATATGTGCTCATTTCCCCCCATAGGTTAACACAGCTACCCATCCATTCAGCTTAGTGGAATCAAAAGAGCACAGTCTTTGGACAAATTCTGGGTTTGCCACTTATTAGGAACAGAATTACATTTTTTCATGTGTGAAGTGGAGGCATATATATAAGATGCCTGGCACACAATTAAGTGTTTAATAAATTAGTCTTAAATTCCTTCATTCTCGAAGACACTGTTATAAACCTGGAATGGTGTATTCATTATCTATTACTGTGTAACAAATTTCCCCAAAGCTTAGCAGCTTTAAACATCACACATTTATTATTCACATACTTTCTGGGGATTAGGAATCTGAGAGTGACTTAGCTGGGGTTCTGGCTCAGGGTCTCTCATGAAGCTGCAGTCTCTGAGGACTTGACTGAGGCCAAAGTATCCACTTCCAAGTTCATTCACATGGCTGATGGCAGGAGGCTTTGATTTCTTACCACTCCCTAGACCTTTCCGAAGTGAGTGGTAGTGATGATGATGATTATGATGATGATGAGAGACAGAGATGGGAGCCAGGCAGCCAGGGGCACACACGTGCGCGCGCGCACACACACACACACACACACACACACACACACAGCATGCGCAAGACAGAAGCCACTGTCTCTTTATAAGGATATCCTAATAATGGGAGTGACATCCCATCACTTCTGCTGTATATATTGGTTACATTGACCAAGGCTGTGACAGTTGTGGGAGAAGACTGCACAAGGGTATGAATTCCAGGAGGCAGGGATAATTGGAGACTATTATAAAGGCTGCCTACCACAGATGGGTAGGTCGAGAAGAGGGTAGAAAGAAAGGAATGTCTCTACCCTGCAGCATTCTGTCTGATGGGGAGCCAATCATGTAAACATAAATACCCTACAAGGCAGTGGCTGTACTATAGGCATCAACAGAGTGCAGAGGGAACATTGGTGAGGAATCTATTAACTCTGCCTGGGGGCATCGTCAAGGGTTTCCCAAGTGCAGGTACACTGTGGTGTTCGTGTTCAAGAGCTGTCCTAATGATGCTTGATTTCTGGTTGGCATCTTTTTTAATTGAAGTTACTCATTGAGGTGATTTCCTTGGACACTAAAAATAATAACCTACCCTATATAACAGCAATCTGCTGTTTACAAAGTGCTTTCCCATTCGTTACCTCAGTCCACAGAACCGCCCTAGGAGGTGGATGGATTTTATTGCTGTTGTTTTCCTCCCTGGCAGATGAGCTGTAGGGGCGCAAGGTCAGTGTGTCACAGTTGGGGTGGGGTGTGGTGAGTCGAGGCTTGAGCCAGGGTCTTCCTTGTCCAAGCGTGCTGTTCTGGCTCATACCCCTTCCCTTGTGTTTTTTCAGAGTGCTTTGGGCCTCTCATTTTAAAGCAGTAATTTGGGTCATTTCCCCCTGTAGAAGCATTGCACACGTGCTTGCCCATATCAAAGCTTATTTGCCACTTTTATGCCCAATCACTTGAAAGATTTTCTTTCATGAAGAAGCTTTATGAAGAAAATCATTCACAAAGTACAGAAATGTGAATTGTGCTTTTATCAGCATTCACTGTGAAACTTCATTTTGTGAAACTCCCCAGGGGGTTTGAACTTGCTCTTTGGACTATTTATTAGAAGAGGGACCGGAACCTCAATTCCTTAAGCACAAACATGCTTAAAGGACATTTAATGGTTTCAGTTCTCGTTGGAGCCTGGCTGTTTTGCAAGTTTGTTTTAGTCCTTCTGGGTAAGAGGGAAAAGGATTTGGGGACCACACAGGTGTATACGCTGAGGGAGAATCCTCCTTTGTGGCAAAGATGGTAGCATATGTGGTGAGGGTATGCTTGTTACTGTAGCTCGTGTGTGACTAATAAATGCCACCATAGCAACAGATCAACCTCAGTTGTGTGTAATGGTAAGTGCATGGGTCTTGGAAGCAGGCATACCTGGATTTGATCCTGACTCTGTCCTCAGTACTCTTGGGAGAGTCATCTAATCTCTCAAAGCTTCGGTTTCTTCATCTATAAATAGGATTATTTGTAGCACCTTTCTCTTAAGGTGGTTGTGGGGATTAAATGAGATAATCTATGTATGAAACACATACACATAGTAGTAAGAATTAAATAAATATTAACCTTAATAGTGACAGTGGTGACAATGGTAACAGTGTATTTGGGTAGCTGCTATTCATAAGTTCCTTTATTTATGTATTTATTCATGAAACATACTACAGATGTGCTAATAGTGCTGTCTGTGAACAATCAGAGGCTCCAGGGAGTCTTTGGATCTTTTCAAGTCATATGTGCATATATGCATATTTTATGCATGTGTGTGCTTTTCTGATGAGAATCCCCAAGTGATTCTTGACCCCAAAAAGGTTATGAACAAACAAAAAGTTATAAACAAAGACTTGGTGTCAGGGATCCACAAATGATGATAAGACTGTTTTCATCTTCAAAGAGTTCACAAAGTGGCAAGGTGGGCAGACTTACAGATGGGATGTTGCAAATGTCCCGTGAGGGTGTAAGTGACAGGGGCCATGTAGAAGCCAGGGTTTGTGAGACAGCTTCATGGAAGGAGGGAGTGGATGGTCAAGCCAAGTTAGAAGATCCCAGGCAGAAGGAATAACACCTGGAAACCCAGGCCACAAAACAGTGAACCGCTATATACTTATATGTCACAAGTAGTCGGGCAGTGACCGTACAAGTGCCCAGGGTGTCTGTGGCCCAACTTGAGGCAAGCAGGTTAGCAGAGAGGAGTTTGGCAAGAGTCTTTTGGGCCATGCTTGGAGTTTAGACTTAATCCTGTGTTTCATGGGAAGGCATTGAAGAGTCGTAAGCAAAGGAGTGACATGGTCAGAGTTGTGCTTTTAAAGAAACACCCCTCTGTGTGTGGGGTGGATTAGAGGAGGAGACTGTGGCAGACAGCGGACCTCATCCCAGTGGGAGATGAGTCCCCGAAGTTAGGCAGTAGCATTGAGGATTAAGAAAGGGGAGAAAATTTAAAAATAAATCAGGACATAAACCAGACTTTCTGACCAGTTGGGTACTGGGGAGGGAGGGGTGACCTGGGTGATTGTCTGGATTACAGCTTCTGATGTTCCTGTGGGCCTGTGACCAATTGGACACCTGGTTGGTCATCCTTGAAACCTGAGAAGTATGTCAGATTGTTCCCGGTCCTAGGAATGCATGGTGTTCTGAGGGAATTAGGGGTTACACGTGAAGTACCCAAGAGTGCAGACAGTGATGGGCACAGTAAGTGCTGAGGGGACCAGGAAGGTGATCCCCAGGCTGAAGTGGTCCTGGAGCTCTCCATTGTCATCATATCCAGCAGGCAGTTGTTAGTTTCCAACCTCTGAGTTTGACCTCTCAGCCACGTTCACACCAGTCACCATTCTCTTTGTCTTGAAACACTCTCCTCCCTGGCCTTTTTCAGCCCATGCTCTCTGTCTCTCTGGGACCTCTTACTCAGTGGCTTCTGCTCAGTGGGTTCATCTTTCGGCGTGACCTACTGTTTCTGTGATCCGGCTGGGGGGCAGCCCTACCCTGTGTGCATCTGCCGAGGTCTTCAGGATTATCTCACACTGCTTTCCTCAGGTCCTCCATGCCCCAGCCACCTTGACCTGCCTTTAGGCTTTCCAGTGGGCCATGGTCAGTCTGATCTCTGGGCTGGAGTGCTCTTCTTTCCTCACTTACCTGTTCTTTACAGTCTCCCCTCAAATAGCCTTGTCTTAGGAATAGGGCGACCACTCAGTTTGCTGTTCAAACCAGGATACATTTGAAAGTGAAGAAAAGTTCTATTAATATTAACCCCAGGACAGCAGCTGTAAACTGGAACTGTCCTTGGCGAATGAACACACGGTCCCCCTACTCAGAGTGGCCCTCTTTGACTTCCCAGATGCATTTGGGTCTCCCTGTGCTCTCATTGCTCTCTGGACCTCAGTTCACAGTTCTTACCATGACTTGGTTTGCAGTGATACATTGGAGTGACTGACTCAACTCTTTCTCCCCCATGGACTGTATGCTTCATGAAAGCAGACATGTCCCTATGTGTCTTTGGCACTTGAGGCACATTGTGCCGCATGATAAGTTCTTAACGCTTAATAAGTGAATAAATCAATGATCACCTCAGATTTGTATTGTTGTGTGGAATGTACAAAGCATTTTCACATCCATTATCTTGTTTTGTTCCTATTGCACTTTGACACATTTTCTTGTCTCAGTCTACGGAGGATACAAATGTTTTGGTTGCTTAAGATCTCATACCAAGTGACAGAAACAAGTCTGAAACTCTCAGGTCTTCTGACCCCAAATCCAGTCCTTTTTCCAAAAGGGTTTGAAGAAGAGAAAAGGAAAAAGATGACTCCCAAATTTAGAACGTAGGTACCTGGGAGGATGGTGCTGACCTTGAGAAAAATGGGGAGTGGGGGAACTGAGAAACAAGGGCCAATTCCAACTGCCCCATGAAAAGCCACATAGCATTCCAGGCTATAGAGAGCTCAGAGTAGAGCCACAAATGGCCCCTTACCCTCAGGGGCATAAGGAGACAGTTTTTTTTTTTTTTTTTTAATTGTTATTTTATTGTGGTGAAATGTACCCAACAAAATTTATCTTAACCATTTTTAAGTAGCATTAAATACATTTACACTGTTGTGCAACTATCAACTCTAGAACATTTTTCATCTCCCCAAACTGAAGTTCTGTACCCATTAAACAAATAATACTCCATTTTCCCCTCTCCCTAGCCCTTAGAAACCACTGTTTTACTTTCTGTCTCTCTGAATTTGACTACGCTAACTACCTCATGTAAGTGGTTTATTTCACTTGGCATAGTGTCTTCAGGGTTTCATCCATGTTGTACCAGGTGCCAAAATTTCATTCCTTCTTAAGACTGAGTAATTTTACAGTGTATGAATGTATTCTATTTTGTTTATCGGTTGATAGACAGTTGATGGACACATGGACCATTTCCACCTTGGCTACTTTGAATAATGCTGAACGTTTGTATATCAATATCTGTTCAAGTACCCAATTTCAGTTCTTTTGGGTAAATACTCAGAAGTAGAATTGCTGGATCATGTGACAGTTTCATTTTCCACAGCAGGTTTTTACATTCCCAGTGCCTAAGGGTTCCAATTTCTCTACATCCTTATCAGCACTTATTTCCTTTTTATTATTTTTGATGCAGCCATCCTGATGAGTGTGAAGTTGTAGCTCATTGTGGTTTTGATTTGCATTTTCCTAATGATTAGTGATGTTGAGCATCTTTTCATGTGCTTATTCGCCATCTGTATGTCTTCTTTGGAGAAATGTCTATTCAAGTCCTTTTCCCGCTTTTTAATTGTTTTTGTTGTTCTTAAGTTGTAAAAGTTTCAAAACATATTCTTATATACGTATTTAAAATTTGTTTTAATATATTCAGATACATATCTGATACATGCCTTATCGGATACATGACTTTCAAATATTTTCCCCTATTCCATGGGCCGTCCTTTCATTCTGTGGACGAGTGTCCTTTGATGCAAAAACGTTTTAATTTCAACAAAGTTCAATTTATTTATTTTTCTTTTGTTACCTATGCTTTAGTGTCATATCCAAGAAATCCTTATCAAATTAAATATCATAAAGCTTATTCCCTATATTTTCTTGTAAGAGTTTTATGGTTTTAGCTCTTATGATTAGGTCTTTGACCCATTTTGAGTGATTTCTTTTTATGGTGTAAGGTAAGGGTCCAACTTCATTCTTTATGCATGTGGATATCCAGTTTTCCCAGCACCAGTTGTTGAACAGAATGTCCTTTCCCCACCAAATAGTCTTGTCATCCTTGTCAAAAATAATTTGACCATATATATCAGGGTTGATTTCTGGGTTCTGTTTCCTGTCCCCTTAGTCTATATGTTTGTCTTTATGCCAGTACCATACTGGTTTTTACTTTGGTTTTTTGGTTCACTACAAAATTGAGCAGAAGGAACAGAGGTTTCACATATGTTCACTGATCCTACATATGCATAGCCTCCCCAGCTATCAAAATCTCATGCCAGAATGGTACATTTGTTGCAACTGATGGACATACATTGGCACATTATCACCAAAAGTCCATAGTTTATAGTAAAGCTTATTACTCTTGGTGGTGTACATTCTGTGGGTTTGGACAATGAATCATGATATGTATCCACTATTATGGTATTATGTGGAGTAGTATCACTACCCTAAAAATCCTCTGTGCTCCACCTGTTCATGCCTTCCTCCCTCCTAATCCATGCAACCACTGATCTTTTTACTGGCTCTGTAGTTTTGCCTTTTTCAGAATGTCATATACTTGGAATCATACAGCAGTTAGCCTTTTCAAATGGGCGTCATTCACTTAGAAATATGCATTTGAGATCCCTCCATGTCTTTTCTTGGCTTAATAGGTCATTATCTTTTTTTAGCACTGAATAATATTCCATTATCTGGATGCACCACAGTTTATCTAACCCATTTACCTACTGAAGGACATCTTGGTTGCTTCCAAGGTTTGGCAATTATTAATAAAACTGCTATAAACATTCATGTGTAGATTTTTTTTCCTGGACATAATTTTTCAACTCATTTGGGTAAATGCCAAGGAGCATAATTACTGAATCATATGTAAGAGTATGTTTACTTTTTTAAGAAACTGTAAAATCTCTTCCAAGTAGCTGTATCAATTTTGCATTCCCATCAGTAATGAGTGAGAGTTCCCATTGCCCCACATCCTTGCCAGCATTTGGTGTTGTCAGTATTTTGGATTTTGGCCATTCTGATAGTTGTACAGTGGTATCTTACTGTATCTTGTTGTTTTATGTGCTGTTTTGATATCTATAGCTTTGTTGTTAAGTTTTGGCGTCAGGAATTGTGATACATCCAACACGTTCTTCCTTCTTAAGATTGTTTTGGTTATTTGGGGTCCCTTAAGATTCCACATGAATTTTATGATAGATTGTGCTATTTCTGCAAGGGAAAAAAAGTCATTTGGGTTTTGGTAGAGATTGCATTGAATTTGTACATTGCTTTGGGTAGTATTGACAATATAAAGTCTTAGCAATATAAAGTCTTCTAATTCATGAACATGGGATGTCTTTCTACTTATGTATTTCTTCTTTAATTTCTTTCAGCAACATTTTGTAGTGTTTGGCATACAAGGCTTTGCCTCCTTGGTTAAGCTAATTCCTAAGTATTTTATTCTTTTTGATGCTATTATAAATGTAATTGTTTTCTTAATTTTCTTTTTGGATCACTCATGGTTAATATATAGAAAAAATGGATTTTTGTGTATTGATTTTGTATCCTTCAACTTTGCTGAATTCATCTATTATTTCTCTCTCTCTCTCTCTCTCTCTCTCTCTCTCTGTGTGTGTGTGTGTGTGTGTGTGTGTGTGTAATCTTTAGGGTTTTCTACATAGAAGATCATGCCATCTGCAAAAAGATCATTTTACTTCTTCCTTTCCAATTTGATGCTTCATTTCTTCTTCTTGCCTTTTGCTCTGGTTAGAACTTGTGATACTGTGTTGAATAAAAGTGGCAAAAGTGGGCATCCTTGTCTCATTCCTGATCTTAGAGCAAAAGCTTTCAGTCTTTCAACACTGAGTATGATGTAAGCTGTGTAAGTAGTTTTTAAAAAGATCTTAAAAAGAGGTGGGATTTTGAAAGTCCTGGGACTTGAGTTCCTCTGTGTTCTCAGCACCTAGAACAATGTCTGGCACGTAGTCATTGTTGAATGAATGGATTAAAATAAACACAGTTTCTCAAAACTGAATGAGCTAAAGGCATTGCTGCAAGGAGTGTTGATTTGGGATTCATGAGGTTGGCAAGGATTGAAGGGTGACTGTCAAGGTGATAAGGAGTCATGGGCTGTCGGCTGACATGGAGCAGGTGTCAGTCCCACATTGCAGGCAGGACAGCCACTTGGATCTTAGTAAACTTTGTTTGGATAGTTTGCTTTTTCGAGAAACTCCCCTGGCTAAGTTATTTTCCCCTTCTCTCTGTTAGCACTTAACAGCTGGAAGAAAATAACATATGTTGCATCTTTTTGTATTTATGACTACTGAATTAATAACTTCAGTCCATTGGATGCAATGAAAACAAGCAAAATGCTATAAATTTTAGATGAAAGTTGTTCATGCTAATAGAGTGTGTAACATATGCCTTACTTTGGCACAGCTTTGAAATTATGTGAATGATTTAAAGGGCTTGAGTCTGTTTGCCTTCATTTTAATTTGGAATAGTTGGAAAACATCAAGCCACCACCATTTCATTGGTGATGCTATGTTCTCCCACTGGAACCTAACTCTCTTAACTTGGAGCAGATAAAAACCCTGATTAGCTATAGTCTTACGATGGGAAAATCAAGTGTTGCATTTAACGTGTTGGCATCTCTCTTCATCTGGACCTTTAATAAGCATGAATTGACACGTCCTCACTTTTTTCCCTTTTTAACAAGGGTCATCTGAGTTACAGATTTTAAAAATGAATTCTGTAAATGTAGAACTTGTTGATAACTTTGAGAGGCAGCAGGATGTAGTGGAAAGAGCAGGCCTTTCTGTCTCACTGCGGGATTTCTGGCTGCTAATTAGGAAACCCTATAGCGTGTGCAAAGAAGGGATAGATTCTAAGGATACAAGGCTGTCTTACAGGATCCAAGGACAGGGGAGACAGCCAGGTTGAGGAGGGTCTGCACCTAGGATCTAGAAGCCCTGGGAGCTAAGGTCAGTCAGTCTGTCACTAGGACCACATGGCCTTACCTTCACTTTTCTCTCTGCACCTGCTCCTTTCTTCTCTCTCAGCAGCCTGGCTGCCTTTGCTTCTTTGTGCTCACAGCTAAGCACAGCTGCCCGGCTCCGGCTTTTTATCTTTTCCGGTTCGAGAGCCAGCAGGGGTGGCTGCCTGGGATGTCTGATTTCCAAATTCCTGGAAGAGAGAATCTGGTTATCTCACCTTGAATCAGACGACCATTCCTGGGTTTGTTCATTTATTCATTCAAAAAGTCTTTATTGAAGTCTTTATTGAGGCGCTGGGGGATATATCCTGCTTCACAGACTCTGTGTGTGTGTGTGTGTGTGTGTGTGTGTGTGTGTGTGTGTGTGATTGACACATGGGAGAGAACAGGGAGAGAGAATGAGTGAGAGAGCACAAGCAAGAGAGTACAAGCTCATTTTTGGAGGGGGGGCGGGGATTGACTTGAGAGTTGGCAATTTTCAGAGAGAGAAGTATGGCTTGGGATTCAGATAGACCTGGATTCAAATCCTGATTCCTCTCCTTCCCAGCTCTATGTTACATTAAGCATATTCAATACCTTTCTCATCCTCCATTTTTAAAAAAAATTTTTTAACGTTTCATTTATTTTTGAGACAGAGAGAGACAGAGCATGAACGGGGGAGGGGCAGAGAGAGAGGGAGACACAGAATCGGAAGCAGGCTCCAGGCTCTGAGCCATCAGCCCAGAGCCCGACGCGGGGCTCGAACTCATGGACCAGGAGATCGTGACCTGAGCTGAAGTCAGAAGCTTAACCGACTGAGCCAGCCAGGTGCCCCCCATCCTCCATTTTCTCACCAGTAAAATGGGAATCATTCTTTCTAGGGTAGTTACAAGGATCAAAATGAAAGGGTACTTGTAAAACCATGAGTACTGTATCTGCCACATAGAATCAGAACTCCACCCCTCACTGGGTGTGACCTCCAGCAAGTTCCTTAACCTGTCTGAAACCATTTCTTCACTTATAAAATGAGAAAGGATATCATTTACTTCACGTGCTAATTTGAGGATTAAATCATGTGATATGTCCAGGTCCCGGGAATGTGTACGTAATAGACACTCACGATAGTAGTTGCTCCTCTAGTTCATGTTAATAGTCACTTTTTTCCCCCCTCTGTCTTCTAGTTCCCATTTGGCCGACGCTTGCCTTGTGACATCTACTGGCATGGAGTTTCATTTCATGACAATGACATATTCTCCGGCCAAGTGAACAAGTTTCCAGGTATCTGTTGTTATTGTTGATGTTGAAAAATGTTTCTAGGCTGAGCGTCAGGGTGCCCTCTTCTACAAGAACATGACAGCATTTTGAGCTCAAACTCAAGGACTCCTAATTGGGACTCGTGGCCGCACTGCCACAGTGCCCTTACCTCGGGAGGGAGGCCAAGGCAGAGGTACTCAGGATTTAACCCACCAAGAGTTTATTTATTTATTTTTTCAATATATGAAGTTTATTGTCAAATTGGTTTCCATACAACACCCAGTGCTCATCCCAGAAGGTGCCCTCCTCAATACCCATCACCCACCCTCCCCTCCCTCCCACCCCCCATCAACCCTCAGTTTGTTCTCAGTTTTTAATAGTCTCTTATGCTTTGGCTCTCTCCCACTGTAACCTCTTTTTTTTTTTTCCTTCCCCTCCCCCATGGGTTTCTGTTAAGTTTCTCAGGATCCACATAAGAGTGAAAACATATTGTATCTGTCTTTCTTTGTATGGCTTATTTCACTTAGCATCACACTCTCCAGTTCCATCCCTGTTGCTACAAAGGGCCATATTTCATTCTTTCTCATTGCCACGTAGTACTCCATTGTGTATATAAACCACAATTTCTTTATCCATTCATCAGTTGATGGACATTTAGGCTCTTTCTATAATTTGGCTATTGTTGAGAGTGCTGCTATAAACATTGGGGTACAAGTGCCCCTATGCATCAGCACTCCTGTATCCCTTGGGTAAATTCCTAGCAGTGCTATTGCTGGGTCATAGGGTAGGTCTTATTTTTAATTTTCTGAGGAACCTCCACACTGTTTTCCAGAGTGGCTGCACCAATTTGCATTCCCACCAACAGTGCAAGAGGGTTCCCATTTCTCCACATCCTCTCCAGCATCTATAGTCTCCTGATTTGTTCATTTTGGCCACTCTGACTGGCGTGAGGTGATATCTGAGTGTGGTTTTGATTTGTATTTCCCTGATGAGGAACGACGTTGAGCATCTTTTCATGTGCCTGTTGGCCATCCAGATGTCTTCTTTAGAGAAGTGTCTATTCATGTTTTCTGCCCATTTCTTCACTGGGTTATTTGTTTTTCGGGTGTGGAGTTTCCCACCAAGAGTTAAAGACTGGAGGCTCAAAAACAAAAAGATGGGATTTTCTGGTCTAATTTCACTAGTGGAAGAACACGATCTTCACCTTCTGGGTTATAATATGAGGGTGTAATGAGGGGACTATATTCTCTAAATGAAAAGCAATAGACCACTTTAATTATTTGCAAGAAACAGAAGTACTGAAATCCTAGGAATAGGTCACAGAAATGGCGTTAGCAGCTTCTATTGTCTTCAAGTATCATAATTGGAGGTACCATTTTTAAAACCAAATACAGCAGTGTCCGTGTTGGGAACGACAGGCAGAGACAGTGCCTGCCTTTTACCTGGGGACAGTATCCCAGTGCGCTTTCCTGTAAGGGAGACTTGTGCCAGGAAATGTCAGAGTCAACACTTTAAGACACCCCCTCGCTCCACTCCCAGCCACCCAGTTGCCTTTCCATTTTATTTTTAATCTTTCCCACCCTCTTCTGCTATTGATTGCTGTTCATTATTTTTAATGGCTAAGTGAGGAGGGTGGTTAAGGGAGTGGGTGTGCTCAGCGAGGGAGGAACATTGGGTTAAGCTGAGGGTGATCGCAGCCAAAGGGTCTGTGTTTTGTATTCAGAAATTTTAACTCAATATGCACAAACCGTACTGTAATACAGTAATAAAGAATTTTTTTTAAAAAAATAGCATCACCCTCAATCCCATCCCTCATTTAACAAAACCGCAATGTGAGTACTTCTATATTTCCTCCCAAACCTTAACCATATTTTTGTATCATTTTTGTGTGATACATCAGAGTGTGGTTGCCTGAATATAAGGTGTTTTCTCTTAGGGTGGTATCATTTATGCTTATTTTTAAAAGGGAGAATCAATTTACTCTTTTTCTGGGGCACCTGCCTGGCTCAGTCCGTAGAGCATATGACTCCTGATCTCAAGGTCAGGAATTCGGGAATTCGAGCCCCATGGTGGGCTGAGAATTTACTTTAAAGAAGATAATTCATTTTCTTTGGCACATCCTATGCCATGTCTTTAAGAAAACACCTCTCAGAAAACCCAGTAGCCATACATTGTACACTGGCGAGTTATGCCACTTCTACTAGGGGGTTTCAATTCAGCATGCAGACTCCCCTGGGCCTCACATCGCTCAGATTCGCCTCGAAGGATATAGGGCAGGAAACACAGCTTTCCAGCCAGTCAGTGTCAGGCATTTCTCTCCAGTGGTGTCTCTGCAAGGGTGCCAGGGGCTTGTCTCACCCCTCGAGTGAAAGCTCAGGTTTAAGGGGACAAGACCTACATCAGTGAACACGGGCCTGTCTCGGCTCAGAGACCCCCTAAGAGCCGTATCCCATGTAGCTACTCTAAAGCATGGCTTCCAGGGTCCCCAGCAGGGTCGTGTTAAGTTACAAGAATCATTACATCAGGAAAGCCTGGAGCTACGGCTGCCTACCAGGTATTTATGCAATTTGCCAACCAGGGATCATTTTAACCATATGCTCTGTTGTCTAGTAACACAGCTAACTTTCTACCTTTATTGGTTTCCAGGGAAACAGAGATAGAGAATTAACCCAAGGTTAGAGGAGGAGGGAGGGTTATGTTGGAGAACAAGAACGATTCTGGTAGCCAGGGTTCTTCCACACGGTTTAATGGGATCGCTATTATTTTCTCTGTCTTCCTGCTCATAAAAGGTGACTTTTTGATGCCGCTCAGAGGACTTACTGGGATATTGAAGGGATGTAATTTGGAAGAGAACAGTCCTTTGAATGAAGACAGAGTTCTTAAGACATGAATCATCAAACGAGGCTTCATTTACATTTCCCCCTATTTGCTCATGCCTCGTCTCACAGCTGAGAGTAGGAAAGAAGTCATGGCTCTGGCTTTACTTTTGGAACACAAATGAGAGAAAAGTACCCTCAACGGACTAGTTTCATTAAAGGTGATACAAGAATATTCATTCCAAACAAGCAAGTTAGCTCCATCCCATATTCCATGTGCCAGCGATTGGAACGTATAATTTTCCACTTTACCAAAGGCAGTTAATTAGTTCTAATGATAAAGCAGGCTCTCGAACCTCTAGGCACAGAGGCAGTGTGGCCACACCCTCTGCACTATGGCAGACAGCAATTCTTAGCTATGCCATGATTCCAGAAGGGTCTGTCCTGTGGCTCTAGTTTGTGTCCAGGCTTATCTTCTGTCTCTGATGTATCCTGTTATTGTAACAATGCATCTTCTATGCATTGTGTATCACGTAGAGTAAGTTCTACTGGACGTGGCCAGCAACTGTCAGTGTGTCACATGCCGAATAAACTGGAAACCTTTGGGGATGCATATGGAAGTGATTTATTTTGTTTGTGTCAACACATTAGATTTTAGCCACTTTTCTATGGGCGAGGTCCTTCAAGAAGTGTTATTGTGTCTTAAATGATGAATTAAGACCTTCTATAAAAAATAATCTGATTTAGATACGTCCTTGGCTTTAAGAAAATCCCAAACTGACAATTCTCAGCTTATAAGCAACAGTTGTTTGCTGAGTTTCAGGGTCTGAGATGCATGGCCTCACATGGCAGATGTCGCCTGAGAGTCCGCCGTGACGGGGGACTTTCTGTCAGAGAGGGAGAGGGTCCCAGGGAGAAAGCTATGGGGGCACCTGACTGTCAAGCACTGGGCTGTGCTGGGAATATAAAAACAAGGAGAAAAGCACGTAGGGAGAGAAGTCAAACACAAAATAAGTGCTAGACAGAGGAATCCTGGGATGCCATGGGAGTTTGGAATGAGGGCATGTGACCTAATTGAGATCTGCTTGGGGGACGGACCCTGGAGAAGGGAATTGCCATGTGAACTGAGCCTCCAAGGGTGGATGGGCCTGACCTCCCTGCAAAACGAGGGAGCAGAGTTGGTGCAAAGACGTAGGATGTTTAGACCAGGCTGCTCATTCAGTGAAGGGCAGGTGGCCCGTGATGGTCAGAAAAGGTCAAATGTGATAGCAGCAGTGGACAGGTGACAGGCAGGAACCAGAGGATAGCATTCTTACAGTCTGAAGGTCATGGGGAACCACTGAAAAATTGTTAAGCCAGAGAGTGACAAGGATCAGCTTGCATTTTAGAAAGGTCAGCCAGAGGGATGCATCGCATGGGAGGCGGGTGGAAGGGCTGAGCAAGGAAACAGGGTAGAGCTAAGAGGCCGCTGCAGCGTCCAGGCCAGTGATGAACTTATCGGTGGCAATGGGAACAGAGAGAGAAGGATGGATCTGAAGGCATTTCTTTGTTGTTGGGTGACCATAATGTGTTTTTGCCAAGAATTATTGTTATTGATGATATTGGGATTGAATAGTGCTCTCGACGCAGCTCAGGTTTTGTTTTTGTTTTTGTCTTTGTTTTTAATTGGGTTAAATAATAGGTCTGTGTGGGCAAGCCTCAGGATCAGTCTGTTATACTGTTGTGCAGCTTCACAGGGGATAAGACCTACCAGGCCCTGAGACTCCAGTGTGGCAGAGAGGAGAACCCAAGAGTGGCAGGAGGCAAGTTCTTGGCGTGGGAAACTCTACCTAAGTGAGAGGGGAAATCGTACAAGGGACATCTGGAGGTAGACCTCGTTGAGAGACCCGGGTAGGCAGTCAGCCTCAAAAGAACCTATAAGTAGGCAGCCAGAGGGCGGGCACAGGGCTAAAGTCACAGGCAGGAGGACACTCGCCCTTGCTGGGTAGTTTTGGGAGGAACAGAGGAGGAACTCTGGAGGGGACAAAGCAAAGGCATTGCAAAGGCGCCAGGAGCAAAAGACAGGTTACCGAAATCTGGGGACAAAGCAATGGAGAAAGTTGAAATCCTCCTTATCTAATTGGCGTACAAAGTCAGGGTCAAAGATTGCCTTGTTCCCAATTTGGTGGGGGTGGGGGGGAAGGAGGGGAGCTGAGGGTTAGACCTAGAACTTCCACCTCAGGTTAGAATGTGTCTCAGAGCCTAGGGCAGGGGTCACAGGGAGGGGTCACTTGCCACAGCTGCTTGGAGAAGGGAGGTGGAGTCTAGAGCCAGCAGAGCCTGGCAATGACCGCTCTTTTCACATGTTTACTCTGGGAACGTGTGCTCTGGCTCAGCTAAAAACCCAGCTACTCCGGTCAGCATCTCACTGAGAGAAGATGACACTCCCCACTTCTGTCTCTGAGCCACCACCGGAAGCCCAGACACCAGCAGCTTCTGCATGGGGTGTAGTGGGGGGTTGGGGACGCTTTCCCTGGCAGCACCGGGAGGGAGCACAGCCTAGATATGTGGAGGAACAACGGGTTTGGCGGTAAGGATTGAGGGAGGTCTACGCTGGTGCCTTCTGGAGACAGGCATTTAGGCAGAGGAGGGGTGAGCCGTCCATAGCCTGGGGGTCGGAAGTGTCCGGGAAAAGCAGCCACTGGCCTGTAGCGTGCTTCCAAGTTGGCTGTTTTCAGTAGAGAACTACCTGGAGGCTGGCGCAAAAGCAAGCTTGGTGGCAGACCTGTCAGCTCATGTGGGGACTTAAGATCCACATTGTAGAAGCAGCCCTTGCAGATTTCAAAAGGATACGTACTCAGTTTGCTGGACATTGATTTTCATAAAACTTTCCTAGAGCGTTCAAACCACGCTTCTGTGCTCACAGCAATTCTGTCTGTGTTGTGTGAGTCCATCCGATCTGCTCAGGGGTTTCTGAAAGAGAACCTCCTCCTGTCACAAGGCCATTAAAGGGTAGCAAGTACCACAACACTGGCCAGGAGGCTTCATCTACTTGGTGTCAGGTGCCGTATCACAGTTAGTTACGAAGGGTTTTCGTCTAGATTGGTCACCCGGTATTGTCAAAGAAAAGAAAAAAGCTCCAAAAAATGTTGAGATTTTTGTTTTGTGCACTTTGTGTTTGGCTCCAGTGTTTCTAGCTCAAAAATTCTAATTTCACAGGGGACTGAAAGGAGACAGTTGTAGTTTTCTAGGCTCATACTTATTTCTCGGGAAGCTCAGAACAGTATCCTCAGTGAGTTTTCTTTAATATCGAAGAGTTCACATCAGGGCACAGTTTATTAGTGCCTTTTAAGCTCCTTTATATCTTGTTTAATCCTTCTCTATCTCCTTCTAAACAAGAGCCAAGAAGCTGTGCATTGACATCTTGAATCTGCGATCTTCAGATTTATTGCTCTTTTTAATTATGCTGAGGGAAGCAAGAAGCAGGTTATTAAAACCTTCGTTCTCAGATGTTCACCCTTCACTTCCTGAACGTGGGAATTTAGAGAAATCTCTTTCATTCTGATTGTGCCCACTTGAAATGTGTGATAATTCAGACATGCCAAACTGACGTGGAACTGTGTGCTTTCTGTTAAAAATAACTTTTGCTAAACAAATTTCCAGTGTCAGTGATGGAACTGTGTAGCCTCTTTGAGGGTGAAGGCCATTTTTAGTCTCCATTCTCAGTGGTGATATTTGCCTCGAGAGATAAGTCTGCTAAAATTTGAAAGAATTTCTGCCTATTTGCTTAACATTCGCTAAGGAATAGACTCTGTGTCTTCTCTCGTCAGAGTTCCTGAAGACGTTACGAGAAAAAAAAAAATCCACCATCTTTTAAAATGTTTTATAAGTGAGACATTTGAATCCCCTCTGGGCAAATTAATGAGGTCTGATCAACTGTTAGTGAAGTACTTATAACTGCAGAACTCCTACAGATTCCATTTTTTCCCCCTAACCTATAAATTATGCTATGATATCCTTTCCACTTTGTGTCCTTATTTCAAGGAGACAGATTTTGTGCTGAAAGCTACATATTCTTTTACTTCATACCTTTAACACTGATGAAAGATTAAAACAAAGCAATTTAATTAAGCTTCTCGTAAGGTAGGCGGAGTCCACCAGGTAATGTTCTCGAGGGTATAAGATAGAAGCAGTCCCAGGAGTGTATATGGTGGCCCCAAATTAAGGAGGATCTGAAGTTTTAAGTGCAAGATATAAATGCTTCTCTTTATCCGTTATCTAGGGGGCTGGCAAAGAATGGAATAATAGACTAGGTAGAAACTCATTCCTTCAAATTGATGCTTCATTTTTATAAGAGAAAAAAAATATCTGTCTCCTGCCTCAAGTTTTTCATTAATTTGGTGGGTCTTTCCAAACCATGAGTCACCACTGTGGGGAACAGCTCATACCTTTTTTTATCCTGTCTGAGACAGGGAATACGTCGGGTGGGTGGTTTTAAAAGTCCCCAATAATGGCTGTTTTATAGCTAGTGGCCCACTGCTGTTCAAACCTCACAGCTTCTCTTCTCCCCAGGCATGACGGAGATGGTGCGTAAAATTACTCTGAGCAGAGCCGTGAGAATCATGCAGAATCTCTTTCCTGAGGAGTACAACTTCTACCCTCGCTCATGGATTCTGCCTGACGAGTTCCAGCTCTTTGTGGCTCAGGTAGATGGCGCTCTGTCCCCACGACCCTTGAATCATAATTCATAATCATAACATGTTTGCAATTGTGTCCCGGGAGCTGGGTCCTGGGTCCTGTGTGCTGGGAGCTGGGGCGGGGGGTCCCCAGGAAGCTGCGACTGGCCGAGGGGGTGTCACAGCAGTACACAGTGGGTGTCGGCAGCAATCAAGGAGCTTGGAGAGTTGAACGGGCAGGGTGACAGGTAGGTAAACTGAAGAAGTGGGTCTTGACCTGAGGAGACTGGCCTGAGGCAGATATTGGGAGCCGGGTCTTGGAGTCAGTGTTTGGAAAGCCAAGAAGCCAGAGCTGGAGCAGGTGGCTAAGACCACAAGCAGATCGGGACCGGGTGAATCTGGAGCGTGGTCTCCCCAGCATCCTGTAGTATGAAATGTGGGAGGTCAGACTCTGTTTCAAGGCTAGGGAAGTAGGTCTGACACACTGAGGGGTTATGGGAGGGGACCCTTTAAGTGTTCTCTGCTTTAAATCTGCTCTAGTGTCAATTTTCAAATCACCCATTCCATATCAAAGCAAAATGTTTGGGCACAAAATACTTTGCAGCCTTCACCACTGATTGTGAAAGAGTACCAGTAGGGAAGCTGAATTCAAGATCGCCATTTTTCATTTAGGACCATTTCAAAGCCGTTGCCAGTAGGTCCCATGGTCCATACCATACCTCTGAGAGTATGCGACAGATGCCTATCTCATCGTGATAAGGCTGATACCATTTATTGGTCCTACCGTGTGCTCCAGGCATTGTGCCAGAAGGTTACCATTATTTCTTTTTTTTTTTTTTAATGTTTATTTATTTTTGAGACAGAGAGAGACAGAGCATGAACGGGGGAGGGGCAGAGAGAGAGGGAGACACAGAATCGGAAGCAGGCTCCAGGCTCTGAGCCATCAGCCCAGAGCCCGACGCGGGGCTCGAACTCACGAACTGTGAGATCGCGACCTGAGCTTAAGTCGGACACTCAACCGACTGAGCCACCCAGGCGCCCCACCATTATTTCTTTTAATCCTCATGGTGATCTTGGGAAGTTGGTTGTATTATTAATCCCATTTTGTGGATAAGGAAGCTGAGGCTTTGATAGGCAAAGTGACCTGCTGGAGACAGGGATTTAAACCTAGAGCTGATTTCAAGGCCTATGTTTTTTATAATCTATTTTATTGCCTACATGTTGTTTTGGTTTTAATATTAAATCATAAAGCTTGTAATAAAATTATGATTTCGTAAGCACAAAAAAAGTTTGAAGTGGTAATTTTGGAAAGGAAGCTGTCTATGGGATGTTCGTCACATGGGTTTACACATTTCTTAAAATTCATCCAGTTATTAACTTAAAATGAGTACATTTTATTGCTTGTAAATTATGCTTCCATAAAGTTAATTAAAAAAAATAAATGCTCAGCTATTCCCCATACTCACCCCTCAATTTCCCACTTCCGTGGTTGTGTTCACGTTTTTGTCCCCGTGTGGAATATGTGTCTGTCCCATTTCTACAACTCTGTGTTTTTCTTTTTTTTTTTTTTCAACGTTTTTTATTTATTTTTGGGACAGAGAGAGACAGAGCATGAACGGGGGAGGGGCAGAGAGAGAGGGAGACACAGAATCGGAAACAGGCTCCAGGCTCCGAGCCATCAGCCCAGAGCCTGACGCGGGGCTCGAACTCACGGACCGCGAGATCGTGACCTGGCTGAAGTCGGACGCTTAACCGACTGCGCCACCCAGGCGCCCCTCTGTGTTTTTCTTTGAGTTAAAAACATTTTTTAAAGTGTTTATTCATTTTTGAGAGACAGAGAGAGAGTGCAAGTGGGGGAGGGGCAGAGAGAGAGAGAGGGAGCCATAGAATCCAAAGCAGGCTCCAGACTCCAAGCTGTCAGCACAGAGCCTGAAGCAGGGCTTGAATTCAAGAGCCGTGAGATCATGACCTGAGCCGAAGTCCAACACTTAACCGACTAAGCCACCCAGGCGCCCCTATTCTGTGAATTTAAATGAGATACCTACCAACTGTGCTTTCAAAATCAGATACTTTTCCATCAACCCCAAAAATTCCTCTGTGCCTCTTTGCAATCCATTCCCTCAACTCTTCCGGCCCAGGCAGCCGCTGATCTGCATTCTCATTATAGATTAATTTTGCGTGTTCAAGAAATCATATATGATATATATACTTCTTTGAGTCTTTTTGTTTCTTTCAGAATTATGTTTTTGAGATTCACCCATGTTTGTTGTGTATATCAGCAGTTTGTATTTTTATTGGCAAGTAGTACTCCATTGTATCAATATACCACAATTTGCTTATCCAACCACCAATTGAGGGGGCATTTGGGTTATTTCCAGTTTGGGATTTTATATTAAAACCGCCATGATTGATCACATACAAATCATTTTGTGGATGTATATTTTCATTTCTCTTGGGTTGTACCTAACGAGTGGAATTTCTGGATCATATGGTATCTGTATGTGTGACTTACAAGAACTTGCCAAAGTGTTTTCCAAAGTGGTTGTACACCCTCACCAGCAGTGTGTGAGAGTTCTGTCATTGGCAAGACTTGGTACTGTTAGTCTTTTGAATTTTAGACATTCTTGGAGACGTGTAGTTGTATCTCTTTATGGTTTTAATTTACGCCTCCCTGGGGCGCCTGGGTGGCTCGGTCGGTTAAGCGTCCGACTTCGGCTCAGGTCATGATCTCACGGTCTGTGAGTTCAAGCCCCGCATCGGGCTCTGTGCTGACAGCTCAGAGCCTGGAGCCTGTTTCGGATTCTGTGTCTCCCTCTCTCTCTGCCCCTCCCCTGTTCATGCTCTGTCTCTCTCTGTCTCAAAAATAAATAAACGTTAAAAAAAATTTTTTACACCTCCCTGATGACCAGACGTTGAGCATCTTTCACATGCTTTGTGGCCATTTGAGTATCTTCTTTTGTTAAGTGTACATTTAAAATTTTGTTTATTTCTATGGGCATTTTATTTTTAAGTTGTAGGTTCTTTATATATTATGTGTACAAGTCTTTTCTATGTCTATTGTGAATAGTTTCTCCCTTTTAACTTTTCAAAACCTTAACCTCAAATTTTCATGTTTTAACTCTGTCTTTTGAAGAGCACAAGTTTTTAATCTGGGTGAACTTGAACTTAAAATTTTTTTCTTTTATCGTTTCCGCTTCTGTGTGATCTCTAAGGCATCTTTGCCCAACTAAATGTTGGGAAGATTTTATACTTTGTTTTTTTTTCCAGAAGTGTGTTAGTTTTAGGGTTTACACTTAGATTTATGATTCATTTCAACTCAGTTTCTATATATGGCACAAGATCAGTGTTGAAAGTTTCCTTTCTTCCATAGGGATATTCAGTTTTTCCAGTGCCTTTTGCTGCACTGATGATTGTTTCCCTCACTGAATTACCTTGGCAACCTTGTTGAAAACCAGTTGACCGTCTGTGTTTGGTCTGTTTCTGGAGTCTGTTTTGTGCCACTCATCTGTATGTTTGCTCTTATGCTGATACCACGCTTTATCTTGGTTACTATAGCAGTAGAGTATATTGGGTAGTGCAAGTCTTCCCACTTCGTGTATCTTCACGATTGTTTTGGTTACCACAGGACCATTGCATGTCCACCTCGCTTTTGTAACCAGTTTGCCCATTTCTACACCGGGCTTTGATTGTGATTGCTTTGATTGTGATTGCACGGTCTCTACAGATCAGTTTGGAAGCCGTGGACATCTTAACAGTGTCAACTCATCTAATCCTTGACTTTTATCTGTATTTATGTCTTCCTTAATTTATCTCAGCAGTGTTTTTATAGTTTTCAGTACAGGCCTTGCACATATTTTACTAACTTTATCCCTAAGAATGTTTTTTTTTTATGCTATTATAAATGGTATTTTTTGAATTTCATTTTTCTATTGTTTGTTGCTAGTATATAGATACCCAGTTGACTTTTTAATTTTGAACTTGTATCATATGACCTTGCTCAATTCCCTTATTAGTTCTACAAGTTCTTTTTTTTTGTAGATTTATTTGGATTTTCTATGTATACAATTAATTCACTGGTGAATTAATATTTTTTATTTCCTCCCTTATATGCCTTTTATGTCTTTATTTATTTTTCTTATTATACTGCACTGGGCTAGGATCTCCAGTACATCACTGAATTAGAAGTAATTAGAGTGGACTTTTTTGCCTTGTTCCCAATCTTAGGGGGAAAACATACAGCTTTTTACTGTTACATGTGATATTAGCTATATGTTGTTCGTAGACGCCCTTTATCAGGTTGAGGAATGTGTCTTTTATAGTTTGCAGAAGTTTTTCATCATGAATGGGTGCTTAATGTTGTCAAATGCTTTTCTGTATCTATTAAGATGATTGATTTTTCTCTTTATTTTGGTAATATGATGAGCCACCAATTCACATTAAGAATTTTTTTTTAATGTTTATATTTATTTTTGAGACAGAGACAGAGCATGAGCGGGGGAGGGGCAGAGAGAGTGGGAGACAGAACCCAAAGCAGACTCTGTGCTGTCAGCACAGAGCCTGACGTGGGGCTCAAACTCACAAAACTGACCTGAGCCGAAATCAAGAGTCAGATGCTTAACCGATTGAGCCACCCAGGCACCCCAGGCAATCCTCATTAAATGAGTTGGTAAATATTTCTTCCTTTACTGTTTTGAAAATTTTGTATAAGATTGGTATTATTTCTTTCTTAAATGCTTGGTAGAATACACTATTGAAAGTATTTGGGCATGGAGCTTTCTTTCTGGAAACATTTTAAATTATGAATTAATTTTTTAATACATATAGGTAACTTGTTTCTTTCAAAGAATTAGTCCATTTTATCTAATATGTCAAATTTATCGACAAAAGTTTTGAAAAATAGTATTCCTTATTTTTTAATGTCTGTGAGATATGTGGTGATCTCGCCCGTTCATTGTCCATATTGGTAATTTGTGTTTTCTTTTTCTTTCTCCCTTCCCTTCCCTTCCCTTCCCTTCCCTTCCCTTCCCTTCCCTCCCCTCCCCTCCCCTCCTCTCCCCTCCCCTCCCCTCCCCTTTTCTTATTTTCTTTCTTTCTTTTCATATCAGCCTAGCTAAAGTTTTATTAATTTTGTTGATCTTTTCAAAGAACCAACTTGTGATTTCATTATTTTTCTCTATTGTTTGTCCATTTTCTATATCATTGATTTCTACTTTTTTTGGATTTACTTTTCTTTAACTTTTTATTTATTTTTATTTATTTATTTTATAAATGTTTTATTTATTTTTGAGAGCACAAGTGGGGGAGGGACAGAGAGAGGGGGACAGAGGATCCGAAACAGGCTCTTCACTGACAGGCTGACAGCAGTGAGCCTGATGTGGGACTCAAACTCATGAGCCGTGAGATCATGACCTGAGCCAAAACCAAGAGTTGGACACTCAACCGACTGAGCCGCCCAGGTGCCCCGCTCCCCCTCTATCTTTTAAGGAGGAACTTAAGTTCCCTGATTTTTGTTTTTAAGTTTATTTATTGAGAGAGAGAGAGGGGAACAGAGGATCCAAAGCAGGTTCCATGCTGACAGCAGAGAGCCTGATGCACGGCTCAAACTTGTGACCTGTGAGATCATGACCCGAGCCAAAGTTGGATGTTCAACCCACTGAGCCACTCAGGTGCCCCTAAGTTTACTGATTTTTAAAGCATTTTATTTATTTATTTATTTATTTATTTATTTATTTATTTATTTAAGTAGGCTCCATGCTGAGTGTGGAGCCCAGTGCGAGGCTTGAACTCACAACCCTGAGATCAAGACTTGAGCTGAGATCAAGAGTCAGATGCTTAACTGACTGAGTCACCCAGGTGCCCCAAGTTCACTGATTTTTAAACATTAAATCAATAAATTTCTCTCTAAGCACCGCTTTAGATATATTTCAGAAATTTTTGTATATCACATTTTCATTACCATTTAGTTAAAAATGTTGTCTAATGCCCCTTGAGATTTCTTTAACCTGTGGATTATTTAGAAATGGGTTGTTTAATTTATAAATAATTTTGGAATTGTCCAAGTATCCTTTGTCACTGATTTCGAATTTAATTTTGTTGACATCAGAGAATATATTCAGTATTATCTTTGTGCCTTTAAACTTATTGAAAGTTGTCTTATGGCCCATATATTGTTTATCTTGATGAATATTTCATATGTACTTGAAAATAATATGTATTCTGGAGGTGTTGGTGCTAAGTCAAATTGGTACTTGGTACTGTTCATATATTCCTTACTAATTTACCACCTACTTATTCGGTCAGTTACTGAGAGGGTATGCTGAAATTTCCAAATCTCATTGTGGATTGCCTATATTTCCTTTTAGTTATGTCCATTTTGTTTCATGTAGTTTGAAGCTGTTGTTAGCTTGATGATTTGACTTCATTTGAAGGTAACTTTTCTTGTCCTGAAATCTAGTCTTTCTGATATTCATATAGCACCTCCTGGCTTAGTATTTGCATGGTATATCATTTTACTATTCTTTTACTTTTATCTATTTGCATTTTTAAAGATTGCTTCTTGTTGACTTCATATAGTTGGGTTATGGTCTTTTATCCAGTTTGATAATCTCTGCCTTTTAATTGGTGTGCTTGGCCCACTTACATTTAATGTACATTTACAATCAATATTGTTGGACTCAAGTATACTATCTTACAATTTCTTTATGGTTTATCCTATATATTTGGATTAATTGAGCATTTTTGTTTGTTTGTTTACTTGTTTTTGAGAAAGAGAGAGAGGGGGAAAGAGAGAATCACCTGCAGGCTCCACACTGTCAGCACAGAGCCTGACATGTGGCTTAGACCCATGAATTGTGAGATCATGATTTGAGCCCAAATCAAGAATCAGATTCTTAACCGATTGAGACACCCAGGTGCCCCTAATTGATCATTTTTAGTGTTTTATTTTATCTCCTCTTTAGGTTTACTAGCCATGCTTCTTTTAAAAATGTTTTAGTTTTTGTCTTAGCCTTAGAATCTAGGGTTTACAATGCATCTTTAACTTATCACATTTACCTTTAAGTGTTACATACTTCAAGTAAAATATATGTTGCTTCACAACAGTATACCTCTATTTCCATCTTTATACTTTATGGTGTTATCATATATTATATTTCTGTGTTATAAACCCCACAATACATCATTATTATTTTTGCTTTGAAGAGTCAATTATCTTATATAAAGAAGCTGAAAAATGAGTTTATTTGTCTTGTATGCTCACCTATATATTTACATTTCCAGCACTCTCCATTCCTTTGAGTAGTTTTTGGATTCCATCTGGGAATTATTTTCCTTCAACTTGAAGAATTTTTTTAAATATATTTTTTTATGGTACAGATCTGCTGTTCTCCCAGCTTTTGTTTGAAAATGTCTTTATTTTACCTTCAGTTTTGAAGCTGTTTTGAAATAATTTTAGACTTATAAGAAAATAGCAAAAATAGTATGCAGAAAGAGTTCCCATATTCCCTTCATTTAGCTTTCCCTGATAACATCTTATACAATTACTGAAACTGGGAAATTAACATTGATGTAATATTACTTAATAATCTACGTGGTTTGGGGCACCGAGGTGGCTCAGTCGGTTAAGTGTCCAACTCCTGATTTCCCCTCAGGTCATGATCTCACGGTTCGTGAGATGGAGCCTGCATTAGGCTCTGCACTGACAGTGTGGAGCCTGGTTGGGATTCTTTCCCCCTCTGTCTGTCTCTACCACTCTGTCTCTCTCAAAATAAATAAATAAACATTAAAAAATAATCTACTCACCTTATTTGCATTTTTCTATTGTCTTGCTAATGTCTTTTTTTCCTGGGACAGGATCCACTCCATGTTCACTCATTGCATTTAGTTGTCATATCTCCTTAGTCTCCTGTAAGCTGTAACAGTTCTTCAATCTATCTTTGTCTTTCATGACGTGACTCTTATGAAAAGTACTGGTCAGTTTATTTTTTTAGAATGTCTCTCAATTTGTTACAAAGCTGTAACCATCAAGACAGCATGGTACTGGCACAAAAACAGACACTTAGATCAATTGAACAGAATAGAGAACCCAGAAATGGACCCACAAATGTATGACCAACTAATCTTTGACAAAGCAGGAAAGAATATCCAGTAGAATAAAGACAGTCTCCTCAGCAAACGGTGTTGGGAAAACTGGACATCAACATACAGAAGAATGAACCTGGACCACTTTCTTACACCATACACAAAAATAAACTCAAAATGGATAAAAGACCTAAATGTAAGACAGGAAGCCATCAAAAGCCTCTTTGACCTTGGCCACAGCAACTTCTTACTCAACATGTCTCTGGAGGCAAGGGAAACTATTGGGACCTCATCAAGATAAAAAGCTTCTGTACAGTGAAGGAAATAATCAGCAAAACTAAAAGGCAACCAACAGAATGGGAGAAGGTGTTTGCAAATGGCATATCAGATTAAGGGTTAGTATCCAAAATCTATAAAGAACTTATCAAACTTAACACCCAAAAACAAATAATCCAGTGAAGAAATGGGCAAAAGACATGAATAGACAATTTTCCAAAGAAGACATCCAGATGGCTAACAGACACATGAAAAAATGCTCAACATCACTCATCATCAGTGAAATACAAATCAAAACCACAATGAGATATCACCTCATACCAGTCAGAATGGCTAAAATTAACAACTCAGGCAACAACAGATGTTAGTGAGGATACGGAGAAAGAGGAACTCTTTTGCACTGCTGGTGGGAATGCAAACTGGTGCAGCCACTCTGGAAAACAGTATGGAGGTTCCTCAAGAAACTAAACATAGAACTACCCTACTACCCAGCAATTGCACTACTAAGTATTTATCCAAAGGATACAGGTGTGCTGTTAAGGGACACATGCACCCCAATGTTTATAGCAGTGCTATCGACAATAGCGAAGTGTGGAAAGAGCCCAAATGTCCATTGATGGATGAATGGATAAAGAAGATGTGTGGTATATATATATATATATATATATATATATATATATATATATATATATATATAGTAGAGTATTACTCAGCAATCAAAAATGAAATCTTGCCATTTGCAACAATATGGATGGAACTAGAGTGTATTATGCCAAGTGAAATTAGCCGGTCAGAGAAAGACAAATATCATATAACTTCACTCATATGTGGAATTTAAGATACAAAACATATGAACATAAGGGAAGGGAAGCAAAAATAATATAAAAACAGGGAGGGGCACAAAATATAAGAGACTTTTAAATATAGCGAACACATTGAGGGTTGCTGGAGGAGTTGTGGATGAGGAGATGGCTAATGGGCAAGAGCATTGAGGAAGACACTTGCTGGGATGAGCACTGGGTGTTATACAGAGGATGAATCGTTGGAATCTACTCCTGAAATCATTATTGCACTATGTGCTAACTAACTTGGATGTAAAGTAAAAAAAAAAACAAAACAGAATGTTCCTCAATTTGGTTTTGTCTGATTTTTCTCATGATTAGATTACGATTACACATTTTTTTTATACGAATACCACAAAATGATGTTGTGACCTTCTTAGTGCAGCATATCAGGAGATACATAATGTCAAGATGTCTTATTTCTGGTGATGTTAAATTTAATCACTTAGTTGAGGTAGTTTCTGTTAGGTTTCTCCACTAACAAGTTGCTGTTTTCCCTTTGTAAGGTTAAGTATTTTGTGGGGAGATATTTTGGGACTATGTAGCTAGTCTATTTGTCTCATACTTTAAAAAAAAAGCTTTAATTCAGATATAATTAAAGTACAATAAACTACAAATATTTAAAGTTTGCAGTTTGATAGGCTTTGATATATGAAAAAACCCACAAAACCATCACCACGATCAAAATCATGAATATATCCATCACCCCAGAACATTTCCTCATGTCCTTTTGTAATCTTTCCTTTCTTCCTCTCCTTGCCCTCTGCCTCGCATCACCAGGCAACCATAGATCTGCTTTCTATCAAGACTAGTTCGCACTTTCTAGAATTTTATATAAGTGGAATAATGTAGCAGTACTCTTATTTTTTCCTTAAAAAATTTTTTTTTCTGGCTTCTTTCACTCTACAGAATTATTTTGAGATTCATCCATACTGTAGTATTCATCAATAAAAATTCATTTATTTTATTATTGAGAAGTAATTCTATTTAATGTATAAACCAAAGTTTGTTTATACCTTCAGCTGCTGCTGGATATTTGGATTGATTCCTCTTTTGACCTATTACAAATAAAGATGCTATAAATATCCGTGTCTGAGTCTCTGTATGGACATATGATTCCATTTCTCTTGAGTAAATGCTTAAGAATGGAGTGTCTGGGTCATATAGCAGATGTATATTTGATATCAAGGAAAATACCAATTGTTTTCCAAAGTGGTTGTGCCATTTTATATTCCCATCAGCCATGTGTGAGCATTTTAGTTCTTCCACATCCTTGCCATTAGTTGGTAATAGTCTTTTCAATTTTAGCAATTCTAATAGATGTGTAGCCTTTTCTTGTTGGCTTTATATTTGGGTTTCTCTAGTTATTAATGATGTTGAACATCTTTTCCTGTGCTTTATCATCCAAATACATTCTTTAATGAAATATTTATTTATATCTTGGGTCCATTTTTAAAAATTGAATTGTTTATTATTGAGTGTTGAGAGTTCTTTATGTATTTTGAATATAGGTATTTATCAGCTATATCAATTGCAAATATTTTCTTCCATTCTGTGCATTGTCTCTTCATTGTCTTAACAGTATATTTTGAAGATCAAATTTTCATTCTGGTGAAGTCCAATTTATCAGTTTGTTCTTTCATGGATCCTGTTTTGGTGTTATGTAAGAATCTTTACCTAACTCAAACTCTCAAAGATGTTCTATGCTTTTGTCTAGAAATTTTGTAGTTTTAAGTTTAGGTCTATGATTCATTTGACTTAATTTTTGAATATGCTGTGAGGTATGGATTGAAGTTCACTTTTTTGGGGGGCGCCTGGGTGGCGCAGTCGGTTAAGTGTCCGACTTCAGCCAGGTCACGATCTCGCGGTCCGTGAGTTCGAGCCCTGCGTCGGGCTCTGGGCTGATGGCTCAGAGCCTGGAGCCTGCTTCCGATTCTGTGTCTCCCTCTCTCTGTGACCCTCCCCCGTTCATGCTCTGTCTATCTCTGTCCCAAAAATAAATAAACGTTGAAAAAAAAAATTTGAAGTTCATTTTTTTTGGACATGGATATCCAGTTGTTTCAGAAACATTTGATGAGAATACTATTCTCATCAAATGATGAGAATACAATTTCTCTCCCAAATTGCCTTTGCCTTTATGTTGAAAATAGTTGCTCAAGTATATGTGGATGTGTTTCTGAATTCTCTATTCTATGCCATTCATATATTTGTCTATTTTTATGCTAATATCTCACTGTCTTGGTTACTATAGTTTTGTAATAAGTCTTGAAACAAGTAACATAGGTCCTTCAGCTTTGTGCACTTTTTTCAAAGTTGTCTAAGTTATTATAGTCTTTTGATCTGCCATAAGAATTTATTTTATTTTATTTTTTTAATTCAAGCTTATTTTTTAAAAAATGTTTATTTTTTTTGAGAGAGAGAGAGAGAGAAAGTGAGCACACGCTGGGGAGGGACAGAGAGCAAGAGGGAGACAGAGGATCTGAAGCGGGCTCAGCACTGACAGCAGAGAGCCCAATGTGGGGCTCAAACTCACAAATTGTGAAATCATGACCTGAGCCGAAGACAGACGCTTAGCTGACTGAGCCACCCAAGTGCCCCGTATCTGCCATATGAATTTTAGAATCAACTTATCAATCTACAAAAAAGCCTGCTGGGATTTTGATTAGGATTGCGTTGAATCTACATTTTACTTTAGGTAGAATCAACATCTTAACAACATTGAGTCTTCTGACCCATGAACATGATATATCTCTCCTTTTATTTAGGTCTTTAATTTCTTCGGGCAATGTCTTAGTTTTTAGTGCCTATGTCTTTCACATTTTTTGAAGTTTATTCCTACGTATTTCAAATTTTTGATGTATTGACAATGTTGTATTTTTAAACTTCAATTTCTAGTTGTTTATTGTGAGTATGTACAAATACAGTTGACTTTTATATATTGATCTTGTATCCTGCAATCTTGCTAAACACAGTAGTTTTCAGTAGTTTATTTTGTAGATTCCATTGGATTTCCTGGATAGACTATCATGTCTTCATGATTTCTTACTTTCCAGTCATTTCTTTTTCTTACCTTATTGCACTGGCTAAAAGTCCCATAAAATGTTAAATAGAAGTGGTGAGAGTAGACGTCCTAGACTTGTTCTTGATCTTAAGGGATAAGCCTTTAGTTTTTCATCATTAAGTATGGGTTAGTTATAGATTTCTTGTAGATGACCTTTATTAGATTGATGAAGTTTCCTTCTGTTCCTTGTTTCCATGGATTTTGTTTTGTTTTTAATTAGAAATGTGTGTTGGATTTTTTTACATAATCTTCTTGAGTCTATTGAGATGATCATATGGATTTTCTTTTTTAGTTTATTGATATGATGAATAATATTGATTGATTTTTAAATATTAAATAAACCTTGCATTTCTAAGATAAATCCAACTAGGTAATGATATATTATCCTCTTTATATATTGTTGGATTTGAATTTATAATATCTTGTTTAAAATGGTTGCATCTATATTCATGAGGGATACTGTTCTGCAGTTTTCTTTTTTTGCAGTGTCGTTGCCTGGTTTGTTATTAGGGTGATGCTGGTCACATAGAATGAGTCAGAAGTATTCTCTCCTCTTAAATTTTCTGAAAGAGTTTGTGTAGAATTGGCATTATGTCTTTATTAAATTTTTGGTAAAACTCACCAGTGAAGTCATGTGGGCTTGATGTTTCTTTATGGGAACGTTTTAATTAAAATTTCCATTTCTATAACAGATACAGGCTATTTATGGTTTCTATTTCTTCTTGAATGAGCATTGGTAGTTTGTATCTTTCAATGAATTTGTCTACTTTTGCATTCCTACAAATGTTCTTGAACTTTGTTATGAGATTCA
Source organism: Felis catus (assembly GCF_018350175.1). Classification (NCBI taxonomy): domain Eukaryota; kingdom Metazoa; phylum Chordata; class Mammalia; order Carnivora; family Felidae; genus Felis; species Felis catus. Next base: position 80,981,091 of record NC_058380.1, on the reverse strand, counting down.
GTTAAGTTAACCTGTAAATAGATTTGGGTCTTGTTTTTAAGGTCTGTCAGACAGGACTGGAGCAGTGCTCAGTATAAACAAATTATTCCTTACTACTTAGGTGTACTTCACCCAGTGCACCCGTGAATCGTGGTGTTTTCTAGTCTGGCTGGTGAGAACAGACAGTATTCCAGGCTCTGTGTGTGCATCAGGCATTCCTACTTCTAATTCTTTTCGGTGCTTCTTTCCTTGGCCTCAGGTAGTTTCCTCATAATCGTGCACTGATTTGTACTTGGCTAAATACTGATGGGAGACCCTCCGTGGATGTCCAGAGTTCTCTCTTTGTGAAGAAGTCTCCTCTCCAGTAGTCTTTCCTGAGAACTCTAGCTACCTTACTCTCCCCTGACAATTCCATTCCCTCAGCTTGGGGAGTCTATTGGACTCCTGAGTCTATTGGAATCTCTCTCAAGGCAGTAACCTGGGGCAATCTTAGGACTCACATCATTTAATTTTTGTCTCTCAGGAATCATTGTTCTTTGTCGCCTGATGTCCAGTGCCTTCAAAACCATCGCTTAATGCATTCTGTCTAGTATTTGGTTGCTTCAGATGGAAAGGTAAACCCAGTTTCTATCAGTACATCTTGGCTGGAAGTGGAAGTCCTCCGAATGATTGATTATGTGACAATAACAATAGCAATAGTTTTTTTTTTTTTAACCGAGATTACCTCATTTAAAATTCTTCAGCAACCCTAACTGGGTTCTTCTATTATTCATAGGAGAGGAAACTGAGGCACAGGGAAGTTAGGTGATTTTGTCAGGGTAACACAGCTTGGACGACTAGCCCCAGAGTTAATACTTTTACTTTCTGTACTGTAATATGGGAGAATATTTGAATAGATGTGTGGATAAGGTATGGAACTATGCCAGAGAAAGGAGTAAAACTTGTCCAGGATGAGAAGGTTAGGGTAATCAGGGTAGAGGGCAGATGAGAGAGTGGGAGGCAGAAGGCTTCCTGTTGAGGTGACACCTGATTAGACTTTGAAATAACGAGCTTGCCTTGTAGACTAACCAAAGAAGAGCATTCCAGCTAAAACCAGTAGCTTGTGCATAGGTGCACAGATGTGAAATAGTATGGCATATTGGAATGATAAGCAGATTGGTGTTATTGGAGTTTAAAAGAAGAGGGTTTGGCAGTAGATGAAGTGAGAGAAGCAGAGGCCAGGTCATGGAGGGTCTTGAATGCCAGGTTAACAGGAGGAAGCAATGAGAGGTTCAGGTAGGGGGTGGGGAAGAGTGTGGCCAGGTTATGGTATTAGCAGAATAAGCTTTGGTGGAGTATAGATGGGATTGGGGAGAGCGGAGGAGTGAGGCCTATGGGAAAGGATGCTCTGCTTGGCCGGATGACAGAGATGCTGAGGGTTGTATTGAAACACTGAGACAGGACTCATGCAGAGAAGGGCCAGACATGCAGGATATTTAGAAGGCGGAATCCACAGGACTCGGAGAGAGATCAGAGAGGGGGTGTTGAGGAAGAAGGCGGAACTGACGCTTTCAGGAATCTGGTGGGGGTGCCCTTTGCTAAGATGCCGAAGAGAAGGAGCAGGTTTAGTGGAGAAGATGGAAAACCGAACTAGTGCTTGTTATTTACCTGTTGACTTTCTGACTGTAGCTGTTCAGAGAGACTTGTGGGTAAAATGGAAGGTGGGTCAGGTGATCGACGGGGACTAAGTCCTGAACCATCAAAGCCCTTTTGATCAACACTAAAAGTACTTAGAACAGGTTCCCTAACATAAAGGAGGATTTCTTTGTTTCTAAGATGGTATTCATCTAGAATCTGCTGACTCAGAGCCTGGCACATGCAAAATAAGACTCTGAAAACACTACTCTGGGCACTTGCTGGAAAGCCCAGCCCGTCTGGTAAGTCCCTTCCCCCAGCCTGGGTTCTCCATCTGTTAAGTGGGTAAATGATCCGAACCTCAGAGTGATTGTGCACATCCAGTGAGTATTGGATGATGAAATGCTTTATTAGCTGTAAGCCTGATTTAAAAAAACCACCACCATCACCAACAACAACATGTGGCATTCTTATTTTTAATATCTCCTTCGTTTTAATACAAAACAATGCATTCATATTAAGAATTCAAATAATACGGGAACGTGTAAAGTAAAAGGCGAAAAAGAAAATCCCCACTCATTAGAGATTACTTGAACACTAGTGTGTATCCTTCCAGCTTTTTCCTATGTATGAACAGATAGACACCGCGTCACACACAGCTCTTTTTCTTTAAAGAAATGGGATTATCCTCTGCGTTCTCTTCTTCAGTCTGCCATTTCCTCCACTGTGTTTTATACATCTTTCCATTTCACTGCTGCAAAGTACTCTGTTGTAGGCGTGCATGACTTTTACAATCATTCCCCTATTGATGAACATATAGGTAGTTCTCCTGTTTCTTTGGTTCAACAAGTAACGCCATCAGGAGCACCTTCCTACGTAGGTATCTTTATACCCCCGTGCCAGCATTACCTCCAGACAGATATCTCAAAGTGGAATAGCTGTATTAAAAGATACGTGCATTTACATTTTGACAGGTAAAGCCAAACACGAGGCTTTATTAGAAATGGTGCACTTAATTATGAGAGTAAACAGTGTCTTGCCATTGCCTTGGAAGTGAGCTGTCAGAGGTGCGTGTGGGGTGCGTGCTTTGTGACTCCTACAACAGCAGGAGGACGTGTGAGTAGCTGAACAGCATTCTAAAACCTGACACTTGGTAGGTATTTGATTTGTCACATTAATTAGCATTCAATTTATTTCGCTAAAGAACGGGGAAGATCCACATCGCTCCTATATTCCTTTGCAAAACTGGTACCCAAATATGATCAGCAGGTGGCACTAGCTGGAAGCAAGTAGGATTCTCCGTGGAAATTTTTGTGGCGAGGAGGACGCAGGCTCTCTTTCCCTCTTCAGCAGATGGCCAATAAAAAAATTCCTTGGAGTTTATTTTGCATATGGTCTTCCATCTGGGTATTTGAGAAAAGTACAGTTTTGTTATCAAAACAGTATTTATTATGGTGAAGGAGTTTGTATTTCGTAGCAGAAGAATTTTTCAGTGAATAAAGCCAAAAACCTGTTCAATAATGTTTTGCAGTTTCTTGGACAGAGTCAGTGAGCATGAGGTTCTTCCATTTTCCTCTCCAGTTACCAACCTCAGTTAGCTTTTATTGATTCAGCTCCTCGAGGCTGAATGAAGTGCATTATTTGCAAAAACCCCAGAGAACAATGTTCTCCACTGGGTGTAGGAACTAGGAGAATGTGGAGTTATAAGTGGGTCAGAGTCGAGGCAGGAACAAAACCTTCAATGTGAAGTGTGTATTCCTTGTCCTGATTCCGCACTTAGCAAACCACCTTCTGCTGGCTTGATTACTTGCATCATCTCCTGCATATCGATGACATGCTGATTTGGCTGGCTTGGGTCACCCAATGGCTTACCCAAAGGATGAAGTTTCTACACCTTCAACCTGCCTTGGGGAGCCCTGGCCCTCTCCACAGCCTCAGCTGGCACCATTTTCCACTCCTTTCTATGGCATATCCTTCCATATTCAGCTTTCTAGGTACCGCGGCCTCCCTTACTCTGCATTTTGTACATGCCTCTCCTGTCACCTAGAGCACTTGTCTTCATCCTCTGTGTCCCTCTCCCACCTACGATGCTGTTTTCTTTCACCTGACAAATGAGGCTCATTCTTCAGACCACTGTTTTCTTTTACTTTTCCTATAAACCTACTCTGCCCCCCCAAGTCAGGGGCATGTCCTTGACAACACCTTGTTCTTCTCTCTTCCTCGCACTTATGTGTGCTCACTGTTTGGTAACCGCATGTTTCATAATCTTTCTTTCCTCTCCAAGTCCCACAAGGGCAGCTAGTGATGGGATGGGTGTCACTCATCACTGTGTCCCTAGCACCTTTCACGGCACCTGGCACACAATAGGAACTCAAGTATATTTGCAAATTAGTATGCAGATGCGCAGTTTTAAAAATTTTGTCTCTTGTGCGTTTAGCCATCAAAAGTTGGCTCCTCTGAGGCCAAGGGTATCAGTATGAGCCAGCCTGTCACTTTATAAGGGTGTGGGCTGGACTTGGGTCATGAGGAACTTGACCATCCAGTGAGACGGTGGTTGTTGTGCTGCCCTTTCCCTGATGATGCCCCAACCCCCACCCACACACGGAGCTCTGACACACATCTGCAGCAAGCTTGGAATGCCTTCTGTTTATTCAGCGTGGCTTCCACTGAGGCTGCGGCCGCGGCCTGGGGTTCTGGTGCATAACCAGTAAAGGACTGAAGACAGAAGTTAGGGGACTCCAGCTGTCAGAAGAAGGCAGATGATTCAGAACTGCTGGCAGTGACTCTGTAGGAGCCATGGTCTCACCTCCCCATCTGCTTCAAGTTTCGTTTTCTTTGTTGCCAAAAATAGAACTTCACCTCCCGCTTAGATATATCATGCCTTTCTTGTGCCCCTTGCTTAACAGTTCAATTTGTTTACTGGAAAAATGATACCATCTGAAACCCAAGAGGCTGCTCCTCTCTGGAAAAGCATACCTAGGTCCTATTCATTAGGAAGTCCTTTTAAGTGGCCCACGTGACAACTGGCACCTTTGCAGTTTACCAAGTACACGACCTCTGCTATCCTCACTCAATCGGGGGAGGTGTCGTTGCCTCCAGTTTACAGATGAGGACATGGGGGCTCAGAATTGGAGGTCCCCGCTCATGGTTCTGTGTGGCTCTGCAATGGCCAGTGCACTCAGATTTCTGGTGTGGTTCAGTGCAGACATTTCCTGAGACCTACTAAGTGCCGGGTGCTAGTGAAACAAACCAACTCACATACATCCTTGCCCTCGGCAGTCATTTAATGTGAAAGGAAGGGCTGGGCTGGGGTAGGTGGCCTGGATTCAAGTTCTGGCTTTCTGTTTTCCCCAGTTCTACTGAGATGTAATTGACATGTAACCTGGGTGAGTTTAAAACGTACAGCGTGATGATTTGTCATAGGGGTATGTTAGGAAATGATTGTCCCATAAGTATAAGGTTGGTTAATACATCCATCACCTGACATAACTACATTGTGTGTGTGTGTGTGTGTGTGTGTGTGTGTGTGTGTGTGTGGTGAGAACATCTAAAATCTACTCTCTTAGCAACTTTTAAGTACACAATGCAGTATTGATAACTGTAATCACCATATCTGTACATCAGAGGCCCCAGAACTTATGCATCTTATAACTGGAAGTTTGTGCACTTTGGCCACTACTCATTTCCCCCACCTCCCAGCCCCTGGCAACCACCATTCTACTCTCTGTTTCTACAACTTACACTTTTTTTAAAAATATAGATTCCACATATAAATGAGATCATACAGTGTTTGTCTTTCTCTGACTTATTTCACTTAGCATAATGCCCTCAAGGTCCATCCATGTAAATGGCAATATTTTCCTTCTTTCTTATGGCTGAATATCATTCCACTTTATATATATATACCACATTTTCTTTGTCCATTGGTCTGGTGATGGACCCCAAGTTTGTTTCCATGTGTTGGTGATTGTGAATGATGCTGCAACAAACATGGGGGTGCAAGTATCTCTCAGAGGTGATCATTTCATTTCTTTTGGATATATGGCTACAAGTGGGATTGCTGGTCGTTCTATTTTTAATTTTTTGAGGAACCTCTAAACTGTCTTCCACACTGGCTGTTCCACTTTACAGTCTCACCAATAGGAGCGAGGTGATACCTCATTGTGGTTTGGATTTGCATTTCTCTGATTATTAGTGATGTTGATCATCTTTTCATGTTCCTGTTGGCCATTTGTATGTCTTCTTCAGAAAAATGTCTGTCTGGGTCCTTTGCCCATTTTTTAATTGAAGTTTTTTTCAGTTGAATTGTATGAGTTCCTTATACAACTTGGATATTAACCCCTTATGTGCTGTTGGGCTTGCAAATGTTTTCTCCCAATCTATAGTTCGCCTCTTCATTTTGTTGATTGTTTCTTCCCCCGGACAGAACTACATCTTCAGTTCAATGTAGTCTCACTTGTTGGTTTTTGCTTTTGTTGCCTGTGCGTCTGGTGCCATGTCCCGGTGCCACCTCTTAACCAGCTGTGGAAGCCTGGCCAAGTCATCTCTCTCCCCCCCCCCTCCCCGCCCCCTCTTCCAGGCGTCAGTGCTTCCTCTGCAAAGAGAGAAGATCGTGTAGCATCACTAAGGACGCTTCCACCTCTAAGCTTTTGTGATTCTGTGAATTTGCCTTTCCTGGATGTCCGTAAAACTCCCCGCTGCAGTTATAATTCTGCACAGATTTCTCCTCCAAGGTTTCACTGGAGCACCGAGGGCCTTGTGTAATCAATCATCTTCTTGCTAATGCCAGGTCAGTGCAGCCTGGGCTTAGGGAGGTGCAGATAGGGAAGGCTGCACTACAGAGGCTTCTAGAAGTGCTCTCTGCAGGGCTGGCCTGCCCCCCCTCCCTGCCCTGGGGCAACCACGGTCTCCTCACCTCTGCCCGGCCCCTCCGAGGAGGGTGACTGAAGCCAGGTCTGCGCGGTCGTCCGGGTGGCGGTTGGACGACACTAGCGAATATTGTAGCCAGGGCCAAGCCATCCTTCCTGGTGGGTCTGAAGCCCATTCGAAAGATTCACATCTGTTCACGTTCTTGCATCTCTTGACTGTTTCTTTTGCCAGAGACTCTCTTCCTGTGCTTGTTCACTTGAGTTTCCTGTGTCGGAGTTGATGTCACCAAACCTATGAAGGTCTTTTCTGATCCCTCCCTTCTCCCACTCCACCTCCCACCCCCCTGCACCCAGACCCTGGGACAATTTTCTCTGGCCCAAATTCTATACCCCCCTCCAATTATAGGACCCCAAAGCACAGTACTTTTTTTCCAATGTTCCTGGTTGAAAGATAGTGAGGCAAGTGTTTGGGGTCAGTATAGATCCCAAAGTTTAAAATCCTTTTATTAAATTACTTCCTAAGTGTGCACCTTGGGGAAGTTATTTCATTACTCTGAGCCTCAGTTTCCTCACCTGTAGCACCATGGGGATGCGATGAGAGTCACCCTGTGTCCCTCCGTGAGCGGACATTTACTTTTCTGTTGTCCCTGCTGGACTGGAGGCCCTGGGGAGCTGGAACCTGGTCAGACTCATCTCCACCTCCCCACTGCCCAGCACAAAGGGGCCCCTCAGGCATTTGTGTGAAATGAAAGAGGTTTTGCAGTCTTCGATGGAAATTTAAGCCGGTGCTAAGGATGCCTAGACAAAGCATTCTGGGTATTTCTGGCTTATTGGAAATGTGGAAATGGACTTATTTTAATTTTTCATAAAAACCTTATCTTGAGACTAATTATCTCACTATTTGATGAGAGATCATGTAGGAGAGGAAAAAAGTGAAGACCTCTCTCTGACTGAATGGGATCCCAGCTTGGCTTAACTTTTTTTTTTTCCCCCTAGATTTCTTCCTCCTCAGAGACAGCCCTGTGCAATAACACAGAGAGTAGAAGCTCTTTTGCTTAATCTCCTAAACTTCAGTTTGGCCCCAAATACATGTAGTGTTTTAAATCGCAGCTGTTACAGTTTCGTCCCTTCGCAGTTCTGATATATTATGTGGAATGTTGAGATGAACATGATCATTAGGGAGCCTCTGCCTTCACCTGCTTCTCCCCTCTAATGGCAAGCTTTTAAAAAGAAAAAGGGAAAGTGGCACACATTTTTCTGGGAGACTACTTTAAAGGTCAAGAAAAGCCTGCTTCCCAAAGCGAGTAAAAGGTCATTGTTCACCCTTCAATTTTTGTCCTTTGGTTTCATTCTGCAAAAGTTCCTAGTGATGTCGCCTTAGTCACTTGAGGACACGTGTCTCATGTTCTCCCACAAAATAGTGGCCCCGATCTCGACTTCAGTGCCTATTTCAAAAGGGAATTATGAAAATTGCTTTGCCCGTGCCTTCTTTCCTGGTCTCTGAAGAAACAAAGTGAGCTCTGCTGCTGTTTCTCGCTCAGCTCCTTTTCTGTGTCATTGCTTTTTGGGAGGTTAGTTTAAGGCAAGCAGGGCAGACGAGAGGCCCGGGTTGAGAAGGACGTGGTGATCGAGTCCTCCAGCTCATTAATAACTGATTCTCTCCTTTCCTGCCCCCGAAACGCACACCCGCTCTCCCACCGCCTTCTGAAATTCACCCATCGTATTTTCTAGACGAGTTAGAAGGGCAGGATAAAAGGATTTGTTTGGCCAGAAAAGATCTAGTGATAGTGCTTCTCTGTCCTTTTGGACCTGATGGCTCCCTTCCATTTTCTTTGAACTGTTTAATTTGACCTAATTTCAGACTGATTGAAAAATTGTGAAACTAATACAGAGGATTTCTACACACCCTTCACTCAAATAACCCAAAATATTAACATTTTACCACATTTGCTTTCTCCCTCACCCTCTCTCTCCTTTTTTGGGAGTAAGTTGCCTGATGCCCCTTTACCCCAAAACACCTCTGTATGTATTTCCTAAATAAAAGGGCATTGTCTTTCATAACCACAGTGTAAGGGTCAAAATCGTGAAATTAACATCGATCCAGTGCTATTGTCTGATCTGATCATATTCAGAATTGACTCAGATTCTGACAATTATCCCAACAACGTGTAGTGTAAGAACTGGATCCAGTTGTCTCGTTAGCCTCCTGTAATCTGGGAGAATGTGCTGGCCTTTCTCTGTGTTTCATGACATTGGCATTTTCGATGAGTACAGGCTAGCTATTTAGCAGATTGCTCCTCAATTTGGGTTTGTCTGGAGTTTCCTCATTATTAGATTCAGGAAAGGCATCTTTGGCAAGAATAGCACAAAAACAGTGTCATGTCTTTCTCAGGGGTATCATCTCCGGAGGCACATGATGTCAGTGTGTTGTCTTCTTCCTGGTGATGTTAACTTTCATCTTTTGGTTAAGGTTGTGTCTGCCAGATTTCCACTGAAAAAGTACTGTTTTCCCTTTTTGGATTGATAAGTACCTTGTGGGAAGATACTTTAAGACTATATAATATCCTGCTACTCCTCAAATTTTCAGCCTCTTGTTTTAGCCTCCATCAGTGATTCTTGCCTGAATCAGTTATTATTGTGATGGTCACCAAGTGGTGTTTAGTTAACCCCGTCATTCCATCTACATTTGTTGGTTGAGTTTCTACTGCAAGGAGAAGCTTTGTCTTCTCGTTTATTTACCTCTGCAGGTGTGCCTGCATAGTTAGTGTGGACTCGACTCGTGGATTCTTATTTTACCCAGTGAGTTATAATCCTTTACCGTCATTATTTATCTTGATGTTCAGATTATCCAAGATTTGACCAGTGGAGTCCTGTGTCCTTCCTGTTGCTCTGTGAGCACTCTCTTACTTTTTTGCCACAAGATAGTCCAGGCTTTTGTTACGTTTTCCCTGCCCCAATTTTGGAATCAGTCAAGTCTCCAAGAATCCCTGGAGGGCGTGAAGTGTGCTCGTTGCTACAAGGTGTCATCCCAGTGCCCTCCCCTTTGTATAAAAAATATTTTGTGATATCATCTTTATCGTCCTGAAATGAAATATAATCAAGCTATACATGTTGTTTAAAAACAAAACAACACCCATAATGTTCTCTAAAAGAGAAAATAAAGGAAAATGTGTGCATTTCAGTAAGTAAATGCTTTGGCACTGTTATCCTGAAAGACATACTAAAGTGGTCAAATGCTTGCACCCACCTATAATGAATAACTTTGGGTATAAGCAAAGTAAGACAGTTTGATTAAACGTTATAGTGTCTGTCTTTCGGCCTCTTAGATAGATAGATAGATAGATAGATAGATAGATAGATAGCATAAACCACCATGCCATCAGTGAGGTGACACTTCTGAAATATTGATAAAATCCCAGGGCAAGAAAGGGCAGAGTGTAATTTGCCCTCTATTTGTACAATTGTTGCGTTTCTGGAAAATTGTGATGCTCAGCTTAAATCAGGTAGAAAATTCTTTTTGTTTGTTTGTGACAGAGTTGTGTTCTAGGCCAGCTCCATGCTACATATCCATGGGTCTTTGACTTCACAAAGGTACAGCAGACTGCTCAGGGCACAGCCGTCTGTCTGGCATTCAGGCCCCTGCCCACCAAATGCTGGTAGTGCTCTCCCTTCACTGTGACAGGCAAAAGAAAGTTCTAGACACTCCTAGAACTTTCCGAAGCCCTCCTTTGGTGGCAGTGCTAGCATCCATCTCCATGGAGCACAGCGTGTTCATCTGTCTTCCTTAAGAAACACAAATGCTGTTATATTGCTTGAAGGTGTTTAATTTTTAAGAATCATATTCCAGAATTATGTCTAACATTCAGGTTTCCCTGACTCCCACTTTACTTTTGGAATGAAGGCGACCCTCCTCTGTCTCTCTGCCTGGGTGGGAAAGCAGCCTCAGCTCACTGCCTTGGGTGGCCAGAGCTTGCTCACAGGGAGGTTGTCCACGCTGGGTAGGAGAGTCGTGACCTCTCACAGCACAGTGCCACCCTGCAAGCCGTCTTGTCATGACCCTTGTTCTCCAAAGAGTGTATGGAGGAACCCTGGAAGCCCTAAGCAGACACAGACCTCCAGAGATATTAATTAGCCATAGAGCTAAAGGAGTACCAAAGGATAACTAATCCACAATTAGAAAGGACCCGAGAGAACATCTGGGCCACTCTCTTCTGGGTGAGTGCCCTCCACACCTGGACAGGTGCCCAGGCGCCAGCCTGTACTTGGTCATTTTCAGAAATGGGCAATTTAATATTTTTCTAGGCAGTTCATTCCACCGAGGACTGTTCTAAATTTTTTAATTATTCCCAAGTTGAGACCTTTCTACCTGTGTCTTATCTTCTCTTCCCCATCCCCGCTGGATATGGTTTGGTGCTGTTGGTCCCATGGAACATATATGTCCCCTGTAGACCCTATGACTACACTTCAGAAATCTCAAAATTGTGTCCATGTCTCCTGAGCTTTCTTGGCTCCAGTCTTTGACATTGTACTTGACATTGAGATTATTGTGATGAACATGCCTGAGTTCTTGTCCTTACGAAGCTTTTAGTGTAGCAGGAAGTCCAGTACTGCACAAGCACTGAGCATACAGGCTGATGTCAAATACCCCTGCCTCCTTTTCCGAAGGAGTGGAAAGGTGTGGAGGAAAGAGGCTGGCTTCTGGAGCTTGAGTTGACACTGCCCACAGCTGCACGTGTGGCCTGGCGTTATTCTTTGCTTCACGCTCTGATCCTCGTTTCATCCTCTGTAAAACCGCAGGCAGACGAACATTCACTCCACAGTGTGTTAAATAAGAACACTGTAAAGCGCCCCGCACTGTGACGCTCAATGCATGGTTGTTTCTTCCTCTTGCTCTTTTCATTCCCCCAGTGTGACATGTTTAAAGAAGCTTCTAGATATTTAGAAAGGGCTTACAGCTCAGATTAAAATGGCTTATCAGAGTAAAATCACTCAGATTTATCTCTGCTGCTCTCGGACTCCACCCTTTGTCAGATAACCAGGGGTACTTTAAAAATTAGATGAGCAAAACACAAATAAGGAGATCGTGCCTATTTAGATTCAAGGCAAAGGCAAAATAGTAACTTGTCTCTCAGATTAATTGTTGTGTGTTTAATGTTGAAACACATATTGACTAACGTCGCCATTGACTGATATCACCGCATCGCCATGTCTTAGATATTGAAATTATAATCAGCCCACATTATTAATCTGAATATATGTGAGCTCTTGTCGGTGTTCTCCAAATACATTATAATTAAAAAAATTTTTTTTTTAACATTTATGGTTGAGAGACAGAGACAGACAGAGCATGAGCAGGGGAGGGGCAGAGAGAGGAGGAGACACAGAATCTGAAGCAGGCTCCAGGCTCTGAGCTGTCAGCCCAGAGCCTGATGCGGGGCTCGAACTCACAGACCGTGATATCATGACCTGAGCCGAAGTCGGACGCTTAACCGACTGAGCCACCCAGTCGCCCCCAAATACATTATAATTTAAAAAACGTTCTCTGGGCTACCTGAGAACAGGGGTGGCTCAGTCAGTTAAGTGTCTGACTCTTGATTTTGGCTCAGGTCATGATCTCACGGTTGTGAGATCGAACCTCATGAGATAGAGCACCTCGTCGGGTCTGTGCTGGGCATAGAGCCTGCTTAAGAGTCTCTCCCTCTCTCTCTGCCCCTCCTCTGCCTGTTCCCTCCTCTTTCTCTCTCTCCTTTCTCTCTCTCTCTCAAAAAAAAAAATTTTTTTTTTTTTGGTGTTGTCTGGTCTTGAAGGTCTGGAGAATGCTGGACTAGAGAGGTTTATTATAATCCCCTTTTGATGGATGAAGATATTGATGCTGTGGGGCTAACAAATACCCTACTGTTTCCCGTACATTATCTCTCTGTGGCTGCTCAGTTTATGGGATTGTATCCTGATATCCTGACCGCTGTCCTGTTGTGGTGGTTGCATAACTCTCCTGTCTTTATGGGTCATAGGTGAGGTCTTCCCTAGAGAGGGAGAACTTTCCAGCGTCAGTGTTAGGGGATCTCTTAGCTGAGCCTCCAGGGAATCTAGGTGTGCTCCTAGACATGGGAAAACTCTACCTTCTGCCATCCAAGGTCACACCGCAGAGCCCTGTTGTACTGAGATGAGAATAAACAATTCCGTAAACAAGACTGTCTCATTGTGTGCTCTTCTCTGTGTTTATTTCCCTTCTGCTCTCCTTGAGTCATTCATTAATAACAGTCTTTTAGAGCTTGATCCCATCTAGGCTGTGGGGAAGTAAGGAAAGAGTTGGAGCCCATGCTTGGTTCGGGGCGTTCGCGGAGATCAAACTCCCTCCTGTCCTAAATCCCTTGTGGTGGAGACAGTGGCTACAGAGATATCCCCATGGGGAAGGTGGATTGGGGGGAACAGTCAGGGGAGGCTGTTCCCACACAGAGTGGCCTCCACTGCCACTCTCTGATGCATTTAGGAAACAGGGAAGTTTCCTTACACATGACCACTGAGGTCACAAAGGGGATGCTGGGCTGACAGTGCCTGTGAGCCCATCTAAGAGTAGGCAGAGGACTCGTCCAGTGGCCACCTGCTACCATTGAAACAGAGTGGGGTGGGGGAAGCAGACAGTGTTTATTTGAGGACAAGTGCTCATAAAGCTGGCCTCCAGTGGCATGGGAGGAGCTCCTTTGTAAAACTCAGCCCAGCCTGGCTTCCAACCAGCTCGCTCATTCAGAACACCACAGAGCTTCACATGATCAAAGGCATGTAAAAGTAATTCCTACATGTCAACACCTTCGTGCTCCTTGAAATTTAAACCAGCAGTTGAAAACTGGAGCCTGGCGGGAGATCCTGTTCTCACTCTCCTGCTGTAAATGATCAGGCTAATGACTGATGAGTTCCCAGAAGGGCACTTGGCTGCCCGGCCAGGTTCTCAGAGGAGATTGGTTTCTTGGTTTGTCAGGTTTATACCCAGTGCTTTTCCGGGAGACATCAGAGCTCTTGCCCAGCAGCACCAGCACCTGCATTGCTGTCCTGCCTGCCCAGTGACCTGGGGCTGGGCACACCCAGCAACAGGCCATGCCATTGGCACTCAGGGCAGCAAGCGTCTGGGTCTGTGGCCCTGGTCCCCAGAGTCACCTCAGACTTCCCTGCCACGCCCCACTCCTTACTCTCCCTGCCCTCCTGTCATTTGACGTGCCATGTCCTAACTGTGATTTGTAGGTCATCTGACTTCTCTGAACCTCAGATCCTTTCTGTGTAACATTATTAAAAATGGTATCACACACATGCACAAAGGATACTAAAGAAGACAACAAAAATAGAAACATTTTGGGCAACATGGGTGTGAAGGGGGTCAAAAGGTATAAACTTCCAGTTATAAAATAAATAAGTCATGGTTACCATAGTTAATAATATTGTGTTGTAGGGGGGGCCTGGGTGGTTCAGTCGATTAATCGACCAACTCTTGATTTTGGCTCAGGTCATGATCTCATGGTTCATGAGATTGAGCCCCGCATCAGGCTCTGCTGACAGTGTGGAGCCTGCTTGGGATTCTCTCTCCCTCTCTCTCTGCCCCTCCCCCACTTGATCTCGCTCTCTCTCTCTCTAAAACAAAGAAATAAACTTCAAAAAAATAATAATGCTGTATAGTTTATTTAAAAGTTGCTAAGAGAGTAAATCTTAAAGTTCTCATTTCATCTCATTTTTCTTAAAAATTTTGTGGCTATGTGTGGCGATGGATATTAACTAGACCTATTGTGGTAATCATTTTGTAATATGCATATATTGAAAGATTATGTGGTACACCTGGAACTGATATGTTACATGTCAGTCACATCTCCTGAAAAAAGCGTATAAATATAGAACATATATTTGACTAAGAAGTGATAGCCAGTAAACTGAAAATCCGCCCCCTCCTCACCAAATAATAGTAGCAAACATTTATGTAGCACTTAGTACGTGCCTGACACTACTTTTTAAAGATTAATTAATTAATTACAGCACCACTTTTCAAAGGCGCTTCACGCATATTAATTCATTCAGTCCTCAAGACATCCCTTGTGAGGTTGATATATTATTTCTATTCTATCCATGAAAAAAACAGAGGCAGAGAATTTAGGTGTTTTGCCCAAGAATATAGTTTTTAATTTTTTTTTTAAGTTTATTTATTCTGAGAGAGAGAGTGCAAGCAGGGGAGGGGCAGAGAGAGAGAAGGGGACAGAGGATCCCAAGTGAGCTCTGTGCTGACAGCAGAGAGCCCGATGTGGAGCTCGAACCCACAAACTGCAAGATCACGACCTGAGCCAAAGTCAGACGCTTAACCAACTTGCGCCACCCAGGCGCCCCTATAAATATATATATATATATATATATATATATATATATATATATATATATATATTTTTTTTTTTAATAAATAAAAAAGAAAAATCAATATCCGTAGATTTTTCATAGCATAGCTCTGAGGATTCAGTAAAACATCTGTAATGCAAGTGAGTTTAAAATGCTCATGCATGGTTATTATATATTATTATTAATTACATGTTTAAAATATTAAGCTGTAAACCTTCTTCTAGAATCTTGTATATGAAAGATGGTACGATTTAGCAGACAAGATGTAGCCTCTGGGAATTTGGACGTACGCGTGTGTTCAGATCCTGGCTCCCTAGTGTGCAAACTGTGTGACCTGGGGGGATATGCCTAACCTGGTAGGTCCCATTTTTCCTCACCTGCGATGGAGGGGACTCTGATAGTGTTCACTTGAACCATATGGAATTGCCTGTATCTGTATGGCTGGTTGTGACCTATGAAAATGGTGATTTCCTATGGCTCACTCTCCAGTGCCTCCCTCATAGGGTTGCTCCTAAGGATTGAAGAGAATCTCCTAAGGATTGAAGAGAATCTGTGGAAATACCCAGTACAGAGCCTGAAGTGAGCTCTTCCAGCCGCCTAGGAAGCTATCACAATAACAGAGGTGAGAAATGCTGAGAGCAGTAGAGGACAGACAGCAAGGCATGTGAGGAGATAGAAATGTCAGAATTTGGTGACTGGATAGGGCAGGTGATGGGCAAGAAGGTAGAAGCCAGGGTGACGCCCAGATTTCTGGCTTGGGGACAGGGGTGGATGGTGGCACTGTTTACTGATACAGGGGACACAGGAGCAGTAGATCTGAGGAAAGAGGCAACGGGTTTGGTTTTGGCCGGGCTGAATTTTTGATGCCTATGGAGATGTCTAATTATATGGCTCTGGAGCCCAAGAGAGAGGTGTGTGCCAGAGATAAGAGGATGAGTAGTCAGCTGCGTGCAGGGTGCTTTAGTTGAAGTCCTGGGAGTGGTTGGAATCCCCCGGGGATTAGCCCTGGAAAGAGTGTTAACTGTGATCTCGGACAAAAGGTAACAATACTGAACAATGGAAGACATGGCATTTGCTGAGTCCCGCTCCACGCAATCTTCCTTGCTACGTGGGGACAGATGAGGGTGGGGGAGTTAGCATTTCAGTTAACTTAGCCCCTTTTTTTGTAGGACTTGCAGTATGGGAGAAAGCTCTAGTTACAAAGCACAACAGTGAAAGCGCTATTACTCATCCTGTAGGCTTTAGATCTCACGTGTACGTATTAACACTCATAGCCGATTGCAGGGCACTGATCAGTACTGCAAACGGGGGTGCTATTTTAGCCAAAAGAGCATCGGAAGGAGGACTCCTGGTTTGAATGTTGCAAAATATGACGTTGATATTCTTGTGTGTGTGTGTTGGGGGGGGGTGGTTAAAGTCAATGTGTGAAGTACGGTAAGAATGCAAGAGATTCAAGGACGTGGTGTTAGGAAGCAGGACAAGCTAGGGCTGGCGATCTGACGTGCTTTTGATTAGTGTGGTCATGTACATTTGGAGGTGAGCTAAAGATTATTTCGCCAGTTCATTAGCAGGAAACCCTCAGTATTGAAACAAGTTTAGCTGGAAGGGGAGCTGGCTTAGTAATCAGGTGCTGCTTTCCGGGTGGGATCAGCTATGATGCCTTCTGGGGTCTCAGTAGGAGACTGTGGGGAAGGGACTCTGGGAATTTGGACGTACACGTGTGTTCAGATCCTGGCTCCCTAGTGTGCAAACTGTGTGACCTGGGGGGATATGCCTAACCTGGTAAGTCCCACTTTTCCTCACCTGTGATGGAGGGGACTCTGATAGTGTTCACTTGGACCCTATAAGATTGGTAGCAGAGCTAGGGTCTGCCTGCGGGGGCCAGCGAATCACACCAGGCTTTGGGTGGGACTCTGCCGGGGTGAATGTGAGGCTGCTGTCAGAGGGGAGCAGGGAAGGACTGAGGGGCAGGAGACAGGCCCAGTCACTGGGCACAGTGCTGTAGTTCAGATACCAGCCAGGTAGGTCAGGGACGAGCCTCAGTATGGAAGCTGGAGGATGATCAGGAGACCAGGACAGAATAATAAAAAATAAGGTAACGTGAAATGAAAAGTAGTGCTATAAAAAATAGTACTGGGTTAAATACGAATGCAAGGTATTCTTTCCGTCTTGTAGGTGGGGATACTGAATACAGACAGCTTAAGTAGCTTGGCCAAGGCTCAGCTCGGAAGCGGCCAAGCTGAGATTTGAACCCAGGTCTGTCTGACTCCCAAGCCCGTGCCCTCTGCTCGGCTGCTGCCCCCACAGACACTCAGATGCATGGACCTGGTGGTGGTAAAGGGGAGCTGCAGCCGGGACCCTCCTGTGTCCAAGGACCCTGAAGCCCCTAGGATGCAGCCTCGGGCCCAGCTAGCCTGGTCAGAGCCTGGTCAGGGAACTCGAGGGAGAAGGGGGGAGCCTGGGGATACCAGGCAGGGCTGATGCCTGGCTGCTGAGCCGCTGTCCTCGAGTCCCCTCTCCCAGTGTTGAGGGGAGACCCGAGAGGAAAACGGACAGTCTCACGAAATGACTGGTTCCTTCCTACTAAGCAGGTTTTATAGTCCCAGGTGTATTCTAGAGTGGCTTTTTGATAGCTCACTAATGATGGATAGATTATGGCCCACATAAAGTTGCCGTGCACTAAGAGTGGGATCCATTACGTTGCGTTGACAACAGGCTGGATCTGGGTAAAGCCCGTGGAGAGGCTCCTCTTTGCCTCTGAGTCTTTGTGATTGTGAGCGCCCGCTTCCTCGAGCTCGCGTGGCGCTCTGTCCACCTCCCCGTACAGTGAGAGCATCTTCCAGAGGCAGGGCGGCTTGGGCCCAGGACTGCTGCTCCAGTTCTACCTTCTAGCTGGGTGACCGCAGGCTTCTTTAGTCTCTGGCCTCCATTTCCTCAGTCTCCCTAGAATGGAGGCTTGAAGATTGGCTAAGGCGATCGCACTTCCAAATTTATTATAATACCAAACAAGTGTTATTATTCAGAATGAGGAGAGAACTTCTTTCCAGGTTTTCTTCTAAAAGACCTCTTCAGGGGCACCTGGTAGCTCAGTCGGCTGAGTGTCCGACTTCGGCTCAGGTCACGATCTCACAGTTTGTGGGTTTGAGCCCCACATCAGGCTCTGTGCTGACAGCTCAGGGCCTGGAGCCTGCTTCAGATTCTGTCTCCCTGTCTCTGTTCTTTCCCTGCTCCTGCTCTGTCTCTCAAAATAAATAAAAACGTTAAAAATAAGGAGAGAAAGAAAAAGAAAGAGACAAAGACCTCTTCAGGGGCGCCTGGGTGGCTCAGTTAAGCATGACTCTTGATTTCGGCTCAGATCATGATCTCATGGTTTATGGGTTCAAGCCCCACGTTGGGCTCAGCACCGACAGCTCAGAGCCTGCTTGGGATTCTTCCTCTCCCTGCCCCTCCCCCACTTGTGCTCTCTTTGTCTCTCAAAAATAAATCAATAAACTTTAAAGAAAAATAAAATAAAATTTAAAAGACCTCTTTAGATGACTGAATCAAATATAGTAAAAAGCACTTTGGGTTAGAAACCTGGAGGTGTTGTGTTTCAGTTCCGGCTCTGCCACTAGCTGTGTGGCCTTGGGCAAGTCTCCAGTTTCTTTGTTTACAGAGAGTGTGTGTGTGTGTGTGTGTGTGCACGTGTGCGCTCGTGCGTTCATGCACGCACGGTGATGACTCCTTCCTGGGCCTGGCCAGACTGGGTGTGAAGATACAAGGCCGCTCCGTGGCTGGAATCACTCTTCTGACAGCAGCTGGCCCCAGCTAAAGCAAGACGAATCCTGCTTCTCTTGGCTATAACTTTGTATTCCTACAACTATCTCCTTCTATACTTTGCCTGTTAAACAAAAGTTCCTGCATGTTAACTGCTTTGAGTTTTCCCAAAGAATAGAGTTGTCACGGAAAGATCACAGACTTTTTCAATCTGATCAACTTGATTTCAAGTAACTTTACTGTTTCTTAGCTGTGTGACTTTGGCCCTGGGACTCTACGTCTCTGAGCCTCAATTTCCCTGCCGCGTTGCTGTGAGAATTCAGTAGATCATAGCGGCAAAGCACATAGCACGGGATATGTGTTCCACAAATGGTAGTTTAGAGGAAACTTTTCTTACTTGTTAAAGTAATTTTGTTTCTACAGGAGAAGTTGGTTTATCTGGCAATCTGTCAGCCACATATCTGTTAACTAATATTCCTGCAGTTCACATATGTCATAGTAATCAAGCTTCTTGATAGTATTTTGGAAAGTATTTATTGAGCTTCCACCCCACTACGTATGGGAATAGTGACTAGACTAAAGGCATGGTCTTCATCCTCAACAAGCTCATAATCAAGTGGGAGAGACAGAACAATAAATAATAATAATAGCCCACCGTGTTTGCCTGGCACTTCACATTCTTTAACTGGTGTAATCTTCACAACAGCCCTAAGGCAGAGGCACTCCTATTAGTCCCATTTTGCAGGTGAGCAAACTGAGACACAGAGAGGTACGAACATTGCTGAGGGTTACCCAGCTAGCAAGTAGCGGCAACACTGGGCTTTGTACCGCTGCTGGCTGTTGGCCGCAGCGTCCGTATTCTTAGCTTTCATAATGTACAGTTCTTAACTACGTAACTGGAATACAAGAGAGCTCCAAACTTAAAGACACAGGTGATATTACAACCTGATAGAGATGTGCTGTGGAAAGTTTAGATGCCACAGCCATGGGAGCACAGAGGACCAGAGTGGCCATTCTGTCTGGAGGGTGATAAGCCAGGAAAGGATGCTCAGAGGGAACCTGTGAGCTGGATCCTAGATGCTCAGTAGCGGCTCTGCCGGCAAAGAAGGGGAGGGGCTGATGGAGGCGGATGGAAACGCTGTGAGGGTGTAGAGGAGAGAAAGTGGGACAGAGGGGAGGGAGGGGACAGAAATGAGGCAGCGGCTCTAGCAGGTGAAGGCTAGCCTGCCAGAGAAGGAGGGCCTTTTAAGCCATGCCAAGGGTTTACACGTGAGTGGTCCAATACCACTCCGTGGGAGTAATTAATGGCATTTCTTTTCGACTATTCAAGGAAACCCAGGGTACTCATCAGTGATAAAACGAACAGAGTTTTTGTTTTTGGTTTTTTGTTTTTCAATTTGCACTTAAGTGTCTGGAACTGGAATGCTTCAAAAGCCAGGAAGTGGTGAAGTGGGTGAGCATGTAGTGGCAGGTACAGGTCCTTCCGTGGGGCCTGTGGTCTCCCCACTAGCCAGTGGGCTGAGAAGCGTACTGGGATACCCTTCCAAATATCCTCCAGTTCAAGATATTCCATGTCTGAGTTTAAAAACCTGAGTCATGAGCGCCACCCCAGCCAGACAGCAGTTCTTACTTTTGCTAATGCTGTGAAAGTCACTGTGAGAGTCGAGTGTGTATCTGTATGAGACAGCGGACAACACGTCCAATTCCTATGAACAGTAAGGGGCGTGAGGAACGATGTTACGAAGTCTCATGTTGGCTCTGTGAATACCGGTCAGCGAGGGGAGCTCCCAGGTCCCCTTCCCACCCCAGCTCCCCTTCCTGCACTCCCTAAACCGTAGGCTGTGCTATCTCCCACACCACTGAAGCCGCCCTCTCACCTTCACCTGCATCCAGTCACTGGGTGCCCTCGAACCCACCTCTGCCTCACTTCCCAGCCCAGCCCAGCCCGGGCCTTCAAGACTTTGACAGCCCCGAATCTTCCTGCGTCTGGTCTTGTTTCTTCCAAACCATCCTCCTCATGCAGATGACTGGTATGGGTGCCCACCACCCCCAGGTTGAAAATCCACCGGTGGCTTATGGGATCAAGTATAAATAGAAGACATTTTTGTGATCTCCTCTGCTCCTCTAGCCTCTCGTTCCCAGGTGGGCTCATCTCCCCCCTTGAACTATCCCTGTGTCACTGGGCCCGTCATGGAGGCTACAGCCATCATCCAGGGGCTTGATGGCCCCAGATGTATCTCCCGAGCTCCAGACAGACATTTCCGGGGGCCACAGAGCCTCTCCAGCTATGCGCCCTCCAACCTCCTCTGTCTGGATCGCCATCTCCGCCGGGCCTCCTGAGACCTCTCTCCTCTTCCCTTCCCTGGGAATACCACCACCATCACCTGGACATTCGGGAGCTGTCCTCATGCTCCTCTCTCCCTCACCTACTCACCCAGTTCTGTCGATTTTACCTCCAAAATGTTCTCAAACCTGCCTTCTCCCCCTTCACCCCTCTGCCAGCCTCTGTTCAGGCTCTTCCTCTCCGCTCCTGACCTCTGCCCCCTCCACGCCATTTTCTGTGCAGCAGCCAGAGGGATGTTTCTAAGGACGCATCCAGTTTGGCTGTTTCCTTCTCGAGAGCCCTGCAGTGACTCTCCATTACTTCAAGACGTTGTCCAGACTCCCTAAAATGAAGTTCAGGGTCCTTCCCTGTCAGGCCCCACCCCATGCCTAGCCGTGGTCTTTTTCCCTCCCCTTCCTCACATCCTTCCCTCGTTCGCTATAGATATGGGCTCTGGAACCCGCCTGTCTGTGTTTAAATCCTGACTCCGTATCCTGTTGACTGTGTGACCTTTGGCAAGCTAATTAACATCTCTGGGGCCCCATTTCCTGAACCGTAAAATAGGGTTGTGGAGAATTAAGTGAGATGATAATGTAACGTGCTTGTGCTTAGAACAGCGCCCGACCCACGAGCACCTCACCGGTGCGATTTCCAGCACCCTGCCCATTTCACTGCTCTCTGTTCTGCAGCCGTGGGAACGGTTTGCGGTTGCCCAGACTGGTCTGTCTTTCCCCCGCTTTCATTAAGACCCACCGCAGCAGGACGATACCTCCTCTTGGTGTCACCTGTCTGCCTCCCACGCCGCCCCTTCCTGTCTGGCGCTGGGGACTGCCTCGTCCTCAGCTGACTCGGCGATCACCTTGAACACTGGGAGTAGGGATTTGCCCTGAGAGCGAGGCTCAGTCCGCGGAGGTTGGAAGGGGCCGGTCCCCGCACGCACGCGCTCTGTGACATCTGCTTGTCTTCCAGAAGCTGTTTTACCTGTGCCCGTGACACCAAGGGTCTCCGTTGCTAAGATGGAATGCAGACCCACCTGAGTGACAGAGGACCGCTCCAACCGGCTTCGACTTCCCTGGTGTTGCAGACACAGTGTTTCTTCAGCAACTGTCCTCTCAGCTGCCCTCGCTGCTAATGATGTTTTGTGGCTTAGTATTCCAGTTGCTGAATTTCTCTCTCAAAATATTTTAGCTTGCTTCCCCCAGATGCCCAGCCGGCTTCCTCAAGTGCATCATAAATCTCCAATCCAGATCTCCTGCTCTTGGAGATCTTCCCACTGCACTCCTCACGGTGGCACAGCATAAACTGTCCGCTGATGAATGTCCCTTGCGTGTTTGTAACACAGCCTTCAACTCCGGTGATATCAAGATAAATCAATGTTCAGAACCTGTTAGATGGCAGAAGCCAGGGACCTTAGTGTGACCTCTTTATTTTATAGGTGAATACAACAAAGCCCAGGAGGTTAGGTGACTGTCTCAAGGTCACACCATCAGAAATGACCTGACTAAATTGGGGCTAGAAATCAGATTTTCTGCTTTTTTTTTTTTTTTACTTCAGTTTTCTTCCTAACTCACCAAAAAGCTATTTATTTGCGTGTTTTTATTAAAAATTTTTAAAAACTTAAAAAAACTGAGGTGCCTGGGTGGCTCAGTCGGTTGAGCGTCCGACTTTGACTCAGGCCTTGATCTCATGGTTCGTGAGTTCGAGCCCTGCGTCGGGCTCTGTGCTGACAGCTCGGAACCTGGAGCCTGCTTCAGATTCTGTGTCTCCCTCTCTCTCTGCTCCTCCCCTGCTCATGCTCTGTCTCTCTCTGTCCCAAAAATAAATAAACGTTAAAAAAATTAAAAACAAAAAAATTGCAGTAAAATATGCATTACATAAAATTTACCATCTTCACCATTTTTAAGCGTATAGTTGAGTAGCATCATCTCCAGAACTCTTTTCCTCTCCCCACACTGAAACTCTGTGCCCACCGAACACTAACTCTCTACTTCTCCCTCCCCTCAGTCTCTGGTAACCACTCTACTCTGTATCTATGAATTCTGACTCCTCTAGGTACTTTATGTAAGGGTGACCGTTCAGTGTTTGTCCTTTCGTGTGATGGCTTATCTCCCTGAGCATAATGTCAGGGTTCATCCATGTTGTAGTAGGTGTCAGAATGTCCTTCCTTTTTATGGCTGAATGATCTTCTATTGGATGGGAATAGCACAATTTGTCCATCCCCTCATCTGTTGATGGACACTCAGGTTTGGCTATTATGAGTCATGCTGATACGAACACGGATATACAAATATCGGTTCACCGAGAAGTGTTCCTTGTACATTTAGATTTAGAGACCCTTGCTGCTGCCCACCCTTGCCACACTCCTCTGTTTTTTTTTCCTTTTTCCTAATGGAAAGTTTGGAAAATACAAAAAGGCACAATGAAGAGTATAGAAGTCATGGATTTTTTTTTTTTTTGGTGATATATATTTACAGGATTTTATATTCATGCTGCCCATAATTTTAAAAGTTTTATACATCCTGAGAGAGAATTTTGACAGACAGTCCCATCTATGCGGTAGGGAGAACAACGTGGAATGTATTTAAGGAACCGAGAGCGTGAACACGGAATATGACCTTGGCCAGCCCTAGTCTTTCAGAGAGGAGTTCATTCAAAGTATGGTCTTACCGTAACAGTCTACTGAGGGAGCTCTTTGTGGTGGTGCTTCCTTAAGACCATTATTAGTAGAGCGGGTTACTGCTAAAAGTCAGAATTTTGAACTGGGGTCTTTTCCCAGTCACATTTCTCAGATATCCACTAGGGGGCAGTAAAAGACACATAAATTTTCCCTTAGGCCGGATGAGTAGCAAGCGGTCAGGCCACCACATCCTGTTTGCATCTCTTTCAACCACCCATGCATAGTTACAAGATAATGGATTTCACGTCCAACAGCAGCTCTGGGTAAAACTGGAGATACCATCAGCTGTAGCCTACGTGCCGGTCTTCCTCACGTTCAGGCTAACATCAATGCAGAAAACTTCATTCTCTAGGTTGGTCCCAGATTGTATTTTTCTTTAATTCACACTGGTTCAGCGATTCTCAAGCTAAGGGAACATCAGAATCACTCGTCATGCTTTTTCCAAAATACACATGCCCAGGTCTCATCCCAGATCTATTAAATCAGACTCTCTCTCGGGCTGAGGCCTAGTTATAGACTGTATTTTTATTCCGGTCCTCGAGTTCACTAAGAACCAGTGCATTAGCTCTTGACTCTAATAACCGGAGGGAAAGGGCCACCCTTGAGTAAAACCTCGGAGGAGAGTGAATATGAATTCTGGAAAATCTCTTTCCCTTTTAAAAATAGAAGTCACTGAAGGATCTGGTGGCTATGGGAACCCCACTTGGAAGAGCTATGAGGCTTTCCCATAGACTGTGCCTCTATCGTTAGAAGCTTGGAACCTGAGAGAAGCTCTGGAACTGGGGAAGTCCTGGCAAACTCAGCATCTGTAGTCACAGCTCCAAGAAGGCCGTGCTCGGGGGCCAGCCCCCTTATTGAACAGCCAGAGTTCAGATCCCAACTGTCTGCCACATGAAGAGAACCTTCCCTATAGTATTCGGGAGAAAGAGGCCTTTAGTTTTATGTTGTAGAGGTAAATTGGCATAGAGACCCTGAGGTGAGGTCAGACAGCCTCCATCTCCTCGGAACCATCCCACCAGCCAGTTAGGTCAGCTTCCCAGTTTGAATTATGGGAGGACTGGATGGCATTGATCTCTGAGGATCCTTCCAGTTCTAAAATTTCAATGATCCCATCAGTATTAATAATCATGATTTGTATGGTCCTATTCTGGCAAAGAGCAGAAGAAATATTCAGTAATGCAATGAATGACAGAGACTATTGACCACGTAGTTTAATTTATTTAAGGCATATACACTGAGTTCAAAGGAGAAAATATTGCTCCCGATAATATATTGAACTGTTAGTATCTTTGGCATAGTAAAAGCTTTCCAGAGGGAAAAATTATCCATCGCTGCAAACTTGACATTTTTCACTTCCTGATCCATAACTGCCATTTCTCCAGCATGCTTATATTTACTGTGAAGGGCCAAATGTATGAATGCTTTGGATGAATATTAAATAACTACATAAACGTCAAGGTCACAGTTGCAAGAAAGGCTCAGTGGAGGGCCCTGGGAGGCTTGCATTGATCTCTCGTGAACTTCCATTCTCGAATCCTGCTGACAAGGGGAAACAATTGATGTGGACCATTATTAAGGTTTTAAGTGTTTCTCCATTGTTAAAGATCTTTTACAAGCCCGGAGTAACCGATAGTGCCCAAGGAATTGGCAAAAGCTTCACTTAGAAATATAGGCTGGCCAGAGAGATAAGTACAACCCAGAGTGCAGATGTCCTGGGCTGAGCTTACACAGCAAAGGTGGAGGGCTGGGGCGAGCCCAGTGCTGGGGCCTGCCACCTCCTCGGCCCCCCCAGGCTCGGCTCTGAGTTACAGAGTTCAGAATGGAAGGCCTCCTCTGGGGTCCGGCACATCACAAGCTGCAGAGAGACCGGCTACCCCTTTCACATCCACCCTCGCGTTTCCTCCAGCTCCCCTCCCCCAGCACGCCATTCAGTCCACAGCTGCACAGAGGACCTGACAAGTGTCCGGGGGAATTGGGTATTATGAATTATGCAGACCTGCAGATCCAGACTGACTGTCTGGACTGGTCAAGTGCCCTGGATAATTATGTGAATGTCCTGCTGACCTGGAGATGGGAAGACAGCGGACATTATGGATGGCAGAATCTAGTTTCAAAAAGATCTCCACAGACTGGAGGAGGATGGGCCCAGTCTACCAGATGAACTGAGTAATAGATATAAATGATGGCATGAACATTTCCCCGCACGAGCTCCCCGTTCGGTCTTAGGCTCGGCCCTTTGCACATTTTAGTTTATTTCTTTACCGCGAGCCAGTGAGGGTAGGTTTGTAGATCTCCATTTTGAAGAGGAAGAAACAGAGACATGGCAGGGTAGAGGAAGGTGCAGGTGCTGTAGAGTCCTTGATCGAGATTCCAATCCCACTTCTACCCCTCAGCTGACAAATCACTTCATCCTTAACAGTTAGGAATAGCTAGGCTTCGTGGCTGCCTTTCACGAGTCACGTTCAGTGTGCTTAGACCTTTGCGTTCATTATCTCATTTATTCTTCAGTGCAATCTTACTGCTCTGTTACAGACTGAGGGAGTCACAGAGAACTTAAGTAACTCGCCCAAGGTCACGCAGTAAGCAGCAGGGCCAGGATCGAGCCCAGGCAGTCAGATTCCAGTGCCCACACTCTTAACAACTGCTGTGCCCTCTCTGCTTCCTATGTTGTAAAAAGAGAGTCCTATTCTCTGTAAGGGGTAAACTCGGTAACTAATGTGCAGTGCCTAGTGGAGTTATCTGGCACGTAATAGGCACTCATAAATGGTGTTAGCCATCCTCCTCCTCCTCCTCCTCCTCCTCCTCCTCCTCCTCCTCCTCGTCATCTTCCTTTTCCTCCTTACCATCATCATAGCACCATGAGTTACATGACTTGTCTGGGGTTAGACTTCATAACTGACAAAGACCCTGGATTTGAACCTAGCTCCTGTGACTTCAGATCTGCCTGACTCTCAGTCCCCCTTCTGGAGGACAAGGCCGAGGGCAGTCCTTAGGTCACTATCTTGGTACCTAGTACAGTATTATCTCCCTGGTGCTCAGTGAATGCTCACAGAGGCAGGGCTCACTTTGTCACTCATTCATGAAACATTTGCTGAGGTCTTGCTCTGACTTGGGGGTCCAGAATATAATGCAGCCATTCTTTTTTTCCCCCACCAGGTTCGAATGGTGAAAGACGGTGACCCATCCTGGAAGCCCACTTTTATTGTGAAACCTGATGGTGGTTGTCAGGGTGATGGAATCTACCTCATTAAAGACCCCAGTGACATCCGCCTGGCAGGGACCCTTCAGAGCAGGCCAGCGGTGGTCCAGGAGTACATCTGCAAACCTCTTCTTATCGACAAACTCAAGTTTGATATTCGTCTGTATGTCTTACTCAAGTCCTTAGACCCCTTAGAGATTTATATAGCCAAAGACGGACTCTCTAGATTTTGCACGGAGCCATATCAGGAGCCCAACCCCAAAAATCTGCACCACATCTTTATGCACTTAACCAACTACTCGCTGAACATCCATAGTGGTAACTTTGTCCATTCGGACAGTACTAGCACGGGCAGCAAACGGACTTTTTCTAGCGTTCTTTGTAGGTTGTCTTCCAAAGGTGTTGACATCAAGAAGGTCTGGTCTGATATCATCTCCTTGGTGATTAAGACTGTCATTGCCCTGACTCCAGAGCTCAAGGTTTTCTACCAGTCGGACATCCCTGCAGGGAGGCCGGGGCCCACATGCTTCCAGGTAACCCTCGCCTGTCTCCACCTGAGTTCCCAACCTTGATGGGGCCTTTGGAGGGCTCCCAGCTTCCTGCGAGATGAGGGGTGGGGCGGCATGGCCAGAGGCCGGCAGGGGTGGGTGCTGGTGTGGTCTTTGGGGTTAAACCTGGGTCCAACTTTCTATTTGCCAGCTGTGTGACTTGAGGCAAGTTATTTCCCTTCTCTCACCTGTAAGACGAGACTACCTCCCTTAAAGGACTCTTGTAAGAATTAAATGAAATAACATACATAAAGCACAGTGCTTGCCGTTCATTTATTCATTCTCCCTTCTAGCATGTTTTACCACCTGCTTAGTAGGGGCCAGGCCCTGTCGCAGGTACTGGGGAGACAGTAAGTCAGGTCTCCACTGGCCAAGGCATAGAATTTACTAATATGAGAGACACATGGTTTACGAAGCACCTGGTATAAAGTGTCACGAGTGCTAGAGTAGAGTAAGAAATGTACTGGGCACCGTGACATTGTGGGGCCATCTAACGTCCTCTAGGTGAGATGAGAGTGAGGGTGGTCTGGGAAGGCTTTGCAGGAGCGGAAATTGGATGGAGCGGGAGATTTCTGGATTGGGCTGGGGGAGACGGTGTTCCGGGGGCAGCCAGGCAATTCAAGGAACTGAAAGAGGTTCAGTGTGGTTGGTGGGTGGGGTTTGAGGCAGAGCTTGGAGGGAGACGAGGGAAGAGGAGGCCGGGCAGGTGGGTAGTGGCCGAGTCGCGGAAGGCTGAGGGGGCCCCCCAGAGGGTGGTCGCGGGGACTGGCATGCTCAGGTTCGCACGTTACAAAGAAGAAACCAAAGGCAGAGGGGAGAGTGGATTGGGCAAGGCTGGGAGCAGAGGCTGATGAACCAATGGCTTTCATACAAGCAAGAGGTGGTGTTCACTAGGATGAGGAAGGTCTCGGTGTGGGTGGAGAGAATAGGTCTGAGAGCCATTCTGGAAGTGGAAGGGCTGGGCTGGAGATGGGGTGGGGGGAGTGTGGTGGTGAGGGAGCAGCGGAGAGCCAACACAGACTCCCAGAAGCTCAGGCACTCGGATGGATGGATACAAACCTCAGGAAGGGGACCAGGCTTGTGTGGGGAAGGTCAGGAGTTGGACTTGACCATGCCCTTGAAGTGCCCATGTGACATCCAAGTGGAGAGGTTGAGTGGACAGTCGGACATTTGGGCCTGGAGTTCAGGAGCGAGAGGCCGGGGCTGGGCTGGGAAGTCATCAGCATTCAGTGACTCAGGCCACGTGAGGCTGCAGGGAGATGGGGCCTCAGAAGATCTCTGTGGGCACCACCATTCAGGCAAGGGAGAGGCGGCTCCGGTGGGGGGACCAGCAAAGGAGGTCAACAAGAAGGGGCTTGAGACATAGAAGGCATATCAGGAGGGGAAGCACCCTAAGTGCCAAGGAAGGCGCGCCTGGAGAAGGGGTGGGCAGGGAACGGCAGCGACGAATGCTGAGATGTCACACGGGACCAGAACTGAAAGTGCCCACTGAGCTTCGCGGTCTTCAGGGGAGTGACGGGGCAGGGGCCACGGTGCGGTGGGCTGAGCCCAGGTGGGGGCGGGGAGCGGGAGTGACAGCAGAGGGTTTTCTCAGGGCATCTGTCTGTGAAGTGGGTGGCGGGGAAGCTGGAGTCCAGGCGCTCAGGAGACACACAGGTTCCCACCACCAGATAAATCAGAATGGGGAGCAGATAGCAAGACCCTCTGGGACCCTGTCCATCTAATCTTTAGAATTACTTGTGGCAATCGACGTATAAATAGAATACACAGAACATGTGTGTAAGCTACGGAGCAGAACAACAGAATGGTCATCCCAAACGCACCCCCCGCCCCGCCCCGCCCCGCCCCGTTCAAGATTGCCAACTACTGTGCTTGTCCCGATCCCATTTTCCTACCCACCCCCGGGCTCACGTTATCCGGAATTTCATGCATATCATCCCCTTGTTTTTAAAAATCCTTTTGTGATGCACGAATGTATCCCTGAACAGTATATTGTTTCATTTTGCTTGGTTTTGAGATTTATAAAAACGCTGCTATAAAGTATGCAGTCTTTTTCAACATTCTCTTCCACTGCATGTTGAGGTGGGGTGTTGGGGCTGTTTCCCGTGTATTGCTGTAGATGCCAGTGTAAATACACACTATTTGTCTGGGCTGTTCCTCATCCTCCGTCTAAGGCAGGAGAGCAGCGGGTGGTGTGGAGCAAGGAGAGGAGACGCAGTGGGGCAGCGTCTCTAACGGATGGGCTGTTAATTCAATAGCAAGAGAGGGGGCTGGTCCCCAGGTGCAGGTGCCAAACACAGAGGCCAAACAGAGAGCCCCTGGGGCTGGGCACTGGTCAGCAGGGTTTCCAGGCAGGCTGGTGGGACCCTTTGGAGGGCAATTCAGGCAGTGATCAGTTCCAGGAGGGGATGGCTGTCATCTGAAGATCTGTCCTTAGGCACTTGGACCTCAGGCTTTGGGTCCCAGGTGGGATGCCCAGCTCAGCCATCCGGTAGGCAGCTTAACGCATTAGAAAGGGTAAGTGGGCAGGATTTAGAGATAGGAATAGAGAAAATGCGTCTTATCCCAAGCCGTGAGAAGATTGGGGGCAGGAGATAGTTGCAACGTGGAGGCATCCAGGGGTCATCCCAGGGGACCATGTGGTCACATCTGTTTGACGGTGACAGCTATTCCAGGAGTATCATGTGGGCCCAGCATGCACAGCCAAGCCACACAGCCCTGGCACAGTGAGCGTGCAGGGGGGAGGGGCCAGGGTGGTTGTTCGCTGCCTATCCTGCTGTGGACAGGACGCACGGGGCAGTCATTGGGGTGGAACCAGGGGCCCACGCTGTGGGGAATTGGAGGGCAGACAGGGAGGGAGCCACTGGTTTGGACAGATCACGTCTAGCAAACGGAACCACAGCCCCCATATCTGTTTTCCATTGCTTGACCACACTAAATGCTTCCAGACCTGGGGGCCAGGGGATGAGCCCTGGGCTGGAAGTAACATTCCAAAGGAGAAGCTCTTCCTCTTTCCAGCTATGTGACCTTGGGCAAGCTTCTTCACCACCCTGGGCCTCTGTCTCCCTGTCTGAATCACCTATACTCACCTCCCCACCTGCCTTCTTAGGGGTAGCGTGAAGTATTATAGGTGAAAAACTTCGACAAGGCATAAAGTGTTAGGTGTTTGAAATTTGGTTTACCCTGCATTTCAGATTCACAGTGATTGAGAAAATACTATTCTTTTTCCCTTGGGGGCCTCTCTTAGTTACTTTATTCTTATCACTTGGTAAAACACTTGTTAGTTTGGGTCTCAAATACCTGAAGTGATTTGAAACCCAGAAATTTAGGGAGAAGGTATGGTTCTGCTATCGAGTTGCTGTGTGATCTTACATAAGTCACTTAACTTCTCTGTGCCTCGGTTTCCTCACCCTCCTTACAGTGCTGTTGTCCGCCCCACACGAGATAAAGAGGACAAAGGACTTTGCAAACTATAATGTGCTGTGCAGGTATAATAAATTATTTCTTTGTTGTGAAGCCCCCTTTGCCTGTAGCCTGGGCCTGGCCCACACTGCAGCATTCCAGGACATA
This sequence comes from Felis catus, assembly GCF_018350175.1. Lineage (NCBI taxonomy): Eukaryota > Metazoa > Chordata > Mammalia > Carnivora > Felidae > Felis > Felis catus. Next base: position 80,950,190 of record NC_058380.1, on the reverse strand, counting down.
GACTCTAGCCAACCACAGTACATTTATCTTAAACATGTGATTGTGCCCCCTTTCCAATCATAGCCACAATAACTACTTGGGAAACTGTGGTGGCCCGGAGCAGCTGCTGGCGCAGCTCAGGCTGTGGGCAGGTTTCCTGTAATCTGTTGCCTAGGGAACGTGGCAACCCTGTCATCCCAGCCCGGCCCCCGTCATCGCCCAGCCACACTGCTACCCACCCCCCCTCCGCCGCCACAACACATCCCCATGTCAGCCTTCTTGGGGGCAGCAGTGTGACTCTGGCTTCAGCAGTGAGGTCCATCTGGGGGTAGATGATTCATGTGGCAGAAAAACACATGCAGAGGAAAGGTTTTCCGCTCAGCTTTCAAAAACATTCTTTCCCAATCCTGTTGCTTGGTGTCTGTATCTTCCTTTAGCTCTGTGTCTAATTCTCTCCTCGGCTCATGATCCTTTCCCTTAGATGTCTGGAGGAGACACCTTTCCTAAATGCTAACGCGTTTCTCTTTCTTCTCTGTCCTCTTGACCTCCTGCTCGCCTTCAGCCCCAGGCCCCCCACAGGAAGGAGATAAGAAGCATCCTTAAGGCCACACGAGGGCTTGGGGTTTGCTCTCAGACGCCCTGGGTTTGAGCTGATAGCGGCTCCTTTTTCCAGCCACTCTAGCTGGTGAGCTTGCAAGTTAACCTTTCTTTGCCATAAATCCTGTAAGAGGGCCTGTCACCGAGAAAGGAGTAATTAACTTTGCCTGGCCCAATCAGGGAGGGCTTCCCAGAGGAGGAGCCGTTTTAGCTGGAGCTTAAGCATGGAGAGGAATTTGCCAAGCAGAAAGGGGCAAGGGACCCCATAGCGACCTGCTTTCCCTTCCACTTCACTGGCCGCTGCTTCTGTGCCACTCCTCTGGACCTTCAGTGTTGGGGATTCCCAGGACTCAGTGCCTGGAAAGTTCTTTTATGTACAACCACTCTCTAAATACCTCACTTAGCCCCGTGGCTTTAGGTACCAGCTATGTGCTGTTGACTCCTGAATTTTTATCTCCAGTCTTGACCTCTCCTGAGCTCCAGGCTGGTATATCCCCGTTTCATTTCATTTCAGCTGCCCCCTTTCATTTTTTTCACCCAGACATCTAGTGGGACTTTCACATCCAACATGTCCAAAATCAAACTCTTGAATTCCCTCCCAAACCTCGTCTCCCATTGTTTTCCTATTTCGGTAAATGCACGGCGTCCGATCAGTTCCACAAACAGAAAACCTGAACCATCCTGCTTTCTTCTTTTCCTCTCCTCCCTAGATCTAATGCACAAGCAACGCTTGCAGATAGATCCTAAATGTAACCACGTCTGACCAGCTCCACTGCTGCCATCCCAGTCCAGGCAGGGGTCACCTTGCACTTGTACCACCTCCGTAGCCTCCTAATTGATGTCCTGTTTCCCACCCTTGCTGCTTATGGCCTATTTTTCTCACCGTAGCCAGAGTGATTCTTTCAGAACATGCCAGATCAAATTACTTCCCTTGTGCAAACTCTCCAACGGCTTTCTCGTTGCACTTGAAAGTCCTGGCTCCTTACCATGGCCTACAAGATGTGACATGACCTGTCCCTTGTCTTTCTATCTGACCTCATCTCCTACCACTGTCCCTCTTGCTCACCCCTTGCTGTTGTTCAAAAGTGACCTTTGCTCTCGCTGCTCCCTCTGCCTGGAATGCTCTTCCTTAGCTCTTCAAATGACTTACCCACTTACTTCATTCAGTCCCTATTCATGCATCCCCTCTCGAGGCTTTTGCTTCTGGTCATGATGGAACAACAAATCTGGACTTAACAGCCTTTTGAAAATGACTAGAAAGCTGGACAATGTGCATGAAATAAGTGGTTTCAGATTTTGGACAACAGACATCTCAGCACTGTGATCCCTGAGGAAGTGGGGGATGGAACTGAGGTGAGTCCTACGGTTGCCACAGCTTCCTGTCTGGGAGCAATCTCCTGGATATGGATGCGGGGAGGAGCCTGAACCAAGCCCTGTGACCTCAATGAGCTGAAGAGTTGGAGATCAAAGTTGGGGAAGGCTGAGGTATCTGGAATTCTGTGGACAGAATTCTGAAAAGGAGGGAGCTGAGCAGGGAATGGGCTCCAGAACCTGCAGAGGCCCCGGTGTTGTTACTGAGTGCTAGGCCACCATGTGTGGAGTGTGGGTCAATCAAGCTGGGCAAAGAGTGACCGGTGAACTGATAAGCGAAACAACTTCCGGTGCCCACACAGAGCAGGGAGAGATGTTTATACTCCAAGTAGCCAGTGTGGCTCATCCTTGGTGGTCATCAGGAGCATTCAGTGGAGGTTCCGGAGAAGTTATGCCTTAATGGACTGACTCTTCCCTGGAATGAAAGTTGCTCTAGACCTACCCTAGTGAAGTTTGAACAATAGGCCTTGGGGGCACCTGAGTGGCTCAGTTGGTTAAACATCTACTCTTAATTTCGGCCTAGGTCGTGATCTCACGGTTCATGGATTCAAATCCTGCAACGGGCTCCATGCTGACAGCATGGACCCTGCTTGGGATTTTCTCTCTCCCTTTCTCTCTGCCCTCCACCTCCCCCTCAAAATAAATAAATAAACATAAAAAATAGGCCTTGGAGGTATCAAACTAATCTGCAGATAACTGCCAAAAAAGCCTAGCACTTTAAAAAACAAAACCTAGACACTCAGCATTGTAATGTTCACAGTGTCCAGCATCCATTCCCATCCAGCACTCAGCATCCAGGCATTCCACAGAGCAGGTAAGGCAATCCATACCAAGGGAGGAAACCAATACAAACAGACCCAGAGTTACCAGCAATGATGAAACTAGTAGGGGAAGGATGTTACAACAGCTGTTATAACTATGCACGACATTTTAAAGGGAAATATGAGCTTAATGAAGAAGAGAGATGGAAGCTATTAAAAAGAACCACATGAACTTTCAGAAGAGAAAGATACAAAATATGAAATGAAAAATTCACTGAATGAGATTAGCAGATTAGACACTGCAGAAGAAATGGATCAGTGAACTTGAAGACACAGCAATAGAATAGAGAAAATGACAGGAAAAATAAGTGAACAGACCCTCGCTTATCTCTGGTACAATATCAACATGTGTATAATTGGAGCTCCCCGAGCAGAAGGGACAAAGAAGATGCAGAAAGACTTTTTTTTTTTTTTTTGGAGAAATAGCCCCAGATTTCCAAATTTGAGAAAAAACTAGAAATCTGCAATCCAAGAAGCTCAAGAAACTCCAAGGAGGACACACACACACACACACACACACACACACACACACACACAAACACATCAAAGCTTAACAGAATCAAATTATGGAAAACCAGTGATAAAAAAAAAAAAATCTTATGTTCAGAGGAACAAAGAATAACCAAAAAGTTATTCTGATCAGAAACTGTGGAAGCCAGAAGACGATGGGATGACAAGACCTTCCCTAGTTATCCTTCTAAACCACCAACCCTCCCCTCCACCTACCATATCACACTCATTTGTCTTGTTCACTGGTTTATCCTCAGGGCCTAGAATAGTACTGAGTATTTAGTAGGTGCTCAGTAAATATTTCATCAGTAAAGTTGTCTTCCAGGCAGAAGAGTATAAAGGAGAAAGCAGTAAAGCATCCTAGAACTACTAATAGTTCAGCACGATTACAGCCCAAGATGTGCAGGGGGGGAGGGAGCGGAAATAAGGCTGGAATGCGAGACAGATGTCAGGTCATAGAGGAATTTGTAGGACATGCCGTGGAGCTAGGCCTTCATTCTGCAGGCAGGGATTTTAGGCAGAGGAATGCTAATACTCTGTTTGCATTTTAGAAAAATTACTCTGGCAGCCCCTTGTGCCAGGTGAACTAGATGTGTGAGATCGAAAGCAGGGAAATGAATGGGAAAGCTATTAAATTAGTCCAGGTGAGAGCTGGTGCAGACCTGATCTAGGCCAGGAGCGGTGAGGATGGGCCAGCTCTGGAAAGCTCTTCAGGAGGCAGAATGTACACGAGTTGGTGAGCAGCTAGATGTAAAAGATGAAGGAGAAAGTTTTAACTTGTGTAATTGGGTGGATAAGGAATACAGGAGGCAAAGTCGATTTTAGAGAAAGGTGCTGTATTAATGATCAATTGGCTGTGTAATAAATTACTCCCAAAGTAATAGTTTAGCAGCTTAAACTCACAAACATTTATTATCATTCAGTGTGTGTGGATCAGGAATCTAGGCTTCGGGGACTCCCTCTGGTTCAGTCTCCTACAAGGCTGCAATGACTACAGTCACCTCAAGGCCTGACTGGGGAAGAAGCCTGGGAGTAGGCCTCAGCACCCCCTGGCTGTTGGCTGGAGACATTAGTTCCTTGTCACCTGTACCTCCAGGAGGGCAGTCCACAACGTAGCAGCCAGCTTCCCTCAGAGTGCGTGAGCAAGAGAGTAAGAGAAGGCCTTCCAAGATGGAAGCCCTGGTCTTCTTATGATCTGATATTGAAAGTGACATCCCATCATTTCTGCCCTATGCTGTTTTTTAGAAATAAGTCACTAGGTGCAGCTCACACTCAAAGGGAAGGGATTACACAAGGGCATGATTGCCACGAGGTGGGGGTCATTGAGACCATTTTAGAGGCTAGTGAGTTTGGATAGTGATACTGAGTTTGGATATGTTGAATTTGAGGACTCTGGGACCTCCCAGTTGGGACTACTCTGGATACAGATGGATGTGTAGTTCTAGGGTTCAAGAGAGAATCCCCCCTCATCGGAATGTAGCTTGGACCTTGGCATGAGTTTACAAGAAATGGTGCAGGATCCTTTTCTTCCCAGGTTGTTTTGGAAGCTTCTAAAAGGGCTGAAAGACAGATAACTTTGAATCCCCAGGGTACCCCTCGAGTAGGAGGTGTGCAACACATAATTGCTTGCATCAGGGCAGGGTATCATGTGACTGAAAAGTCCTCTCTCTCCTTTTGACAATTCTTGCTCTGCCACCAAACTGGAGGGAGGTTTTCTCCTTTCTAAACTGCTTTTATGATCTGCATAAAGTGGCTGTTAGACTAAATTCGTAGTTTAAAAAAATATATATATATATATATACACACATACACATATATATGTATGCATGTGTGTATATATGGATCCCCAGAGAAGAAAGCTCTCTATATATATGTATATTATATATATTATACATTATATTTTATACACACACACACACACACACACACACATACATATATATAAAGCTTTCTTCTCTGGGGATCCAGTATATGAGATAGGTAAAAGTTGCTTCGATCTGGCCTCCCCAGTGCTTCCCCAGAAAAGAACCCCATTTTGAAAAACACTGGACCAAATTCCTGATTTTTTTCCAGCTCTATTCCAGAATTTTATGACAAGATCAACTCTAAGCTCCTCCCAGTTCCGTTATTCTGTTTATTGAGATCCACTGGTGCTACATATTTCATTGAACTTTTGAAAAGAAAATCTATATTTCCTTGAATTCATGAAAAAAATATAATAATGTCCTTTATTAAATACTATGTTTCAGGCACTGTGCAAAATATTTTACATTGCATTATCTTTATTTGGTCTTGGCTCCCCACTATTTATTGGATTGTAAGCTCCATGGGGTCAGGGACCTCGTCTAGTCCACTGCTATATTTCTAGAAGGTAGAATAGTTCCTGAGATATAAGAAAGCACTCAATAAATATTTTTTTGAATGAATGAACTAAGGTAAGTACTATTCTTATTCCCATTTTACAGATGAAGAAACTGGGGCTTAGAGTTGCTAAGTAACTTGCCCATAGTTATGCACATTAAAGGCAGAGCTAGGATTTGAAATGAGCTCTTCTGGACTCTAAAGCCACATAATGCCATTTCTTGTTGGTGGGATCGGTAGGAAACTGCAAAGGGAACTGTCATATATTGAGTACCTCCTACATGATGAGCATAGTCATAGGTGCTTTTTGCTTCCATCATCAGCTACTCTGCAAGGTAGCTATCGTCAGCTCTCATTTTTCACGAGGTATATGAAGCTCAGAGAGGCTATATATGAGCTCAGAGAGACAACTGCACCTAGAGTTGTCTAGCTAGTCCGAGAAACAGAGGCAGGATTGGAGCCAAGTATTTCTGACTCCAAAGCATTTCTGTACAAGACCCTACATATTCAACGACATGCACCCAAGTTTAGGCTCTAGAAAATACCATGCCATTGGTGGGTGCAGATCAGTATGGCTGTTGAGGTTTTGCCTTCTCCAGCTTTCCTATAGCTTTATTTTCAGGAAACCACTGTTCATTGAACTGAAAGAGCCCACCAAGCTGAGAAAGAGCGAGTCCAAGCTTCTAAGACGTAGCAGAAAGCAGCTGATGACTAAGGATGATAAATGCAGGCACCACAGCCCGCTGTTCTCTGTAGCCTCATCAACACCACATGCCTCAGCCCCGGTCTGCAGTTAGACTGATGATGTCACCAGAGTCTTCTAAAGGCCTCATCACTCATAGCCACTTGCCATATATTATTAAGTGGATCTATAATGCATGTAACATTTTCTACTGAATTTCCATTCCTTTCTTTTCATGACCAGGGAAAGAAAAATAGAGCAAGGGTGACTTTTTCCAACTTCTCATCCTCATTGCCCTTCACTGAAGAATAACCTCATCCTGAATTACCCCCAAAAATGGCCATTCGGGCTCTGATTTCATTAATAAGAATGAGGCTACAGTTGGATAATTACCGTCTGACTAATGCACATTCTATATAGACAAGTAAATGGGTTTCCCTTCATCTTTTCTGCTTGATCCACAGAGGAGGGGATACAGCTGTATCTTTTTCTTTTTCTCTCCTTTATTCTCCACTTTATTTTTTGAAACTTTGGGACTGTGTCAATTATGTCAGAAGCTTTCTACCTTATCACCTCCTAGAGAGATAAGGGGAATCCTCCCGAGAATCTGACGTCCTTGTGGTTTGAGTCTGAATCTAATTAGAACCAGTGATTTTGAGGATCGGGAGATGTTATGCAGGCGAAGGGTTGTTTCGGGCAGAGGGAAAGATGCACAGGGTGGCTTACCCATCCTAGGGCTTGTGAGGAACTGAAGGAAGCCAAAGACGAAGCCTCACCTAAAGCAGCACGCTGGATGGAAGGGAGGGTGTCAAGGACACATGGTGTTGGGGTTAGCCTTGGGTGTGGGTCTGTGCAGTGACACAGCACTCCGTGCTCAGAAGGGCTCCGTGCTTGGTTTAATGCTCTGCTGCCACCATCATGAAATTGTCAGTACTTTTTGAACAAGTCTCCCCCTCCCCACCGTGCTTTCATCCTGCACTGGATCCCACAAATTCTGGAGCCAGCCTTACGTGGGTATGAAATACAACTCTGTCACTTACTCGCTAGGCGAGCTTGGGGAAATCCATTGGCCTTTGTGAGACTCAGTTTCTGCTTTTGGAAAATGGAGAGCAGGATCCTTCCTTCAAACACACCATCATGAGGACCAAACGAGATTATGAATAATTGGTGCACCGTGGAGTAATTGGTGCCTAATAAATATTCCCTTTCCTTAGCTAAGGAGCGTCTTTCAAAATCACTGGGGTGGGGAGCAGGGGGGCATTGTTTTTCAAAACTAGTTTGCCTGGGTTCTACTCTGAAAGATTCTGACTTGTAGGTGTGAGCTGGGGGATATGTGGTGGTTTTGAAAGGGCTCCTTAAGTGATACTGATGGACATCTGAGGTTATGAAAGGTAGCCTTGGGTTTTCAGAGATCTAGCTAAGAAGCAGCTTAATAGAGGAGAGCAGATGGAGAGGGAGAAATTGATGGGCACTACTGATCCTCAACATAATAAAAAACCTGTTAAGGAAGAAGGAGGTCACCGATATTGCTGAAATGCACCAGGAGAACTCATCCCATCATCAAGGTTCCTGTGAAATTTTCTGCTGTCCATTTAGCCTGACAAGAATAGCCAGGGGCAGAGGGGCCGTGGACAAGAGAAGCCAGGGTCAAGGCGCAGGTTGGGGGCCAAGTTTGAACTTATTGTCACCTTAATGACCCTAACACCATACTCGATTCCTGAAAAGAAATTGTAGCTAGAGGGAGTAATCTTGAATTATGTGTATCCTACCCAGATTCTAGGCTTTGACATCCTTCTGATGAAAAATCTGAAGCCTATTCTCCTGGAAGTAAATGCAAATCCCAGCATGAGGATCGAACATGAGCAAGAAGTAAGTACTTTGAACGCCTCGTTGAATATATTGCCATACAACTGCACGTGCCCTCTCATGCTGTTCACTCGGCTAAACAAGGTTCAGCATTCTCAGATTTGCACAGTGAACTTCTGTTCCAGTCTAAATAGTTTCAGTTTTGTGGAGCTCTGAACAGAGTCTATAAATATAAGACCTCTCCGACCCCTGGTAACTTCTCAGCATGCCATTCTTCCAATTTTTAAGGTCTGCAGACATAGAGGCAGCTGAACCTTTCCATCAGTTTTGACGTGAACTAATTAGTTAGCCTCAGGAGATGAACTAATTGAAATTCTAGGAATATGATTTAGCCATGTCGACATACTTGAATCACTAACATAAATAGCACATTCAACAGTGGTTAGTGCACAAAAAAAGACTGGAAGGAAACACACCAAATACTAATATTGTGTTTTGGGGGGTGTATGTGGATTTCTTTTATTTTCTTAACCCCTTCTATATTTCCAAGTTTTCTACAGCGAGCATGTATGATTTTGATAACTAGAAAGACATAGTGCTCCTTATGTACGTATTTCCGCTTTACATAGTTTGTTGGTTTGTTAAAGGAAACTGACACTGTAAAAGTAACATAAAGGGAGTCTTTAAAAAATTACCTTCTGTAGATGAACATAAGCAAAGCCTAACAGTACAACCACTGGAGCCAGTGCTAATAGGTACTTGGTACTGAATCACTCTCCACTGTAACACTGAATCCTTACCCATTCAAGCTTTCTCCGGGGGTCTTTGAAAATGTCCCCAGCCTTGTCGATGAAGAAGTGAAGGTGGCCGTGATCAGAGACACACTACGCCTCATGGACCCACTTAAGAAGAAAAGAGAGAACCAGTGAGTATATTTTTTTATATCATTTACTTCTATCAACTCTGCTGGCAGTGTCCCAAGCAGCTAAGTTCTCTTAGAACATTGTAACATTGGAGTGAGATTTACACATTAAACAATCTCACCCATCATATTTTCATTTGTGGACATCAGCCTCCAAATATAGTGACTTGCAATCAGGAGATGGAGACTTGTATACGAATCCAACGTTTGGGATTCAGCTGATGAATTTTTAGCTGACTGTTATTTGAATCTGGAAAGTCTCTTCTACGAACCTACTTTCCCCTGAGGTGGAATCTCCTCTCACCCACCACTGTTCACCTAGAGCTTTTCTTGGAAATGCCCAAATATAGGGAGAGAGTAAAACAAAACCAAGGAGAGGGCCATAGGTTGCTTGGACGTGATACGAATCGTTTCCCTTTTCACTTTCTTCCTGATGTTTATACTCTTGCAGGATAAGTTTTTGGTTTCGAAGTTTGCAGGGCCACTTGAAGTTCTGGGAGTTCTGTATTCTTTACAGTTATTGTTCTTTTCCATCCCACTGGCCCCAGGGTGCGTTACCCCAGTTGGGGCATTGGTAAGAGTATGTGCCCCACCCCTCCCTCCCCGGAATCACCCCAGAAATGAACAGCATCTCATTTGGGTATTTTGTTTTTATCAAATTCCTGGCTCTCACAAAGTAAATATCGTTATGCTTCTTTTAGGCAAAAAAATCAAAGCCCTCCTTGTCCCCCCAACAAATCAGCTTGACCTAAATGCCCGCAGACAAAAAAAGCACTTGTCAGCTGTGGCTCGAGACCTCAGGGAGCATGGACTTGCCTTTCCTAAGCAAGTGGTGTTTTGCGAGTTCCTCTCCTGCAGCACCTCACCAGCTGGGCTCAAGCCCAGACAGTGCTAGAATATTCTGCACTGGTGCTTCTCCCTTGGCTGCATGTTAGAACCATCTGGAGAGCTTTCATAAATACCAGTGTGAGGGCCCCCGCTTCTAGAGACGCCGATTTTAATGAGCCTGGGCAGGAGGGCTGGCCACAGAAGTATTTTAGGTTCCCTAGGTGATTCTACCGTGCAGTCAAGGTTGAGTGCCACTGCCTGGCAGGAAATGTCACTCTGTAGGAGCATTTGTCATATTCTGAGTCAGGCTGGATGGTGCCTGCTCGGTTGAGTGTTCCTCTGGGGCGTTCTTCCCCGTGGGAAGCACAGATTGCCATTGTTGGCAAGACCTGGCCGAGAACATTCACCTGCAGTTCGGAGGGCCAGTCCCGCCGGGTGTGGCTTCGGCCAATTAGAGCTTCAAAGTGGTGGCCTGTCAGCTCTGCCGCATCCTGGGTGTGGCCCCAACACCATGGGTAACGTGTCCATTCGTATGAGCACGTGACTGCTTTCTTCCGCCATCCCGAAGGAAAGGCAGCAGGTGGATTGCAGTTTGGTCAGATTAATTGCAATAAACTCATTCCTTGAACATCTACTCTCTAAGGGTTATCGATCTCCCTGATAGAGGTTAGGTCTTGGGAGATTGTGTGGCACTGTGGGGAGGTTTCAGTGGCTATCCATGTCAGTATGGCACGCCGGTACAGCTCTTTGAAGATGACCTTGACACATTAGCAGCCTGATTTGTGTGTGTGTGTGTGTGTGGGAACAAATCCAGGGGCCATTGTGTGGCCATGAAAAACAGGAAAAGATATAAAAGCATCACTGTATTTTCACATTAAGTGATATTGAAACGTGATTAGCTTTCTTCTTGTTGTTTCAGTTTTTTTTTGTGTTCCGTTTTGTTTAGTTTTGTTTACCCACACCTGGCATTCTGGATCATCTCTGTGAGCTGCACAACTAAAATTTAATAGCGACGGGGCACGGGACCACAGGAAGGTTGGGCAAGGCATTTGCAGCTTACCAATCATAAGTAGCAGAACCTTGTTTTAACTGAAGGAGCACTGGCTCTTTTAAAAATTGATAACCAGGAATAGGTAAAATTTCTAGAACCTGACCTCAATTCTAATATAAATCTTTCCTCTCCCCCTTTTCTTACCTAGAATATAAGGGGGTATATGAATAGCCAAATGTCATTTACTGATAATTTTCCTAAATTTCACCTTTAAAAAAAAAAAACACAGTAATGATCGTCCATTAAAGTACTTTGTAATCCGTAAAGTGCATTTGTATGTAAGGAATTATTATGACCGTTTTGGTAACTTTACCATGCAGATAAAAAAGGCTAAAATTATCCTCAACTCCTCTGTGTAGAAATGTTTCAGAATAACTTGAAAAAGCACCATACTTATGCCCACAGAAAATGCCCAGTGTAGTAATGCTGAATCATGTGTGTCCAAATCAGACACGGTGTCACTGTGCAGAAAATGATGTCACAGAGACTTCTAGGATGGGAGGGAGCTTTAGAAACCAGAGTGTCTTGTGTTTAAATAGGATCTGACCTAAACCTTTATTTTTTAAAATTAATTTATTTTTATTATTTTTTTCAACGTTTATTTATTTTTGGGACAGAGAGAGACAGAGCATGAACGGGGGAGGGGCAGAGAGAGAGGGAGACACAGAATCGGAAACAGGCTCCAGGCTCTGAGCCATCAGCCCAGAGCCTGACGCGGGGCTCGAACTCACGGACCGCGAGATCGTGACCTGGCTGAAGTCGGACGCTTAACCGACTGCGCCACCCAGGCGCCCCTATTTTTATTATTTTTTTAACGTTTATTTATTTTTGAGAGAGAGAGAGACAGGATGTGAGGAGGGGAGGGGCAGAGAGAGAGGGAGACACAGAATCCAAAGCAGGCTGCAGCCTCCACGCTGTCAGCACAGAGCCGGATGCGGGGTTCGAACTCACAAGCTGCGAAGATCGTGACCTGAGCTGAAGTCGGACGCTCAACCGACTGAGCCACCCAGGTGTCCATGACCTAAACCTTTAAAAACAGATGATTTCCTAGCCTTTCCCTGCAACTCTTTAGCAAATGAGGGTCTGCAGTGTCCCTCGTTACTTCGTCCTTGAGCACATGTCGTCAGCGCGACCACTGAGGTGGGTCTTCACTGTCCCCATATACGCTGAGGAGAAATGGTAGATAGAGGTCCTGACCTCTTCGTGCCTCTCAACTTCTCTGGGAAGGTGCCGAGGGGACATGTGTCCATGCATCAGGCATCTTCACACACCTCAGGGGCTGACAGGCTGGGGTCACTTTCCTGGTGGGACTGAAAGTGGCCCTCGTGCCTTCCTTGGGCACAGGAGCTGGTGAACTGCACGTACCCTTCCTGGCCTAGCTGGAGGCTTTCTCCTGAGCTCGAAGGGATGAGCTTTAAGTTCCGACCTCAGGATTGTTGCAGAGCTGTGTCCTTTTCTATAAAATTATAAAATTTTATAATGAAAAAATTATCAGTGTCCTTTTCTATAAAATGGCATTTAAATGAAACAACATGAAAAACTATTCAGAGTAGCCACTTAATCATGCTTAGCTCACCACTCAAAATAAAACAATCTACTAGAATATGAGAAGAAAACACCAAAAAATAAAGCTTAGCTATTGTTATCTTTCTGGGTATACTTAGAGTAGAATTCTGAGTTACGTATCCTAAAGCTGAAGCTACGGGACCACTGTGGACATTGGAGCTGTTTGCCAGTGGAAGGTTCCGTTTCTGAGTAGCAAGATATTACTGGCCCAGGCATATTTATTTATTGGATTAAGGAAAAATACCTTTGGCCCCTGAAGGAATAAAATAGCTGTCTGAACTATGACAACATTTTGTAATATGAAGTGATTCTGATTTACACATTAGGGTTCTTTGGAGGCATTGTAGGGACATGCGAAGGGGGAGGCTGATGGGGTGGGACTCTGGAAATATCATATATCTGTGCGTATACACCCATATATGGAGGTAAAATTCACGTAGCATAAAATTAACTATTTAAATTCCATGGCACTTAGTACAGTCACGGTGTTATGCAACCACCACCCCTATCTAACTGCTTCCAAAATGTCAACCCCTAAAGGAAACCCTGTACCCATGAAGCAGCCACTCCTCATTCCCACCTCCCCCAACCTACTCTCTGTCTCCGGATCGACCTATTCCAGACACGTCATATAAGTAGAATCATGCAGTGTGCAGTCTTTTGTGTCTGGTTTCTTTCACTTAGCATGTTTTCAAAGTTCACCCATGTTGTGGCATGTATCAGTCCTTATTCCTTTTTACGGCCAAATAATATTCCGTTATATGGGTATATTCTATTTTATTATCTGTTTGTCACTTGATGGACATCTGGGTGGAAGCAATTATCTATTTCATATTTTGGCCTTCTACAGGAGATTTCATTTGAGAGCACAGACTCTTTTTAACGTTATTGGTTTACTCCAGCCCCCTCATTATATTGAGAGAAGCACGGACTGTTAGAATCAGAAGGGATCTAGAAACCATGTGCCAGTCGGCTCCCTGGTTCGGGAATCTCCTCCTGACAGAGGAGCAGCCCGTGTCCTGGTGAGGCACTGTACGTGGCCTCAGCCAGGCCTGGGGTGAAGTTTCTCACCTCTGATCGCTGTGCCATGAGCTTGGCCAAGGGACTTTGTTCTCCCATCTGGTCTTTAACAATGGGGATGGTGATATCTCCTTGACTGGATTGTCATGGTCACCATATGAAGTGACACCTATTGAGAGAGCCTCATGACATCTGAAAACATTAGACAAACACGAGTCCTTAGGCCCACCAAGTGGCCAATCAGGCTTCGGGGTTCTCCTGATGGTGACAAATAGGTCACCAGCTTCTGAAGCAGCCTGTCTGTTGTACATAAAGGTTCTGCACACGTGCATCATACAAGACGAAACCCAGATGGAGAAGGTCAGTAACTTGTCACAAGTCACAAAGCTGGTCAGAGGCAGAGTGGGAACTGGATCCAGGGTCTCCCAACTTCAACACCAGTGTCTCTCCATTTTGCCACGTTGTTCCACTGACCTCCAGCTTCTCCAAGAATTCAAAGCTAAGCTTGTAAGATAGGGGAGAAAATCAGGAGAATCAATGCAAAGTTTTGCTTTTGTCAAGGTATGTGGGTGCCCGCAGTCTTTTTTTTTTTTTTTTTTTTAAACTTCTATCTGCAACAGAAGTGAAGAAATTGCATTCCTGGATTATTTTAGAAACAAAGTGATGATTCCATCAATTCATTAATTTTGGAAGATTGGTTTACCTTGGGGAGCCATCTTAGTAGCATTTTTCCTCTTTTCCTGAATGTAGATATTTCTGGGACCCAAATTCGTTTCTCAGGAATCCTAGCCCTTCAGGGCCTCAGAGAAGTGTAAGTGAAGTCAGAGACAGGCAGGCTTGGAGGAGTCTAAAGGGACTTTCTTGACATGGTGATGCCATGCAGTGCCTGGGAACTGCGATATAGACCGCCCATCTCCTATTCAGAAGCGTGTATTTGGAACACGACTTGCATAAGGCACGGAGGCCTCTTTTCTCCCAGTAACATCTCACCGCCCTCTCCCAGTTCCGTTTACTTCCTATCACAGGAACAACCAGGTGTATTATCAGGGTGTTGGGGCAGCTTTTGACCTGATCTAAACAGCTTTATCCTCCGAAGGCTTCACTGAGAGCTCAGGCTTCACTTCTGACCTTGACTCCAAGCATCTCCCTTGGATCCTGCACCATGTTTAGAGCCAATAAATTAAAAGAATCCCCAGATTCGTTTGATTCCACATAGAATGTAGGATAAAGGCGGAACATTCTATGAGAAAAGAGACCAAGAAATCTCCCAGTGGCAAAGAGACCAAGAAATCTCCCAGTGCTTCAGTTTCACAGCTGGGGCTTGTACCAAGACCAAGGAATGTAACTCTGTCCCATCCTGGAGAAGATTATCAAAAACACATTAATCAGAGGTCCTCTAAGTCCAGACCTCTGCCACTTAAACAGACAGTGTATCCTACTGAAATCCCCTCAATGGTAGGGAAGCGGAGCTCTTAAAACATGTAGACTAAACATGACTTCATAAATGCCGGATGTTATCTTTCTTATCAGAGAATATTCTTCTGCAAACAGTCTTTCCGACGAATCATCTAACCATCCTGACAAATGGCCCGTCCGTGCTTGCACGGCTGACATGTTGTTGAAATTCTGGGTCTCACTGATTCCTAAGGATTCCTTTGTGGCAAGACCCTACAGATCAGGACACACTGACCCCAAGCACCTTTGACGATTTCTACATAAATCAGCAGCCCGGGTCACAGAGAGACGAATATTTGCATATTTATTTGGATTTCATTGCAAATCCTTCATTTCATGTCAAGGATTAGAGAAACAGCTATGGACTATTAGGGTATTTGTTGAGCACTTACTGTGTGCCAGGGAGAAGACTTACAAAATCGAATTAGCTCACAGGCCAGTGGGAGAAGTGAGAGAGATCCACACATACAGATCTATAATGTAGAAAGTGCAAAGTGTGCTCTAAAGGTAAAGACAAATTGTCAAGGGAGAAAAATACAAGAAAAGATTATTTACTGATAATTAATGGATAGTTGAAAAAAATGGGGCACCTGGGTGGCTCCGCTGGTTGAGTGTCCAACTTCAGCTCAGAGCAAGATCTCATGGTTCGTGGGTTCAAGCCCTACGTCAGGCTCTGTGCAGACAGCTCAGAGACAGGAGCCTGCTTTGGATTCTGTGTGTCTCTCTCTGTCCCTCCTCCACCCATGTTTTCCCTCTCTCTCTCTCTCTCTCTCTCTCTCTCTCAAAATAAATAAATAAATATTTTTTAAAAAACTGACAAGGAGAAAATGGCACTTGAACCGAGGAGAAGTAATATTTGAAACATACAAATGGACGGAAGGACGTCCAAACAAAGTCACGGGGCCCTGTTGGAGGGAACTTAGGAGTTCAAATCAGCTGGAGAGGCAGGTGCATGAAGTGGGTTAATAGAGAGGAGGTGCTGCTGGGGAAGTGGATAAAGACCCAGAGGCCAGAAGGATGGCCTCGAATGGCAAGTGAAGAAAATCAAAGCTTGTTTTCAATCCAGCGTACACGAAGGCTTGAAGGGCATCTGTGAGCCCATTAACTACACGAGATTTTATGTATGTGTGTTTTTTTCCTGGAAAAAGAAGCCAGACATTTCATCATGTTTTGAAATAGTTGAGAACCCAACAGTCCTATTATCATCAGAGGCTATAGGGAGCTGAGGCAATTTATCCAAGGTTGGGGTGTTGGGGCTTCAAGATACATTGTGCCCTCTGTACCTCAAAGCGCCTCACATTTTGGACGACAGTCAGCAAACTAGAAAAATATGCGTGCATTTTCAAGTAAGAACAGACAGGAAATGACTAATGATAAGTGCATTATGTTATGGGCAAGAAATAAAACCAAACAACTCTCTTCCATTTGAAAGTGTTTAAGCATTAAGTCAGGAGTAACCAGTAAAAGCCTCTTTTGCGTGAAGTTTGTTGAGCAGGAACCATTTCCGAGACTTATGGGGAAGGTAGAATTTCCTGAGCTTCGTGAGAGTGTCATTTCAGAGACCATTAGACAGGAGCCGAGCCGCTCCGCCCGCAGGCAGGCCTGCTGTCCCTCTCGCCCCCGCTAGGACCAGGTGGGACACTAGACAAGCATATGGCCAGTCACCATTGTGGGGAAATGGCAGTGCGGAGTTCTGCGTGGGCCCTTCCAGAGTTACTCCAGGTAGCGATGGGGGTAGCAAATGTATTTGGAAATTTCCTTAAGCCTTGCTTCAGGGAGCCTTAAATGTTCACGTGCTTTTAAAAATGAGGAGCTGCTAGCTTTTTGGAAGGAGGCAGTGTGGCCTGGGTTCAGGAGACCAAGGTCTTGGTACCAGTTCTACTGGGCCCTCAGGTAAGTCACTCCACTTTCCTGCACCCAGCTTCCTCAGCGGAAACAACAAGAAGAAGAAAAACAAGGGAATAATTGTAGTCGCTCTGCCTCTTTCACAAGGTCCTGTTTTCTGGCGTGCTTACCGCGCATGCACAGTGGTGTCTACATCTATCCCACTTTGTGCTCACGGCAGCCATATGCACTAGGTACTAGTCCCACTTCTACTTTACAGATGAGGACACTGAGACTTGGAGAGGTTGAGTGCTGTGCCCAAGACCACACCGCTGAGAAGCAGCAGCCTGAGGTCTAGAGTCAGGCCTGTCTAGCTCTTGCCTTGAGAAAGAATGGACGTGAAGCTATTTAGCACACCAAAGAGATGTGTGCCCGCAAGGTATTCTCATTACCTGAGTGGGTTCATGCCTTTACTGTAAACTTTGGGCAGGGGTTCATCTTTTTATCTCCAAGGACTGAACATGAGTAGGCACTTATGGCGTGATTGGTTATCTCCCGTGAGGAAGCTCTGTGGCCAGCTAGGTGGTTACTCCATTTTCAATAATGCTCAAAGCCAGAATGAATAAAATGTGAGCCAGTGTGCGGAGAACCCCAGCTTACAGCAGGGTCTACACATGGCAAGAGAGAGAACAGTGACAGACAGAAAATCGCTGGCCTGTCCTTGTGCATCCCAGACTGAGAACCTGGGGAGAGTTCAGAAGAAGGCAGGGTGAGCCAAGCATGAGGTCGAACCACGTGAAATTGTGGATATTAGACCTTTTTGTTTTGGACCTACAAGAATGGCAGCTTCCAGTGATCCAGCTAATAGCTGGCCTCGAGTGGTCAAGGCGGCCTTCTTGAAGGAGGAGGGTCTTCTGTTTGCTTAGGTTTGGTTTGGTGAGAAAATAGAAACACGTTTCGGGGAGGAAGGATGGAGGTAGGAGGGGTGAGGCAGGGTTGGGGAGGTGCCTGGCTGGCCAGAACCACCAGTCATGCTTCCAAAAGGGCCCTTTGTTTGGGATGGAGAGGACAGAGGCTTCTTCTCCGCGACACCCTTCTTATTAATTTTTTTTCCTCAGTATAAAAGTAGTATGTGCTTATTGTTGAAAAATTGGAAAATACTGAAAACTGTATAGCATGGGATAAAAAGCTCCCTCAAAGTCAGCCACCCAGAGTTAACCTTTATTAACTTTTTAGTTCATAAAAATCATATAATTTCCTCTGTCTACATCGTTTTATAGTTGAGGCCATATGATCTATATAATTTTTGTGTGTTTTTATTTTTCTCCATTTTATGTGACAGTAATTTCCCCTTCTTGTTAGCCAATTCTATAAACATCGTTTGCATTAATGGCTGGGCCAGAGTCTGCCTCCGTATTGGTGAATGCTCAGTTTATTTCCAGAATCTCATGCTTAAAGCGCTGTGTGCAATTTGAGATGTTGTCTTAAGATCGAGGGGGCCCCTGAGGAAGCAGGAACGGAGACCCACTCATGTTTTGAGTGCACAGGTAGGAGAGAGCACAGTGGGTAAGAGTGGGCGCCCCTGAGTCAGCTGCTTTGGGGTGAATCCTGACAGCTGAAAACTGCACAGAACTTCCTCCCCTTTCCGCACTTTGGTTTC
The DNA here is from genome assembly GCF_018350175.1 of Felis catus. NCBI lineage: Eukaryota > Metazoa > Chordata > Mammalia > Carnivora > Felidae > Felis > Felis catus. The sequence goes on along the minus strand of NC_058380.1, from coordinate 80,931,737 downwards.
TTCATCCATAAAAGGGAGTTTGCGTTAGGATGCTTCTAAAGCTGCAAAGCAATGAGGACTTCTTAATTTGGGGGGAGAGAAAAATGTTACTTATTCCTAAGAGACTCTTTGTCGTGGTAAATGTCCAATCCGAATGTATTTAAATTAAGCCGAACAATATATGTAACCTGGGGGCTCTCTTTTTTTAAGGGGGAAAAAAAAAGTGTGAAGGAAGAGCTGGCAAAGTAGGTGGGAAGGGAGCTCCAGCAGTGACAGGTTAATCTCTGGCTGTTAGGATGGATTTGATTTCCCTCTAATTATCTGCTAGATTAGAAGAAATGAAAGATCAAAATTAAAGCCAGGTTTAGTCATCACTTGAAAGCCCTTGGTTATCACACCAAACGGTGGGCAGTATCCTCCAGCTGCTTTCTTTCCTTTTTACTCAATTTCCATTCTTCCTCCACTTTAAACAGCATAAGGGCCCCTTGCAACCCTCATCACAGAGGCTAATGTGAGGGGGGGGATGGGAGGAGCAACTCAGAACTTGAACCACTCGGTTCGCTGGGACCCGCCCCCACCCTCATCCTCCGCCAGGGGCGCTCGCGTCAAGAGTGAGGATCAGCCGTGGAGCTGGCTGTTAGGCTGCGTGAGCGCTTCGCTGGGAGGATGTCTTCATTTGCCTGGAGAGGATCGCTTTCTTCCTCCAGATTGTCCACGCCTCTGCAGCACCAGAGGCCAGCCCAGAGGAGCCGCCAGCGCATGCGCGAGTGCATGCGTGCGTGCATGAATGGGTGAGTGTCGAGGGTTGGTGACATGTGGTCATGTGCTAAAGGCTGGGTCAGGGGTGGCCCTGAGCCTGAGCCCCAGCAGCAAGGTGAGCAGGAGGGAGGCGGTGAGAGGGGCCTGGGCAGAGAAAACAAGTTCCCCATGAGGACCGCAAGGCAGGAGAGCACGGGGCTCGCTGAGCACAGAAAGAAGTCCAGAACTCTAGCTGTGTGGCGCATACAAGCTCCAGGCTGGGGACAGTCTAACTGCCCACCAGCAGAAGCATGGGCCAGTCACGGACATTCACTCACTGGATTACTAGATGCCAATGCAAATGTGTGAACTACGGCTCTGTGCATCCATACTGATATTGAGCAAAAGAAGGAACTTACAAAAGAGTATCTACAGTATAGTTCCGATGAAGTAAAACTCAAAACAGGCGAAACTAAACTTTATTTTATAGAGCTGTAACCCTAAGTGGCCCAAATAGGAAGAAAAGCAAGGGCGAGCGATGGGAGAGTTTCAGATAGCTGCTTCTGGGTAGCGATGGGGAGAGCGAGGTGTGAGCCGAGAGGGGCACAGGTGGGGGATGGAGCCCCTGGCCGTGCGTGCTCTAGTTCTCAATCCTGGTGGTGGCCACATCAGTATGGAATTATTCTTTAAGCGCACGCCCCTGTTTTATACACCATCCTGTATGTGTGATATAGCACAATTTTACAGGTAAAATAAAGAAGTCCAGCATGACGGGATTATAGCAAGTAAGCAGGGTGGGTGTCAGGAGACAGGGCCAGATGCTGCAGGATCTAAGGGGTCAGGCCAAGCATTTGGTTTTTGTCCTAACAGCCATGTTTTAAAAGCAGGGTGGCATGACGAGATTGGTGTCTTAAGGAGGTCACTTTGGCTGCAGCAGGAAAACCAACTGGGGTGAGGTGACGGTGGACACAAGGCAGCTGAGAGTCTTGAGCTCGTGGTTTGAGAGGCGGAATTACCGGTGTTTGGAACGTTCTCCTGCGTGCACACATCTGCCAGCCCCGGCTCCAGACAGCTTGCGTTTCTGCACACCAGGGCCTCTCCGAGGGATAGCGACTGGAAAGCGTCCTCGGAGGCCTGACTGGGAAGTGGGATTGGACATTGGACATCCCTCCACTCAGAGGAAAGGGCGGAGGAGAATAAAAGACCCCCCGGGGACGGCATTACCGTCGGCAGCTTGTTTCGTGGGAGAGGGATCAACTCTCTGCAGGCCCCGATGGGCAGGACAAGGAAACATGGAGATTTGCAGAGAGATTTATTTCGGCTCAAGGAAAGAAACACACGCACAAAAACAGAACGCAACCTTACTTTGCCTGAAATGATAAAAGTTGACTCCAAGGAGTAGTGAGTTCCATGTGAGTTCCAAGACTAACTGGCCACGTGCAGGGAAGACTAACCGGCCCTGGGATCAAACAGACACGGGTTCAGTTCCAGGTCTTGTGATCTTGGGCAAGTCACCTGATCTCTCAGAGTCTGGGTCTCCCCCCCCTGCACAGTGGGACGATGGATGTCTGCAAGGATCAAATAGGGACCAAAGCAGATCTCTGGGTACACTCGTTCCGCAAGCATCTCTTGAGTTCCTACTGAGTGTGTGACATCTGTTACCTGCTTCAGCTGTCACCAGTTTGCACACAGGCCTGCCCTTGACATTAGTGGGCCCTGAGAGCGAGTGCACATTAAGGTCTGAGCCCCCTACTCTTTCCTTTTCTTCCCACTCCTGCCTCCATCCACCACTGCAAGGGGTGGGGAGATTCTCCTATTCCCACACCTAAGTTCTGTCCACACCAACCCCCCACCCTGAGCTCGGTCAACTTGGCCATCCCTCAGATCTGGGGGAGCACACCAGAAGCACCATTTTCCCTCGAAAGGATGGACTCAGCCATAATAGGAGGGGACCCCAGGGTGCTGGGTACCAGAAAGTGTGGGGCACAGACCCCATGTGGGTATGTCTGCTTGGCCTAGGGGACTCCTTGCCCCACAGGAAGGGGGGATGCCAGAGCTGGGCTAAAGCAGGACCCTCTCAAGTGGAGAGCCTGGGGCAGGGGCCGCTTGCCAGGTCTAAGTGCAGTATCTTCTTCAAGATTCCTAAGTGGTGCGGCTTAGTTATCTTGGGTATGCTCAGCCGTGAGCTCTTCCAGGGCCTCTGTGGCTTGCAGAGAGGAAGGAGCAAAGCCAGGAAACTGGGGGGAGAGGCCCAGGACCCGGGGAGGGGTGGGACAGGGCCAGCAGCCCAGATTATAATCGGGGTCAGGTTTTCCAAGGTAGTGGAGGGAATCTATGAGCAGGATGTTGCATAGGAGTCCCCGGGCAGTGGCAGAAAAAGCCTCCTGATTCCAGACTATCTAGCTCACCTGAGGAAGAACTGAGAGTGAGGCGGGGGCTGGAGTTGGGGAGAGAGTGGCCAGGACTAGGCCTCGGCCACATAGCCTGGAGTTTGAGCTAGAAATGCAGCCCTACTAAAATGGCCAGCGTGGCCGCCGGAAAGGCACAGCTGGGCCTTAGACTCTGAGTCTGAGTCAGCAAGCCTACCCCGGACCCCCTTCCACCGGTGCTTTCCAGTCTGTTCATGTGCGCCCTGCGGAGGCCAGCACAGGCTGTAGGGCTGGGTGGAGGCAGAGTCTTCAAATGCAGTTCTAAGGGCTTCTGCACCTGAGCAGGGGCGGAGGAGCCAGGAGGCGGCACAGGCTGTGGATGGGTGGGTGCCACGCTAGCAGCCTGTCGGAATCACCTGGGGTGGGGGGTTGGTAAAGCCCAGATGGCCGAGTCCCACCCCCAGAGCTCTGGTTCTTCTAAGTTTCTTACAGTCACAGGTGATGCTGGTCAAGGCCCAACACAACACTTTGAGAACCACTTGCCTGCCAGCCCTGGGCCTTGTGTCCATCCCGGACCACCTGAGGCTGCTGGACCAGAGCCCCTCGGGCCCTGTGCTCTCAGTTGGGTAGTCAGTAGGTCTCATCCTTAAGCAAAAGAGACAGACGATGCCCCTGGGGAAGGAGGCCATTGGAGACGCTTTGCCAATAACACCACTAGCCGGTGTCCTGTAGGCCCACAGCGCTGAAAAGGCAAAGGAGGGCCACTTCCTCAATTCACATTTTCATTCATGTTTCCTTTCCCTGCCTTTCTGTGCAGGCTTCTTGAGACAGATCAATATTAAATCATTGTAAAATCCAACTTTTAAGGTGCAATCAAACCCTTTTAAAACCGTTCTTCCAACGAGGGAAAATGTTGCAGATTTTTTCCCTCTTCCTTCTCTTCCAGCTGGTTTGCAGGCAGAGGCCTAGATGCATTCTTAATCTGAGCCTTCCTCTACAGCAGAACAAGTGGTGGGGAAAATTTTTTCTCCAGGCAGCAGCAACATTTCTGTCTCGTTTGTCTGGTTTTGCGCCGTAACATGACAGCTTCTGGGGCCACTGACTCGAACTTAGGTCCTTCTAGGAATGCGTCGTTCACGATCAGTGCATATATCAGGCTGTAGGTTTTAGCCATTTCATTATTGAAAATGGGAATGAATGCTTCCTTGCCTCATGAATATTTTAAAAAGCAACAATAGACAAGTTGTACTTCACTCCCAGATTTCACCGTAGTTCTGAACCACTTCTGATTTTTAGCATGATCTGAAGCTTGGGAGCGAGGCCGTGAGCTCTGTTTTTCTTCAGGGGATTTGGTGACAGAGTGGTTTTGTTCCAAACCACGGAGAAGTCTAAGACATAGAGATCAGGTCATCTTAGCACCATTTAGTTTGTCCTTGGATCTGAAAATGTCCTTGCTGGAAAGGGAATTGTAGAGCAATACTTTTTTTTTTTCTAAAGGGAGATGTCATGTTGTACAGTGGAAAAAACAAAGGGGCCTGGAATCCAGTGGGCCTAGATTTGAATGTTGACTTTTTTCTTGTTCACTCTGAAATGTGGGGCATTTACTTGACTTCTCAAAGTCTCAGGTTTTTTTCATTTGTAAAGTGTGAAGGATATAATAACTGCTTAACAGAATTATTATGATCATTAAGTGAATTAAAATACATAAGTCTGTCGCATCATGACTGGACATGTATTAAGATGTGGTAGTTATTTGACAATTATCCTTATTGTTATTATTACAAAGTGCCTGTCACAGCATCGAGCACATGTTCAATAAATGGTGATTATTATTACCATTATTGTCATTATAATGCATACAGATGGACATGTATCAAAACCACTGTGTTCCCCCGTGCAAATTATATGTGTTTTATTTTGTAAGATATGCAAGCCAACAGGAATTTACATAAGGAAATGGACATTTTAATGAAGTTTAACAAGATTAAAGTAAATCAACGGTGCTCATATAAATAGTTTAATTAAGGTAATCCCTGATGCAAAACATTTGTCCAATTTGTGCCTTAAAATGAAAATAGGTTCCACGGATTTTCAGGAACTTCACCTCTTCGCTGCGCATGGATATGGAGACCTTAAATAAGAACAGTCTTCCATGGAAAGGCAGCTCTGACCATGGGAGATGAGGTGGGCGGGGCGTCAGGATCCAGAGCCTCACCCTGAGCTTGACTCTGGGGCTCCCTGCACTTCTCTGGGCCGTGGTTTGATCATCTCCAGCATCTGCTATCGCCTGAAAAAAATGCTGTGATTTTCTAAGTGCTTGCGATTTATTGCCCTTAAAAAAGAGAGAGATAAAACATAAAAAGGAAGAGTTTATCCTTTAAAAACGCTTAGACTCTGCAATTTTTGCCAGTCACTTTTAAACCACCAGGTATTAGATGCCAGATATTTGAGAGCCGCTTAATTGGGAGTTGTGTTTATCATCTGGAGCGAATGCGCCATCCAGCTTCTTGCTCCCGCACAGGGTGATTTGCTTCTCCGCTGCATTCAGAAGAAACACTTTAGTCCTGGTTACCAGCGTTAATTAGTTTGGAGAAACAGGATTGTGTTTCTAAAAATACCTCTGATACAGAAGGCCATCACTTGGCGCTCTTATAATCTGGCTGCTTCATCAGAGGGCCATTAGGAGGCTTTACATTTTGTTCTTGGTCCGAGTTCATTGCTAGCATCTTTGAAGTTGGTGAACCAGTGGTCATGATCGCTGCAGTGGTGCTCATCCCTGTGCTTAGCTACTGGAGATGTGGACAGTGCCTCCCATGGTTTGGGTCTTAGCAGTAGAATGACTACTACTCCTCCCTACCAGAGGGAAATCTCTCCTCTGGTCCTGTGATAGCATAATAGTGTGAATGCACGATATCAGTGAGGTGGACAGACGAGCATTGCTGTGGGCAGCACAATATAAGAAAGGGAAAGAATGCTGGTATAGGAGACCTGGGCTCTTGTCTGGACTCTGCCACACCCTGCAGGGCCAGGCCTGTGCTGGGGCCTGCGGATGGGAAGAGAATTCCGTGCGGCTCCCCCCGCCCCGCTCCATCATCTGGACTTTCTTACCTCTTCACTGAGCGGCTTGGGCTTGATTGCGGCTTGTTCTACCATTCTGGTGGCTCAGTTACTGATAATACTGGTAGTAAGTCTCAGACTTGTTATACAGGTGGGCATTTTGGTAGAACTCTGGCAACAGATGTCTGGATGAGTTCCAAATGATAGATGGTCCCAAAATGGGTGTTTAGCTTCTGAGCTTGCTTATACCCCACATAAAATTCATTGTTGGCTTTCCATAAACTGGTTCTTGGCTCCTTCTTGGTAGTCGAGAAATGCTTTGGTTAATTTTTCTATTCTGGGCTCTTAGTGGCATTCAGATTGCTTTATGTATTACGTCAGATTAAGATCTCAGAGTTGGTGGGGGCCTGGCATCTCCTTGATTTATGATGTAGTCATTTGAAGTTGTGTTTTCTCTTTTAGTTTTACATTTGAGTTATTGTGGGTGATATCACCCCATTCTCCCATTTTTTTTCCTCCTCCTTAAACTCTGTGTCCTAATCTGAATTAAATGGATGGCATTCATATAGCAAAGTAATATTTGGGGCAATCTATCACATATGTGCTGACATTTAAGCTACCTCTTCCTTAGGAAAGAGCTCTGTTCCTTTCCAAGATTTATTTGTGAAAGGTTCGGATCTTTGAAGAAGGCCCAATCCACAGCCCTCTTTTCTGCCTGAGTTCTGAAGTGATTGAGAATCAGACAAAGGAATAAAGGGGATCAGGGCCAAAATATCACTGTCATTATGGAAAAGGTGATGTTGGAGAACGTGTCTTGTGTCCAGGGGCAAATGAGCCTCTGACGCTGAGTCCAGAGTGAGGGTCCCGTGGGCAGCGCCCCCCCCCACCCCCACACACACAGGGAGGACGGCGGGAACCAGAGCCGGCCCTGGTGGCAGAATCTGTGTCCCTAAGAGGGCAGGAGGAAGGGCTGAGTGACATCCCCCCAGCTTCTCTCTCCAAACTCACTAATCAGAAAAGGACTTTAGTTTCCTCAGGGGTATAGAGTGAGAGTGGGGCAGAGAGAGGCCAGAGATGTTCTGCTGAGTCCCTCCTGTCATGTGGAAGGAAACATCCAAGATAGCGAAACGGTGTCTCCCGTCCCCCCAAAAACCCAACCATACTCACCTCACAGGAAACAGAGTAGCTGGGGTTAAAAGGGCAGGCTTCGGAGTCTGATTGACCCTGTTCAAGCTCTAGTCTCCACCCACAGGCTGTGGGATCAGAGATGAACTCCTTCACCTCGCTCAACCTCTCCTGTAAACCAGCAGAGAGAGCCGGTCGTTCTGAAAGTCGAGCGAGATAATTTGTTAGAATGCCAGGCACATAGTAAGTGCTCGATAAATAATAGAAAGTCAAAAGAGATAGCGTGCAGAAATGTCCTTTGTAAATGATACAATTTTATAGAAATATAAAGAAGTATTATTTGCAGTGGTGATATTAATAAAGTATTGAATCCTCTGGCTACACAGTGGTGTTAGTTAGTTATTTAAATAGGCTGGGGGTACCTGGTGGCTTGTTCTGGATACATCTCTTCTCTATCAGCTTTTACAAAGAAGATCCGGGAGCCAGAAAGAAAGAAGAAATTAAATTAACAAGAGACTTCCTTGTATCAGAATGACCAGGCCTCTGTTTCTGTAGATTCTCCTGGAAGCTGTCATGGGGTTGGGTGGCAGCCATTAGGAAATCTTCACTCCATTTAATTTATGCCACAAAATGATTAGTGGGACTTTGACGCAGGCCGGAATGCGGCCGTCAGGCTCGGACAGCTCCACTGGCCAGAGGCAGACCTTGAAGTGCGCTCCAGACAAAACGGGGAAACTGTGGCTTCACTCGGCCTCCTCTTGGCCCCTCCCGTCACCGTCAACAACCTCACATTTACTGAGTGCGACCGACCGCGGCCAGCTACTTTCTTGTGTTTGCTCTCACCCCATGAGGTTTTACTATCCGCCTTTTACTGTTACGTTTGCCCACCGATTCAGGCGGGCCCACTCATTTGAGAAGAGACAGCGACGTCTCACAGTGTGGAAGGAGGCTCCGGGAGGCCCTTGCAGCTTCCACGTTGGCGACGTTTGGTGGGAACCGGCGGAGCCCCCCTTCCCTTGGCAACTGTTATTGCCACTATCTAGCCACAGCTGCGTTGTTTTGTTTCGCTTTGGGTTTTTTTGTTGGTTTGTTTTGCTTTGCTTTGTTTTGCTTTTTTTAAATGACATTTGCTTTTCTGCTTGACCGGGGAGGATTTGAGCACTGCGGTGGGGAGCGGGGCTCTCCGGAAGGTCCGTGCTGCACACACTGTTCTTAGGCCAGACTCTCTTTCCTCTGTTCTGCTGGAGAAACCGTATTCTCAGCACCTGGTCTTGAGGGTTCGCAGAGTTGGAGTTTCATTCCATTCTAAACAAATTTAGAAACCCCTCCTTTTCCAGGCCCTGGAGTAGAAATTAAATAGTCGCACCCATCTTGGATGCTTGAAGTAGTAAATGGAAAGTGCCTACAACAGTACCTGGTACACGGTGAGCGCACAGCAAGAGTAGCCGTAGGGTGATTATTGGTCATGGCCCCGGGGAGCACCCAGCAGGCCGGGAATGACACTCAAACAGATGATTCCAGTACCTTTGTGTGAGTGCAGTGGTACTGGCTGCCTAGATGGCAAACACAGAGAGGAGGCTGGGGCAGGGCTGGTAGGTCTGTCAGGTGGCAGCATTGAAGACTCGGGCCATGTAACCTGGGGCAGAGGAGGTTTGGGATGACTGGTGCCTATTCTCACACGTAGGAAGGTCCTCCCGGGAAGAGCACATTTATTCAGTACTGTTCCACCAGGAAGAGCTAAGACTAATGGACAGAATGTACCAGCAGGCAGATTTTCTTGATAAATAGGAGCAAAAGGTTCCTAATAATCAGGGTTTTCTAAAGTGGAACAGGGCTGCCTGGGAACCCTGCTCTCTGTCACCAAAGGGCACGTGCAGAGCAAGGGACGGCAAGAGGTACAGGAGGGAGAGGCCAGGCTTCGGTTCCAGAGAGTCGCCCTTGAACCAAACCTGCGCACCTGCTGTGTGATCCCGGCTGGGATCTGACTCTGGGATCCCACCTAGACCATCTGACTCTGCTTGCTTTGCAAGGGTCCCGTGGCAAGTGCAAAAGCCCTTTATGAGCTGGGAGCACCATGCAAAGTGGTCATCGCCGTGATTCCTGCTAAACATGTCTCGATTATGTCCCATTAGTAAATGTTTGTGGATTGGGTTAGTTCATGGACCAATGATTTTCCCCCAAAGCATGGCCCTGAAGCTTGAATTTGGGTCTTATCCACAGAGCCTAGTACTTATAGTAGACTCTGACTTAAAATGTATTGCTTAAAGGAATGAGGAAGGGATTAAATATGTTAATTACTGCTACTTAACATGGTAGTCCTTGGGCTAAGCACTTCGCATACATCTCCTTTAATCCTAAACACAATCTCACGAGATGGCCCCAGAAGACAGAGTATCTGACTCGGGATTATAACACGAAGCCAGCATGGATGGGAGGCTGGCCCAGCTGGCCTGTGGGTCATTCTCACCTTTAAGATTCCACATTTCTAGGGCAGCTACACCCTTGGTGAGAAATGTTTGGGTCTCTGACTGGGGGAGACATATTCCCCTTTGGGCCCACCTTTCCCTGGGGAGCCAGGCTCTCAGCTTGCATCGGGTTGTGTTCCTGCTCCTTGTAGCTTTGTGTCTGTACTGACTTCGTGCGCTAACGTTCGGAGCCGTGGAGACTCCGAACGCAGTGCTTTGCTCACCCCTGAGGAGTCCTGCGATGCTACCCATCCAGGAACGGTCTAACTGCCCCCAAAGGATTACCGCAGCCCGCCGCTTGGCAGCGAGAGTTCAGGGCTGTGGATTCTGTGATCCTGAGCATTACTGGGCGTCGGCCTCTTCCTAACTCTGTGACTTTGGGCAAGATGCTCTTCAAGGCTCAGTTTCTGTATTGGTAAACTGAGACAATACCGACCTCTTACATTATCATGAGGATCGATGTCAAATGCCTGTCTAGTCCATTGATTGGCAATGGAAGGGCTCAGAGAGTGGCACGGAATGGCCATCACCAAGTGACTTTTAGGGTTCTCAGACACGGTAGATACTACTGGATGGATGGGTGTTACTGTATGCAATTACTATAGTTGCCTAATTACAAGAACATACATAAAACCATTTTCTCCATCTCTGTAATATTGAGGTGCACAGACGTGGTGCAAATATTGAATAAATGAAGACGAAAGTTGCAATCAGTGGCAGTTTCCTTCCGGCCACAAGTATCTCCATTTCTCAGTACAGAGAGCCGCCCAGGATCGTGGGTCTGGGTTCTGTTCTGCCACTGCCATATTCCAGCTGAGCTAAGGACAGGACAGCCGCTAGAGAAGACTCCACTGTCTCGTCTGTAAAATGGGGGCAACTGTGGCCACTTCATAGGGTCATCAAAAGAACTAAATGAGATACTATACCTCAGGGCCCGGGATTGGGCTTGACTGTGATAGTCGTTCAATAGACACCAGTTCTCGTACCAAATATGAAAAGGACTAGTTCAGTGTCGGGTTGTAAAAAGAGGCACTCAGTAAACAGGACTTTCCTTTATTCCTTTTCAATTCACAATCTCCTTCAATCCTGTGAAAGCACTGTGCCAGTATAACTAGGCTTTTATAGCTCTCGCGCCAGCTGATGGGGGAACCACGCTGTGAGGGAAAAGATGCCGGGTTCTTTGTTCAGTGGGGACCGCTTGCAGCTGAGCTCCGCGGTGGTGCCGGGAGATCACGGGGGCGAGTAGCTTCTGTGAGTCCCTCCTGTTCTTCCTTACCGGGAGGCTCCGATCCAACGTCCCAGTACTGGAGCTGAACATATCTAGCAGCTAAGGCGGAGACGAGGCTGGCAGGCGACGTGTTTGAGAGAACGTTTTCTGTTATGCCCCCGGCAGCGGAGGCAGGGAGCAGGCACCTGGAGACACCTGTTCCTCACCTAGAACTTCCCTTTCCACCGCCGCTAAGTGACTCTGAGTCAGCCGCCTCCAGCAAAATAGCACGCAAAATGCACCGGTGCCCAGGCAGCATCTTAATAAAAATGACACATCTCTGTTTTCCGCGCACTTGAGGTTTATCGCTTCAAAGTCAAAAACTCATTTTTAACCGTTCGGGGGGGTTGAAATCTTTCTAAAATGCAGTACACACACCTGCTTCCTGAAGTTGAAGGAACAGGAATTGGACATCTTTTCTCCCTTCCTGGGGCCTTGGAGTTAAGAGGCGTGCCGATGAACTGGCTCCCTGAAACCAAAGCAGACAAGCAAACAAAAAAACTTTGTCCGTGGTGTAGATGTTCCTCCTGTGAGTCATTTCAAGCTCTCTGTGGTTCTTCACAACCAGCAGGAGAGATTTGTGAATATTTACGGGCAGCTTGAACCCCCATTGGAGCCAGGAGCCAGGAACGGAGCAGGGTGGAGAGGGCTGGGGCTGTCAGACCTGGGCAGACCTGGCTTTATTCTTCTTTTTTCCCACGTGAGAGCTGGGCTGCCTGGGACAGGATACGTAACCTGAGTTTCTTTACAAAAAGAAGATAACAACGTACACCAAGAGTGGTGGTGACGTGGGATAGCTCAGGGGTCCCAAAGTCAAGCACTGTAGGGGCCAACCGGGTGACATAATGTTTGCAATGGGCAGGGGTGCCTGGGTGTCTCAGTCGGTTAAGTGTCTGACTTGGCTCAGGTCTTGATCTCATGGTTCGTGAGTTCGGGCCCCACGTCGGGCTCTGTGCTGACAGTGCGGAGCCTGGAACCTGCTTCGGATTCTGTGTCTCCCTCTCTCTCTGCCCCTCCGCCACTCACTCTCTGTCTCTCTCTCTCGAGAATGAATAAACATTTAAAAAAAGATGATTGCAACAGGCTGGACAGGCACCCTGACAAATACCTGAAACAGAGGTCCTCAAGCTTGGCCAGAGAACTTCACCCAAGCCTGGGCCCTACCTCAGGCCAGTCAAACCAGAATTTTCTCAGAGAGCCAGTAAGTGAAGTGTTTTTGTGATTTCCAGAAATTCCACAGGGAGATCAATTGCTACGGCAGGGCTCAGGACTTGTTCATGGTGGTTAATTGTGGACTACTTTCTTTAAAGCACTTAGACATTGACCTGTAAAATAATCTTTCTTGGGGCGCCTGAGTGGCTCAGTGGGTTAAGCGACCGACTAAAGCTCAGGTCATGATCTCGCGGTTCGTCGGTTCAAGCCCCATGTTGGGCTCTGTGCTGACAGCGTGGAGCCTGCTTAGACCCTCTGTCTCCCTCTCTCTGTCCCTCCCCTGCTGGTGTATGCTCTCTCTCTCTCTCAAAACTAAATAAACATTTAAAAAAATAAGATAAAATAATCTTTCTCTCCAATATTGGCCTAAGTGGCAACAGTAAATGGGTGAGTTTGGGAAATTGTTAGTAGTTTGGTCCAGATGGATGTAGGAAGCAGAGGGGATGAGGTACAAGGGTTGGCAGCGGTCTGGCTTAAAAGGGCCTTGAATGCCAGGCCAAGGAGTCTTAGCCTTCTCGTGCAGGCAGAGGGGAGGACCCCGTGGGCACTTTAGGGGAGGAATAGCACCAGCGCGCTCTGTAGTTGGCAAGAGAATTGTTCCTGGTCGGCCCATTGAATAGATCGGATCAAGGCATTCATCTTTCCGAGCAATCCCTGCCCCAGCTCTGGGTTCCCACCCTCTGCATTTGCATAATTTCCCTTTAGTTATTGCTTTCACTATGTTCACAGCCCAGACTGGCAGGGATGGTCTGATGCAGGCAGGGTAGGATGAAACTAATGGGACCCCAGAGGACCTCCTTTGGTCATATTATTAACCTGAGTATTTTTCAGAGATTTGATTAAAAGAGATCATCTGGGGTGTGTTTTCTGCTATATTTTCTGGAGAGGACACAGCCATCGACTGTCCTTGCCCCCTGACTGCCCTCCCTGTGTGCATTTTAAAAAGCAGGTGTCACGCAGAGCTTAGGGGGCACCAATTTCTAATTAGTTGCTTGTTGAACCACAGGCCTTCAGATTGTGCTGCTAAAATCACTAGTTTATTCAATGAAGACACCCTGATAGTAATTTTCTTTCACCCTGAAAACAAGCATATTCAGTTCTTTGCTGATACCGCGTTTTTCTGAGATGGTTGTTGTTACTGTTACTATTAATTACTATTTACGGCACCTGAGGGCAGTGCTGGGTGCTTTGCAAATACTGTTGTCTTGTTGAATTCTTACTGGATCTTTGCAAATACTGGCTTTTCAGAAGAAGGAATCTGGTCTGAGAGAACTGAGTCACTCCCCAAAGTCACGTGGCTGGTATGGGTCAAGCTCAGCCTCGGGCTGGACCCATGTTCCTGTTCTTGGCTACAACGTCTTCTCTATGCTGTGCTCATTGGTATCTCCTTGCCTGTGTTTAATTGGCCATGTGTTATGATAATAGGAAGCGGTATTTTGGTTAAATAGCATCTGGAAAATAATAAAAGTAATGTTTAAATATAGCTTAGAATATATAGTAGAGACATAGATTAAACACCACTAATACTTCCCCTGGACTATTATCATTCCATGGAGTTCACTTAAAGGAACAAATGCAGTATTTCCCCCACTATAGCAGCGACGCTCCAAATTCTGAGATTCCCCCCAAGGGCAAGCGTTTAGTTCTTCGGTGATTATTCATGGCGTAACCAGCCTTCCTAGGCCATATTTATCATTTCGTTAATTTGGTCCTAGTCTGTTCCTCTTCCCAGGAAAATGGTGGTTGTACGGAATCACTTTTGATTGGGGATTTGTACACATCGCAGTGACTTGGCTTCTTACTCTCTTACCGTTAGCTGTCCCCCTTTTTATAACATGAGGATAGATTTGTATTCTTTGATCAGACACGAAAAAAGAGACGAGTGGGCTTATAGGAGTGCTCACTGGGTTTTCAACAAAAACATTTTCCGGGTGCCTCCTGTGTGCCAGAGGCTTGTCTAGGGGAGGGGACGGAGCTGCGGAGCCCACCCATGGGGTCTGCTGTTGTGGAGCACACATCCCGGAGGAGGGACGGACACTAAGCACACAGAGAAGGAAAAGTAGGGAAAGGGGGGGATGGGCCAGCGGGAGCGGTGCTGGTAAAGCGATGGGGTGACAACAGAGTCCCTTCTCTTTGGGAGACAGACGCTTCAACAAATAGATACAAACCCTGACTTCTAGGCATTTGTAGGTATAACATTTGCTACCTTGACTATGCTTAAGCAATGCAAAGATATGTGAAATGCAGCCATTTGTCATTTTGCTGAAATGTAAATTATCTTCCGTTGTGAAGGAAGAGGTTTTTGCCTCCAGTAAAATAATTTGGGCATCACCTAGTATGTAAGTTGTTTAGGGAGAATGATGCGTCTTCCCTGTGTCCATGGAATCAGTCCACATAGATCTTATTTCATTTATTTACTCAACAATCCTTGCTTTAATGTCGTGTCTGTTATGGTCTGTAGACGTAAGAAGGAAAGAAGGGCCACTCAATCCCTGTCTTTGAGAAAGGAGAAAAATATGCACAAATAATTATAATTATTACAGTCTGCTCTTAAGATACATCAAGGGACCTTTGTGAATCCTTAAATTGACTGTTACTTGTTAGGCAGAAACAAACGTTCTGCAGTCAGCTGGGCTCATTCAGTAATTAAGTGACTTGTTAATTCACACCTGCCCCTTGGAAGGGGTGATTCAAGGTCACACAAGATGCTTTACATATGTCATCTCATTTGATCCTGGCGACGATCGATGAATCGATTGATCGTGTGATTGGGATTGCGCTCTCCATTCACACTGTTGCATGCCTGGACCTTCAGACTCACAGTGCCAAGGGCCTAGTGCCCCACCCTGTATTCCGTAGTCCCCGATAAGGAGTACCGGGTGCACCTTCTTGAATGAGGAGGACGTTAGCCTGGGCCTAACAGGACGAGAGGAGCTCGTCAGGCAGAGAAGGGAGATGCACCGGCAGATGGAAGCACGCGTGCAAAGTTATGATATATGAAAGCACACACTTATTCAGGCCAAACAGAGATCGGGAACTTGGTGGTGGGGGAGGGGGTAGGAACTTGGCAGGAGATGAACTGGGAAAGGCAGATTGGAACCTGCCGGTGAAAGACCCCAGTGCGTCTGGAGGCAGGGCCGACAGGACTCCGGCCGGCCACAAAGGAGGGAGGGGAAAGAGGCATCACGCCTGTTCCCAGGATTTGCGCCAGAGCCACTGGGGGGCACCTGGGAAGAAGGAGATGCTGATCTGTACCACACAGACATCCCGTGGGGGACAGTCCCCGAGATGGGCCAGTCGAGAGACAAGAAATGAGCGCTTTGAAGTGGAGCCGGAGACAAGGGAATCGACTGGAGGGAACACTCCCGACTCCACTCAGCAGTCGGGTCACTGGGGTCTGGTGAGAGAAGACGCTGGAGGGTGCCGTTCTGACGTCAAAAAGGTGAGACGAGAGGCATTTTGGCGTGTGCTGTGAAGCCAGACCGCACGGGTGCGGACTCCGTCTCTGTGCCACCAGCCAGCTAAGTGGCCGGGGCACGGTACTTGACCTCGCTCAGCCTCAGTTTCCCTGGGGTCACGTGAGGGCATCAGCAGCACATACGCTACAGGCTGAGAGAATTTCACGACAGAGACACGGAGAGGAAGTTAGCAGGGTGCCTGGCATATTGTCAGTGCTCGGCGAACGCTGGCTATCATCATCATTGTCACCGTCATTATTGATTTCACAGCCATCGGCTCATCCGTGATCGTTGAGGCCATTGCCAAAGATGAGAAAAAGAGTGAGGAAGAGAGCTGCCTTCACCCCCGTTTCTCTTAGAAGCCGGTGCCAGAGACACATTCCAGTTCTCGGGGCTCGCTTTCATGGTCGATGTGGCTTCACTCGAGAGTTTCTTAAAATTAACTGCAATTTTAGAAGGTGAGGAGTAAGCCTCTGGCTGCGTCTAGCAATCCAGAGGCTCCCCTTCCACGAGAGCTCCTTGGAACACACAAGTACGATAATGACAGGCTCCGCGCAGTTAAAATGTTTTAATGGGGAGAAATGGATGTGAATGGCAGAATCTTAAATGCATTAATTTTCAACATTGTGAAATTAATTGGCTCTCAAATATAGCCGGCTTCTGCAGTAATTGGAGTTCTGGGGAGCTTCCAGTGTTCCTGTTACCTTTAGCCAACAGTCTTGGTTCGGTGGTGAATAAAGACCCCTTTGTTTAATTAGAGTTGAATCATGTTTTGAGAAGTTAGTAATCAAATTAAAATTATATTCCCGGTTCACATGAAGTAGGAAAAGGAGAGATCAGCAAGCGTTCTATGGATCCTGCTATATACCATGCACGGGGGGGGGGGGGGGCACGCAGAGTACCCTGAGAAGAGTGAGACAGGGTCCCTGCCCTCAGGCTGCTCGGGTCAGCGATAGAGGCAGACAGGACACAATGATATCAACCCAAGGTGATCAATGGTGGTGGTCCCACAGGGCTCGGAGGAGGAAGTGACTCCCCCTGCCAGGTGGGTCAGGAAGCACTCTCCAGAGAAGGTGACTTTGGAGGCGGGCCTCGAAGGATGCCAGTCTGACGGGAGGCCAGTTATGGAATGTCGCAACGGTCCAGGGAGAGCCAAGGAGATCGAAACCAGGCACAGATCCTGGTGACAGTTAGGGGAAGCATTTTACTTCTCCTGTGGTGGCTAACAGGGTGTGGGAGAGTGAAGAAGAGAGATAAACTGAGATAGCGAGGAGGTCATACACAGGGCACAGATGGTTGGAACTCCAAAAAACGAGAGATATGGGGAAATAGGGAGAGAGGGTCAGGGAGGAGACTGCATATTTCTCATGACTGTGCATTTTACACAATTTATTTTTTTTTTATTTAATGTATGTATGTATTTATTTATTTATTTTGAGAGAAAGAGAGATAAAGTGAGAGCAGGGGAGGGGCAAAGAGATCAGAGGGACACAGAATCCGAAGCAGGCTCCAGGCTCTGAGCTGACCGCACAGAGCCCGATGCAGGGCTTGAACTCACAAACTGTGAGATCATGACCTGAGCCGAAGTCGGACGCTTAACCGTCTGAGCCACCCAGGTGCCCCCAATTTTACATAATTTAAAAATAGGATTTGTGACCATTAATCAAACACATACAGGTTCATCCCTGCTCCCCATCCAAAAGCAGAGTGTCCTATGAAAGCATTCCCATGTCATCGTAAAGTGAAGAAGCAATTACCATTAATTTACACGGAAAAAAAATCCGAGCGTTCTCAGACCCCAGAAATCACCTTAGTTTTTTCTGATCCCGGAGGACAGATCTTGCTAACGAGTGCACAAGCTACACGGAGATAAAGCACGGAAGCTTCCAGACACTGCTCAGAGCTCTGATGGCTGATGCCGAGATGCTGAGTGTGGTTCCAGGAAGGAGCCGGCTGGGGCCACCCTCACTGCTGGGGGAGGGGGTGGGGAATGCCGCCTCTACAACAGCTCCCTGAAACACCAACACTGAACACTATTCTCAATTTTTGCTTCTTTTCATAAAATCCTCTTTGGATTTTTGTTTTTCTCTTTGGTTAGCACAAACAAGTACTAACGTAGGTCTTTCGTAAAAGCCAAGTGGCAGAATATCAACTCTTGAAAAGCACGCTCTACCTGGACTCAAAAAATCTAACATAGCTATTTCAAGCCCTTTGCTGGCAAGCTGTGCTTTGAGAGACTGGATAAAGGTCCTGCGCTGTTGTTGGATACCTGAGGGCGAGCCGGGTTGTTAGGTTCCAGAAATGAAGGAGGTGGAGCCAGGCTGGAAGGCAGAAGAGGAAGGGTGTTTGTCCCTTCTGGACAAATTACCTTCTCGGGTAGCACGAGAGATTTGCTCACCTCTCATCCCCACCACCCTCCTCCCCTCCCCTCTGCCTGCTGCTCCTGTCATCCTCTCCTTGCTGAGCCAAAGCGTCCCCTGATGAAATACTTCTCCGAGAGCTGTCACTGCGCCTGCCGTCTGCAGGGTGCCTGTCCTGTAGCCTGCAGGCTGGGCTAGAGTGGGAAGGGAGGGGCACGGAAGAGCCCCAGCGATCTCCTTGTGCTTAGGGCTCAAGCTCTGTCTTGGGTTTTCTATTACAAAACAGAATTTTAAAGTTTTTGATTAGGAAACAATTTAAACATTCAGAAAACGACATAATGGATATTTATGCACTTCCCACCAGGATTCTGCAGATGTGAACAGTTTTGTCCCATCTACTCTGAATCTGTCACTCTCTCTCTCTTTTTAAAAAAGAAATCACTTTACAGATATGGCATCCCTTCTTCCCCCCTCCCCCTGCCCCAGGAACCACTATGTTCTTTTACTTTTACTATATTTATAAACAATACATACAATTATTTTATATACCAATTTTTCTATGAATGATACAACACTATACATGTGCCCTTTTACAACTAGTCTTTTGGCTTACTATTATGTTTCTGATATTTATCCACTACGATGTATTGACATCTATGCTGGATCCATATTACTTATTTTAACTGGTGTATAATGTTTCATTTATTTCTCTATTAGTTTACTTATTAGTGTACTCTTACTAAGGAAAAGCCAGGTTGTTTCTCATCTCTGCTGTCACAGGTGGTACAGCAGTGAACGTCCTTGCACACCGCAAGAGTTTCCCTGGGGTCGGGACCTACAAAAGGAAGTGTACCTTCTGTGCTCCTGGTTATTTTTTAAATGTCGGACTTCATCTGCTTGGTGTGCTGCTACATCCCTTGTCCCTCCAACGACACCTGCCAAATACTCAATAAGTACTTGTTAAAAGAATGAACATTGACAAACTACTCTCCAAAGTGGTAGTACTAACTGGCATTCCCACCCAATTTATAGGAATATTTCCTTTTCTTTTTTTTTAAAAGTAGGCTCCACGCCCAACGTGGGGCTCGAACTCATACCCTCAGGTCAAGAGTCTCACGCTCTACCAACTGAGCCAGCCAAGGTACCCTGAGTATTTCCATTTTTAGCTTTCTTGCCAACAGTTGGTTATTAAACTTACTCAGGTTTGCCAATCTGATGTGTATTAAACGGTGTCATATTGTTTTAATTTGCATTCCTGTGATCATTAATGAAGATGACCATCTTTTCATAGGTTTATTGGCCATTTGGATTTCTTCCTCTATCAATTAGCCATTCATGTTGTTTGCCATTTCCGTTTTCTTACTCATTTGTAGAAATGCTTTACTTATCTTAGATTGAAAACCCTTTGTTGGTTATATGGGTTCTACCTATGGTTGCTCAGGCTATAGTTTGTCTTTTACCTTTTAGTTTGCCCTTTTTTTTTAATGTTTATTAATTTTTGAGAGACAGAGAGAGACAGAGTGTGAGCGGGGGAGGGGCAGAGAGAAAGAGAGACACAGAATCTGAAGCAGACTCAAGGCTCTGAGCTGTCAGCACAGAGCTGGATGCGGGGCTCAAACTCACTGACCGCGAGATCATGCCTTGAGCCAAAGTCACTTAACTGACTGAGCCACGCAGGTGCCCTAGGTTGCCTTTTAATAAACAGAAGTTTTCAATTTTATATAGTAGAATGTATCAGTCTCATTATTTGTTAAGAATTATAGCTTTATTTCTTCCTTTCTAATCCTTATACTTTTTTTTTCCTTTTCAAATGCCTTTGCTCTAATGATTACAGACATGCTTGCCTTGTTTTTGCCCTTAAAGGGAATGCCTCTAACATTTCACCACTGAGTATAATGTCATTTTTGGGTTTGGGTTGACATCTTTTCTCAGGTTATTTTATATCATCCTTGCAATCCTAGGATAATGCTTGGTAATAATCTATTATTTTTTTTATATTTACTGGATTTGTTTCCAGGTGTTCTCTTTGGTTCTTAAATTTATTTTGTCTTTCCACGCCATTTTCCTTCCCTTAGGGCTTGGTTTGTTTTGTTTGACATTTTAGTTATTTTCAACATACTTATCTCGGGATTTTTGTGGTCTGCCTTGTCCTTTTTTCAGGGAGAAACGTCTCTTCATGCTTTTCAAACTGACTCTATCCTTTGCTTCCATTGACATACATAGCCACTGAGTCACCAAACATTTACTGAGCAACTACTATAGACAATAGTGTATCCGGACTCCAAGAACTTGTTGTGTGGTGAATACTTGTCACACAATTAGTGCTTACTGTCTGCCAATCCCTTGCCCAGCAAAGTGATATGAAGAGTAGTCAGAGTCTAGGATTTGGAGGCAGATGAATCTAGATTAAAATTCTGGCTCCACTGATTATTAAATGTGTCATTATTAGCATGTTAGCAAGTTAGTTAACTTTTTAAAGCTCCACTTAACTTCTTCTAGTAACATGGGATAATAATTATATCTACCTCATGGAGTACAGCCGAATGCCCATGATATAAAATCCTGAGCACAGTATCTGACACCTAGTAGTTAAGAACCAATCAAAAATAGCTGTTATCATTTGTGTCCATTTCCCCATTTGATCTTCACAATTGCTTTAGGAGACACATTATTATTATTTGACAAATGTTACATGAGCATGTGGAAACATTTAGTGAAACATTACTAAAATGTTGGGTTTTTATGAATGCGTGTAAAAGGGCTTTGAAAACATAAAACATCACGCAGATGGAAAGGAACATCATTCTCTGGGATGGTTTAAACCCAAATTCTTGCCTGTATTTAGAGGTGTCATTACAGAAATTTAAAATCATATAAAAGGCCTGGAGGAACAGCCTAGCATATTTGAAAAGGAGGGAGCAGAGAAAGGATTACAAATATCATTTAATAACATTGCTTAGGTGTTGCTATTATGTTTTTTAAAGCCTATAGGATGATGTAGTAAAGTGTCTCAAAATGATTTGCCTATAGCACGAGTCCTATCTAAAATATATATCGAAAATAAATATATATGTATTATTATTTATTAGTTTTTATTTTTTATTTATTTTATTTTTTATTTATTTTATTTTTTATTATTTATTATGTATTAGTCCTATCTGAAATATATATCTAAAATAAAATAAGTCCTATCTAAAAATATATAGTTTATGTGCATGGGAGCTATTGGAAGGAAACATGCTAAAATGTTGAGTGATGATCTCTGACCCGTAGCATTACAGATCATCGTAATTGTTTCTTTAAGCTTTTCTGTATATTCTAAGTTTCCACAATGAGCCTGCTCTGGGAAGGAAAAGAAGGTGCCAGGGCCTGCCCGTTAGACCCGTGTGAGAGCAGCCTGGAGCCCCAGGTGCAGGGGACTCAGTGCCAGTGGGCCCTCTGCTAAACCCGTGCTGGACCTGGGATCACAGAAGTGGAATCTCGCCTCCTCTCTATCCACACCCAACTTGATATCAATGGCCTTGATTTATATCCTCTAGCCAGCCTGTGGTGGTGGCTCCCAGCTTGCTAAGCAGCACCTACCCAGGCCGCCCGGCATCACGGACATCTTGCGCTAAGTCCGCATTTGAAGTTCTCTCCTGTCCCACCACCTGTGTCTTCCTACCTCTGTCATTGTCCTCGCGGCTTGGGAGGGAGGATCTCCAAGCAGGGAGACTCTCACTAGGTTGGCCAAGCCGCTCTTTGGCCAAGCTCATCTCTTTCTGATGGTAATGAGGCTGCTTTTCTCAGAAGCGGCCAGTAGGGGTCAGTGTACCCAGAGACCCGTGGAGACTTGGCGCCCGTCTGGCCAGGGCGGCTAGTTTCCCCGAAGCTCTCCCTGGGAGCGGGTACTATGCTCTGTGCATTCTGTTCTTTCTTTCCCCCCACTCTTCTCAGTTCATCCAGGCTCCTAAGCCAGGAGCCATGGAGAGCCCCGTGAACTCTCAGTGAGTTTTCTTGAGCTCACCTCCTTGATCTTGTCATTCTCTGCCTCTCAGGTACACCACCCCCCTCCAGGTTACCATCGTCTCTAGTTCAGAGAGCGCTAAGACTCTCAGAATTTATTTTTCTCCTCACCTCCTCTTCCCTCCATCCACTTTATTCTCCTTGCAGTAGCCAGAGTGATCTTTTCAAAACTCAAATCTAAGACTTAAAACACTACCTAAAACACTTCAATGGCTTTTCATTTCCTCATAGACTAAATAAAGATGAAACCATTTAAAATGTCTGCCAAGGCTTTGCATGATCTAGTCCAGACCAGCAGTTCTCACAGTAGGGTCCTCGGACCCCCAGGGTCCCTCAGGATCTTCTCAGGATAAGTGAAGCCTCGAAACTATTGTCATCATCGGATACTAAGACATTATTTGCCTTTCCATTGTGTTGACTTTTGCACCGATGGCCTAAAAGCAGTGCTAAGTGAATCTGGCTCCTTCGCAGCGCTTAAGACAGTGGCACCCAACTGTGTTAGGAGTCGCTGTTAACTGTTCTTTACTGCTTCCTACTGTCTCACGGTTTAAAACAAACACACGAAACAACAAACAAACAGAAGAAAATCCTAGATGAAACAGTACAGATTATTAACTTAAGTAAACCTCAGCCCTGGAGTGTGCTTCTTCTTAATATTCTGCGTGACAAGATGGCAAGTAAGTGCAGAGCACGTCTACTGCCACGGAAACCAGGGTGTTTGACCGGAGGAAAGGCTCGCTCGTGGTGCTGTGGGTTGCCAGCTGCACCAGCCCCTGTGGTCAAGGAACGATTGCAAAGTTCTTTTTCACGGAGGGAGCGATTGGCAGAGAAACTACAGTTATTCAGGTTTAGGCAGCTGGCAGACATTTTCTGGAAACTGGAGGAAGCGGGCTTCTCCTTTCAAGGAAGACAACCAACCACTTTTGCCGCCAATGATAAAATCGGGATGTCTAACTAAAAAATAGAATTTTAGAAAACTTGTGTCTGACACTCTGAGTCTGATGGCTTTGCAGTAGCTACAGATTTTTCTGATGAGATCCATGGTGATATTAACGGATGTGATTTTCCGGTATCGTATAACGAATTACACGGCGTTTGGAAACGCTGCATAAACCAGTATTTTCCGAATATCCAGTGCATGATGTAAAAATTCTGCATGAGTAAGTGATCCATTCAAAGCGCGAGAGAGACCAATAGATTTTCCCAACAGGGTGCAACATTTATCGATAGATTTCAGCTTCCACATTGTGACTAACCTTTAAGACGGTGCTACCTGGCAAGAGTTGATGTACGCCAGACTTCCTTACATACTTCAACCCCAAACATATCACAGCAGACAACGTAGAAACAGATACGAGAACCCAACTATCTTTTACTAAGCCAGACATTATAGAGTTTTGCAAAAATGTAAAACAGTGCCACTCTTTTCACTCCTTTTTTATGTTGCTGTTTTGGAAAAAAAAATATTTCTCACAAGAATATTATTTACATTAACATATAATGAATTTGTTACTGTTATTTGTTTTTATTTTTAATGTTTATTTATTTTTGAGAGAGAGAGAGAGAGAGACAGAGTGCGAGCCAGGGAGGGGCAGAGAGAGAGGGAGACACAGAATTGGAAGCAGGCTCCAGGCTCTGAGCTGTCAGCACAGAGCCCGATGCGGGGCTCGAACCCACACGAGATCATGACCTGAGCCAAAGTCAGACGTTGAACCAACTGAGCACCCAGGTGCTCCCATTTTTATTTAAGATTTATTTTATTTTTTGAGAGAGAGAGCAGAGGAGGGGCAGAGAAAGCGAGAGAGAACTTGTGAGAGAGAGAGAATGAGAAAGAGAAAAGAGGGAGAATCCCAAGCAGGCTGCACACTCAGTGTAGATCCCAATGCAGGGCTCGATGCCAGGACCCTAGGATCGTGTCCTGAGCCTAAATCAAGAGTCAGACCGAGCCACCAGATGCCCCGTTATTGTTATTTTTAAATGAATATATTAAAAAGTTGTCTGTTTTAGTTTCTGTTATGGTGACTCGATAGGCTATAAGTGTGTAAAGGACTCCCAGGCCCCCCCTCCCCGCCCAATTTGGGAACCACGGATCTAGAGCCTAGATCTAGAGATCGGATCTCTACCCTCATCTTACATCATTCCTAGTATTCTCTGACCTCCCTCCTTCTTTCCACGACTTCCATAGTTCCTCCAGCCTGACTCCCTTCTGCTCATGCTCAGGGCCTTTGCACATGCAGTTTCTTGTGCCTCAAATGTATTTGTTCCCCCTTCGCTGATATTCTTTCATTCAATCTCTACTCTCTTGCCATTACAGCTCAGGGAAAGCCTTCTCTTTCCTTGGGTCCATCACATGCGTTCTGATCCCCTCCCTTCCAGAGGCTCCATGTTAATATATTTCATACCTGTTCTTCCACTCTCCCTTCAGATTTAGATTCTTATTATGTCCTTCCTTTATCATTTCCCACCTCCTCTGCTGTCTGTTGTGTCATATTAATCACCACCTGTCTGATACAAGACAGGAAAAACTAACCGACATTTTCAATGCTAAGGGAGCCACTTGATCAATCTTTTCCTTGAGATTTCATACATTTTTAAGAGGGTTCTCACATACCTCTTTACACACTCCAGTGTAATTTACTCTGTGGTTTTTTTGTGTGTTGTTGTTGTTGTTTTTTTCAGCTCAGGAAGCAAAGCATCTGCATTTTGTCATTAATGAAGCTGCTTTTCCTGTCTCTTGTACGTGGAAATCTCTGAAGTGTGTGCTTATTTTTTGTATCTGCCAAACTTCCCATTTTAATGGGACCTCATCTTTTTACTGAGCTCCAACCCCTTGATGTGTAAACTCAGACCTCACCTATCCTCAGGATCAGTGGGAATTAGCCTTATTATTCGATTTTTCTTTGCAAAAAAAAAAAAAACTGGGTTATCTAGATCTATCAGCCTGCCATACTACTATGAAAGGTTTGACGAGATTTTCTTTTTGAACTGTAAAGAAAGCCTTTGTAATAATAGCACAGACTATCTGTGCCGTCAGCGAGGGGGTCTCGGAGCGAAGCTTCTCCTGGCCGCTAATAATCCCAGGCAAGCTTCTTTTCCTCTCTGGACCTGGTTTTCCCATTTGTGATATGAATGGGGTGGGTGTTCACTTAAGCTCATCCTGCCCTACGACTCCGTAATCCAAAGGCATCCCGAGAGCCTGGGATGTACCCAGACTGTGGCTGTTAACGAGGAGGGTACAGATGCAGGAGAAAACGAGGCTGCATCCGCAGAAGGGCACAGTGCTCTCGAAAACCAAATATTTAACATTAGGTGTAATGTGAAAACATTAGGTGTAATACGGGATGATATGTGTTTGTGATCTACATATACACATAAATATGTCTATATGATTTTTATATACCTCCCCCCTCCCTTTACCAGGCCCCCTGCTGCACCCTGGCACTTGATGGAAGCAGATGAGGCGAGTGTATAAAGGTCAAGTCTCAGGAACTCCTAGGCTTGTTATGGAGACAAATAGAATATGCAGCCTCCAAAGCTCAACATGCAGGGCGTGTGCGGTCAGCAAGGACATACCGGGCGCCCTCAGAAGGTGCTGACTTCACTGAGAGAAGTTGTAAAGGGGGTGGCGAGAGAAGAGCTGGGGTTGGTACCAAAATGTCTTTGCCGAGCGCGTGGTGGGACCAGTGGAACTCTCTGGAAGACAGGCGGCTAGCCTGAGGGGCGAGCGGGGTGGCCAGCGAGACCAGAAGGATCCCCGAGGAGGGTCCTCGGCAGGGTTTCAAGGCCTACGTCCAACGTCCACCAAGTTGTGTACGGTTCCGGGGCGTTTTCCTTCTGTCCGAAGCCTAAGGCTTGAACATTATCGGCTGGAAAGACAGGAGTGAGACGGGAGGGGAGGACGGAACTTGAGAACATATTCCTCCCCTTCAACCAGATCTAGTAATAGAACAGCTAATTTTAACCTCCCAGCCACTTAGCTCGCTCTGTCTTCTATCTGGGAGAGCTTGCGTGCCCGCAAGGGGCTCAGAGGATGCGCGTGGCCTGGTGCCATTAGCACGTGCTCTCTGCCCCGAGCGCATTAGATCATTACTGAACGGGGCTCGGGCGTTTGACAAATGGGGCAGCTGCCGCTCAGGCAATTTCCTATTGAATGGCCGAGCCAGGTGGAGCAGGAAGATAGCCGGCTTTACCGAACAGGGCAGGCTAATGCTAATCATTAGGTCTTTGAACCTTGCCATGTTACCAATTAATGGTAGAATAAAGTGAAACGAGTAATTAGATGGATTCCAACCCACCGGCTGTGCTTCCCTGCTTGAGTGCCTCCCGTTTCCTTACCAATTCAATTACTAAGAAGAAGGGCAGTGTGGGATCTTAGTACTTAAAACACGGGTGACTGCTGTCTACCAGAAACATTCAGGGGGCACTTACTGTATGCCAGAGTCTGTGCTAAGAAACCCGCGTTTAAACATGCATCCTCACAACTGCCCTGCGAGGTGTGGATAGTGTATCGATGCCATTGTAAGGGTGCCAAGGCCAAAGCGTAGAGAAGTATAGGGACCACTAGGACCACCCGATTGCGTGGCAGACCTGGGATTCAGACCCAGGGCTGCCGACACCAAAGTCCAAGCCCTAACTTGCTCCTTACTGCCGACGCTACACCAGACACTGGCGGTGGTGGCTTACGTGCCCGCATCTCCTTTAACCCCCGTGCCGCCCTCGAGGCCCGTGGCAGTGTTCATTTTGGATTCATCCGTGTGGGACCTGAGGCGAGAGCGGCCAGCTGCTTGCTGGAGCCACTCAGGGAGTCCCGGGCTGTGGCCAACACTGACGCCCTCTCCACTCCCTGGCGCTTCTAGGTTTTATCCACAATGGGGTGCAGGGCCTGGGGCGCTGGGGGCTGGGGCGTGCACATCTTGGTGCACCCGTGTGATCTGGAGAATTGGGAACTCGGTCCTTCTGACCTTGGGCCCATGACTCTGCCACTGCCAGCTAAGGTGACCCCTGGGTGGGTCATGTCCTCTCGAGGGCTAGCATTCCCTGGTGGCTGATTGATACGGGATTGAGTTGAATTCATCACCAGCCATAAACTTTATCGTTGAGTGGCTTGTCTTGAGATATGGGACACGGTTTTAGTAATTGTGTAACTGAGAAAGTGAACCGATTCATATCTGTACCTTCCCCAGACGTCGGGCTACTCCCTTTAGCCATCAAACTATTTGCGTAAGACCTTCTAGAGGCCAAGTGCCCTGAAGAACTGAACGCCTTCATCGCCTCGAGCCCAGATACTGTGTGTTTTACTCGTTAATCTGCAAGTCACAGGAGCACAGTACACGGGGAGTTCCATCCTGGTCCATCTAGAGAACATCGCTCATTTCTCTCTGGCCTCTTTCTGTGGTCTGAGTTCGGTTCCCTGGACCTCAGTTTTCTCAGATGGTGGAATCAGACTGGGTCGTCTTTAAGCGACTCTTCCAGGACTCAAATTCTGTGATTTTCCATTTACTGACCCCTCTTCACCTCTCATTTGTGGAATACAGTGGTCCCTCTGAGTATCTTTTCAAAAGATAAGCATTTACTTCACTAATCCATGAAGCTTTACAGTTTAGTCACTTAAATTGGAGATTTTTTTCTAAAGCTTACATATATTTGTTTTCTTAATATAGTAGATATTAAACTTTTTCTTGATAAGTTAGGTTTATCATTTTTAATGTCAAACCATAGGACCTTAGTGCCCCAAAGGGCTGTGATCCACCCCGCCCCCCCCCCTTAGTCTATAAATGCCCTAAGGAGCAAAGTGGCCTGTCAAGGGTGACATAGCTCAAGAGGGGCAGAGTGTGGGTCCTTAAAACCTGCTCACACTTCCGGACCAGTGCACCCTCTTTCTTTTCTGCTGTGATGTAATGAATTGTTGTCCTACAGACATCGCATGTATTCCCAGCACCCTGTACAGGAACCAGCACCCAGAGAGTGCTAATTACTATTCAAGGAATGAATGAGTGACCTCGTATCCCCATAAGTGGCTCTGCTTTGTAACACTGGGATTGGACGTGAACATTTTGTCCACCCCTTCCCTGTACATTTTTCACACACACTGCGTGGCTGGAAGAGAAGCTGCAAATAAATGCCCCCTGGCTCTCCTAAAGTAAAATGCATGAATTTTATGGAAACTCTCTGCAGTTCTGGGGGCTTTGGGGCTCCCTTCGTGTTTGCAAGCTATGTTTTGTTAGCTGAAATTGTCTGCAACTGCCTATTCTACTTAAAATCACAGGGGTTGTCTCTGATAGACTTAAGATTTTTTTTTTTTGTCCAAATGAGAAGAAATAAGTCATTTTATACTAGTGTGGTAAATGTATTTTTTGTGTGCACATAAAATTGAATAAAAGGTTTTAAGACAATCTATCATGACTAAAGCAATAGCATCAATTTTTCTAGAAGCAGTCGCCCTTACCGAGTAAGGGCTAATTGAGAGGTTGTTTTGAAGCAGAATTCTTGATCTTTCTTTTTTTCTTTTTGATGTTTATTTATTTTTGAGAAAGAGAGAGAGACAGAGCACAAGCAGGGGAGGGGCAGAGACAGAGAAGGAGACACAGAATCCGAAGCAGGCTCCAGGCTCTGAGCTGTCAGCACAGAGTCCGATGCGGGGCTCGAACTCACAAGCTGTGAGATCATTACCTGGGCTAAAACCGGACGCTTAACCAACTGAGCCTCCCAGGCGCCGCGTGAATTCTTGATCTTCCTAAATCACAGACATGGCCATGTGTTTCATACCCCTCTCCACCCCCTTTCCATGTTTCTCAATCATCTACTCTGATACTTTAAGATTATGGCACCTGGGGCCCCATGGAGCGCCCCATGGAAATCACTTGGCCACATTTTTAATAATGTCTCTGGGCTCGGGACAAGAAGCATGCATTTTAGCAAACTCCTTGGGTGATTTCCTAAGCGCACCAAAACTTGAGGGTTACTCGACCTCTATGGTGAGACCCAAACCCAGTGCCATGGAATATACAAGATCCTCTGTGACCAGGTCTTACCACCTTACCAGCATTATCTTCCTTCACCGCCTGCCTCCCAATGATCCCATCTGATCCAATGAACAGATTGGAGCTAAGGACCCAGCACTACAGCTGTGTTCCTTCTATTCAGAGCACCCTTTTGACCCCTTCTCTGACCAGCTAACTCGTAGACTTCCATCAATGTCTTATTCAGGACAACATCCCCTAGAAGTCCTCCCTGCTTTCTAGCATAAAATAATAATAATTATTATTATGGTTATAATAATAATAAAGCCCATTTTTTCTGTGCTCTTGTAGTATTTAACTATTTTTTTCCCCAAAATTATCAGTCTACATATTCTTTTCGCCCACTGACTATCAACTTCCTGGGGGCCTCATACGTCTAGATCTCTTTGCCTGGCGGTGCCTGGCACCTAGTAGGCATGCCGTCAGTGTTTTTTTGAGACGTACTGATCCAAAAAGCTGCGTCGCGGTTCAGGGAAAGGCTGACATTTGTTGAACAAAAATAATAACCATGAAGGTCAAGTTCCGAGGGAAAATGGAAAGCCTGGAGAAAACATAATGATAATAAAATAGCTAGCTAGCTAGCTGCATAGGTGTGCATGCAGAGTATGTGCTCTGTGCAAGACACGGTGCGAAGGGCGTGTAAGCACTACTTGAATTAATTTTTACAACAGCGCTGTGGGGGGAGGTGCTGTGATTTTCACCTTTTGATGTTGAGGAGTCTGAGGCTGAGGGACAGGGAGTAGTGGGCCTAAATACAGCCACATCAGCGGGGCCCAAAGCCAAGCCTATCTGATACCAAAACCCCTGCTCCAGCCTTGAGGAGGAATAATCACCGAAGGGGGATGAGGCAGCTGGGTGACATGGGAGGAGAAGGGACGGTTTTTGTTGCCAGGGTATTGGCCCTAAGACCCCTTCTCTGCCACTGGTCAGCCCCGAGCCGTGGCCCATGCTGCTCCTCCTCCCTGGTTCTCGGATTCCTGGCCTGTGCCACGGGGAGTGGAGAGGCCACGGGGGTGGGGGGCTAGGGGGGCTCCGATCCGTGACATCCTTGGCCCGTGCTTGGCACCCGGCCAGCGCACAGTGGGTGCTGGGCGCTCTTCCCATCGTGCGTTCATCTGAGAAGGAAAGGAATTAATGAATGGGAATAAACCCTTCATGGACCGTGTGGCTCTGAACGAGAGGAGAGAGGAGCTGTCTTCAGGGCCTAAACAAAGCGTGGGCCCCGCAGAGACCAGGAGGCCCAGTGAGCGCTGGCCCGGCCGCTGCCTGTGTCCCCAGCACCTTGCGTTGGGGAGGGGACACGGGCGGTGCAGCCGGGGGCAAGTCCTGGCGGGGGCCCAGACCTGGGCACCTTGAAGCAGAGGCTCTTCGCATCGAAACTCTCGGCGCCACTTCCTGGCGGGCGTGTCTGAAGGCGGACTTCAAAGTGTGTGTTGGGATCCCCTTATGGCTGTAAAGATGAAAAAAACCCCTCAAGGGACGAAATAACCTCAGAGCCCTCACACGGGTAAACTGGTATCTGTTTGAGAGCAATCCAGAACCGCGAAGAGACTGATACGACAGGATTTTCAGAGCCCCCATGGCACGAGAAAAGTGTGAACGAGAGATGAAGGCTTTACCTTCTCGAGAGCGGGCCTGTGCCTTTCGTCCCGAGGTCAGAGGCCCCAGGGGCCAGGCTCCATTCTCCTGATGGGAGCTGCTTGGCAACAAGGAGGAGGCTGAAGGCGGGGAGTGGGCGGCTGCCATCCACATCCACTCGCTCACTCCGCAAGCCTGCCCCGAGCCGACCCCGTTCCTGGCCCCGGGCTGAGCTCTGTGCACAGGGACCCTCAGCAGACCTGTCTCTGCCACTGAGGCACGCGCACTGGGCCAGAAGGCAGTGTGGGAGCCCGCAGGGAGTCCGGGTGCGGCTGTGGGAGCCCGAGGAGGAAGCGATTCCCCCGGCCTGGGAGTGTCAGAGGGCTGAGGGGGAGCCCATGAACCTGAAGAATGAGCAGGTGTCGCAAGAGGACGAGGAGAGAGGGCAGCCCCGGCAGAGGAGAGGCTGTGAGCAAAGTCGGGAGCGGGCCTGGTGCATCCAGAACACGGTGAGGAGCATCAGCGGGGGAGGGGGCAGGCAAGGGCTGGCAGGAGGCTGGTGAGAGGCTGGCGAAGATGGGCGGAGCCAGGCAGGGAGAGGACTTGCCTCCCATCCAGGGATCCTGGGGCCTGGGACGTGGCCTGTGGGCTCTGGGGAGCCCACAGACACTGATGGAACACGCAGTCCCTCTCTCTCTGGATGTTTGATTTTGTTTTTTCCAAGCTTCCACCTTTGGGGAAGAGAAAAAAAACCCCAAAAACCCCCACACATCTTCTGTGTGTCATGTTCTTCGGCACCTTGGTCTTTCCTTCAGAAATGTCACGGTGGAAGATTGGAACTGAAATTCTGCCGGAGATATTAGAGATCTCTAAAAAGAGCCTTTCTGAGGAGAAATGAAGAGCGAATTGCCTGTGTCCTGCTTCTCTCCTTCAGCTGAGCCTGTCCTCCTCGCCGTGATGAGAAAATTCTTGTAATAAGACCATATAGTCGGATTAAAACAGGTTGAAAGGAAACAAAATCAATACTTTGCCATTTGTTTTATTATATGGAACCCTCAGACTTGCTCACAGACGTTTTGGTTAGCTTCCAGCCCCTTGTGACAAATGACTGTCTCAGGGAGAGTTAAAATGTCTCTCACAAGCCGGAGGAAATCTCCGGAACGAATTTTAGTTGATAAAAGTAGCTGGGCTTGACGATTTTGCTCAGGTTTAAAAAAAAAAAAAAACAACAACTTGTTATCCCCACAGGCGTTCCTGCAGGAAATTGCTTGGGCCTGTTTTTTCTCTCCTCTTTCTGGAAGTGCCCAATTTCACGGTGACCCCTGCCTTTTCATCAGGGCTCTCCCCAAAGCTATTCTCTCCACCTGTCCTCTCCTGTTTCATTTTTAAACTTCTCGTTTCCATCCCCAGAACCCTCACTTGCCCCTTCCCCTGTGTCTTGCTTTAACAAGTCTCATTCATTTTCCTCTGAATGGCTTGTCAGCATCTTCTAACTCTGAGTTTACTTTATGATTAAAAGGAACAAACCAGCAAACAACATGATACAGTATAGAGAACCCAGGAAACGGGGGAAAGCCAGGGCCAAGGGCCTTGCCTCTCTCTGGCCCGTGTACGGTTAGTGAGCTGGGAAGGACGGAAACATTCCAGGGTCCCACTCACCAGTGTCACTACGCCCTAAGCCACTGAGCACCAACCCTGTGCCAGGCCCTGCGTTGAGTTTCAGGAACATGGGAAAGGTGGACGCTAACTCCGGTGGGGAATGTCTGGGAAAGCCAATTACTAGTCTGGCATGAGAGCCAATGCCGTGGAAGGAGGAATTCTTTCGTTCAAGGATGACACTAGAGTGTCCCCCCTCTGACAGCTAAAGGGAGGGAGCATGACCCTGGAAAGGAGGCTTGGCTGGAGCCAGGCAGGTCAGGTGTGGAGCCCTGGGTAACTTGTTAGCGTCCTGAACAGGGATAGCCACCTACTCTCACTGAATCCCACTTTCTGCTCCTGTAAAAATGAGATGTCAGACGTCTAGGGCTGTTGGGAGTACTGAAAAGTGAGTACTGTCTTAAAGTTCCTTGGAACAATGCCTGGCCCAGAGGATGTCCCCCAAAGTGTTGATTTCACCTGTTTCCAAATGATGCCCTTTGCAGTTTTCGAACAAACAACACTAAAGCATTGAAAAAAAGGTAATGCTAAAAACAAAATTTTGAAAAAAAATGCAAAAAACGCACCCAAAACAAAAAACTTCCAACCCCAACGTCTACGAACAGAGCTAAGGATTGTCTAAACCCTGTCTACCAACAGCCTTGAATGTTTTCTTGTAATGTGCAAGATTTGGGTCCTGCTGGTTTTGAAGTGACTGTGGCCTAAACTTTCCCCCACATTGCTATGCAGTCCTCACCGTCGTTCTCAGTGCTGAGAGAATATCCTAGGGAGCAGCTGTACTGCAATTTACCCCCATCATTGGACATTTATGTGGTGTTCAATTTTGTTCTTCTCTAAATAAAGCCCTGCTCTGGAATTACTGAGTCAAAGGCAATGCCTATCTTTAAAGATCTTGCTGCAAAGGGACATTTTGCTTTTTCAAGGGGTTGTAAATGCCCTCCTGGCCGCCATTCACGTCTGTGTGTGCCCATTCCCCTGGAAAGCCTTAGGTGCTGCCTTTACTTTTATTTATTTATTTTTAATGTTTATTTATTTTTGAGAAACAGACAGAGCACGAGCAGGGGAGGGGCAGAGAGAGGGAGACGCAGAATCTGAAGCAGACTCCGGGCTCTGAGCTGTCAGCACAGAGCCCGATGCGGGGCTCGAACTCAAAAACCAAGAGATCATGGCCTGAGCCGAATTCAGACGCTCAACTGACTGAGCCCCGCAGGCGCCTCAGGTGCTGCCTTTAAACTAGCTGCCAATTTAGGGAGTTTAAGATGGTTTTTCAGTGTGTAGGTCTTCGCTTGTTAATGGGCCTGAGCATATTTCCACATCACCGTTTATGTTTACTATTTATATTTGATTTTATGGAACTTGGAATTTATCTACCTGTATCTCTTGTCCATCTGATCGTTGGGATTTTGAGGTTTCACACACACACACACACACACACACACACACACACAGGCACACACCCGCAGCTAGAGGGTAATAGGGACCCGTCTGGGGCACTAATTTCAGGGCCTGGTCCCCTCCTACCCAATCCCAGAGTGGACCTTTTCCCCCACCCTCACTGTCACAGATGACAGCAGGGGCAGTCAGAGGCCGTCAGAGGGTTTCCAGAATCAGACCCTCTTCTTCTGAGCAAATGAGGTCTTTCTACCGACTCCAGGGGACCTGGAAAGTCACTGTGGGCTTTATGTCTCCTCTGGCCCCAGGTCAGCTTGCTCCCTTGGTCACTGGCTTATTGTAGCATGTGCAAACTTGAGGGTTCCTGGGCCCCAGGAACCCCTTCAGGGGACTCCAGTGAGAAATGCTGAATTAAAAAAATTCCACAGTGCCACTTGTGACGGCTTGGCTCCAGGGCCCCAGGTGATTTTGAGCATAAATGCACATGAAGGCACAGAAATTGGGAGACAGCAACATCATTATATTACATTTTTTAAAGCGGTATCAATAAGAAGAAAACAGAGAAGGGTACAACCCTTGTGGGGTGCTCAGGGATCTCACGAGAAATGCGAGTCTAAAGGCTACTTCCTAAGAGTTAGCAGTAAACGGATCAGTGTAGACTCGTGGTTGTTCCCACACCGCTGGTTCCGTCTAACGGCTTCAGTCTCTACAATTTCCCCTGCATCAGTCTCTACAGCACAGGCAGTGGCAGCAGCTGAGGTGTGGAGAGTGCTGTTTGCCAGGTAGCGTGCTAAGCTCCTTAAAGATGTTACTTCATAATCCTCGAAACAGATGAAAAGGACTTAGCGTGTGACTGTGTCGGGCTCGCCAGGTTCCTCCGTGGGCTCAGAGATGGCTCTTGTGGGCAGACCTGCACCGCCCCCACCCCCCCACCCCCCCCCACCCCCCGCCTTACATCTCTTGACTCTCCTTCCTTCTAACTGTAGAGGCAGCTGTGAACATCTAAAGTTTAGGATTACTTCCCTCTGCCTGGCCCCAGGCTTCACTGCAGGACTCTCTACCCTCCTCGGCCATCTGCTTCGCTTCCACTCTCTACTTTCCAACCCCCGTTCCCTCTTTGTCTGACCACCCCCCATAGGAGCGTCTCATAATTGTGATTACTAAAGCTGAAATTCTCAAGGTGTTGAAAAAGTACACAGAAATAAATCAGCAGGTGCCAGAATTTCTCCTGAGGGGGCGACTCAGCCCTGGGGAGGGATTGCTGAGCTTTAATTTACACAACAGCTGTGATTCTAAAAGGGTGTGTAAATCAGTCCGGGGGTAATTGAAAGGTACCAGGGCGGGTAACTGTTACATGAAGGAATCCTATGGTGAGCTCTTTTGTAAAACAAATCTTACTGATCCTTTGAGGTCCCGCTCTGGTGTCACCTCCTCCTTGAAGTTTTCTCTGCTCCCCCCCCCCCCACTTCCCGATTAATTACTCTTTCATCTAAGCTCCCTTAGGACACTGGTCGTGTCTCTGCCTAGCACGTGATCCAACCTCCCTTGTGATATAAATAGATCTTGGCACAAAAAAAGTGTGAAACGAATGTTTGTTGAGTCAATGAAAGAAGGAACCAGTGAATTAGATTCACCTCCCTGAGGGAGAGATGTACTCTCGATTTAACTCTTTTTTTTGCAAACGACCAGCAGGGGTCTTCCGCTAGGATCTCGCCCTTCCGCTGGTCAGCAGATATTTGGATGAGTAAACAACGGAAGACAAATTAGCCTCTCAATTTATCCTTTGGGTAAACTCCTCTGTTAACAACCAAGAGATAATATTTTAAGATTGTAGGAAATTTGTTGGCAGCTTTCAAAGCAATTCAAAGTGTAAGGATGCCTTCCAGGCTGTTCACATATGAACTGGATGCCCTTTTTCTCCTTACCTTCCCCCGGCAGAGGGGTCCAGGCAAAGGGGCCCTTGGCCCTCTGTAGTGGGTAAGTGTTTTCCTCCTCCCTCTTTGAGAACGGTTCCTTTCCTATGATGGGGCTGCTCACATTCTGATCATTCACGAGACTGAAATGACCATGGCCAACTTTGGTGGCATAAACTTGGAGGCTATAGTCTTTGCTACTGGTCTTTTTTTTTTTTAACTTTATTTATTTATTCTGAGAGAAAGAGAGAGAGAGAGAGAGCAGAGTGGGGTAGCGGCAGAGAGAGAGAGGGAGAGAATCCCAAGCAGGCTCCACGCTGTCAGCATAGAGCCCTATGAGGGGCTCGAACTCACAAACTGTGAGATTATGACCTGAGCGGAGATCAAGAGTCAGACGCTTAACCAAATGAGCCACCCCGGTGCCCTTCTACTGGTCTTTGTGTTAGTGCTGACATACAACAATGTCCAGAGAGAAATCTTGGCCTTGGACACACAGATCCTCCTTGGCCCACCCCTGTGGAGATGGGGTGGCCATCTGCTCAGGTTCAAATCTTGTTAGGTACTGATGTAAAAGAAAAGGATTTCAACCCTACCTTCGGTTTGATTGACTACCAAAGAAAATAGTTTGGGTCTAAATTTGCAAGATGAGCTATCCACTTCTCGGTGATATGCTGCCTGGTGACACCCATCCCAGTTTACTGGAAGGATATGGGATCCATCTGGTCTAGGTGGTTGGATCAAGCCAACCCATCAGAGAGCTTTGCTCTTGTATACTTACATTGTTCCAGCTGCCTTTCCTGCCTTTTCTTTGGTGCTCCCCCTGCGGGGGGAGACATTATAAGAAGCATTGATTGTAAATATGCATTGTACATGTAAAGAGCTTAAAGCAGCGCCTGGCGCATGGTTAAACAGTATTAAAGTGTTAGCTATTATGTCTAGCATCGGCATAACTGTTAGCATTATTGTTAGGATGTTGTTGAGGACATCATGTGCTACATCACTAGCTGTCCTACCACAGGGGAAGTTTCTCTCCGGCACCAGCTCCAGGAAAAGCTGGGCTTCTGCTTGAGCAACTGGTATGTCTTCTGTATTGTAACATCTTGTTATCAAAGTGAACTTTTCTGTTTCCCTATTTCCTTTGGTTACCAGGAAGCTTGGAGCCAAATCTGGGACCACTTCACCCCTGCCAGCAATTACGCAGACCTTTGAAGCATGTGTTTCTTTATGTTTCGGTCATTTAAAAAAATTATTTTTTAATGTTTATTCCTGAGGGAGAGAGAGAGACAGAGCACAAATGGGGGAGGGACACAGAGAGAGGAAGACACAGAATCCGAAGCAGGCTCCAGGCTCCAAGCTGTCAGCACAGAGCCCGTCATGGGACTCAAACTCATGAACCGTGAGATCATGGCCTGAGCCGAAGTCGGACACTTAACCGACCGAGCCATCCAGGAATCCCTGTGTTTAGTTCATTCTTAACCTTATCTTTTTATTCTACCCATGCCCTTCCCTTACCCCTGTTTATGTGTGGATCCATTTTAAAGCATTTATCTATCTGTCTAATCTACCTATCTGTAAACCACCTCATACACTTTTTTAGAAAGGAACATGTATGTGTTTCTAAAAAAAAACAGTATTTCAAAGTATTTCAAAGGGATCAAGCAACCCCAGTGCCCATCACCTGATGAATAGATTACCAAAATGTGGTGTATTTATGCCGTGGAATATTATTCAGACTTAAAAAGGAAAGAAATCCTGCAGTATACTATCACATGGATGGAACTCGAGGTCGTGATACTAAGTGAAAGAAGCCAGTCACAAAAGGACAAGCACTGTATGATCCCACTTACATACGGAACTTGGAGTAGTCAAAATCATGAAGACAGAAAGAAGAATGGTAGTTGCCAGCAGCTGCAAGGGACGGGGGAATGGGGAGCTCGTGTTTAATGGGTACAGAGTTTCAGATTTAACAAGAGGAAAGGGTTATGGGGATGGATGGTGGGGAAGGTGGTGCAACAAAGTGAATATTTAGTACCACTGAACTGTATACTTAAAAACGACTAAGACGGCAAACGTTGTGTTATGTGTATTTTAACACAACAACGAAAACGCCACAACATGTTAAAGTATTTTGAGGCGTTGAAACTCCTGAAGTTATACCGCCATCTTTAGAGTCATCTAATATTGATTTTATTAAAAAGCACAAGAATGGACACCCTTAAGTTTATAATTAAGCCAGCTACCGTTTTCTCCATGACTCAGTCTAACTTGCGACTTTTATAAAATACTCCAGTTTAACTGACGTGTACCATTCATAAAGAAGAGCGCATAGTTTGTAAGTGTCACGCTCAGCGAATTGTCATAAAGTGAACACAGTGGGGTAACCCAATCCAGGACAAGACGTGGGACATTACCAGAACCTGAGCCCTCCCGCAGACCCCTTCTCATCACCGCCCACTGCCTCCTAACCCCCCACACGGCCACCATCATGACCTCTACCACCGTATGTTCTTTTCGCCTGCTCTTGAACGTTAGGTATAAATACAGCCAGACAATACACATTCTCTTGTGTCTGACTTCTCTCACTCAACATCACACCGGTGACATTCATCTGTGTTGTTATATGAAGCAGGAATTCATTGATTTTCACTGTTGTATGGAGTTATTATATTTTGGGAATACACCAGTTTGTTTCTGTGTTCTACAACTGATGGGTTATTTCCAGAGTTTGGCGATTATTTCGTGTATCCTTTGTGGAGAACAAGATGGGTCATAGAAGGAATTAAATTAAATGGGTGAATGAATGAATGCATCTTGTAAATTATCACAGATGACCCTCCACTCCCAAGTGGCTTGGCCATGGAGCCTCTGGAGCCGGGTCCTGCCCCCATCTGAGCTCCTTGGGCAGCCCCTGTGTTGTTTTTAATGCCATCTGCCCTAGACCCAGCTCGGTGGTAGGTTGCATTCATTCATTCAACAAATAAGTATTCACCGTGTACTACGCGCATGCATTATGCGGAGTCTGGGGACACATCTGGCATGACAATAGAGGACAGTCACTGTCCTCACAGAGCATATGTTCTAGTGGCATGGAATTTCCCTGTCTACATTCTGGTATATCCCATTGCTCTGTGACCTCTGGTCAATGCTCTGCCCCGTGGTAGCCAGGCTGTTAGACCTCATGGAATCTTGCCCTGCGCGTTCAGCCCTCCACCAAGGATGTGAGTAGTGCCCCCCACTGACCCCACACACAGACTTGCTTCTCTCCAATTACCTGCCCCAGGCATTCTGGATGCCTCAGCTCCCTGGATGCTGATCTCTGCTTCCGTAACTCGGAATCTGCTGTTCTCCCATCCCTGGCCCGTGGTCTGTAAGATGCCCTGGCTAGCTGGGGCTCACCTCATGTTTCCCTCTGTTCAAGGTTCATAGGCCTGCACTGCCTGTTGACCAATACTTAAAATCACTCTCCTCAAAAAATGCACCAAGTTTCCTAGTTGTTTAAGGCAGGAGTATAAGCTTGCTGTCACTCTATTACAGCCCAAAGTAGCAGTATATGCTTGTCTTTTTTTTTTTTAATTTTTTTTAATGTTTATTTTTGAGAGAGAGAGACAGACAGACAGAGTGTGGGGGGGGGGGGTTGCAGAGAGAGAGAGAAGGAGACCCAGAATCAAAAGCAGGCTCTGGGCTCTGAGCTGTCAGCACAGAGCCCGACATGGGGCTCGAACTCACTGTGAGAGTGTGATCTGACCTGAATTTGGGACACTTAACCGACTAAACCACCCAGGCTCCCTGTATGCTTGTCTTTTTAATGGCCCTATATTATTCCATTATATGGGCAGAACTTAATTCTAGTGGGTTTTTTTAAGTGCAGTTTATTTCCTACAGAGCAATGAGAAATGTAAGACTTAGAGATTATACTCATTCTTGCCCCTGACTCATGCTCACTTCAGCAGGTGCCCTGGATTACCTATCATTCTTTCCTTTTTTTTTTTTTTTTATTGGAAATAAAGTGGAAAAACATACCTAACATAAAATTTACCATTTTAATGATTTGAAAGTATACAGTTTAGTGTCATTAAGTATATTCACAATGTTGTGCAACCATCAATTTAGTAGATTTGAAAGGTAAGTATAAAAGAAAATTGACTTCTGGCACACGACAGGAAGTATTTGTTTGAATAAATATATGATTGAATCCTGTCACTGGAGAGACTGTTTCTGAATTTGTTGAAATGCTTTTGGCTACAGGTACCTAAAAAACCCCACTTCATGAAAAGGTTTTGAAAACTAAAGTGGCTCTGAAGTTGGTCAGTGCGGTGGCTCAACGCATCGCTGAGTGCCCCAGTCCGTTGCTTTCTTTCGCTCTCCCACCCTCGGCACGGTGCTTCGTCCTCTGGGCTCATGCCCCTCCTGGCCCAGGGCTGGCCAGAGCCATTTTAGGTGTTGTTTCCAAAATTAGCAGCATCTCGAGGCAGGAAAGGGGTCCACCCTTCCTCGTGTATCTTTGAAGAGTGAAGAAACCTCTCTCGGAGAAGCCCTCAGATTTCCCGGCACATCACGTTAGCCAGAAGTGGGTCACGGTCCCGATCCCAAACCAGGATCATCGAGGACAACGGGCCCTCTGCGATTGTTCTAGACCAAGCAGAACTCGCCCCTGCGGCTGGGCCTTGGGTTGGGGCCGGCCTCCCTGCAGCGCCTAGCCTTGAGGAAGGGCACGGGTGCCTAAACAGAGAGTTCTGGAAGGAAAAGGGAAGGGAGGAAACGGACCTCAGATGGGCCATCAGTCATGTCTGTCGCAGGGTCCCAACCCGAAATCAGTCTGCCTCGGTTCCAAGGAAGAGACACTTACGTGTGAGAAGTTCGGTTTGTCCCAATAAAGTAATAAGAATCTTAACTGGAGATCAAATTCCCTAACAGTGTTTCCAACCGTCTGACTGTCGTCAGCTACAAATCTAAGTCTAACGTGACCGGCCACGCTCAGGGCCCCCATGAGCTCCTGATTCCTTCAGCCAGGCTGCTGTTCCTTCCATTCTTACTGCTGGCCACTCCTGAGGCCCAGCTCAGAAAGTGTTTCCTCTGAGATCCTTCTCTGAACCCCAGAATCAAAATGAATTCTCCCCTTTTTCTGTATTCACTTTCATACAGTTTGGAAAAACCGCTGTTATAGCCACGTCTTGTTTTTTATTTCTTTGTTTAAAAAAATTACAAAAGTAC
Source organism: Felis catus (assembly GCF_018350175.1). Classification (NCBI taxonomy): domain Eukaryota; kingdom Metazoa; phylum Chordata; class Mammalia; order Carnivora; family Felidae; genus Felis; species Felis catus. The sequence goes on along the minus strand of NC_058380.1, from coordinate 80,890,933 downwards.
TAATACATCCTACTTTTAAATAATTCAAACAATAGGGCTGCCTGTGTGGCTCAGTCTCATGTTAAGCACCCGACTTCAGCTCAGGTCATGATCTCACAGTCCGTGAGTTCGAGCCCCGCATCGGGCTCTGTGCGACAGCTCAGAGCCTGATGCCTGCTTCGGATTCTGTGGCTCCCTCTCTCTCTGCCCCTCCCCTGCTCACGCGCTTTCTCTCTCTGTCTCTCAAAAATGAATAAACATTAAATTTTTTTAAGTAAAAAATAATAATTCAAACAATACATAAAGTATATACTTTGCAAAGTCAAACCTTCCCACTCTTTCCCTCAATCCCAACCCTACTTTCCAGTGATAACTGCTCTGAACAATTTGCTTTTATCCTTTCAAACACTTTTATGTGATATACGAACCTCCGAGGAGAGGTGAATTCATTTTGTTATTGTAATTTTTATAAAAATGGAATCATACGATGTCCTACACACGTGTTACTCTGTGACTTGCTGTGTTTACTTATCAGCATCGTGAGGACAGCTTTCTGTATCTGTAGGTCCAGATCTAGACATTATTTCTATGGCCTGAGTGTTATTCCAGTTTGGGGCCGTACCATACTTTTTATAACCAATCCCCCGATGATGGAGACATAAGTTATTTTCATGTTCCCACATTTCAGCAGTGCTGCCCGGCGTGTGTGTGTGTGTGTGTGTCCGTGTACCAATATTTCTGCGGGGTAGATTTCTAGAAATAAAGTCACTGGGACAAAGGATAGGCGATTTTTAAAGTTTGATAGCCAATGCCAAATTTCATGAGGGTGTTTTGGAGCCAGCTGCTGCTGGTACAAGACAAGTAATTTCTGGACTTTCAGACTTTATACACCAATAAAATGTAAAAAGAAAAAAAAAAGTGGACATAACAAAGAAAGTAGCCAACATTTTATTTTTTATGTGAGGACGTTATAAAAAAATCAGGTACTAACGATTCGCTGGAACCATGTGAAATTGACATTTTCATATGTCAAAATAGTCTAATAGCTGCCTAATATTTGACTTCATACTGAGATTGATTTCATAAAACAATGGACACCCACGCTCACACGTTCACACGTGCAACTCTGCTTACTTTTCTCGTTTCACCCATCAAATGGCTGCACACTCACTTAATCTCATGTCTAGGAATCGCTGGTGGAGAATCGTTGACCAGGGCCCCTCCCACCGCCACCACCAGCATCTGGCTTTGCTGTCGCTGGGAGTGACATTGTGGTCACGTGAAGAGCAACATGGTGGGGAGGAAATGGAGATGAAGTGGTGCATATTCCTGTCCTTGACCTTTGGCTCTGGTTATAAGCTCCAGTGAAAGAGGCGCTGAGAGGCAGAAGCTGATGAATCTGGGTGAGAGGGCCTGTGTGACACTTGCCACAAGCAGGGCACTAGAAGCCACAGGTGAGACAGGCTCTCCTCTGACCCCCAGTCTACCCACCCCCCTGCCACGTCTCCATGGAACCTAGCTCCGTTCAAGGGCTGGAAGCTTAGGGAGTATGAAGAATGAGCCCTCTTCCCATGGATGGTCCTCAGATGGCAGCCCAGCTTGGAAGGAAGGATGTTCCAGTGGGAGTGGACCCTTGGGAGTCTGTGAGGAGAGGAAGATGTCTTCTCGAGGACCCTGGCCCTGTTCATGGACGCTCAGGAGACCCTCCCAGGGAACGGTCAGGAATGCCTGAGCGATCTGCTAGGAAAGGCAACAGCAGAGCGGGCCTCCGGATCTGTTACTGGGCAGATTGGGGGCTACTGAGGCAGTGAAAGACTTACCAGTTTATTTGGAAGTCCTGCCTGAGCCTACGTTCCTTGAAGCCATGGACTGTATCTTCACAGTATTTGCTACATGAAATCCAATGGATGAGACTGTGTCCCAACAAAGCTTTGTTTACAAAAACAGATGGCAAGCTGGTTTGGACCCAAGGACCATAGTTTATCAACTCCTGCCCTCTACTATAGGACAAAGAAGCAAAGCAGCCTCTCTCCCGATCAGATACTACATAAGCCGCCTCGCCATAAGCTGTTTCACCTTTTTGAGCCTCGGCTTCCCCAAACATGAAGTGGGGATAATAGTCACTATGCTACCTTCAGGATTGTTGTGAGAGTCGAAGGAGGTAGTGTGTACAGAGTGTCCAGCCGAGCACCAGCGGGTGGATGGTGTCGAGGGTCGAGATGTGCTCGTTTTCACCAAGCACGGATGCTAGATCCAGAGCCCCCCCACCCAGCTCCCTTCCCCAGGCCTGTCCAGGGAACAATGTGAAAGAGCAGGAGGCAGGGTCTCCAAAGGCTGGCGGAATGAGATCCTTGGGACTTTGATTTGATTTCAACACAAGCACCGGGCAGAGACATGATGTCCCTGGTCCTCCTTATACATAGCCTTCAGGTGTCAGTTCAGTAGCGTCCTGGCTATATGACATCCATCACAAGCAGCTTACAGCTTCCAAAAACACAGTCCTAGACAGATGTTGAGCCTGTCTGGGGATTAGAAATATCCTTTTCCATTAAGCATAAATTAACTTAATCACCAGGTATGAAAGATACGCAACACAAACAGCATTCCCTGAAGCTTTCATTAAAATTAAAATTCTATTTAAAATTTAGCTTGTATTTTCTAGGACTTGAACCCCTTCAAAGAGATAATATCTGCTGTAAATTTTTACACTGACAGAGTGGCAGAGATGAATATGCCGGGGACAGTGATGTACTATGTAATTTAACTCTGCCTCCTGGCCTTCTTTTCGCCAACGGATGGATCTGTACATCTTAAAGAAATAATTAGTCTCGGTAAGATCTGGTCTTTGACCATTTTCAGAAGCAGTCAGAGTGATGTAGAAAAATGAAACTCTGAGTCGAGATCACTAAGAGCGAGGTGCTTCAAGTCTTGTTGTTCGGATCCATGCTGCGGAAAGTGCTCTTAGGATAAACAGAAAGGAGGGGCATTGACAGATGAATTGCCAGGAGACCTCTGAACAGAACCCTCCTTGGCTTGGCCTGTTTGCTGGGCTTGGAACCGGTGAGTGGAGGAGGGGGTACAGCCGGGGGTGCTCCCTGCGTCCCTTATCAAACTGTGCAGGAGAGACCGCCTGGGGGAACGTGCCCCGCCTGGGGGACAGCGTGACGCCGTGGAAAGAGCATTGAAGTCAGACAAAGCTGGCTTCGGATCTGGTTCCTTTTTTTTCTGACTCTGATCTTGGGCGAGTCTCATAATTTCTCCAAGCTTCGGGTTTCTAATCTGTGAAGTGAGAACAAGAATGCCTGCTTCCGGGGATCATCGTGAGGGTTAGAGATAATCTCGGTGCTTAGAACCCCTGACATTCTAGGTGCTTACTGAATGCTTAGTATTATTTATTCATTTAGGAAACCGTTGTTGAACATCTGCCGTGTGTCAGAGTCTAGACTAAGTGCTGACGATGCAGAAAGTCAGAGAACACAGCCCCCCCACAAGACGCTCAAAGATAGGGGATTGAGACGTATAAAGAAGAAAATCACAATATAGGGTGACATGTCTGAAGTGGAATCCTGAACATGGTTCAGAGCTGATGCAGAGCAGGAGCGGTGTGCCCTGTAGGAAGTGACATCTGTTGGGTTTTAATGACATAGAGAAGCTCGCATGGTATATGGGCAGAGAAGGGCATTCTGAGCAGCAGGGACAGCTTATACAAAGGCAGAGAGACGTGCAGAGACATTTTGTATTGGGAGGATTATAAACACAGAGGTACTATTAGGTGGGGAGGAGGGGCGGGGGGGGAGTCCTAAGGACGGGGTGTCTCTTCAGGTGGGCGCACCCCCTGAAGACCTGGGTTTGAAGTCTCCCAGATGATTCCTCAGCTTGGCCACAGCAGCCCAGTGGCCACCACATGGTGCCAGTCGCCCCGTCAAGGTGCTCAGGACACCCGGACCAGAAGGCAGCTCTTCCAAAAGGAAGTCCCACTCTTGAGTTGAATGGGTTGCAGGTTTGAGAGGAAGCAGGTCCTAGAGTGGCAAATGTCCTGGGTGAGGAGGTCCACACAGCCGGGATCCCAGTCCCCACATACGGCCCCATGCGAGCTCCTTGGGAGCAGGGGGCACTAGGTGTTTCTCTCCCCTGAGTCCCGGGTGTAGGGCCTGTCACAGAGTAGAAAGTTGTAAATATTTGTCGAATAAATGCTCAGATGCCTCATCTGGCCATCTTCACTCTGTTTCCCTCACGGCGCCGCTGTGAGGACCAGGGACAAAACGGGGGTGGATGTACTTGGCAAGGTCTCAGGCTTTATTTAAATATAGGTGCACGGTCATATACAGCTGTGCACCCATTAGCACGTGCACCACAGTTGACCCACCCGTTAAAAAAAAAATACCTGCAGTATTCCTACTCGCTCTCTCATTTAACAAAAAAGCCACCATATGCCTTTTAAAATGATGAGGAAATGCAAACTGCATGGTTATATTTGGTGACTCGCCTTTTTTTTTTTTTAAGTATCGCAAAGTTGACTTAGTAGTCAAAACAGTAATTATATTTGAGACGATCAAAGATATCCCGGTTCTTTCCCGTGCAATCTAAAAAATGTAAATTTACGGAGGAAAAAAATTGAGATTGTACCTACCTACAAAGCAAGCATTATCTCAAAAAAAAAAAAAAATTGTTTTCCCAAACATCTCCAGCTGTCTTGACAGCTCAAAACGTCGCTTGCTCCCAAGCCCACAGCCCTTTGTTTTAGTGATAAATGTGTTCTAAAGAAAACCGCTGCTCTACAGAGCTGGAATTGGTGTTTGGTTTGAAGCTGTAATGAGGCACCACTGTTTTCCAAACTGTTACGCTCAGCTGACAAGGAAACTGTGAAGGAACTGGAAAGTTTCTAAAGGGCTGCACAAAAAGCGGGGACGTTTACTGCACTGGCAGAAAGAGAGGCAACTATAATGGGGGTTAGCATCTGAAATCGAGCCATTGGATGCTCACTGCTGCTCGGTGACATGCTTTGGCCCAAGTAATGACTAAATAATATATATATTATATATACACACATATATAACATATATATTATATTTATAATATATAACTATATATATAATTAATATATAATTAATATTATACATTAAATATATAATTATTTATATATTATATAATTCATTACATAGTATATAATATATAATATATTAATATATCATATTAATATAATATATAATATATAATATAATTAATATTATGCATTAAATATATAATTATTTATATATTATATAATTCATTACATATTATATATTATATAATACATAATATATATCATATTAATATAATATATATAAAATATATAATTAATATTATACATTAAATATATAATTGTTTATATATTATATAATCCGTTACATATAATAATTTATAATTGTATATAATATTATTATATATAATATTATAATGACATTTGTTGTTCCAACCCTGCACACTCTATCATGTGGACAAAGTAGCTCTCCCCTTATGGGCCTCAGTTGCCTTATCTGCACTCTGAGATGATAATTTCTGCCCTGCTTACCTTACCGCCTTGCTTGGAGGGTCCAGAGAGGTAATGGGACTGTTGAGCTGCAGGAAGGATTGTCACAGTGGCCGTAGCAGTCCTCCCGACCCCGGGACCCGACATGCCCCAGCCCCCTCTCTCCACTAGCCCAGAGCATCTCCGGGATTCAGAGTCCTCCTGGGTCCTGCTTTGTGGAGCTGCCCCAAATGCCCTCACCTGGGGTTTCCCTAAAGCCCTAGGAGGCAGGGTCAAGAGAAGCCAGTTGCAGCTCAAGCTCTCTGCTCTTGCTGGGCGGTTCCAGGCAAGTCCTTGCCCCACAATGAGCCTCGTTTTCTTGGGCCTAAAGGGAGACTTTGGCCCAAGTGATTCCTGAAGCCCCTTCCAACAGAAAACACGGAGCCCAGCCCATGAGCACTCATTTGCCTCAAGCAGGTCCTGTGGGTCTGGGGCTATTGGGCACCCCTGGGGAGTTGGAGTCCTTGGTTTTCTAAATGGTCTGTGTTTAACCCTTTAAACACCCAACCCTTTCAGTCTTGCTAGGTATCTTGGCTTCTCAAATACATTTCAGTGAATTTGGCTTTTTAATTGAATGATGATTCTGCAAACTGGTTTTAAATTGTTCTGCGATGTATCGGTGCCCCGGAAGAGCTCTGAAGGGTTTTTCTACCTCCTCCTCTGCCTTCAGGCTGTCACTTCCTACACTGCACATTGCATGGCTGTGGCATCCTATGGCGTCCCTTCTATTTGCTGGCTGTACTGTGCTATGTGATGGTCTGAAGATGAGCTCACCAAGTCGTCAGCTTTGTGTGTAGAGTAAGAGTATATAGGGGTAAGAGCGATGCCGCAAGAGGCTGGCCTCACTCACAGACATAAACTTCAGGGCATGAACTTTGGGATCTGCATTTGAGCTTCTCTGAGAGGGAGGGCTTCTCTCTCGCCTCCTAGTTCTTAGTAGTGTTTTAAACAGAGAGAGGAAGTGCTTGGGTGTCTGGGTTTGGACAGGGGAGAGATTTCTCGACTACATGGTTTTTGCATGAGAATTACCACATCAGTCTTTACCCTAAATCTCTCCTCTCTTGCTGCAAACACATGCCCTAGGCTCCGTCCCCATTTCTCGAGTTCCAGAATTATGCCCTTCGTGCCAAGCTCTTGTTTGTTCACGCATGCCGTGTCCTCTGCATGAGATCCAGGAATAATTCTCTCTCTCTCTCTCTCTCTCTCTCTCTCTCTCTCTCTCCCTTCCTCTCTCCCTGCCACCTGAAGGCTCTACCCAAGCCTTTCATCTCTTGGCTACCTCATGGAAGCCTTGGAAGTGGCCCTGAACCCTCCGGGGAGCAGAGAGCTGCTCTGTCCTTGTGCCCACCTCATGCTTCACATGTATGCCACACTCAGTGACCTGTCTGTGTGGGTGATGCTTCTGCCAAATTGAACTCCTCTGTGCTAAGACTGCCTTTGGATCGCCAGTACCCAGTGCAATGCCTGGCACATAGTAGGGACTCGATTAGGGTTGGAAGAATGAATGCACAAACAAATGAATGAATAAGTTGACTCCCTTTTTTGGCTTAATAACATCACTCTCAAAATGTATGGATTGAAATCTTAACCCCTGGTGACTCAAAATATGACCTTATTTGGAGATGGGGTCTTTATAGAGATAATCAAGTTAAAATGAGGTCATTAGGGTGGGCCCTAATCCTATAGGACCGGTGTCCTCACAAGGAGAGGAAATTTGGACACAGGGCCACACAGAGAGGGGACAGTGTGGAGACCCAGGGAGAACACGGCCACCTACATACCAAGGGGACGGGCCTGGAGCCCCAGCCGAGGACAAGCAACACGTCTGCATGTCTATTCCCCATAATAGGCGCTCTGACTAGAAGAAATCTGTGACTGGATGGACACACAAATGTAGAGATAAGTAGAGACAACCACCATTGAAATGAAAAATGACTTCATTAGTTACTTCAATATTTTATGAACGTTCAGTGCAGCACTGTCAAAATGGGAGATGGGTCTCTCTTCATTGCTCATGAAACACCAGCACGTGGTGGGATCTTGCACAAGTAGTAATTAATTACTCTGTGTGGTGAGCTGGGCGGGCAGTCTCCAACCTGGAGACAAGGCAGTCTGCAGGCGGGTCAGTCCTGATGGCTGGGTTGGCAATGTTCTTAGCTGGGGATTGTCCCCTGCCCCACACTCTCTTTCTTCCTCCCTCCCTTCCTTCCTCCTTCTCTTTCTTTCTTTCTTTCTTTCTTTCTTTCTTTCTTTCTTTCTTTCTTTCTTTCTACTTTTGAGAGAGAGAGAGTTCATGTGCATGCACGAGTTGGGGGGGGGGGGAAGAAAGCGAGAGAGAGAGAGAGAGAGAGAGAGAGAGAGAATATCCCAAGCAGGCTCCATGCTCAGCTCAGAGCCCCATGTGGGGCTCGATCCCAAGACCCTGGGATCACAACCTGAGCCTGAAATCAGGAGTCAGGCCCTCAAACGACTGAGCCACCCAGGCGCCCCAACACCTCACACACTCTAGAAGAGAGAAACAAAGGGTCCGCTTAACTGTCAGAACCTGAAGGAGCCATAAGGTTGCCTCCTCCAACCTTTTCATGTTACAGTTGGGAAAATGGAGGTTGTTAGAGGGAATGGAATTCTCTGGGTCTCGTGGCTACTGTGGGAGAATCTGGGACTGGAATCCAAGTCACCTGACAGCTGGTCTCACCAGAATTCTCTTTTCTCTTAAGCAATGCACCTGCCTTATGTTTGGGTGCTAGATGTCCGTGCCTCACCTGCATGGACAGCCCTCTTCTTCGTACTCCCACTTTTCTTCCTTCCTTCTGTAGGACATAGGTATCATCATTCCTATTTTACAGATGAAAATGCTGATCCCCAGAAAGGCTAAGCATTTTGTTAAGGTGGTAGGACCAAGAACCAGCAGCCCAGGAATTTTATTCCTGGCTGTCTTACTCCCAAGCTTCCCACCCCTCTGTGCTTTTTCTTAATGAACCTTTACCCTTAGGCCTTAGACATTTTTCTCCCAATTATATATAACATATTTTAAAATATCCATTTGGTTAGAAGTGATAGATTTTTCATGGCCAACCAGCTTCTATGTAAGACTTCCTAGAGAAATTTGTAGTAAGCTTTAGCAGATTTCAAAGGGCTTGCCCATCCTTCAAGTTTGCTACCACATGGAAATAGTGAGCGGATGTTCTAGACACAGCGTGGTGATTGTTTGGAAGAATCTTGAATGATCTGCAGATAACTGACTGAAGGTGGTGGTCTTTGATGAATGTAGGACCAGACTATCTCTTAGTCTATCCCGGTTTTGCACATGTCCTCTCCCTCATCCGTGGATAACCTTTTAGTAGGACCACGGCAACCAACCTCCATTGTTATTTCCCCTTGAGCTCTGGGAAGGCAGAAGGAGCTTCCTCTCCCTCTCTGGATTCCATCATCTAACACCATCCGACTACCTGGGAAGTAATCCATAAATATCTGTGAAATAATGAATGGGGTCTTCTCTCGTTTTGGAACCACAGACATTTTTTTTCTGGTATTTTTTTCTTGTTTTCTGACTATTGCTCTGTGGACAGCCTCCGAGCTGGCGACGGACCTCCTTCCGTTTCTTCTTTCGGATCCATCCTATGCACCAGATTCCGAGCAAGGCAGAATCCACATGCTCCCTGGCAAATTGAAAATGGATCCTCATCCTGTTTATGCATGCCTATTGTATGTTGGTCTTTCTGCTACGTCTTGGGAATCACACTAGGTTGTTCCTTCTAGGAGCTCCCAGCCGATGGGCAAGTTGAACAAATAACTCAAATATGATGAAGACCATAGCAAGTGTTAAATGAGGCACTAGCGATGAGCTATGGGAGGAAGGGTAGTTAATTTTTCCTGGAGAAATCATGGGAGGGTTCACAGAGAAGACAGATATTTCAAAAAAAAAAATTATTACATAAATGAATTCTGAGCAGCTCATCCCAAGTTCACATTCTACATAAGAAACTCAAAAATAGAGTTCGCTGTTTCCAATTCTGGCTGTTTAGGGTGCTGACTCAGATTCAGATTCATAGCTGTGAGAAGAAGAATCTAAAAAATAATTAGAGATACAAATCTCAATGACTATTTCTTATTAGTAGGAAAGGAACTGTGGGTCACTTGAAAATACTGCTTAATCTCATTACTTCTGGTTCCACACACTCCTATGTGAAATATTTTTAAACCCATATTTGTGTTGAAATTAATAGAAAAATGTGTCACCCTATTTTATTGTGATTTCAGTAGTTAAGTTCATGGCAACCAAAAGATTATAGATAGAAAAGCTTTGAACTGGTGACTATGATTTCATTCTCTAGCAATTTAGAAGGTCATGGACTAAAGCAAGATTATAGAACAAGGGCCCTAAAAATGTTAATACCCGTTGACTGAGAAATTTCACTTCTGGGAATTTATACCAAAGATATAATCCAAAATTATGAGAGAGATGTATTGTCTAAATATGTATATCCAAGTAGTGAAAAATCAGAAACAATTGAAATAGCCATTAGCTTGAGGGAAGTCACCCGGTCATGAAAGATTTCTATAAGGGGCGCCTGGGTGGCTCAGCTGGTTGAACATCCAACTTCAGCTCAGGTCCTGATCTCACGATTCATGAGTTCGAGCTCCGCATCAGGCTCTGTGTTAACAGCTCGGAGCCTGGAACCTGCTTCAGATTCTGTGACTCCCTCTCTCTCTCTGCCCCTCCCTTGCTCATGCTCTGTCTCTTTCTCTCTCTCAAGATAAACATTAAAAAAAAAAAGATTTCCATAAATAATTTTGGTGACATGACAGATACGTGCTTATAACACAACGCCAAATAAAAATTAGGCCACAAAATTTTGTGTATAGTATGATTTCAACTATGTGACAAAATTATGTGCATAGGAGTAGAAGGGAATTTACCAGAATATTAACAGTGATCATTTCTGATAGTTTGAGAGTTGTGTGATCTCACCTATGTTTTTATATTTGTGTGTGTATATACATTTGCGTGTATCAGGAAATGTGATATTACAGCACTAAAACCAGCAATGTTAGAGGGGACCGCTGGGTAGGCATGGACAGCACAGGCCAGCACATTCTGAGGTTTGAGGGCTTGGGCAACATGACACAGAACAGTCGCAGAGCTCTTCAGAGTGAAAGAGCGTGACCAACCACAGCTTGGACTCGCCTGGGTCCATAGCTGTCACGATGGCAGGAGAAGCATGGGAGGCCAGGTGTCAGTCAACACGTCAACTAGTTGCTGGTGGCCTCATGGTTTCATGAGCTCAGGTCATTCACAGCTGGACCCAGACAGCACAAAGTGGCCGGAAGAATGGCACCTGCCATCCCGGAAGAAGAAGCAGCAGGCGAGGACTTGGCACGGGCAGGGGTAATGGTCAGGGTGTTGTCCTAGTGGGAAACTCCTAGAATACCAAAGGGGCACTGAGGCAGGAACCCCATTGGATGGAATTGACCGTCTCCATAAGGGGTTGGTAGCTGCTAGAATCTGAGTTTCCTCTTAGGCATGAGGATTCCAGGCTTAGAGCAGAAAGAACGATGCCGGGGTGAAGACCATTGAGCTTCCACCTGCTGGGCTGGGACTGGCCCCAGGTGTGGACAGTACTGAGCCGGTTGGCAGAGGGTCAGGGCTCTGCGGGTCTCCAGCTGCGAGGGGCTGGCTGGTGTCACTCCAGATGAACCGTATACTAAATGCGTAATAATGTATAAAAGACAAGACGTTGTCCATGTCCCTTTGGCGATCATTATTAAACATGGGAACATTTTTAGTTGCTAGTACTTTCTTCAAAGAGAAAATGCTGTTTCCAAAGATGGCTCTGTCAGGAATGTGGGAATCCGAGCCGTTTATGTTTCATTTTCATACACAGTGTGTGAAGCCAAGTCGGCCTGTATATTTAACCCACGTTATATTTGGTATCCCTGAGCTGTGCTGGGAAAACCAGCAAGCCCCTAGCTGTAAAATGACAGGATAAATATTACTCCGTTCAAAGCACAGAAGAAAAAATACACCTCAGTATTTTCTTTAAATACTTTACATTTATCTGATACTCTCTATTACACCAGTGCATTTGTTCTTTGTGACAGATTTATGAAGTGTAGACACGGCCAGCCCAGAGAGGTGGGGGACTGCCCTGTGCCAGCCACTGTGTAAACCTAGGGTGTGTGTGTGTGTGCGTGCATGTGTGTAAAGTGAACGCTTTGAAATGACTTATAAAAAATATGTATATATAATCTCATATATATATGTATGTATACTTATGTTTATATAAAATATCACAATCTTTACAACAACTTGCAAGAGAGATATTATCCTCATTTAAAGGATGAGAAAACAAAGGATCAGACAAGCCAAGTGACTTGCCCAATGTCCCCCAGCATCCGGGAGGCAGAGTTGGGATTTGAACCCAAGCTGGATGCCTCGGCCTCTTCCAGAAGGCCAGAGGAGGGGCTCCCCCCTCCTGCCGCACTGGGGCCTGTGCGGTCATCCTTGCTCGTCCCCCTGGCTGAAGTTCAGGCGTCTGCTGATTTCCTTCCGCATACCTTTCAGTGCAGCCGCAACATTTCTGTTCCTACATCTGAGAAGCGTGAGTCACTCCTGTCGGGAATAATTAGAACAAGAGGGTCTGGGCAGTGAGCAAGGAAGGGGGAGAAGGAAAGGCAGAACAGAGGAGGGTGAGTGAGCTAGGGAGCTGAGGGGGCAGCGCCTGGGGCTTCAGAACTGACCTCCCCCATTCGTCAAGAGGAGAGCGGGTCCCAGGGGGAGGTGGGCCAATGGGGTGGCGGCTCCTCCAGGAGTCAGGAAGCAGGGCTGAGGCCCCCAGCACTAGCAGGGGTGGATGTTAGGAAATACCTCTGGATCTGAGCCCCTAACGGAAGGTGGGAACGTTCCAAGCCGTGCACATTCACAGCATCCTGTGGCTCTGGCAGGATCCAGGAGGTAGAGTCAACAGCTCCTGGTTATTAGGTTAGAGATGACCGAACCTTCAGATGGTGGCACACACACACACACACACACACACACACGTGTGCACACACACGCGCGTGCACGCCCATGCGTGCAGAAATAAGGCTCAAGGTGAACGTTGTCTGCAGCAAAGCAAAACATACTCTAGACATCTTGTTCACACTGCGAGGGAGGAAGATCCTGGAAAATATCAAGGGACCAAGTGTGGCAACTTACCGTTCCTAAATTTGAGACAGATAAGATAAAGATAAGATATAGTCTTTCGTTCTCTGCCTTTATTGTTGCATGTCGGTCTGAATGTAGCATTTTGGGAACGGGCTTTAATCAGGTCGTTCCTGCCCTTCGTCACACAGCGTCTTCTCAGTCACGAATCCCCTTCCTGGCGGCTTTTTGAACAAAAAGGGTTTCTGTAGCTATGTCTCGGCCTTACCGCATCGTAATGGAACTCTCTTTCTCTAGGTGTCTCCCTGTGCCAGTTGGCAGCCCGTGCGGGCAGGGGCACTGTCTTACTCGTCTCACATCCCCTCTGCCCCGTGCTCGAGGGGCCACACGTTTATCTTGCCCGCTTATCACGCTCGGTGCCAACTTGGAGACGCCTGTGCCCTCGGGCTTTGTTCCAACCATTTGAGGAAATGTGGAACCTGGGTTCTCACGGTCCCCTCCCCTCCGGGGTGTTTGTGGTGTCCAGGCCCTTTGCAGGCCCCGCCGGAGGCATCCTGAGCATCTCTCAGCTACCCTATAGAAGTTACTTGCGTTTGTCTTGTGCCCACCAGCTTGCAAACAGTAGTTCATTATGCTTTCTGATTTCAGCTTTCCAGATATCTATACGGACAGAAAACACAGATTCCCTCCGGTTTCTGACAGAATGCCTTCATCACAGCTTCCCGTAGTCAGGTACTGGCCAGTGGAGTCGACGTAGCTAAACTCGTCTACATCTCCTACACCTGTGGCTACGCCTCTCGGTTTCTGTGCCTCAAAACTCCTAGAGTGTGGTCCGGCGGGCACGGGCAGACGAACGGGGTCGCAGAAGCAGAGATGTAGTTAGAACTGACCCCGATTCGCCCTTAGTGTGTGGGGAGCAACACGGCAGAGTTGGTGGGGGGTGGGGAGACAGGTTTCAGCAGCAGAAAGGCCTGATAGGAATTCCCATCCAACCCTTTGTCTGCTGTGCGACTTTGGACAAATTACTTATCTTCTCTGAGCCTCAGGTTCCTGATCTGTGAAATGGAGATAATGGTGCCCAACTCACAGGATCACTGTGGGAGTTAGAAGTGATTGGGGGGGGGGGGTGGGGAAATGTGATCACAGCTGTGGTAAATCTCACATACTGTGTGCATGCACACAACGAAAAAGAGAAATGGAAAGACAGATGAAATCCTGGAAAGAAAACTCCAGTACGTTAGCAGTGGCTGAAGGTGGATGGTGAAACAAAGGGTGAATTTTACCCCCTTTTTCTGCTTTTTTGGTATCTTTAAATATTTTTTTCCATGAACCTATATTGACTTGATAATTAGGAAAATAGAAAATAAAGAAGTGTAAAATAGGAAAAGAGAAATAATATGCATTAAGTACCAGGCATAAGTTGGCACTCGGTAAATGGTAGCTATTTTTACTAATTAGTCATTATGCCTAATAATAATAATTAGGCATAATGATTTCCTCTGGGACCAGGGGTTGTGAATTAGTCTGTTGGAGGCGGCTGATGACTCCCTCTAAGTGAGAGGGAGTTCTGGGTTCACTTCCAACCAGGCCACCCCTCCCTTGCCTCCCTGATCCTTCTGCCAATGCCCGAGTGCCAGACCCCCCACCCTGCTCCCGCTTCTTCCCCCCCAAAAGCAGTCTGAGCAAAGGTCCTGTGCCCCTAGAAAGGGAAGCACACTTTCGGGCAGGCAGAGGTGTTCTCCGTGGAGGAGCTGTCCAAGGAGAGTGGTGGTGGTCAGGGCGGGACATCACCATCCCTTCACTGGTGGCCAGTTGTCTAGGGGGATAGAGTGAGAGGGTCAATAGTCCCTTCTATTTCTTCTGTTTGGAGAGCAGACAAGGTCCCTGGGACAAGAGTTTCCCAACACCTAAAACTGACTCGATGCTGTTAGTTGGCAGGTCACAGAAGTTAAACGTGTCCCCTCTCTTCACTCATGGCACAGTGAGAATACTGGTCTTACTGGGTCAGCCCAAGTGAGAGTTTTAGACTAACCTGCCAAATTCCTCAGGGTCCCCACAGTTTCAACCAGACAGAATTAAACTTCTGCCAAAAGGAAAGAGAAAATGAGGTCCCGAACTAGCTGCGTAGCCGTGAGCAAGTCAGAGGACCTCTCTAAACCTGTGTCCTAGGTGTAAAATGAGAGATCAGCACCGCTGGTCCCTGGAATCCCTGGACGTTCTCAATTCCGTGACATGCTGGTAATAAACACAGTTGGTTCTGAGAAGAGAGCGGACTCGGAGGTTTTCTCTGCTCAGCGGGCAAGCTGCCAAAATGGGATGGCTGGGACAGGGAAGGACAGGAATTCTCTCTGGGGCTGACACTTAATCGGTGTGGCCCCCAGAGGTGACAAACGATGGCAGGACATCAGCTGGTGGCTTCTAGAACAGTGAAAGCAGCAGGTCCTCCGCCAGTGCATGCGAACCCTCCGTTACGTCAGCGTCGGGTGTGAAATGCCTGCCCAATGCCGGGCACGGTGGCAGATGTCACACAGACCGCACGCCGTGTCCACCCCTTGGTGCCCTGTAGGATCAGCTTTGCCATCGCTCCGCAGGGGAGGCAGCTGAGACTCAAGAGCTTGGCTCCCTTTCTCCCTTGACATTTTCTGTGCCTGGACAGCATGCTCAGCGCCCCGAGAATCTGAGAGCAAACAAGATGATCCAGCCCCCGTGGAACCGGCAGTTTAGAAACAGCTAGAGACAAGCACATGGGCAGTCATAGTACAGTGTGGAAAAGTCTTCAGAAAAGAGAGGAAAGTAGCGTTGTGAAGCACAGTGAAGGGGTCACCCACACCCGCAGAAGGGCAGCGCAAGGTGGGGGCAATGACATTCCAGGCAGAGGCCACAGCACGTGCAAAAGCCCCAGGGTGAGTGTACAGCGGAAGGACTTGGAGAGCTTTGTGGTCTGGCTGGAGTTCACATGGGGATGTGGAAGGACAGGGGCTGGAGGGGACAGAGCCGGCACGTGAAAGGACTTGACTGGGCCAGTGACCCTGCAGGCAGAGGGGAGTCAGTCATTCATGCATTCACGCACTTGGCCAATATTCAGTGAGGGCCTACTGTGTGCCGGGACTGAGGAGCCAGAGGTGAACAGAACCATCACAAATGTCTTCCTTTGTGAAACTTACATTCTTTATTGGGGTTGGGGGAGGTAAGAGGGCAGGAGACGGACATCAGCGAAGTAAACGAGTAAAATCTATGCTCTGATGAATGGCAGCACGGCTGTGGTGAAGAACGGAGCAAGGCGGGCACTCAGAGGCTGGCGAGGAGTGGGCGTCACAGCTGTAAGCAGAGCGGCCAGGGGAGGTCTGTCGGGGAAGGGGACGTTTCCACAAGCACTGGAAGGAAGTGAGTGGGAGAGCCAGGGACGGGTTCAGGGCCGCGGGGTGACATGGTCAGGTCTGCCGGTTGGCTATGATATGGAAGATGTGCTGGAAGGGGAAGCTGGAAGCAGGCAGACTCGTGATGGGGCTGTTGAAATTCAGGTGCCCCACCATTGAAGTGACAGGTGATGGCGGCTTAGATTCTGGGGAGCAGCAGTGGAGATGGAGAGTAGTGGGTGGACCGAGGTGACAGAGGAACAAGACTGGGCTACTTGTGGGGTTTGGGAGTTACTCTCTTCTGTCTGGTTTCTGACCCAGACACTGTGTGGGTGTTAAATATCTTCTCTGAGTCGCGAGCAAAGCTGGCGGCTCAGTTTTGGGAGCAGCAATTGATGAGCTCAAAAGCGTTTTGTCCAAGGGCACCCATGTTCATACCTGCACTGCTCACAACAGCCAGCAGGTGGCAGCAGCCCAAGTGACCATGCAGGGACGGAAGACCGGGTAGACAAGATGTATATGCACACAAAGGAATATTATTCAGCCTTTAAAAGGAAGGAGGTTCTGACACCTGCCACAGCGTGGATGAACTTTGAGGACATTGTGCTACGTGAAATAAACCGGACACAAAAGGACAAATACTATATGGTTCCACTTACTCACAGGAGGTTCCTAAAGTGGTCAAATTCATAGAGACAGGAAGTAGAATGATGGTTGCCGGGGCTGGGGATGCGGGGAATGGGGAGTTCACGTATAACAGACACAGAGTTTCCGTCTGGGAACGTGGAAAAGTTCTGGACGTGGATGATGGTGAGTGTTGCACAACAGTATGAATGTACTTAATAGCCCTGAACGGTACCCTTAAAAAATGACTAAAACGGTAAAGTTTATGTTATGTCTGCTTTATGAAAATGTTTTACAATTCATTTTAAGTAATTTACTCGAAGTCACATGACTATCAAGTCCAGCCCAGCCCCAGAGGCCCTCTTGTACTCCTGCCTCTTATTCTGAGGTCTCCCCGCCTCTCACTCTTCCCTGGGTTCCAGACTGGCTGGGATCCCCTGGCAAAGTGACTTGGCATCTCTGGGCCTATTTTTCCTCACCTGCAAGGTGGAGATGACCCTTCGTGGGGTTGCTGTGAGAATTAGATGGGTTCACACCCATCACTTGCCTGGCACCGAGTAAATTGTCATTACACATCATTCAATAGCATTGTTCTTTCTTACGTCAGAACTCCCTGACTTTGGTAAAACAGCACAGACCTAACTAGAATCCGTGCCCTAGCGCTTGTGGGCTGTGTGGCTTTGGGCAAGCCACTTGTAAAGTGGGCCCAATAATTTCTACCTGGCAGAGATGAGAGCAAGACTAAATAGGACCTGTGTTCAGGGTCCCTAGGGCAGGGCCTGGATGCCACAGTCCCTGATAAACAGCGGCTGATCCTGTACGGACACAAGATCATAGTTACGCAGGGAACAAATCAACCCAGTGACGCGACAAGTAAATTTCGCATTCTTCTCTACTTCCGCTCCGTTTTATAGGCAGATACAGCCCTCCCTTCTGGTAGTTGAGGTGTCTGTAGAATCCTGAAATTACACCTTTGTGTTGGCTTCAGGAACAGGTCTGCATCTGATTTGTTTTACAAAGGAGATCTCTTCAGCCAAGTCTGAATAACAGTTATGGAGCTCCTGCTTGGCCCGGTCCCAAGCTGCTGCTGCTGCCAGAGAGTCAGAAACGAGACAGACAGCGGCCCTGTCTGCACAGAGCTGATTGATATTAGCCGAAAGAAGTGGCAAGGATATTGTCACAGCAAACTGCACTGGGAAATGGGAAACCCGGACTCTTCCTGACCTGTAAAGCCAGGAAACCTTGGACAAACCACTCCCTGTCGGCCAGAGCTTGGTCCGTGTCTACATACGGAAGGAGGACCACCCCCCCGTCCCTGTGACTTGAAGCTCTTTCCTTTCTAACTGCATTGGTTGTGTTGCCCCGTCTCTCTCTCTCTCTCTCTCTCTCTCTCTCTGGAAGCAGTCTGCGGGGCATAGGGTGTTCAGGGGAAGCTGGACAAGAGTCACCGCCTTCTGTGCTATACAGACCTGGCCTTGGGGGCTTAGCGGTCAGGCAGGAGGGGCTTGACCCCATGGCACGCTGGGACTCCAGCCTCAAGATGGTGAGAAGAGGGAGGACACTGGGGCCGTGCAGAGCCCGGAATGCAGAGACCTGGAGTAGGTTCTGGAGGCCAAGGCTAAAGCAGACTAATGGGAATGGGGCATGGCTCGCTCCAGACCCCCGCTGCGGGCTGGCGCTGCCTGGGTACCCCCACATCGTTCAGGCCTGACTCCCAAGGCGCACAGCAGCCAGGACAGGAAGAGGTGGCCTGTGAGGGCAGGTGCGTTCTGGCCTTCATCTGCCCACTCAAGGGGCGGGAGCCCCTCTCCTCGGATCAGATTCCTACCCCAAGGACAAAGGAGGAGAGGACAAGCTACTTGGAGGATCTCGCGAATCCTCATTTCCCCTTTGCCTGGGGGGCAACAGAGAAAGCGTCCCTGCGCCTCCCTGACTGCTGCTCTGCCTTCTGGTGCTCCGTCTATCTCATGCCAAGGCACGGTCTGCTCATTTCACATGGGATGCCGCACCCGTGCGTTCCTATCTTGGGCCGGAAGTGAGTCAAATCCAGCAAAGCTGCGTTCGGGTCCTGGGGATCATCGGTCTGTGCGCCGGCATAGCGTTTCCTCGTCAAACGCTCGGTAGCCAACCCAAGTCAATTAACGTGAGGAAGAAAAATTGCACGTTATCATTCAACTACTGCTGCATCCATATGCATGAGGCCGAGGGACCTGACTCCCTTGCAGAATTAAGATAACCTTTAGAGGGACGCATTTCTGAGAGCTCCCTACCCACTCCCCCTGCCTGCTCCCCAAGCGCTCCCCTACAAGCCAGAGCAAATGTTGCTTCCGATCTGTGGCCGCCAAGGGAACGGCCCGGGCTGCCCACATGCCGTCCAAGTTCTTGAAGAGTTTGATGGGCTCCTGCCACTTAAGAAATTGGTCACATTTAGAAATATTCAGCTTCAGTGAACATGTCACTGCTGCGTATAGGAAAAACATACTATTATCTCTAGAGCTTGCCTGAAACAACAGGCTTGTTCCCGAAACAGATGTTTTGTGAAATCCACCGTGACAGGCTCATCAGAGCTGGAGAAGGGCCAGCACTTAGTTACCAGCCTTGCAAGGACACAGACATCCCTGCTGGCTTCTCGTTCATCCTCCACACCTGGGCTCCGAGGAGATCCTCCCCGTGGTTCTTCCTTCTGGCTCTTGGGTTCTGAAGTTAAAACATTTTACAAGCTTGATACTCTAGACAGAATTCAGTCAGCCAGGTGTGTCCTGGGGAGAAGTTTTCCAAGGTAATGACTCAGGATATCTTAATTTGGTTCCACTAACATTTATTGAGGGCCTACTGTGTACCCGCGACCGTTCCGGCTGCTCTCAGTCACATTATCTCGCGGTTACTGGTGGGATCGCCCATTTCAGAAATGGGTTGGTGTCCCAGGTCTGCCGAAACAACTCACCTGTTGGCCTCAAGCAACAGACAGGCGTTCTCTCGTGTTCTGAGGCTGGACAGCGTCAGCCGGGCCGCGCTCCCACCCTCCCGAGGCCCCCCCCCCCCCGGGGCGACTCGCCCTCACCCCTGCCAGCTTGTGGTGGCTCCCCGCCTTTGCTGGCCTGTGGCCGTGTCACTCCAATCTCTGCCTCGTCTTCACACGGCCTCTTCTCCGCGTGTGTCTGTGTCAGATCTCGTCCCGCCTCTCTCTTCTCAGGACACCTGTCCCTAGATTAAGGGCCTACTCGAAACCCGGGATAGTCTCCTCTCGAGAGCCTTAATTTGATGACACCTGTAAAGACCTTTTACAGATGAAATCACATTGCCAGATTCTGGGGGTTAGGGCCACTATTCAGCAAGCTACAGACCTCTAGGTATTTTCCGGTTGTTTCCCCAAAGTCACACAGTGAGAAAGTGTCACAGCGGGAGGTAAACCTGGGCTGGCTGGCTCTGAGCTCAGACCCTCGGTCAGGTCCTCACCCCTGAGACTCTGTGATGCAAAACGTGGGCAACAGGCCCTGCTCTTAAGAAACTACAGCTACGTGGGAAGGAGCTTTGCGTGTTGGTTATGAATGAGGCTCTTGTGTCCAGCCGATCCTTATGACCTTGGGCAAATTATGTCACTGCACTCATGTCTCAGAGGAAAATGCCTTATGCCGAGAATGGGAATCATATTAAGAATAATAATAGCCTCACACGGCTGTGGTGAGGATCAGATGAGAGAAGGCGCTTAGCCCACAGGCATGGAGTCAGCAAGATCCCAGACGCCCTGACCCCGCAGCCTCTGCGGTTGAGCACCGTGCTCCCTGCTCCCACTCCCCAGAAGCTTTGAACCAGAGCCTCTGAATAGAAAAGGGATTGTGTACAGGTCCCCAGGAACCCAGGTGAGGAAGATGGAGAAGCCAAAGCTGACTTTGGGGTTTTGAGCTTGGCTCACTTAGCGGAAGGAGCTGCCAAAAACAGCACGGGTGGAAATGGCAAGAAGCAGGTTTGTTGGGGGGCCGGGGAACAAATCGTGCTCAGCTTGGATGCAAGCGGGACACCTGGGTGGATTTCACTGGCAAGTGCTGGACTTGGAAGGTGACTTTTAAAAGCGCCCCAGAGCTTAAGAGTAAGGGCAAGAACTGAATCTGTTTGGCAAATTCAAGCGCTATCACGGATTAAGCTTCTCAGGGGGCAGAGAGCAAGCGAGCAAAGACGAAGTGAAAGTGTCGGTACTCACGGCTTCGTGGTCACGGCACTCAATTTTCTCACCTGTAAAATGGGCACATGCTTGTTTCTTCCCAAGCGGTTGCTCTGGTGGCAATAGACGCCAGGTGGGAAAGTACTCCATACGTTGGGGGTTGAACCACAGCTAGTGGCAGTGGGTACCGGCATCAGCCACCTTTTCCCAGACACCGAGCCTGGCAGGAGAGGCGCCCGGGGGTCTCCCCGTCTCTGCGTCATGGCTGAAGAAGCAAGACCTGTTCACTCACCAGGTTGGAACGGGCCTTCTGCCGGGCTCCACGTCTATCCATGATCACCAAAGGAACTACGACAACAACTTGAATTTCCCCGTTCCCTGGGCAACGGGTACACTTCTGCCAGGGTTTTGGTGTTTCAGAAAACCAGCTGAGGGTACCACTCGCAGTGCTTCTGTTCAATGTATGCTCACCTGGACCCCCCTCCCCCAACGTGTCCCCCTGGCCGTGTACCCCGGACCCCCCTCACGTGTCCCCCTGGCCGTGCACCCTGGACCCCCCCTCCCACGAGTCCCCCTGGCTGTGCTTGCCTGGACCCTCCCCCCACGTGTCCCCCTGGCCGTGCACCCTGGGCCCCCCCCCCCCACGTGTCCCCCTGGCTGTGCTTGCCTGGACCCTCCCCCACGTGTCCCCCTGGCCGTGCACCCTGGGCCCCCCGTCCCACGTGTCCTCCTGGCTGCGCTCACCTGGACCCCCCCCCACGTGTCCCCTTGGCCATGCACCCTGGACCCCCCCCCCCATGTGTCCCCCTGGCTGCGCTCACCTGGACCCCCCCCACGTGTCCCCCTGGCTGTACACCCTGGACCCCCCCTCCCACGTGTCCCCCTGGCTGTGCTTGCCTGGACCCTCCCCCCACGTGTCCCCCTGGCCGTGCATCCTGGACCCCCCCTCCCACGTGTCCCCCTGGCTGTGCTTGCCTGGACCCTCCCCCCAAGTGTCCCCCTGGCCGTGCACCCTGGACCCCCCCCCCACATGTCCCCCTGGCTGTGCACCCTG
Source organism: Felis catus (assembly GCF_018350175.1). Lineage (NCBI taxonomy): Eukaryota > Metazoa > Chordata > Mammalia > Carnivora > Felidae > Felis > Felis catus. The sequence continues at coordinate 80,869,069 of NC_058380.1, read as the reverse complement.
GGCCCCCCGTCCCACGTGTCCTCCTGGCTGCGCTCACCTGGACGCCCCCCCACGTGTCCCCCTGGCTGTGCACCCTGGACCCCCTCCCACGTGTCCCCCTGGCCGTGCACCCTGGACCCCCCTCCCACGTGTCCCCTGGCTGTGCACCCTGGACCCCCCCTCCCACGTGTCCCCCTGGCTGTGCTTGCCTGGACCCTCCCCCCACATGTCCCCCTGGCCGTGCATCCTGGACCCCCCCTCCCACATGTCCCCCTGGCTGTGCTTGCCTGGACCCTCCCCCCACGTGTCCCCCTGGCCGTGCACCCTGGGCCCCCCGTCCCACGTGTCCTCCTGGCTGCGCTCACCTGGACGCCCCCCCACGTGTCCCCCTGGCCATGCACCCTGGACCCCCCCTCCCACGTGTCCCCCTGGCTGCACTCACCTGGACCCCCCCCCACGTGTCCCCCTGGCCGTGCACCCTGGACCTACCCCCCTCCCACGTGTCCCCCTGGCTGTGCTTGCCTGGACCCTCCCCCCACGTGTCCCCCTGGCCATGCACCCTAGACCCCCCCTCCCACGTGTCCCCCTGGCCGTGCACCCTGGACCCCCCTCCCACGTGTCCCCCTGGCCGTGCACCCTGGACCCCCCTCCCACGTGTCCCCCTGGCTGTGCTCACCTGGACCCCCCCCCACGTGTCCCCCTGGCCATGCACCCTGGACCCCCCCTCCCACGTGTCCCCCTGGCCGTGCACCCTGGACCCCCCTCCCACGTGTCCCCTGGCTGTGCACCCTGGACCCCCCCTCCCACATGTCCCCCTGGCTGTGCTTGCCTGGACCCTCCCCCCACGTGTCCCCTGGCCGTGCACCCTGGGACCCCGTCCCACGTGTCCTCCTGGCTGCGCTCACCTGGACGCCCCCCCACGTGTCCCCATGGCCATGCACCCTGGACCCCCCCCCCCACGTGTCCCCCTGGCCGTGTACCCTGGACCCCCCCACGTGTCCCCCTGGCTGTGCACCCTGGACCCCCCCCCACGTGTCCCCCTGGCCGTGCACCCTGGACCTACCCCCCTCCCACGTGTCCCCCTGGCTGTGCTTGCCTGGACCCTCCCCCCACGTGTCCCCCTGGCCGTGCACCCTGGGCCCCCCCCACGTGTCCCCCTGGTTGTGCACCCTGGACCCCCCCTCCCACGTGTCCCCCTGGCTGCACTCACCTGGACCCCCCCCCCACGTGTCCCCCTGGCCGTGCACCCTGGACCTACCCCCCTCCCACGTGTCCCCCTGGCTGTGCTTGCCTGGACCCTCCCCCCACGTGTCCCCCTGGCCGTGCACCCTGGGCCCCCCGTCCCACGTGTCCTCCTGGCTGCGCTCACCTGGACGCCCCCCCACGTGTCCCCTTGGCCATGCACCCTGGACCCCCCCCCACGTGTCCCCCTGGCCGTGCACCCTGGACCTACCCCCCTCCCACGTGTCCCCCTGGCTGTGCTTGCCTGGACCCTCCCCCCACGTGTCCCCCTGGCCGTGCACCCTGAAACCCCCTCCCACATGCCCTCCTGGCTGCGCCCGCCTGGACCCCCCCCTCCCCCGTGTCCCCCTCCCCATCTCATAGGGATTTGCAGGACCGGGTAGGTCAGTGACGTTGCCATGACAACCAAGGAAGAGGCCAGCTCTGACTTCAGCTCCAGGAGGTGCTTGTTAGCAGGGAAACTAAAAGATAGGCTTTCTCTTGTTTTCTTTTTTGGGGTGCGGGGCGCCCACCCCATTCCTCTTGGCACAGAAACCTTTCACTTCCGCCAGGTGAGCTGGTCAATTGAGGATATTTAACTCATTTGAACGGGCGCCCGGAGAAACCACTGGGAAAGAAGTGTCCGTGTGCCGTGTCCGGGATGTTGTGTCACAGAAAGCACACTGCTCCTTAAGGCTGCCCCTCAGGGGGGGCTGGCAAGTGGGCGCAGCAGCCTCTAGACCCCGGTCTGCACGTCTCCACATCTGTGGGATTTTTAAGCTGTCTTACACTGAGGGCCAGCGATCTGTCTGGCCTTCTACGGGGTTCTTTTCATTTGGTATTCCGTTTGGTTCTCACCAACCCCCTGTGTGTTTAGTATTATTGTCACCATTTTGCAAATGAAGAAACCGGTACTCAGAGAGGTTAAGTACCTTCCCCCAGGCCACTCAGCTGGTAAGTGGCAGTGCTGGAGCTCAGCCCCAGGCCCGCTTGATGTGTAATCCCCACCACTGTTGCAGTCCTGCCACCCTGCCTTAACCTTGTACTTGAACCTATGCAGTCTCTCTAGACCTATCAGGGAGGCATCATCTAAAAAATGTGCCATGGTAACTAAACATTTAGTACTTCTGCGAGAAACACCACTGCACACAGTCTGGATGTCTGCTTGGGGAATTGTGCAGTGACAAGAGAAATTAATACTTTAATGGATTTTGACAACAACTCTATGTTAGGGGAATTCAAATGGCGTGGAGAAAAAAGTTAGGCTTTCTCTCTGGACCTGGTTGCTAATATGCATATGCCTAATTTATTAGCCGTGTTGTAAAAAAAAAAAAAAAAAAAATCTCATTTTGTGAGGACCGAAGTTCTTGGAGGGATGGAATGCTACGGACTGGAGGAGGCAGCTAATTCTTCCTGGCTGGACTTCAGCTGACCGGAAGTCCCTGATTTTTGTTTGACATTTCGTTCGCACTCACGGTGCTGCAGCCAGGACGCTAGCCTTTTGTTTCAGGTCACCCTGCTGAATGCCTCCACACCTCTGTGAGGGGGTTGCTGTAGTCCATCACCATTTTACAGAAGAGAAACCGAGGCCGAGCCTAACACAACTTCCCCAAGGCCATACGGGTAGGAAGTGAGTGGAGCCAGGATGGCTGTTATTCTTATTGCCACAAATTCTTATTGTTGCACTATTACCCTTAAAACAAAACAAAACAAAACAAAACAAAACAAAAAAATGGCTTTCTAGGACCTGAAGCTGCAAATGACACGCAGAGGTCACCCCGCCCGTTTTCTTGCCTACGGCAAAATTACACCAAATTCTTCACGTTATTTGTCTTAAAGAATGCTTTTCTTACACAGTCATCTACGAGCGTGCCTTTTCTTTTGCATTGCCTATGAGATGTAGAGTACTATTAGGGGAACAAAAAGGGGTTCTATTTTCAGCAAACTCACAGTCTACGGGGGAGAGAGGCCACAGACTTCCACGGCTGTAATATAAGTTTAGAAGATGATTGATTGCACAGGAGAGGAGCAAATGAGGTGCTGTGGGAAATCCAGAGGAGAGTGTATCTGGTGGGAGGGACGAGGGGGGCTTGTGGGTGGGTTGGCACCTGAAGTGAGCTCGTCAAGGTGTGCGGGATTGGGGCCTGGATGTTGGGGCGGGGCGGGGAGCAGGGCACAGTCATCGGGCAGTCATCTCTGGGTGTGAATGGGAGGGCCTAGGGAGCCCGGGTTGGGGGGGAGGTGCAGGGAGCAGGTCAAGGACAGAGGCTTAAAGGACACTCTACCGCCAGGAGGGAATAAAAGACAGAGAACAGAAAACCACCAGGGCATGGGCACAGAAGCCAAGAAATGAGAGTTCCAGAAAGCGTGGTCAAAGCGTCATCAGATGCTATGAAGAAGCTGAACTGGAGAAAGACCGAGAAGGTCGGTGGCGATCAGGAGGGTCATGGTAACCCCAGGAAGAGCCGTGCTTTTGAAGCAGTGGGAGCAGAAAGGCAGTGGAAGCTCGCTCAGTACCGAGACCAGGAGCGCCTCGAGCACCCAGAGTGACCTTCTCTAGGCCACGCCCCGCTGCGCCAGGGCTCAGACCGCAGTGTCCTCACAGAGGGTCAGCAGAGAGCCCCCTTGGCACTGGAGAACGCCGATGGAGGCCTGGAAAGAACAAGGTCTTGAGAGTCAGAGCCAGATTACCAGATGCGACCATTTAGAGGCAGGTGACCTTGAGGACTTCATGTAACCTGAGCTTAGCTTGGTAACAGCTAACACTTATTGAGTGCTTACTGCATGCCAGGTATGGTTCTAAATGCTCTACGTATATGTATTAGCCCATTTCGTTTTCACAATGATGCTGTGACGTAGGTAGAATTATTATCCGCATTACACAGATAAAGACACCAAGGCACGAGCATGTTAAGAGACGCTTCCAAAGTCACCAAGCTAGTGAGCAACAGGGCCAGGATTCCAACCCAGGCATTCTGCTTCCAGAATATCTCCATCTTAATATCTCTACCTTAAGGTCTCGTGTGGCTTAACCAGGGTAATTTACGTACAGAAGGTTCCTGGCCCATAGGAGGGGCTCAGTAGGAGTGATCCCTCTTACCCCCTGACCACGTAGGAATACAAACTCTGGGCATCCTTGCCTGAGAAAGGTTGTGGGATCAGCCCCATAAGGCCTCACTCACGTTAGTGAAAACCCCAAACAGCACGACACACACAAAGACTGCCTCAAAAAGTGGGATACACACGCCTTGAGCCCCTGGGACACGAATGAAGATAGTTTTGTGTTCAACACCCTCACTGCGGGTTGACCAGCCAGCCGTAAGGCAGTCCTGGGTGGGGAGGACCCCCGAGGGCAAATCAGGGACAGGTGAAATCCACCAATCAAGCAGATTTCATCCAAAATTTAAGGGGGAAGGCTATTCGGCCTGGGATATGCCCACTGAATCCCTGGGTGCCTGGTGTTCACCGGGCACATATACAGTATACAAAGGAGAACTAGGAGCACCACAAAAAAGGAGCTGCATTTGGATAAAATTGAAAGCCAAAAAGAATTACAGTCTAAGCAAAGGATAACTTCTACACATGGTTTCCCCCACTTATCGTCTGTGTTCACACAGGCCTATACTTTGGTGCAGAACTGTGTTTAAACACTAAAACGCTTTGTGTTGCAGACAGGCGCTGAGTGTGTAATTAAAAGGATCCCTTCATTAGCAGAACTAGACAATGAAAGCTCAAGTTGGCCTTTTCTGCTAATTTTGGAGGTGGTAAAACAGAGGCTAATACAACCACTGATTACAATCGTCACATAGACGGTGCTTTGCTGTTGCCACCAGGAAATCTTGGCTCCTCCTGTAGATAGACAGGCTCTTCCCGTAGCTGGGAGGGACAAAGAGAAGGGATGCATTCTGGCAACGGACGTGGAGGGGTGTGGCGGTGGCGGTGTTAAAAATGTGACCCCGGGTTCCGGGCCCAGCCCCATCACTTAGGCAGCTGACTTAACCTCCCAACGCCTCAGTATCCTCAGATGTAAACTCGAGTTAATAACTGCGTCTAATTAACTAGACTGTTGTAAGAACTCAGTGAAACGATGCCCGTCTGTATTCGCCGTCCGATGTTTTGAGCACCTGCTGTGTGTCCGGAACGGTGTCAGAAGAGAGATTCATACGTGAGTGACAGCAGGGCCCGCCCTCCCGTGACCCGCAGTCTAGGGAAGGAGACAGGTGTCAGAGACAGTCATACCAACAGCCATTTGGGTATGATGGCGACAAAAGGAATGCAGACCGTGGGCTCTGCTCTGGGCAGGGTAGAGATGAAACGCTCAATACTTACATCTTGGATGAGCATGAGGATGATGACGATGTACAGAGAGTCCAGAAGGTTTTAGGGAAAGGAATGGCTGCTTCCAGCTCCAAAGGCTGAGGAAACCTTTTTGGAGAAGGCGATGCGAAGTCTACGATGTGAAGGACGAGTTGTGTTCGCGTGGATAATTTCGGAAAGAACGTTTACAAAGAAGGGGGAGAGCGTGGAGAGGGGGAGGTGAGGTAGGCAAAGTAGCCCCCCACCCCACGCCAGTGCTCTGGTCACGAGGAGGGAGGGCCCGGTCGAGGGCTCCTGGGGCAGCCAGTGTGGGCCAGGCGCGACGAAAATCAGGAAATCCTTCTCCGGGTTCCTGTGAAAAGTTGAGCACTAGCCCAATCATCCACAGAAAGATGGTGGCCAACCACCGGGTGGGGTTAAAGACGGGACAATGTAGCCCTTTGGTGGAGGCGGGGGGGGAGGGTGAGGGGGAGTGGAGGGGGGTGTGGAGGAAGGATTCTCCTCCCTGCCTGCCAGGGTGGCCTCCACGGTCCGAAGCCTTTCATTCAGAATCAGAATTTTGGCCACTCTGGCATTTCAGTTTAGCGGTGGTTTGGTTTTTGTTGTTGTTGTTGTTGTTGTTGTCCCCTTTCCTTCTTCCTTTTTTAAGTGCTTTGGACAGGAAGCCAGCAGAACTGGGTCTGCCTTTGCCAACACCTCTCGCTGGCCACCTCACCCCAAGCAAGTGTCTGCCTCGACTTCCCCGTATCGTTCAAGAGAAAAATGGGACGCAATGACCGCCAGGGCCCCTGCTAACTCCACGGTTTAACTTTCTCTTTATGGGGGGAACAGCAGTGATTTTGTGACGTTTCTCTGTGCGTTATTTTGTGACATTAGTCATCCTCAGTATAGAACCAGGGTGTCAGGTGAGGGGCAGTTTTCCAGTGAGGTCTGAGAAGATGAGACTCCTACGGGGGATGTATTTAGGGCGAGACGAGAGGCCGGGTGCAGCTTGCAGTGAGATTTCCCGCTCAGAGAGCAGGAGGGCAGTCTAGTGTCTAGTAATGTGAGCTGGGGGCAGAGCAAACCGTCAGAAAGTGGGTAAAGAAACCCCGTAGCCTCCGGAGTTCCCAGAGACGTGTGCTGATCTCTCCCACTGAGCCTGGTGACCAGACAGTGAGCCTCTGGAGACGATGGCGGGAGATCAAGTTGGTGATTATAATCACAGCGGCCAACAGGTACTGAGGCGCCGTGCCAAGCACGATGCATCCACTTTCTCTGTAATCACATCAGCCCGGTAGGTTAGGTGCCATTATTATTCCCATTCTTTGTAAGAGGAAGCTGAGGGTTTCCTTGAGGTTGTATGACTTGCCCGAGGTCGCCCGGCTCCAGAGGGCAGAGCCGGGACTCCAGGGGAGCAGCAGGCTGGTGCCCTGTGGCGAGGAGCTGCCTGGCATCACCCCTCCCTGGCCCACGTGACGGTGCGCCTCGTTGACTCTAACTGCCCAAGACAAAGAGAGCAAGAACGACGGCAAGATGCTGGCTGTGTGCGGAAGGGCGGAGCAGAGAGAGCCCTGTTAGGAAAGAAGCGTATTGCGCGGTCTTGTCAGTTTCTTCATCCGGAAAATGAGAGGGCCGAGCCCCGTGACCCTTGACGGCCCTTCCCGCTCTGAAATAGCATGCGCTCTGGCTCTGTGGGGACGGGGGCACTGGAGTAAGTCCTCATGTTTGTCCTTTTGTTAAGTCGGGGCCTGGCAGGAAGATGGTCCTGTGGCAACCCCAGCCTGGGGGCTCTGGGAACTCGTCCCCGGCAGTGACTGAGACCCGGTCTGCTGCTGTCGCCACTGGGGCCCTTGTCAATTCATATACGCGACAAACGCCGTGCATCGGTGACTCATGTGAGCCTGTAATGGTAAAGTAGGGATTCATTTGTTCGGCCACGGGGACCAGCCCCATCCAGATACGTGCTGGTTACTCCCGCGTCGTCCCATTGAGGTGAGTTACGAGCCCCCAAGCAGATCCGTCTGGATGCTTCATAGGGAGGCTGTGTGTTTGATCCTAAGCAATGCAATAGTCCTGGGCTAGGCTTGGACGGGGTGCCCTCCCAGCCACGCTCCCTCATAGGCTGCATGACATCCCAGAAGTAAGAGACTTCCCTCCACCGTCAGGGAGGAGAACGTGTGTCTAGAGAAGGTGCGTAACTACGATGAGTTGTGGCGTGACAGGGTGGAGAGCGCCTGGGCTTTGAACCCAAACAGACCCAGGTTCAAATCCTCACTCTCAGCCATGGAATAGCTGAGTGACCTTTGCAAAGTAGGGTAACCTCTCTGAAGCTAATTTTTCTCATGAGTAAAATGGGGCCACTGATAGTACGTAAGTCATAGGATCATTGCCAGGCTCAAACGAGATGTAACCCGTATCCCGCCTGACTCTCGGGCACTCAGTGCCTGGTAACTCCTCGTGTGTGAAAGGGCGTCGTGCACCGGTTAGAAACAAGGATGCTAGCACCGGCCTGCCTGGGTTTCTAACCCGGGTTTCTAACCGGAATTAGACTGTATCTTCATACCTCAGTTTCCTCATCTGTAAAATGGGCATAATAATAACACCTACTTTGTAGGATTGAATCAAGGTTAAGTTTGCTTTAAACTGCTGTACCTGGCACATAGTAAGTGCTGCCGATATCCGATATCGTCACCGTTGTGTTTGTTGCTGTTCCTGTCACGCCGTGCTGGGGAAAGAAGTGATCCAGGCAGGTGGCCGTGGCCAGGTGAGCCCTCAGAAGAACATTGCGTGGAGGGGGACAGGTAGGCCCAGCCTGGGCCTTACAGGGACTGGAGCATCGGACAAAGTTCCCTCCCTGAGTACTTTGCCTCATCAATTTGGAAACACCTGCCTCGCCCGCTCTCTCATCTACCGCCTTCTGTTCAAATAGCATCGCATCACCATCAAGCAAATGGGGCCCTGCGATGGCAGAGATTCATCAAGTGACAGAGCTGGGCTACGTGGTAGTTCCGTTTATTTTTAGTGACTTCACCCTCCAGCTCTTTAAATTAGCTGCTGGGCTAATTTAAGGCGCCTCTTTGGTACGCGGTTAGCAGTTTCTTTAGGAATGACAATGCGCAGTTAAATCCCCAAGTGACTGTGGGGATAGGTCTCGGTCAAATGGCAGGGAAAGGAGACTGCTTACCTCGGTGCAGCACCACCACTGCCCACGAGGCTCTCCTGCCAACCCACGGATTGCCCAGCAACACGATCCAGGGTGTTCTCTCCCTTTCTGACCCCCATGGTCAAGCCGTTGCCAAATCCACCCTCTTTCACCTAGAACCAGCGATCCCTAGATCTTAGCCTGCCTTGGAGTCACCCACGAGGCTTGCTAAACAGATTGCCTGGCCCACTCACAAAAGTTTCTGAGTCCACAGGCCTGGGATAGGGCCAAGGATTCATATTCCTAACAAGATCTCAGGTGATGCTGATCCCGGTTGGCCGGGGATGTACGCTTTCAGAATGATTGACCTGGAATATTCCAGTAGCTTCCTAACATCGTCCAGTCCCCTGCCTCGATTCAGGACTCGTGCTGCTGGCAGGCTCATTCACCTTCACCACACTTCTGATTTTGCCACTCCCCTCCCCTAAATCCACCACTCCTCATCTCCCACACTACCAAATCCAAACACCCTTGTCTCACATCCTAGATCCTATGAGACCTAGACACCCCCACCAGCTTCCTGCTCGTATCCCCACCCCTTCCCCTTCATGCATACTACCCAGCAAACCAAACTCCTTCCATATGTTCTAGGTCCCACTCTGCATGTTCGACTGGCCACTTCCGCCTTGCTCACTCATTGTTTATGGATGGGTCTTGTCTCCCCCCCCCCCCAACGTGGTCACGTGCTTCTGGGGTGGTAAGAACTGTGTCCGCCTCACCGAGGCCCCTGGGACAGGGAAGTCCTCGGACAAATAAAATTATCGAAGGGCTGCTTAACTAAAAATGGTGACTATTTCTCTGAGAGACTTGGCGCACTTTCTCCGACACTGGAATTTGACCTTGCTTTACCTACCTTCCGATTTGGTTGCTTTCTGGGGCTGTTATGGAGCGTCTGCCTAAGGAAAAAAGTCTTTGGTTGGATTTAAATCCAATTAGCACAAGAACAATACAGTGAGCTAAGCACGGAACGTGTAGTGGTATCGTCCGAAGTATGAATTCTGAGTCCACTACTGATCTGTGAGGTTGGGCAATTATTCCGGTTCTCTGGGTCTTGGACTTTTAATCTGTAAAATGGCACCTACCTCGTAGTTTCCGCCTACCTCGTAAAATTGTTACGAGAAACAAATGGGGTACTAGAAGCAAGTTGCTGGGCCCAATGCTTGACGTACAGTAGGTCCCCAATACATAGCAGGCAAAATAAAAGTTAGGTGGTTTTTCACAAGAGTTTTAATAAAAAAGAATCCCATTTTATTTGAAAAGCGATAATAGATAAAACACTCCAGAATTTTAATGAATCAAGGATATACCAAATTCAATAAAAAAAAAAAGAAAGAAAGAAATTACCCCAAAGGACTAGTAAGCTTGATTTATGTTTTCTTTACCAGTCACTTTTATTTCATAAACCCGCCGTTTCCATTAAAATGCTATTAAGTAAAAAGAGGATTTTACAGTATTTGTGATAACTTGGATCTCGATGTGATCATTGGAATTAGCTCAAGCAAAGATACCATTTCTCACTGTTTTATCTCTTCTTCTTTATCAGCTACATCTTTACGGCCTTCTTCCAGTTGAGTAAAACACTTCCCCCTAAATTTGTGGTTTTGAGTCCATGAAAATTGTGTCTGTGGCTTAGGAGGCCCTTGTCATCTTGAGCATATTAATTGGGATTCAGGAAGGAAGGGAAGCGGTAGTCAGCCAGTAAACACAGCAGCCCTTGAAAGAATGTGAAGGGCTCACGTAAAGGAGAAAAAAAAAAACCACTCCATCTGCGCGGCTCTGGGGCAGAACCTGTGGCAGGCTGAGGACGCTGGCGAGAGGCCTCCTCTGACATGCATATCAGCGGGAAAGCCTGCCCAGCCCAAGAGGTCCCCTGGAGGTGGTGGGGTCCCCGTCGCCAGAGCAACCCAAGCAAAGGCCACCACCCTGGACCATCTGCTAATTAAGTGACCCACTGATGGTAGTGGCCTTATCTGCCCGGGATTGAAGTTTCTTCTCCGAAATGGCATTGTCATGGAAATGTTCTGGAACTAGATAAGAGGTGAAGCGTACCCAACACTGTGAATGTACTAAATGCCACTGAATTGTGCGCTTTAAAGTGATTAAAATGGCACCTTTTACGTTGCATGCATTAGACCACACCCCAAAAAATGGATGGCGTCATTGCACAGAAGGACCTCCAAGTCTGCGGCTAGCTGTGATGTGTCCTGTTTCTAAGAGGGAGCACATTCACTTAGGGACCGATCACCACATTCCATTTAGTCACAGACAGGCCATGTTGGGGCACCCAGATGGCTTCAGACATGCGCCTGACTCTTGATTTCAGCTCAGGTCATGATCTTATGGTTCGTAAGTTTGAGCCCCACATCGGGCCTTGCGCTGAGCGTGGAACCTGCTTGGGATTCTCTCTGCCTCTGCCCCCACCCCCCAACCTCCCTCTCTTAAATAAATAAAAATTTTTTTAAAAATAGGCCATGTAGACAGTCAATAGCCAACTGAAGGGGGCGGCTAATTAAATTATGGTTTGGTTTTAATACCGAATATTTCACATCCGTGAGAAATTACCTTCGTGAAAACGTGTTTAATGCTACGGGAAGATACCCTGGATGTGGGGCGCCTGGGTGGCTCCGTTGATTAAGCGTCCGACTTTGGCTCAGGTCATGATCTCATGGTCCATGAGTTCAAGCCCCGTGTCCGGCTCTGTGCTGACAGCTCAGAGCCTGGAGCCTGTTTCAGATTCTGTGTCTCCCTCTCTCTGACCCTCCCCCGTTCACGCTCTGTCTCTCTCTGTCTCAAAAATAAATAAGATGTTAAAAAAAAAAAAAGATACTCTGGATGTAACTTAAAGTGTGAAAAGAAGGATTTACACTATATGCAATGTGATCCTAACTTCGTAACTAGAGATAAGAAACCAAAACATAGTGGTCTTTATCCCTGAGCTGTGGGTGACAAATGATTTCGATTCTTTTATACATCCTCAAAATGTCTGCAAAGAGCATGGATGACCGTTATACTCTAAAAACAAACAAAAAACAACCCAACTATTTAAAATACAACATAAATAACAGTACTTTGGATTCTGTGGCCCACCCTGTGAACCATGCTGTGCTTTCTAACAGTAGAGGGGCAACGCACGAGCCCTGGTTAGAAGGGCTGATTTACAGTCCTGGTTCAGCTGTGACAAACCTTGCTGGAGCTCGGTTTCTTACCCGGAACAGAAGGCCTAAGAGTAACAGTCACCTCGGGGCGACTGGGTGGCTCAGTCAGTTAAGCATCGACTTCAGTTCGGGTCATGATCTCGCAGTCCATAAGTTCGAGCCCCGCGTCGGGCTCTGTGCTGACAGCTCAGAGCCTGGAGCCTGCTGCAGATTCTGTGTCATCCTCTCTCTCTGCCCCTCCCTGGCTCACGCTCTGTCTCTCTCTGTCTCTCGAAGAGTGAATAAACATTAAAAGAAAAAAAAAAAATTTTTTTTTTCAAAGAGTGACAGTCACCTCACAGGGCTGCGTGAAGAGCCAGCGAGGTACTGGAGGTAGGACGGCTGATTGAAGGGTTCTCGGAGCTCTCTTCATTGTCACAGAGCATATTTAAACTGTTCGTTTCCAAACCTTCCCTCGACCAAAAACCTAATGAGTACTTAGCAAGTCAGCAACTGCCACTTCTCCAGTAATTTAAGAGCTAATTTCCAGAACACTACTACTCTTTCCTCATCTGTCTTCCTGTAACCTTCGTGTGGAAACATGTCATTTCACCTGAAAACTAACCACTGACTTTTATGTACTGTCCTGAAATTCAAGGAGATGATGATAAAACCAGCTTAGCTGAAAGGAGATTGTGCAGTGTCCCGCCCAGGAGCGTGTGCTTCTCAGGAGAAATCCTGGTGAGACTGAGCATTTGTTTCCCCAGAACCATCCACACGGCTGAACTTCAAAAGGGGTTTGTTTTCCTGGGGGCGCCTGGGTGGCTCAGTCGGTTGAGCGTCTGACTTTGGCTGGGGTCATGATCTCGTGACTAGTGAGTTCGAGCCCTGCACGGGGCTTGCTGCTGTAGTGCAGAGCCTGCTTTGGACCCTCTGTCCCTTCCCCCACCTCAAAATAAACATTAAAAAAAAAAAAAAAGAGCTGGTGTACAAAGCATCATAACCTTGGTATCTTACTTGAGGCATGGCTTGCCATTAAAAGCAAACTTGCCCACTTCAACAAATTCAACGAAACATTTCACAAAAGCCAAAAGCGTTCCAGGTCCTGTAGAGATAGAGTTGAATGAGATGTGGTAAGAGGGACTGGTCTACAGACAAATGCAGTGCCACTTGACCAGAGGAACAAAGAAGCAAGTCCAAGGAGCAGGAGTGGAGCAATGGAAAGAGTCCCTGGTGTGGTCAAGGAGACATCTGAGCTGGGTCTGGAAGTGGACCAGAAGAAATGTGCCGGGCAGCCAGGGCCAGGGGAAGACCTCAAAGGCCAAGGAAGGCAGGTACAAAGATACCAAGACGACCCAACTTGGTGACTGGTGGTGAGCTCCCAAGTGGGAACACAGGGGATGTGGCCATTTAATAAAGAAAAGAGTAGATAGTGGCCTTGAGCTCAATACCATGTGACGTGGTTGTAATTTTCCTGGATCAGTTAGCCAGTTGGGCAGTATGTACTGACCAAGTACAGCCTGCTCAGGGTTGTCTCAGGAATGGATGCACACGTGGAAAAGGTCACACCTGGCCCTGGACCAGCTGTGGGCAGAACAGCAGACAGGAGAGCGAGGTGCGCTGCAAGGAAGGGCAGAGAGAGGCACCAGCCGTGGAGGAGAGCCGGGGTGCAGTGGGCCCCAAGTCTCCGGTCCGGGCCAGACCACCTGGCAACAGGGGAGCGTGCACGGAGCACCCCAGGCCTATCTAGGGGTAGTGATAGGAAATGAGGAGGACGGAGAAGAAATCGAAAAGGGCCTTGAGCTCCGGAATGAAAAGGATGGGCTTCGTTGTAGGCACTCGGGAATCCCTAAAGAGTTGTAGTAAGGGACAACCCAGCCAGGTTTGCTTTAGAAGAGGTGCCTCAGGGGACACGGGGTGGGGGGGGGGTGGCTGAGTCAGTTGAGCGTCCGACTCTTGATTTCGGCCCAGGTCACGATCCCAGGGTCGTGGTATCGAGCCCCACTTTGGGCTTCACGTGGAGCCTGCTTAAGATTTTCTCCTTCTGACCCTTTCCCCCGCTCACGGTCTTTCTCTCCTCTCTCTCTCAAAAAAAAAAATTTAATTAAAAAAAAGAGGTGCCTCAGGTGCCAGTGTCTATGGGTCTATGGATGGGAAAGGCTGGAGGCAGTTGGTATGGTCCAGGGGAGAGCCCACAAGACCCAGGTTGGGGAGAGCAGAGCTCCCCAGTCAGGAAATACTGAGGAGGTAGGCCTGGCATTTATCCTGACATTTGCTGCTTGGGTAGCGGCAGATGGGGGTGACGGTCAAGGAGATGGGGAGTGTAGATTTGGGGTGAGGGAAATGGGCGGGTGTTTCAGCCTGGGGTGACTGGGGCCCATCCTGAAGGTGCAGCAGGTGATGAATATGTGGGTCTGGAGGTGAGAAGAACATTCCAAGCCAGAGGTGGCTATCTGGGAGTTTTAGCCGTGACTTTTCTTGACTCTCAGAATAATTTCAGAATAAAATATCCAGACTCTGGGATCACAACATGATAATCATGTTTTTTTTTTTTTTTTTTTTTTGTATGAGTTCCAAATAAGAAAATAGTTAAGCCAGAAAACGTAATTGTGCCTATTCCTAGAATTGGGTAACTGATGTATCTTTGCAAATTGTTCATTGAACTGTGCTTCTGGCTTCTTGCCAGCCCTCAATGAGATTTTTTATATTTCTTAATTATTCAATTACTACCCACAAGTAGGAGTTTGAAATCAAACCTAGGCTGCTCTGTAATAGAGTACTCTCTTGAATCACGAGTACGGTAAAGGCAGTTGTCCACATTGGGAAACCAGGATGGGAGAACAGAGGACGGTCCTGGCTCTGTCCTGGGTTCGAGTCCCGACCTTGCCACACACTAGCTATGTGAGCTTGAGCCGCTCGCTTCTCTGAGGTCAGGCCGCTGGTCTGTACAATGAAAACAGTGTCAGTGATAACACCTCCTGAGGTATCTGAACTGTAAAGAGAGGAGAATATGTGTGAGAAGGCGCTGCATCCTATGACTCCTGCTGCACCTGTTGGTTCATTACTTGCTCGTGTACTTCAGGTCTCAGCAGCTTACGAAGCCATTAGCTGCAAAGGAGGATCCTTCCGACAGTGAGCCGGCCAGCGCCTCCGACGGCAACGCGGATCCCGAAGCCCACCTGCCCTCCATCTGCCTTAAGCAGGTGTTCCCCAAGTATGCCAAGCAATTCAACTACCTGCGCCTGGTGGACAGGATGGCAAATTTGTTTATCCGGTTCCTGGGGATCAAGGGGACGATGAAGTTGGGACCAACAGGCTTTCGGACTTTTATAAGGTCAGTGAGACCGGCCCCTCGGCTTGGGGTTCGGGCAGGGTGGAGTCCGGCCCCGCATCTGGCTGGTCCCATCTCCCTGACCGCTTGGGGTGGTGGCGGGTTGGGGGGGGGGGGTCTGCAGTGCCGGGTCAGTGCCCCAGCCGGGGCTGGATTGGCCCCGTGGCGGGAGCTAGGCCTGGCACACTCTTGGTTGTCGAATGAACTAACGAATGTTACAGATGTGACAGCTTTCGCCACCTTACACTTGTGGTTAAAACACAGTTTTGTGCTACCTTAAACTAGGTCCTTAGGCCACATATAAATAATTGCCCCTCGGACTCAGACAGACCTTGTGTTTCTTAAACCGGGGTGATGTTCTCCCAGTGGTAGTGGCTGGGTGCTGAGCATTTAGGAAGCCACAGCAAAAAAAAAAAAAAAAAAAAAAAAAAAACATATCTTTCCAAAGTGTCCATGTCGGGAGAGGAAAGCTAAATAATTCAGTTGATAAATAATTTAATGTATTTGTCCTGATATAAAAATAACACGGCTATATGATCGAGTATAACACACAATTTGCATGGATTTTAAACATGAACCATGAGATAAATCAGCTGCGTTTTTGCCAAAGCCAACAAAATAAACCACGGCACTCGATTATTCCTTAACTTGCCTCTACTCTCCGGGGCGCTTTGGTGCAACACAGGTGTGAATAAATATCTGAAGCAATACTGACTAGCTGTGTAACCCTTGAGCAAGTTAGTGACCCTCTCTGAATCTCAGCGATCCCATAAAACGGGGATGGAGCTAGCAGGATCGTGTGTTACACACCTCAGGGAAACTATCTGCTGGCATTCGATGTTGCTGTTGTTTTCTCGTCATTGATTTTAATATTTCTACCTTCCACTTCAAAGTCACGCTCTCCATAATTTTGTTCACTAAAGCAAATAATTAGAAGTCTCGAATTGGAAACATTTTGTCATGCGCTTCTCTCCAACTGAATTTTCTGAATTCTAACTCTGGCTCTCTGATATTCCTGATGGGATGGTGAACAGAAGAATCAGCAGGAATAATTGCCGTTTTAGGAAGCCTGAGTTCGGACTTGCACGGTGATTATGAGAAGGGCTTTGTGTTAGCTCTGGGGGCGGGGGGAAGGGAAGGAGAAAGCCCAGTGGAAAGAGTCCAGGCTTTGGGTCTGGCTTCAGGACCAATCACATTACTTAATAGCTGTGTGGCTTTGGGCAAATCCCTCGCCTTCTCCAAGGCTCAGTTCCCTCGTCTATAAAATGGGAACAATCTCTCCTGCCTTTCAGGGTTATTATGGGGTTGGGATGTAATACATCCTCAAGCACCTGACCCAGAGCCTAGTTTACTGGAGCTATTTGTTAGGTGGGAGTCTTGTGACTATTATTTCCATTAGACAATGGGAATTCTCAAGAAAGTCAACAGACGCATGTTGTTACTTCCCTGAAAATACTACCTGATACCGTCTGACTCATTTAGGAATTGCATTTGACTCATAGTAATAGATACTCATCTATAAAGGGTTTAAAATAACAAGGGAAGCTTGACAGTGGGGATTCTAGGCTGGTTAATGACTCCACAATGTGATCATGCCCCACTTTCTTTTTTGTCTTTCTATTCACCCATCCTAAGCATGTGCTTTCAAGCTTCAGGGTTGCCTCAGAGTCACAAGATAGCTGCTCAAAATCCAGCCATCATGGTCGAGTTCCAGGCAGGAAGAAGGAAGAATGGAGGAAAAGCAGAAGGCCATAGAAGAAGGGGGTGGGGAGAGATTTGAAAAAAATAGCTTACCATAAGAATCACACTCTTGGTTGCCTCCAGGGTCAGGCAGGAAGCATAAGCCAGTGGGTGGGATCTGGAAGGTTGCGGAGGGGACATCCCTGGATAAAAGGAAAGGCTGCTGCTGGGCTAGTGTCACCAGAGCTTTTGATTTTCCAAGAGAAGCTAGAAATGCCGATTTTTTAAAGTTTTGATTGATTGATTGATTGATTGACTTAGAGCAGGGAGGGGCAGAGAGAGGAACAGAGAGAGAATCCCAAGCAGGTTTCCCACTATCAGCGTAGAGCCGGACGTGGGGCTTGATCTCACGAACCTCGAGATCATGACCTGAGCTGAAATCAAGAATTCACACTTAACCAACTGAGCCACCCAGGCGCCCCTAGAAATGCTGATTTTTGTATAAAATCTCAATACGTGCATATCCACGTTGGCTATTCAGAAAATAATTTTGAAACACTGGGTGGGTTCAATCAAAGTGCGACTGACCACAGAGCCCACCGGCGTGTGAGCTCCGGCATGAGGGGTAGGGAACGTACCAAGAGGGCTGCTAGGCTCATTCACATCTTGAGAAGAAAACAGAACTGAGAATGGTTCTAGCAAAGGGGACTCCTAAAACGCTCTCAGACTGGAACCGAGTAATGTCAAAACTATCGCTTCAGATCTGTCTCTGTGTGATAGGCCTTATGATTTTTCCATCCTTTTTTTTTTTTTTTTCTGAATAATTAAGGGCATTTGCCAGTAAAACCGATTTTGGTGAGGTTGCAGGCCCTCAGGTCACCGTCTGTTGCAGCACTGTCTGCGGGAGCCTTGGTGCCCTGAGTAGGGGGAACAATGTCTTCAGGTGGGGAGCCGGACTCCGGCAGTGAGCCCCTCTCCCCTCCTTCCACACCCACCCAGCCAGTGTCCTGCAGGAAGAAGTGGAGAAAATGTTGCACCATCATTAATAGATTTTTCCTTTTGAAATATACCAAGAGATCCCAACAGCAACTGAATCGTAAAAGATGATACTCTGCACTTAGATTTATCTGAGTATGTTCAGTCTTGCCAGCTAAATTTAACAGCAAGCGTTTTCTCTTGCTAACAACTGCTCGCTCGCTCTCTCCTTTCCACTTCGGTTTAAATTTTGCTTCATTATGAATTAATAATATTTATGCCATATGTTAAATCGAGCCAAGTGCCCTTCTCTGGAGCACTGCGCAGGAGACGTACTTGCTGGCTAGATATACACTCCTCTCAGATCTCCCACACAAACGACAGAAGCTGAACTTGGCTTTCACCTGGACGACCCACTCTTTCTCTCCAAGTTCCTTAAAGAGAACAGGAGGGAACAAAACAAACATCCGACTGAATTTATTTTCAGTGACCATCTCTCATAATGTGCTGCATAGATCAGCAGTTTTAGGAGTGAATTATGCTAATGCCAGTCTGGCCACATTCTACTTTTCTTTTCTACCAAGAAATGAGAAATAATGAACTGTCGTTCCCTTGTCTAGACTTAACTCATCGAACCAGCTTTTCATGTCGTTTCCTCAGGAGGCACATAATAGTAGCACATATTACCATGAATTAAGCGCCTCTTTTTTCTCTCCCCCCACCCCTTTTTTTTATGTCATAATAATTCCTGGGGCGTGGAGACTTCTCTTTCTCTGAGAAATAGAAATTGTCTGATTCTTCAACTTGACAGCTTTCTTTGAGGGAAACGCATTTTTGCTATTTTCCTTCCATTGGATTACTAATCTGGGGGGCTTTCTATGTAACTCACTAAGAACACATTTTCCAAATGTATCCTACCTCATAATTTGACATCAGTTTACACGTGCTGGCGTTTTCCATTTCCACAGCCTGAACGTTAAACACTTTGCCAAAACCAGGTTCGTTTCTGGGAAATGGAGGCCACTTGGAGGGCCCTGCTCAGCCCCTTTGTGGTTTTTGATCCTGGTCTCCTTTCAAATTAGAGAATGGTTTTTCTCTTTTTCCTTTTTTCCCCCCTTCCATTCCCTTTTCTCATAGGGAGATATTAATATGTTTCATAATGGGTAGCTGTGGGGGGTTTTATGCTCTGAGAGGCAACATGGTGTGTTAGAATGTTCTGGAATAGAACTGTAAAGGGTCTTGTCTCCCCTTCTGTCATTAACTCCTTCCGTGACTTTGAAAAATCCCCCTGTTCTGTGATGATCTCTTTCCCGCAATATTGTGAGATCCTATGCCTGCGCTATCAATAGCCTTTAAAAATATACATGTTATAAACCAGAATCGTCATTTTCCCTCCTAGATATTTAGTGTTGGGTTTTCTTTTTTAATTAACAAATATTGATTACTTGTTAGCCTTCACCTTATAGAAAACTCTCCAGGAAAAAATAA
Source organism: Felis catus (assembly GCF_018350175.1). Classification (NCBI taxonomy): domain Eukaryota; kingdom Metazoa; phylum Chordata; class Mammalia; order Carnivora; family Felidae; genus Felis; species Felis catus. The sequence goes on along the minus strand of NC_058380.1, from coordinate 80,849,760 downwards.
GCTTCTTTTATTTCACAGAGAAGGAAGAATGCGAAGGAAATTCTATAAATAGAATTTTATAGAGTGGAAAAAGTTGGTTTCTAAATTTCCCATGAGATGTCAGTAGTTGTTGAGAGGAAATGAGGATGGTGATTTCAGATCTTTCTAAACTTGGGCTCCTAATGAACTTGAATGATTTGTGATTGTCTCCCACCATATGTGCCCAAGTTCCTGTGATTCTGGGAGGAAAACAAAAACAACAAAACAAAACATTTCTTCGAAGTGGTTCTACATCATGGAGGAGGGCTGGGAGCCGTCATTTGTTACTTCCCCATGTGTGCCAGGCACTGAGCTAGTCCTTAAAATGGTTTTGTATGGTGAGTAGCGGTTTCCTTGTTGTACAAATAAGGAAATTCTGATGCAGAGAGCTTCAGTGACTTGTTCAAGGTCACGTCACAAAGTCAAGATTCAAAGTCCTGTGCATTTGACTCAGCTCTTTTTTTTTTTTTTTCCATACACATTTCCAGTCTATCCTTTCTCAAGAATTGTTCTGGTTTCTCATGTTACCATATTTCTTGGACTTCTCTTCCACTAAAGAATTTACTCCTCTACTCCTTAGTTATTTCAGGAACTGCATCCCAGGGCATCAGAGGAAACGCTACCAAGATTAAGAGCTACCAAGGCTTCCTGTTTTTAACCCCAGACTCTGAGATCTCTTCCACCCTCTGAGAGTGGTATCCAAGACAGATTGTGCTCTGCATCACTCACTGGGCTTGGAATCCCACCTACACATCGTGGACACAAAGTCAATTCTGCACCGAGTGGATGGATAGGTGAAAAAGTCATTCGAAAGTCTTGACCCTCCAAACAAGGAGGCTTTTCCTGTTTGGGTCAATGAGAATTTTGAGTGGCCATGGGAACAAACCTAGGAGAATCTGTCTCCAAGTGACCCTGGTTGTCTTCCCCCGGCCTTATATCCCAAAGCTTCCCAACAGGGTCTCTCTAGAGGCTCTGGCCTTACTGGGCCCTGCCTGGGACTATGTCTCAAATCCCAGGTTCTTCCTGCAGCCCTGGGCTGGGCCATCTCCCTACTTCTCCCCAGAGCCCCTAAGTCCACTACTCTGTCCTCCAAGGGAGGACTGGATGTGAATCCCAGCTGTGTGATCTTGGGTAAGTTATGTCCCTTCTCTTGAGTCTCAGCTTACCTGTCCCTGGAATGGGACTAAGAGTACTTCCTTTGTAGGGTGGTTGTAAAGATGGACAGGAAAGGGCCTGGCATACTAAATGGGTGCCCGAGAAATGAAAGAATCAACATTCTTTTAAAGCATCTCCTGTCTCCTGCAGCCAGCATGGGTCCCTCCTTCCCCTGTCCCCATACCAGATGTTACAATCAACTGTATTTGCAGGCATCACTAGGGAGGATAAGTTACCTCGGAAAAGGGATAAACGGAGAATTCTCTTTGGTAAATTACGGCCCCTGCTAAAGGTTTGACACTTCTATTTTCTACCTGTCAGAAAAAAATAACTATATACCAGTGGTCAGTTTGGTTTCCCTTTTTATACTCCATTAACCCACAGAGCAAGCCAGGCAGAGCTCCTGTCCCGTGGGGGAGCAGGTAGTCCAGAGGACACTGATACAATAATTAGAGAAAAGTGGTGGCCCTTCCTAATGAAGCTTGGAAAGCGAGCAGCGCAGGTTGTTGGAACACCTTGGGAGAGACTGGAGCGTCGTCTCCGGTGGAGCCCAATAGAGATAGCCATCTTGGTGACAGGCGACATGAAAAGCTCTGCGTCCATTGACATGTTGTTACCGGGGTTCAATAGCTGTGCGCTGATGTGTTTGAAGTCCGCCACCGGTGACTGGTGATTGAAATACGGAGCAGGAGCCCAGGAGGAAGCAGGATGTGAATTGATGGCCTGAGAAATACTGGCAGGGAAGAAAGGAAGGAAGAGGGAGGGCGGGAGGGAGGGAGCCGATGTGCTGGCATGTAAGGAACACCAGCCTTGTCTGGGCACCATGCCGGGCACACTCACGGCCTCCATCGTCGGGGTGTGTGGGTTTGGAGGGGGGCCTCGGGGGTGCCCAAATCCTGCTTGCCAATCAACCCCTCTCCTGTCGGGCTTCTAAGGGACCTATTCACACGAGGGCTGATGACAAATGGGAAATCAAAGAACCACTTTATCATTAGCTGGGGCAACGGATGAGGCCATATTTGGAGAGTTGAAAGCAGCATTGAGCGTAATTCGGCCAAACGGACAGCTGGCCCAGAGGTATGACTCCACGATCGCGAGGGCAAATCCAGCTTGTGTTGGGACTCGCTTCCCAGCTCGACCCTGTTCGGGAAGGTGGTGCATCTGGACAAGCCAGGGGCTACCTTTAGTCTGGATGGAGAGCCCGGGGCCCTGACATCCAGACGCTCTGACTGGTGAGCTCCGTTTCTCCAGAATGGACGGGGCCACTTGCTGAAGGGTCAGCCCCAAGCAGCCTCCGAAGATCCCACGCTCTAGCTCTGGAAGAGGAAACGAAAAGTGGGGAGCGGCTGGGAAGAGAACCAACAACGGTGGGCCAACCGGGCTCCAGGCACCATGCCGGGTCCTCGGCCCGCACCGCCTCATCCTTCTTCACCGCCGCCATGGGGGCAGATACTATTCTCTTCATTTTAGGTAGCAGCAAATAAAGGCACTGAAGGTTTAGGTAAATGCTCACGGTCACATAGCTAGAAAAAGCAGCAGAGCCAGGGTTTCTATCCTGGTCTGTCTGATGCCCAAATCACGCTCTTTTCAGTGTGCCAGACTGCCTCCCCACATCTCCAGACCAAAAAAAAAAAAAAACCCCAAAACCTAGAGGGGAGGCAGAGGATTGCAAACATGCCTTTGTGGCTTGGACAGGGAGCAGGTGTGGGGCTGAAAACCTGGTTACCTTGGCCTCTGTGCACTGGAGGAAACAAACCGGAGGAGCCTCCGAAAGTCTGACGCCAGCCTCTCCCCACCCCTGCTGCTTCCAGGTGACTCCCCAAAGTCAGGACTGAGCGTGGAGGGGTGTGGGCCAGCCGCGCTCATCTGCGCTGGGAGTCTCGGGCTCACCGTTCGGGACCCACGTGAAATCTTCAGGTGACAGATTCCGATGGGCGACGGGCAGGAGCCTCCAGCCCCTGTCTGTAGGTTTGGGCCCAGGGATGCAGCCGGGAAGCATTCCAGTGGGGAATCACTTCCGGACAGAAGCGGCATCTTCCGTCTGTTTGGGTGACAGTGCCGTTTTCGTGGGGCCATCCGAAGTGTGCCACTGTCGGCCGCCTGGGCACTGGTAAGAGAGCACGGTGCCCAGGTCCAGCCTTTCTCTCTCTTCCCAGAGACGAACGCACGTGCAGGTGAAGAGGTGCAGAGGTGCATGTCCGAAACGAGGAATTCCCTTTCCCTCTCGGAGCAGGCAGAGACCTCCCCTGGCCTGTGTGCAACAGGCCGATCCCCAGCGGCTGCAGAAAAGACTGACTATTTTACAGGGGAGGAACGTGAGGTTCCGGAAGGGGAGCTGGATCAGCCGGGACCATTAGCTTCTAAGTGGCAGAGCCATTCAACTCCAGACTGGCCGTGTCCGGGCGCCGGGGTGGCTCAGTCGGTTGAGCGTCTGACTCTTAATTTCGGCTCAGGTCACGACCCACAGGATGTCCGTGCGGAGCCTGCTTGAGATTTTCTCTCTCTCTCCCTCTGCCTCCTCTCCCCTGCCTGTGCGTGCGCTCTCTCTCTCTCTCTCTCTCTCTCTCTCTAAAAAAAGACTTGTCATCCTAAAGTCCTTGCTCTTTCCAGCCCTTTAGAATTAACCAAATTACAGGAACCCACATGATCTAATCTCAGCTTACATTTTCAGCCTTCTCTTCCCCCGCCCCCCCCCCCCCACCTGCCCTTCACCAGCTCCAGCTGTGGGGAGGGAGGGCCTTCCAGGCAGGGGTGAGGACACAGCCCCCACCACCCCCCCCACCCCCGGCGAAGGCACGGAGGCAGGCCGGAAGAGGCCACACTCCTTCTGGCAGTAACATGTCCCTTCGCGTCTTTGGCAGGAACTGCAAACTCAGCAGCAGCAGCTTGTCCATGGCAGCCGTGGACATCCTCTACATTGACATCACCAGGAGGTGGAACTCTATGACCCTGGACCAGCGGGACTCAGGTACCTGATGACTGGCCTCCGCCCTGTCCGGTGGGAGTCCAGCTGGGTGGGCGGTACCCTTCTGGTTCCTTCTTGTTTAAGGGTCAAGGTTGGGGAAAGAGGAAGGCTGTCCTGTTCAGCTGTAGACATTCCCAGGGGGACGGAGCTGAATTTGAATCTAGGAGCACTGTCCTGAATTCTGCTACCAAGGCTGGCCCCCCGCCCCAATTCTAGTTCCACCGTCAGAATCCCTTATCTTTGTGTAAGGCTTTGATTCCATTTGTACTGGAAACACTCAATTATCCGTTCACCCCTCGGCACGCATGTGCTAGCGTGTGTGGGCCAGGCCCTGAGTAGACGGGAGACAAAAGCGCTTAGCTCTCAACCGTGGAGGAGCTCGCTATAGGGCAGGGGGGCAGAGGAGAGCCCAGCCCTAGCATGGTGTGCTACCAGCCCAGGGGGGCACCGAGGGGCTATCAGGAGCCCAATGGAGGCGCTCCCATCGAGGGAGGCCCAAGGAAGACTTTTTGGAGAAGGGGGCGTGGGAGAAGCCACTGAGTGGGGTGGTGTGGACTGTCTGGCAGGTGTGGCTTGCCCAAGGCACGGACGCTTGTGGAAGGCTCAGGTAACCCCAAGAAGCTTAGAGGGACTGGAGCAGGAAGGGAAGGGAGATGGGGAAAATGGGGTTGCAAGAGCCACTGAGGCCTTGAATGCCACACTAAAGACTTTGCTCTTGATCCTCTAGATTACGGTGGGGGGCCGGCGGGGAAGGACTCCTTTAGAAAGATCCACTTTGGGGTGAATGTGTTTCTGATCTTATTTCCTGACAGAGGGTGTTTTTCTAAAGAGTCATACTAACCGTACCTGACATTTGAACAGCTCATCACAAAATTACCCCGAGCTCTCATGCATAGTCCTTCATTAAATGTGCCCGTGAACCAGTGCACTGGGTATCCACGTTTGAATTTCACAGACGGTAAACTGTAGCTCGGGTGACCCGGCACCCGGGCTTCCCTCCCCTGGGCTGCATCCCTGCGAAAGGAACACGGGGCAGAGGGGGCACCTCAGGAAGCAGCTTTCTTCCTCCTGTGGTTCGGTGGAAAGGACGAGAAATCAGAGGTTGGGAGATCCAGATTAGAACTGACTGTGCCATTTTCTACCCATGTAAGCTTGAAAAGCCATTTCACCTCCTGAGTCTCCGTTTCCTCTTCCGTAAATGGTGCCAACAATACCCGCTCGCCAGGGGGGCCCTGAGGTCTCCTACGTCAGTGGATATGACAGTGTCTGGAGCCCTTGCTGGCAGTGCAGAGCAGTAATCCCATTAGCAGGCTCCACTCGGGCTGGGTCCGTCTGAGCGTGGGGTGCTCCCTGTCGCGGTCAGCCCTGGGCTACAGCTTTCTGGCCACGGGGATCATTACCTTTTAATAATGACGCCACTGGCTGCCAGTTGTTGGGCAAGTCCTACGTGGAAACGCTCTGCTGGGGGCTCCATATGCACGGCCCTGGCTGGAAGTCCGGAGGTAGGTACCCTCAGCTCCACCGCAGAGAGAAGGGTGCTGAGGCTCAGAGGCACAGCTGGTGGGCACGGCTCCAACACCACGCCGCCTCAGTTTCCCTTCCGGGCTGCTTGATCCCACCAGCCGGTGCTGGCGTCGGATGGCCTCCAGGCTCCCTACTGTTCTCCTTTCTGAACTCTCAAAGCAAAACCCAGGGAATCCCAATACTCACTGACTCCACAAGGTGGGTGCTAGGCGTCTCGGCCGGTGGAGCGCCCTCACAGCCTTCCCTGGCAACCAGGAGAGGCTGGCGATGGAGCGTCGTCTGGAGAAGCAGGCAGATTAATTATCATCTCGAGGACCGAGAGCACTCGCATGACAGTCGAGCCGCGCGCTTTTTGCTGACGCCTCCAGAAAGTGAAGGAGCGTTTGCTCTGTGAGTTGAATGCAGGAGTCATCGCAGGATCCCGTGGAGGGGGCCAGAAGAGGGGGTGGGGTGGCAGCGGAATTATTAAATATTGAAATTGATCAGGAGTAGCAGCAGGAAGCTATTTATCATGTTTTATTGCTTCAAACTAGCATTACCATCTGGCCCATTGTTAATTCTGAATAGCTTTTCATGTTTTGTTTGCCTCTTAAATTGCTCTCTGTAAGCGGAATCCACAGGGGCTGTCCACGGTACAGGCGCGGGTGGGGTTTTCCGGGGTCTGCCAGGATCTCTCCGTTCTGCTGACCAAGCTAAAGAGAGGAGAAAAGTACTTATTTTTAGCACACACTGGCAAGCGAATCCGGGGCTGGGATCTCCCAGGCCTGTTGCCACGCCTCAGTAAGGATTGTTAGCCGGGACCGGGATCTCGAAAGTCCCTCCCAGGTGCATCTCGCTGCCCCTTCTCACACTCAAACACCAGACCGTCAAGCGGGTGATTGTGTCCCATTTTACAGATGAGGATCCTGAGTTTCCAAGAGCGAGTGGCTTGTCCAAACTCCCATAGCCAGTGAGTAGCAGAGCCCACATTTGAAGTCAGGCCTCCTGCCTCCTGGCCCAGGATGCTGTCCCCAATCCAGGGGGCCTTTGTGTGACTGGGCTGGGGGCGAGGCTTGTGAGGCAGGGAGGTGAAAAGTCGACTCCTGAAGCACAGGGCCTATGGGAAGATGGAACTGAGTGGGAGGTGGTTGCCGGTCTGAGCCTCTGTCTCCCAGCATCCTCAGAGCTTAGACTCCTGTTTCCATGGCTCCTGAAAAGAAATAACAGATGCAGGGGGGTGGGGGTGGGTATAGGCAGTGGGGGCTGGGCATTAAAGCCAGGAATGAGAAGCCCGTCTTGCGCCCCCGTCTCAGCGGCCACTGCGGTCTCACAGCTGGCGAAGCCAGGGCCCGGTCCTTGCTTCCTGAGAAGGCTGGTATGACACCCCCGATTCTCAAGGAGAAGCAGCTTCTGGAGCAGCCACATTCTTAGGAGCATTCAGGAAGCTCCTGCAGAGCAAAAGAAGACAGCTGTGGTTGAGTGGTGGTTCTTCCCTGGGGCAAGTGTCAGCAGGAAGACCAGAGAGTTCTCCTTCCTTCCCCCCACCGCGCCGCCCCCGCCCCCCATGGTGCACAGCCAAGGGATTCTCATGCCCTCAGTTCCATTCCTTCCCCCCACCGCACCCCCCCCCGCACCCCGTGGTGCACAGCCAAGGGATTCTCATGCCCTCAGTTCCATTAGCAGGCTCCACTCGGGCTGGGTCCGTCTGAGCGTGGGGTGCTCCCTGTCGCGGTCAGCCCTGGGCTACAGCTTTCTGGCCACGGGGGTCATTACCTTTTAATGACGCCACTGGCTGCCAGTTGTTGGGCAAGTCCTACGTGGAAACGCTCTGCTGAGGCTACGCAGAAACACTGGCAGTTCCATGTCAGAGGGGGGCAGCATGACCTGTCCCCGAGCCGTCTTGGGGCTGACAAGAAAGAAGTCAGAAGAGTGATAGAACAAGGGCTTGCGTTCTCAAAGGGCAGGGGCTCATTCATCCACTCATTCAACAAACAGGTAACGAGCATGTTAGCAGGTGTCCGGCCTGGTAGAAATAGAAAGAGAAATTACTTACAGATCCCACTCTCGAGAAAAAAGAAATAGTAGAGACCATTTACTGAACATTCACTATGTGACGGAAATAATTCTTGTTATGAGTTATCCCATTTAATTCTCATACAGCCCCGTGAGCTAAGAGTTGTTATTCCCGTTTGACAGATGAGAAGTCTGAGGCTTAAAGAGGTGAACTGTGGATTGAAACAGCTGCATCCAGGATGTCAGTGGGGACCCTAGGATTTGAACCAAAAGCAGTCTGCCTTCCGAATCCATTGCCTTTTCATCATACCCAGTGTCTCCAGCCATACACATAAAAAGGACACACGGTTGTCATAGGGTGTGGCCAGAGTCGGGGTTGGGGGGGGGCGGTGTGGGGGAGAACAACAAAGGGGTATTGCTGTGAGGGTTAAGAAAGAGAACACAGACTGGGGCACCTGGGTGGCTCTGTTGGTTAAGCATCCGACTTCGGCTCAGGTCATGATCTCACGGTTTGTGACTTCGAGCCCCATGTCGGGCTCTGTGCTGACAGCTCAGAGCCTGGAGCCTACTTTGAATTCTGTGTCTCCCTCTCTCTCTGCCCCTCCCCCGCTTGCACGTGTGTGCACGCTCTCTCTCTCAAAAATAAATAAATAAATATTAAAAGAAAGAAAGAAAGAGAGAGAGAGAACACAGACTTAGCATCCCAGAAAAGGCATCCGCTGCGAGTTTTGTATCCCTGAGACTAGCACAGGGCCCAGGGAATGATGAGCAGACAAATAGCAATAAAAAAATATCCTGCACCTGCAAAGTAAGGCGTTCTGAGTGTGAGAACCGTGGCTTATAGTAGAGGTGGTTGCTGACAGGGTCTCCTTCCCCTCTCCTCAATGTCTGGCATAAAACGCCAGCTCATTTGGATAAGACCTTCACCCCACGCCCAGCACTAGCTATGTCCAACTACTCGTGCTAGGTCCCCTTTCCAGAAGCCAGCCCAGACCTTCCTTCTGGCCTCATGAGGCTTTGGCACCTACTGAAGGAGCTAGCCAGATTCCTGATGTGTGAGACCTTAATGAACTTTTATATAACCTGCATGGGGAGACCCTAGTATTGAAATGGAAGAATAAAAACTGTATTTATAAAGATTAACGAGGAGAAAAAAAGTCAAAACTACTATTAAAAAAAGAATGCACGTTTTGGGATCTAAATCTCAGACCATCCTGTTAAGTAACCTTGTTTTCTATTCTTTTTTTTTTTTTTTTTTGAGCTCAAGTGCATAGAATTGGATTAATCATAATCTTTGGTTCGTGAGACCTTCTATCCAAGTCCATGCATAACCTGCTTTTATTAAGTTAGCTTTCTGAATTAGTAATTTTTAATAATGTAATAAGCATCCACAGACTCACCACCCAAAACAGAAGCCAAGACTTCACAATAACCCGCATCTAGTACGTGGCTCTCCCCCAACACCAGCCCGCCCCCGCCCCTGGCTCTCCCCACCCACAGAACCCTCATCTGCAACCCCAGGCTCATCAGTCCCCAGATGGTCTTGCCTTTCTCTCTGTTAGAAAGTCAATGGCTATTTAGGAGCTTGATGGAATTTAGTACTAGGCAATCTCACACTCCCCAGCCAGCCGATGTAATCGACATATAAATAAATAAATAAATAAAGACTTCAATGTGTAATTCTAGAATTTCTAGCAGAACAGAAATCTAAATGAGGGTCTTCTCAGAAAAACTGAGGTCTGGCAGTCCCGTCGGTGCCCAGAATGAAATGAAGACACAAATTTGTCTGTGAAGATGCGGTTACTTCATGTAAATTGCACTCACGAGCGCCTCCTTATCTCTGAGACTTTGCTCTCAACGCTTCCCAGAGTGGAATTTCACTTCTCTGTGCCAGAGACGAGGACAGCATCAAGATTAGGCAATAAAAGGTAGTATTACTGCGTCATCTCTGAGAGGGAAACGTTTCACTCGCGGAGGGAACCTCTGAGCCCAGCACCTGGACATCTTGTCCATCTAACACACAACCGACCTCTAGGGTCCCTCCCAGTCATCAACGGGAACATGACTGCAAAGCAAGGAAACTCGGATTCAGGAGTCTCTTCCGCCCCCCTCCTCCACCCATTCAAGCACACCCACACCTGGCCTGCAGAGGGAAATCTAAGAGTGGCGTAGTTTCATGTCTCATACATCCTGCACACTCTTTGACTAAAATAAGAACCGTTTCTTCCACCCCCTGAAGGATGCCTGAGCTACGTGCCTCCTTTCCTGGGGCTGCCTTGGTTTGACTGGCAGTATATCCAAAGCCACAGGCTCTGGGATCGGACAAACCTGGCTTCAAATCCAAATCCGGGCTCCCTAATTGGTAGCTGCGTCACCTCCGCAAGTTACATAACTCCCTCCGAGCCTCGTGTTCACCATCTGTAAAGTGGGGATGATAGCGGTGCCCGCCTCCTAGAAGCATCGCTGTGGATGAAGTGACGCAAAGCGCTCAGAGCAGGGTCTGCCGTCCGTGGGAACTGCTCAGTAAGGGGGCTCTCCCTGCGCCCCTCTCTGAGACATGCCTCCCTGCACCTGCTCATGCCAGCCTGGGGACAGGACAGGTGCTGGGACCAGACGGGAAGAAGTGCTTGATGCGAGAGGCGTGGCACACGAGCAGTGGCATCACATTTCCCTCGGTGCCCAACGGAGTGCTGCCCCCCCCCTTCCCCTCCACGACCGCCCTCACCTGCTTCTGGCCAGAACCGTGACCGCAAACAACCTGGGGCCAGGCCGCCCGCGGGTCCCGCGCCCTTGCCCCTCAGCCCTGGCCCACACCGTGGGGTGGTTCGGCTGGGAAGAGGGGGCGCGAGGTGGGTGCTGTGAGCCTGGGGAGGGTTGGAGACCTTCAGCAGGAAAGGCGGTGCTGGAAGGCTCGGAGCTGCGGGGCCTGGAAAGCTCGCTAGTTGCCCTCCACGCCAGCTGTGGTGTCTGATGAATGGCTGTGGCCATCCCTCCACATGCCCGCTCTCACCCTGGTGGGTGCTCGCTGCCCAGGCTGGCCGTGCCGGCCTCCAGCCCCCCCCCGTCTGCATCACCTTTCCATGCAGAGCCCGCTGGCAGCTGCCTGCAAGGCCAGCTGGTCTAAGACTCCAGGTCCAGGGTAGAGCATCTGAGTGAATGAGGGCCTCGCGGACTGGGGCCCTCCTCTGCAGCCAAGCCTCCCCCCAAAGCCCCCTACTCACTCGCCCCAGCCAGGAGAGCGGCCGCCTTGGAGGTCCTCCACCGAGCCCCCTCGCCTCTCTCCGGCGCTCCACCGCCCAGGCCGTCTCCCCAAGGAGACCCTCAGACGGCGCCCCCTCCCCATCAGCTCCAACAGCATCCGGCCCTGCTCTCCATCCGGATCGCAGCTAACTAAACGCCGTGGAATGAAGTGTGTGGCATCTCTCTGAAGCTAGACTCGCCTCCGCGAAGCCTAGAGCTGTGCGTGGCACACAGTAGGTGCTCTGCAAAAGTGTCAAATGAACTAGGATCAGACCCTGACAGTCAGCGGCGCCTGTGGAGGTCTGAGTCTTGTGACGGTCTCTCACCAAATTTCCTCAGTCGACTTATGCAAATCATCTGCCTCCTGTACTTTCATCAGCTGGAATGAGCCCCCACTGAAATGTATTTGGTTAACGATGTACTGAAATATTTAAAAGTATTTTTACTCGGAATGTTGAGCGGAGCCTCGCTTATACATATACATGGGTGGCCCCCTCCCTCGGAAATATGGGAGCCCGCGGATAACTAGGCGGGTTTCATGCAGCGCCTCTTGCGACGTGTCTGGCACAAGCCACATTCTGCAGCCTTGAAATTATCTCGAAGTCAGATGGGCCTCTCTGGATGGGTGCCCTACACGCTTACAAAAGAGTCGGCATCAGAATTAGTTTTAATAAAAGCAAGTGAGCGGACAGAAATGCCAGCTCGCCCTCTCCCTCGCACAGACACTTCAGGGCCTGCCACTCCTGGGCTGCGCCTTCTGGAATTACTTCTCCCCTTTGCCAGGGCCACGACGAGGCCCTGCGTCAGTGGCACCTGTTCTCCATCATCCTCTCCGCTGTCACCTCCCGGGTGGAGGGAACAGGATCTCTGTCCACTGAGCTGGCCTGACCCCCCTCCCCAAAAAAAGACACAAGAAGGGGAAAGCAGAATGATAGTTTATGCAGCCCCCCCCTGTTGCTTGCACCTGTGTGGATCATCACAGCACCATGGAGGCTGTGGGGAAGCGGGAGACACATGGACTGCAGTTCAATCCCCAGCACCTTCCCTCTGGCAGCCCTTAGTGGTGGCACTCCCGCTCTGGGAGCCTCGGCCTCCTTTACAACGGGGCGGAGGACATCCGCCTTGGGTTGTCGTAAGGATTTAGTGAGGAAGCACAGGCCCCCCGACCACAAAGCACCCTCCCAGTCCGTCCGTTTACTGAGTGTTCACATGCTGGTGAGCTCGGTCTTATTCCCATGACCCCCTTCTCAGAGGAGGAAACCAAGGCTGGGGTCAAGAGGGATTCTAGGGACAGAGCAGGAACCCCACCCGGAGCCTTTACCTCTCGTGCTGCCTGGGGAAGTGACAACAGTCACCACCTCTTGAAGATGGAAAGACCCCGTCAATCCCCAAATGTCCCCAGGCTCGAGAGAGCCGGATTCAGTGACTGAGGCATCCCTAAGGTTGGGCAGAGCTGTGTTTGGTAAGACAATGGTTGGTCCCTGATCTTAGTTCAGGGAGGCGTTCACAATGACAGATACATGAGGGGGTGGGGCAGGGGCGGGGGACTCCACCCCCAGGCATCCCCCACCTGCTCCTCCTCCTGCCGGGAGCTGGATAAATGTTCCCACCCACTTTATTGTCACAAATATGGCACTGGAAGCTCCCCAGAGCCTTGCTCTCTGGAGTTGAGGAAATGAGGATTAGATGGGTTAGGGGCCACACCCAGCGGTGCCCAGCCCATATGAAACACTTACAGAAAAATTGAGCAGGTAGTACCAAGAATTCACTTATATCCCCCCACACTGTCCCCTGTAATATCTTGCATTACCGTACATTTGTTACAGTTAGTGAATAAATACTGATACACTATTAAAGTCCACAGTTTACGTTCAAGTTCATGCCGTGTTGTATATTCTGTGTGTTTTGACAAGTGCATAATGTAATTTCCCCAACATTGCAGGACCCCACAGAATATTCTCACTGCCCTTAAAAGTCCCTGTGCTCCCCCACCCCCCCATTCATCCTCCCTCCCGTGAGCCCCTGGCAACCTTTTTTACTGTCTCCATAGCTTTGCCTTTTCCTGAATGTCATAGGGTTGGAATTGTACCATGCTGCCTTTTTAGACTGGTTTCTTTCACGTAGCAGTATGCATTTAAGGGTCCTCCAAGTCTTTTTGTGACTTGATAGCTCAGTTCTTTGTATTTCTGTGGAATAGTCCACTGAATGGATATGTCACAGCTGGTGAATCCATTCACCTATGGAAGAATATTTTGGTTGCTTCCAAATTGTGGCAATTATGAACAAATAAAGCTGCTACAAACATTTGTGTGCAGGCTTTGTGTGGTTGTAAGTTTTAATGCAACTGGGCAAATACCTAGGAATGTGATTGCTCGATCATACGGTAAGACTATGTTTAGCTTTGTAAGAAGCTGAACTGCCTCTCCAAGTGGCTGGTTCACATTTCCACCAGCAATGACTGGGACTTCCTGTTGCATCAGAGTCTGGTCAGCATTTAGTGTTGTCAGGTTTTAGATTTAGCCATTGGAAGAGGAGTATAGTGGTATCTCATTGCTTTACTTTGCATTTCCCTAGAGGCGTATGATGTTGAGTATCTTTCCATTTGCTTCTTTGCCATCTGTACATCTTCTTTGGTGAAATGTCTGTTCAGATCTTTTGCCTGTATTTTAACTGAGCCATTGGGTTTGCTTTTTTTCTTATTGTTCAATTTGAAGAGTTCTTTGTATATTTTGGATACAAGTCCTTTATTAAATATGTCTTCTGGAAGGGTTTTCTCCCCGCGTGTGGCTTAGCTTCTCGTTTTCATAACAGTGTCTTTAAATTTCTTTAAATTTTTAAAATTTTTCATAACAGTGTCTTTAAATTTCTTTAAATTTTTTTAATGTTTTACATGTATTTATTTTTGAGAGACAGAGTGAGACAGAGTGCGAGTAGAGGAGGGGCAGAGAGAGAAGGAGACATAGAATCCGAAGCAGGCTCTGGGCTCTGAGCAAGCATTCAGCACAGAGCCCGATGTGGGGCTCGAACTCAAGAACCGTGAGATCATGACCTGAGCCGAGGTCAGACACTTAACCGACTGAGCCACCCAGGCACCCCCACAGAGCAGTTTTTAATTGTACTAAAGCCTAACATAATTTTTCTGCTTTCATGGATCTTGTTTTGGTGTTGCATCTAAAAACGCATAGCCAAATCCAAGGCCCCCCCCTAGGTTTTCTCCTATGTTATCTTTGAGAAGTTTTATAGTTTTGCATTTCACATTTAGGTCTGTGATTTATTTTGAGTTAATTTTTGTGAAAGGTATAAAGTCTATGTCTAGATTTTTTGGGGGGTGGGGCGTGGTCTGTGGATGTCCAATTATTCCAGCACTATTTGTTGAAAAGACTAATTTTTCCCCATTGAATGGCCATGGCTCCTTTGTCAAAGATTAGTCGGTGACATTTGCCTGAGTCTATTTCTGGACTCTCTATTCTGTTGCACTGATCTATTTGTATGTTCTTTTGCTAATACCATGTTGTTTTGTTTACTGTAGCTTTACAGTAAGTTTTGAAGTTGGCTAGTGCCAGGGTTCTGACTTGGTTCTTCTCCTTCAGTATTGTGTTGGCTGTTCTTCCCTTTGTCTTCCCATGTAGATTTTAGATTCGCTTGGTTGATATCCACAAAATATCACAATATTCACTTGGTTGATATCCACAAAATAATTTGCCGGGATTTAATTCGGAACGTGTTGAACATATATACCTTTTCTTTTCTTGTCTTACTATATTAACTAAGGCTCTTAGTACAATGTTGAAAAGAAGTGATGAGAGGGGACATCCTTGACTTGTCTCCAATCTTAGGAGGAAAGCATCTAGGTTTTCACCACTATGATGTTAGCTGTAGGTATTTCTAAATAGATATTCTTTATCAAAGGAACAAAAAAATTTTAGAGGTTTTTTTTTTTTAATCATGAATGGGGATTTGAGTTTGTCAAATGTGTTTCCTGCATCTATCGATCATATAATTTTTCTTCCTTAGCTTATTGATGTGATAGATTACATTAATTGACTAGTGAACATCGAAGCAGCCTTGCATACCTGGAATAAATCCCATTGGTAATGGTGTATAATTCTTTTTATACATTATTAGATTCCATTTGTCAAAATTTTGGGGGGGTTATTTGCACCCATGCTCATGAGAACTATTGGTCTGTAGTTTTCTTTTCTAATAATGCCATTATCTGTTACTAGGATAATGCTGGCCTTCCAAAATGAGTTAGAACATGTTCCCTCTCTTTCTGTATTCTAGACAAGGTTGTAGAGAACTGGTATAATTTCTTTCTTAAATGTTTGGTAGAATTCACCGGTGAAACCACAGGGCCTATTGGTCCACTTGATCTAAATTACCAAATTTGGAGGCAGAGAGTTACTCATAACATTCCTTCATTAGCCTTTTAATGTCCATGAGACCAGTGAAGCCTCCTTCATGGTCTGATATTAGTGATTGTTGATTACTAGTTAGTTGTCTAGCAATCTACTCTCCTTTTTTCTTGGTTAGCCTGGCTAGAGGTTTATCAATTTCACTGATCTTTTCACAGAACTAAATTTTTATTTAATTGACTTTCTCTATTGATTTCCTACCTTGCTTTCATTGATTTGTGCTCTAATTTTTATTATTCTTTCTCTTCTGCTTACTTTGGGTTTAATTTGCTCTTCTTTTTCTAGTTTCCTAAGGCGGAAACTTAGATGATTGGTTTTAGATCTCTCATCTTCTCTAATATATGCAGTCCATGCTATAAATTTCCCTCTAAACACTGCTTTTGCTGCATCCTACAGGATTCAGTAAGTTCCATTGTCATTTTCACATAGTTCAAAATATTTTAAAATTTCTCTTGATACTTCCTTTTTGACATGTTGTTTAGACATGTGCTATTTAATCTCCAAGTATTTTGAGGCTTTCCAGCTATCTTTCTGTTACTAACCTTCAGTGTAATGCCATTGTGGTCTGAGAGCATGCTTTGCATGACTTCTAGTCTTTCATATTTGTTAAGGTATGTTTTATGGCCCAGAATACAGTCTGTCTTGGTGAGTGTTCCATGTGAACTGAAAAGAATGTGTATTCTAAGACTCTTGTAAAGGGAAGTATTTTATACACGTCAATTAGATCCAGTTGATTGATGGTGCTGTTCAATTCAACTATATCCTTACCAATTTTCTGCCTGCTGGATCTGTCAATTACTGAGAGAGGGGTGTTAAAATTCTCTGACTTAATAGTAGATTTGTCTGTTTTCTCTTGTAGATCTATCTGTTTTACCTCACGTATTTTGACACTCTGTTTTTAGCTACACTCGTGTTGAGGACCATTATGTCTTCTTGGAGAATTGACCCCTTTATCATTATGTAATGCCCACCTTTATCCCTGATAATTTTCTTTGTTCTGCAGTCTGCTTTGTCTGAAATTAATTTCGCTGCTCCAACTTTCTTTGGTTAGCGTTAGTATGATATCTCTTTCTCCACCCCTTTGCTTTCTGTCTGTGTCTTTATGTGTAAAGGGGATTTCTTGTAAACAACATAGAGTTGGGTTTGTTTTTTATCCACTCTAACAATCTCTGTATTTTAATCGACATATTTAAACCATTCACATGTAAAGCAATTATTAGTATTAATTCGTCTTGACAAGTTTGGTAGAATGCACCAGTGAAGCCATCTGGTCCTAGAGTTTTGATTGTTGGGAGATTTTGATGACTGATTCAGTCTCCTTACTAGTACTTGGTCTTCTCAGAAATTCTATTGCATCATGACTCAGTCTTGGCCGGTTGTATGTTTCAAGAAATTTATCCATTTCCTCTATGTTGTCCAAAGACGCTGTTCCTGGACATTCTCCCTTTTTACATTCTTTCTTTTCATATTTTACTTTGTGACATTTTGATTGACATGTTTTCAGCCTCACTGATTCTTTCCTTGTCTGTGTCTAGTCTACAGTTGAGTCCACTGGGGGCATTCATCATTTCTGTTACGGTGTTTTTTGCTTCTAACATTTTCTTTTGATTCTTTCTTAGACTTTCCATCTCTTTCCTTACATTACCCATCTGTTCCTGAGTGTTGCCTACTTTTTCCATTAGAGCCCTTAACATATTAATCATCATCATTTTTAATTCTCCATTGCGTGATTCCAACATTGTGTCATAGCCACGTCTCCTTTTGATGCTTCCTTTGTCTTGTCAGACAAATGTTTTCTTCTTGTCTTTTAGCAGGTCTTGTGATTTTTTTGTTGAAAGCCAGACATGGGAGATCAAGTAGTAGGAACTGAGGTAATCAGGCTTTCAGCGTGAGGTTTTCTGTTAACCCAATGAGGAGCTAGGCTGTATTTAATGTTTACTGCAGCTGTAGGCACCAGAGGCATCAGTTTCCTTGCTTTTATTTTCTCTCCCTGTTGTCCTTGGACTTTCCTAAAAACTCCTTGAATAGAGAGTCTTTATCTTGGAGCTGTCAATTGTTATCCACTGTGGTTACTTTGGAACCCTTTCGATGAGTGGTAGTGAGGTGTTGGGGAGAGACAGCATTTAATAATCTGATCTCTAAATCTCAATTTCTTAGTGGGCTTGGGTCCCTGGACTGCCACATTCAGAAGTGTTCCTCAGCCCTTTTTTTCTGCCCTTATGTGAGACAGGAAGGCCAAAAGGGCTGGAGTAGTCTAATCACCCTTCCCTCAGGTCAGATGAGCCTCTGGTAATGTAGTCTCCTGTGAGAGCAGTCTTTTGTGATGGAGAACACTCAGAGCACATTTTGGAAAGGTTACTTCCCCACACACCTCCCTGCCTGAAGCATGTGGGATTTTTCTCCAATCACCACCTTGAGAACCCAGTGGGGCTCTGGAGGTACAACCCACAGATGCTTGAAGGACCCCTAAGACTGGGCTCCCGGACTTTTTAACGCTCAATCTCATCCATTCAGCCTCCAGCAATTCCTCAGTCACCAATGAAGCACTCCTACCAGTTACTGGCTCCAGCAGCCACTGCTGGTAAGCTGACCTGGGCTATGATTCTCTGTTGTCACTTGCCTGTCTGGTTTTCAGGGTGACACTTTGCCCTGTGACCTCAAATCTCTGACAGATGTAAGGACTGTCATTGATTTTCAGTTTGCCTATCTTTTTTTCTTATTGTGAAGATGGGAGTGATGACTTCCAAGCTCCTTATACATCAGTGCTGAAGCTGGAAGTCCTCTATGTGCGTTTTCCACTTTTCACACCAACCTGGAGAGTTAATCCTTCTACTCCAGGTTACAGAGAAGAGACCTGACGTTCGGAGAGGTTACCTAATGTGCCCAGGGTCACCCAGCTAATGGGTGGAAGGAAGAGCCAAAATTCTTTGTCTTCCGCTTCTACCGATCTCTGAGAAACTGCCAATCCCAAGCATTCCAAATATGTTTACAAATACAGGCTTTTCCTGGAGATTTTCATGGAATTCTTGGAGAAACCTGGGCTTGGTCATTTAACCTGAGAATGAAATGAGAACCTCATGGGCCACCTGACCAGTCTCTGTCTCTCGTCAAGAAAATGGCCAAATTAGCCAAGATAGGGGCACCTGGTGGCTCAGTCGGGTTAAGTGTCCAACTTCAGCGCAGGTCATGATGTCGAGATTCACGACTTCGAGCCCCACGTCAGTCTCTGTGCTGACGGTTCAGAGCCTAGAACCTGCTTCCAATTCTCTCTCTCTCTCTCTCTCTCTCTCTCTTTGTCCCTCCCCTGCTAGCACTCTGTCTCTCAAAAATAAATAAAACATTAAAAAAATTTTTTTTTCTTGAATTAGCCAAGATAGATCCTTATCCAGGCCTCTCACATGGGGCCAACTTCAGCATTCACTGGTAACACTCTCCAAATTATGTTTACTGCCATAGAATCATAGTGTTCAAAACCAGAAATGCCTGAGAGATCACCAATTCCAACGCCTTTGCTTTACAGGTGAGACCCTGAATTCTAGGGACTCTGAGACCCTGGTAAGTTCATGAGAAAGCCACCTGCCACCCATTGGCTTTCTACCTTGCCACCTGGCTCTTCTTCCTAGATCTTTTAGGAATTATATTCCACACTTATTTTTGAGATAGCCCAGATGAGCACGTGATGAAACCTGCAGTACTCTGCCCCATCCTTTGGCACATGGGGGAGGGGAAGAGGCAGACACCATGCCGGGGCCGTGAGGTGTCCTACATCTCACTGGGAGATCTGGGAGACTTCTGGTGGTGAGCTGTGTCGACCTTCTTAAGTCTGGGCAGACCAGTGGTTCTCAATTAGGGTATGATTTTGCACCTCCCCCCACCCCACGCCCTGGAGGACACTTGGCCATGTCTGGAGACATTTTTGGTTGTCACAACTGGGCAAGGAGAGAAGTTGCTATTGGCATCTCGCGGGTAGAGGCCAAGGATGCTGCTTTACATTCTTTAAGAAAAGATTTTTTTAAGTTTATTTATTTATTTTGAGAAAGAGACAGAGAGAGTGAGCAGGGAGGGGCAGAGGGAGAGGGAGAGAGAGAATCCCAAGCAGGCTCCGCACTGACGGCACAGAGCTTGAACTCACGGGGCTCGAACTCATGAACCATGAGATCACTACCTGAGCCGAAACCAAGAGTCAGATGCTTAACCGACTGAGCCACCCAGGCACCCCTTAACATTCTGTAATGCATAGGACAGATTCCCTCCCCCCCCCCAACAAAGAAGTTTTGGGCCCCAAATCTGGAAAAGTATCAAGGTTGAGAAAGGCTGAGCTGGAGTACGCCCATTCAGGATCTCCACGACTGCTCTGGGCTTACTTGAAATAGCCACACTTTCCCTTCAGCTTCCCTACCACAGCTCCCGGGCTGGGGGGACAGTCCCCCGTGCCCCGCCACACTCGGAGATTGCACCTGCCAGCCACCGCGGGGTGAGGGATGGCGGCCTCTGGGGAAAGCGTGTGCACCTGAACTCTTCAGCGAGACCTTACATGACTGAGGTGCTTTCTTCTTGGTGGCAGGTGGGTGTCTCTGCCCACACTTCCCCACTGATCACGTCTGTGAAGGGAGGAGGAAGCCTTATGTAAGCGCAGCCTCGCACAACCTTCTGTCGTCCTGGCATTCCAGGGCTTGGGAAACCCCCTCCCTCCCGAAGTCTCAGGGAAGGTGGTTCTGTTCTGAACCGGCCCTGCCTGCGGGGGCTGCTTACCACCTGAGGATAAAATCTGAGCCCTTCAGCCTTTGAGATTGGCCTGGCCAGCCTCCCTGTCACCCCCCCTGCAGCCCCAGCCCCCCAGCCCCGCTCCACTCTCCCCCCCACGCACTCCAAGTAGCAGCCTCACGGGCTACTCTGAGCCAGACCGACATGCTTCGGCTCCTGCCTCTGCTCCCACTCGGCTCCCTGCCTGGAACACCCTTCCCTTCCTTGCCTGCCTGGACAATGCCTGCCTGTGACACCCTCCTTTGGGACGCTTCCAGGCCCCTCTCCCTGCCTCCCCGCCGGCCAGTTCTGCTCTCTCCTGTTCCCTGTCAGTTCTCGGCACCGCCCTCCAATAGGCCTTACCTTGCTGGATCCTCAGTGTTTGCGGATGTCTGCCTCCCTCTCCACCTGCCCCCCACCCCGTGGATGCTGAGCCCATCCCTGGTTCACGTCTAAGGCCCAGGGTTTAGCACAGAGAAAGCTTCCTGGCAAGGTGAGCGAGTGAATAAATGAAAGAAGGAATAGATAGATGGAATGTCACTGCTCCTTATGCTCGGAGTGGCCACTTCCAGGATCCTCATGAGTCCCCGTGGCTCACCTGGTTTCCCAGACACAGGACACATGACCTCAGCTCTGCCTCTTTCTGCCATGGATGCTGTGTGATCTTGAACAAGTCACTTGCTGTCTACACCGGGTGCCGTCTACACGGTAACCAGCTATAACACTGTAGCGTGGCCCCGGTGCGATCCCACGTAGAGGAGGAAGTAGAACCCCAACCAGGTTCAGGAGTCCCCATTTGTGGTGGCCCCCACTGGCCCCCACAGAGCACTGCTCCGGAGCATGAGTACAGTGAAAGAAACATTTCCTGCACTAATAAAATTACCTTCTCTAAAGAAGGCAATTTGCATGTTAATGTTTTGGGTAATTCTGTGCAGCTCCAGTGCCCTCGAGGCTGCAATTTCTCTCTGACAAAGTGATAAAAATAAACTCCCGCATAAAAGAGCATTTCTCTTCTCTCTCATTTGCGCTCCAAAGTGACATTCTTAATGTGAGTCAAGCTGAAACCCACTTCTCTATCTTGTTTTTGACACTGATCTGCCTCCCCTCACCTCTCCCCGTGACAGACCAGCTCCTCAGAGCGCCTCAGAGGGGTCTCTTCCTGAGGAGCCAGCTGGATCCTCTTGGGGAGCGGGCACCCCCACTCTCGAGGCTCCAGACTCTGGGCTTCTGCAAATTCCAGAAGGTGCAGCCAGTTAACTGGAGGACAAACATGGGGCACGAGGAAGAGGGCTGCCTTCGGTGGGTGAGTTAGGGTGGTCTGTCTACCCCCAAATTGCCCATTTTTTGGAAACAACTACAGTGGCTGGAGATTCTGAGACTCTGCCCTCCAGGGCGGCAGACTGTTGACCCTCCAGGCTTGGCCTTTCTGATCACCTAGACGTAATCACCAAAGAGGCTCGGATTTGGGGGTGTCCTTCCGTGCCGGATGCTGGCCCGGCCCTTATATCTAAGTTCTCTCATTGAAACCCCACAAGAGCTGGGCAGGGTAGGTAGAAGCTGAGGCTTCCAGAAGGGAAGGGAATGAGCCAAGGTCATCTAGCAGCACCTAAGAGACAGACCTTGAGTTTGAACATAAGTGCAGCCTGCTGTCGATGACCCAAGCAGTGGGAAAGGAGGAGAGAAGCGCCATTTACCAAACACCTACTATGTGCCATGCGTTATGTGTGTATATTTAATTCAGTTAGTCTACTAGTGTTCGTGACAGTGTGTGCAGTGACCCGTAGGACACCCAGGCCTCGTGCCCCTGACAGTCTTGAGGCGGAGGCAGACAGAGATTAAACATAGAAACGCAGAAATAAACATGTATTTACGTGCAATGAGAGAAAATGACTAGGTTTTAAGGAGGATAGCGGAGAAGACCTAATTTACATTAGGAGGTGGGTCAGGGAGATCTGTCCGTACAAGTAGCATCGTAGTTGATGTCTAAGTGCTGAAAGGTGAGGACCCAGGGAAAGAATGTTCCAGCGGAGGGAATGGCTAATGACAAGGAGCCCTGAGGTGGGGGAGGTCGGGGCACGCAGGCAGAGAGCAGGCTTTGGCTCACAGGGGGCTGCAGACGCGGGAGGGACTCCATCTTGCAGTGGCTCCGAGCAGGTTAAGGCATGTGGGTGTTGCTCTGAATGCTGGTGGCGAGGTGACAGCAGGATATGTGGCTTGGTTCGTGTTTTGAAAAGGTCATTCTGGCTGCTGTGTCAGAAGGGGCAGTGCTGGAAGCGGGGAGGCCAGTGAGGAGGTTGCTGTCGGTGGTGGAGAGGGATGGGAGCTGTGGGAGAGGAGTTTCAAAAATGGTTCTCCGACTTCTGGCTTGAGCACTGAGGTGGGTGGAGATAGTATTTATTGAAATGAGTAGGATTTAAAGCAAAACTGGATGGAGAGGGACGACCAGGAGGTCCATTTCTAACAGGCTCTTTGAGATGCTAATGAGGTATCCCAGCAGCAAAAAAGCAGTGTGGCCGGGAGCTTGAGAAGGGAGGAGAGCCTTGATTCACGGAAGATATTTAAAGCCTAGGGAAGGAAGGATGGGAAGGGAGACCCGGGCCCAGGCGGAGAGCCTTGCAGGACCCCATGCCCTGCGAACCTGAGGGGAACCAGCAGAACACCAGAGCCCCCCCACCCCACCCCCCCACCGAGCCAGGACTTGCCGGAAAGATGCAAAGAAAAGCCAGAGAGCGGGCATCAGAGAAGTGGGGAGGGCGCACTTCAAGGAGGGAGGCTTCCCCTCTGGCCAACGCTGCAGCGAGAGCTGGGAAGGGGAACGGAAGGTGCCCGGTCTCTTGGCAGGAGCAGTTCGGGGGGAGGGGAGAGCTGATCCGGGAGCAGAGCTAGAAAGGTGAGATACAACGTCAAGGCAGCCTTTAATCAGTGCGAGAGCCTGGTATGTTTGGTGGCCGATGGGCGAGGTTCAGAAGCGGAGACACTGCTGAGCTGGGAGCACCAGGCACAGACTCCAAACCACCTACCTCTCCTCCCGCAATTCTCTGCTGCTCCCCCTGCGTTCTGACCCTGTCCCCTCCCCAGAGCGTGAGCGCACGTGTGCGCACACACACACACACACACTTTCCTCTCCGCTCTGGCAGAGGAGGGCTCGCACACCTGTGTATCCACTTGGTGGCTGTTGGCCAGTGTTTGTGGACTTGAATCGAATCGCCCCGGCTCCTGGCATACAAACCCTCTAGAGCCAGGCCATGGTGGGGAAGAAGAGTTAGATTTGCACCGTGGAAAGGGACACCCGTGCAGGGCTTTGCTCAGTTGAGCTCCAATGGAGGCAGAGAGCTGGAGCACACGGTGAGAAAGGGTCTCCCGGGGAGGTGATGAGCGCCCCGCCGCTGGAGATGACCAAGTGGGGGTCAGATGCCTGTTGTCAGCAATGCCAGGAGGGCAACCGTGGCTCAGAATCTCACAGGGGAGCTTCAGTCGGATAGACGGTGCTAACAACAGCAGTTGCGCTAAGGTAACTTGTGGCCCCCTCCCTGCCTCTCTAAGTAAGCCTGATGCGGGGCGCAGAGTGCCAAGAGGACAGATTCAGAGCCCGGGTTTGAATCCCCACCCCACCCCCAGGCCACTGGACCCTGCCTGAATGTCTGTGCTTCTGTGCACCCCAGAAGCCTGCAGCGCCCAGATAATAAACAAAACCCAAGACAAAGGCAGTTTTGCTGGTAAACAGCCAAAGGGTTATAAAGGCATGTATCCCCCAGACTTTCGTTTTGAGGGTGAAATGAGAGGTGCCCCTCAAGAGCTGGCCGCAGGGCCTGGTACATATTGAGCACCACTCAGATTAATTCTTACCCTTTTGAGTGTTATTGTCCTGTGAGGGCCTGGATTTCGTTATCTCTGAAATCCTTTCCAAGCCAGAGGTTTTGACCACTTGCTGCGGAATGTGTTGAGCCTCGGAAGGTCCTGCGGGAGCCATTAATCCCAGGAGAAATGTCTCGAGTTGCAGGAAGCGGTGACCAGTCCTATAGCCCATCTTCCCAGCCAGCGACTCAGGAACTTGTGTCTGCCCGCAGTGGAGTCGGGTGACGCCGGACGGGTCTGCGGTGGGACCTTGGGCCACTTTGCGCTGTGTGCCCTGTGCCTAACGAAATGATGGAAGTCCTGCTTGCATCTTTGGTTGTGTTTGTTATTTGGGTGTCCCGGGCTCCTGGCGATAATGGTTTTTCTGCAAGGTCTATCTTTGGTTCCTTCCTGACACTTACTAATTTTTCCGTCCAGACAAGGACAAAGGTGATAGTGGCTTGTTGCTGCTGTAACGCAGAAATACAACGACTGGGTGTGTCCCATTCTGTTCTTGAGCTGGGTGGGGAGTGGCAGGAGGGAGGCTCTCTCTTCCCTGAAAGGATGCGCCTTCTGGAGGTCTCCATCTGGTTTGGGGAGAGGCAGTGCAGAGCAGTGGTGGGAACCCCGGCATGGCCACTGTCCAACGGTGCAACTTTGGGCGGGTGGTGGGACCGCTCAGGGCTGCCACCAGATTACGTGAACGGGCAGGGAAAACGCACAGTGTGACTCCTAGCGGGCAGAACGCCCCCCAATACGTGCAGCTTGTGATTTTCGTCGCTACCATTTTTTTTTAAATATTCAGAAGCCACCATCCCTCCCAATGCTCCCAGAGTCCCAAGAAATCGCCCAGTTTGCCACTCATTTTACCGAAGGGGAAACTGAGGCCTGGAGAGGGGAAGTGACTGGTTCAAAGCCCCACTGTACTCAGGGACAGCCTCCCTTCCGAGAACCCCGGTCTCCTGACCAACTGCACGATTTTTCCTGTCTGTAATCCCAGCCAGTCTGCTCATTTACTCCACAAACAACTGCTGAGCACCTGCTCACGGTCGCTGGGGATGGGGGCGAAGACGCCCTGGCCTCATGATAGTCTAGTGTGGAGACAAGCAGTCAGCTCCCCGCCATAAAAGAAGAAAATGAAGCCAACGTCACGATGGCACCCTAGGAAAGTGTGGTGATGGCGCAGAAACCTTGGGTGGGGAGGTCACCGGAGGCTTCGGGTTATCAAGCACTGTGTTGGGCTTCCTCTGGGTGGAGCCGTGTAAAAGCCAGTTGGGGAAGATGTGACGTCCCCACTTTACAGACGCAGAAACGGAGACCCGCCAAGGGGAAACGCGAGGCCACGGCAGAGCTGGACCCGGAGCAGTGCATCTGACCCCCCGTCACTGTCCCATGAGCCCAATGCCGCCTCATGGGAGATGCTCCGGTCCTTTGAGACCCCAGCCCTGGCCCGGAGCGACTGCACTAATGTCTGGAGGGATTGTGCCGTAGCAAACAGGAGCCAGGCTGCAAGGCGCCCTAAGGATGTGGGGAATGCTTCCGGTGATTAACCACCTTGGAGTTGGTGAAGGCTTCACAGACAACCCTTGCGGGGAACATTCCACGGCGCAGATAGGAATCATTCAGCTAATTCCAGTCAAGATCGTTCAGCTTTATTTCCCACCAACATGTCCAGCCAGAAAGCGTGTATACTTACACGTTTGGAATTTCACTAGGAGACGGAAACATCTATTCTAGGTGGGTAATAAGAAAGATTTCAATCATGGGGAGACAGAAGGAGCTGGCATGTAGCCGGCCGAGCCCAGCACACCAGCACCTTGGAATAGAATTATAGCAAGGAAGCTCAGGTATTTTCGAGAGGAAAAAAAAATGTCTCCTATTCAGTCTGGGATAATATGCCTGGCTGTCAACAATGATTTGGATTTAATTATATCATCTATGCAAATGTGTTCTGTAAACTGTAAAATAATACATAAATGTCAGATGTTAAGAAGATCATCATGCAGGAGAAACAACGAGGTTTGGGCGTCAGGTAGGCATGGGTACAATGCTGTCTGGTCCCCCTCGCAGGCCACCTGGCCTCTCTGGGTCTGCACTCCTCAGCGACAGCGTCTCCTTGTGAACATCACCCTGAGAACCAGAGGAGAAACCGGATATGCCTCGTAAGCTGGCGAGGCATTCTTGCTGTTCCCGTCCTGGAGCCCCAGGGTAGATGATGGGGTCATTGGAGGGCAGCCCCCAGCGCGTTCATTACGTCCTGTGCGCGAGGACCCCTCCCCAGGGTTGGGGGTGACGGGACTTTTGAGGCCAGAAGGAGCCCGTGGGCCCACCCTCGCCCACTGACCGACAGAATGAGGCCATGGTCTGTCAGGGGCCGCACCCCAGTAAGCAGGTGGCAGTCTTGGGTGGGAGACGTGTGTACGGCCACATCCAGAATGTTGCAAAGGCTGCTTTCTCCAGTGACAGCCGTCAACCCAAAATAAAGTTGGGGAAAACGCTCCACGGCTTATCTTCAGGCCTGGGAGGCAGGTGGAGGATGGCTGTTTGCAGAGACTGGCAGATCCACACCTCCTTGCCAACAGCCAGCAGAGATGGATGGGGCCCGTCCCTCCCCCGGGGCCAGGCGGGCATTGTTCCTTCATTTCCTCCTTCTAAACGACCCGACGTAACGCTCCGACTTGGCCATCTCTTTGAAGGCCCTCGAAGCAGCCACAGAGTAAAGAAGTTTCGAGAATGGTTCTTGTGATCTGCCCCCTTCCAGCTGTGCAACTTTGGCAAGTCTCTGTGTAAAACGGGACTGATATTGACACCTGCTTTGAAGGGCTTCCGTGGGATTTAAGTTAATGCACACGAAGCCTTTAGATCAGGGCCTGGCACATAACGAGGGCTCTATAATTATTAACTATTATGGTTTATTTTCATTACGTTTACGGTGACAGGTCGCTAAAGCAATGTTACCAAAGAGATGCCTCCAACTCCAAGTTTGAGCTCTGAGGGTTTTTCAGGCAGCTGGTGGAGGAGCCGGAAAGGGTGGGAGAGGATTTCTTCTATTTCTCCTCAACGGCTCAGGTGATCTCAAAGACTTGGGCGGCGGTAGGAGAGTGTGTCCGGCTGCTGGATGAGCCATAAACAGAACCGAGAAGTTGGGATGCTATGGAATTGTTAAAACCCCAACCCCCAATGTGACTGTATTAGGAGATGGGGCCTCTAAGGAAGTAACAGTTAAAATGAGGCCATAAGGCTGGGGCCCCGATCCGGAGAGACTGGTGTCCTTATAAGAAGAGACCCCAGAGAGCTGGTTCAGTGTCTGTGCCACATGAGGACACAGCGAGAAGGCAGCCGTATGCAGGCCAGGAAGAGAGCCCTCACCAGAACCGAAACCTGCTGGCAGCCTGACCTTGGACTTTCTACCTCCAGAACGGTGAGAAAGTAAATTTCTGTTGTTTAAGCCCCCGCCCTTCCCCCCAGGCCATGGGCTTTTTGTTCTGGCAGCCGCAGCGGACAAAGACGGTGAGGGGCGGAGGGGTGGGCAGTGGGGTTCCGGAGGAGGACGTTTGTTCTGGGCATCCCCCATGGTTCACGATTGCCCACAGCAGGGCCAGCCCAGCACTAGGCTTCTTAACCTCTTTACTTCCCTGCCTCCTCGAGAGCCTTTAAGGAGATGGCCAAGACGGAGCGTTGGTTCCAAAGTTTCCCGATCACCCGTGGGTGCAGAGTCCCCAGCCCTGCGGGTACAAGTACAACTCCAGGGGCCTCGTGGCCAACACACAGAATCTCCGGGAGACGGGAACAGGAGCCTGCATTTCTGGCAAGGTCCCCAGGTTATTTTATGCATAAGACGTTTAAAAACCATGGTCGTTGAGGGGAAGGCCAGTCCTCCCCTGGTGTTAGAGGTCCTCCTTCATGAGGGCTCTTGACTTGCCCTTAACATCCACGTCCAACCCAGCAGCAGCTCTCGGACCTGTTGCACTGCCCTCAGACTCTGTCTGGAATCTTATCACCCTCACTGCCTCTGTCACTACCCCTCTGTCCAAGCCACCCACAGCCTTTGCTTGGACTGGGGCAGTAGCCCCTCGGGACCTCCTTGCTGTCCTTTCACATGTGCCCCGTCTCCCTGGTCTCAACACAGCAGCCTCCCTGATCACGTCACTTCCCATCTCCCCGGTGGCCTCCCGTCTTCCTCGGCATAGAACCCAAAGTCTGATCATGGTCCACAGGGCCCTCCGTGGCGTGGCCTGTGAACCTTTCCAGCCTCATCTTCCTCAGCACAGCTAGAGAAGGGCAGGGCCTTGGCGAGGGCCACGGAGCTCTGCCCCACTTAGCGGTCAAGGGATGGTGCCGGGAGAGACGGGGGATGTGCGGTTTCTCGGAAACCAAGGAAACCGAGAGAGGACTAAACGCAAAGCTGGAACGATGTCATGGCTTTTTGGCTTCCATCATTTGAGATTTTAAAAATAACTCCCTCAGAACGTCTTAAAAGGCAGACCTTCTTAGCCCAAAATCCAGCTTCTCAAAGCTCGGGGGCAGGTCCTTTTGCAAATAGGCCGCGTTTTGCAGATGAGTGTTCAGGGTGGAGTGTGGACAGACTGGACTCAGCAGTGAGGAGGAGGATGGGGAGGAAGGGATGGGTTCTCAAAGTGGGGTCCCTGGACCAGCAGCCTCAGAGGCACCTGAGCACGTGGTAGGAGTGCAACTTCTCAGAGCTTCCGAGCCCGGAGCTCCGGGGGAGGGACCTGAAGTCTGCACGAGCCCTTCAGGGGACTCTAGACTTCTAGAGCCTCCGGTCTGGACCATCTTGGTCTCATGAGTCTGCACGGCGTCTAAGAGAAGGGTTCTCAGAGGGTCGTCTTTCCCTGTGCCCCTTGGCTTACCTTGCTGGCCTCAGCTGTAAAGTGGCAACAGTTAACACCTGCGTCACAAGATCGCTGAAAAGGTCGCAGCCCATTCAAGGGGATTAAATGGCTCTTTATTGGTGCCTGCTGTGTGCCAGGCTGTGCTGGGCACTGAAGATGCAGAGAAGATTGGGGCAATGTCCCCGCCTCCAGGAGCACACAGTCCCACTGGGGAGACAGCCACGTACCCATGGATTTGTCCCAATATATAGGAGGAAACAAGGGGCAACCCCAAAGAAGAGCCATTAGCTCTACCTGGGGATGGGCCAAGTGTAGCGTCCTAGACCTCCAGACCTTAGAGGCTGGGTTGGGGTATTTTTAAGATTTTATATATATATATATATTTTTTTCTAATTATTATCAACAATGAACATGCATTATCTTACTTGGAAAATACAGAAAAATAGAAAGAAAGATACAAAAATACCCTATAAGTCCCTTCCCCGCCCCCACACGGTGCTGTAAGTTGCCAGTGAATACCATTGTGTGCTTTTTGTTTTCCTTTGGAAGAAATATTTTGAAATACTCGCATGGCTCTAAAAACTTGTGCCGAGTTGCTTGTCAAAAGTCCCTAGCAATTTCACCATCAACTCACCGGTAGCGTTGTTTTATGTTTTTGCTAATGGGTGAGCAGTAGGCTTCAATGGCAGGTTTTCTCTCTTCCTTGCTAATGTATGTGAACTACCCATTCACGTGCTTTGTCCATTTGAGGACTCTGTAAGGCTTAAGTATTTTTTTTTTTTTAATTTTTATTTTTGGGACAGAGAGAGACATAGCATGAACGGGGGAGGGGCAGAGAGAGAGGGAGACACAGAATCGGAAACAGGCTCCAGGCTCCGAGCCATCAGCCCAGAGCCCGACGCGGGGCTCGAACTCACGGACTGCGAGATCGTGACCTGGCTGAAGTCGGACGCCTAACCGACTGCGCCACCCAGGTGCCCCAAGGCTTAAGTATTTTTAACATGAAATTAACTACCAAAACCAGACTTAACATTTAATGCCCCCCACCCCAGATTCCTAGGGTTTTATTGCAAAACAATAAATGCATCAGAAATAAAAACAGTGATGTGCCAAGTGCTTATGATTGTGCTTATGTTCTCATTAATAGTGAAGGAAATGTAACTAGCCTCGGTGTTCAACAGTGGGGGATATGGCGAAATGATATACAAAGTAAGATTTGATGGAATATTCTGCCACTATTAAAATAATGTTATGAAGGCTATAGAGCAACATACAAATATGTTTAGGATACCATTTTAAGCACAGTAACTACAAAGTTTTGTGCATGTTGTTATTACGAGTGAAAACACATCTTCTGTAGACAAAGAGTGGTTTGAAGGTCAGTTGTCAAGGACGCTTAGGTTCTAGAAAGCAGACATTCATGAGCTTGCCTTTGCTTTCTGTTGGCCTTCTCACTGTATGTAAGAAAGAGGGAGAGGGGCGCCTGGGTGGCTCGGTCGGTTAAGTGTCCGACTTCGGCTCAGGTCATGATCTCACGGTCCGTGAGTTCGAGCCCCGCGTCGGGCTCTGTGCTGACCGCTCAGAGCCTGGAGCCTGTTTCAGATTCTGTGTCGGCCTCTCTCTCTGCCCCTCCCCTGTTCATGCTCTGTCTCTCTCTGTCTCAAAAATAAATAAACGTTAAAAAAAAATTAAAAAAAAAAAGAGGGAGAGGGGCGCCTGGGTGGCTCAGTTGGTTAAGCATCTGACTTCAGCTCAGGCAATGATCTCGTGGTTCCTGAATTCGAGCCCCTCATCAGGCTCTGTGCTGACAGCTTGGAGCCTGGAGCCTGCTTGAGATTTGTGTCTCCCTCTCTCTCTGCCCCTCCCCCAATCTTGAGCGCGCGCTCTCTCTCTTTCTCTCTCTCCAAAAGAATGAATGAATGAAAGAAAATGAAAGAAGGAGAAAGCCCCAGAGGGAACATGTGGACTGTCAGTGAGGATCTGGAAAGGGCAGGGGAGTCCAGCCAGGTGGGAACCCCAGCAGCCCTACCCCGGGAAGGCCACTTGGACTATCTTAAGTGCATTTCCTTCTCCTGTTTTCTTCCTCCCCCCACCCCTAGTCCCTCAGAACCCTACAAAGGCTCGATTCTCTGCAGCTCAGCAAATATCGAGCTGAGTCCGGCCGCCATTTCCTGGGCCAATTGATAAAATGAGGAGCAAGACACTCAGCCCCTCAAGGCGGCCATTGTGGGGACCTGCGACCCACATGTGCATGGTGTGCAGTGTGGGGTGTCCTTCTTCCCAACCCTCACTGGCCTTCAGGCTCTCTCAGACATACTCACTGGGGCTCTCAGCCCGTGTAGACAGCCCTTCTCCCCTGTCCCTGGCCTGAGAAGTGTCTGGCTTGCTTTCTTATTTTGGTGCTGGTGATGGTAGTGCAGTTTGAGGTCTGGAGACCTGGGGTCCTAGTCCTGCTTATGCTGGGCCTCGATTCCACTCCCCTCTTCTGTAAAAGGAAGTTGCTAGACCAGGCTTTTGGATCCCGGGGAGGGATGGTGCTCGGCTGGGTATGAAGAGACAAGAGTCCCTTAGATGAGTCCCTTCTGGTGAGGGAGGTCTATCAGGGCAGGGCTCTGAGCCTCCACCCACCTCATAGGATTGCGTTCGAGGAATAAAACCAACAAACACACTCCACCGTACAAAGCAGGAATCCCCTGACCGGAGAATGTGCTCAGGCTGTACGAGGCATGGGACTCGGCCACTGGATCTCGGCTCTCTCTCCTCGGACCCCTTCTGTGGCTCCCGGCTCATGTCCCCTGGCCTTCCAGTCCTCTCTGGTCTAGTCCAGCTGCCCCTTCCCCACCTGTCCTGCGGCAAGTGCCCGGGGCCATCACTGGGGCCACAAGCCCCACCTCCTCCTTCCTCCTCCCTATTCTCGGCCCAGCCCACCCCTTCCGGCTCATCTCTGCCCATCAAAGCCCTACCCATTTTGCCCATTCCTTATTCCAGGAATGAGATTCAGGACCTGCAGTGCATGAGGCCGGTTCAAATCCATCCCAGCCCTGCTGCCCTTATCGGCATGTAACCCGAGCTCAAGTTATTTGGTCTCTCTGGGCCTCTGTTTTCTCACAGGCGCAATGAGAGTCGTAGTGGGGTCAGAGCACCCCGCACAGCAAGCCTGGTTCCTGCAAGAGTCAGTAATGTCCCTTACTCCTCACTCTGGTTCTATTTTCCTTGCATGTATATAAACTGTATCAAAGTAGAGCCTGTATTCAGGAAGGTGGCATTGTGTTTTCTTCAAAGTGATACATGCACATAACCTCAAATTCGAGTGGTAGCAAAAGGTTCACAGTGAGAAGCAACTACCCCTGCCTCGCCTCTTTCCACCTCCTAGAATTTTCCATTGCACGTTTTAAAATTGGGTCCGTGACTTATTCATTCCGTAATGGGAAGCCTGTGTTGCCCTCTCCCCTCCTACCCATTTTGTCCACCCCACCACCTCCGGCAGTCATCAGCTTATTTTATGTGTCTATAGGTCTCATTCTGCTTTTTGTTTGTTTATTCATTTTGTTTTGTTTTTAGATTCCACAAAAAAATAAATAAATAAAATAAGGTATGTGTTTACTCTAGAAAATCAGGACATGTAGACAAACAAAAACAAAACCCAGTATAACATAGGACGTCTCCTTTCTCATTTTAGAAGGTCTCCTTTCCAGATGATTTAGTCATATTTTTCACCCAAAAAAGGCCCTTTATATTTTTTCTGTGCATTACTGCTTCAATCGTAGCCTTATTAGTTTAATTAAGGGAAAGAAACTAATATTCATTGAGTAAAACGCATTCAGTGCTTGCTACTCAGACTGTGCTCCAGAGAGCAGCCACGCGGGCACCACCAGGAAGCGTGTTGGGAATGCGGTGTCTCAGGCCCCCACCCCGGAATCTGCATTTTGACAAGATCATGCATGGTAAATTTGTTTTTTAATGTTTACTTATTTTTTTTTTAATTTTTTTTAACGTTTATTTATTTTTGAGACAGAGAGAGACAGAGCATGAACAGGGGAGGAGCAGAGAGAGAGGGAGACACAGAATCTGAAACAGGCTCCAGGCTCTGAGCGGTCAGCACAGAGCCCGACGCGGGGCTCGAACTCACGGACCGTGAGATCATGACCTGAGCCGAAGTCGGACGCTAAACCGACCAAGCCACCCAGGCGCCCCAATGTTTGCTTATTTTTGAGAGAGAGAAAGAGCACGAGCAGGGGAGGGGCAGAGAGAGAGGGAGAGAGAGAGAATCCGAAGCAGGCTCCGTGCTGTCAGCGCAAAGCCCAGTGTGGGGCTTGAACCCACGAATCGTGAGATCGTGACCTGAGCCCAAGTCAAATGCTCCACTGACTGAGCCATCCAGGCACCACAGGGTCATGTGCATTAAAGCGGGGAAGGGGTGTGTAGACCAGGGCGGCTCAAAGTTGCAATCCACGAACTGTTCTGTACAGTCCTGGACAAGAGGCTTTGAGCCAAAATGTAAACCAGTGCCGCTTCCTTTGTAGAGAAAGACTTGCTACAAAATACTGCCAGCTGAACTAAACAATGTGATTGATGAGGAGGGTGATTTATATTCTGGCCCAGGCTCCTTATCTTGTCAGAGACCGGGGACACACAGTTCCCGGACTCGGCACCCATCTGCCGTCCACACTTTGAGTAGCACTGTCGAGATCACACAGTTCTGGAATGGGAGGCTGGGACTGCATTGGGTTTCTCTGGCTTTGGATCCTGGC
The DNA here is from genome assembly GCF_018350175.1 of Felis catus. Classification (NCBI taxonomy): domain Eukaryota; kingdom Metazoa; phylum Chordata; class Mammalia; order Carnivora; family Felidae; genus Felis; species Felis catus. Next base: position 80,816,270 of record NC_058380.1, on the reverse strand, counting down.
CCCTTGCACCCTGCTTGGGTCTGACCCTCCCGCTGACTGTGACAGACGCACGTGCACGCATGCACAAATGCACACAGGTGCACACGCATGCATCCACGCTCACACTCTAGGAGAGCCCTGGCCCCTTGTCGGTGATTAGGAAAACCCTGTCTCCCGATTCAGACGGAAGCTCCCTTTTCCCTGTGTCTCTCTGCACGAGACCTCTGTTTGTATTAAGAAGGTTTTACGCCGGGGTCCCTGTTCCCTTTATCAGTCCTCCTGTCAGGGCCAAACAGAGCCCTGGAGAGAGCATCTGGAGCCAAGAAAAGCTGAGCAAAAAAGCTTGGATGGATTCGGATGGAGACAAAGAAACAACTTTGCTCAGCTCAAGTTCCCAACACAAGAAGAGCTCTCAGATCCCAGGGTCCGTCTATAATCCAGTATTTAAGCCTCCAGGCCAGGCTTCTGCCTGAGGACAGAAGCAGGGGAGCAAGGCCACTGGGAAGGTATGGATTAGCAGAGGCAAAGCCAGCCTCCTCTAAAATGCCTGTGGCGTTCCGTCCAGCCTGAGCGTCACCTTCCCCGAGGAGTCCGGGCAATCCCCTGACTTTGGGTCATGGGGTTCAGTTTTGCTTGGACATTGGAAAGACTCAGAACTTTGTATGTGGTACCACTTATTAAAAGAATTGGGAGTCGGGGGCACCTGGGCGGCTCAGTCGGTTGAGTTCCGACTTTGGCTCAGGTCACAATCATGAGTTACAGCCCTGCATCGAGCTCTGTGCTGACAGCTCAGAGCCTGGAGCCTGCTTCGGATTCTCTCCTTCTCTCTCTCTGCCTCTCCCCTGCTCGCACTCTCTCTCTCTCTCTGTCTCTCTCAAAGATAAATAAACATTTAAGAAATCTTAAAAATACATAAATAAACTTAAAAAAAAAAAAAGAATTGGGAGCCAGAGTTTGAATTTCCAGGCCACTATTCTCTGGCTGCGTGACCTTAGGGAAGTTACTCAGCCTCTCTGAATGTTGGTTTCCTCATCTGCAAAGCGGGGCATAATAACACTGATCTCAAAAAGGTGTTGTGAGGATTAGTGGCGATGTCTGTAAAGTACCTAGCACTAACCCATTTGTTCATTCATCCATTCATTCACTCACGTATTCAGCGTTGTATATTGAGCACTGGGCATCTGGCCCTGGGGGAGCAGAGGTGAGCTGGAGGTCCCAACTCAGCCGGGAAGAGAGAGGCTGTTGGAAGGACCACACAAATAAACACCGAGCAGCCGTCGGCTGCAAAGGAAAGGGCTAGAAGCCCGTCCCAGCAGCCGCGTCTGATCTGGGGATCAGGGAAGCTTTTCCTGAGCGGGGGATTTTGAGCTCTGATCCCAATGATGAGTAGGAATTTATGAGGCAACGTAAGGGAAGAACGTTTCAGGGACATAGTGGGGACTGCCATGACCTTCTAGAATATCATCTCGGGGAGAGAGAAGGGGTAGAGAGAAGTAAAATCTGCATACAGCAAAATGCACAAACCTTCAGGCACAGTGTGTGACAGGCCCCCACACCCACGTAACCAACACCTCTATCGACATGTAGGGCATCGCCGTCAGGGGTCTCTGAGGAGCAAACTTTCCCCATTGTTATCGACGTCGGGGGCTGGGTTTTGATGCGAATGTTTTATGGTGGCACAGAGGGATGAGGCCTTGGGCCAGGCTGCGTATGAGCTCTGCCACCTCCTACCCGTGTGACTTTGCCCAGCGGGCTCCGCTTCTCTGAGACTCAGTTTCCTCGTCTGTAAACCAGTGCTAACTGAGCCTCCCCCACATGACTGATGAAGGGGTCGACTCCGCAGATGGTCGTGAACGCCCAGCTGGTGCCTGGCACAAGGCAGGCCCTCTGGGAGTTTAACCCAGAAACTAAAGTTCCCGGGACGGAAATGGTGGTGAGCAAGGAGCCTGGTGGCTGGAGCGGCGCCTTCCCCGGGCAGCGTGTGGGCCCCTTTGGCACACAACCCCTGCCCCCCCCCCCCTTAACGCTGGTCTCTCTGTCCGCAGGAATGTGCTTGCAGGCCTTCGTGGAGGCTTTCTTCTACCTGGCTCAGAGGAAGTTCAAGACGCTGCCGCTCCACGAGCAGGTGGCCTCGCTGATCGACCTATGTGAATACCACCTGTCCCTGCTGGACGAAAAGCGCCTGGTGTGTGGCCGCAGCGGCCCGGCGGGGGGCCGGCCCCTGGACAGCGGCAGCCCCCCGGACGCCACCCCCTCGGCCCCGCCGGTGGAGGGCCACCCCCCATCCTGCACAAACAGCGCCCCCAAGGCAGCGCATTCCAGACACGCTCTGTCCTGATGGCCACTCGATGCTGCCGATGAAGGGTAAGCCTTCCGGGGCCGAAGAGGACCCTCTGTGCTCCCCGCCTGTGGACAGAGGGCAGGCTGCGGAGAACCCCCGCGGGACAGCCCCCTGCCTGACATGCCGTCTCCATGTTCTGCTGAGCTGTGCTTTGAAACAAGCTGATGGCACCCGCCCGCCTTCCTCTCGGTGGTCCAACTATGTGTGAGTCATCGGTGGACATATGACATCCCAAACGCGACAGATGGCATCTTCTATTCTGGGCTCACAGGAAGCAGCCACCGGGGTAAAACTGTTGCGTTCGGGGCACGGGGCGCCAGCGATCCTGAGCCCGAGTTGCGGAGAGGAAAGAACTCGAGAGAGCTGAGACTTGGGTCTGCCGGGGCCTCCGAGAGAACACTGGTTAACTCCCGGGGACATCACGCTGATTTCCTGCCACCGTGCTGTGAAAACCGAGTGGAGCTAGTGTGTGGGCACGCCCGACTCTCCCATCCCGATCGTGTGCTCCCCGGGTGTAGTTAACAGACTGGCCTCATTTATTTCATTAGCTTGCCTGTCACTGTCATGTTCGGTTTGTTATTCATTAAGAACTAACCAAGAAGTAACCAGGTAAAGGCTCCTAGAGTCTCAGGGCTGACAGGAGCCTCAGAGGTCATTTTGTTTGATTTTGTTTGACCTTGATCCCAAAGCAGGAGTCCCAGGGTCCTGTGACGGCACCCCCTCACCCCACACGGATGAGGTGCCATCACCTGGCCGGCAGGTGCCTGGCAGGCACTTGCCAGAGGGCCCCTGGGTGGGAGGAGGGGCTTCCGAGGGGAGGACAAGAAAACCCCCTTAAGGGCCGGTGTGAGGGGGAGCATGGTGTCAGAAGCTCAGGACAAGGGGCGCCCACACCCCCCCTTCCAGGAGACCCTTTCCTTTTCTCCATCTGTGTCCCCAGGCGAACCCCTTCTCAGAGGGGAAGGTTCAGAGGCAGCCAAAGGTGGCATTTTGGAAAACCAAGCCCCGCAGAACTCGCTCTGGGCTGCTTGGTACAAGAGCCACCTGTGATGACCTTGTTTCCCAAGCAAAAAAGAGGACAGGTGGCCTAAGACGGGAGGGGCGGGAGGAACCTGATGCGCCCCTGCATAGGGACATTCTAGAGGTATCAGTCAGCTCGGGTAGTTTCGTAACGCTGTTCCCATTTTCAGAGGAGCAAAGGCCGGCCTGGGGGGTCCCGTGGGAGAGTGAGGCTTGGTCCAGTTCTGTTGGTTGACCCCTGAGCCCCATTTCCTTTATGTCCCCTGGTGAGCGTGACTCAAGTTCCAATCGCCTCTGCTCCAGGTCTGCCTGCCCTCCCCACCCCCCACCCCCCACCCCCCACCCCGGGGACCTGCCCGCTCTCCTGCAGCCCTGTGACATGGGCCAGGACAATCAGTGATTCTAAGTGGTCTGCTGTGAGAAGCAGACTTTGAAGGCCCCGTCCCCGCTCTTCGGTCCCTGTTATTGCCAGAGCAAATGGGCCTCGCAGCAAAGGAGTCTCTCACACGTGTTAGCAGCTGGGAGCAGCAAAGAGTCTTTTCAACACAACTCTTCTTTTTTTTTTTTTTTTTTTTTTTCCAGAAAGCATTCACTTGCCAAAATGGAGTGCAGTTTTCAGTTCCAAAATCAACCAAACACATTGGATTGGGTTGGGGGTGGGGGGGGGGGGGGGACTGAGCCACATTGTTTGGGATGATTTGAGCATGTCAGTTCTCACAGTGAGGAATGTCCTGTCCCCACCCTTGCAGGTCACATGCAGGCAGGTGGCTCTGCTCAACCCTTCACTGTCTGGAAGGAGCCCCTCCTCTGCAGGCAGGGCCTGAGACCTGCACCCCACGGGGTGAATGTCGGGAAAATCAGGCCGCCATTTTACAAGAGGCCAGTAAGGGACAGACTGGGCCCTTTCTTCTCAATGCTGTTCAACAGGAAGAATTCGATGCTGCTCCCTTATCAGAGTGAGCGACAGGAGATGTCCCCCACCTCCTTGGTGCCCCTTTGTTTCCCACACCCCTCACGTTTCAGGGTGCAGCTGAAGTGATAGCAAAGACACACACGTCCTTTCTCCTGGAAGAGGGGAACCGGAGACAGGGATCCGGGGCCCAGAGACGCCCCACGGGGAGCGGAGTGCCCCGTGTTCTACCCGTGTTGTTTCTGGGGTAGGGCCCTCAGGATCCATCCGGGCCTCTTCTCCCCTAGTCCCCCTTCCTCCCCCTCCCACCGATTCACACACACGCACACACGCGTATGCACACATGTGCACGCACTCCAGCCACATCAGCCCTTAATGTTCCTCTGGCTGAGGTCCCTGAAGGGCCAGCTTTCTGGAGCAGGTCCAATGAATGGAGATCGGGTTCAGCCTGTCTCAGCTCAGGGTACATCACTGGGTCTGGCCCCCACCCCAGCCTTTCCTGCCACACCTGTCACTTCCGGCGCGCCGGTCGGCTCCCTTTCTCTTCCACACTGGTCATCCTGCTGCCCTCCTTCCAGCCTCCTAGGAAATGTGCTTGGCTTCTCTGCTGTCACAGCCGGGAGCTGTGTCCCCACAGCCTGGCCAGAGGGGAGCCTGCCGCAGGTGCTAATAAAGGCGCATCCGATTCAGTGTAGTTGTCAGCAAGTGCGTGGAGGCAGGGCCTCCGCCCCCAAACAGGCGCCCTCTTGGTTCTCCTGAGGATCCCCGTCCACTCTCCCTGGCTCAGACTTCACCACCTCCTGCCTCTCATCCCCCTCAACTCGTCCTCCGTCCTCCAACCCTAGTGGCCCCGAAGGAATTCGGAGAACCACAGAACCGATCACACGGTCCCCTAATTCAGCCGTCATCTCTGCCCAGATAAAGCCCGTGCTCCTTAACCCAACGTTCAAGCTGCTCATAATCCAGCCCCGTCCTTCCTCTCCATCCTAAAGCCGTGCCTGGTCCACGCTGTTCCGGGGAAGGCCTCTGCCCTCACCGGTCACCATGCTCCCAGGGCACTCTCTGTGTGTTGTTGCCCCTGGGGAAGAGAATGTGCTGGTTCCTGCCCCAGGGCCAGGACCTGCTCCTGGCTCTCCCACCCTCGTGCTTACCCTTCCGTGCAGGACGGCCTCCCTCCGTCCAGTGGACACTTACTTACCTTCAACGTCCAGCTCAAACGCCCCACTGCAATCTCCCACACCGAGTGGACTGTTCCCTCCGTCTATTTGTGAGAATCTGGAAAGTTCTGTTATTACCATGCTTGCCCCGTGGCATCATAGGGCTCTCACCCTTACCAAGCTGGGAGTTCTTCCGGGTCAGGCAGGTGCTGGATTCACTCAGGCCTCCGAGCATGGGGTGGGGGTCTAGCAGGTGCTGGCTGAAACAATACAAATATCCAGCAAGTCCCAGGGGAGGAGTGGGGTCATGGCGCCTCTCCTCCCCGAGCCTGTGAACACCCTTAACAATCATGGGATTTTAAACCTTGCCAGGGCCATTCACTCAATACCTCCGTGTCCCCAGCATGGTGGCTGCCCCATGACCCTGAGCGGACAATGGCCCTTCTCACCCCGGGTAGTGTTTCCGTCGTCCTTTGTATCTTTGTCCTGGGCTCAGGTCGCGGGCAGTGCCCCCGGTGGGCACCCCCTCTTCTTCAGCCTTAGAAAGGCCCGCCAGACTGGGTCATGCGCACAGGGGTCCTGTGTCAGGTGTCCCGCCTTCTCTTCAGCTCTGCAGGACCCTGCGTCTGTGTGGGTTTGGAGAGCTGAGTAGATAATCCCGATGTGAATGTGAATGTCGATGGTTGGGGGGGTGGTAGGACCGGTCTGCGGAGGAGCCCAGACACTCGGAATGGCGTTTCTGCCTTTCTGGAACCAACTGGTTTTCCCACGTGAATTGAACCACATCTGTTCAGTGCTTCACAGTTTACAAAGTGCCGGCACGTCCATCCTGTCCTCTGACCTTCCAACAACCCGGCGAGGGATGGGGGTTCTCATCACCCTCTTCACAGACAGGGCACCGATGCCCAAGCTCACGGCTGGAGAAAAGGCAGAGCGGGGACCCACCATGAGGCCCCCTGCTCCCTCCTTGGCATCGTGCCCGCTCTGCACAGAGACTCGGCGCTCCCAAAACCCAGAGGGCAGAGGCTTTGGGACCCATTTCAGAGATGTGTGAGGCTGGGGGGCTTGTTCAGCTCACACCCAGGCTTCTGGGGCCTCAACATGGACCTGCCGACCTCCTCCTCCCACGTCGAGCCCCCCAGGAGGGCTCTGGGAACCACCACACTCCCGGGCTCCAGGTCCCTCGGCCACACGAGGGGGTGACAGGCACTCCCTCACTTGGTCCCTGGGAACTAAGACAAGACACAGCCAACACAAACATACACGAAAGTGTTTTGCAAACCAGCGGGCTGCTCAAATGCCATGCTCTCTTCGGCCCGCTCCGGCTTCCTACGAAGTGTGAAGGGACGAAGGAAAAACCTTCCTTCTTGAATGTTGTCATCCATCAAGACAAATGAAGCCAAAACAGCTCCTCGCCCCCCGCCCCCCGCCACCTGCCCTTCATCCTTACGCTTAAGACACTCTGCAGGCTGAAAAATGGCCTGTGCCGTGCCTCCGACACCTAGAATCTGCCTTGTGATTGGCAGAGTATCCAAAAAAGCTTCCTTCTTTTTTTTCACTTCTTGATTAATGTCCTAAACTCCTTGGCCCGATAATTGAAAATTGGGGCTTGAGAGGGCCAGCGTTTGAGCACCTTCCCTCGAAGCTCAGAAATGATGAACTCTCTCGCCGGGGAGCTGGTGTTCCTGGTGGCCGAGGGGGCCGTCCTCCTCTCCCCCCACTGAGGTCAATTAACCTAAAATCCACCTCGCCTCAGTTGATAACTTTTGCCAGCCTCCTATTTGCTTTGATGAATGTGAGAGGGATTTTCCCACATGGCATGTGAGTTTCTCCCTCGTGAAATAAATCCACAGGTTTTTTTTTTTTTTTCTGTTCCCGGGCACAAAGGAGCCCTGCAGAACCCTCAGCCTACCCCGTTACCTCCGTCTCTAGTAACCAGAAGTCTTGGTGTTTATTTAACTAGGAAAACCATGCAGCACAACGCTTACAGGTACGCACACACGCACACACACACACACAGCACCACGGAGCTTCTGTATAAAATGGCAAAATTACTGACGATTTTCTCATTTCTGGCAATTTCCTTCTAAGTCTTATTTAGCGAGCAGAGGGAAAAGGGCGGTGCGCAGGCCCTGGGGTAACATAACGCACTCACTAAGGGACTCCTGGGAAACATTTCCTCCAATGTGAAGGTGCTTGCTAGGATTCTGACCAGGACCGCGGTCCCGGGCCACGGGGACGCTGCCTGCTCCTGACTGTGGCTCCCCTGGGGCCTTCCCAGGCTGCGGGCGCAAGGCCAGGGCTGCTGATGCAGGAAGTCAGGAGGGATATTTTCCCTGCAGAACCACCTGCCTCACAACAGGGACACGAGGGCCTGCTTTTGCTGGACCTGCTGCTCTCTCGCTGTGTGACCGTGCACCTGCGACTTCGCCCCTCTGCCCTCTTTCTGGCCCCCACGGTGGCAACTGTGTCGTAATGAATGTAAGAAACCCTCCTTGGGCTTGGCGCCTGGGAACTACCTTAATAAATGTCTAGAACAAGACGGATGCCAGGGAACCTGGGCCCACCTGGATGTCCCCGACAGAGAGGCCCTTCGAGGCCCGGCGAGCGGCCCCGCGCTGGAGCCCTCCTCCCTCTGAGCAGGGCTCTGTTGCGAGGCTGAAACTCCTGCCTCTTAAAAGCCTTTAAACATTCTTTATTAAATTTTCATGGCACATAAAGTCAAGGTTCTGTGACTTGGCCTCAGTTGTCTTGGTAACTTCGTAAAATGCAATAATAAAACAAAGCTGAGTGTTGCTAAACACAGGCTCATTGTAAAAACGGCTGCGAAGTATTGACAGTTTCTTCCGTGTGATACTTCTTCACGGCAAATCCACCGGGGTGGACAAAACTTGCTCATTTGGGGGCAGTTGGCAAGAAGAGAGCTCCTTTCACATTTTTTTCTCCCCTGATGGTGCCTGTTTGCCTGGGAAGCTCAACATTGCCTCCAGTAAACTGTGAGATCCTAGGGGAGAAGGAGGGAGGAGTCTGGAATATCCCCCAACCTTTGATCTGCTGCGGATAGTCTCCTTTAGGGAAGGAGTGATGTGCCACCAGTTTGGCCACCTGTCAGAGACTCTGTGGCAGGGACAGCTGCCCCGGGAGGGAGGGTGGCCCATCCAGCCCCGTGTGTGCAGAAGTCACTGCCTGCAGGGCCGAGCTGAGCAGGTGTGCGTGACAAGCTCCCCCCTCACGGGGAAGCGGGAGGCAGGGCGCCTGCCCAGAGAACTGAGCCATTCAAGCTGCACCGAAAAGGTGATTCCTGGTGCTGCCGGCTCGCGTGGTGGCTCCTTCCCTGGGAACAGGGCACCTCCTGGACCCACCGCTCCTCTGGGCTTGAAGGGAGCAGCCTATGTCTGCTCTGAACATCTCCCAGACTCCACACCGCCCGGGGAAAGTGGAAAGCAGATCGCCTGAAGTTACATGGGGATCCCCGCCCCGTGAAAACCCCACCGCTCGGTGGCCCCAGGGAGGCACTCATGTCACTGAGCCCCCTCCACAGTGAGGGGGCCAGGCAGGCAGGCTCTGGGTCCAGGGAGCTCCCTTGTTCTTTGGACCCCGGGTGCACCATTTTAGGAAACACCCAGGGGTTACGCATTCCTTGCGTTCTCACTGTAGGCCGGCCGCTGGTCCTGGACTCCTGGGTCTGCAGGTCACGGCTCAGCCATGTGGCAGAGCTGCCGGGAGGGCAGCCAGCAGCCCGAAACGCTACGTCTGCCTTGGCTCTCTGCAGCCGCGGCCAGACGTGTCTTCGGAGGAGCGAGTGGGGACATCGAGGCTGCAGGGCCCTTTCTATACCTCTGCCTCCCCCCTGGAGCCCTTGGGCATTTGGTGGCGCCCCTCAGGGCTCAGTCCCCACCTCTGACTCTAACCCAGATCTCCGATACACGATGGACTTGGTTCTAATATTGTATCCTTGGCTGCTACATTCCATGTATCAGTGGTACCAACAAAGCAAGGGAAGCCCAGGGAGGGGAAGGGCCTTGCCCCAAATGCTCAGCAAGTTCGGGATGTGAGCTAGCACCCCGTCCTCCTCGGGGAGGGACTCTGAAGAGGAGAAGCCAGCGCCAGCCCAGGGGGCCTTTAGGTCAGGAGTGTAATACCTAGTTCCCACAGTGCATCTCAGCCGTGAGCTGTTTTCCATATTGACGCTGCAGGTAAGGAAAAAGCTTCAAATGCCATCATCATCACTTCCAATTTTTTTTTTTTTTAAACCGGTGACAAAGCTGGGGACCTTGGAGAAAACCCTTGTTCAAAGTTACAACCACAGCAGCATCCTCCCCGGGCCACCTGGCCAACTGTGACCCTACCACCACCCCAGCCACTTGGACCCCTGGAAGACGTGTGACGTCTCTGGACTGGTTCACACCAGGGCCTAAGAAGGTGCTGGGCTTGCCCAGATTAGACCAGCTTCTCCCACCTGCCACAGAATGGTTGGGGGGGGGGGGTTGGGGAGGGAGGTTGAAGACTGGAGCTGGCCTCATCTCTTGCTTGGTTCTAATCATGAGACATTGGAGATCCTCTCGGAAACACTCCGCCTTGCAGCCCCTTGCCGGTACTTTCAATCTGCTTTGCGCTATTTCTGGGGCCAGCTGCTGCAGCATCCGTGGTCACCGGCTCTACCGCTGGCGGTGCTGGGGTACAATACAGCCCCGACTCCGGCAGGTCAGAAGTCTGTAGGTGTGGCCCAAAGGGGCCAGCTGCAAGCAGCCACTTATTAGAAGCCTCATGTTTTCGCTTTCCGAGTCTCAGAAATACCGTCTCCCGCTCCGTATCGTACCCTTATTTTAGTCAGGATAGGCGAGGCAATGCCGAGGTGACAACAAATCCCCCGAGTCACAGTGGTGTAACCCAACGGAGAATTTTCTACACGCGCAAAGCTGACCGGTCAGATGGTTCCCCAGGAGGACTTTCCTCCACGCAGGATCCGGGCTGCTTCCAGCCTGGGCTCTTCAGGCTCTTGAGGCTTGGCCTGGCTCCAGGAACCGTTGAGGACCTCAGGCGGTGGAGACCGCAGGCGGGGAGGCAGGAGGAGCACACTCAGCCCAAGCCCCTGGGGCCCTCTGGCCTGCAGGCCGGTGGTCCGGCCAAGCCAGCTCCAGCCGCCCCTGCGACCAGGCCCGCCGAGGAGGGCAGGCCCGTACAAAGCAGCCTCGGTGTGGTGAATCGAATGGCATCAGGGTTGGGTTCAATTAGCCCAGGGCGGTGGGGCCGGGCCAACATAAACTACGCGCTCAACTCAGCAGCCACCGAGCACATGCAAGGGCCAGACGGCGCTGGGCACGCCGTGCGAATCAGTTTGCTAATCTCCGACGCAAGTCCAGGAAATGGAGTCTCCTCTCCTCACCCCATTTTACGGTCGAAGAGACCGAGGTTCCAGACCGAGATGAAGTGACTTGCCCGAGGTGGCACGGTTTGTAAATGCCGAAGCCAGTGTGGGATCTCAGCCTCGTGGGGCCGGCGTTCCAGATGGTTCTTCTCTGTGCCGCCGCCCCCCTGGGCTCTCCCCTACCCTCGGCGGTGAGTCCTGCCAGGGAAGGTGTCCGAGAGCATGTGGGAGTGGGAGGCGCTGGGGGAGGCCTTGAATAGCACCTTATCAGCAAACGTTTCTCTAAAAAGCTCTGGCATGTAGTAAAATCCTTGAGGTAAGGCCTCGACGGTCATGCTTCCCCGAGGCTGCCCCAACCCAGATCGGGGGGGCCTTGGGAATTGCTCAGCTCGGCAGCCGAGTGACAGCAGAGGGGAACCTAGAGGGACCACACTCCCATAACCAAAGCCTCTGAGTCTGGCTGGAATATGCCAGGCAGCGGGACGGGAGGCTGGGGGCAAAAATGGGGACCATGTGTGGTTGCATCCCAGGCACGTCCCAGGCACCGCCCCAGGCACTGTCATCACTGAAGCCATGCGGGGGAGGCCTGTGACCTCACTTCTCTATTACAGCCAAGGAAACTGAGGCTCGGAGAAGCTTCACACCTTTTCCGGGCCCATGAGGCCACCTTAGAGGCTCTGAGGTGAGACAGTAGGGAGAGGGAGGGAGGTGTCCACATCCCTGCAGGCCGGAATGTCCCAGGGCCCCACCCATCCAGGGCCATCAGTGTGTGAGCAACACATCACAACATCCAGAACGTCTGCCCCCAAGCCCGGGCTCCCGGCTCCACAGCCTGGAAAGAGGCTGGAAATGACACTGTTGTCTCAGCGCGCTCACGTGCTGCATGTGAGGTGACACTCGATGGAAGCAGAAGGGATGAGAGCCTCAGCAGAGAGGGGACTTTAGTGCAGGGACAGAGAGCCCTTTGCCTCAGGGCCAGCCAGGAAATGTCCACCCACATTCCACATTCTTTACCTGAAAAAATATGGAAGAATATTATACATTTTATGTAGGCTTCCTTAAAAAAAAAAAAAGGTTTTTAAAGAATTTGATTCCTGTAATATGTCTGGAAATCTTACTTTCATGGAAATTCATTCCCCAAGGACACTAGGTAAAATGAAAACCCCACTGCATGAGAAAGACACTCAACCACCTGGGCTTCATGTTATTGTTATCGGTTTTTTAAAAAATATGCTATTATACACACACACACACACACACACAATGCACATATGGCATTAATGGATATATATGGTTAAAACAAACAAAAACAGCACAAAGATATACAGTTATAAGTAATTTCCCTCCACCCCTGTCCCTGTCCCTCAACTCTGGGGAGGTCTGTCTCCAGAGACAGCTAGTAATTCTGGGTTTTATATGTTCTTTCTTTCTTTCTTTTTTTAAAAAAAAAATTGTAATGGTTATTTATTTTGAGAGAGAGAGGAAGCAAACGAGTGGAGGAGGGGCAGAGAGGGAGAATCCCAAGCAGGCTCGATGTTAGCATGAAGTCCGACTCGGGGCTCAATCTCATGAATCGTGAGATCACGACCTGAGCCAAAATCAAGAATGGGACGCACCACCGACTGGACCACCCCGGCGCCCCTGTATGTTCTTTCAAAGACAGTCTGTGCATATACAAGAATTCTTATATCTGTGTGTATACCCCTTTTCCTCTCTTTTACACTCTGCTTTTATCACTTGACATATTTCTTGGACACTGTTGCATGAGACGTACAGATAGGCTGGCCTCAGCTTCTTAATGGCGCCGTGGCATTCCTTTATACGATGCATTATAATTACTTATAATACTTTAGTTTGCTTAACTGGTCCCCAGTCGATTCACACTGTTTCCCATTCTCCGTTACCACATAAAGGGACTGTTCCTGTATGTGCACCTTCATGTACTCGTCTGACTAGACCTGAGAGAGCGAACTACCAGGTCAAAGGAGACACGCATTTCAAACTGCAATCGATAAATTGCCAAAGCGTCCTCCCAAGAGGCTGGGCCAATTTTCAGTCCCACCAACAATGTGTGAGAGGACCAGATCCCCTCATCCTCCCCAACAGAGCACATTATCAAAATGCTAACCTTTGCCAACGGATGGGCGAGAAACATGGCATCGTCTGATTATAGACTTACCTTTTGTTTCTCTCGTTACGAATGAGGTTGGGACTCTTCTCGACGTGTTTAAAGGCCATTGGTATTTCCTCGTCTATGAACGGGTTGCTCATGTTCTTTGCCTGTTTTTCTACGGGTCTTTTCTTTGTTGATGGGTAGCATGTCATTGCAAATGGAAAGAATCAGCCTTTTGTCATATTTTTGCAAAATATGTGTTCTCTATGGGCCATTTTTCGGCAGCCAACTGTCTCTGTGCCTCCAACACATTCTCCACAGGCTTCCAGAGTGGCCTTTCTGAAATGCCAATCTGATCATGTCACCCTCCTACCAAGATAGAAGACAGCTTCCCACCACCGCGTCCAGCTCACACGCCTCACTTGGTTTTGGGGGTTTTCAGTTCGGGGCCCAGCTTTCCCCAGCCCTGACCCACAAGGCCAACCTCGTACACCATGAACGTCGTGCGCAGCGTGGGGGCGAGGATGCACAGAGAAGAACGCGGCGCGCCCCCTAGAGGCGACCCACGGGGCCTCCCACGAGCGGCTGCCTCTGTCCCACACACCTTACCTCAGGACTCACCAGAGTTTTGCCATTCCCCAAACGCCCCGTGCACTTCTGTGCCTTCCCCAGCTCCATCCACGCTCTGCCTTCTAACGCCCTTCCTCCCCTGTGCCCCTAGTGCCCTTCCTCCCCTGTGGGCCTGGGGAGATTCCTCCTCCAAATGTTGATGGTCACCACCTCTGCAAAGCTGACCCCGCTCTTGCAGGTGGGCTCACCTTCCCCTGGGGCCCCACAGTCCTCCTGTTACCCCTTTAACCCACGTCGAGGCAAACCTCTCCCCAGGGCAGGGCTGTGCTCATTCCTGTCTGAATGGCACGCCCAGCCAGGGCCTAGCACCAAGGAGGAAATGCGTGCAGAATGAATGAAGGACTGAATGAATGAAGGTAGCCTTCCGACTGCCCAACTCGGTGGGCATGAAGCCAGGGGAAGACCCAGAACCTCAGCCTTTCAGACTGATGTAAAGTTGTGCATTTACCCAATAGGCTGTTCTTTTGCATAGATATCCATTACGCACAAAATGCAAATTTAAAAACATGCAGCAGAATGGTCCTTCCCAGGTAATTATATAGTCTGCCCTGCGAGTCTGCAGTGAAGGCCTTTTCATTTAGTGGATCCAGTGTTCTTTTCAAATAATAAATTAAGGCCCATTCAGGAAGAAGGTTCTCCTCCCTCCCCTAATTCCCCCAAAGGGGCATCGTAGGAACACTCAGGGGAGGGGGCAGGGCCCCAGGGACCCTTCCTTGTCTGTAAGGGCAGGTGGGATGTAGGTTCCCCAAAGCCTCACCCCCCGCTCCCCACCCTTGTCCATACCAGCCTTCCTGCCAGTCTCCTTGGGTGGGGAATGTGCCCCCAGCTCTGCCTCCATCACCCTCCGGGCACCTGCTGGGCCTCCCGCTGTTCTGCCCCCTCCTCAGCCTGCCAGCACCCCTGCATCCTGGGGACTTTCAAAAACAGAAGTCGGAGGGGTGGCTCAGTCGGTTGAGCGCCCGTCTTCGATTCAGGTTGTGATCTCACAGTTCGTGGGTTTGACCCCGTATCCGGCTCTCTGCTGTCATCACAGAACCTGCTTCAGATCCTCGGACTCCCTCTCCCTCTGCCCCTCCCCCGCTCACACTCTCTCTCAAAAATAAACATTGAAAATATATATACATATATATAATCAGATGAGGGCCCTCCCAGCCGCACTTTCCCCCGTGGCTTCCCTTGCCCTGCAGAGTAAGGCCATGGTCCCTGCGTGGTCCCTGTAGCCCCTCTCGCCTCCCCGTGCCCTGCATCTTGTGGGGGTCCATCCTCTGGCAGCCCCAGCAGGGCCCCTCTGGCCTGGCTAAGGCCCGCTCAGCCCGCAGGGCCCAGGCCTCTCTGCCCCTTTTCCTTCCTGCCCCTACTTGGTGACCGCTGAGGGCTTGTCTGGGTGCTGACACGTGCCAGGCCCCGGTGAGGCAGCGGCCATGTGAGCAAAACCAGCCCTGCTGCAGCTGAGGGTCGGACAGGAGGGAACTAGGTGCACAGGGCTGCGGGCGGGGAGGGTGGTGGTGCAGAGGGGAAGCAGTGGTGAGGAGGGCGGGGGCAGGGAGAGGCTGGCAGGCAGGAGAAGGCCGGCCCCGCAGGGTGCCGGCCCACCGGGGATTTCCTCCTTGTCACTGGAGAGCGCTCAGACGGGCTTGTGTGTTGAAATAAGCAGGCTTTGAATTTGGAAGGGGGGCTTCGAGGCGTCGGGGGTGCGTGAGTGGAGAGTGGAGCGAGGCGGGCGCAGGGGCAGCAGGGTGGCGGCTGTAAGCCGTCAGTGGCTCTGGAGACACAGGGCACAGACTCAAGAAGCTTGTAGGAAGCAAAGCCGATGGCTGTTCTCATGACGGTGGCTTGATCGTGGTCTCAGCCCCCTCCGAGCAGGCAGGGACTGGACGTCAGCACTGAGAGCACAGCAGGTGGAATGTTTGGGGGATGAGTGAACCGACAGGTGGGAGAGGAAATGCTGAAGCAACGAAGGATTTGACACACGGGGACACTGACACTCTAAGTCGTGGGGTCCTAGGGGCACCTGGGTGGCTCAGTGGGTTAAGCATCCGACTTCAGCTCAGGTCATGATCTCGCAGTCTGTGAGCTCGAGCCCCGCGTCCGGCCCTGTGCTGACAGCTCAGAGCCTGGAGCCTGCTTCAGAATCTCTGTCTCCCTCTCCCTCTGCCCCTCCCCTGCTTGCTCTCTGTCTCTCAAAAATAATAAACACTAAAAAAAAAATTCCTTTAAAGTCATGGGGTCGTGTGTCACCTGGAGGAGCCGGTGACCATCCCAGGCCCGAGCAGGCCCCACGGCAGGGCCGGGAAGGAGGAGGAGACGGGCTGCCTCCCCCGGCCCTGGGGCAGCGCAGAAACCCCAGCTCCTCCCACCTGCTCACGAGGACTTGTTTCTCCACACACCCACGGGCAGGAACACACACTGTCCCAGTAAATAAATCTGGGCCACTTTTCAGCATCGTTTAACGTCCCCGGGAAGGTTGGATCACGTGGCATCCGGCCGCAGCCCATTAGCGGGCAGGCTGAAGCATGTCATATTGAATTCCACGGCCCGCGGAGCCCGCAAGCCCCCACGCCGCTCTGAAATCTGCGCTCGTTTATTAGAAGGCACTTGTGGGGCTGATTTCCCATGAGGAACACGCTGCCCCCCTCCTCTTGCCAGGACCGGTTTTCCAAACCTCCACCAGGGAGGCAGGAGTGGGAGAATCGTGGACTCCCTCCTCAGAGTATGGGGCACCCGAGTGGCTCGGTTGGTTAAGCGTCTTTTATTTTTTTACTATTTATTTTGGGGAGAGTGCAAGCAGGGGAGGGGTAGAGAGAGGGGGACAGAGGATCGACGGGCTGACAGTAGCGAGCCTGAGGTGGGGCTTGAACTCACGAACTGTGAGATCATGACCTGAGCCAAAGTCAGACGCTCAACAGACTGAGCCATCCAGGCGCCCCAAGCGTCTCTTGATCGTGATCTCCCAGTTCGTGGATTGGAGTCCTGAGTCGGGCTCTGTGCTGACAGCACAGAGCCTGCTTGGGATTCTCTCTCTGTGTGCCCATCCCCCACTTCTGCATTTTCTCCCTCTCTCAAGAGTAAATAATTAAAAAAAAAAAAAACAAGAGGGTATGACGTGGAAGGAAGCACGTAGAGGCAGGTGCTATGTGCTGGGGGCTGAACGGGGCTGACCTTGGGTGCTACTCACAGAGAGATGATCTCAAGGCACTGAGCTGTCCTGCTGTCCTGCCCTCTGGTCGCCTGCCTCGTCCCTGGCTTCCCTGGCCCCTGCCCCACTACTACGGCAGGACGTAGGGCCAGGCTGGCCAGGGGCTCAGCCTCCGGAGCTCATGACCCGGCCACAGCACAGTGTCTCTCCCTCTGCCACACCTCCTGGGGGCCCACAGGCCTGGGCTTCTGCCTTGAGCATGTGCCACACACACTGACCACGGCTCTGCACAAAGTAAAACGGGGCACATACCCACACTGGTATGCAAGCCACAGCTGGGCAGAACCACACACACATGCACCCACACATACCGGCTCCCATCCCCGTGTGTAAGATACACACACACACACACACACACAGTCACATATACACTTCTACATGAATTTTTCTTTCATTTATCTTTGAGAGACAGAGCACAAGTGGGGAGGAGCAGAGAGGGAAGGAGGCAGACTCCAAAGCAGGCTAGACTCTGAGCTGTCAGCACAGAGCCCGATGTGGGACCTGAACTCACAAACTGTGAGATCACGACCTGAGCGGTAGTCGGACGCTTAACCGACTGAGTCACCCAGGCGCCCTCTATGTGAATTTTTGATTTCCAAGCAGCAGATAAACTTCGTTTCTTATTGAAGGATAATCGACATACAATATCCTATTAGTCTCAGGTGTACATCATAGTGACTTGATATTTTTATAGAATATGAAATGATCCCCTGGATAAGTCTAGTCACCATCTGTCACCATACAAAGTTATTACAAATTATTGACTGCATTCCCTCACCTTGTACATTATATCCCCATAAACATTTGCTATTAATTCCTACTTTTGCTGCTCTGTGGTCAAGAAATATGGCTTTTCCTTCTTTGAACCTATGATGTACCGAGCGTTATGTTAGGTGCTAATTATACAAAGTTGAATAACTTTGGGCTCCAGAGCCTAATAATGGAGAAGACAAATCCACATGGACAATTCGACCTGACACATGCATGGCAGAGGAAATGTCACAACCTATATTTTCTTTAATATATCTTATATCTTTTTCTCTGCTTAGGTTGATTCCTTTTTCATTTCAATTACCTAAACACTTCTGGAAAAAAAAATAGGTAATTTTGTGTCATACCCACATTTCCTCCTCTTGAATCATTAGCATGGATGAGCATATTCTCATTCATTGTCATTTGTAGTCCTTCTTTGCCTGCTTTTCTGCTGGGAGGATTGTTTAATTCTTCAAGTTTCCCGTGATTCGTCTTCTGCAATATCCTTGGATAATTCTCCAAGCCGATATTCTGAGATGGATCGTGACTTTGACCCCCAAGCACATGTGTTGTGGGTTTTGCTCTTGGCGATGGTTCTCTCTACCCCCAAGGTTTAGTTTTCAGGCTGCACCTGTCCCGTAGCAGCACACGCCCCCGTGTGTTGATGGAGCATTGTTTGAATTACCTGACCATTCCTTCAGGACCGCTGAGAGGTTTGCACAAACCTGACACGCTAAGGCTGGGTGTGCTGTGGGGGGCGTCGGGAGAGAGGACTGTGGGAAAAGGAACCTCCCGGAGATTTTGTCCAGGTTGGCAGGCCCAGCCACTCCCTCCGCTCAGTCCGTGCTTGTGCTGTTCTTGCCCTGGGGGCCGGCAGCCCCACCTGCCTCCTGCGGGTGGTCTTTCTCTTCTGCTCAGTCTACACTGGCTCTTCCTGCTTGCCTAATGTAGGAACCACCGGGGCACCTGCAAAACTTCAGACTCTATGGAATTGGAGGCATACATACAAAATCATGATATCTGAAAGGGGAATATGTCTGTGTGCACCTGTATATATGTATGGATGTATATTTGTATGGTATGTATCTGCGTACCTGTGCACACGGATTTATACACACACACACACACACACACACACACAATCACATTATTTGTTTCCTGGCTTTGCCTGCTGAAAAGGTGAAAAAGAGCGTTCTAGTAGCTCTCAGATCTTGGTCTGTAATTCCAGTCCCCAGAGCTGCTCAGGGAAATGACGAATCTGGAAGGGGTAGTGTAAGTACGAGGTAGGCATGCACCTCTTACGATGTTAGAAATAAAGAAATATTCAGAAGCAGCGCTGAGCATGTCACCAGGACGTGGGCACCAGCGTGAAGGGGCTCCCTGTGGCCAAATCTGGAACCATTTGAACACCACAATCATCAAATAACGAATTACAAACCCTTAAAAATAGGACTTTATGTGTCCATACCGATGGTAAACAGATACACGTGGAGAAGGGAGCTCCTTTGTTGGTAGCAAAGTTCTAAGAGTCAGCTGGTGCTAGAATTGCAAATGTGTCCTTTGCAACCATCCTAGTAAAGGCTGGATCAATTAAGAGTCGCTAATGGTTGCTAAATCGAGGGGGTTATTTTGATGAATAGCAGGAAAGTTGCATGGTCTCAAAACATCTCCCCATAGGCCACTTGTTAGTTGCAACCAAGACAAGGAAAAAAAAACACTAATTATACGATGGAGAAATTGGACCACATCTCGATCAGGTGATCAAAATTAACATCACCAGCGAGGGACAGACAAGGGACAGATGAGGATCATGTGCCTGTCACTCTGCAAAGGACACAAGCATGCCCCCTGCAGTGTTTGGGCCAAGAATGAATCACCACAACCTAGTCACAAGGAAGCAGCAGGCAAATTGCAACATTATATTTCTATTGAAGAAAGAGGGGGGGGCAATAGTTGGCGGTAGTTTTCCAAAATTCAACGCCAAAAGACAGAGAAAAAAGCCACAGAAGAAGTCTAGATTAGTAGAGGCTAACGCGACCTGACACCTAAATGCAGTCTCTGCCCCTAAACTGGATCCTGTGCTGGAGGGGAAAATACTCTAAACGATCATTATTGGTTCAGCTGAGAAGATCGGGATGTGACGTTAGATTACAGCACGGACCCATGTGAAACTGACTGAGGTTGATAGCTATCCTGTGATTATGCAAGAGAGTATCTCTCATCTTAGTAAATGGGCGCTGAAGTACTCAGGGGTAAAGGACCATGACGTATGTCACTTATCTTCAAAGAGTTCAGAAAAAAAAAATTGTACGGGTGTGGGGAGGAGACAGAGACCAAATGATAAGGCAAATGGGGTAACAGTGTTCACAGGAGAATCTCGGGTGTTGTTCTTTGCGCTGTTGATTTTAGCGAATTCGCCGTAAGTTTGAATTCTTTCCAAATCAGAAGGCTGGTTGTTGTTGTTGTTGTTTTTTAAAACTTCAGATCCCAGGACTTGAAATGTTAGGCTATGGGCAAGTAGAATTATTAGAAAGCAAAAATAAAAAGGAGGAGGAGGACGAGGAGGAGGAGGAAGGGGAGGAGGAAGGGGAGGAGGAGAGGGAGGAGGAGAAAGAAGAGGAAGAAGAGGGAAGGAAGAAGGAAGGGAGGGAGGAAGGAGGGAAGGGAGGGAGAGACAGCTTAGAAAAAGAATTACATCATGAAATGGGGTCCATGATAAACTGCCAAGTGAAAAAAACTGTCCATTGGTGTGGAGTGTGACTGCATTTTTGTCTTAAAAGTATTAGTTTGTATGCACAGGAGGAAAGTCGGTCAGAGACCTTGATCAGCAGGTGACAAAAGATTTCCATGGAGAAGGGGTTTGTGACCCTAACCCTTTGAACTTTGTATGTTTCTGTTTGTTGTTTTTCACAACATTTGTGAAAGACTTCAAAATAGGGAATGAGGATTACTGGGGCCCCACAAACTGCTTTTTGTTGTCTTTGAGCTACTTTCCAAAACCCTGATTAAAAGGCACGTGATTCTTACCCATAGAAATACAAGTAAGTCGTGTCCAGGGGGATGCACTTGATCATTGCCCTGTGGGTGGACTCCCTTTGCAGCCGTTCGTAAAACTTTTTCAGCATTGGCGATTCCCGTATAAATGTGGCTCTTTGAATTCTCCTTTGAATGGGTTGTGACCACTGGCAGGTCCCCTCATTATTTAATGAGTTAAAAAATGCCCGGGGCACCTGGGTGGCGCAGTCGGTTAATCGTCTGACTTCAGCCAGGTCACGATCTCGCGGTCCGTGAGTTCGAGCCCCGCGTCAGGCTCTGGGCTGATGGCTCGGAGCCTGGAGCCTGTTTCTGATTCTGTGTCTCCCTCTCTCTCTGCCCCTCCCCCGTTCATGCTCTGTCTCTCTCTGTCCCAAAAATAAATAAACGTTGAAAAAAAAATAAAAAAAAAATGCCCAACATGCATTCATTTTATACTATTTGGGTGAGCGTCGTAATTTTGTCATAAAAAAAAAAAAACCCTTATCTTTTAACACAAGCATTTGTTACTCTCATAACCAAAGGTAAAATCCAGAAACATTTTAAAAGAAAAGCAGAGATGCTCCAGGGAGCTAAGTCAGAACTGAGCGGGGAGCCCTCACTTCCTACGGCAGTGCTGACCCTGATGGGCAGAAGCCCAGCTTCGTGCACCAGCAAAGTACGGACACCACCAAGTGTGGGCTCCCAGGGACCCCACCCAGCCTTCCCCAGGGATCCTGTGCCTCAGGTGAGGGGGTTCTCGGCCCCCTCTGCCCCTGTCGCTGTACCAGAGTCACTGGTGGGCGGGGAGGGCGTAGCCAAAGTCGGACCATCGTCCTCGGGGAAAGGGATTCTTTATGTTTCTGACTGGCGGGGCCTCTCAGAGAGCAAGACAGCCCAGATTCATTTGTTTTCTGGACGTTTCAAGGGTATATAAACACAAAGAAACGCCGAAAGAGAGTCACCAAAATAGCAGTAAATTTTAAACATTTATGTTGGATACATGAATGTTTTAATACAAACTCGATAAACAGCACAGCATCTGTATTGGTCACCAGATAATAAGACCAGGGTTCTGGGGCTGTGGCGTGTGCCCTGGGGACAGTCTCTTCCATTCGCCAGGGCTCTGGTCACCATCCAGACTGCGTGGACAACCTCGCTGGGCTGTCCCGGTGTGAGGTTCCCTGTGCGTGTGTCTCTCTGGGAAGCCACAGCCCGCAACCCCCGCCCCCACCCCGCGTTAACAGGCACCAACCGGTATCTGGAGAGGCAGTTTCAATTTTGTAGACTCATTGTGTATGTGGACGCTTTACCGAAATCGTGACCATCTTCTGTGATTCCCGGTGAAATTCTAAGACGGCCCTGTCTTTGGCTTTCTCTTTCCCAGGGGTTACAGCTAACTTCTTGCATTTTGCCATTGACATGTGGGGGTCCTACTTCCAAGCCTTGTTTCTTACCTCACCGGGAAGCGCTCTCTCTCTCTCTCTCTCTCTCTCTCTTTTTAGCGTTTATTTTTGAGAGACAGAGACAGAGCATGAGCGGGGAGGGGCAGGGAGAGAGGGAGCCACAGAATCCGAAGCAGGCTCCAGGCTCTGACTTGTCAGCACAGAGTCCGATGCGGGGCTCGAACCCGCCGACCGTGAGATCACGACCTGAGCCGAAGTTGGATGCTTAACCGACAGGCGCCCCATCGGGAAGGTCCTTATGTTTTACTCTTAAGAGTGATGTTGGCTATTGGCTTGAGATAGCCTTTCTTTCTTTTTTTTTTTTTCGTGTGTTTTTATTA
Source organism: Felis catus (assembly GCF_018350175.1). Lineage (NCBI taxonomy): Eukaryota > Metazoa > Chordata > Mammalia > Carnivora > Felidae > Felis > Felis catus. The sequence goes on along the minus strand of NC_058380.1, from coordinate 80,794,005 downwards.
CAAAAGCAAAACTACGTTCAGAAAAGAACAGAAAATACCGACAAGCACGGAGAGAGAAGGAGAAACACAAGGCCTTCGTTATCTTACCGTCCCTTGGTCAATGTTTTGTGAACACCTTGGTGTTTGTCCCCAATGATAGTCATTATTAAGATTTTCATAGAAGGATTCTTATTGCTTCCACAGCAGGTAACGTTTGTTTAGTTATGTGTCAGTACCCGTGGAAGGCCAGGGTGACAAGCAATATTTCCAGAGAGCCTCCCCGGAGCCTTACAGAGACACTGTCAGCCCCGCCTTACCGTCGGAGCCGTGGAAGCTGGGAGGGTTTTCCCCACTCCCCTAAAGCCCCCTGGCTCATCCACAGACGTGAGGCCTTGAAACCCAGGCTCCCTCACGCCCAGGCTCAAGCTCTCACCTACACTCTACAGCCCCCTGAGCCAGACTCGCTTTTGCAAATAGATTGTAAATCCTAAACTCAAGGGGCGCCCCGGTGGCTCAGTTGGGTAAGCGCCTGACTCTTTGATTTCAGCTCAGGTCACGATCTCACGGTCGCGAGATGGTGCCTCACGTCTGGCTCAGCATGGAGCATGGAACCTGCTTGGGATTCTCTCCTCTCTCTCTCTCTCTCTCTCTCTCTCTCTCTCCCTCTCCCTCTCCCGCTTTCTTTCTCTCTCTCTTGCTTTCTCTCTCTCTCTCTCTTGCTTTCTCTCTCCCTGCCCCTCCCATGCTTGTGCTCTCTAAATAAATAAATAAGCAAACAAACTAACCTCGAATCCTCCCATATGGTCCTATTATCAGTTTTTCCACCTGATAGATGATCAACCACTCTCATTATCATTTGTCATTCTAGATGTAATGGCTGTACCGTGTTTCGTTATGTGGGTACGTGCTACTTATTTTTAAACGGCTCCATTTCAAAATAAGAAATAAACACTGGTTGCAAAATACCTAAAGAATGATAAGAATATGACGTGGGGGGGCGCCTGGGTGGCTCCGTCCGTTAAGCATCCAACTTCGGCTCAGGTCATGATCTCACCCTTCGTGGGTTCGAGCCCCGTGCCAGGCTCCACACTGACAGCACGGATTCACTCTCTCTGCCCCTCCCCTCACTCTCAAAATAAATACATGAACTTAAAAAAAAAAAGAATATAAAGTAGAAAGTGCAGCTTCTGCTTTCCCTCTGGCTGAGCCCCCTCGTTACAGAAGTCATCATGAGTAGTGGTTTTATTTCTACATAGCGAGTCTATGTCACTTATTACGCATGGTGTAATTTGGTTTTCTTTAAAGGATAAGGGGCGTCTGGAGCCACTTCCTGCTGTCCACACACAAAGTATCATGACCATTGTTCTGGACCTATCCATCCTTTTTTTTTTTTAATTTTTTTTTCAACGTTTATTTATTTTTGGGACAGAGAGAGACAGAGCATGAACGGGGGAGGGGCAGAGAGAGAGGGAGACACAGAATCGGAAACAGGCTCCAGGCTCTGAGCCATCAGCCCAGAGCCTGACGCGGGGCTCGAACTCACGGACTGCGAGATCGTGACCTGGCTGAAGTCGGACGCTTAACCGACTGCGCCACCCAGGCGCCCCCCTATCCATCCTTTTTCACGCACATGAATCAAGAAGTCACGTTTGGCTCCTGGCTCGAGCCACTGGGCAGATGGCAGAGCCGTTCTGGGGTCAGAAAAGTCAAGAGTTCCGTTTCGGACGTACCACACCTGTTGCTAACTGGTGACGTTAAGCGGGCACGCGGCCCCGTGAATGGGGGGCTCGGAGAGGGGGAGCTGGGCATCGACACGCGGGGGGTCCGTGAGAGGAGAGTGGTTGATGTGGAAATCCATGGCTGTGGTCCCTGCACCTGTAGAAAGTGGGTGTGCTCTTCATATCACCCCAGTGAATTCACCCCACCTGTCCCTGCTGTCTCTGAGTGTCATCGGAGGTGGGCCTGCTTCCTTCCGTCACTCACATCGCCTGCCAGGTCACCGAGCCTTTGTGCTTTGCATTGTCAGGGAATATTCAGAAAAATCATCCAACCTTGGAATTAAGGCAAAAGGAGGCCGACCTGTCACTCCAGGGTCCCTACTGGATTGTGGTTGGAGAGGGCTGCCCCACGACTGTTCCATCTCTAGAGGGCGTACATTTTTATTTGACTTGCCATTTACTATTTATGTATGCATGCAGCATGGGAAGTTTCACGCTAACCTGTAGATTTGGGGCCGGTGAAGACACAACCCCATCGGCTGTGAATTTATAGCCACGCAGGGCATTTGCAAGTCTTGACCATGGCCAGATGGTGCTAACTGGTCTCCCTATAATGTCACCTTTTTTTTTTAAGCATTTATTCTATTAATTTTTTAAAAATGTTTACTTATTTTTGAGAGAGGGAGAGAGAGAGTGACAGAGCACGAGCAGGGGAGGGGCAGAGAGAGAGCGAGACACAGAATCCGAAGCAGACTCCAGGCTCTGAGCTGTCAGCATAGAGCCTGACGCAGGGCTCGAACTCATAAACTGAGAGATCATGACCTGAGCTGAAGTCGGATGCTCAACCGACTGAGTCACCCAGGTGCCCCAAAGTCACCATTTCTTGCTGACACCTCTCACCCACACTCCCCACCAGGACATCTCAGGAACACCGTCGCCCTCCGCTCTCTGGGGCCACCATTCCCCAGCTGCTTCTCATTTAGGTGGATGGACTCGGCCACCCCTTCCTTCCTCATGGCTGCTGGCAAAGGCCAGTGATCAGCACAGCTCCAGCCATGTTTGGGAACATCACGACGCCTGCAAGGGGACTTCTCCCATCTACTGTGCTGTGTTCCTTCAACCTGGACACAAGCACCCTCCCTTTGCTCTGGAAAATTTGCCTTATTATTCTTTTGATCCTTTTCTCCCTTCGCTTTACTCTTTTCCCTGCTTTAGGAATTCCCGATAGTTGGATCTTGGGACAGCCTGGATTGAGCCTCTGGATTTTTTTTTCCCCTCTCTCTGTCTCATTTTCTACTTGTATATTTCATTGTACTTTCTGGAGGAATACCTCAATCTTGTATTCCATTGCTTCTACTAGACATTTTGTTTTTGCAAAGAATCTAATAGAATTCTTTCTTGATCTTGTTACCTTTTTCATGACATCCTGTTCTTGTTTTAGCTCCATGATGATATAGTTTGAGGTTCTTCCTCTTCTTTTTTTTTAAATGATCTTTTCTTTCCTGCATTGTTTCTATTTCCGGTTTCCTTTCTTAGGCTGGTTGGTTTAGTCTCTCTTTCATATTGGAAGCTTTCTTTCTTTTCTTCTTCCTCCTTCCTTGCTTCCTTCCTTCCTTCCAACTTCCCTACTTCCTTCTTTCCCTCCTTTTTTCTTGAGCTGTTATATTTGCAAATAGGGGGCTTTATTGTCATAATGAAGCAGAGACCCAGGGAAATTCTGATCTAGTTCCTTTTATTCCCTGGAAGCTTTCCTCAGCCGTCGGAGGGGAGGACCAGCTGTCCATGCTCTACCCACACGTGTGTGCGCACAGGACACGTTGACCGCTAGCTGTCATTATGGGATGCTGGGACAGGGATAGTCTTTGCATTGGGGAAGCATCTGGAGGACTTTTCTCCGAAGCGTTTTCCAAAGAATGTTCCAGTCGGCTGCCTGGGGGATGGGCTCTGGGCATTCTGGGAGCAGTGCGGGCACCTGCGGAACAAGCACTCCTGAAGGCAGAAACTCACTTTACCCCCTCCCACTGCCTGCGGACCTGTTCCTCACAGAGCCCTCTGCTCTGTCTGGTGTCCCCGGGTCTGGAGCACAGGCTGCTGCTCTGATTGCTCCAGAGAACAAATGTCCAGTCCCTTCCAAGGAGATGAGAAGGTAAAGAGAAGTCTCCTACCTGTGCAGAACAGGGGAGGAGGCTGGGGTCTGGTTCCCCTATGTCCAGCCTGGTGCCCTGGCCCTGCCCCCACCACACTGGGACCCCCCACTTCCGAGCCTCTCGGGCTGGGCTGTTCAGCACGCCTCGGTTGTCTCTCCCCCCGCTCTGTTGATCTAGTCAACACTCCGTCCTCCCTTTCCACCTGCCAAAGCTTTTCAAATTCTGTTTCTGGATATCTCCTCTCATATTCACTTCTGATAATCTCCTCAGTCCCTACCTGTCAGGGTGGCGGTGTTCAGGGAGTGAAAGAGATAAATGCGTGTGGTCAATATGCTTTGTTTAATGAGAAGTCAAGTTTCTCCCAAAAATCTAATTCTGTTAATTCAATATTTATTTTTTTTAAACATCCTGATGGTAAGGGTTTTTTTTTTTCCCCCTGATTAAACATTTATTAACGGTTTCTAATTTTATTGCTTCGAGGCACAGAATGTGGCCCCCACAGTGTCTTTGGGTGACTTTCTGAGGGTTTCTAGTCACCTTTGGGTGATGTTCCACATATACTCAGAAAGAAGGTACGTTCTCTCTAGGGCAAGTGCGAGGTATCCCTGCTTTATTAAACCTTATAAATGATTAAAAGCCTCGGGGTTCTCATCGTCTCCTTGATCTGTAATAAACTAATACCGGTGGTGTCCAAGGTAATTGTATTTGTGTCGATTTTCTTCCTTTGCATCTTCAGGTTTTGCTATTTGACTCCACTTAGTCCACACACGGAGGCTCACGGCTTTCGTTCCTTTGTTAAAGATGCCCTCTGTCAACACGATGTCGGCCTCCTTCATCGCTACTTCCTTGAACCCGGTGTTGTTCCCGTGGTTGCCGCCCCAGCAGAGGGACGGGGGTCCTGGACCTTGAGGACGGAGGACAGCGGCGCGGAAGCTCGGAAGGGACTCACGGGCTTGGCAACGAGGGGGCAGAGGTGCGGGAGGGGAAGCCCGGCCGAGAGTGGGCTGAAGAACGGAGGTGAGGGGGTGGAGACAGAGGTCTCCTGGGCAGCGAGCCTCGGCTGAAGGGGAGGGGAAGGAAGAAAAGCCAGCTGGGGGCAGGTGAGTAGAAAGAGACCCAGCACTTCAGACGCCAGGAAAGAGCAGTGCAGCTGAAGTTTTAGGAGTGATAAGGCAGCAGGGGTGGGGGAAGGGCCCTGGCCAGGGGCTGCCCCTGCCAGGGGCTGACCTTCACCTCCTTTCCTGCAGCTGCAGGGGGTGAAGGCTGGCAGTGAACCAGGGAAAGGTCAGAGGGTCAATGGGGGAGTCTTCTCCCGGGGGGCGGGGGGGGGGGGCAGCAGGATGGCCCTGTGAGCAGGCAGCAGTCAGGCTCGGGAGACGGCAGAGGTGAAGGTCTGGTTACTTGTAGTGGAAAACAGGAGAGGGACACAGAACCCACGGGGGTCGGTGCGGACTGGGGTGTTTTCTTCTGTTCGGCCGCCCAGAACGCATGGGCTGTGGGTAATCCCAGGGCTGATGTGATCAAAGAATATTGCCGAAAAGGGGGCTAAAAAGGGAGACCACAGGGGTTGAGCTTGGTGGGGAAGGCGGTAAAGACACAGAGAAGGCCCCTGGGAGGGAAGGGGTCCGTCTAATGCAGGGAGTGGGGGTGTGGGTGTTAATGCAGACGATGGGGACGGTGGGACAGAGGGAGGGGTCCTCACCAGAGACCAGAGGTTGAGAGTCAGAGGCCAGGGGGCCGTGGTGGAGGGAGGGGCGCAGCCAGGGGAGCGCTGGGCAGGCAGGTGGCAGTGTGGGGCGGGTGGGGGAGGGGCGGTAACGTTTCCTAGCGGCTGAGGCGAGGCGTGAGCATGGGTTCGGGGAGCAGGAGGCCGCCGCCCCCAGAACCACATGGCTTTGGAGTCACCCGGGGCTAACAGGAACAAGGGCAGGCTGGAGTGCGTAGACAGCGACATTGTGGTTCTGTTACCCCCTGCCATCCTGCCATCCCGCTCTCGAACCAGCCCTCCCATTACCTTCAAGGATGAGTCCAGGAGCACCCGTGGGCTTTCCCTCTGGGAGTGCTGGACAGCCAGGGCCCAAGTCCCTGGCATGAGCTGGAGACACCTGTGTAGGTGACAGACCAAGGTCTCCATCGGGTGATCTGACTGGATACATCCCCGCCCCCTAGAGTACCCGGGCTCCTGTGCCTGTGTCGTTTCCGAGGGGGTGGGCTGAGGCCCGGATGGGCCCCCTCTTAGCCATGTGTCAACAGGAGAGGTGTTGACCCCTAGGGGTTACTGGGTGGTGCCTGGGACCTGCTGAGTAGGACCCAGGGCTGCAAGGTCCCCGTGCATGGGTGCAGACGAAGGGGTTTGGGGGATGGCTTGTTTCAGAGGCCCTGGGTTTGGCCTTGCAAGTGGGTCTGGCTTGTGACGGCCTCATGAATTGGGGCCTTCCAGGCCTTAGAAGCTTGGTTTAGCCCAGCTCAGCCATGACCTGCTGGGGACATGGGCCAAACTCTCCCCTCTCCCCTGGAGTCAGATTTGAGTGGGTGGGAAGGCATCTGAAGCAGAGCCTGGCAGGAGACGGTATCTCCTGCAGCGAGTGCGGGGGCCACGCCATCCCCCTGGGGGTGTGGGACCAGCAAAGAGCTCCCTTCTGAGCTTGTCAGAGCCCGGGAAGGGCCCTGGGAAGGCAACGCTCCACTGCCCAACGGGAAACAGTCTCAGGTCACTCGGTAAGCCAAGACCAACACTACTACCGGTTCCGGGAGGGCTCCCCTGTCTGCAGGTACCACTGGAGGGAACCCCAGGGCCAGTCCCTCGCTAAAGGACAATACAAACCCACAACTCAAGAGTCACCGCCTAGGCAATCTCCTGAGACGCAGCTGAATGGAGGCGAGTCAGGTTTAAAATAGCTAAATAAATCTTTAATATTTCTAATTGCAAATGTACAGAAATTGCACAGCCACACAGTCTTAGAACACCAACAACTTTCTCTGTACATTATTACACAGTTCAAAGTCGCAGCTGGGAGGGGCTCCAGCCAAGACTCCAACGTTTGCGTGGTTTTCTTTTTCACATACTTACAAAAGGGGGAGCGGGGGGCGGTGTGGGGCCGGGGGTGGATTTGGGGCCAAAGGTGTAGAAAAGAGGGGCTGTTTCCCTGGACAGCCTGCCTTCCGCTGAGGGGCGGGGCGGCAGGGAGAGGCGTACCCCATATCCCCCCCCCTTGGGGGCAGACGCTCTATAGGGGGGAGGTGGGGGGGGGGGCGTGTGGAGCTCTGGCCTTGGTTCCCCACCCCCCCCTTTCTGGGCAGTCGGAAAAAAGTCTTCACTTATAGGAAGTTTGGCAGTTTCCTTCACCCTAAACATAAAAGTTAAGCAAAAAGTCAGGCCTCTCTGTGCCGGCCAGGGAGGACAGTCGTCTCCAGCAGGCTCTGGGCCCAGGGCCTCACCTTCCCGGAGCAGGGCCTGCCTTCCCTCACTCCCCCTCCCTCTGGCCCTCTGACACCCTGGCCCCACCCCGGGACGCAGGTTCTGTGTGGCCCGGACAGGGCGCGTGTCCCCAGCACCCCACCCAGACGGCACGCTGCAAAGCCGACGGGTACATGCCACAGGTGGGGAGAAACCCCGACACCGAACCCCCAACCCCCTCCTCCTGCCCAATACTGTTCTAGATTAAAAAATAAAATACAAACCATCGGAGAGCAGCGGTCCCGGGCAGCCCTCGGCAGCACCAGGACTAAAGGACTATGTACAACCATTAGGTGAAATAGTTACATTACAGTCGAACACCGAGAACATTTACAAAAATTGTCAGACTTGCAATTCAGATAAAAATCTGTGAAGAGTCTGTACACTTTTACAGTTTTTGCACTAAGTAAATAAGGCTCTCGGCCTGAGAGCTCACACCCACGCCAAGGGCCACCAGCACCACACGCATGCTGGCCTCCTACGCCCTGCTGTCCGGGCCCTGGGAACCTCCCCCCGTATTGCTAAGAGGCGCTCAGTCCGAGGTTGCTCTACGAGGCATCGAGGCATCGGTGGGGGAGGGGTGGGGAGGAGGGGAGGGCTCACCGGGCAGCGGGGGGATGAGACCGAACCAGAGGACATCACTGGGGCCAGGCCCTGCCTGTGTGGCCACGGGTGGGGGCAGGGCCACAGCCCCCACGGCCTTCCTTCCTGAGGTCTGTGACCCTTCGGGGCCTGCCCTCTCCTCAGCGGCAAATCTCTGGCCTAACTGAACTGCAGGTTTCATCTAAAAGCCCCTGCCCAGAGGCCAGGATGGGGCGCAGCGTGGTCTGGGCCACCCTTCCCGCACTCGACCTGGTGGGCTCTGTGGTGACCCTGGCCCTGGCTGCGGCAGGAAGGGCTCAGGGCTCTTCCCCAGGGTCTCAGCTTCCTGAGGCCAAGGCAGAGGGGGCGGCTCGGGCAGCTCGCCTAGCCCGGGCTCTGCCGGGGAGGGGGGCAAATGCCCAGCTCTTGCTGGAGACCCCCCAGGGCTGGGGGTGGGACCAGGGAGGGACTGAGACAGACCCAAGCTCCTGACCACCTATGTCCCGCAAGGGGTGGGGATCAGGGAGGGCTGAGAAGCCACAGAACGGCCTAGAGCTGAGGAAAACCGGCCCCAGCTGTGGGATGTGCCCCTCTCCTGTCTGCAGCGCCTGGGTCCTTGGCCGGGGGCCCGGGAAGGGTGAGGAGGAGGCCGGCCGCACACACGGGGCCTGGTGCAGGCCGCTGCTGTCTTGGAGAGGGAGCAAGTCTAACATCCTCCAGGGCCGCTATTTCCCATGCAGTGCGCACGCTCAATTTAAAAGGCCCCTGTGTTCCAGCAAGCGAGCAAGCGGGCTTTTGTTTCTAATGCATACTGTGAAAGGAAAAAAAATCACAGTTATCCACCTTCTCAGGGCCTGCTGGCATTAGAATTTCTTTTAATCATCAATCAGGAAAGATCAGCCTTCCTCTCAGGGTAAGCACCACCAGCTGGCCACTCCCTGCAGGGCCACGGTGCCCTGGTGCACTGGCCCCGGGAGAAGGGCAGGGATCGGGCACAGTGCCATCTGGGCCAACTCTGCCCAGATCTTTGGCTTTAGGGAGCCCTCGGCCTGGGCAAGTGAGAGAGGCTCCAGATCCTCCCCGCAGATACGAGGGCCCAGAAGAGCGGGCCAGGATCCTCACTGGGTCTGTTTGGCAAAATAAGGAAGGAAGGTGGGGGTGGGGGGGAAGAGGCAGGGAGTCTGGGGACAGTACAGGGGTGAATCCTCGGTTCCTCACAGCCAGGCAGGTCCCTGGACAGGCCGCATGCAGTGGCAGGGGCTCGGGGGAGCCCTGCAGGACAGGTACTCCGGCAGCTCCGTCCTCCCCACCCTCTCCCTGCCCGCCGACCAGCCTGTCCTCTGCCCCTGGAACTAAGGGACAAGTCCCTCAGGGCAGGGGCCTGGGCCCCTAGCTCTCTAACCCTCTGCCCTGAGGGCGCTCTCTCCCTGGGGAGGGGGAAGGGGTACATGCACTTGGCCAGGTCAAGGAAGAAAGGTGACACACACCAAACTCAGTAACCGACGGAGACGTACTTTGGCAGGCCCCCTGCTCCTCCCAGACCGCCCCACCCCCAGCGTGCGGGCCTCTCCGGCCTGCACCGAACTCGCTTCTCGGGCCAGAAGAGAGGGGAGCGGGCCCACGCCGCGTCAGTCTGTCCAGGCTCCCCGTGCGGCACCTCCTGGACCGCAGGTGGAGGGAAGGGGAGGAGGCCTGGGCCCCCCCTTGCCCCTGCGCGGGAGGCTGCGACTGTGGGGGCGCTCCTCCCCAGGCCCCAGGCCGAGGCCTGCTCTGGGCCACCATGGTCCTCCCTCCTCGGGCAGGTTAACAATGGCTGCTGTTTCGGAACTCGCCGTTCTCGGTAATCTGCAATTTGGTGGGGTTGGTGGGGGAGACGCCGTTACGGGCTTGCATGCTGTACCTCTCTTTCAGCTGCGTCAGGGCGCTCATGAGGCGGGCGTTGGCGGCGTCCAGTGAGGCGATACGCTTCTCCTGGGGGCAAACGGGGCATTAGTTGGGGTCACGGGAGGGGTCCTTGCGCCAAAAGGGGGCTGTACCGGGGCAGGGGTCTCCCTGGGGCTAAGTGTGCCCACCAGGGGTGCTGGGAGGAGACAGGGTGGGGGCACCAGGAGTACACTAAGTGTGAAGGGCAGGAAAGGCGGGGCAGTGGGTGTGCCGGGGAGGAAGCTGGGAGGAGGTGGGAAGGAGGTGGGGGGCTGGGAGGGGGGGCGCTGGGCAGAGGCAGGGAGGAAGCTGGGAGGCTAGGAGGCTGAGAGGAGGCAGGGAGGCAGGGAGGAGGCTGGGAGGAGGTGGGAAGGAGGTGGGGGGCTGGGAGGGAGAGGGGGGTTGCTGGGAAGAGGCAGGGAGGAAGCTGGGAGGAGGCTAGGAGGCTGAGAGGAGGCAGGGAGGAGGCTGGGAGGAGGCTGAGAGGAGGCGGGGAGGAGGCCGGGAGGAGGTGGGGAGGGGGCCGGGGGGAGGAGGAGGAGGAGGAGGAGGAGGAAGAGGAGGAGGCCTCGACGTCACCGACAGAGACCTCCTAGAGCCTGCCTTCTGACGACGTCTCTCACACCACTGCTGCTCACCCAAACAGCAGCCCTAGTGGTGTCACCTGTCAGCCACCTGAACCCCAAGGGTGTGCGCCCTGGCTTACGTGCCATGTGCGAGTGTGTGACACAGAGGTCACAGCTCCTGGTCAGCCTGTGCTGTTTACAGTCTGACCAAGGCCTGGTCCTATTCCCAGGTGAGTGAGAGGAAACAGTGCAGTGAAGGAGAATGGTGGCCGCAGTCTCTTATATGCCACATCTCTCAATGCAGCTGGGGAGCCACAGATAAGAGCCCCCCTGCTCCATCTGCCCAGCCTGCTGTCACCTGAAGCCATCCCCGTTCCCCTCCCAACAGCTTCCAGTCCTTGCTCAGTACCCTTGGGGAAAGGCAGTGCCCACCAGTCGTCCCGGTAGGGAAGGACTTGCCCCACCACTTTCACAGCCTGTCCCCATGAGCGTGTGGTCCACGGAGACCTTCAAATCTGACTTTCCAGACCAGAGATCCTGGCCTCCTGTTCCTCCTCAGCTTTTATAGTGGGGGGCATTAATGAGGATGTAGAGATCTCAAAGTCACCCGCTGCCCAACCCAGGTCCTTTAATGCCTATGGCTGAGCACAGGGCCGGAACCCACCTGGGCATCGATGATCTTCTGTTTGGAGTCTACAGCTGCTTGCATCTCAGCGTGGTCTTTCTTCAGCTCCTCCTCCACAGACATCAACCTGTGACCACACACAAGGACAGTCGAGCTGGCACTTGAGGGAGGTGAGGAGGTGGGTGTGGGGGCGTGGGGCCTTGTGGGAAGAAGCCATCGCACCTGCACAGTGGGGACACAGCAGGGGAGCCCCTCCAGCTGGCCTCCAACAGCCGACATGAGCTGGGTCTACTTCTTCCTTATGCTTTACCTACTCCAGACTCTGTTCCCAGATCCCCCAGAAACCCTTGGAGCTGCCCATTTCCCGATGTTCTTCCAGGAGCCACGGTGGTTGGGGGTGGTGGTTAGGTCCTCACCGCCTCCCAGAGCAAGGCAGGTGGGGTAATGCCATAAGACCCATGGCACAGGCGGGAAGACGAAACCCCGAAGGGCTCTAGGGCTTTCTCTGCCGACTCGGCATTCACCAAGGCCGTGCCAAGATGTACCAGGCACTCAAAGTAGCGAGATGAAAAGTACAGATCTCCATCGTTCAAAAGGTTCACAAAGCAGCAGGGACACAGACAGGCAGACAACAGCCTAGAGACTATGGGAACAGAGAAGAGGATGTAGGCAACTGCGCTGGAGGGTGGGTGCACATAGTGGACATCTGAGGGACAAGCAAGTCTGAATGCGGGTAAGCGTAGGGAAGACGGGAGGAATACCGTCTGCAGAGGCTCAGAACTAAGGCATGTGTGTGTCTGTTGCCAGCTGCTCCCTCCCTGAAACCCTTTCTGGCTTCACCTTGCCGGTCCCTCACACACCTGTCAATCACTGCGGATGACACCCACCTTCCGATGTTCATCCTTTAGCTTCCGGACCCCACGCTCTCTGGGTTTGCCTCCTAGCCCCAAGGCTACTGCTCTGCAGATGCCTGTCCTGCCTGCTCCCAGCATGTCTCCACTGGGGTCTGCCCAAGCCCCCGCTCTTGGCTCTCCAGACAAGCTCACCTACTCCCAAGGCTTCATCCCCCTCTCTACCTGCACAACCTCTCCAGGCCAGCAGAGCGGTCCCCTAACCCCTGGGTGAGCACTGAGCACCTGTCACAGAAGGTACACAGAGAGGTTAACGGTGCTGGGGCAGGTACCCGCAGGCCTATTGTGAGAAGTCGGTGGGATCAGTGGTTGGGGAGCACTGATCAGGAGGAAGGGGTGTGGGGCCATGCCAAGGGGGGGTTCCTTGTCACAGAAAGATCAGACATTGAGAAAAGCCAGTAAGAAGGGGGAAGGGAGGAATAGGGAGAAGACGGGCATTAGATGGTGTCAGTCCGAAGGGAAATTACTCTAGGGGAGAGACTTGTGCTTCTGGCTGGTGGGGTAACAGGGACTGGATTTACCCTTCTGCCGTCAAACGGTGACCACAATAAACAAACCAGAAAACCGAATGAAATGTATGAAAAAGTGGTGTGCAGACACAGAACAACTGGCAGTGTCTCCTAAGAGAAGGGAATGCACGAGCTGAGCCCCTCTCACGGCCTGGAGTGTCCAGGCCAAACAAAAAAAGAAGGGAAGTAATCTCATGGAGTAGAGGAGACCCAGGGAGGCCATACCCAAGAAGAAGAAGACACAGAGAGAGCTCCACATATATCCTGAGGGCTCCCCTTGAGTCTCTGGCTGAGGACTGGTCTGCATGCACCACTGAAACATGAGAACAAAACAGCCCCAGGAAGAGTTAATATTCCTACCTGGCAGGGTAGAAAGACGTGCTAACACAGGGGCATAAAGCAGAATCCTCAGAAGGAAACTGCCTCAATATGGAGTCAGATTAGGCTAGATTAAAAGCTGTCCAGACCCACCCCAACAGAGCTTAAACGTAAGCCTCAAAAGAATCAGACTAATTCCAAATAACCTCATTGTGTCCCAGAACAAACCCCAAAAACATTTAAAAGAACACAAAACATTCCACACCTAAGCAAAAGTCACAATGTCTGGCATCCAACCAAAAATCACCAAACATACAGAGAAGTAGGAAAATGTAACGGATAACCAGGAAGAAAATTAATCAATAAAAACAGACTCAGAAATGTCACGGATGACAGAATTAGTAGACACTGAAACTATTGTAAATACATTCCACATGGCTGAGAAAATAGAGGAAAGCAGGAGCATGATGAGAAGAGAAATAGAATTTAAACCAAGCTGAAAGTCTGAAGGTGAAAAATACAGTATCTGAAATGAAATGAAAAAAAATACTGATAGGATTAATAGCAGATTGGACATTGAAGAAGAAATGATTAGTAACCTTGCAGACACAGTAACAGAAATGATCTAACACACGGCAGGGAAGAAAAGTGAAAAAAGGAAACAACAGAGCATCAGTGCAGTGTAGGACAATATGAAGCAGCCTAACGTATGTGTGATGGGATTCCCAGGAAAGAGACTGGGGAAGCAGGATGGTAAGACTCACAGAGCCAAAAGCTCAAACTCAAGAAACATGAAGGAAACTACGGCAAGGACCATCTTAATCAAATTATCGGTGATCAGTGATAAAAAAAAAATCTTAAAAACAGCCAGAGAAAAAAGATAGCTTAAGTACAAAGGAACAAAAATAATGACAGAATTGCTACTATTATAGCTTGAGAATGAGGGCCCGACTGGGCCCACTGCCTGTTTTTGTAAATAGCCACACCACACACATAGTTCTGCTGCAACAGCAGAGTTGAATACTTACAGAGGCCATATGGCCTGCAAAGCCTAAAATATTTATTATCTGCCTTCTTATGGGAAGTTTCCAACTCCTGCCCTAAAGTGACAACAGAGACATAGCTAGTAAGACAATAAGCGATAAAATGCAATCATAAAAAATGCTCAATCCAAAAGAGTTCGGGGAAAAAAGGGAACAAAACAGATGGCACAAATAGATAATGGTAGCAAGATAAGAGATTCATACATAATTATATTGATAATTACATTAAATGTAAATGGTCTAAACACTCCAATTAAAAGGCAGAAACTGTCAGATTAGATAAAATGCAAGAACCAATAAGGTGTCTATAAAAGAAATTCATTTATATAGAAAGACACCAATAGGTTAAAAGTATAAGGACAAAAAAGGATACACCTGGCTAATATTAATCAAAATAAATTGAGACACCTGTAATTCACATCAAACAAAGTAGATTTCAGAACAAAGACTGTTATGAGGGATAAAGACGGTGATGTCATAATAATAAAGAGATCAGTTCATCACCAGCACGTAACAATCCTAGATGTGGTTGCAGAGTTTCAGTGTACATAAATCGAAAACAATAGAAAAGAGAAATACACAAATCCATATTATGACTAGACATTCAATATCCTTTCCCCAAATAGTGATAGAATGGTAAACAAGTAGCCACAAAAACTGGTAAGAATCTCGAGTTAAACAATGCTAGCAACCAAACTGATCTAATTTGACATTTCCATTACTGAGGAAATACACTGTGATAGTTAGTAGAAATAAATGCGCTAAGTAAGCCACTGAATTCAGAGACCACACACTCCTCAGAGAAGAGATACAATGAGGAAGAGGTGGTTAGTTTGAGAAGCATTTCCATTCCCGGAACCACACACACAAAGAACAGAGCTGGCTGTCAAGTGAACAGTGGATTAACAGTCACTCTGGTTACAGGATCTCTGCTCACGTTAACCATTTTATAATGAACACACCCATAGGTAAGTGAAACGAACAGTAATTAGGAGCAGAGAAACGGGCAGTCTAAGTAGGAAGAATCTGGAAAGGGTTTCTGTAGTGGACAAAACATGAGGCCAGGTGGGGAAACTTCTGGGTATGGCACACCTGCTAAATCTGTCCAGATGACAGGCTCTTATGCCGTGAAAACAAGTTAGAAAGTCCACGCTATTTCCTCTGCTACCTTGTATTACTGTCATAAAGACGTGAACTTCACGATCGGGACGCTGTGGGATGGCTGGGACGCTACACCTTCACTGTGCTCCCTGCCTACAGACGCCCTACCCATGGGTGGAGACAGAGAGAGAATGAGAGAGAGAAAATCAACACAGGATGCCATCTAAGCCATCAATAAAGGTGAGAGTGAGCATCAGAGCCAATGGTTCCCTGGAAATCTTTCCCAGGTAACCCAAAGGCACTTTAAACTGGAATGGCTGGGACACCCCAACTGCTCCCCTCCCCAGACCCTCATCTCAGCAACTGGCACCAAGACACCCAGACGCTCTTGGTAGAAACTTGGGGGATATTTTGCCTTCCTCCCCCCACCACCTTCACCTGCCGAATGTAATGACATTTATGCCTACTTTTCCTGCCCAGAATTGGGTCCTCACTGTGTTTCAAGGCGCCCCCAATCCTAGCTCCCCTGACAGGGCTTACCAAGAAAACAGGACTCCTTACAGGGCCTTGTCTGACCTCACTCCTGCCACTTCGCGTTCCACCATCAGTGCGCCCTGTGCCGGGTAGGGCTTCCTGCAGTCCACGCTGCCTAACGCCACACGTGTGCCACGCTGTCCCCACTGCCTGGGACGCTCTCCTCCTTCCACCCTTGGCTCATCCTGCGGCTGATCAGCCCTTCCCCTCATCGGGAGGACGGCCTGCCTGCTCTGTGTGCGGGGGGACCAGAACCGGCTGCTCTCACCTGCTGATGATGCCCTTCATCTGGATGTCCTTGTCCTCCTGCTGCCGCCGCAGCCGCTCCTCGCCCTCCTCCAGCCGCGCCTGGTACTCCAGCACCAGCTTCTGCGTCGTCTCCTCCTGGCACTTGAACAGGGTCTCGTACTCCTCCAGCTTCTTGGTGGAGATCCGCAACTTGTCCTGCAGCACGGCCAGGTCCTGCCAGGGGGGGCGGCGCGCCAGGGGCACAGCACCCAGGACAAAGAGCACACCTCGTGAGCCCAAGCGGGAGCACGGGTAGGAGGGAGCCCAGCTCGGAGACTCCTAAGGAGCCCAGCCAGAGGGGTGGCGGTGACACGCAAGGCCGGTCCCCACCCGGGGCTTTCTCCGCTTCAACCTCCCACCCCTGCAGCCTGGCCTCACAGCTGTGAGGGAATGAAGACTCACACCCAGATCTCGGAAGTAACGGTTTAACTAGGGCACTGAGGTTGTTGTTGTCGTCATTAATACAATAAACAAATGTTAAAAACACTCTTGGATAAATTAAGACCTGACAGCATCCTGAGAGATAGGGACTCTACGGGAGGGGAAACCGAGGCCCAGAAGGCAAGGTGACCCGGTCACGTGGAGAGTGACTGACCAGTGGGGTAAGGTCCTAGCCTCCCAGCCTCTATGTGAAACTAAAGCAAGGGTAGTGGTGTGGGGAAGTAAGGGGGAGACAGAGAGGTTAAAGGCAGGTGGGGCTGAGGCTAGAATCAAGGGGCTGGGGGCCAGGATTCCATGACAGTATGGGGGCTGGAGGAGGCAGGAAGAGCCTCTCCTTGAGTCCCAGGCAACGGAGGCCTAATTCACTTCAGCAAAGGACCGCCCAAAGGTTAGGAGGTGGCAAATCCAGAGACCGGTGAGAGACCAGCCCCAACTCAAAGCAAAGGTCCTACAGCAAAGCTGGATCCACAGAGAGCCTGGCTCCGGGAGAAATGACCTCGGCCCGTCCCAAGTCTTGCCGAGCTGGCCAGAGAGGGGTAGGGAAGACCCTCCCAGGTCTCCAGGGAGCTCGAGGGAACAAGGCCTCCTGGATTTGCCTGTAAGGGTTAGTAGTGGAGAGGGTGAGAGAAACAGGAGCTCGTTCAGCCACGGAGCAGCAAGGAAAGGGGACACCCCAGCTGCAGCCGGACCCCTGCAAATGGTCTGGGCGGTCCTTGCAATTCACAAGTGGGAACTGGAGTCTCAGAGACGTGCAGAGCCCAGCCCGGCTCACGCAGGGAGCCCGGGCGAAGGCTGGCTCTCCTTGCTGCCCAGACAAACGCTGGCTCTTGGAGCACTGTGCCCCATGTCCCCTTGTCCCCTTCACGTAATTATGGTGAAAGCAGGTGGATGCAGTGGACTAAGGGGATGGTGGAAGGTGGCGGAATGCAGCATGGACATGAACCTCGCCTTAGGCCAGGAGGAGGGAGAGCTGCCACCCTGAGTTCCGTGGAATTGCCCGAGAGGCTGCTACAGGCTTTCCTGGGGCTGAGAGGCGAGGGCACCTAGGGAAGCGGGGGATGTGGCTGCCATGCTGGGGTGGCCTTGCAAGGGGCCCCGTGTTGACCTGGGCCTGCAGGGGGACATGAGAACCAGCCATGGATCCTGGACAGGTGCCATAGCAGCAGGGAGAATTTGGGAGGACAGAAGCCCCTCCCACTGCCCCCCCCCCAAATGCTGGATGTGTGTGGTGGGGTGGAATCTGGATATTTTAGAACATTTTTTCTCCCTAGGGGGAAGCAAGCCTCGCAGTAGCAGTCTGGCCCCACCCCTTCACCCTGGCTCTTTCTCTCTCAGGCCCTGGCTAGGCACAAACCCAGAGTGGGGGGGCCTGGCTGGGGGGGCAGCCCTCCCGGCTGCCTTGGGGACCCACACCACTCTGCTGCTCATGCACGAAGCGCCCCCACAACGGTCTCCATGTGCCTCTTTGGCATCCCCCAGCCCTCAAGTCCGGCACTCTCAGGAACTCAGCTGCCCGGTCACTCAGGGAAGGGGCCTCCCAGAGGTCTGAGGACCGAGTCCTGGGAGTCTGGATTCAGTACAATTTCCAGTGAGTCTCGTGTGCAGCCTATACAGGAATCCTCAGCTCTGAACTAAGCCCTTCTTGCTGCTTCTACTTCCAGATTCCACTGGCTGCCGTCCTCATGGGGGACCAAGGGTTGAGAGAGGACTAGCCATACACAGGAAGAAGCAGCACCCTTCATTCAGGGCTCAAGGGGAGAGAACGTCGTCGGGCAGGCAGCCCCGCCCTGCCCCACACTGCCAGGGTCCGGCTTTACCTTTTCTGCTTGGCTGAGCTCCTCCTTACTCCTTAGCCTATCCCTGTGGGGGGGGTCTGGGCCCAGGCCCTCGTCTTCTAACAACTGCGCGTTCATGGTCAAGAGCCAAGCGGCCGTGCGGTCCAGGGCATTGGGGCTCACGGGTGAAGGGCCCTACAATGAAACACAGCCGTGAGGGGCTGGAGGGAACAGGGGGGTGGGACGAGGTGAGTCACGGGGACAAGTGGCTCAGAGGCATGGCAGGGGCAGGGGGTTTCCAGCTGGCCAGGTGCCTACCGATGCCACCCCCAACTCAGGAACTCCCATTCTCGATGGCGGCCTGAGGCGGAGTCAAGAGCCCAGGTGGCCCAAGCACCGCTCTCTGCCGCCCAGGTGAGAGCAAGTGAGCTCGGCCAGGCAGGTGGTCATGCAAGTCACAACACATCTGTCCCACATACTGTGTGCGGCCCCAGGGTAATAGGAACACCATTCGCCCCAGCAGCTGAGCCCTGGAGGCCAGCTGAGACACGAAGGTGGGGGGGGTGGGGGTGGGGGGGGCGTGCTGGGGGGTCTGGTTGACTCCTACCCTGGGCAGGGCTTTATCAGGCCTCCAGCTGGAGATGGATAGAGCCCTCCCTCCTTTCTCTCCCTGACCCCCACTGCCCTTGGGAGAAGTGGCAGAGAGACCCTCAGGCCACGCTGTCCCTGATTCAAGGACTCGGGCAGGGGCCAGTGGCCCCCGGGGGAGGGGAGGTGGTGTGCGTGGCAGGCCGGCGGGATGGGCCACGTGTGGCATCACTCAGCGTGGGATGGCAGCTGGGCACAGGTGAGATGACCAGGAGGAGCAGCGCGACATGGGGGATGATGGCCCGCCCTCGGACGACAGCACTGACCTGCTTGTGCACCGCGCGAGGCTTCAGCTCCGGGCTGTCACCCTTGGATGAGGACGACGGCTGCCGGAGCCGGGCTCCGGGGCCAGCCCAGTCAGGCGAGGCCGACGCCAGCGGTCCGCTCGAAGGCCGCGGGTACTGCAGCGTGCTCAGCAGGGCGGGTGGCGTCCGGCCACGGGGCGCGGGGGGTGGCGGTGGGGGCGGCGGCGGCGGCTGGTCGATCCTCCGCTGGGGGCCGGCGCTGTTCTGCCGTGGCACCGTGGGCTGCCCGCCCTTCTCAGTCAGCGACACCTGCCGCCGCGCCAGCTCCCCGGGCCGCCGCGCCAGCTCCTCGGCGGCACCGCCGAAACTTCCCAGCTTGGCAGCAGCTGCCAGCTCCTCACTGTTGCTGTGGGAGCTCAGGGAGCTATGGCCCTCGGAGCCCGAGTCACCAAGGCCGCGGGGCGAAAGCGGCAGGCCCGCCGCCATCTGGTACACGGGGTTCTGGAAGGAGAGCGGCGCCAGCAACTGGGGCCGGCCGGGGGCGCCCTCGGAGGTGCCCGGCGTGGTCGGCGTCTGGCCCGCCCGCCGCACCGTGGCCAGCCCTGCCAGGCTCGCCGGGGCCGCCCGGGCCGGCCACCCGGCCACCAGCTGCGATGCCGGCGCCTGCCCGTCGGTAGCGAGGGCGTCGGGGCCCGCCGGGGAGCCAGCCTCCCCGTCCAGCGTGCGGGCATCTTGCAGGTCCACCATAGACAGGCTCTTGCCACCATTGGCCATCTGAAGATCAGGCTCGTTGGCTTCCGAGTAACTCGAGCTGCGGGCAGGTGAGGGCTGGACCCCGGAGGACCTTGTGACAAAAAACAAGTCCTTGTTTTCGGGGGTTGGAGACGGTAACCGGGTGAAATCTATCAGACTGCAGGGAGACAAGCACACACAGGGAAAGAAGGGGGAAGAGAAGAACTGTGAATGTGGCCAAGGCGGGTCCAAACCGAGCGCCCCGCCGACCTGCCAGGGCCTGGCAGCCTAAGGCAGGGCTGGGGAGGAGGGAAGACGGGGTGGGGGAGAGGAGGTGCGTGGGCTGCAAAAGTGGGAGAGGCTGGGAGCAGTGGCCCAGCCGCAAACCAAACCACAGCCCTGGCAGCCGACCCCGGCAGAAGCCCCCACGGGGACTGAGTGGCCAGGGTGGCCGTTCCTGCACAGAACCTCTACTCTAGGGGCCAGCGCTGCTAGTTCCAGGTCAGGCTGCCTGGTACGCCTGTTCCTGGCTCAGCTGCATCTTGGGACACAGAGTGCTGGGGCCTGGAGTGTTCTGGAAAACTCCCCTTAGCTAAGCCCCAACCCACAATGCAGTGGCTCTCTGCTATCCAAGGGTCCTGCACTAAGAACTCTGACTTCAAAGCCGCAAGGGCCCCTGCTGCCTCTTCCCTCTCGTTCCTCACCAGACTGATAACCAGAGTGGGGACCCAGTGAGGCCTCCCCCCCCCACCCCCCGCCTCCTGCTGCCACCTTTGTCTGACTGGCAGGCGGGGGCTGGTGTTCCTGGCAAAAACAAGGACTCAGAGGAGGATCCAAAGGTGTGACTCAGGCAGGGAGGGTCTGCACCTGCAGAGGCGGAGCCGTACCCACCCCCAGTCTTCCAGCCTCTTCCCTGGCCCCTCCCCGGAAGCCCACGCCTTAGAAGGCACAATGTGGAGGGTCAGGTCAGCAGTGGAGGGAAGGCTGGGGGAGGTAAACAGGCTCTGAGCGGGCAGGGGTTTCAACAACGGGGAGCCTGGGATGGGGAGGAAGTGACAAGTCCCAACTGCTGGAACTTGGGCGGGGCAGGCTGCAGCCACTCGGCTGGACACCGGCAGGCAACGGAGCCGGAGAAACCCAGACCGGCCTCAGGCTTTGGCTGTCTACACACGCAGTCAGGTCTCCTCGGAACCCACGCGCCTGGCTACCTCTTAACCGAGGCGCGTCCCCTTCCACCTGACCCGCTCTCCTTCACCTGGCAGGTTGTGTGAACGGACCCCCGGGGCTCCGCGGGAGCTGGGAAGCACCCCCAGTCCTGGGTCCCACACACCCTATTCTGGATGTCCGCGCCCTCGCCTGCTTACGAGCCCGCTGCCGTTGCCACCTCAGAGCAAGACCCAAGTCCCAACTCTGCTGCGTAAGCCTTACTAGCCGGTCCAAGGCGCCCCCTGGGAGGGCAGTGTGTGAGTGGGGCACAAACGGTTCACTACACATGCCAAGTCTTTCAAAGGAATGTCCTCATTTTGACGTTAGCATCCAAGAACATTCTGCCTCCCTGTCCTCAGTCTGAGGGCGGGGCCTCGACACCTCTCCTAGTTTCTGGAGCGCCCAGCCTCAAAGCCTTGCAGAGTGACCCAGACTCCTGCTGAAAACACATACACTTGAATGCCACTTCTAGAGATTCTGATTCAGACCCAGGAAATACCAGAAGAGGTATTTTTAACACACACCTGGGTAATCTAAAGGCATTCGGGACTAGAGATCGTTCTTCAACAGAATGTATTGTCTTTCTCCAAGCCTTTGTTTGTGCTAGTTCCTCTACATAGAATGCCTTTTCCACCCATGGAAACGTTGCTGTTCCTAAAAAGCCCAAAACACATTACCTCCTCCAAGAAGCCTTCCCTGATTTTTCCCAAATGGAGGCTCGCTGCCTACAGCCTGCACAACACATTTCAAGTCTCAAGTAGCTTATTTTATAAACGTTTGTGTAGACATCCTCCTCCCCAGTGGAAACTGCAGGCAGGTTGTACCTTGTCTACATGCGCACCCCACAACAGCCGGTACGCCTGGCCTCTCTTACCCAGAGAGATCATTCTCGATCACCATCTTCTGCAGCCCGGCCGAGATGCTGCTACTGCCAGAGCCAGGAGTGGAGGCCAAGTCGTTGGTCCCCGTGAGCTGCCCACTGCCTGGGGTACTCAGTGCTGTGTGGACATCCCTCAGGATTCGAGGCAGGGGTCCCAGTTTGGATACAATGTTCTGCAAATACACAGCAAGTGGCAGGTGTGACCTGTGGGCGCCACTTGGGGAGGCCAAGTGCACTGCACCTGCTGGGGTTCAACACTGCTGAGGAGCCACTTGGAAAGGCAGGCCCTGCCCTCCCCTCCCCACCTGTCAGACCCAACAGGGCTGGGAAGGAGCTGGAAAGCCTAGGAATCTGCAAATGAACATTTTTCCCAAGCCCCCC
Organism: Felis catus; assembly: GCF_018350175.1. Classification (NCBI taxonomy): domain Eukaryota; kingdom Metazoa; phylum Chordata; class Mammalia; order Carnivora; family Felidae; genus Felis; species Felis catus. Next base: position 80,771,996 of record NC_058380.1, on the reverse strand, counting down.
AGATACTTCTGGCGGTGGGGGAGGGGGGTGAGAGGCCTAAAGGGAGAAATGGTGACCTAGTCCAAGCCTTCCACCTGAGAACATCCCATCTCCATGCCCCAGAGAGGGGAGCCCACGAGGAACCCCAGAACTTCCCACAGCAACACCTCCCTATCCGAGAGACTTCTGGGATGGCCCTCTGCTTATGCACTGGCTTCCGTGGTTTTGTGCAAAAAAAGTGTGAAAACTCATGCAGTCAACAGCATAGACTTGAGAGGCAAACACCTCGATTTCAAATTCTTGCTGCACTGCCATCAGCTGTGACGGCGGCTGCCATCTCCTGTGCTTCCTGCCTGCTTGTGCAGATGTGGGTGTCGGAGGCAGGCACGAGACGCCGTATGCGGTGGCAGTGAGAGTGACTGGTGTTGGCAGCGGTGGAGAAAGAGAGGGCCTTGGCCCCACTGCCGTTTCCTGCCCTGTGTCTCTCGAGCCAAAGGGGAGTGGGTATCAGCGAACAGACACGACCGCAGCAACAAGACGCGGGGATTAACCCGTGTGTCTGCAACAGGGGCTAGTGAAATGTGTACTCCTATGCGGGACAGCCTGCGGCCATCCGAGAGGCCATAGCGGCGGCGCAGCCCCTAGTGACACGGAAAGAGGACAACAGAGCCAGGTGAGAAATGCACTCTGCAGTGCTCACTTCAACACAAACAAAAACGGAAAAGAACTCTGTGCCTGCATGGGTACTTAACACACGTGCAGACATATCTAGAAAGCTACACACTGGAGTGCCCTGAGTGGTCACCTCTAGGGAATGGGACGGGAGCAAGGAGGCCTTCCGTCCCTGTTCAGGCAGTAACCACGTTTGTAAAGCGGTCTCTTTAAGCCCGGGGAAGCAACAGATATTGTGGAAGTGGATCCTGACCGGACTGTTTGCGGTGTGGGCTGGGGCTGCTGGGGCGACAGTGGAACCCCGGGCCACCGAGGGCGCAGGCCAGGCGGCCGCAGCAGGATCAGACATGTCTAGGGAATCAGATTTTCAACTCATGGTCAAGGGTAATTCTGGAAAGGTCTGCAGCTTCCTGCCTGACGTGTGGAGGTGCAGCATCTTCAGTGGCTATCTTTTCACATCAGTGGCCTTAAAACCTAGAACGAGGATATCTTCAGAGAAGCAGCTAAAGATGATCACGTTTCTCACAGGTAGGGGGCACACCTTCACGCACTCAATGCTGAGTGTGGACAGCTAAAGCCCCCGTGGGCAAAGTGGGCTCCCGTGGCTGGTGCTGGTGACTGAATGGGACACTGCCCATCAAGGGAAAGGGGCTCAGGGACCCTGAGGGCAATGCTCACAGGGCCTGGGCTGGAACCTGGGCTCTGGCACCCGGGCAGGCGAACACTTTGACCCCCACAGTTAGTCCAGAAGGAGGGGCAGCCCTGAGCTCTGCAGCCACCTCTGGCCCGGCTCTGTCCCCCCTGGAGCCCGTGGGGCCAGGCACCTGCTCCAGCTGGCTGACGGCCTCCCAGAGCAGCGAGTGCAGGCTGGAGAGCTCGCGGCCCAGGTCGATGTAGCCCTCGAAGCCGGCCGTGTTGGAGACGGTCTCGGGGTTGGAGATCTCCAGCAGGAAGCGCTGCATGTTGGTCCACTCGTGCTCCAGGAACTGGTTCATGAATGACATGTACTCCTCCTTGCTGCCAAACCTGGACAGAAAGCAGAGAGGGTAAGTGTCCCGGGGCCTGTCCAGGAGACCCCCCTTTGAGTCCCCCCGCCCCCACTGTGGCTGCCTCTCCCACCACTCACTCCACCAAGCCAACACATCTGCTCTGGCTCAGGGCCCTCGTTCCCGGCTAAGGCCAGAGACCCTTTCCCAGACCTCTCCTCACAGGACCAGAATGTTCTGTGGCCCTCACTCCCCATTCACTGCTGGTCAGTCTCCTTCCCTCTTTCTTCCAAGTTTCAATGGCTTGGTGTGCAGGTGACTTTTAATGCACACTTAGCGGGTCTCTCTGCTGAGCTTTCAGGCGTGTACACCCATGGGTACCTCCCCTGTCCTCAGCCTGGCCGAGTCTGGCCGACTCAGCGCTGTCACCTCAAACCCATGCCACGCTCCTGGGCTTCCTATCCTAAGTAGGGACACCGCTGTCCCCCAGAGAGCTCAGCCAGAAGCCTGGGGGTGGCCAGCTTCTCCCTCTTCCTCCCCACCCGGCTAGGCCTGCTGACTTTACCTTCCAATCACCCCCGACCTTAGCCGCTCCCCACCCCCCAATACTTCCACGGCGGTTTCTTCTGTGGGAGGGAGCCACAGCTATGCCCTCTGCCCTGTCTCTCTGCTGCCTGCTGTGCTCTCTCCAGCCCCCATTCCCCATGCTGTCAGGCTGACCAGTTCAGGACCCAGAACGGACGAGGGCCATCCTCCCTGTGGGGGACCCACTGCCCCACCTGAACTTCAAGATCCCGCTGTCCTCTTGGGTCTCGCACCCCCCTTCTCCGGGCCTGCCATGTAATGACTCGGGAATGCCACGGTGCCTCATCAAGCCAGCACACGGGCCTCCCGGGGCCTGCCCCGCCTCTGTTCCTGCTGCCTCTCCGTGAGCAGGTGACTGCCTCCCCACCTCCCCACCTCCCCGGTCCTGACACACAGCAGGGGGCGCATCTCCTAGGAGGGCAGGGCTGGGGCCTTCCTAGGAGGCCTGCGTCTCTATCACTGCTCCGCTGCTTCCTGCCCTCTCTCCCTGATCAAATGTGGGTCCAGGAGGCTGGAACCAGATGTGACTCAGAGCCCAGCACAGAGAAGGCTTGCAGCACGGCTCTGTCCACACTGTGAATGAGCCCTTCCGTTTCCACCCACTCGCTCTAGGGTACAGTCGAGAACACTGAAGCGCCTTATAAGCAAAGACATTCTTCACAGCATCAAACAAGGACAGTCTGAAACAACCTGAGAGCCCAACCACGCAGGACGGGTTAAGGAAATATGGGCCATTCTCCCTTGAAGGCATGTTAGTCATTCATCGCAAAATGAGGCTTATGAATGTTAAGTACACGGGATAATCCTTATGATAAAAATGTTAGTTCAAAAAGCAGAAGGAAAAAATATCTCCTTTTCTCACCTTTGAAAATTAAGGAAACATACCCAAATGCCATGTACTTTTTGTAGGGGGAGGATGGGAGGTGGAGATCTGATTTTGAAAGAAGGGGAGGGGAAGAGCTGAGGAGGACAGGGACAGAAGCAGGGCCTGCCGTGCGGCCCCACCCCAGGGCAGACACACCCACGGCCTGTCCCCAGGGCTCCAGCGGATGCCCACGCCTGGACCCTGGCTGTCCGGGCTCACGGCACTCACTTGGCGAAGTTGGCCAGGTTCTGGGTAACCTTGGCGATGAGGGTGAGGGTGCGGGCAGTGCGGTCATCGGGGTACTCCTGCAGCAGGTTGAAGAGTGAGGGCGACATGATGGCAGGGCAGAGGAAGCGCAGAAACAGGGAGGCGCTGATGAGTCGCTCGCTGATGTCAGGCCGGCCACGGCTGCTGCACTCCTGTCGCCATGAGGCAAATACCTCTTTCAGCTCCCGTGGGAAGACACTGGAGGGACAGAGGAAGGTGGGCCAGTCATCGGGCAGGGGGCTAGGGCAGGAGGGTGCAGAGCAGGGACCTGGTGCTGGGTCTGATGGAGCCCTGGATTCCAACGCCTCCACCGTGATGGCCTGTGAGCTACTGAGCACAGGACTGCAGCACGGCAGTGAGGGCAAAGGGAGAGCCTGGCCCAGGGAGCAGGGACACAGAACCCCAGGCAAGGCCGTGGGCTCTCTACAAAGGGGCCGAGAGGGGATGGGCGCAGGCACACAGGAGCCAGGTCTCGGTCCCAACGAGATTCGACGGCAATGGCCAGCTCCTGGGCCTGCCCCGGGGCTCCACCCTCTGTCCCAGACACCAGGCACGAGATCTCGGGGAGAGTGAGGAAAACACGACTGGAAGACCACTGCCCCTTGGATGCCATCACTGGCTGCTGAGACTCACTCCCTTTGCTTGAATATTATAGGAATCAGACATTTTCAGAAGAGCTCCAAATGATCAAGATGGCAACAGGCTAATCACAGGATGAGAACACAGCTCCCGCTTTCTAGGTGGGAAGGGAAATGGAGGAAGTGACCTCCCCAGGGGGGCCCAGTGAAGGTGGGCAGGGTTGCCAGCACCCCACTGGGGGCTCTCTCTACCGGGCACCCACAGCCTGCTGCAGTCAGGTCCCACTGGCCAATCTTTATGTGGTTTTCCTATCTTTTCACCCTGACAGACATGCCTCCCACCCTGGGGCAGGCCAGGCCCCAGCACTCTTTGGACTCTATGCCTGGCTCTGCCACAGACTCAGGGTGCTCTGAGCAAGTGCCTGGCCCTCCCTGAACTTCATTCAGTCCCCTCATCCTTACACTAAGAACAAGGCCGGCCCTGCCACGTTCACAGGACCATCTCAAGTCCATCAGAAGCCTCGATCAACTCCAAAGGCTTTTGCCCAACAAGCCCAGCACCTGCTCAGCAGGCTCTCTGCAGTGAAACAAGAACATGCTACAGACACAGTGACAGAGGAGCAGAGGAGGACACGACCTTAAGCCCTGACCCTCAAACTGCCTGGCACAGGACTGGGCAGGGGGCAGGTGCTGAGCGATGACATCTATCGATGGCCTTGTCCAGGACAGAAAGATGCCTCTGGGCCTCGGACAAATATCAGAAAGAGGAAATGGAAAATGGCTGTCTATGGATATGTTTCCCTGTGTCCCACGCCCAGTCTGCCCTGGGAACCGGGTAAAAGCACAGCCCAGCCCAAGGATGGGAAGTATGTTCCCAAAGAGTTCAAGGCTGTGCCTCTACCCCAGGCCAGGGGTCATTTCTGGCCCAGCCCGAGCGGCCAGGATGGACCTAGGTGAGCACCTTGTGCAGGCCAGGGGCAGAGGGACCTGGTAGAAGGACATCCACTCTACGCGCTCTGGCTATTCCCTCTGTCCCCTTCCCAAGGCTGCTGCTAACCTAGCAGGCCTGTCTCTGCCTGTTTTTTGGGAGTAGCAAACCATTCCCGGGCCTTCCTGGGTCCAGCCCTGAGCCGGGGGAATCTGTCTGTCCCCAGGGTGCTCCAGGTACGTGTAGGAAATGGATCTGGACACAGGCACAGTCCCACTCTGATGGGATCAGAGCTGTGACAGCGGGTGCCGGGAGGGATGAGACAACCGCGTCTGATACCATGACGGGCGGTGACAGAGGGAAGCAGGCACAAGGCCTTGAAGCAGGAAGGGAGGGAGCGTGTGGAGGTGAGGTGTGGGGTGAGGGAGACCCTGCCAAAGAAAGGAGTGAGGTATGGTAGGTGCAGGAGGGTGTCACCCCTGTGGACAGCTGAGGGGTCTCACCTGAAGCTGTCCACCTGCCCCACGAGGGTACCTGAGCAGGGCCGTCGGCCTCGCTCCTAGTGCTGCAGCTCCAGCATCAACGACAGTGCCCGGCACACGGAGGGTGCCCGCTAAGAAGCGTGGAAATGCACTGCCGCGTCCTGCATATGTTCTGGGACGCTCCCTTACATGCGTGAGCCCACAAAGGACCAGGACGGGGCCCGGCAGCCCATCAAGACTCCACTGGGCCAGGCAGGGTGTGTCATTGTGCCCTCCCTGCGAAACCTCTGCTCTGCCATTTAGAAGTCGGGAAGATGGAGCCTAAGGGCCTTGCCGAGCACACGCACACGCATACTAGCACGGCATCCTGCATGCAGGAAGGGAAAGACACAGGGGTGGGGGCCCGGGAGGCACTGACCAGTAGGAGTTGATGATCTTGCAGAAGGCTAGCTCGCAGCACATCTTGAGGTTGCCCTGGTGCTCGGGGAGGTCGGCGGCCGAGCACTTGCTCGGGTCCACTTCGCAGTTCTCATCCGACTCGTACAGAGCTTTGATGAACTCACCTGGGGCCAGGAGGGCAGGGAGAGGGAGTGAGGGCCTGGCAGGCACAGCCCATGCCCTGCCCACCTGCCGGCCCCACGCCCCACCCCTACCTAGTGCATCTTGCAGGTACTTCTGGCCCACCAGCTTGAGGTACTCCTCGATGGCCTTGGTGGCCAGCGTGTTCTCCCGGAAGATAAGGTGCTCATTGTCCCCACAGCGGTCCACCTCTGACATCATCAGGTCCGTCAGGAAGTCCTGGGGAGGCAGGAGGTGAGGAGAATGGACATGAGCAGGCCTGCAAGTAGGACCCTAAGATCCCAGACCTGCTCCCCAGCCAGAAGTGCCTTCTTCTCAAGGCTGCTCCACTGCCACGCTGCTGGTGCCCACCCTGGGGGGGGCTGCTGGGGGTGCACACAAGGCAGCCTGTGCAGGGGAGATGCCTACAGTTGGTGAGAGCTGGGTCTAGGAATAGGGAAGGCAGGCCTGGGCAAGAGCACGCAGAGCCATGAGCCAACTGCACCATGGTCAGGTCCGCTGGACTCAAACCCTGTTCAGCCCTGACCAGGCCTGGCCAGGTCTCCCTTCCCATCACCAACAGCACCGAAGAGGACAGACAGGCCACCCTCCCTCTGTCATACAAGCAGCTGCCACTATCTACCCACCCGTTACTCTGAGGGGGTCTCCCACCCCAGAAGACGTGTTCTATGCAGCCCCACAGTGAGGAGCTGTCCAGATGCCCTAAGGCAGTGCGCCAGGGCCCAGATGGCGAGAACACAGCCCTCAGCTTAGGTGGGAAGGCGGCCCCTCACTGCTGTGGGTCCCAGACTTTCTGGAAGGCAGCTGTGAAACTGGTGAGCCTGTGGGTCCTGTACACAGTGTCACGGGAAGACCCTGGGAGGAGCCTGAGCCCACGCATGCCCTCCTGACTGCAGAGATGTGGGCAGTGTGAACCTGCCTCTCTCAGGAGCCCCTGCCTCCTCATGCCCTCAGCCAACCCTGTGACCTGGGGGAGGGAAAGAAGACAGGCAGGGAATCAGAGACCCGGGGTAGGGGGGAGGTGACGAGGCGGCAAGGAGGCCGGTGTGGGCCAGGGTTTCTGGGGCTCTGGAAATTTCTCACTCCATTATGTACAACTTTGGGCCCTCTGAAATTGAAAGTGGACCTTAGACTACAGAATTGAGTTCTAGGCCCAGGAGACCTACTGGCCAATGGAGAAAGGGTGGGGGCTGGGGGAGGGAGTGGCCACTGCCTCTCTGGGAACCACACAGCCTGAGGACCCCTTCGTGCCCTACAGGCAACCCAGAGAGCCCCTTTCTCTGAACACACAGAGCAGAGGCAAGTACTGCATGGAGCCTGGTGGCTCCACAGGGCTTCTAAACACCTGGGATGGGTGCCAGGCCCAGGCTGGGATGAGTAGGAGCTCTCTTTAGAGCTAAAACCCAACGAGGCATGGAACAGGAAAGTGACCTGCCTGAGCCCACCCAGCTATCAGGGCCGGATCTGCCTCTTGTCACATTGAAAGGAGTGGGGATGATGGGGAGAAGGCCCGGGAACCCAAGGACAGGGACTCTGAAAAGCCACAGCCCAGGAAAGCAGAGTCCAGGGAGCGGGCAGGAATGTGCTGAGATACCCGCTCACACAAACCTCACCTTGGGACTTCGGGGCCCTTGTCAGACGCTCTGCTTCTCACCAAGAATGTCCCTTTGGTTCCCAAGTGTTCAGATAGAAGGGGCTCATAAGCACATGGCCCTAGCACATGAGTTACTTTCTATCCTTCTGCCTATTGATCCCCCAAGGCCCACTGAGGCGGCTGGAGCCTGGCTTCCAACTCCCTCCACAAAGCACCGTGAGCCCCGAGAACAAAGGTCACTGCAGATGGGAGCCGGCTTTCCAGGCTAGCCCAGCCCTTGGGGGACAAGTACTGAAGGAATAGACACAGCAGCAGAAGAGGTCTCCCTCGCTCCCTCTCTGGGGGCCAGGGACTCCCTCAGTTCACTCAGTTTCCCAGCAACCCCCAACACTGACCAGGAAATTAAGGATAGTATAGCCAGAGCTGGTCCAGCCTAGTCAGGTGTGCAGCTGGGGGTGGGTAGAAGACAATGAGGCCTCCCTCCCCTCATGGAAAGCACACTCAGGAAGTCCCTTTCCTTGAAGGACAGCATGAGTCCAACAGGCAGGGGGGCTCTGGAGGCCTGAGGAGGGCCACAGACTTCCGGGAACAGAAAAGAGGATAAGGGGCCCTAATGGAGTCATGTGTCTGGGTCCCCAGCCTGTGTCTCCCCTGTCCTGAGATTGTGAGGGCTCAGGACCCTGACACACGGCGGTCCCTCGTCTCCATCACAGGCTACTTGGTCCTCAAACCACACCATGTCCAGAGGGCAGAGGCCCAGTTCCTTCTTTCTTGTCTTAAATGTAGGTAAGAGATTCATCTTTTATTCTCCTAGGACACAGGCCAGCATGCAAGGCCTTCTGCGATGTCCAGTCCTTCTCCACTGCATCCCCTTCAGGCAGCTCCCACCAGGAGGGGACGGGGGGGAGCCTTCCTGAAGGAGCCTGTCTCCAGAACTAGGTGGGAGGGACTGAAGCATGGCCTGGAAGATAAAAAGAGGTGGGCAGAAGCCCTCCAGGAGGGCTTGCCCAGATGGCTACGGGACAATCCCTGTTCTGGAGGCCATGGGACCGGGGATGGCTGTCACCACAGCCGGCTGGTTGCTGCGTGGAGGCAATACACTGCGCTCTGTGTGCGAGTCTGTGTGTCTGACGTGTGAGGGCTGCGACAGGTGGTCACTTGTGGGGATGTCAACTGAACTCTGTCTCACTGGACGTGTGTCTTGAGAGGCTGGTTCCCCTCAAGCCTTAGACGCCAGCCCTTGGGTGCAGCGGGAAGGTTCCTAAAACCCACTTCCTCACTGTAAGCCACAACCCCACCCGTCGGCTCCATATGTGTGTCAGCGATCGGCTCCAACCACGAGGAGGAACAAGAACCCCCCGCGGCAACTCTATGACACAACTCTTGGGTTTAGGGAGCCCACCTGGCTGCGACGGGTGCTTCTGTTAGAGCCGAAATCACGGACTCGGACACGGGGGGGCAGCAGATAACCTAGTGCGCATCCCAGGCCTCTGCATGGGGCCACACAGCGTGGGGGACCCACCTGCGCCCACACACGCACCTTCACCTTGCCCGTGCTCTGCAGGATGTGCACCAGGGCTGATGCCATCTCCTCCTTGGTCTTGGCGCTGAGGATGGGCTCGAGGGCTGCACAGAGCCCCAGGTAGTGGTTGGTGATGTGCTCGGCAAACTCCTTGTACATCTCCATGGGCAGGATGGTGACGGTCTGGTAGCGAGCCTTGATGCGGATCATGGGCCCGGGGCCCTTGCCGCCCTTGGGGTTGGGCGTCACCACCGGGTACCACTTCTCCACGAACTGCCGCCCAGCCACCGAGGCGGCAGGCAGGCTCACCAGGCCCAGGTAACTGTTGCGCTCCTTCTTCTTCTTCTTGTCAGTCTCCCGGTACAGGTGGACGGTGACGGTGCGCAGAGGCGGAAGGTTGTGGAACTCAAAGTGCTCGCCCCAGAAGACATTGTCCGTCTTGAGCTTGCCCGTGGTGCGGGCGTAGAGCACGTCGTCCAGGCACAGCTCACACAGATACTTCTTCTTGGCCGGCAGGTCCTTGGCCTCGATCACCCACAGCTTTAGGATGTGCTCCACACGCCGGCTGTTGTCCTGCACGTGCACAAAGGGGCCTCGGTCACCAGGGGCGCAGGGAGAGCTTTCAGACACAGGAGGGGCCCAAGCCCGACACAGGACAGGGGTGAGGCAGGGACAGCTCGGAGCCTGGCGGACAAGGGGCTGGATCCCTGCACTGTCTTGTACGAGCCCACTGACCTTAGGCACATGACTTAACTAAGCCTTGGTTCCCTCTCCTGTGAAACAGGAATGAAACAGAGTAACAGATCGAGTAGGAGGTTCGTACAGTGCCTGGCACATAGCAGGTGACTGCGCCATTTACCAGCTCTTCTGGAGTTTGCTGGTCTGTAACGTCACTTAGGAGGTGGCCACTGCTAAGGCCCCTTCCGTAGTGAGGTCATGGTGACCAGGGCTCAGCCCAGCCCCAAAGGCAGCCACAGAAGCAGATGATTATAGGAGGGGATCCAGGGACCTGACGGGGGCGGCTTGGGGGCACACCTGCCTAGGTCAGTGGTGCTCCCCTGAAGGGGACAGATGTCTAAGCTGGAACTGGATGCGTAGGGAATCAGCCTGGGGAAAGGGGGACACCCAGGCAGCAGAATGCCAGCACTCAAGTCCCCAGCAGCCCGATGCTCAGTTCTCTGGCCCAGCCTCTTTAGCATGTGGCTCGAGTCAGTCTGGCCAACTGGAGCTCCTCCCTCAGAGCCCGGCACCTACTGCTCACCTGGGTGCTGCCTCCACCCCCCATCACAGCCCACATCGGAGATCCCTGCCTCTCCCCTCCTGTCAGCGTCTAGGTCCACTCTGGGTCCAGCCTCAGTCCACCCTACTTGGGCACTGGGGACACAGGCTTACCTTGTTGGGGTGTACCGCTCGCCGAAGGTTCTCCATCCACTTATCCCGCTCGGCTGCCGATCGGCAGGAGAAGCACTTGCTTCCTGATGACGTGGTCACCTGTGAGAGACAGGCAGGACCGTGTCACAGGGGAGGGGAACACAGTAAGGCTGGTACGACGGAAGACCTCTGGGCCCTGGGCGGGTGGACTACGGCCACCAGGTCTGAGCCACAGCCACAGGGCAGCTCACCCAATGACCACGTTTGCAGGTGACCCAAGGTCCCAGAGCAAGTCAACAGCAGGACAGCGGAGCCCTGCGCCAGTCGGTGCCTGGTCCCCACTCCCCACCCCTGCCTCAGTGTCCTCGTCCACAGGAGAGCATCTTTCTGGCTCCAACCTCACTCTCCCAGAGATGGGGAGAGAAGGTGTGGGCCCCCTGCCCGGGTCAGAGGGCAGTGCTCAACTCGGACCTCCCCCCTACAGGTAAAGCCACAGGCACCGGGGAGACAGATACAAAGGATCACCTCAGTCCTTAGCGGCTACCTCTGACAGTTCTCTTTAGCCAAGTGGCTAAACTTGGTCACAGAAACTTAACATTTGGGGGACAACACTGGAGAAATAAAAATTGCACTGTCTAGATGTGCTGGGCCCTGGGGTCCTCCTGTCTGAAACCCTTACCCTCCTCCCCAGACTCCTGCTCCTCCTTCAGTCCCATCCAGGTCAGGGGGCCCGACCCAAACTGCTCCCACTCTGTTCCTGCTGTCCCCTGCTGTCCCGGCTTTGTGGGGGAAACCAGACTCCTCACCCGGCTGTTCAGGCACCCCCTGCTGTGGACAAGCGGGCAGGCACCATCTTCAGCCTGTCCCAGACAAAGAAGTCAGAGCCCGGCCGGTCCAGGCGTCTTGAACCAGAAACGGCCCCAGAGGCCCAGAGCGTGGGGGCAGGTGCGCCAGGCACCACTCCGCCTCTTCCCCGGGGCCAGGGGGGCCCCGGAGGTTGTCCCTGAGTAGCTGATTTCCAACACCAGGCGAATTCATTCCTCTATCAGAGAGCTCCCCTAATTATGCAAGACAGTTGGGGGTGGGAAGCTTCCCAGAAACAGAGGTGGGAAGAGAATATGAATAATTGGAGAAGCAATTAGGAACTCCCAGGAACACCTGCAACATTAGCTACCATGGTCTTGGTTTGGCCTCAGGCTTTTGTGTGGCTGCTGACATCGTCCTGCCCACTCTGGGCCTCAGATTCCCCATCTACGGTGAGGGGGCCCGGCACAGGTTGGGTGGCTGTCCCCCTGCTCTCAAACTTGGGTCACAGAAAGCTAGGGCAGGAAAGGTCCTGGCTCTCATTATTCAGAAGGGGAGACAGGCCCAAAAAAGGGGTACTCTCTCCTACCCCACATTGCATTTGAGGGGTTTCTAAGGAGGAGTGAGCAGGCTCTGGGGGCTTAAGCAATTCTATACAGGCCTTCACTCCCTTCACCCACTGGGGCCTCATGCCCTTGCACATGGGAGACAGTGCCGGGCTGCGTACAAAGAGCCCACGGAGCGGGAACAGAGCACCCCATTTCCCAGCTCCACCCGGTCTCTTAGGAGCCAAAAGCGCTGGGCAGATTTCAGCCTGGCCCCAAAGAGCCTGGCCTTCACCGAGGCCACAGAGCGACACCAGCGCCCCACCTCGCTCCTGCAGTGGGACCCACCTCGAAGCAGTAGTCCTGGCCCAGGATGCTGCTGTGCACCGGCTTGATGACCACCTCCTCCTCCATGCTGAGGTCCAGCGCCTCTACCGCGCTGCTGGGGCTGAGCAGGGACTCGTGGGAGCGAGACTCCTTCAGCCTGGGCATCAGATGGGACCTGGGGGTGGGCGGTTCTTGTGTCAGGCCCAGCCTGCTGCTCCCCTCCCTTCCCCCTTCCCCCTTCCCCGGGGGGCCTGCCCAGACCTCCCAGCTGGAGGCAGTCACTCCTCCAGGGAAGGGGGCACCACAGCGCTGGAGTCACAGACACCCGCCAGGCCCTCTTGCCCACGGTGGGACTCCGGGAGAGTGGCTCAGCCTAAGGGAGCAGGTGCCGGAGGATCAGGCCACCACTCAGGAGCCGAATGTCAGCACCGAGTGCTGGGGTAGGGTCCTGGCCTTGGAGACCCACGGGACCCACGCAACCTTCTCTACCTCCTCTCCTCGGCCCTGGTCTCCCTCCAAGGCCAAAGTAGTCACCCATTTGTCTAGAAAGTCACCGTCAACAAAGCTCTTTCTCACACATCATCCCACTCCCCCCACCAGTCCCACTCAGGGCAGGAGAGCCACGGGGACATCCGCTGTTCCTACCTTACAGAGGAGGACCTGGGGCTCAAACGGGAAAGAATACCACAGTCTCCATACAGAACCTGAGACACTGAGACTCAGACAGGGTCCATGTCCCGGAGCTCAGGGGCCCAGGCCAGGCTCAGTGGGCTCGACACAGGCACAAAGAGCAGAGATAGTTGACATCATCTGGTGCCCAGAAGGAGCCCAGACTAGGACGGACTCTGACAGACCCGGCCTTGGACCTGGGCCCACTGCTCACTTGCTGTTCCCCTCTCTGAGCCTCAGTTTCCTCAGTACATCACATGGAAGGTACCTCAGATGGCACCCGCACCAGGGCTTGGTAGAGTCCGTCCGAGAGGCCAATGTCCCTTCCAGAGCCAACGGCACACGGCAGTGTCCCACCAAAGCCCCCTCCCACAGCTGTGGCCTTAGGACCAGCAGGCCTGCTGAGCCCTTCCTGGCATGGAAGCCGGGCAGGTCTTGCCCCTACCCCTGTCCACAGCGCAAACCCCTGGGGGGCTTGGCCCACCCAGACCTCCTTCCCCCAGCACCCTCTGCCTCTCAGCTCCTGGCCTCCAACGGCTCAAAGCTCAAGCCATCATTCTCTCCCTGTCTCACCAAAGACCCTACCTCAGGACAGGAAGGCCCGGCAGAATCACCAAACACTTCCTGCGGAGCACAAACCCGGTAGCCCGTATCTCCGTGACCACTGGAGGTAAGCCACTGGGGTAAGCCCCGCTATGTGGGGGCTTAGGAATTCAGAGATGAGCTGGACGGATCCTGCCCAGAGGCCCCCACAGGCTGCGAGAGGCCACCGTCCACACCCCAGACTCGAGGTGCCCATGGCAACAGACCTCTCTAAGATGGGAGTTCTGTGCTAGGCACTGCAGAGGAGTCAGAGCCAGAACTGGGACCCCAGCCCACAGGGACCCCACAGCCTGACCCAAGAGGCCCAGTCAGCCCCGCCCACCCCCCCCCCCCCCCCGTGCCTAGAATGAAGCTGGCACAGGGCAAGGCTCAGGTCCCTCAAGCTGAACTGACGCATTCAGGTAGGACTCCTGAGAGCTTGAGGGGAGTGGCCGGACCAGAGGGAAGCTGTGAGGCAGGCTGAGGTCAGGTTAGAGCCCAGCCAAACCCTCACTCACGTGTGGAACTCGGTGAGGCCCGAGCCTTTCGGCACGCCAGCGACACCGCCTCCGCTCCTCCAGCTCTCTCTCTCTGGAGGCAGCCCTCACAAACCTGCACTGTGGACTCAGTTCTGGGTGCTAACAGAGCTCCCCAGGCCCTGCTCCAGTGGCCTATTCACCCCCATCATAGCACTGACCTAGGCGGGGGGTGGGCCTGTAGTCCCCTCAGCTGCAAGATTCTACCTCGGGCCGCCCCCCACGCAAGGCAAACTCCAGGCCTCCCTCCTAGGATAGGGCTTCATACCCCAGTGCAAGAGATGCCCTGCCCCAGGTGCTGGAAAAGCCACCCTGCCTAGGAAGGGCTGGGAACCACAGCACCCTAGGCTTGCTGGCAGGCTGGGACCAGGCTGTTTGCCGGCCCAGCCTGGAAATCCCTGCCGGGTAAGGATGCTGGGAAGGCAGAGTAGGGACCCAGGATGTACAGAGGGAGGAGCTGGTGTCCTAGGGGGCTAGGGCCCCCTCTCGCCTGAACAAGGTGGCTGGGGAGAGGAAAGGAAGGCATGGTTCAGTAGACTGGCTCTGCCCAGGGAGAGCCAAAGCGGCCCTGGGTCTACAGCCCAGGAGCCCAGCAGGCCCAGCCCAGACCCCAAGCAGCCAGATCCTGGAGCCCACGGCTGCACAGCCCTCCTCTTTCTTCCCTACCACCCGGTTCCATAATCACACCCCAGCGGGCCCAGGCCTCCCTGGGAAGGTTCCTGGCTGAACAGAGGGCTATGGGGAAACTCACAGTAAAGGCATCCTGACTGTAGCTGGGCAGCTGTGACCCTCCCAACCTCCTGGGGGCTTCTCCAGGCTGGGGGACCCAGAACAGAGGCCGAACCCCTTGCACCCAAGTTCACTGGGAGGGGGAGTGGGGGCAGCTACTCCAAGGTCTGGCAGGCTATTTCTGCACCGTCTAGAGGGCCAAGCTCTAACTGCTGGCCTGTGGGATGGGGGCAGGGCCAGTGGGCCTGTGCTCCCTGATTCCCATGCAGACACGTATCCTTCCCGCTCGGCCTGGAGTCCGCCCGTTCCTCCTCTCTTCCCCACAAGGCTCCTGGCGAGAGAGAAAGGGGCACACGAGGTCCAGAGGGAGTTGTTCTTCTGTGACCCTGGCAGAGGTGAGTGTGCCCCTGGTGGTGGCTATAAGATGACCGGGTTTCGGGAAGGCAGAGTGGTCACTTGGTCACTTCCTCAACCCAAGAGGATCACCGAACGGCCTAAGAACCACCTCCTCCAGGAAACCAGCCTTGACCCAGGCCCACAGGACCCCCAAATACCCCCACACCAGCCCACCCCATCAATTACTCAAAGCAGGCCTTTACCACACCATTCTTTTGCCTCGTGTCAGCACTGGTAGGCCAGCATCTTGCTTACCTACAGCCTCTGCCTTCCCAGGCTGGGCAAAAGGTTCAATAAGGCAAGGAGGGAGGGTGGAGGGCACCGCAGACTTCCCAGGCCCTAAGGGGGCAGCAAGTAGGCAGGGACTCCCTACCCAGGAAGCTCAGGAAAAGGAGGTGATCAGGTGCTGGCCGCTGCCTCGCTCCCACTCTACTCCCAGGAGAGAAGGGCTCCACCCACAGGTACTTGCTTTTTCACTCTGCACAGGGCGCTCAGCTGCTCACTTTGGCATCCTTTTTACCAGGAATATTCATCTACTCATTTCCCAGAAAGGTAAGGGGTTCAGGAAGCAGCAGTTACCTGATGTGTCCAAAGCCCCTGCTAGAATGGGGCCCTGGTTGCTCTGGGAGCCCTGCCCACGGCTGCCTCATGTGGTGTGGGGGGTCTGGGGCCTGATGCCATTGTACACAGGGTCTCTGTGTCCCCCAACCCCTGCATCAGGTCCCTTCCTGTCACTCCCACTGCATGGCCTCCTCCTGTGCCCAGATCTGTGACCTCCTGTGGTCCCTGGAGACCAGAACCACCACACCAAGCAGGGCCAAAGGCCTTCCCACGTCTGCAGCCCAGGAGCGAGCTCATTCTCACAAACGACCCTGCCGGGCACACCACATGTCTACACTGGGCTCCATGCACCCGGCCCTCCTCACCAGGGCAGAGCTGGCACCCCTGGGCTGTGCCCACAGGAAACGTCACACATATCCCTTTGATGAATCCTCACAAGGCCGAGAGACAGATACTGAGTTCACCCCTACTTTACAGGGGAGAAACGAGAGGGCTCGAGAGGGCAGCCCCTCTCCACACCTCCCCCCCCTGGGGCCACTTCTTTATCCGAAAGAGGAGGGTGTTATTTCAAACAGAAATCAATAGTAATGAACATGCACTTAAAAGGTGCTGTAAAGAGGATTTTTCAGGGAGAGCCATCTCTCGGGCCTTGGAGTCCAGAAGACGGGTTTCTGGTCAGGACTGCATGGGATTCAATGCCAGCCCCGCTAGCCAGGGCCCACCTGCCTGTTCCACCTCACCCTGGGCTGCTCTTCTCGACTCCCACAGGCAGGCCTCCAGGCATATGCTGTCCCCTCATCCTAGCCGACCTTCAACTCTCGGCATCAGTGCACCCTCCTCCGTGAAGCCTTTCCGGACTCCTCAGAGACAGCAACCTTGTACGTGGTCCCAGAGCCTGAAAGTCATCAGGGATGCTGGGAAGGTCTCTTGTGACCCTCTTTCTGCCTGGCAGGGGGCTCCTAGTAGATAGGGCGGGGTCTGGCTCAGCACCAAGGCTCAGGGCCCTCGAGTTCCCAGACCAAAGTCCCAGTATCCCAGCAGCCAAGGTCAGTTAAGCTCCGGGAAGGAGGAGAAGTCAGCTGGGATGAGGACAATCCTCCCTAGTGACAAAGATGAACCCAGCTTTGGTCATCAGGGCAGCTGCCTGCTCACCCAGTACCTCTGAGAAATGCCCCTGCTCTGGCTTTGTCCAGGTATGGGGGGCTCCCTCCATGTCTCCCAAGACCAGGGGTCACTGTACCCTCCATGGCTGCACCCCCCTCCCCACTGTCCCATCCCTCCGAGACATCCCTGAGTCCTAGACACAACTGATTCTCTAGACTCTAAACAGACCCAGGGGATTAGAAGCCCTGGATCCCCTCCCCAACCAAGGCCAGTTGCTCGGGCCTTTACCTCCATCGCATGGAATCCTCATACTTCCTGGCAGGGGGATGGTGCCATGGTTCCCAGACCATCGATGAGACAGCCGAGGACACAGGGTAGGGAGACCTGCCCTGGACTCCTCGGCTCCAGAGAGCTATCTCGGCCAGGGCCCGGGGGGCAGTGCGGGAGGGCCTCCCCACTGGCCGCCTCCACCTAGACCACAGCGGCAGCTTTCCGCCGGACAGGCCCCTCTGCCGTGCCCTCACAGCCCAAAGAGAATCAAACCACAGTGCTCCAAGCTGGTGTTCAGCCCTCGCTGAGACGCCCCTCACACCACACCCAGACAAGTGACCTAGACTCTCCTCCCCAGCTGGTCCCTGCCCTGCCCTGCCCTGAACCCCTTCCCCCTCAGGGCCTTCGCCAGTACAGTTTCCAGAAGCCCCTACCGCCTCTCCCTGCACCCCTCTGCCTGCCGAAATCCTTGTTTCTCGGCTGTCAAAGCCCAGCCCGAATGCGGCCACCATCACCGTGCCGCTCCGGTCTCCCCGGGCCGACAAGGGCTCACACCCAGGCCACGTGGCTGAGCCCCGAGCCCCGTGCCACACCACTTGCCCACCTGTCTCCTCACCTAGCTGTCAGGACAACCACCAGGACTGAGGTACCGCACCCCAGAAAGACAGGGTGAGTGAGACTCGAGTGAGCCAAGTGAGACTCGAGCCCCGTCCGGCAGAGTCTAAGGCTGGCTCCATCGGTGCCCCCATCCCTTCTCCGTCACCCCCAGGCTGCCGAGCAGCCAAGGGCCACGGGCAGCGGACCTGCTCACCATGACCCACTCATTCCAGGTCCAGGAGGAAGAGCCAGGGGGGCTGGCGAGGGTGGGGCAGCCCCTGCCCAGGAAACGGGCGAGGGAGCCACTGTTGGGGATACAGCCAGGCCCCACGGCAGCTCATTGTGAGGGCTGGGGAGCAGGAACAAGAGGACATTGTCCCAGCTCCTGGGCCACTGCCTTATCTGATAGCCTTCCAGCCAGCCCACGAGCTGTTTTTCAACTCCAGCCTTTTTTTCTCTTCAAAGGTTACTGACACAGAAGTTTAGCAAATTCCCCATTATTTCAAGGAGGGAGGAGACCCACAAACAAAACCTTGCGATAATTAAAAAGCCCTATCTGACACAGGGAGGACGTTCTCAGCTACTGTGGGGTGGGGGGAGGGGGAACGGGGGGGGGGTGCGTGGGGAACTGAGAGGTTGTATAGCCTGGAAAATGAGAGGCTCAGAATCTCCTTCCAAATCTCAAAAGGGCAGAGAGAGCTGCCCTGCATGCCCCCACCAGAGGGCAAAGCCGGGCCCAGGAGAAGCCAATCGTAGCTCAGGCACAGCTGACCCCAAATGAGTCAAGCTGGTTTGGTTTTGGAGGAGTGAGCACCCTGTCTGTGGGAGTGTGCAAGCAGGAGCTGGGAGCCCCTTTAGACATGCTGCGGAGGGAACGCCTGCGCTGCTAGAGGGCTGCTGGGTAACAGGCCAGGTGCACAGGGAGGCAGTGGAGTAAGCCCCAGGGGCAGACACACATACCCTCCCCACCCACAGCTGGGAACAGGGAGGCGGGCAGGAGGGCCTGGTGTCACCAGTGCCCAGCCGTTCCTCAAAAACCACTCAGCCTTGATCATTTGTAAGTCATTCAACTCTCCAGCCCTCGGTTTCCCCATCTATAAGTGGGGAGAGTGGCATACATTCCTTACAGGACTGTTGTAAGGATCAAGTAGCAGTGCAGGGGAGGGGCGCCCGGGGGGCTCAATGGGTTAAGTGTCCGACTTCGGTTCAGGTCATGATCTTGCGGTTCATGGGTTCGAGCCCCACACTGGGCCCTGTGCTGACAGCTCAGAGCCTGGAGCCTGCTTGGGATTCTGTGTCTCCCTCTCTCTCTGCCCATCCCCCACTCACTCTGTCTGTCTGTCTGTCTGTCTGTCTCTCTGTCTCTCTCTCAAAAATAAACCTTAAAAAAAAAAAGATAGTGCAGGGGAGAGGCTCCAGAAAGCAGGGGTAAATAAATGCCAGCCGCTCATGACAGTTCCAGTCCTTCTGTCTGCTCTACACACTTGCCTCAGTAGGAACAGGGGGGCAGCTGTGAGCAAGGCCAAAGCTTCCGGGGTGGGTGATGCTGCTGACATTTGGGGTGATAAGGACCCCTCAGATCATTCTCTGTTCCTTTCCTCTGACCACTCAAGTCCCTCGCTTTCTCCATGCCTCAAGTCTTCCCCATCTGCAAAATGGGGACAAATTACATCTCCCCAAATGCTCTGGGATGCCTCAAAAAAAAAAAAAAAAAGCTCTTAATTTCTTGAAAGAAAGGAAAGGGTGGTCAGTATACCCTGCCGAGGGGGCCACTTTAGCCCCTTTGCCCATGACTCCTGAGCATAGCATTCCCCGACCCAATGTCCCACTCATGCTTGTGTGGTCCCCTGCCACTGCCCATGGCCACAACCAGGCCTGGAGGGGGTAAAAGTCCTGGCCAAGGTTGGTCTCAATGGAGGAGGTGCCCACCTGAGGGCTGGCAGGACCTGTGGACTCTGGAGTCATGTCAGAACATGCCAGGAAGTCCAGGGAGCTGTGCTGGAAGCCTCTGCCCAAAGCAGAAGGAGCCCGGTGCTGGAGCGCAGTCAGGGGGAGGACACCGCGTCCTGGGACACAAACAGGGCCACACCCCACCGGGAACATCCAGCAGAGCTCTCTCTCCCCAGGCCCAGCCTTGCCCCTCCGGCCTGGGAACTCACTGCTGAGAAGACCAGTGCTCACTCTGGCCCAGCTGGGGCCCCAGGGGAGGGGAGAAGAATGCAGCTGCCTGGTGGCTCCCATGGCCCAGGGGAGACAGAGCCTGTCCTTAAAAGGCAGGCAGGCAGGCTGCCTGCCCTGCCTGGGAAGCCTTCCTGGGATGACAGAGCCTGGAGGCACGGCCCCTCTCAGCCCAGCATTCTGTCAGTCCAAGGCAAGGGGGGGGGGGGGGGGGGGGGGGCGGGGCAGTCCTAGCAGTCACTAGATCTGGTGTGACCCTATCTGAGGGCTACACTGAGCCCTGGGCTGGCCGGTGCCTGGTCTCCAGCCTTCACCCTACCCCTGCAGCCCGTGCCTCCCCTCATACTGCAGGGCTGAGCTGGCAAAGGAGGGTCCACACCCTGACTACCAGGACAGGAGGATCGGACGGCTCATCACATGCTATGGCTACGGTGCAGTCCGAGGCCTGGCTCCCAGGAAGTGCCCCAGAGATGCCGATTTAATGATCGACACTGTGGCCACGTGCACTTAACAACCACTTGAGCACCTACTATGTGCCCAGCTGTGTGACAAGTATTCCTGCCAAGACGATGGCCTTCTCCCAACATGGCCCCGCACAAAAAGCAGACGGGGGGAGCCGGCACTCAAATAGGTCCGCAGAGCCCCAGCTCATGGAGTGACCTTTCCCATGCATACCCCGGTAAATCCAAGGACTTGATGAAGGAAGCTTTAAGACACCAGAGGCAACAGGCTAGGGATGTGGAGTGGCTTGGGCGGGTCACAGGGTCCAGAAGTGAGAGCTGGGATCCTAACGGCCACATCGCCCTCAGCTGGACAGTCCTGGTACCTACGTGATGCTGGGCCAGGCCCTCACTGAGAGGGAGACAGGAGGGCGGGGAACCTGGCCTGGGGGGCCTGGGCTCCTGTCTGCCCTTAACCTGCCTGTGACCTTGGGCCCCCCTTTCCCTTAAACCCACAGACTTGCCGCACAGCTCTGAACAAGCTCCCTCCTCTCTAGGCTACAGTTCCTCACCTGCTTCCAAGAGCGCCACAAAAGCCCCAACACATCAACTCTCCAAGAACATAAGGGACCGGATACTAAATACTACAACTCCTCCCACTGCTACCACAGCCACAGTACCTTCAGAGTGATACCTCACTGCTGCCTGCAGGTGACTTGGGGTCACGGTGCTTGGGAAGAGACCAGGGACGTGAGGAGTACTGGTTCTGGTCCCCTCGGTGTCCTGGCCACCCCCCACCCCCGCCATTTCCGGTGTGGTTCTGCAGCCCTAACGGAGTTTTCAAAAAGCATTCGGGAACACATTTACCTCCGCACATCTTACTTTCTTTTGGGGGGGGGGGGCTGGGGGGGCAAGGGGCATGCAGAGTGAGAAGAAACAAAAAACTTTCCATCTAATCCCCCAAGTCATCCTGCAGCCTGAATAATTTTGGGTTTTTAATCAATAGCTGTCAGACTTGTCAAATTACTTTGGGGACCGCAAAGCAGTTTTTAAACATTCATAAACCTCAGTAGAACAGCGAAGTGCCCTGAATTTTAAAAGAAGAGAATCTGAGCAACACTCATTGAATAGGATGAGATCTGGGCCAATCGAAAGTGAGTTGAGGCCCAAGCGCCCCTCCTGTTCCTGCTCCTGGTCCCCAGGAGAAACAGCCTAGAGCCTAGCCAGGGTGCTCAGAAAGATCCAGGGTGACACCCTCAAACCCTCGGCCTCCCTCATCCTCCCCCAGTAAAGCCCCCACTCCCAGCCCCAGGAGCACAGCACCCAAAGCTCTGACCCAGGCCTCAGGCGCTGACATGGCAGGCCCCAGAGGACCCGGACTGTACCCCGCGGCACACAGGTTGGCCCTGTGCTCGAATGCCCTTCCCACCTTCTCCACTTAGACGACTCTTGAGAATTGGTTCAAGGCCCTGGCAGAGGTGTTCCCTCCCCATGAGCTGAGTCTGTGCCTGTCTCCTTCTCACACATGTGAACACACCCATCCACCCCCTTGGTCCCGCAGATCACACAACTGAGTATGGGACTGGTTTCTGACCGGTTCCCCAACAACGCCCCCCTCCTGCCCCCCGCCCCAAGCAGCAACCATAAATACCTCCAACAGCTGCCTCCGGCCTTGGGGACTCATGACCCAAGCGGGTAAAGATGATGAAATTAAAAACAAATGAGCTGAAAACCAAGGACTTCCATCCCACAGAAGCCACTTCCCCTCTGGCTTATCTAATTCCTCTCAGCTCTCTACCTTCAGGAAGCCCTCCTAGGTTCAGCTGGCCCCGCCAAGGAATGTGAGGGAGGGGGCTGGGGGCGGGGCGCAGGCAGCATCTTCTCCCCTCTCATCCCCTCCCCCCACTACCCAAGCGCCATGCCATGTGGCCTTCTGTTCTGTGCAGGTTGTTCAGGTTAGGGTGACAAGGCGATGTGGGGACTATCCTTCCCCCATTCCTAGGCACCAAGTTTCCTGCCTCAACCTAGGACCAGCCATTTGTCACCACAGCCCCAGCTCCTGGCCCCATGCTGGTTGATGACCAGTCTAATGTAGTGAGGTCTCCTTCCTTACAAAGCTCCGTGACTTAGGTCTCCGTTTTTTCATCTGTGAAATGGGGATGACGCCACCTCTGACGTGCAGTAAGCCCTATGACCAGCCCCGGTTCTACCCTTCCCTGGGCACTCTGCCCCTTCCTATGCCCCCACTGCTGGTTTGAGTTAAGCCAGCGCCCCAGTATATAGCTACTGAGTGCCTCCAGTATGCCAACACGAGCCCGGGGACCTTGGGACCGCGGCTCCCTCTTCCTCCCAAAGGCCGCTATCTGGGTGTCCCAGCGGGTGGGACACCAGAGCTCTGCTTCCCAGACTGTAACTGGCAGGAAACAGCCAGGACCATTCAGCAGCAGCAACACAGCAGGAGAGGGCGGCTGCCAGCCACAGGCTCTCAGGCCACCAACAAAGGCAGGAACTCAAGATGTCAAAGACTGGGGTGTAGCTGCTGAGTTCCTCCTGCTCCTAGCGACCACGCATCAGAGCCACCTGTGGCGCTACAATGCCTGCCTCACCTGCGACACCCCACACCTGGGAAGGGCAGGAGGCAGCCAAAGGGTCTCCCAAATGTGGGCTTCTGATGCTCACGCAAGCGTGGCCACCTCAAGACTTTGCAGGGCTTCCAAGGCCAGACAACATGCCAGACGCTGAGATCCCACCATCTTTTCCCACCCGCACTGGCTGACTCTAGGATAAACTAGCCCAATATGTCACTTGCCACTTGGCCCACAGGTTTCCAACCAGTAACGCCATATACTTTATTTTTTCACGTAGGCTTCCACCCAACGTGGAGCCCAACGCACGGCTTGAATTCACAGCCCTGAGGTCAAGACCTGAGCTGAGATCAAGAGTCGGACACCTAACCAACGGAGCCACCCAGGCACCTCTGTCGTACGCTTTTATTTATTTATTTTTTTTCAACGTTTATTTATTTTTGGGACAGAGAGAGACAGAGCATGAACGGGGGAGGGGCAGAGAGAGAGGGAGACACAGAATCGGAAACAGGCTCCAGGCTCTGAGCCATCAGCCCAGAGCCTGACGCGGGGCTCGAACTCACCGACCGCGAGATCGTGACCTGGCTGAAGTCGGACGCTTAACCGACTGCGCCACCCAGGCGCCCCAGTCGTACGCTTTTAAATACAGCTTCCCAGGTAACTCTCAACCCAGCAGCACTGGGCTGCCCACTGATGCTTGGAATGCTCCCAGCAGCCAAGTTCTCTTTACCCATCAATCCTGGCTCAAAGACCACCACCTCCATGACACATGCCCCCGCAAAACTGACAACTCCCTCCAGGGTTTTGCCTCATGCACACCACCCACCCCCTCACACACTGGGAAGTGGAGGCTCGGAGGGGTCCAGCAGCTTGTCCCAGGTCACAGTTCACAGCCACCAGGGCAGGACTGGAGGCCTGGCAATTTGGGCTCTAGCTCCAAACTACCTTCACTGCTTGTCAAAACCTCAGGCTTTCACCAAAACTACAGAAATCATATGAGCACATGCAGCAACTTTCAAGGAACTTACAGAAACCCTGGGTCACCAGAACTATACACTGAGCCCTGCCTTTGTCACCTCCCGTGCGACCCTGGGTAGATCGTTTCCCCCATCTGGCAAATGGTGAGAAGGACACCTTGTTGGAAGGAGTCCGATCCACCACCGGCCTCCCGGTCGTGACAGCAAAGGTGGCTGGGACCAAGGGACGGGGAGACTTGTAACAAGCCAGGGACAGTGCTTAGCACTTCACAGCACTGGCTCCTTTATCCCTCGCGATCCCTCCACCAGACAGTTCATAACAAGCTGAATCCCTGCCTCCTCTGGAGACAGAGGTACTTCCCCAGGAAAGACTGCCACCTCACAGTACCCTGGCTCCCAACCGCTGTTTCAGATATGGAAGCCAGAGCTGAACACACCCCAGGCCCAGAACAGCCTTCCAGGTCTTCCACCGCCCCCAGCCTGCAGGCCCACGGATCAGGGAGCAGACACAGGCAGGGGGCGGGGGGGCGGAGGAGCCCGGCTCCGGGGTTGGGGGGCTGGGGTGGAGATGACATGGCCCCCCCAACCCCAGCCCGGCCCCACCCAGCCGGGCCCAGGGTGGGGCGATTCAGAGCAAAGGCCAAGATCCTCCGCTCAGAAAACTTTTCGGCCATTCCTAGCATTTCCCGGTTCTCAAAGAGGTTAGGCCCGAGATTTGACTGTGGGAAGAAGCACCGGACACTGGTGCTTTTAAAGACACCTCTCTTTAAAAAATAAAACCGGCAGCAACACTTCTCAGCTTTTCGCTTTTTGGCGGGGCTAATCTGTTTTCCACATTCTGGGTGGGCGGCACATGTCTACAGAGACACCATCACTGGAGAACAACGGAGTCCCCAAGATCGCTACCTGTGACAACTCCTCTCTGTCCAGCCTGCTCCCTCCCACCCATCTCACGTGGGTCTCCCTGGGCCCGGGACACTGGTCAGGGGCCCTGGGGCTGGCAGCTTCCCGCATTCCAACCTCCGCTCAGGCCGATCAGGACAATCAGGCCACTCACCATCCCTCAGCACAGCCACCAGGATCACCAGGATCACCAGGATCGCCAAGCCGGGGGAAACCAAGGGCCACGCCAGCCACCGGTCTGCCCGCCGTCCCCCACCGGGCCCAGCCAGTCCAACTGCGCTCTGGTCCTAGACATACCACTCCAGCTCTGTCCGCTGGGACTAATCACTGCTAGTTAAACAAAGGCTAAGTTCCAACTCTCTGTAATGTGCTTTTAAAGGGCCAGTGTCCCACTCGGGGCTGCCGGGGACTTAAAGGCACAGATCCCTTTTTCGGTACAGGAAACCAAGACCGCAAAAACCAAAAAAACTCCCCCAAAGTCATGACCAGAATGGAGGCCTTGGGCTTCTCAGGAAGATCTAGACAAAATGCACAATACTAAAAATCCAAATTTCACCTGAAAAATCCCCAAAACCCCAAAACGCGGTTGCATCTGCAGAATTAAGAGCAGACACCGCAGCCACAATTCTTAGGCACTCACTATGCGCCAGACACAGCGCTTCACACCTCATAGCACTGTCCCAGGATTCCACACAGCCACTCCACAGACAAGCATTCCCTGGACCCCATCGAGGAAGCTGCAGCAAAGCCGGTGAGCCCAGGCAAAGCCAGGCTTCCTGCTCCCACCTGGCCCCTCCGGAGGGAGGCCCGCTTTCCCCACCCCGGCCCTTAGGTCCCACCTGTTCCATACCCACTAGCATCTTTCCTTCGTGGGTAAAATGTAGGGGTTACATGGGGACTCACTTGTTGCAGCTGCCCAACCACTGGGCTTTCTGTCTGGGCCTCAGAACCCTGTGAAGCCAGTTGTATTGTTTCCCTTCTTACAGATGAAAAGACTGGAAATCATGCCTGGACACAACACGGCAGGAGATAGACAAACGCTGGGTAAGGGTGAAATACAGAAAAAGGAGAGAGGAGGAGGTCAAGGAGAGGAAAGAGGCAGGTCCACAGCCCTGCAGGAACGGGCACCTGACACTCAGGCCCTCATTCCTTTCCCGAAAGGCTGTATGGCCAGAGGTGGGGACAAGTGAGGAGAGCCGTCCTTCCGAGCGCAGGGCTCAGGCAAGCTGGCTAAGGCCCTTCCACTGTCCATGAGAATGGAGGTAGGGCTGCAGGACTTGGGGCTCTCTTAAGGCCCCTAGGATCCAAGGGTGGGCAGGGCCTGCCCAGCTGCTAGAACAGAAGTGGGCAGGGGGGAAGAAAGGAGAGACCTCACTGCCTGGGCCTTGGTACCTGGCCCAACCAGCCCTCTAAGAAAGGTGGGCCATTTCCTGGCACCTGGAGCGGCTGGGCACACTGTAGGTGCTGTTCAGCCATCCTCTATCAATCAGAAAGGCCAAGGCCAGGCCGCGTCCTCAGGCCTAACTCTGAAAGGGTCAGCTCCTTCAAAGATTACCTTTCTGTTTCTGTTTCTGGGAAGTCTGGTGATCAATCAAGTTTGAAGCTGGGTAGGCTGCTGGTTTAAGAACACGGGCTCTGAAGCCAGACAGTTCAAATCTGGGCCGTGTCACTTACAACCTGGGTGTCTGTGGACAAGTCACCTGTTTCCCCTCTGTAAAATGGGCACTTGACCTCACAACAGGGTTGCTATGAGAAATTGATGAATTACAGAACAAGGCCCGGCTCAAAGTGAGCACTTAAGAAAGAGCAGCCGGATTAGCTAGGTTGAAGGAGGCTGCCCCAGGATCTGCTAGGAGGCACAAAGTGGGAAAAGGCTTCCTGGGTAGTGACCCTGGGCAAGTCACTTCTTTCTCCAGTCCTCAGTTTCCTCCTGTTAAAAAGGTGCGGCGGAGGTCCGACTGGAATCCTCAGTGACTACTATGCAAGACCACCCTGTAGAACTTCCCAGATGCCTGCCCTCCCCCAGAAGCATCCAGGCCAGAAAGCCATGGAGACTGGGAAAGGGTGGGCTGTGGCCCAAATCCTTAGAAACCTGTAAATAGCCTGCCTCTGTGCTGCACTGCTCCCAGGCTAACTGGGGTCTGCTGGGTAGGAGGAGGGAAGCAACAGAGAAAAGCCACCTGGCCTGTTGGGAGGGAGCAAAAGGCCTCCTCCTCATCCTTCCAGGGAGAACCCAGGCCCACCCCTGCCTTCTCTAGGTCTCGGTCTCCCCACACTCCCCACTGAGGGGGTAGGCTCCATCTCAGGTGTCTCCCATGGGATGTTAAGCAGCCAAGCTTGCTTTCCTGTGGGGAGTTCGGCAACAGCCACACAAGCCACCCCACACCTGCTACACAAACAGCCTCCAAGAAGCTGGGGGCTCCCTTGGCTCCAAGAGCCCCCAAGGCTTGACCAGTTTCAAGGCCTGCTTGTGCTAAAAGATGGGAAGATATGGAGTACCAGAGGAAACAGGTGGTCAGGAGGAATGTCCTATAGCCTTGGCAGAGCATATGACCACTATTTGTAAGGGGCAGTGAGAGACCCGGTGCCCTACACCCCACCATCACCTCCTCACCCACAGGGTTAGTCAGTAAGGATGGTCTCACTGCCGGGAGTCAGGGTGGGGGGGGGGGGAGGCGGAGTGTTGCAGGCCTGGGATGCAAGTCTGGTGGTGTCACTTAGCAACTATAACCTCTGGACAAGACCTTTCACTCTTCTGGGCCTCAGTTTCTCCGGGTGTAAAACAAGGAAATACTCTATCCCCTGCAGGTAGCAGATGTAACACTGATTAACCAGATGCAGAGGAAGCATTTAACAAAACAACCCAGCAGCCCAAGGACACAAATATCTGAGTGTCATTGATTCATTCAACATATACTGAGAACCCACCTGAGGACCATTAGAACTTAGGTTGTCCCCAACCCTAGGGTCCCTCCCCCAAGCCAAACACTTTCTAAACTTCCCGCACAGCCAGCCAAACCTTGGGGGAGGCCAAGGTCTTGGCTACCAAAATGCCCTGAAAAAGATCTCAAACTTCTCTGGAAGCCAAACCACAAAGGAGCCTTCCAGAGCAAAGCTATCAGTATAAATGAACCCTAGCTGTGCTCTGGGAAAAGTGAAAAGACCCTCTAAGTAAACCTAGCTCTACAATGTTCTTCTCTAGGGGCCTTGGACCCAGAGACAGACCGAATAGGGAGAGGGGGAAGAAAAGGGACAGGCGGTCCCACAGGCTAGGAAAAAATGAGCCACTACAGGGCAGTTAGGGAGCCCTGCAGAGAGAGGGAGAAGGAAAAGCCCAGGGAACCGCTAAAGAGCATTTGAGGGGGCCCCTCCAGCCCTCTGCATCAGCCTCCAAGGATTCTGCTTATAGGATTCGATGGGAGCACCAGCCACTGGTAAACCCAACAAAGAAGGAACGTCTGAGCCACCACCTGATCCTCCCCTGCTTCCCAGGGACTGGGCGGTTCTTCCTGCCCTTTCCTAACACACCTGTCCTATCCCAGTGGTTCTACCCATGGTCCCGAGGGCCTTCATGGGGCCGAGGCCAGGCACGGTTTCCATCCTCTCCTTGCTGACAGAGGACAGCCCACACCCTCCCTGAAACCCAGGTCACCAGAGCCTCCCTGCCACACTGAGGTTCTCCCAACTCCCTTCCGGCCACCTCACGCCCTTTCCTCCAGGGGTTGGAATTGCTCTCCAAGGGGGCACTCTCCTTTAGCAGGACACTTTGCTTTGGTGGTTTCATCTCCTTTGCTTTCACCTACTCTAGTGTGCTCAAAGGCCCCTCTAAGATCCTATCCCCAGCCCTCCCGTCCTTTGAGCTCCAGACTCACACATCTGCACGCTGGGCTGACATCTCCTCTTGGACGCCTCATAGAAGCTCCAGCCTGAAATGTCCCAAGTGGAGTCTCAGGAGCCTCAAAAGCCAGAAGCCCTCCCTTTCCCTGGCCTTCAGGATCCAATCCATCAGCAAATCCTATTGCTACCACCTCTAAAGTCTCCCTTGCCTGCCCCAGCCAGGAGCCTCACCGCCCCCCCACCCCCCACCCCCCCTGGCCCCTGCTCCCTACCAGGGAGCCAGACGGATGATTTAGAAACGCAAATCACAAATCGGATTATTTAACGCCTGGGCTAGAAACCCTTCCAGCCCTCCCTCCAGCACTCGGAATAAATCCACACTCTTCCCCAGGTGGAGGAAGGCAGGTGCCTACTCTGACCTCATCCATCAAACCCAACCCCCGCCCCCCTCCCTTGCAGCCTCTGCTTTCCCGCCTTGGGGACTTTGTACTTGCTGCTCCCTTGGTGGGAGGTCTTGTTCCTCCCCTGTCTGGGAAAGGCTGCTCCTGGAACTCAGTTATTCCCGAAGAGCCCGTCTATCACAGGTCCTGCCCCACCCCCATCACTCCCCACTGAAACACTTGTTTCCTTCATAGCATTCTGCTCATTCAGCCAGCAAATATTTATTTAGCGCAAACTATGTGCCAGGCACTATTTTAGGCACTGGGAATCCAGGTGCTGAACAAAGCAGACAAAAATCCCTGACTTACATTTCAGTAGGGCAACTTCACCCAATCTGGAATTACATTGTTTCTCCACTTATTTATGATCGTCTGTCTCTCCAGCACGGCCACGGGCGGGGTCTTGAATTTCTGCATCCTAAGGGAGACTCTGGAGAGCCCCTCCCTCTCCTGGTGTGAGAGCTCAGGAAGAATGTGTGAAATGAAGAACAAGGCGGCAAAAGAACCAAATCCAGAAAGACCAAGAAGTCAAGCCTTTACTGTCTCCTAGGGCAGATGCCTCTCACTGCCCGAGGGGGTCTCAGGCTTCTACAACTCCCCCCACCTTCCCCGCCCCCCTCCCCCCCCCCCAGCCCTTCTGGGGGACAGACAGCATGCACAAATGGCAGCTTTGGTCAACTGCTGGAAAACGGAGGGATGATTACAGGTCTGCGCAGTCAGGGAAGGCTTCTTGAAGAGGAAATGTGAACAAGGCCAAACCCCCACCCTTCCAAATCTAGAGAGAGGAAGGAAAACAGATTTGTGTTTTAGGGCTCTGATGTTCTTTGCGCTAGTAGGAAAAAAGAAAAAAAAACCCTGCTCCAAAAAAAACCCTTTACTTTTTATTAGTGTCTGGATCAATAAAAGTTTTAGGAGTAAAGCTTCTCTCCTGCAATACTAACTGCCAGAGAGACAGGCTAGGATTATTAAATCTGTCTCTAAGAGGCAGTGCTTTGTTTGCCCTTTTCCTCACCTGTGCGAGGAGCCCCAGGCTAAGAGAACAGAAGCCCGAGGGTCCTCATTGGCTCCTCGCTGGGCAGCTTGGGGTCAAAGCCCACCTCACCAACCCTGCCAGGTCCCTAGGCCCGGATCACCTTCCAGACACCCCACAGCCTAGACTGTTTTGGCCTCCTTGGTCCCATGCTCCTGGGCCTCTCGCTACCCTGCCACAAAGACTTGAAGTTCCCTCAGAAGAGGGCCTGATTCCCAGGAGAGAGCAGCCAGCCTAGCAACCCCGGCAGCACCTTCACTCTTCCCAAGCCCCGAGAGGTTCTCCCATTCAGTCCCCAAGGACCAGCACGAGAAGGGGCCTGGGCTAGCTGTTACAGTAGACCTCCTCAGAGCACCCAGGAGAGCCTGGCCTGAGGGCAGATGGGGTCCCAGAGCTGGGCCTCTTTGGAGCAACAGCCCCACACCCTCCAGGCAGATCCACACCCACCCACCAGGGAGGAAGTTTCCTGTGCCCCCTTCCTCCCACTGAGCCCAGCACAGACCTTAGCAGTGGAAGCGCAGGCCTCTCAAATGACCCCGGTCTGGACACTAGGGGCCTGGGAGCCAGATCTGGTTTTCGAGGATGGCCGGGTCTCCACAGAGCAGGTGCTCTGGCCCGGCCCAGAATCCTGCCAAGGTTGTCACCAAGGAGTCCGAGGCCACAGAGGCCCATTCCCGAAAACAGTGTGCAGCCGGGTGCCTCTCCCAGCCGGATCAGGGGACCTCTCAGCTCGGGCCAGCATCTAAGAGGTGTGTTCAGGCGTGCTTCCCCTTCCCGCAAAGCACATGCTGAATCTGTCTTCCAAGTTGAAATTTCAAAAATTACTTAAAAAAAAAACAAAAAACAACGGTGACAACATCTAGAGATTTCCGGGTTCTCCAGGGAACAAGTGGAAAATTACAGTCTTCCATACATGTAACCACATGGCACAACCTCCAGGTACAAGAAATCTAGAAAGACTCCAGAAAACCAACAGTTGCTTCCAGCCACAGGCAAGTCTTCCGGAGCACCTGGGCAGAGTGCAGACCTGGCATCAAGCTCCGGGTCCAGGAAGCTGGAGGAGCCTCATCCAGAAAGGTCCCTTGCAGGCTCCTCCCATACAGTGCTGACTCCGCCCAACGCACTATCCTGCCCCAGTCCCGCCTCTGGGCCTTTGCACTTGCTATTCCCTCGGAGCACCTCTGGCTCTGGGCAAGGCTGGTTTCGCCTCATTCCGGTCTCATATCAAGTCTCCTATCAAGTATCCTAGGAGAGGCCATCCCTGGCCCCTCCAGCTAAAGGAGTAACTTCCACCCCCACCCCCAAGTTACCACCCAGCTTCGTTTTTCCTGATCTGAAATCATCATGTTTGGCCCCCCTCTTTCTTCCACCGTTAAGAATGTCAGGTCTGTGAGAACAGGGACCTGTTCACCCTGGTAAGCCCGGAACACCTCGGATCAGTGTGTGCTGAATGAATATCTTTCAGTATCTTTCTGCAGCAGGCCAGCCACAGCTTTGTAAGCCTTGTGGGGTAACTTGGGGGGCGCGCCAAGCGCCGATCCACCAGCGGCTCCCGGCGCATTCCAACGGGCGGCGCCACGCCCCACTCCCCAGGCCGGAAGCGGCCGGCCCGGGAGCCCGCCCACTGGGAGCCGCACGCCCCGCCCCTCCCAGGCCCCGCCCCTCCAAGGCCCAGCGTCAGGGGTCGGTCCGAGCGGCCAGCTGCCCCAGGCTGCAGCCACCTTCCGCTGCGTTCCAGCCGCACCACCACCCCCCACCCCCCCCCCCCCCCCCCCCCCCCCGCTGCCACCGCGGAGGCCACACCCAGGTTCCTCGGCTCCGAGCGGCAGCCCGGGGCCCCCCCCAACCCCCTCCCACCACGCACTTCCATTGAAACATTTTTAAAGTGTGAACAAAGGCGGAGGTGCAGGCAAGGCAAGGGATTTGCCTACCCAAATCACCCGAGCAGAAGGGCCGAGAGAGAGGAAGCAGGCCTTGCTTGAACTCCGTCCTTGGTTCAAGTTCCTCTCCCCCCAGGTTCCTCTCCTGTAGGAAGCACCCATATCCTGAGTGGGACCAGCAGGGCAGGTGTAGGATTAACTGCCTGGAGGGAGGAGACACTCCGTGAACAAGGTCAGTTGCCCAGGTTTGGGAAGACTGTGGGGGCAGACAGCCCCAGTCAGACCCGTGGGCCCAAGTGCCACCCCACCCGCTGGCCTGAAGATTCATCCTCAAGCCACCCTCACATAGCCCTCACTGAAACGGAAATCCCCCTGGGAAGGGCATCCCCAGTCAACCCAACATTTTTGCCTGGAGTCACCCCCTTTTCCATTCCACTTGAGAAGGCCACATATTGAGCCTCTCCCACACACAGGAAACACCTCCTCTTCCAGCTCCCCCCCCCCCCCCCCGAAGCCTCCACGGGGCAGGGGGTGCTGCCGCCCAGCTTCCTGATACAATGAGATAATGAGATAACCCAATCCCTCCATGTAAATATGGAAAGAGAGGCTGGTGGGGGAAGAAAGCCCCAGCCTGGGGTCCTGCCTACTCCATGGCTTCTATATCCAGAGGCACCACCGGCCCCAGTTGAGTCCAAGGTGGTTTCGGCCTGCTCCAGTCCCTCCGCAAACAACTGAACTCCTATCAGGGGCCAGACTGCCCAGCACCTGTGTGCACGCAGGCAGGACTTGGGCCAGGACTGGGGCACCAAAGGCTGCTGAAGAGGTCTGACTGTGGCACCACAGCAGTGGGAAGCCCCAAACTGGGAAGTCTGTAACTCACTCTGTGCCCTGCTGTGTCCTCATTTGGGCTCAGCTCCCGCAGGGGATTCTGGCCACAGGTGAGCCAATGAGGCCTGCAGGTACCCACAGAGCCCAGGGGGCTCCTAGGCCGAGGGGCCCTTCCTTAAGCTCACAGCTTTCGTCTGAGTCTATCCAAAGTCTTCGTGAAAATTTCAAAACAGGAGAGAGGTGAGGCTGTAGTCACAAGAGAGGCCATATTCGGGCAGAAGAAGCCCCTTTGGCTCCCAGAGCAGCCAAGGCTACGGGAAGGAGGGACAGAGAACATCTCCCAAGCATCCCCTCTAGGGTGCAGGCCCTCAACAGACCTCCTGCTTGAACTCAGTCTGGCTCAAACAGGCCAATGATGTGACCACTTTACGGATGAAGCGGTCAAGTCCAGAGCAACTCGGCCACTTGCACAAGTTGACCCAGCTTCATCTGAAAGTAGATGTGCCTCGCCCCAGACAACCTGTTACCCATCCTGTCCTCTGACTCCATCTCCAATTCCAACACCTCTTCCTCACGGAGGCCTTCCCAGATTTCCCCCAGGCAGGAAGCCATCCTACCGGTTGCCCCACCTACTTCTAATATTTTGTTATGACAAAATAGGCCCCTACGACAGGGGCTTCTCAGTACAACAGCCGTCACAGAAGGGGGTCAAAAGCCAGAAAGAAATATAGCCTTTTCATAACATATATAATTGTCATATCACAATGTCGTACACCTGAAACCAATATAATATTATATGCCAACTATACTTCAATTAAAAAAAAAAAAAAAAAAGGAAACAAGCCTGTATTTGCGGTCAGAATCCCATCAGGCTCCCACACTCACCAGCCACTTTGATAAAGCTTCTTCCTCCATACCTTTCTAGCCTCAGCTCAGAGGACTGCACAACCTCTTGGAAGCTCCTTTCAGAGTCAACTTGAATGATACGTAAAAGCACAGAGCACACAGTGACTTGGGGGATTTCAGAGGCTGCCTGGATCCAGACCCTCCCGGTTCTAGCACCTCCAGTGAGCCAGGCCTTCCTAATCATTAGGTCCTACCTACCCATTGCACTGCACCTCCCCTTCATACTAGCAGCCAGCCTCGGGCTGGCCTTTTCTACTAGGCCCCAGGCATGCCCTGCCCTTCCTCCAAGCTCCACCTTGGCTCCCGGGGCTCTCCTCCCCTCCAGCCCCTACTTCCCATTCTCATTCAACTTTCCAGACCTAGCTTAATTGCCCCCACCTCTGGAAAGCCTTTCCCAGGGTCCCCAGGCACAGGAAGTACAAAATCTCCCCCTCCCTCTTCGGGAATTCCTGACCTGTCTCCTGCCCGTGCTCCACTGGGTCCTGCTGTGTGCCCTGGCAGGCCCCCTCCTTTGGGTCCATTCAGCTCTGGTTTTCCAAGTCCTGGGACTCAAATAAATGGGTGATGAACATGTACACCCTGCAGGCCAGTCTTCTCCCGAAAGCTCAGAGCCCAGATGTGGCATCACCTTTTAGAGCTAAAGATGTCTCACCAACTGGGCTAGGCTCTCTGGAGAACTCTGGAACCCTCCTCCCTCAAGGAGTTTCCCCTTTCCCGGTGTGCAAGAGCCAGCCCCAAGATTGTCAAGGAACACTTCCACACAATGCTTATACATCCCCTTCGGGAGAGACGTGTTCACAACCCAGGAGGGAGGACCTTTCTTGTGGCCACTGCTCTCTTCTCTCCAGACCCCATACAGATGATGGAGGCCCTTTCTGACCGGCCCAGAACTGGCTCAGCTAGAGGAGGGTGCTGATGTCACCCACTGCCTGAGGATGAGTCTGTGGGACAAAGGTGGGCACGGGACTGGAGACAGATGCCCTGCAGGAGAGTCGGCCCCGGGGACTGGCTGTTCATGGTCAAGAGCTGCTGAAGAGACAACTGCCCTATTTTGCCAAAGGTGAAAAACAAACTTGGTAATAGACTAAGGGCCGCCTCTGGATAGCAGCTGCAATGCACACCAGCTGTTAATTTATGTGAGCACATCTATACTTATGTGGTTTTACCATCACCGACAAACAAATGTGTCCTGGCACCTGCTATGTGCCAGGCCCGGTGCTAGGCTTTTTACATACATTATCTCGATTAATCCTCCAGAGAGCCATAAGCCGTGGGTAGCCACAGCGACATTTTACGAAAATGAGGCCGAAACACAGACAGGTTGGAAGAGCTGTCCGAGGTTACACAGCTTGTTAGTAGCGGGAGCTGGGATTCCAGGCCGCTCAATAATCTGGTCCCCCACCCCCTGTCTTTCTGGTCTAAGATGCCATCGCTCACCATTCCAGAGCCTTGGTTCTCGGTCCCTCTTTCTGTGCTCCCTACTCACCTGGTTTTGCATGGGGAGGGGGGGCAGGGAGGGGAGGTTAATGTATAGTGGCAGACCACAGCCACTCCCTCCCTCCTCTCCACCTGCTCACACACCTCCCATTAGGCCAGCCGGGCTCCCCACCTTCGCCACCTCCTCCCCCATTACTCCCATCTGCCAAGTCCCCGACCGGTGCCTTGTGGTGATGACTTCAGCTGGCAGAGAATCCTGGAAACTTTTCCTCCCCAGTGATGTTGACACATGTTCACTCAAAAATGCAATGTTCCCATCAAAGTATTTGGGGCGGGGGAGTTAATTCCCACCCATGTGAAGCCCCCTTGGGAAAACAGAAAGTAAATTTACTCGAACTTGCAATAAGACACAGTCAGCATTTCTTTCTTGGTTGTCACAGTGCCAAGTGCTGGGCAACACTCAGCATGGGGTTCCAGGGACTGAATGCTACCAAGGGGCAAGGGGGAGGGGTGGCTACAGTTTATGAGACTGGTTGCTAGACCCCTATCATGCAGTACTCTGGGGTCGACCGGTGGCCAGGTCCCCTCATCCCTAAGCCCTGCCCCCAAAGGCCCACGTTCCATTCACAGTGCTCCATCAACCAGGGCCTAGCTTCCGCATCTCTGACTAGGTCTCTCACTGCCCACTCCCCAAGTCCTGTCCCCACCCCACGACAGCAGGGCCCTGCCCTCGTGGCCATCACCCCATCACGTCTACACCAGTCCCAATGCCGGTGTTCACAGACCGGCCCTCTAGTTTCACCAAATCCCTAAAAGGTCAAGGAATTAAAACCCTCCCTGAACTGTCCCCTTACCTACCGCGTACCCCTGGGACCAGCAACACCCCCAGTTTCCAACACCAGGCACGGGTGTCTTCCTGGGGGGCAGTGGTGGCTGGCTAAGTACTAATTCATCCCAGCCCGGCCACTGGGCAACTAGAGGTACTGCCCTGTGAGGCCAGAGCAGGCTGAACTTGGGAAAGACCCAGCCCTCTGCCACAGAGAAGATGGACACAAGGAGAGGCCTGTAGACCGACCACGCCCTGCTCACAATTCTCCACGTAAGGAGACAGCGCTTCTGCAACAAGATGGCACCCATAGCCCATGCCAGGGTTCCCCGGAGCGCCGGTCTTAGATGTTCCCGGCTCCGAGAGGGTGCACAGAAGCATCTGCTTTGATTTCCACCCAATGTTTTCCAAGAGTCTATTACACGTATCTTTGTACAGAGCTGCCAGAGTCTGACGCTCCTAGCCTCTCTCCCAGGACACGCGTCAAAGCGAGGCATCACTGTCCCACTTTACAGATGAGAAAACAGGCCCGCCAGTCCAAGATCACACAGCTAGAACGTGTGTGACATCGGTATACGAGCAAGTGAACAAGACATGCCATCTCTGCCCCCAGGAAGCTGGCAGTCCAGCACAGGAGGGACAGAGACAGACACCAGCGCCACCAGCGCCAAACGAAAGCACACTCAGCCTGCAGGCCCAGAGGCAGCTGTGAGAGCATCCGATGCAGGCCCTGGCCCGACAGGGGACCTGTCTACAATGGCTGCGGGAACAGCACCTCCAGTTCGGGCGCAGGGAATCAGGAAAAGTTTCACGGAGAGGGTGTCCCAGCCCATCCACCTTCTGAGGTTTGGGTCTCCTACCAAGCCCTGTGCCCGGCACACGGCACAAGGGAATGAGCGTGGCCAGGTTAACTGTCCATGTACCAGGTCACATTCCCAGTACGACAGCCCGGCCCCGGGAGGCGTGTCGGGTACCCGCGCTGACCTAGGGATGAGGGGACGGATGTGCATAGCAGTCGAGCTCTCGCTCCAAACCACGCCGGTAGTCAGGTCCCGGCAGACCCGACTCCAAGGCCCTCCTCTCCAACAAGCAGCTAATTTCTGCGGGGCTTCGTTTCCTTGTCCGTAGACACTCCGCTGTCAGGAGCACCTGTACTGCGGCTGGATGCTGGACATTACACGCCCCGCGCCTGCAGCCTGGGCCCGGGAGGTGGTGCCCGCACGCCCCAGCCCCTGCTCCGGCAGCCTGTTGGGCGAATGGGGTGTTCCTCTTCCCAAGCCACGCGTGCTGGGGGGTGGCCACCGACACGGAGTTATAATTGGTGAGCCTGGCGGCACACAGCCCAGCAACACACCCAGCGGGTGATGGCGTTGCGGGGGAAATAGCTGAGCACAGCAAATACAGCCGTTGACCCAATTCAGTTCCGTTCGGTCTTCGAGAAAATAATTGAGTTTAAATGAATAGGTTTCCCGTGTCCCCTCCGGCCTCAGGAAGGGTGGAAAGGGAGAAGGGGAGACAGGAACAGTTCCCCAGGCTCACTGTTGGTTATTTTTGAGTCATTAGGCCCGTGAAAGGTTCCTTTCTTTCCACGGTGGCCAGCGGGGCTCAAACATGTCTGGTGGGCAGTGAGGCAGAGTGAAAACTACGCCAGGTGGGCGGTGAGGACAAAGTGCAAGGCTTGGCCTTACCAACACCACCTTTGTGGAGGGGCCCAGTGGTCCCCTTGGGCCCCAGGCTCAGTCTATAGAAAGGGAACAATACCCCCACGCCCCCGGACACATCCCTCCCAGGGTCACTGGGAAGAGCTCAGGCAGGCTAAGCCAACTTGAAGGTCTTGCAGGGACTAAACGAGTCTGGGGTGATTTGCAGTGGCCGGTTCCCTGCCCTTCAGGAGTACAAGCCCAATGGCACCACACCTGTTCATTCGGGAAAAGCCAGAAATCCAGATTTCTCAGGACAATGTTCCATGGGTGTTGAATGACTTATCGGTAACCCATTCTTTAAAAGACACCAAAACACCTTTGCGCCCTCTCAGACCCAGTGAAACCTGCCTGTGGGCTATGTGTGGCCACGAGCCACCTGTGTGCCACTCCGATTTAATGACAACTAGCGTCCAGCAATTTATGATGTGCTTGGTGCTCTCCTACCTGTTTGCTGCCTTATAATTTTCTTTGGCTGTGAGGCCAAGCCCAGCACTGCTAGAGTGGGAGAGGCAAGAGACGCCCTCCCCTCAAGGTGGGACTCTTGAGACCCCAGGGAAGGATGAGGAGGGGCTGCTCCCCCTCTGCTATGGGAAGGTGGGTGGATGGGCTGGGACTGGTTTCATCCTAGAAATGAGGGGCCCTGGTCTCACCTCCTTTGCTGCCGTCGATTCCCCGTTAGGGTCTCAGCTTCCTCTTCAGCCAAAAGGGAGTTTCTTTCTCTTTTATGTTTATTTTTGAGAGACAGAGAGAGACAGAGAGAGACAGACCAAGGGAGGGGCAGAGAGAGGGAGACACAGAATCTGAGCTCTCAGCACAGAGCCCGACGTGGGGCTCGAATCCACAAACTGCGAGATCATGACCTGAGCTGAAGTCAGACGCTTCACTGATGGAGCCACCCGGGAGCCCCAAAAGAAAGTTTCTGAGAGGACCAAATGAGAAAGGGAAAGCTGCGAGAGAAAAAGTGAGCATGTGTGTCCGGTCTCCGCAGAGAAGCAGTGCCGCACGCAGAGTGGAAAGAGTGAATCAGCAAGACCTCGGGTCATTTCGCCAACTGCCAGCTCTTGGCTGTGTGGGCCTAGGGAAGTTACCTAACCTCTCTGTACCTCGGTCTCTTCCTCCGTACACCGGAGGTAAGACGCTTTGGCACACAAGGCTGTTGTGACGATGAGAGGACATGATCGCTGTCAAATGACTGGTAAGATGCCTGGCACACAGCAAGGGATCAAAAAATGATAGGCATTATTATTATTGTTATTGTTATCTTCGGTGAAAAGCATGCCAGAGAATTCCGAGTGATTACAATAATGTGGCACAACCAGGCAAACTTGTTGTTAACAGATGAGGCCACCTATAATTAGCACAATCATTACGTATGCAAATGGAGCAGCTTAGATGCTGGAAAAGGGTGTTCTTTGAAGTGTGTTTAAATAACCCCTCTCCTCTGGCTGCCTGCCCTCCCCAAATCTTGTTTACACTATTAATTTCATTAGCAAACATTTTCTTCATAAAGCAAGACGGATTTCCAAACCAGTATATATATATTCAAATCGAGGAGGTTTTCAACCATTTGAACCCCTGCCCATCTGACCTGGGGGCTCTCCCTGGAGGGAGAATTGTCTGCAGTGGGGGGTGGGGGAGCGCCTCAGTCAGATGCAGGCCAGGGGGGCTGCCAGTTACTGCCTCCCCAGCCTCTTCCCTGCTTCCCCTGCCCCCCCACCCCCACCCCAGCAAGTCAGGCCAGAGAGCTCCACCAGTGAGCATACAGAGCTGGGAGAGGAGAGGGGGTATTGGAGGGGTGTTCCTGGTGCGGAGCAGGAGCCGCACTGGAGGAGAGGTATTCAGCAGCTTTAATGTGACTGGTGAGTTCCTGGGAGCCGGCGCATGTGGTATCAGGCATACCACAATACCCCTTTACAACCAAAAAAGCCAAGT
This sequence comes from Felis catus, assembly GCF_018350175.1. NCBI lineage: Eukaryota > Metazoa > Chordata > Mammalia > Carnivora > Felidae > Felis > Felis catus. The sequence continues at coordinate 80,732,566 of NC_058380.1, read as the reverse complement.
CTCGAAGAAATTTGAGGAAGGACTTTGTCCAAAGACACATAAATAGTAAGTTGTAGAACTAGACTCAACTTGGTTTGGCCTACTACCTCTGGAGTCTGCTCTTCTGGCTTTGCGCTCAAAGTGCACTTAGCACAGGTCCCTACCTGGAGAGGCCAGAGTCAGTTAATAATCCGAAATTGATCCCAGAGCCTTTGAACTGGGAGGGATCATCAGAGACTGACCTGAGTTTTGAGCTGCAGATACTGAGGCTCAGAGAGGTCTCGTCTGTCCCACTGGCAGAAAGCAGAACCTGGGACCCAGGGCCGCTTGCCCTAGGCTTCCTGCTTTTGCATTCAGATCTTTAAACACAAGACAATTCAACAGTCTTCCTCCCCATTAATAGCTAGCTGGGTCAGTGTCTTAACCATCCCTGTATCCCCTGGGCCCAACAAGACCCAAGCAGACAAAAGATGCTCAGGAAATGTGTGCTAAACAGTCTTCTTACCAAAAGAGACAATGCTTAACAGCTGGAACAGTGAGGCCAAGCAAAGGAGATGAGCGGTGGCTCAGGGACAAGGGCTACGGCATCCATCCTCTGTGGGAGAGTTACACAGAAAGCCGGACAACTTGGCCACCCTCAGCCTGGGAAAGGCCCCCCTTCAAAGCTTGTGTCCGCTGAAGCCTGCTCCAGGGGCAGGCGGTGAGCTGCCTGGGGAAATGAAGAGAAGTCCTAACAGGTATGTCAGCCCCTCCCTGCCCCGGCTGGCTCCGACCCCCATCAATCTTTTCCTCGCTCCCTCCCTGGCCCCAGAAATTGAGTCTGGGAGAGAGGGAGCGACTTGCCTGAGGCCGGCAGTGGTAGAGCCCGGGACCCAGACTTCTTTGCTCCTTCAACCAGGCCCTCTTGTCACCCCTCCCCACGTGCCACATCTGGCCCTAGGAAACCTAAGGGGGCCTTGATAAGGATAGCGAAGAAAATCACCCTCACCCTTGCCCCTACCCCCACGGCCACCTCTGCCAGCAGCTAAGGCAGACTGGGCCCCTCCTGTGTGTGGATGCTCTGCCGGGCCCCTCCCCCCTTTAAAGACAAATAATCCTCACAAATATCCTGGAAGTAGGTACAATTATCGTCCGCATTAACAGACACGGAACACTATAGCTCAAACAGGGCAGGCAACCTGCTCGAGGCCGCACGGCAGTGAAGTGGGGCAGTGAGACTCGATGCCAGGCAGTCCGACCTACAGCAGAGGCCTGAGCGATTAATGGCTCCGCTCCGAGGTGGGGCCCAGGGAACCCCCAGATAGGGAGCTGGTGGGGCGGCATGAGTGTTCTGGCACCACAGCCTGCAGGGGTCATTCCTTTACCTCCAGGCATAAACATAGGGTAAGGATGTGCTTTCTGGGACTGAAGCCCTGGGGACTTCCAGAGCTGCTCAGGTCCGGCCAAAAGATTTTCCGGGCATCACCCTAAATCCTGACTTCCCGCCATTTCCAGTTCCCAGTCCACCAGTATTCCAGGGGTGGGGACTGGAGTTCCAGGCGGTGTGGGGGAGGGGAGGATACAGGGGAAACAAGTGCGAGCTCCTCCCCCTCTTCCTCCTCCTCCTCCCACACAGCCAGGGAGCTGAGAATCTGACCAGGCCCCAGCCCCTCCGAAAATCCTTCCAGCTACAGGATCAAGTCTGTAGCTTGCCTTCCTTCCTGCCTGCCTTCCCACCATCTTCCACTCAAACCCCTGCTACTGCCCAGCCCAACACACGGCGGCCCGCGACACCCAGACGCCAGGCCCCCCAGCAAGCCCTTCCCTTATCCTCTGCAGGGAGACCTTCCACCAGCCTTCACCTTCCCCCCGTGGCGCAAACAACTCTGTGGAGCCTTCTGTGAGCCCCAGTGGGGTCCCCAGTCCCTTCTCTGTCCCACGTGGCCCCTCTAATGCAGGGTCTGCCTCCTCCAACCAGTAGGGACCCTGGAGGGCAGAGCCTGGGTGTGACCGTGCACAACACAGTGCGTGTGCCGGCCTGGCCGGCTGGAATTTACTGCACTGGGCTCCCCAGGGTCAATGAGGCCGGATCTGAGGGTGACCAGTGGAAGGAGGGTCTCTTGGAGGCTGACCTGACCATAAGCCACCGACCCAGATCGGGTTATGGCCTGCCGACTGGCTGGCTCTCCTAACCTGGCTCATCAGGGGAGTATGGGCAGTGCAGGCCCAATCTTTCCATGGATGCCTGACAATGGTTGTGTCGAGAATCACAGGAGATGAAGTCACTGCTCCCAGAAATAGGCTGATTGAGAAGACGTGACAACAACGCAAACAGCAAGGCTGGAGTCTCTCTCCTTCTCTCACCATGTGTTTCTCTGCCCTGGGAAGCTGGGCCAGGCCTGAGCTCCTCTGGGAGACGAAGCGTGCCAGGAACCGGTGCCAACGCAAGGAGCCTCTGGGAGCCCTGGTGCCCAGGGCTGCTCTCTTCAGAGACTACCTTGCAGAGGCTTCCAGTCCTGGCCCTTGGTGAGGTGCCCGACCTGCCCTCTGGCCCTCTCAGGCTTCCTCTCACCAGTTTTCCTCACTCCCTCTTGTGCCCCACCCGTCATCTCTTCTTGGGGTATAGTCTCACCCACGGTTCTTGGTCCCTCACATTCCTGTCCTCTCCTGGAGGGCAGGCCTGCCTAGATTCCGGGGAGATGGGAGCTTCCACTGGCTAAGACAGGACTCTGGGCTACAGACACCTGGCTCAAATCCTGGCTTTCCTGGCTTTGTCATGTTGCAGCGGTGTGACCACAAGCTAGTCAATCCTTCTCTCTGAGCTTACCTTCCTTGTCCGTCCGTAAAAGCACACAGCAATGTGCCTACCTCATGGGGTAAGAGTACATGAAATACGTTGATCTGTCCATTCACCAACCTTGTGGCAGGAGGCCCTGTTCCAGGGATTGCAGACACATCGGGAATAAGACATCAACTTCCTGCTCCCCCGGGGCTTACAGTCTAGTGTGGGAGAAATACACAAATATACATATCTGCGTGATAATATCAGGCGAACTCCAGCTAGGAAGAAACACGCGGTAGGGTCCAGGCTAGAGGGGGAGAAGGAGGCTGCTTGACCTCATGGCTGGGTGAAGTGAGGGAGCAGGTCACAGACATCTAGGGAGTGACTGAAGATGCAGAGATCCTGGGCTGGGGCGCTTAAGGCTCAGGGGGCAGGGCAGGAGCTGCCCCTGCAGGGACAACACGAAGGAGCCTGGAGTCCAGCGGGAAGGGCTGGGCCACACTGGGGGGACCGCACTCAAGGGGAGCAAAGCCTGCCGTAGACACTGGCCTAGGTGTGGGCTGCAGGGTCCTGGCACAAAGTGAGGCCTCACTTCACTCTTCTTGTTCCTATCCCCCCATCACCAGCAACACGCCCATCACCCTGACACTGGTGCCTAAGCCAAAAGGCTGTCAGGCAGACCTCCACACCTCATCTTACAGATGACCAAGTGCCCAGTGCCCTGCTCAACATCCCTGGAGCAGTGACAGGCAGGGCCAGCACTTGGCGCAGCCTGGGCCTTCTGGCCTAAGCAGACGGGTCTTCTCCGTGTGACCTGCCCTTCCCCCACCCAGGGCCTCGCTGGGGGAAACAGGAGACTCCGCACCAAACAACACCTCACAGACTCCCCAGGTTCTCACTTGTTGAGAGAGAGGTACTCAGAGCCCCATCAAATGATGGACCAGGACTGAGAAAAGCTCTTTTAGATCTTAGGTTATTCCACCTCCTCCAGAAGCTTCCCCGAGCCCAGGCAAACATTCCTCCCTGGGCCTGGCTATCCCCCAGCCCCCAAAAGTCCCTTAGGGCCAGGCTCCAGAGCCTCTACCTGGAGGCCCACCTGGGCCCAGAGGAAGCAGCCAAGTGACAGACCCCAGCTAGACATGGTCTCAGTAAGGCTGCATACATCTCTCCCATCCCAGGCTGGGAGCTCCTCCAGAGCAGGCGGGGACCACAGCTGACTCCTGTCCCTGTCCCCAGGGCTGGGCACAGGTGAGCAAAACCAGGAATGACTTGATCCTGAGGGTCCCCTGGGGAGTCCTGTCTGCATGAAAACCCTGTGATGGCCATGCAGCCCGTCTCTTTCCCTCTCTCACAGTCTGAGTTTGGGGCTCCCACTATGGCACCGCCTGAAAAGCCACCCCACCCCCAGAGGTGTGGGGCTGGAGGATGTGAATGCGGGGACAGGGGGGACGGGTCCTGCGGAGAACGCCCCCTCCCGCCCAAGGGTTCTGGGCCAGAACAGCCAGCTTTCCCCTCCTCCCCTCTCCTTCCAAGGAGGAAGGATTACACTAGAAGACACGTTCTCAAGCACCTAGACACAGACAGTATTTATTTGCCACAAAAAAACTCTGCAGAAGAAACCCCTGCCAACAGTCAGTAGTGGTTTTTGTGGGGTGGGGAGGTTCTATGGTAACAGTGGTATAGACAGAGAAATGTCACTTTTTGCTTTACACCTCTCCCCCCCCCCCCCCCGTATGGCTGGAATTTGGTACTCTGTGCTTATATTTTTAATTACCTTTATGCTAAAAAGAAGACTTAAAAGTAAAGTAAAATTAAGTAAACGAGAGGGCATTTGGTGAGGAATTCGGCAAGCACGGACACCTGTTCCTCCCAGAAGATGCCTCCTTGCGTTTTGTCTCTTCTGCCTGGGCCCCACCCAGGCCAGCTGCAGCCAGCTGCCCCTCATGCTGAGGAAAGAGCGAGAGCAGGAGAAGGGGCTGGGAAAGCAGCCAGGAGCCCCTGGCCTCGGACACAGGCATCTAGGGATCACAGAGTCACCTCACCTCTTTCCCGATGGCCCCGCCCCTCTTTGCTTCCCACAGACGCTGGGGCTGGACCCTGCCACTGTCCCTGGGTTGTTGGTCTGTTCCATCAGATCCCGGCCACATCAAGCCCCTGGGCTTCAGTCACCTGTGTCTCTCTGGCCCAAGATCCTGCACACAGCAGGCAGGACCCTTGAGGCAGGTGATCATTCAGAAAGAAATTAAAATATGGATTATGGAGGGAGTGGCAGCCAGGGCAGAGAAACAGAAAAGTTATGCCTGCCGGCCTGAACAGGAAGACACCCAGACAGGCTTTGGCCCGAGCAGTTCAAACCCTTTGAAGAATGCAGGACCCCTGCAGCGGTGGGGGGAAGAGTGAGCCCCCTTCCGAGGGTTTAGAACTTCCTGTTCCTGAAGGAGCTACAGCCAGCAGGAGAGCGAATGTAAAGAGCAGGGGTAGGTCATATGCACACAGCGACACGCAGACAGATGGACTGCCCACCCAAAGCTGTGTAGTTACACCTTTGCTAAAGATCTGGATCCCGTGTGTCCCGGGGCTCTTAAATATCTATGACCTTTCCTCCCCAAGCTCCTCCCTGACCCGGTGCCGGGCAGAAGCACCTGGCTAGGGACGGGGGACACGGCTGCAGCAGGCTCAGGGTGGCCAGGGTCAGGCCTGCCACTTATCTGCTGCTCCAGGGCAGCATGTCACATGAACTAGGATTAGTCCCTCCCAAGGCAGGCATGGCTTCCACCATCAGGTGTGATGCTACCCATCCTGCCACCCCGGACCCCTCTGCTCTGGTCCCAGATCGTCCTGCAAACAGCCGTGCAGACTCACCCAGCCACACCCCTGCCCAGGTGGCCCCTTCTCCAGGAGGCCCTCCCTCCTCCCCTCTGCTCACCTGGGTTCTATCCAACACTAAGATAAAGGTCTCTAACTAAAGAGTATGGGATGTATTTGGTCAACATTCATGTTTTGTTAGCCCACATAGCGTCTGACATTTTTAAGTTTTGAATCAATTGCCAACATGTAAAGATGTGAAATTTTAAAATGTCACCCAAAACGCTCTAGATTTCTGGCTTCTCTTATAAATCCAAAGACCCGGTGACATGGTGCAGAGGCAGCGGTCCCCCCTTAGCAGGGCACACACTCCCCAGGTTGTCACAGTGCCCCTGCATCTGCGGATGGTCTCAGCCAGTGGTTCCTGTCCCGGCTGGCAGGACAGAGTCAGGACCCACAGCACATGTCTCCAGGGACTCGCTTTGCACCTGGCACACAGGAGGGGGGGCACACAGGCTTATCGTTTGTGGAATAATGAACAAAGACGCAATGCCTCACTGTGCCCAGAATCTCCTGGGCACGCTTCCTTGAAAGACCCCAAGCACTCCTGGGGTCCCCCTTCCCACAGCTGGGCACACAGGGAACGGGGCACAGGAGTCAGCCTTGGGGCCTGTGTCCAGATTCTCCCACCAGTAAGCTGCGTCTTCTAGAGCCCAGTCAAAACAGAGCCGTGATCCCGGCATCTCCCCGCCTTCCGTAAAAGCGGCAGGATTCCAGGCCAGCCCACGGACACTGATCCCCAGGACTTTTGTTAACCTGAAAAGGAGAAATCCGGCAGCAAGAACTGACAAAGCCAAGGCTTCCTCAATGCCCGCCTGCAGGCGGCCTGCCCCCCTTTGAAGCCTGCAGCCAACTCTTCCCTTTTTCTGGGTTTCCAAGGTCAGAGTCACATTGGCAGGAAGGGTTCTCTTTGTTCTCCTGCCTCTGACTTACCCCAAACACAGTCACTGTCCCCGACAGCCAGGTCCTCAGCAGTGGCAGAGGGGCCCCTGTTCCTGCTGGGGTGGAGCAGTGAGATCGGGAGGGGCCCTGCTCCTGGGATCCGGAGTCTCCCGGGGGCCTGCCTCCCCTGCCGGTCGGGAGCACCATCTCTGGCCCACGGTGCCAGTGCTCAGTTGAGGCTGGCAGCACAGAAAAGGCTGCCGAACCCCAGAGTCGGGGGAGTGGGCTCTGCCTGGCTCCGCCCCTCACTGGCTGCTGCTGTGACCTCAGGCTACTTGACTCCTCTCTGAGCTTCAGTTTCCTCATTTGGAAAATGGGGAAATGAATACCTGACCCAAGACAATGGACCTCCTAATAGGACCCAGAGGAGCTTTGTGAATCATGAAGTGCCAGGCCGAAGTAATCATTCCAGCGCCTGGTACAGCGCCCCGCATGCAGTAGGTGCTCAATCTACCTATCATTCATAGCGCGAGAGTTTTTTGGGCCCCTGTGCTAGGCCAGGCTGCGTGCAAGGTGCCAGAGGCCCAGAGTGCACAGGACGTCTGCCCCTCAATGGGGCACGCAGACAACTGCCAGACCCTGAGAAGTGCCAGGAAAGAAGGATCAGCGTGCTGGGAGGCCTACAGGGGTGTCCTGGGCTCCCCAACGAGGCGGTGAGGGACCAGGTCTTACAAGAGCCCCACCTCTTGGCTTGTGGGCAGCAAAGGCCAGAGTTGGGGCTGCCCCACTACAGGCTGTCTGGCCCTCGACTCACTTCCCAACAGGCCTAGTTTACAGAAGAGTTGCCAGGCTCACTTAGCGACCCAATTCTCTGAAGGTGCCCACTGTGCATGTGCACATCTGTCCACCGTGTGTGCTGGGCAACTAATAGTGACACGACATCTCTGCGGACCAGACCCTGTGCCACACCTTTTACGTACGCTCTCCCAGTGGCTCCCACACCTGGTTGGGGAGTAGTTAAAATAACAGACTCGTGGGCCCCGCCCCTAGAGAGGTGGTGCTGCCCCCCATCCCGGGCAGGCAGCCGGCACCGGAGCCTGGAGAGTCAAGACGCCCACGGTTCCCATGTTGGCTCTGCCCCTTACTGGCCTGTGAAAGCTGGGTCCAGTCGCCAAACCTCTGGACACTGGGTCTCCCCAGCTCGCAGGTCGCAGTGAGCATTTAAGAGACAAAGCACCTGGCACACAGCAGGCGCTCATCCTCGCACCGATCCTCCCCATCCTCCACTTAACTCAACCCCGTACACACAGGTCCGGGCCCAGCCCCTGCCCAGCCCACCTCTCCGTCTCTGAATCTCCTTACCTTCCACTCCCTAAGCTCCCAGACCTTTCTCACCTGCCAGAGCAGCCTCACACCCCAAGAGGACAGGAAGGTTCTAACATCTGACCCCTGGGCAGGTGCTCATGGGCTCCCTCTGCCTAACCACCCTTCTCCCTCCTTTGCTAACTGAGGAGCTGCTCCTCTTTCAAACCTCAATGCCTGTCACTTCTGTGAAGCCCTCCCAGATTCCTTCTAAGCAGGCCCAACTCCTGCTGGCCCCAAAGTGGAGAAGAGTGGAGAGAAGTTATGTGGGGCCGCCAACTCCTTGTGACCCTGGGGCTGCTCTTTCCCTACTCTCGGCCTCAGCTTCCCCATCTGTGACAGGACCGCTGACTTCTCATTCTAAAGCCCTATGAATAAGCTTGTCACGTGCTCTATTGGAGGGGGGCAGCTCCAAGTTCACCCCAAGGTTCTGGAGGATTGTGAAGGAGATAGACTCTGCCTCGTTCTATTCAGAAGGGCAGGACAAGGACAGTTCAAGAGACCCAAGCCAGCACCCTCAGGAGGCCCCACTTGCAGAGTAGACCCAATAACAACAAAGCACAGAAATCAGGCACCATAAATGCAGAGCAAAGTGAAATCTGCCCGAACCCGGGGCGGGGAATGAGGGCAGGCCTCAAGCAGAAGAAGCTAGGACTTAGACAGAGGGGTAGGATGGAAGTAGGAAGAGCAGGGGAAGAGAAGGCGGCCCTCCAGATAGGGGAGCAGCACGGTCACGGCTGACACGTCTCGAGTGTTACCGCGCATATCTCAAGGTGCTCTGCTAAGCACTTAGCTACAAATCGCATTTATTCCTCTTGGCATCCCTTTGAGACAGATATCGCCCTTATCCCCATTTTACAGAGTTAAGCAAGTTCCCTGAAGTCAGAGTTGATGAGAGGGGAGCTGGGATTTGAATCCAGGCATCCACCTGCGGAGTAAGTCTGTCTGCACGAGTAACATGAATAAACAGGGGCCACTGGGGCAGGGAGGCTCCGGGGAGTGCAGGTGCAGCCAGGATGACAGCCTAGGGACTCCCAAGAGACTTGTTAAGACCTGGAACCGGGGCTTTGTTTCCTTGCAGCCCGGTCTCGAACGGCACCCAACCAAGGCCGACACTGTCGAAATCTCGAAGGTGACCCCCACCCATGCCCGGCAGCGTGAAGTCCGCAGGCAGAGTCCAAGGACCCCAGTCCTGCACTTCCTCTGCACCATCTGCCTAAAGGATGCGGGAAGAGAGCCTCTGCTGCTGCTAATGAGTGAGCGAGCGTGAGGAGCAGGGGAGGGCGCGGGCGAGTACAGCCAGTCAGCAGCCAGGGCTGTCAGCGGCCACACGACAGGCTGGCGCGGAGCTGTTGCCAGGGCAGCCCGGAGATTCTGCCTTCACAGGCAGAGTGATTTAGAACCCGTAGGTCTCTTCTGGGCCACCAGCTTGGCCAGCCGGGGGCTCCCCGTCGAGTGCCCGGCCCTTCCAAAACCTCAGCATAACATGTCAGGGGCCCCCCCCGTCGGGGGCTACCAGCATGAAAGGCCATCAAGACAGAGAGAATGGGCAGACATCACACGTCGGAAACAAGTCCCTTGTCACAACACAACCCAAACAAGGACCCTGGCTGGGGGCTTGAAGCTCCTGGGCCAGGAGTTCCAACAACCCAAGTTCATGTTGTAGGAGGCCCAGCATGACCAGTGGCGGTGCCTGGCCCCTCTGCTGGGGAGCAGGCAGCTCGCGGGTCTGGAGGGAGGCAGGACAAGGAAACGGGGTGGAGGAGGGAGAGCTGAGAGGAGAACGGAATGAGGGAGGCAGGACCCCGACTGGAGTCCCCCTCGGGCCTCCCTCCGTGGCCAGTATGTAGCTGCCACCCGGCGGCCAGAATAACTCCAGGTGGGGGGGTAACCGGGCCTGGGAAGGGAACGTGATGTTCAATGCCGAATGCCCAGGCACCGGAGAGCACGTCGCCCATAGTGAAACACATTAAGGTAAACGGCTGACGGCCAGATAAATATGTGTGTGAAACTTCAGTGAATCTACCCAAAGGCAGGTTTGCAGACCCGTAATCAGGACCCCGGCGTGGTCGGGGGTGGCTGCAGGAAGCCTATCAACTAGCTTTCTGTACAAGTGCGCCACAAAGGATGCCGTATTTCCTCTCGCTTAGAAATGCGTTTCCACTAGTGCAACGAGTGGCTTCAAGCGTGACTGGATAAAAAGAGCACAGGGCATCGCCGTCCTGCCTGTATCTGCCCTAACGTTCAGGAAGGCTCAGCAAGCCAACCTTTCGCATGTGGCTGCTGGGGCTCCAGAATTCTTTTGCTCCTGAGTCCCACCGCTCAATGGAAAACCCTGGCCCCCGAGCCGAGGAGGACGTCCCTGCCATGGGAACGCTGTGGCCTCACCTGGGAGCGGATCTACGGCGCAAGGGGCTTCTCCAGGGCGGAAGGACAAAGCTGGGGGCTGCCGGGCTTACCAGAGGCGGTGGCGCTGTCTTTCTGAGGGCCTGTGCACAGGGCAAGGTGCCGTGTAAGACTCGCCTTCGATGAAACTCCCTTCCTGATCGCAGCTGGGGCCAAAGGACGTGGAGTCCCACCACTGCTAACGATTAGAGGCTACAGAGATTTACCTCAGGAACCTGACAACAGCTAAGCGGCCGCCTTGACTTAGGAGGGAGAGAAGCAGGAACGACCAAGCGGAAATGTGTGGTGACCAATCGCCAGGCTTGCTGTTCAGCAGCCCAGGTTGCCCAGGATGGTCAAAGACCATGGTGGGAGCCATGGAACCAAGCTCAGGGGACAGTCCGTTGTCCGCCTGCAAACAACAGAAAATCTGAAAACAAGCAGGAGCCCAGAGTGCCCAAGTGGGGGCAGGAATTAAGGGATGTTAGACTGGAATCCACCCATGGCCCGGGTGGAAGAAAAAGTGTGTGGGACAAGGCTTGATCAGGCTCCTTCAATTTCACCTCTGCCTGGGCTCAGTTTAGCCCGAGTCTGCCACCATGGAAGAACAGGGACTGCCTATAGGGAGACTCGAGATTTGGTACCCAGACTCAGAGCTGTTCAGGGACTCTGAAACACCACCATGAGTAGGTCTGGCCTGCCTGGTTTTCTGAGAAAGGGACTGGCTCCCCGAGAGGGAAGTCGGACCTCAGTGCACCAATTCTGGGATGCCACTGATAACTCCCTGTAGCAGCACGACGGGGTGCTGGATCCACACAGGGCCGGATCCCCTCCATACCCTCAGGGCAGCCTTGGACCTACCTGGAACCCCACAGGAGGTGTCCTGCTGTTTATCTGAAGAACTAAGCAGAATTCTTTTGGAAGTGGAAACTGAGCAGGACAAAGGGCCCTCAGCTGGGGCTCTTCACCCAGACCAAATAAACACTCGGCGTCTGCCGGGGGGGGGGGGGGGGGGGGCTGTGGTTTATATTTGGAGAGGGGCAGGGAAGAGTCCATCCAATCTGAGTTTGGACTGAAAGTGGGCTTTCAGCCAACAGCAGTAGCCAAGCACCAGAGGCCGAGTTCCTGCCTCCTCTGGGGCTCAGCTGCCCACCTTGCTCTGCCCTACCAGTGTTCCTAGGGGTGTGGTGAGGCCTGGTCCCCCAAGCTGGAGCACCCAGTAGTACATGCAGCGCTAAGGTTCCTCTGCAGCCTGATAACCTGGCACTGCACCCCGACCATCCCTCAGAGGCACGAGACCATACCAGAGAGAGGAGAATACACAGCTACTAGCTAGAGGTCTCAATACTTCAGCAGGTCTCGGAATCATGCTGGGGCTTAGTTTCCTTAGCTCACTCCTCCCTTCCTTGGGGAGGCTGTCCTAACCACCTCCACCAGATCAAACCTCCTAGTTCCAGGCTCTCACCGCCCTCAGGACACACGCCCCAGCTGCAATTACATCTTTACCTGTGGGGCAGTTTCTTGCAGCCCGGCTCCTCCACCACGGGAGGGGCGCTCAGCACCGCATCCCTGGGCACCGCCTAGAATGCACCGTAACTGAACACGATCCCCTTGCCTTGGGGCCAGCCCGTCGGAGCTCCCTGTCCCACCCAAACTCCAGACTTGACCCCCCGTAATTCCTGATTCCAACCCCTACAATACTGAAATCAGTGCCCTGCCCTAAAAGGACCCTCTTGGACCATCTACCACCTCGGGAGCCTCACAACGCTAATAGCTGCTTCTTGAGACTCAGCCTCGCACGGCTCTCCAGATTTCTCATAGTAACACCTTCTCGGAGTTTCGGAAGCAAACCAAAGTCATTTGCCAACTATTTTCTCCCATTAATCTCACAATGCATTTGCTATTTTCCCTCCATAATGACTCATTTAGCAGCAACAGAACAATTAGGCAGACCAGAGAATATTGATTTTCTAAGTGGGAGAAACGTCCACACAAACATCCTTCCATGCCTGTCTCACGCTGTCTCCTGCTACACGATGGGGCGGACGGACCCCAGGAAGGCTAGGCCGCTGCAGCTGGCAGGGCGCCGGGGTCTCACACAGAAGCTCAAAAGCATGGCGTGCTCAAGTGTGAGTGTGTGTACCCACAAGAGATGATAAAATTATGTGACGTACGTGATCCCGTGTGACCTCAGAACCCTAGGAGGCAGGCACCATTATCACATCCATTTTAAAGATGAGGGGACCAGGTTTCAGAGATCAGGTGACTTTTCCTAATCACACAGGGAGACAGGGAGCCAGATCCACGCCTGGGTCCGTGCGCCAGCAGAGCAAAATTCAGTTCGTCGGGGTGTCCTTGTGGTGGCTTGCTCTCTATGGGAACAAGGTGGATGTGCCACTAGGGGCAATGTAGTCCCTTTCACGGTGTGACCCAAGGAGACTCCCGAGACATAAAACAGTTGGCCTAGGTCCTGGAGTCACACTTCGGCCTCGGTCAGCCTCTAAGCCGAGCGGCTATAAACAGGTTCACCCCAGGCTGCCCCTAGCCAGCCACCAGGCCTGGGCCGTGGCTCTCAGAAAGACCTGCCCTCCTCCACCCCTCAACCAGCACCACCAGCCCAGGACAAGGGCCTACCCAGCTCCTGGGGCACTTCTAATATCCCCACCCCGTCAAAAGGGAAGGCGGAAGAGAAGAGTCAGGAATGGTCTGAGGAGTGGGACACCTGGTAGTTTTATGCCCATATCGGCATCTGGCTCCAAACACAGGCCCCACAGCTAGGATGCTATAAAACACTTCTCACTCCCAGAAACTCACTCCAACCAAGCTAGCAGGGGGGCTATGAGAGGAACAGGTCCCCAGGGTCCCAAGGACCAATGCCAACCAACATACTGACCTTTATATGAAGCAAATGGTTTCCTTGTGGCCACAGGAAAAAACTAAAGGTCCAGCTAGCAGATGTGGCTTTAAATGCACACTTTATCAACATCTAGGTGTCTTGGGGTAAGGTAATCACCCTCTGAGTCTCAGTTTCCTTGTCTGTAAAATGGGATGATCCCTGCCACCTCTCTAGCTGGTATGGGGGCCAAATGCTAATGCTAAAGTGCCACATAAATGCTGGCTAAGGAAGCTCAACAAAGGGGGAGGTTTCCAAGAGTTGGCACAGCCAGCAATGGCATGGGCGTCTCCCCATGACTGCACGTGTGCAAACAGACCCCGGAACAGTCTGTGTCAATGGGGAGCAGACATCCTACACGCCCTGTCGTACGCTCAGCATGTTAAAGGCTCCCAGGGCTAGAGCACTAAAGAAACCTGCTGGCTCTGGTTTACCGGATGTTTCCCTGGCCTGTCTGAACTATGGGATCCCCTCGTCCCTTCATGAGTTAAGCACCCATCAACATCTACGAGAATGTGGTGTTCTGTGGAAACCAGTTTGAGAAACACTCCTGCAGAAGATTTGGACAATGATTAGAGGAGGCTGGGAAGAGACCAAGGCCTTTCAAGGACACCCCTGGCTTGGAGAAACTATAGGACCTTCCCCAATGTCAACTACAGTTCAGGAGCAGACCCAGCCCTCAACCTCCCTTTCTAGCACGCCAGGGAGGCAAGACCACATCCGTGGAGGGAAAATTCATTTCTCTTAAACTACATAAAAACGGACTTAACCTCAAATACAAGTCACTCTCAAACTCCTCCTGACTTTAACAAGCCCAGAACCTTGGAGGGGCCGATGACGAAAAAAGACCTCACGCAGAAATGCCTCATTGTCCCCTGCTCCTGCCTTCAAATTCACCACCACGGCCCTTACCCTCTGGGTCAGTAGTGGTTCCTCCAGCCTACCTGGAAAGAGAGCTACGTCTCTACAACAGTTGATCATGTTTCAGAGAAGAGTTTGTGGGACCACAGAAAGCAAGAGAACACAGAATTCCAAATCGTCTGTGTGCTTGAGATCCTGTTTGTGGATCCTGGAAGAAAGGAGCAGATGCATTACCAGCCCCGCCCATTGTGATGCTACAGGCATCACGAGCAACCCCCCCCCCACCACCACCACACACACAACCCCGTGCCCTCTCCTCTCTCTAGGGGGACTCCATGCCAGGAAAAGCCAAGGAGTCCGGGAACCATTGGCTCCCTGGAAGAACTCCGGCAAACCCATCCATGGCGAACCCATCCATAACGGTGCAGTCTTTGCTCCCAGCAAGGACAGAGCTTTATTAATTATTCAGGGGACGGTGCAATTATGCAAATCAGTGGGCAGCCTCTGCCCGGCTGCTGCCTTCTGCAGGAGTCCAGAGGGGGATGGGGACGCCCAGAGCCCAAGCTGCTGGGTACAAGAAAGGAGCCGTCCATCCTGCAAAAGAGGAAATAAATCCCCCATGCCCCAGGCCCACAGAAAACTCTGACCAGAACCAGGCCCATCCTACACATAGGAGTGTTGGTAGCTGCTCTGAGGAATGATTTGGAAAACCCGGAGATGATTTTTTTCCAAAAAACAAACCCCATGCCACCTGCTGGGCTAGCAATGCCATCATTCAAAGCTTACTCCTATCGTTCCTAAAGGCCTGGAATACTTCCAAAGGTCCCTCTTAAGAACATGCTTCTGAGGAGAGGTAACATCTCAAATTAGCATTTACCCAAGAAAGTTTGGCGGAACACTACTTCTCCGCACATGCCCCTGGGGTGGGGGGTGGGGAAAGGAAGCTCTGAATTAATGGAGATGAAACGGATTTCTTTATAGGACCTCTATGGGCCTTCAGTGTCCTGGATCAAAGCGTCCTCCAGAGCCAGGATGTCCACAACCACTGGAGAGGACAATACCTAGTCTCACCTCCAGGAACTGAGTCTGAGAACCTCTGGCCAGACTGCTCACTAACACCCCCGCCAGCGCCATCACCCCTGGATTCTGAAACCCCTTAGAGTAGGTTCTCATCATTCGTATCAACAGCCACCATCTGAAGCGCAGACCTCACGTCCTAGGACACCTGGATAAGACCATCTCAGGCAGGCCGCCTGGGGCTCCTGGCAGAACTCCTGGCAGGGCACCATCACTGCCCGCATCAACCTCCGGCCGCCTCCCTGAGGCCTGGCGGCTGTGTCCAGCACCTTCTCAGGTCCGCACAGGCCTCGTCCATCAGGAGCGCGGCCCCATCGGCACCAGACTCCCCCCCCACCCCCGCCAGAGGTCCACAACAAAGGCTGGTCTGGGGAGGCCCTGCCCGCCTTCCACCATCACTCTGCTTCCCCTTCGCCCTCATGGGCAATGATGAAATTCACCTCCATGTGCTGACCCAGGGTGGAATAGGAAGTGCTGTGCAAGGCCAGTTAGCCTGCCCGTGACCTCTTCCACCTGCCCGGCCTCACCCAGCATTACAAATCAATAGATGTAGATGCAGCCACAGCTCATCAGCTCTGCCAAGAGGAAGAGAAATATGGGAGCCCAGAACCCTGAGAGGCCCACGGAACTAGACACGTATCATCACTGATTAAGTACAAATGCAGGGGACAGTCACCAAGCCGGCCGTACCCTCACATTCTGGAGACCCTCCCCGCCAACTGAGGCCGGGAGGAAGGCCTGCCTCCATGCCACCACCACCTCAGACTTCAGCACCCATTTCAGCCTCCTGCAGAGCCCCCGGTGGCCCTGAGATACTCCTGCAGCCCCCACGGGTGGCTGTCATGTTCTCTCAGGTGGGAGACAATAAAACAATCCAGAAAGATCTAGGTGCAAATCCGATCTCTGCCATCACTTGCTGTCTCACTCAGGACAAGTGGCTTTTACCTGTCAGAGCCTCAGTTTCCTCATCTGTAAAATAGGGAGAAGGAAAATACTGGGCAGTAGTTAAGAGCACGGACTTGGGCGCCAGACTACTTGGGTTCAGATCCTGGCTCTGCCGTTCTAGCCACGCGACTGCTGTTTCCTGGCTGTAAACGTGGGATGACAATAGTGTGCGGCACATGGGCTGTGTGAGGGAAGTGCTGAGCCTGGCCCACAGGACGTGCCCATTGTATCAGCCGCTGAACTAGAGAGGGCCCAGGCTTTGAGTCCAAAGAAAGCTAGATTCTAAATCCATCATGAGGGTAATCCCCGATAAGTGGTTTTACCCCTCTGGGGCCAGTTTTGTCACCCATAAAACGGGAGGAGGATAAAACGAGGGTAGTCGAGAGGATTAGAGATGACATACACACAACACACAATGCCTGGCATGAGGCAAGACGCTTCGTAAATGGCAGGTAGTTGACTGATGATGTTACTGACTGGGTATGTAGTCTGTAAAACGGAGCGTTATAAGCAGAGACCATGCAGAAGAGTGGTTGATGGCGGGCCTTGATACAGTCAGACTGCCTGGGTTTGAATCCCAGCTCTGCCACTTACGAGCTACATGACGTCGGCAGACTACTCAGTCCCTCTGCGCCTCAATTTTCCTCTCCGTAAAATGGGGACAGTAATAGCTCCTCTCCTTCCCAGTGCCGTTGTAAGGATGAGATGAGAAAGTGCAGGGAAAGGCACCAGGTAAGGAGGCTAGCCCATCGTGAGTGACCACGCAGGGCAGCACAGCACCCAGAGAAGCTTGCCAGGAGGAGAGCAAGAGTGAAAGGCACGTCGTCGCACCCGGCTCCCACGGCTCCGTCTACGACACCTGCAGGGGCCTCGGGACCTTAAGGCAGCGCCGCAAAGCCTGGGAAGGACGACACTCTACCCTACACTAGCTGCACTGAGACATGAGCTTTTGTTTTTGCTTTGTTGAGATGGGGAAAGTGAGGCTCAGGGAGAAGCAGTGGGTGGAGCTGGGCCTTGGACCAGGTGACTGACTCAGACACACATACCGTTGACCTCCTCAGCTCCTGGCAGCGCAGGAGATGGGGCTTTACGGCAGTCCTGGGTTCAAATTCCGGCTCCGTGCCCCACAGGCCCCCCTGGCCTCCCGCCTCCATCCTTCTCCCACAACCTCCAGCAGGTGCCTGGTTTCCTGGGTCAGGAGTGCAGCCCACCCCACCAGGCCTGGCCTCTGCATGGACAGCCGTCGCGTCCCTGAGCCTCTAGGCTGTGCTCAAAGACTTCCACTCCCAGGTGGGGACCAAAGATAGGTCCAGCCCCGAAAGGTTGCCTCGTCCTGCTCCATGGGCTTTGAGTCTGTGGACTTGGGCCTGGACTGCATCACTGCCACTCGCTTGATCCTGGTAAGTGGCTACACCTCTCTGAACCTCGGATTCCCCACTTGTAACTGAAGAGCTGGCAAGACGAATAGGCCTGGGTGGCACAGGTGGGCCAAGCGCTGGGCCCAGAGTTAGAAGACACGTTCTAACTCCAGCTCTGCCCCTTCACCTCTCTGAGCCTCGCCCACCTGTAAAATGCAGATCAGTCATACGTGTCCTGACTGCTGCAAGCACCCTGTGAAGACGGGGGGCACTGGTGTGAGAGAGCTTTTGACAGAGGGGAGCCCTGTGCAAGCACAAGAGGGAACTACTGGCACTCCTCTAAGAGGCGAAGGCTTATTTCAGAAAGTATCACAAGCTTAAAAAGAAAGGGCGTGGCATGATAGTGGGGGGATGGTAGGCATGAATCAGGGAACGGCTTGCCAGGGCATGAGGTCCCCCAACGTGTGATTCTGGGCCAGTCATGTTCCGCTCTTGGAGTTTCTATTTCTATATCTATGAAATGGGAAACAAAAACCCTCTCACTACAAGGAATCAATAAGAAGATAGCCTGGGCAGTGTCTAGGCAAGTCGCTGGCACACAGCTGGGGCACAATTCCTGCCCCTCTGCAAAAGAAACCAACTTTGGGCAGTGGTTCTCAAACACTCCGCCAGAGTCCAATTCTGAAAGGTTTGGGACAGGGCCCAAGAATCTGCATTTCATCAGGGGTCCCAGGCAATTCCTCTTCATTTGGGTCCTCCCCAGGGTGGGTCCAGCTCAGGGGCCAAGCCCCCAGCTTCTAAGACACAAGCAGGGTTTCGATCAGAGCTCATTCTGGGGCTGAGTTCCCTGATGAAATCTGGGGAAGCTGCAAAAGAAGGAAGGAGGCAGGCAGGGGAATAAGGAGTAGAGGGGTGGGGCTGTGAACAATCTGTTAATCAATCTCCTCCCTAGCCAGAAACAATAATTGAGGCTCATACATCCTCCACGTGCTAACAGTCTGCAGCTACAATATAAAGCTTTGATTACAAATGTCAAAAAGACAGGGCATGAAATTAACTTCCCCTTAGTCGGTGGGCACAGGGAGCCGCTGCACTAATTCACTGCCCTCGGTATGAAAACTCCCCACGACAACGTCGCATCAAATTAGGGCCTGTGCTGCTGGGGTGGCATCTATATCTTTGCCCAATGTGCTCTTTTCAATTAAGCCAGGCCTGCAAACAAGGGCCTTGAGGGTGTGGGAAAGGTCAGGGCAACAGGCAGGTGACAGTGCAGGGTTGACTGGGAGGTGGCCAGAGCCAGCGAGGATAGGAGCCAGAGAAGAGCCCCTCAGCTCCCTGACGGGGACTGCCCACCAGAAAAGGGAGGAGGGGGAGTCATCCTGACAAGGAATAACTAACCTCACAAGGCATCTGATGCAGAGAAATGTGAAACCTACCTATCTCGGCCAATTCCTGTCCTACGAGCCCCGCTTGAGAGATGGAAAGACAGGCTGAGGGGGCTCCAGTGGCTTTTCTGAGGCTGATCACACTGAGTTAGCAATGGAGCCAGGCCTGGGAGCCAAGTTCCCATAACTCCTGCACTCCGTCCGCTCCAGGCTGGCCCCTGGCAGCCAAGGTACAAGGGGGCGGAGGAGGCAAAGCCGTGCTCAGACTGCCTGCCTTTGGGAGAACCTTTACAGGGCAGGGCTTTGAGGCTGCCCTCTGGCCCCTCCCCTCTTAGACAACCGAAGCTTATACAATATTCACTGGACAGACACACAGCACCCGGGGAGATTTTTTCCCAAAAAACATATCCCCATGCCATCCTGCCTCCCTCTCCTTCCTCTGGTCCACTCAGAGGGGACCTCTGGTGCACAACTGGTGGCTTTCCAAATGCCAGGAGAAGTTCTTATGTGTGCATGCCCAGGTGTGGCATGTGGGGTGGCCTACAGACAAGACACGGCAGGCAGCCAAGGCTGTGCCCTGTGGTATGTGCAAGACACTGTGCGTCCACCCACAAGCTCACGCCCACACGTACCCACAGAGGACAGAGATTCCCTCTGCCTCAGGAGGGGAAGCTAACACAGGCCACCCTTCCCGGCACTCCCAGCTGGGAGGGGGATCTCCCACATCCTTTCCTTCACAATAATCTCCTCTGAGCTTTCAGCTGGTCCTGGGAGGTAGGTGGGTGGGCTGGATCACAGGGGACTCCCCCCACCGAACACCGGTGAGCAGAGTGGGGGGCAGAGAGAGAGGAGGCAGCTGGCCCACGGAGAGACTGGGCCCTGCAGGAAGCTGCCTCAGGCTCTTAGGCTCTTGGAAGGGGTGGGGGTGGAGGGCTGCAGGGAGCAGCCCAAAGGCCCCGGAGAAGTAGGGAAGAGGTTACTCTTCAAGGCAGACTGGCCAGTGAGCGTCCCTCCCATGGCTCAGGCCTGGGCAATGTTACCTGGCTGTGCAGAGGTTTCAGAGGGCTGGGGCTTGGGGTTGCTGGCCCTGCACAGCTACTCACAACACCCCACCCCCAGGCCGGGAATGAGGCCCAGGCCACTCCTCACAGATGGACGGCCTGATGGCCAAAAGACCATCTCTTCATACAGGGGCACCCCTTCCCTCACCCGCAGCCAGTCCCCACAGTGGGGTGGGCTGGCAGGTCACAGCAGGGAAAAAGCAAAGTGTGCCCTTCTACCTGGGAAGGAGTCACCAAAGCCAGCCAGGGGCACTGAATGTTTTCCTTCTTGCCTTTCCAGTCTCCCTATGATCTCCAGCTCTCTTCTGTGGCCTTCTAAAATAGCCATTAATTAAAGCCTGGTAATTAACTTTCTGGTTCAAGTAGTATTTTGCAAAGGAATTCCATTAAAGAGTCAATCTGCATATCCTCAGACGTGGGGGCCTGGAAATGGGCAGGGTTACTCGTGGAGAATGAGAATGCCACAGGCCCCCATGGCACCCCAGGCCTGGGCTCTGCTGGCACCTAAAGGCACAAGGAGATTAAGGGGACAGCTGTCCTGCAGCCAGGTATATGCTGAGCCCTGAGGCTCTCTCCAAGCAGTTGGGCAGTTGGTTCACAAAAGTGACCAGGTCACTGGCCACACACCCAGACAGAAACTGCACACAGATTTGCACACGTGAGAGCTCAAACATACAACACACTATACACACAGCGTGACACGGCGTATACAAACTCACGTGCACACAGCGGTAGACATGCACACGTAAGAAAACGGACAGCAACGATAGCAGTCAATGCTCAGTGAGCACTTATTAGAGTGAACCGTCGTATGCCCATATTCGACCTACAAAAACGGCCACTTCATATGGTCCAACCTCATACGAAGTGCCAGGGACTGTTCCAAATGCTTTACATGTGACTAGTCATTTCAAATGCAGACGTGTGTGAGGACATTCACATATAACGCACACACACCTTCATGAGGGCGGGTGTGTACCTGCAAGACGTACAAAAACACGCACGCACAGATGTACACAGGCCTACATGCTTGTACAAAGAAAGGCTTCTCCAGCCTTTGAAACCCCAGCCTGGGATGATCACATTCTCACTAGCTAATTTCCACTGTTCCTAAAAATATTGCCCGGCTCGGATCTCTGGAAGATACACGAGGGAGCCACAGATCTAAAAGGAGGGCGATAAAAATGAGAAAGCAAAAAATAAATTGGTTCTTCCCTACGTCCAGGTCGTGTTCTATGGCTTTCCCCTCCCTCTCTGGAGGTGAGGCTCAGAATCACGCGCTTATGTGCGGGGCCTTGGTCAGCCCTGCCACCACCCCCCACCCTCCAGCCAAAGGTGCCCATGAAGCTCCAAGTACAATGTTGCAGGCAGGATGGGACCTTGTCACCAGGCTGGCTTCTGTGATAGTCCCACCTCTGTGCCTTTGAATGCGTGCCTCAGTTTCCGTGAATCTGACAGCGCTTTCACTGCACATCTACCTTGCAGGGCAGAAGACCTCTCAAAGTGCTGTGCAAATGCCACGCCACCTTATGATAATTATCGGATTAAGAATTAAGTCTGATTCCCTTCTGGAGGGGAGGGAAGGAGAAGGGAGAGGAGAGCTGGGTGAGCCTTCCTTGCAGGTAATTAATGAATTGCCCGCCATATTTCTTGGAAAGCAGAAGCCCATTTAAGAAAGATCCACCTACATGGGGCCTCTCAGAGCCAAGGGCAACCAAGAATCCTGCAAGGGGCCTGTCAGAACGTTCGGAAGGCAAAGGACAGGATGAGACGACTCAGAAGCAGCAGCACTACTGGCCATTAAACTCAGGAAAACAATATTCAATCCCTAACAAGCAAAGAAATGCAAATAACAAAGAAATGCCATTTTTCTGCCCATTTGAGTGACAAAGATTGTTTTAATGATGACACCCAATGTGTTTGAGGGTGTCAGGAAACAGGTGGGGAATCTCAAAAATCACTGGGGGCGTGTAAATTACTATAGGCTTTTCAGCGGGGGGACATTTTTAGCAAAAGCCTCAAACTGTTAATAGCCTTTGACCTAGTAATTCCATTTCTAAGACTTTATCCTATAGGAACAATCAGAGATGTGAACAAAGAGAAATATTCAAGGATTTAAATAACAGCATCGTTTTGGATAAAGAAATACTAGACATTACCTAAATACTTAAATAATTAAAAACAAGTACACGGCAAACGTAAAATGGAACAATGGACTTTTAAAACACATATAGGAGAAGTTTGCTTTCCCTGGTATAGACAGGAACAAGGGTTACTCTGCCTGGCTATTTCTTGCATTCAAGGTAATAACGATTCTCTGTACAGCCCTTTTTACCTTTCAAGGGGCAGCAATATCCAATATCTCTCTTGAACCTCAGAGCACAGCATGATTGCTAGTTATTATTCCCACGTTGTAGATGAGAAAATGAGGCTTAACAAAATGAGGTAACTTTCCCCCCACCAATGTTAACTACTCCTTACTGAAAACCTCCAACATGCTAGTCTCGCCTCTTTCACATGTTATTATGTATTTAATAAAATTTTAGAAACATTTAAGAAATGTGCAAGACCTGGTGTTAGTTGCTAAGGAAACAGCACTGAACAGGACACTTTCTATTAAACACGTGCTGGATATATTAACATTAATGTATCCAACGACACTATCATCGTGAGGCCCATTCTGCAGATGTGCAAACTGAGGCTCAGGAAGGTTATGTGACTTACCCCAAGAACGCCTGGCCTCAAAGCCAAAGATCACATACTTCCCATTATTCCCGGAAACTGTCTAAACTGCACAATCATCTCGACGTCACCCAAGGGAAGGCAGAGGACCAGGCGCTCCCTGTCTATGGTAGGGGAGGGAGGGAGGCAAGAAAGGCCAAGCCTTGATGCCCAGCCCCTCCTGCACCTACTGTCAACAACTAACGCAGGGAAACAGATCCCATTTCGCATTAAGCTTCCTCTCCCCTCTCCAAGAGCTGCCTTACCCAAAGGGGCGGAACTGTTTCCTGCCTACTTAGAGCCAGTTGTGAGTTCTTGAAAGCCCCCACCCCCATATCCAAGTATCTCGCTCACTAGCCTTACCGTGACTAGAATCCCACCATTGGTAACTTTCAGGTGTGGGAACTCCAGGCAATATTCCTGAGAAGGGGTCATCAATCTCCAACTCTGCACACAGCAGCCTCGCATACCTGCACCTGGCTTGCCCACATTTACACGACCAGCTCTGCACCGGGCCAACTGGGAAGAATGGGAAGAGGCGTGGGGACAGCCACTTCAGAGTAACTACAGGGGTAGGGGGACAGGTTGGGAGCCAGAGGGGGCACACTCTCAGAGCCTGTGTGGGGCCAGAGTCACCCAGAAACAGCGGCAGGGAGAAATTGCAATATTGCCAGCTGACCCTCCTAGCTACTCAGGAACATTAATAAATGAGTGACTTGGAAATTATCTTCTGGGAAGACAGAAACACCACATCCTGGATGGCTTTTACCAACATTAAAACAGCCTTGTAAATGAAGCGGCAACATTTCCAGCCTGCAAAACAAAAATGCTTCTGCCAGCACACCTTTCACCTGGAAAATCCCTGAGCAGCATTCATTTCTGTTATCCAGGAGAAATGATCACCTGTCCTTGGTGCACACTTCGAAAACCTCCGAAGAAGAAATGAGTGTCTAAGGGGGCCAGAGATTTGGGAGACCAGCTAGAAACCTCCCCTAAACCATCTCAGGAAAATAAGTACAAAGGCTCAAACTGTCCTGTGGCTCTCGAGACCCCCAGAGCCCAGCTGTGCCCACCAAGCCCTGGCTGGCCTGACTCCAGCCTCACAACCAGACATCAGCCCTCTCCCCCAACCAGCCTGGCTCAGTGTCCCCACCCCTGAGCCAGACTCCTTTCCCAGGGAGCCAAAGATCCTAGCACAGAACCAACTGGTTTCCAGCCTCCAGATGAGAGAATTCCAGCACAAAAAATAACCTCCACAACACAGCAGTTTGCAGAACACAGGCAGACAGCGTGCAACAAAGCCACTTTAGCATCCCTGAAGCAGACAGCGTTATCCAAAGTCTGAACCCAAGTGGCCGCCCCAGAGTGCCCTGTGCTGTTTATCGAAAGGGGAAGCCATGGGGACCAGGGCTCCCACTCGCCACCTTAGAAGCTCCCACCCTCCTTCCCGTTCCTGCACTTACCCCCATGGGGTCCCATGGAGCCAGGATCCACCCCCCCTCTCTTCACTGTTAAGCCGAGCCAAAGGCAGCCCATTCTGTCTTCCCAGCCTTCAAGAGCACAACCACACCACATCGGAGAAGAGGGAGGCTCCTCTCCATTCACCCAGGTTTGACCATGAACGGTCTTTTCTTTTGGGGGGGGGGGGCGGGTGGGTCACCAGAGTTGGTTTTACTCAGTCAACTCTAAACAGGACGACTCCAGGGACTGCCCCCAGAGAAGTACCTGCCCCAGAGAAATATCTGCCCTTCCATCCCCGGAGCAGCTGATAAATCTGTTATTTCTAAGCAAAGCAGCAAACAGGAGATCCCAGTCCTGACAAAGCCTATTTCAGCTCCAAGGCTGGGTCGAGGGATTTCAAACTCAGTCTCTCTGCCTGTCCGTGAGATATCTGGGCTCTTCTCCTGTGCCAGGGAAGCCACAAGCCAGATTTTGTTTATAGAAAATTAATAAGACAATTCCACACCACTGCCAGTGACATTCTGCTCCAACTGCTACTGTTCACACCGTTTCTAGAAACGGGCTTATAGTTTCACTCCCGACACCCCCCCACTCCTTGCCCCTCAGACATGTGGCAAGGCTGACCCGACCTGAGACCAAGATGGGCAGGAGCTGCTCGAGGTCACCTGGGCCATGCCCCGACCTCCAGGCAGGAGGCCGGGTTGCCGGCCAGCACTTGCCGGCTTCTTGGTGCAGGCTTCCCGCTGGAGGGACGTAAACATGGCATGCACACTGTCTGCTCCCGGGAGGGCAGACACACTCAGAGGCCGGGACGCCTGCTGTCTCTCCAGCTCCCCAGACAACCAACACATGCACACAAGACGGGGTACGTACACAAGCCCCCGCATGCGGGTGCACAGGGTCCTGACCCCCGCCAAGGAAAGCGCAGAGAAGGGCATGTTCCCGGGGGAGAGAGCCGGAGGCAGGGGCTGGCGGAGGGAGGAAGGCAGCAAACCGGGTGGCCTGCCGCCCAGACAATAACAAAGATGGGAAGCGAGATTTTCAAAGACGCAGTGGCTGCACCCAGCGCTGAGCTCTGGCCTGGCCGCATCCTCCTGCCAGGGCACGCCTGGTCCCCTGGGGCACCACGGCCATCAGAAAAAGGCTGAGGGTCCTGCCTCAGGCTGGGCTTGGCAGCTGGGGCAGGAAACCAGCTGCAGGCAGCAGTGGGGATGGATGCACTGGAGAGCACCTCTGGGCTGATGGAAATTAAAGGTCTAGTGATTCTCCCAGGGGGTGGGAGGGGTACTCTCCAGGAAGATGCTAGGGGTCAGTCAAACAGCCACTCAACCTTGGGCAGGAGTTGGGCTATAACTTGTACTCCTCTGCCTGCTGGAGCCAACGGGAAGGAGAGAGACATTTTTATTCTACCTGTGCCTCCCCTACAGGGAGTGCCAACTTGCCAATCATACACAGGGGCACAGCCCTATGAAGGCAGATGCCAGGGGCCTGAGATGTCGGGGCTGAATGCTGAAAAGGCTCCTTGGTGCCTGCCTGTTCTTTCACCTCCACTAGCCGAGCAGGGACGTGTTCTAACTGGCACCGGAATCCATCACTGTGCCTGTGCCCAAGTGGAAAGGTGCCGAGGCTGGTACCGCTCACGGAGGGGGACCTGGGCCCCGAGGGAGCGTGTCTGCCCAGTGCCCCCGAACACGGACAGGATGGCTTGCCCTTGCGAGCTGAAGCCTGCTCTGTTGCTGGTGACTGGGAGCAGGCTGAACCACCTTCTCCCTCTCCTCCTCTGCCCCACAAGCCACCTCCCCCTGGAATTTCCACACCTGCTCCAGGCTTGCCCAGGAAAAGGAAACAGGGAACAGGAGACACCCCTGGGAGTGGAGAGGTGAGGGAGGCAAGCAGCTGCCCAGGCTGGAGAGGACGAGGCCCTTCTCCCCTAGCCTCAGGCGATGCCCCTGAGCTCAGAGCCCCGGCACTGCCCCCTGTGCTCACCCCAGCCCCCAGCGGAGCACGCGCCCTACTTAGAGCAGATGTGCCCCCTAAGCGGCCCAGCCCCCTGCTCCTCCCCTCCAGATGTTCACCCTTTTCCTCACCACTGAGTCTCGGCAAAACCCAGCCGAAAATGCCTTTTGTATCGGACACCCGGGGGCTCCAGAGGCAGGGGGATGGGTCCTGGGGGTGGAGGCGCCACTTCGGTCCCCAGCGCCGGGCACCGCACGGCCCGGGAAACAATGCCCACCTCGGCGAGGCGAGGCAGGACTTCTCGGCGAGGGCACTTCCCGCCCGGCCTCGCCCGGGGCCGCGGACACCCCCTCCTCACCCCGCGGGGAGAGAGAAAGGTCCTCCCGCCGTGACCCCCCCGTCCGAGGTGGCCCCACAAGTTGCCGGAGGGCGGGCGTGCGGTGCCCTCCCGCTTCCAGCGCGCCCCAGCCCCGGCTCTCGCTTTGTCCCCGCGCCCTCCGGGGCGCATCCCGGGGCGGCGGCGCGCGGAGGCCGGGCCGGGCGCTGGCGGCGGCGGGCTCACCTCTCATTGTCCGCGGCGGCGGCGGCGGCGGCGGTGGCGGCGGCGGCGCTCCGGAACCCCGGCAGGATGTGGCGGAAGCTGTGGTTGCGGTCCAGCTTGGGCTGGCTCTTGGTGCGCTTGATGGAGCCCTTGAGGCGGCGGCTGAGGAAGCCCTGCGCGCGGGGCGACAAGAGGGGGAAGGGGAGGCGGGGTTAGCGCGGCGGCGGGCCCGGGACCCGCGCGGGACCCGCGCCCTGGCTCGGGCGGCCGCGCGGCCGAGGGCGGGCGCGGGCTCGGGCTCGGCCCCAGCTGCTCGCGGCCCGCGCCGCCCGCCCGCCCGCCGACCGAGCGCCGACGGCCCGGCCCGCGCAGCGCGGCCCAGCCCACCCCGCGCCGCCCGGCCCAGCCCGCCACGTCGCCCCCGCCCCCTAAGCCGCTGTTGCCATGGCGACGCCGAGCCGAGTCGCGCCGGCCGCGACCGAGGCCGCCCGAGCCCCCCCCCCGACCCCCCCTTCGGGCGCGGGGCGTTGGGGGGGGGGGTCCGGAGGCGAGGGGCGGGGCTGCGAAGGGGCGGGGACCCCGGGGGGCTGCGGCGGACCCCCTCACCTCTTCCAAGAACGAGGTCACGCCCCCACCCACCTAGAGGAGTCCACGCCCCGCACCCCATCCCGGCCTGACACCGTGCGGTCCTCCACCCGCGAGGTCGGGGTTCTCAGCCCCAGGTCTTACAGATGAGGAAAACTAAGGTTCTGAGAGCTGGCGTGTGATCGGTCCTCTGGGGCCAGTGCCTGATAGTACCCTGGCCACCTGGCCCCCTAACCTGGGTGTCTTCCCTACAGCAGGCGACTTTCAGTGACCCTCGGGGTGAAGCCCCTTGCCTGCAACCTTGGTTGCCGCAGCAGGGGCACTCCAGCAGGGGCAACCTCCTCAAGGACAGGGTCCCTAGCACCTAGCTCAGGCAGGGGGCAGAGGCTGAAGGGTTTGCTGAGTATCCCCAGGGCATGCTTCAAGGTTTGCAGCCACGTCAGAGGGAAGGCTGGGCAGCCGTCTCTAGATGAGCTGCTGCAGGGCACCATTCATGACCCATGGCCGGTAGGGTTCCCTTCCTAGGAGGAGTATGGCAAGCCCCAGCCAGGGCCCCCATTCAGGCCATTTCATTTGTCCGTCTACCAGGCTGCGCAGCGTTGGGAGGACAGAGCTTGATCCCATCCCCAACTCCAGGAGCTCCTGGTCCCACGGAAGAGACAGGGAGGAGGACAGAGTTCAATACATCCAGGTTGAACCAGGCCTCCCTTTATAGGTGAGGGAAGATTTGGGGGGCTCAAGCTATCCAGGCTGTGGAACCACAGAAGGTTAGAGGGAGAAAAAAACTCAAGGGAGGTGGGAATCCCCTGACGGAGAAACTGAGAGGGGTTCTGGGGGTCTCACCCACCCCAGCCTCAATTCCAGGTGATATAAGGACAGAAGGAAATGGGATAGTAACTCATTTTGAAGTCCATGTTGTACCCAGTGTGATCACCACATTTCATCCATCACACAACAAAGGCTAGGCTTGCAGCCCTCTCTGGCCCAGGAGGAGGGGTGGACATTTGCTATAAGCCATGCCCCGTGCGGGATCTGTCCATCCCTATGACCCCAGCACCCCATCACTTCATGATGAAGTGAGCCGTCAGTTGTACACATCATCTCATGTCACCCACACAAACAAGAAAATGACAGAGAAACATTACCCCTTTCTGCAAACGAAGAAACCTTGCTCAGAGAGGTAAGATGGCTTGTCCAAGGACACACAACTTCCGGGCCTGCCTAATGCCGGGTTCCACTAGGACCGCCCCCCTTCTCTGCCCACCCTCTTCAGGCTTCCCCTTTTCCTATCCTTCCACCCTTCTTGCCTCTCCCTCAGTCTCTCACCTCCATAGGAAGACGACCTACCCCGTGGTCACTTGCCAGAACTCTGCACATCCTCCAGGGCCTAGCTGAAACACCACCTCATCCAGTCCTTCCAGGCAGTGGGTCCAAATCCTTCTCACTCTGCAGCTCAGTGTCACCAAGATGCTCTAATCAGCTGTAGTTCAGCGAATATTTCATAGGTGTGAGGGGCCGCAGGAGGGAGCCTCCTCCAGAGGGCAATCCCTAATGGAGAGGGACCACAAATGGTGGCAGGCCAAGGAACAGGAGGCTCTCAGGGGACACAGCACAGAGGCAGGAATCTGCACTTCTGCATCAGCTCTGGGCACCCCCAACCTTGGCCTCCTGCCGGGTAAGGCCAACTTGGATGGGTTCTTCTCTCACAGCCAATGCCTCACCGGGCTTGTACTTTTTCTCGGTTTTCATTTTCTACACTGATGACAATTTCACAAGTTTTACACTGCTTGTGGTACAAAGAACCTCGAGGTATTTTTCACAATTTATGTAGTTCATTATGTAGCTACACTGACAGCTTTATCCTATTTCTGAGTTTGTTTTTTTTTTTTTTTAAAGGCTTTCTTCCTTCTAGGAGGTTGAGTGAGGCCAGTGTCACTCCTCTGCCTCACCCCTCCCTCTAAGGCCACACTTAATGCTCCTCTGACCAGCTGCCTCCTCCCTAAAACCTACTGTTCCCCACTCAAACCGACCATGACCACCCACACCACATCACATGTGCCCACCCTGGAGGACCTTGTATGCCCCAGAGGACCCAGCTCAGGACTCTGCATATAGCAGACTTAGCAAAAGGCTCATCATCCCAGAAAGCCACAGCTGGAAGGGGACTCAGGCCCAGAAGTCTGTATATAAGGGCAGACGAGCCCCAGAGACAGGAAGGGACTTACCCAAAATCACATATCAAGGTTAATCAAAGACCCCAGACTCCAGTTCCCTACTCTGCCCAGCCTCGTAGCTTGCTTACTGACCTCCTTTATGGGGTGGAGGGCCACGGGCGGCTTCTTACCCAGCCCCGGATGAAGGGAGATGAGCCTTTTCTCCTGTCCCTTCATGGGCGGGTCCAGGGACGTGATTTCTGGAGGTGGCTGCAGCTCTAAACTCAAGAAGTCAGAAAATCTTACTCTAAACCCAAGTCAACCTTAGTGAGAGGCAGTGGCCAAATCATGTCCCTTCTTTCAGTGTAACAGGGTTCTTGAGGTCTGCTTTCTAGAACTGTGGTGGAGCCTCCTGACAGCCCAGCGGCTGAGATCGGGGAGCAGGGGGCAGGCAAACCAGGGCTCAGGACCAACTCCACAGCCCCCCTGGCCAGAAGATGGCAGGCAAGGCCCAGCAGCAGTGTGTGAAATGGGTGAAGGGGTGCAGTGAGGAGAGAGAAAGCTGTGGACCTTCCAGGGTCTGACTCTATCTATCCCAACCCTCCCCAGGAGGCCACCCTGCTGATCACACCCGTGGGCCAGCATCACTTGTGTTCGTATCTTAATTCAGACAAGTTGTGGGCAAATTACTGGCCTGCTCCACTCCAAGCCTCAGTGTCCCTATCTGTAAAATGGGCTAATGATACCTACTTTAGAGGGTTGTGGGAAGGATCCAGAGGCAAGATGTCACCAGTAATATAGTAAATAATAAGCCACGGAACATGGTAGTTGCCAGCTTTATTATCATCATTGCTGATGTGGCTGTAGTACAGCCACCAAGTTTTGCCCTGAGAAGGTCCATGACCACCACAGGCGGGAGTCTGCCCCGGGCTCTCCCAGGAGCCTGAAGGCTATCTCGCAGCAGGGACAGGCTGGTGTCATGCCTAGTGAATGAATGAACAGGCTTGCAAAATGGTCCCGGAGCCACAGAACGTCTTCTGGGTTGAAGGCTTTAAAATAAGCACGTTTTCTTTTTCAACGTTTATTTATTTTTGGGACAGAGAGAGACAGAGCATGAACGGGGGAGGGGCAGAGAGAGAGGGAGACACAGAATCGGAAACAGGCTCCAGGCTCTGAGCCATCAGCCCAGAGCCCGACGCGGGGCTCGAACTCACAGACCGCGAGATCGTGACCTGGCTGAAGTCGGACGCTTAACCGACTGCGCCACCCAGGCGCCCCAAAATAAGCACGTTTTCTAAAGCAACCTCACAGAGCCTCCCAATGTGCAAAGTGTGTGAGCCAGGGGCAGGCGGGGCCGCTTGGTCCCCAGACCAGGGACCGATGTCTAAAGCTCAGCGAGTAGCCAGTGCACCCTGTGGGGACGGAACCCACTGCCTCCCCAGATGGGGTGTTCGGCCTCTACTAACACAGCCTGTAGCTGTTTTTCCACATGCTTCTCAGCAGCTCCCCCATCCCCATCCAGCCATTGTGCCACCATCCTGCCCCAGCCCTCCTCATCCCTTCCTCAGGATGTTCTGAGAAACTTTCTCAAGGGCCCCCAAGGAATTCCAGACACGTGATGTGTTCCTTCACCCACTTCAGTCAATTCCGAGCGGGGCCGATGAGGAGAGATGACCAGTTATGGAGCTCCTGTTCTGCGGCATCCCTGCCCCTGGCACTCTTTGAACACCCCCCAAGTCCCAGGAAGGAGGCCCGGGGAGATGGGCCTGTTATCAGGAATGCGGGGAGGATGCCTCAGAACTCAGAATGTTTTGGGTTTTCAGGTGGTGAAACAGAAGCCCAGAGAAGCTAAGCCCCTCGCTCAGAGTAGCAGAGCTATTAGGCGGCTGGGGGTGTCTATACATATGGGGGCCCTCGACATATGTGCCCACACGTCCTCGCCAAACAGCTCAGCCCCAGGCTCCGGGGGCCACAGGCCAGACCAGAGGAGAGAAAGGAACTGCACTCTTTCCCTAAGCACATCAGTGTCACGGGTGAGGACTGGTGGCTCAGGGAGGGGACACCTTGCCCAGGCCCAGCCTCACACATGCCTCACACACGAGTCCCCTAGGCAGCACCTAGGGGACCCCGGGTTTGCACTCCAGCACCACCCCTTGGGCACCCAGAGGTGGCAGGCCACCACTGGTCCTCTGAGCCATCTTGGACCCTGAGTGTGAAGCGCCGGGCACCGTGTCTGGCACATAGCGGGCACTCTTGTCGCGCGCGAGTCCCTTCTCCTGGCTCCATCATCTGTTCGGTCCTGCATCCTCGGTCCTGTCTTCAGGGCCTTTCCCCTTCTAACAGACAGACCGGTGGTGGGCCTGACCTGCCTTTGACTCCCACTGAGACAGCGCTCGGGATGGAGGCAGAACCCGGCGGGCTCTCCCTCGGCCCAGGCCCCGCTCCTCCTCCTCTAGTGGCCGTCTCCAAGGCCTGCACCCACACAGAGAGCCTTCAGGGAAGGAAGCCGCTTTAACAGGCCTGTCTCTCAGTATCCTCTGCAGCTTTGCAAGGATGCCAAAATCACACCGAAAAACACAGGAAAGGGAGCGGAAGACCCCATCTAGATAGTTCCACCTCTCTCGACCCTAGGAGAGGAGATCTGCTGGGCATTACTGGCTGGCAGGCAGCCTCGACGCCTTAGGCTCCAGGAAGACGTCCTGCTTCTAGAGTCGCAAGGAGGGGCCAGATCAGGCAGCCAGGGCAATGCCCACATTGTAGAAGGCAGGAGGGCAGGAGGACTTCCCAGAAACACTGAGCAAGGCAGTAGCAGAACCACGGCAGAGCCTAGGTGTCCTATCTCCTCACCCAGTGCTCTTTGCCACGCCTGCACCCCACCCTTCGAGAACCTCTCAGGCTCCCCACATCTCCTCTCTCCAGGCCTCAGTCTTCCCTTCTGTATTATAAGGGCTGGGTTGGGTGATCACCAGGCTCCATTCCAGTGCTGGTATCTGGTGATTCTAAACAGCTAAAGCCAGAGCAGCTGTGCCTTCTACAGCTGGGCTCCCCCAGGCCTGGCACTAACAGGACCAGAGGCTTCTCTGGCTTTTCCTCAGTCCTTCAGACACACCGTTCCTCTTCCCTGTTCCTGGGGCTCTGCCCTCAGCAAGCTGCCAGGCTTCCCTGGCTTCCTCCCCTGGGAAGTATGTACCATCAAAGAGGGTCCCAGTTGGGGAATGACTCACTCATGGTGGCATGTCCGACATTGTGACAGCCGTAAGAGGGCAGGCGTTTTAAGCCGGGATGAAGCTGGTGCCTTCCTGGTAGTCACCTACTCACGGGCCACCCTATGCGCACATTACCCTCTGTAGTCGCCTGCCAGTGCTGCTTTGAAGGTAAGACCTCCACACCCCAGCTTCCCCAGAGAAGGCAGCCAGACTACTCGGGCCGCAGAACAAGAACCTATTCAAGAGCCATGAGAGCCAGCAGGGGGCTGGGTTTTGGCACAGAAGGGTCACTCTTGCATTAAAATATTGCCAAAAAACCCACACTTAAACACGTTTCTATGGAGAAACACACACAGCCAGAAATGCACACAAATTCAAAGACATGCATGCATTCAAAGACACATGGTGGGGCGGGGGGGTGTGTGCCCACAATGAAATGCACGCATAAACATACAAGTCCCCTCATCACTACCACACACAGATACACACACATAAACAAACGTGCACACTGACCAGCACACAGAGAAATACACCCATACGGTCATGAATCACGCAAATGGAGATACAAATACACTGAAACAAACTCACAAATATACATACATACTCAGCTGTCACCAGGCACATACAGAATGACCAAACATACCAGCTCATATGGACTCATATTCACAACCACAAAAAGCTAGGAGCCCAGGTCTTGGGTCAAAGGGGAGAAAATGCTGCTGCTACCATAATCCCCATGATCTGTGGGCAGGACCTCACTCTGCACCAGAATCTCTATTTGCTTCTCTCACACCCTGAAACTTTGCCTTCACAGCTCCCTGAACATGTGGTTTCTCCGAGTCATGTGGCCTCAGGGCCCCACCCCCTGTCCAGAGCTGGAGATTCCTGCCCCAAACATTTCTCCTGCCATCATCACACCTAAAACTCCACCTAGGTCCTAGGGTTACCTCACTCTCTAGGAATCCCTGGGAAAAAGGCAAATACTTTTTATCCTCCGCCCCCAAGAGGCATGGTAGCAAAGCGTTCTACCACTTAATGACTATGGGCCCTAGACCAGTGACCTAACCATCCGAGTCCATTTCAGTTTCTGTAGAACGAGGACAAGAGTAGTCACCTCCAGGTTGTTGTGACAAGTCAGTGAGATCACACATGTAAAGAATTTAGCCCTTTTCCCGGCACTCAGGCAATGTTAGTTACTGTCATCTTTGTTTTTATGGCTTGGACTTTGACCACCAAGGGCCAGCCCGGCCATTAGCCGGAAGGAAAGAGAGAGCAGGAGTTTATCAAAGCAAACTGTAGAACCCAAATCTCCTTTGGTGGGGAAGCCTGCTGGTCAACAGCTCATTCAGGGTGTATTCTCTGAGCCTCCCCATGTGCTGAGTCCTGGAAGGGATGGGATTTCTGCCCTCAAGGATTCCCCAGTGCGGCTGGAGAGGTGAACCTGGCCCTTCCTAGACCCCTCCAGGAGCCTCCTCGCTGCTTTGCTATCTCCGGTCTTGTCTCCCTTCCCCTGTCCATTCTCCAAGGGCATCCAGAGGGGTCCTTGTAAAAGTAGATCATATCCTGCACTGACCAGCTCCACCCCTTTCCGCAGCTCCCAGAGCTTTGGGGATAAAAGCCTAGCCCCTTGGCAAGGCCCTTAAAGCGCTTCATAATCCACGCCATGGGCTCCAACCCCAGTGGCTTCAATGGGACTTTCAGAATCGCCAGCCCCTCCTGCCACAGGGCCTTGGCATAGGCTGTTCCCACTGCCTAGAATGGAGACCCCTTTGCCCAGTGGATCCTGCACGCCCTTTTGTCTCTCCTCACAGTCCGTCCTGAGGTGCTGACAAAGTGCCCTCCGAGTAGGCCAGGTCCCTCTGCAGACTTATCACCGTTGTAATTATACATGTATTGATTTCATGCCTCCCTCCCTCACAAGACTGTGGGGTCCATGCTGGCCTGGCTCCCCAGTGCAGGACACATGGCAAGTATTCCTCAATACTTCCTGAACTAATTAACAAATATTAACGATATGAAGGAAAAAGGAGAAAGGCTGAGAATACGCTCTGGGAAGTTTTTTTTTTTTTTTTAATGTTTATTTATGTTGAGAGAGAGAGAAAGAGAAAACGCCCATGCGTACACACATACACACATGGGCGTGCGCAAACTGAGGAGGGCAGAGAGGGGGGGGGGCGGAGAGAGCGCACCCCAGGCGGGCTCAGCGCTGTCAGCACAGAGCCCGATGCAAGGCTCGATCTAACGAACCGTGAGATCATGACCGGAGCCAAAATTAAGAGTCGACGCTTAATCGACTGAGCCCCCCAGGCGTGCCCCCGTGCTCTGGGAGGTTTTTAAAGGGATTCCCTTGTGGTCAGTCTGGGTGGGTTTGCCAGAGGAGACAGCTTTTGAGAGCGTAGTAGAAACACTGAAAGCGAGGCAATGGGTGGTCTTGCTGAGCTTATCTGGGGCAGGGAAACCGCAGATGAGCATTCCGGGCAGAATCCTGGCACGGGCAATGGTGCAGAGGTATGACAGCCCGAAGCCTGGCTGCCTCAGAGGCCCATGGAGTGATCACAGGTCTCTCTGACCTCCCAGTTACACCCCGCCACCTGAGCCCAGACTGCTAACGTGGGGCATGACGCCTCCCCCAACAGTGCAGACCACACCCGGATCGAGGGGGCCCCTAAGGAAGCCTGGGAGGAAGGAGGGAGGGGGCACCCAGTTGGGAAGAGGATGAGAATGTGCAGGTAGTAGGAGGGGGTAATGGTGACATCAGAGAGGCCCTCTTGATACGTGCCAGGGCCCAGGACTGAGTGGCATCAGTGAACACTGATGAAATGACACACACGTTTCCGAGATCTCAGGGAGGAGGTGATAACCCAGAGCAGCCAGGGAGTGACTCACTGCCCCATAAATCCTCTGGCTAGCCGACACTTGCCTTAGCATAAGAAGCCCGTCCCAGAGGTCTGGACAGCCACAAACACTTCATCAGCTGTTTAAGCCCTTGGCCAGCCCTGACCCCGGGCTGGGGAGTCCAGCACTGAGGGCTGCGTGGCTGCAGGGAAGCTGGCTCCGTCGGGGAGCCTCACCCCTACAGCAGCATCTCCCCCTTCCTTTCTCCCCGCTCCCCCCTCCAGGCCCTGCCTGAAGTCCCAGCACCAGGCCAGTCTTCCCGGGGTGACTCACTAACTTCAGAGCTTATTCCCTGTCCTGTGCTCTGTACACCCTGCATGAGTGAACACCCCTACCAGAGGCCACCTGGCAGAATGTCAAGAAAACCATGTTCGGAGTTAAGAAAGCTGAGCCCAAAAACCCAGCTTGGCTATTAATAAGAATGAGGACCGTTCCAACGTGCTAATAAGAGTAAGCCAGATGTACTTATTCAGCCCCAAGCTTCAGGCGCCGTATTAGAGCTTCACGTGACTTTCCTGGTTTCATTCTCACAACCCAACGTGCAGATGACAGAATGGAGGCCCAGCGAGATCAAGCAACTTTCACAGAGCCACACAGCCAGGAAGCGGCCAAGCTGGGATCAGTCCAGATAGCCTGTGCCAGAGCCCAAGCTCTTCCATAGTTCCATTATCGCACGGCGAGGCTCTAAGCAAGTACCTTAGCCTCTCTGTGACTCACTTTCCCTTTCTCTACAATGAGGGGATTGGTCTGGCTGAGGTCTAAATGCTTTCCAGTGTAGGCACGCCATCTTTCCCCTCCCTGGTGACCCATTTGCAGGTAACAACAAATGGGAGGAATCTTCTGGAGACCACAGCTTTCAGGAAGGGAGGGTGTGAACGGTGGGGACTCCAGCTCTGTGCTGGGCCACAGGGGGCTTCCGGAAGTCGGTTTCTCCTCCTGCCCCCCCCCACCACCCCCCCCCCCCCAGGTACCTAGGTGGTCTGGAGTAACCCTGCATCAGCAAGGCAGGGAAGAGGTGCTATCCTTTTTCTCCCTGGACCAAGGCCACCAAAAAGCATCAAGACCCCAGGGTGCCACAGCCCCAGGGACGAGAAACATTAGTGGGAGGGAGAGGTGAGAGGCAGGTGGAACCCTCATAAATCCACCTGAGTGAGCAATGCTTTTTAAAGCCCTTTTCACTACAGGATACAAAATGCACCGTTTGGGGAGAGGATTTTATAGGCTATTTCTCCTCCTGGGTGATTTACCATCTGCAGGCCTGGCTTACCTGGGAGTTCTGCCCCTGAGGGATCATGGGAACCCATGGAGTGGAGTCAAGGTCAGTTTCACAACAAGGGCTGGTGTCCTTGCCAGGGCTCTGTGGTGGTCCGAGTGACTTGTCCTGACCTCCTGACCTCTCCTCCCAAGATGGGTGTCCACCTGGCCCCAGAGACATCAAGCGGGGCTCTCAGAAGGGACTTCTGCTCCCTACTCATCCCCTCCCCACCCTGCACTCACTCACCCAATCCATTCTCTCTCACACACCTTCACTGCACAAGCCCATCCAGGGGCCCACCACACACGAGGCCCCGTCTCAATGCCCAGGGTTCAGATAAATCAGAAACAGTCGCTGCCCTTGAGAAAGTCACCGTCTGGTAGATGGTTAAGTCACAGTCTGACTGTGACTGAGCTCTGAAGCCTAGGGGAGGAGATGCCTGCTGGAGTGAGGGAGTGTGGAGGAGGGAAGGAGCTCTCAAGGCAGGGAAATGGAGAGGGCCTGTGGACAGGACCAGCCTGTACGAAGGAAGGCACTGAGGCTGGGACAGGCCTGGGGGGTGGCGGCTGGGGAGGTGGATCCCACCCCCTGGAAGTCATCTAAGGTGCTGGAGCAGGGCAGTAACAATCGTGGCTTATTTTAGGCATTCTTTAAGCAATTCCAGAGGAAAAGTAACTCATCCCAATGCAAGGCCTTGTATCGGAAACAGATGTCATTGCAGCCACCTCCAAAGAGGGCCTCCTGGCTTTAGAAACAATTCCCACCTGAAGACTCAGATATAATTATGTCTATAATCCAACCCAAATGCCACTTGATGTGACAGAGACAATTGCTTTGTTTTCCCATGAGGGGGTGGGGAAGTGAAGGCATCTGAGCCCTGCCCCCCACCCAGAAGAGGGCCTGCAGAGGCCACAGGGTGGGGTGAGACGAGGGGAGCCATTCCTTTCTGCCCTGAACAGACACCTTTTGACCCTTGGGGACCAGGCCAGCTGGAGGCAGGGACGAGGCAGGACGAAGCAGGGAAATGGGGAAGCCCAGGTTCAGATGCCAGCTCTGTCCGCAGTTGGCTGTGTGACCTGGGACAATTCACCTTCCCTCTCTGGGCCTCAGCATTCTCACCTATAAAATGGAGAGAACACGACTGGTTGGCAGAGGCTGGGCTGGTGCTGTGGGCCAGGCCCTGCAAGAACTTCAACACCGTTCCAACAGCAAGGGGCTGGCAGAGCTGGGATCTGAACCCACGTCGGCAGGACTTTCGGCCCCGGTTCTGACAACCACCCCACCTCTGCCAGAACACCTGCCTTGCTCCCTTTCGAAGTACTGGTGGGGGTGGACCAAGACACCTGCAAGCCATCAAAGGATGACCGCGAGAGTGTCTGTTAGCCAGCCTGACGATGGCGGCAGTGCCCCGATGCTGCCTGGCGGCCCTCAGGCTGGCCGGCCTCAGCCTGTGCCTCTCCTGCTGGAAAGCGGCGTTGGCCCCAGGCCTTGCCCCATTCCAGTGTCTCTAATTTGGGCCCTCTCTCAGGGGTCCCCCAGGTCTCTGGCCAACCCGGGCCCAGTCAGCTCAGCCACCAGGGCCTGGCCCAGCTGCCCAGAGGCGCTCCTCGATTTGAGTTGTTTCCTCCACCCAGTGGTGAGCTCGTTTAGCTCAGCCGGGCCCCTGTGGCCTTGGCGGGGGGGGGGGGGGGGTGTCACACAAACCCCAGGGACTTCCATTCTCCTCTGGGAGCGGCTGCCCAGGCGTCCACTCGCTGCCCTCTGCTGCCCCCAACTGGCAGGAAACGGCCCTGCGCAGACATCTCCAGCTCCCTCCATGTGTACTCCCCACCTGGGAACTTTGTCTCTGGTCCCTTCGGTATCACTTTGCCCACCTCCACCTCCTGGTGCCGGGGCTGAGCCCTAGAAGCTCCACCAAAGGCAATGTTGCTCTGGGGCCGCAGATAATGGGTACAGAAGGGAGGGGGTCTGTCTGATTACCTGGGACTCTGGGGGAAGGTGTCTGGAAGGAGTGAGCCCCACCCACCAGAAGAGGGAACAGAGGATGAACATTGGCTGAAGGCCAGACACTGGGCCCTCACAGCCACTCTGTGAGTGAGGGGCTCCTGTGCCCATCTACAGATGGGGAAAGAGAGGCTCAGAGACCCGCGATGATACCATCATTTATTAATGAGGCAGGCAGCTCTCCAACAGCACCAAATACCACAGCCCGCCGTCACTCGCTGGCCTGACCTCAGGTTCAGGAGGCTCTAAATAGCCCCTCACCCCGTATCTCTGCCCCAAAGAGCGTCCTGGTCCACCCTGGCTGCCCTGGCCAGCTCTCGCCCCCGGGTGGCCCTGTGATAACATTCCCGTCTCCTCGATTCCCGCTGCAGGAAAGGAGCTTCTCCCTGCAGAAGGTGGACACAGACCAAAATGATAGTAATTTTCCTTTTGGGTTTGAACAGTTTAATAACAATTAGCCTCTCTCCACCACCCTCTCATCCGCAGAACACTTGCCACACACCGGGCCGGGAGACTCCAGCTCACAGGCCTCCAGTGAGCAGGGTATTGTGAGGAGGGGCCCGGGGGCACCCATCTGTGGGACCCCGATCCAGGGCCCAGCCCTACTACTCAGTCACACCCAACCATGGCCGCACAGCTGACATCCCCACACCGGACACAGATGGGCCCAAAAGCAGCCTGGGGTGGCGGAGGGAGCCCCGACAAGTATTCCAGGCAAGCGTCCCCTCTCTGGGCCTTAGTTTCGTCACGTGTGCAGTGACAGAGGTGGCTCATCTGGTCTGTGAGCCTGACCAGCTTTTCCGTCCACCACCCCGATGCCTCACTAGAGTTGCCTCAGCTAAGAAGGGGCACAAATGGAGGAAGAGAGGCAGACCAGGAGGTGGCAGTGTGTGACGAGTGGGCAGGAGCCATCGGAGGTCTCTGGGGACTTTCGGACCCACAAATGCCCATTTCCGTAAGCCTCTCTTCCCAGGAAACCTGATGGAGGTGGGCAGAAGGACTCAACTGCAGGGAAGAGAGGGCTGGAAGCGGCAAGGCGTGAGCAGCCCCGAAGGGGGGCACGGACACAGGGACACCTGGGCTCGATTCCAGGCCCCGTTCCAGATAGGCTGTGTGACTTTGGGAAAGGACCCTCCCCTCTCTGAGCTCCAGGGCTTCTTCTGTATGGGGAAGCGTTCGTGATCACTTCCAACGGCCTTCCACGGTGGTGTCGAAGGGGCCCCCTCACAGGCCTGTGTGTTTATGTCCACGTGCCTGGCACTATGTGTGTGATGGGAAAAGACAGCTGAGTCACGAAAAGGGCGCAGGGAAAAGCTGCAGGAGTGGGGAGAGGGGTGTGGAGCTGGAAGTCTGCATCCCAGAGATCTGCTGGCTCCTCTCCTACCCAGCATCGCCTGTGGCTCCTGTGCCCCACAGGGGCAAGTCCAAAGCCTCCACCCACTCACTTTCCTCTCCCGTGCCCCCTCCTTTATGTCTCCAACTCACCCAACACTCTAATCACACAGGGCCGTTGGCTTGTTCCAATTCACGTACGTCTCCCCCAGCTGGAATACTCTTCTCCCTTTGTTCCTGACAAACTCCTACACATCCCTCAAAGCTCAGCCCCAAAGATCCTCCTCCAGGATTTCTTCCCTACCGTTATCAGCCGATGGTAACTGCCCTGTGTTCTGGGTTCCCACAGCACCCCGGCCGCACCTCCATCCCACCACCCAGGGTGCGCACAAATGAGCATCCAGCAGAAGTAGGTGATTGAAAGGAACTAAGACCCCCTTCCAGAAGCATCTGCAATCAACCCGCGACTGAGTTTATCTGCAGCTTCCGCCACCCCCCTGGGCCTTCCCCTCCCTGACACTTCTCCTTCTCCATCTTGCAAAAAATAGCCCTGAGACCTAATTTCAGCTAAACCTTCAAACACGATTCTCCACTTTCAACTTCCCGAAGAGGAATCAATTGGCTGTCAAGTTTCCCAGAGCCTCTGCCGCCTCCCACACCCCAGCCCTGCCAGCCCTCCTCAAGGTCGATGGGAGGGGGTGGGGGGCAGACAGGAAGGACACAGCCTACACCAAGGGGAGGTTGGGTCTGGGGAAGGTGGCGGGCTGAGGGGACCCATGGGGAGACAGGTAACAGTCACCATCACCTTCCCCCCAAATCAAACCATGAATTCCTAACATGGAGTGGCAGGTGAGAAGGGGCGGCATGCTGCTGTGCTAAGGATCCCTGGGCTTTGGGAAGGGAGACGGGCCCAGGCAGAGCCCCCGGACCCCGTCTGACAGCGTGTGCAGATACGGGGCCCCAGCCTGCTGCCTGCCTTCCCTCTCTTCCTTCCAGGATTCCCTACGGATGCAGAGAAGACAGATCTGGGTTTGAATCTTGGCCTCGACATCTCGGTGGAGCCTGAGAGCTGAGGGCCAGAGACGGGCAGAAGGCCCATGTGGTCACGTGCTCCCAGCTCCCTTCTCCATCCTACCCTGGTCCAGGGTCCTCCGTAGCTCTCAGGGCACACCCCAGCCTGCTGGCACCACGGGTCCTAGCGGTCCACTCCCCACCCCCAACTCCACCTGTAGATAGAAGGAAGTCATACCAGATGGGCAAAGGTTCTGTATCTTGCCCGGGTCACAAAGCTGATATGAGGCTCAGCCCTGAGTCTGCTGACTTTTAGTTCATTCTTTTCGTTACTGCATCGAAATCTTTAAGCGCCCACTTTATGCCCAAGCCACATGTTGCCTTACAAGGTCCATACTCCTCATTTTAGAGAAGGGTAAACTGAGGGTCCCCCAGGGTCACATGATCTCCAAGAAACAGAGGTGGGACTTGTGCCCAGCCCCTGATGCCCTGTGGGGTGGCTGCAGTCCCAGGCCAAATCACAAAAGGTTAGGGCCACGTATGGGTACAAACAGCAGGGACCCAGAAGTGCTCCCAGCTGAGTGGTGACCTTGGACGAGTCCAGCCTCTCCCAGGCTTTAGTCTTCACGGGGGAGGCAGACAGAATGAATCCGAACGAACACAACATGTTGATTCTCCATTAAACTCCATGGTTGCACAAGGGCATTTCTGTGAGAGGGGGTGACATCCTGTCCCCCGAGTTTCAAACGGCAGCGAAGACACCAGTTATTCAGGTATATCCTGTACTGTGTCTCCTGCCTCCCCCGGGGCAAAACCATGTTGCCTGGGTTCCCTGGGCGGGGGAGGGGGGAGGGTACACACAGCAGCAGTCAGCCAAGCACGTGAGGATGCGGCCTGTGGCAGCACATGTGAGGAAGTGCAAGCTGGGCAGGAGAAGAGGGCGTGCTTCTGGTCCTACAAGCGTCCGTCCCCAACACCCAAGCCCGGCTCCCTCCCACCAAACGCCCTGTCCTTGGCTCTCCACCCTGACCCTCCCCAGATCTCTAGTGTTCCAAAGCCAAAAAGGGAAATACGATTCCAAGGATAATGGCGGATATTCTGTATTGAGTGTCCACCCTGGGTCAGACGTGGGCCTCGACGTGCCAGGACTCACGAAGGTCCACCACAGTCCTTCAAGAAAGGGTGGACATTCCACACGTTACTGATACGGACCGGAGGCTCAGAGAGGCTGAGTGACTAATGAGGTCACACAGGTCACGGAAGAGCCAGGATTTGAACCCAGATCCCTATCTCTGAGCCCTCTAGCACCCGTGAGCTCCAAGCACAGCCCAGTAGAGACACTCACACCCTGACCTGCTCCACACAGAAAAGGGCCAAGGTGTCCAGGGAAGGACACAAAATGTCAATGTCCAACGGTCCTGGCATCCATCATGCCGAGCAAATGATTTCATGTCTCTCAGCCTCAGCTCCCTCATCTGTGAAATGGAGACACGAATGGTCCCTCCCCTCCAGGTTGCTGTGAGAAGTGGGTAAAGTGACAAGTGAACACGCTTTCCACCTTGCGGACCCAGCTCATGCAGGCGGGACTGAGTCCCAGTGCCTGGGGGTCCAGAAGCCTGGGGCTGGCTCTGACCCACACACGGTTAATGGGGCGAAGACGTCACTACAAGAAGGACGCCAAACCTACCCGGCAGTTAAAGAGCCGCAGTGACAGCAACTTCCAGGTGTGATGACACATCTATCAGAGCAGCAAAAGGAAGGGGAACAGGCAAGGAGAAACACTGAGAGGTTCCGGGAGGGCACGGGGGCAACAGCTCCCCTGCTCACGGCCGGGAGTGCACACTTGTGCCCTGACGTCAGAGAGGCTGGTCTCAACCTTGGCTCCACCATTTAGTGGTGCTTGGAGCTTAGCTGAGTGACTTCCCCTCTCTGAGCCTCAGTTTTCTCATCTGTGAAATGGGGTGATCAAAGTTTCAGCTTCAGGGCTGTCTTGAGGATTAAAAAAGATCATCTATGTAGGACCGGAAGCATAGTGCAGGTGGCTACGTTATTATTAGTTATTATTAGTTATTATTTGTTCCCTAAGGCCCCTGAAGGCTCAGCCCCAGAGGCTGTGGCCCCTAGGGCCCGGGGAAAGGCAGGACTCGGCCTCAGCTCCAGTTGACTGATTAGAGTCAGGGTCACCCAGGTGTCAGCGTCTTTGCCCTCCCTGCAGGCTAGAGATGGTCTCCCAGGGGCCCCCACCACACCCAGGGGAGTGACCCTGAATCCACTCTCGGCACAGGCTTCCCTTTCCTCCTGCTGCCCAAGGCCAATTCAGAGCCTGAGGCTCACAACCACCTCTTGGGGGAGCTTTTTAAATGCAGATACCCAGGTCCTGCCCCTGGCCCACCGCACTGAAATCTTGAGGGGACCTAAGAATCTGTTTTGCAAGCATTCTTATGACACACAGACCGGCGGGAGAATCAGTTGCCCCACGGAAAGCCCCACCCCGCTTAGCCTGGCTTTTGAAGCTCCATCGGCCCCAGACTCAGCCCAGCTGCTCAGCTGCCTACCCAGTCCTCCATACCCCTCAACTCCGGTCCCACCACGCGTTTCGCCGTTTCACAAACACATCAGTTTCTAGTGTGCCTCTATGCCTTTGCAGCTGCTGTTCCCCCTACTTGGAACTCCCTCTTTCACTGTGCCTGCTTACCCTTTAAGACCCAGCTCATAAAGTCAGCCTCCAGGGGGATACCCTTTCTAATGCATAGGGAACAGCTAGTTACTCCTAGCTCATCTGGAGCCCCAAAATCACACTGCAGGGTGACAGCCAGGCCCGTGCCCTCTCTGTTCCGTCCACCCAAAACCCTCTTTCCGCTGCTCCCCATAGGGCTGGCGCCTCATCCCTTGGGCCTCAGTGCAAATATCACCTCTCGACCACACCACCTCAGGGAAGCCCTCCTGGTGTCCTCTATCACAGCAGCCTGCTTTTCTTCACAGCACGTAGCTCGAGCATGAGAATGTCTACCAGGTCCTCTCTTGGCCACCTCCTCCCACTCAGCCCCAGTCCCAATAATGGTGCCTGGCACACAGCTAGATGAAGGAATGGATGATCCACCCGTCTCCTCCACAGACCATGAGCTCCCAGGGGAAGAGACGGCGTGTTCTGCTTTCTCCCTGTCTGTACTTCTCTGTGCCTCCAGTGGCCGACAGAGCACTGGACAGAGGGGCACACGGGAACATAAAATAGTGTGTGCGCTCGGCGAGGACACAGCGGGACACAGAGAGTCAGATGATAAGGGTCACCGCGTTCTGTCTCCGTAAAGCTGTTTGGGTTAGTCATAAAAAGGTGTATGCTAATGAGGCCACTGAAATCAATAGCTAGAGTATATATGCTGTGCTTTGTCAATTCTAAGGCCTCATCAGTTTTAAGATGCAGCATTATTTTATGGGTCTCCAAGAAAGAAAAAAACACAGCGATTAAATTATGACACGCCACAGACTGCAACGTGAGAGATATTAAAACGCAAAAATAAAAATCGTGCATCTTAAGAGTCGCGGAAGTGTGGTGTGCATGTGCACACGTGAGGGTGTGTTAATCTGGCCTCACTCGCGCTAGACTCTCGCTTCCCCGGCCAGCTCGCTCTGGGCCCCGTGGCTGCGGGGCTGTCTGTCCTCCGTCTGCCCCCTCCCTCACAGGACGGGACCCCCGTGTGGCCCCCAGGCTGAGCCACAGAGAGGGGAGCAGCTGAGTGATCGGATACCTAGAACAAGGGAGGCTGGATGCTCTCCCGGTCCGTGAGGCTCCAGGAAGGGGGCCCGCGGGGTCGCAGAGTGGCACCCCAGGCCAGGTGGCGATGGTGACGCAGAGATAGTTACCGTGACCCGGAACGGCGTGGCGGCCGAGGGCTCCATGCTGGGGTTCTTCTCTGAGAGGCTGCCGGGCAGACTGCGCCGGGAGCCCGGCCTTTCCTGGGGCGACTCTGTCAACAGAGGGAGAGAGAGGGTGAGGACAGACGATCAAGGCCACTCGGT
Organism: Felis catus; assembly: GCF_018350175.1. Lineage (NCBI taxonomy): Eukaryota > Metazoa > Chordata > Mammalia > Carnivora > Felidae > Felis > Felis catus. The sequence goes on along the minus strand of NC_058380.1, from coordinate 80,687,615 downwards.
CAGGCCCTCCCGTCATTCCCCATCCTGCCCAGGACGACAGGCAACTGGTCCCCCTAAAAGAGTACAGCCACTGTGGAAAACAGTTTAGCTGTTCCCCCAGAAAGTGAAAGCCAGAATTACCCCCACGATCCAGCAATTCTTCTCCTGGGTATATACCCCCAAGAGTTAAAAACAGGGACATACACAGACTTGTATGCAAATGTGCACAGCAGCGTCATTCATAATAGCCAAGAGGTAGACACAGCCCAAGTGTCCCTCCACAGATGAATGGACGATCGTTCATACACACAGGGTGGTACATCCATACGATGGAATGCTATTCCGTCGTAAAAACGAACAAAAGTTCTCACACACGCTGCAGTGTGGACGAACCTTGAAAACATGCTGAGCTACCAAAGCCAGGCACAAAATGTTGTACGAGTCCACTTACATGAAACACTTGCAATCGGCAAACTCATAGAGATAGAAGGTAGGTTGGAGGTAACCGAGGGGCTGGAGGCAGGCGGAATGGGGAGGTATTGCTTAATGATAAGAGTTTCTGTTTGGAGTGATGGCAAAGAGCAAGCCACGGGTAGCAGTGATGGTCACACCGCACTGTAAATGTATTTAATGCCATTAAAGTGTACCCTTAAAAATGATTAAAATGGCAAACTTCATTATATATATATATATACACACATGTAATTTATATAAGTATATATATATATGTATGTGTATATATATATAATATATATATATGTGTGTGTGTATATATATATATATATATATATATATATATATATAGTTGTGTATATTCCAATGTGTTTTAAAAAAAGCTCTCTCCAAATCTTCACTTCGAGTCATATATCTTGTGACATAATAAAGCTTCCTGTTCCTGGAGGTATACAAGTAGTCCCTTCAAACAGGCCCTCTTTTCTAGAGGCCTTAAACTCGATGGGAGTGCAAAGGCTGGTAGGTTTCAGGATCAAGGGTAGCACCCAGCTGGTTATTTCAGTGTAGCCATGGGGGGGCCCAGGGTAGCCACGGCTTCCCACAGTTCAAGAGAAGCTGGAAACCCGAGCTTTTTAAAATACGAAGTGTTTTGATTTTTAGACGGTGACAGCTTACTTACAACTCACAGCCGTGACCTGAGCCTGCCTGTTCAAAACCTCTCAGGTCAGTGCGACCTGGCCACTTGCCTGGCTGGCTCCCCCACGCCGTGCTCGGCACTGGCTACCTCTCTGCCTGTGCTCCAGCTGTGGTCCCCCACAGAGGAATCCGGTCCATCCCATCGCACAGGCCCTGGAGGAGACCCCTGGTAATCCCTCTGCCCCCAGCTCTCAGCCCCCTTCTGGCTCCTCTAGCAACAGCCAGGCCAAGCCTCCTGCCGATGATCTCACTTCGCACACAGTACATGTCTGTCTGTCTGTCTCTCTCTCTCTCTCTCTCTGCTTGGCTATGGAACTCCTACTGCCCGTGCCCAAGCTGGCTGCATCTCATCCCCAGTATCCTGTGTGGAGCCTGGCACATGGGGGCTGCTCAGGAAAGTCCTGTTGGCTCGCAAGGAAGAAAAAGGACGGGGGGCAGACACTTCCCCGGTGCATGTGCACACACAGGGACGCATGCCCAGCCACACACTCACGTCCACATCTATGCAGACACTCCAACGTGTACCCACGCAGACTCATCCGCAGGGACACATGCATTCGAGGACGGGTGGACGTGTGCACATCTACAGAACAGATGACGAGGAGCAAGCTGTCCCAGAAGGCAGAACGGCAATGTCTACGTTTTCCGGTCCTTTCCCTCCATGTAGCCAGATTGGACAGAGGTCTTCAGAAGTGTGGAAGGACAGAGTGGAGCCCGTCACCACGCCCCCCAGGATAGGCTCCAGTACTGAGCCCTGGCCAACGGCCAGGCAGGCAATGCCACCCTGGGCCTGGGGGAAGTGGGCCACCACGGGGAGGGGTTCAGGCGTAGCTGACTACCAGGCAGGGGCTGATACCAGGTCCAGTTGTGCACTAGCCAGCCCTGGGCCACCTCTTCCAGAAAAGCCTCCACTACTCAGCATCTCCCCAGCCCAGTGGCTGCTATCTCCCAGGGCCTCGCTGCCTCCCTCGTGGTGTTTCCTGCTGAGAACCTTCTTCCCTCCTCCTCCGCAGTCCCTGCTAGTCACACTCTAGGAGACACCACTCGTTCTGGAGGTTTCCCTAGGAAATCTCTTCTTGGGCTCCTCAGTCTACCTTCACCTCTCCCTCCACCCCCCATCACCTCCACCTGGGTGTCCACCATAACCACTGTGTCCTACTTATGTATGAGGCACTGTGCTCAGCGTCCAGAAGCCCCTCAGGAACTTCGCCTCCCTCCCCCAACACACACACACACACACACACACACACACACACACACACACCCCTCCACCGCCCTTCCTGGGCATGTGGGCCATCATGGCTCCAGGCAAGACATACATGGAGCCACCAGGAAGGGCAAGAGGAACCCAGCAAGGCTGCCTCTCCTCCGAGACAAAACCTGATATCCCCTGTGCAAAACACTGCCTCTTGCCTACTGGGTCTTAGCCAGGGGCCTTTGGGGTTACTTGATCCAACCACCCATGGTACAGATGAGGAAGCTGACAGCGGAGGAAAGGAACTTGTCCATTAGCCCCTAACTCAATAGGACTATAGCACAGACTCTCTCTCAGGTGCTCCCAAAATAGCCTTAGACTTCAATTCAGAAGCCCTGGCCACACCCCACCCATGTGAGAAGGTAGAAACGCAGGAGGAGCCTGCAGGAAGGGACAGGAGTCCCCTCCCCCTGCACAAAACAGCCGGATCTTGACTTTTCAGCCTCCCCTGCATGCCCAGGGCAGAGCCCTGCCCTCCAGAGGAAAGTGACAAGGGACCTTCCTACCTCTCCAGGCAGCTTCCACTGGCCCCAGTTCCATCCTCCACTCTTTTCCACCCTGCCTTCTGCTCCAGGGGGCTGACCTGTGTAGACCCCACCAGCTGAGCTTCTGGACCCCCCAGCCTCCACGAGGTTAGGCCAGTGGTGGGGGGCCCTGGCAGGAGATTGGACAGGGCGGGGGAGGAAGAGTCGCCCACACTGGCTGCCTCCCTCCACCGATGGTCCCAGCTCCTATCAAGAGGACCCTGTCCCTTGAGCGCCCACACACCTCCCCTCCCTCAGCCTTGGTAGATCATCCCCGGTTGTCACTGGCTCTGGGGTCCCACACTCCTCTTCACGGTTCCCCACACCCGCCCACACCTCAAATCATCCTAGCGTTAAGTGCCATCTGCTTCCTGCTGGACCCTGACTGATCCACCAGGCAGGATCCCAGCTGCTTAAGACCCGGCCCCCGCTTGTGGAGCGGAGGCAACTCTTTTACAGAGTGGTGGGGAAACAAGGCCAGGAAGGAAGCTGTGTCCTGTCATGGGTCTTCAGGGGCAGGGTCTGGGCCGGGCCAGGCTCTCTCCCCATCTGACACCCCAAAGGGCTTTCCCAAGCCTGCCAGAGGCTTGAAACACTAACAAGAAGCTTGTGGATTGCGGAATTCTGAACCAGCATTTCTTTACCTTTTATGCCTTATCGTTTCCCCTAAGAGGTCTTTTTAGACATTTTTTTTCTAGATTCCCCCCCCCATAAAACTCTAATACCATATACAGTAGCTATCTTTATGTACTGTACATATACTGGGCTTTTATACAGTAAAAAGAGTGAAATTTTGGGGTTCCTGGGTGGCTCAGTCAGTTGAGCGTCTGACTTCGGCTCAGGTCATGATCTCACGGTTCGTGGGTTCGAGCCCCGCATCAGGCTCTGTGCTGACTGCTTGCTCGGGGCCTAGAGCCTGCTTTGGATTCTGTGTCTCCTTCTCTCTCTGCCCCTCCCCCGCTCACGCTATGCCTCACTCTGTTTCTCAAAAATAAATAAATGTAAAAAAAATTTTTTTTAAATAAAAAAAAAAAAGAGTGAGATTTTTTTTTTGCCCCTTCCCTTCTGAGAACCAACTTTTTTCACCTACTTGGGGTAATATCACCCCCACTGAGAAGGCAAGTTCTGGAGCCATTCAAATAGAATCCCCACATGACACCTTGGACAGCTATGGTGAGCTCCACCTTCCAGATGAGGAAACTGAGGTTCTGCGAGGCAAAAATGACTTCCTCTAAATTTCCCCCAGGCAGGAAGTAAGAGTATGCGCTCAAGCCCCTTAAACTGTCCCCCAACAACCCACACTGAGGACCTCAGAGAAGGCAGAGGGTGCCTGGAGCGTGGGGGGTGGGGAGGGGTGCAGACTGGTACTGGGAGACAGGATTCCCCCTGGCCTCTGCTGTGTGACTCCAGGCAAACCCCTTTCCGTCTCTGAGTTCATGATTTATCATCAATCCAGTGAGTCAGGAGGGGGTCAGGGCAGTGACTATCTCTATTCTCCACCACCAGAACAAAAGCAAAGACAAAAACCCAAATCTCTCTTTATGGAAAGTTGATCACCTTCCCCCATCCTAATTCTGCCTGCAAGGGATCAGACTGAGTCCTTGACAAACACACAGAGGCCTATGTCCTTTGATTTAGCAGGACTTTTTTTTTTTTAATCTGGGGACGCAGACACTGGCCTCATGTCCTCAGAGGTCTAAGCAAGACAGCTAGTGCCAAACAGAATCCCGGAGACGTTAAGTGACCTAACACTGTGCAGCATGAAGGTGGCATCCCTAGACCTTTGGAGCACTGGCTCGGGAGTCTCCTCTCAGCTCACACTCTCTCTGTGACCTCCACATGACCTCAGGGCTCCCAACCTGCAAAACTGGGCCACCGGCCGAGCTGACCCCAGATGCCCTTTCCATGAGGAAAAGAAACAAAAGTCTCCATTTTACCAGAAGCGCCAGGCTGCATGCATTTTAACCTTCATGTGCTTGCAAAAAAAATAATAATAATAATAATAAAATAAAATAAAATCGGTTTCATTCAAATGCTGCCGGCTTGGTTGCCATGGATACCACCTAATCATGAAGGATGACTGTTACTTGTTCCCATGGAAACACGGAAGCCTGAGGAACATCCTGTAATTTCAGACAAGACACCAAATTTCAGTTGTCGGGTTGTACTGCCCAGATCTTAATGCCTAAAAACAGGTAGAGGCAGCAACCTCTAATACTCACATCAGGAGAAAAGAATTCAGCACGAGTACAGAAAAAGGAGAGGAGAGACAGGGGTGTGTGCATATGTGCTGCAAACAGTGACTAGGAAAACGCAAATTAAAACTACCAGATGCCATTTCCCACCTTTCAGATAGACAAACATTAAAAAAAGAACAGTGACCCCAGTGTTGACAGGGATGGGGAAGGCTCCTTTGTCACTGCCGGTGGAGTGGGAAGGGTTTGGAGAACAATTAGACTAGAGCTAATGGAAACGGACACACACATGCGCCCTAGGACCAGACTCCCCCCTACATGTCCAGTCTAGAACGATGCTTCATCCTTGCACGTGGACGTCTGCACGAAGATGTCCCCTGCAGCACTGCTTTGTAGTGGAAAAATGTTGGGAGCAGCCTAAACGTCCACCAAGAGGGGAATGGGCCACCACACCCTGGGGCAATCATTTGGAGGAATACTATACAGCAAGGAAGAGGGTATGTCTCCGGGGGCTCCGTTCACATGGCACGCAATGGCACTACAAAGGATCCAGTTGTGTGAGGTCAACAGGAAGCACACCAGAAATATGACGTTGAGTGAAAAAAAGTACGTTGCCAAAGGAAACAATGCAATCCGCTTACGTGCTCCCCCCCCCCGCTTTTTTTTTTTTTACAAGAATGTTCCTAACATTTGTAATAGCCAAAAACCGAAACAACAAAACACCCTTCAGTAGGTGAATGGTTAAACTGTGGTCCATCCACTATGTAGGAGTCTGAATATCGGTCCCCCAAAGAAGTCCACTTTTCTTCCTAATTCCCAGAACCTGAGAATATGTTACCTCACATGGGGACTTTGCAGACACGATTGAGGTTAAGGAGACGGGAGTTTATCCTGCATTATCCAGAGGGAAACAGTCTTTTTTTTTTTTTTTAATTTTTTTTTCAACGTTTATTTATTTTTGGGACAGAGAGAGACAGAGCACGAACGGGCGAGGGGCAGAGAGAGAGGGAGACACAGAATCGGAAACAGGCTCCAGGCTCCGAGCCATCAGCCCAGAGCCTGACGCGGGGCTCGAACTCACGGACCGGGAGATCGTGACCTGGCTGAAGTCGGACGCTTAACCGACTGCGCCACCCAGGCGCCCCGGGAAACAGTCTTAAACGTGGAAGAGGAAGGCAGGAAGATGAGCCAGAGAGATGTAATGACGAAAGAGGCAGGAGACATTCTGAGCACGAGAGGAACGATGGCAGAAGGGGATCACAAGCCAAGAAAAGCTGGGAACACTCCTCTGTCGACAGCCAGTAAGAAACCGGGACCTCGGTCCTACAACTACACGCAGCTGAATTCGGCCAATGAAATGGATTTTTCGAAAGGAACCCAACCTGCTAACATCTCAATTTTAATCCCGTTGGACCCACAGTAGACTTGTGACCTACAGAACTCTAGGACGGCACAGCTGTATTTAAGCTAATTCTTTTCTAGTGTTTATTGTTTTTAATTTTTTTTTTTTTTATTTTTGAGACAGAGAGAGACAGGGCATGAATGGGGGAGGATCAGAGAGAGAGGGAGACACAGAATCGGAAGCAGGCTCCAGGCTCTGAGCTGTCAGCACAGAGCCCAACGTGGGGCTCGAACCCATGGACTGCGAGATCGTGACCTGAGCCGAAGTCGGACGCTCAACCGACTGAGCCACCCAGGCGCCCCTAAGCTGCTAATTTTTTTTAAGGTTTTTGTTGTTGTTGTTGTTGTTGTTGTTAGTAATCTGTACACCCAACATAGGACTCAAACTCACCATCCAGAGATCAAGAGTCGAGTGCTCTCCCGACTGAGCCAGCCAGGCACCCCTGAGCGCTACATTTTAATCTGTTGTCGCACAATAAGAAACAAACACACATGCTGTGAAATATTACACAACAATGAAAAAAGAACGCACTAATAGATTTCCACAACTTGGGTGGATCTCAAGGGCATTATGCTCCGGGGGGGGGGGGGGGAGCCAATATCAAAAGGCCACGTAGTGTCTGATGCCATTTACGTGGCATTCTTAAAGTGGCAAAGTTCTAGAGATGGACAGTTGAATAGTAGCTGCCCGGGGTTGGGAATGGCGGGGGGTGGGCAGGTGGGTGTAGCTATAAAGGGGCATCACCAGAGATCTTTTGTGGTGACAGAATAGTCTTGTGTCTTGATTGTGGTGGTGGTTACATGAATGTGGATACGTGTGCTAAAAATGGCACAGAATTATACATACATGATCCCAAGTTTCAGAAGGGGAGAGAAAACAGTGGATGAAAACAGCCCCTGACATCCAGAAGCCGACCTGACATTCACCGCTACGTCATGCTATTCTCCTTCTGGACATAAACAATCTTATAGGGTACCAGTCTGAGACGAGGTTACCATGATAAAGTGAGACAAAACAAGGCCACTTCATAATTTTGTCTAAGCAACTGACAAAAATCTGGGTCACTGTACCGCCCGCAAAACAGCAAACACCCTCCCACGTTGGCTAAAACGACAGACCGCTGCTGCTTTAACAATGACAGCTTTATTATCGTCATGCTTACCTCCTCCCCCCAAAGATAAATTTTGAGATAGCCTATCATGGAAGCGCCCCGCTTTCTGGCAGCAGCCAAGCTAGAGCGGACCCCACTTCCTCAGACTTCCCCAAAAGCACCCAATCAAAGCCCAAATCCTGTAGCAGGTGTCTTTCTACCATATTCGGACTGAGACGCCCTGCGGTTCCCGGTGGTATATGTTGTCCCTCGCTGCCACAATAAAAAATAAATCCAACTTGTCTACCTAGAGGTGTGCTCCCAGTGGGTTTCTGGCTGGAGGGCATTGATGCTGAAGGATATTGTAGGATAGTCATGTGGGATGTAACTATCAGGGGAAAGCAGGTGTAGGGTGCATGGAAACCGCTCTGTTCTCTTTTTGCAACGGCCTATATAGCTGTGATCATTTCAAAATGGGAAGCTAATACACAGCCTGTTTGGAATACGTGGGATCATAGCTGTGTGGAAATAATTGAGATTTTCCATCCCAAGAAACTAACTGCAGAAATATATTGGTATCCGGTGTCACCTAAGTAGAGAGAGTAGCCAGTGGTGTAGAGGTAAGAGGCACAGAAATCTAAAAATCACTGCCAAGGCTTACCCTAGACGATGTAGGCTGAAGTTCATTTGCTGTCTATGTGATTAAACTGATACGATGTTTTACCTTCTCTTTGTATGTGTGTTTATCAAGACATTATCATCAGAGGGTGCCTTTGAAGAATGGGATGGGCTATGGTAGGAGCAGATGACTGTACCGTTTACTGAACGAGGAATAATTTAGACTTCCAAAAACTAACAGTGAAATTAAAAATACACATAGGTGGTAGAAGGATTCAGTACAAATTGTGCCGCCTGAACACATAGGAAAGGAAGAGAAAAACAAAATCAGAAAACGAAACAAATAAATCAGTCACGGCAGCCCAAATGACCAGTTACAGAAAGTGGATCAGGAAAGTCCAAAAAGCAGACTTAGGAACAAACCGGTGGCTAAGGGCACATAGCTCCCCATCCCGGAGTGCCAAAAGACTGGTCCCCACCCTCCTCCTCGCCCTCCACTGCGGGAGTGGCCAGGTAAACAGCAGGAAGAGCCAAAGGTAAAATCACCATGGCAACAGGCCATGGAATCTTCACGTTGTTAGAACTTTCCAGACACAGCAGTCCAACTAGATGCCTCTGTGTCTATCTTTGTGTGTGTTAATGAAGAAATCCGTCCTTTATTATTATCTGCTTCTAACAGCTGAATAAAGAGGGCCTCCTACTGCACACTTTTTCCAGTTCAGCCTTTGGTCGTCTGTCTTTGGGAGAAGGACAGGTGTTCCTTAGAGGTTACTAAACCTTACCCAGCTGCGGTAGGCAGAATAATGGGCCCCTAAGAGCCCACATCTTGATCCCTAGAATCTGTGAATATGTCACGCGTGTGGTAAAAGGGACTCAGTAGATGTGATTCAGTCAAGGATCCTGAGATGGGCAGTTTACCTTGGATTACCTCCTGGACCCAAAGTTATCCCAACAAGAGGAAGATAGGAAGGTCAGAGAAGGCAGAGCTGGCGCTATAGTAAAGGAAGCAGAGGTTGGGAGGCGGGGGGGGGGGGGCGGTTAAAGACTTCCAGCGGGCAGTTTCTAGAAGCTGGAAGAGGCAAGGAGACTGACTCTGCCCGAGAGCCTCCAGGGGGAAGAGTGTCCTGCCACCACCTTGATTCTAGCCCAGGGACACTGGTTTCAAACTTCTGACCTCCAGAACCGTATGATAATAAATATGTGTTGTGTTAAGATACTGAATTTATGGTCATTGTTACAGTAGCAACAAGAAACCAACACAGCCACTGATAAAAGCACAACTTACTCTAATTACACTAAAGTAAAGATAGAGGGACAGCACTGTCAGATCACTGGCCGATTTAAGACAGGGGACACTCAAGGTGTCTCGTCTCTCGTTCTCCAAAGGGACAGCTGCTTTAAAAAAAGGAGACAAGTTTCCTTCTAGAAATCTTCATCACCATATATGATGTAAACTTGTGTCTTTCTCCACGATGTACTTGTTATCAAAGGACATACATGATAACCACATATACCTGGAAACCACAAGAGGGTAGGGTACCTTTGCTGGCTATTCCACGGTATAACTTACAGATGTTTTCACATCTGTGCCTGGAGAACATTTCATCTTTTCAGCACCCTGTGTATTTATCCTCAGTATAGATAATATTTACATCAATCATCCTTCCTCTAGGGCATATAAGTTCTAATGATAGCACTCCAGAGGGAACCATGATTATCTAAACCTAAAATATTCAGATGTGTTATTAAATTCATCCTATCTTTCATTCCGTTCAGAAAATATAAGCTACTTATTTTTTCCCCAAAATTCAACCTCAGGACCTACTGTTTTACACTTTTGTTTAAAAACCATATTATTAAATTAGAACATGGCTATAGATAAAACAGCCTTTATTTTTTCTGACAAATTAAAATGGGCATAAAGCTTCAAGTGTGTATATATTGATTTTTTTACATATAACTTTAAAACTCTCTTTACCTTTCGGTACATGACAACTTGGAATTCAAATTTTAAATTATCTCCAAGTTTCTAATTTAATGGTTTGATGCTAAAGCAAACTGAACTTCAGTTCTTTGTATAATTTTTAGCCTGAGGAACAGCTGACCCCCGAGATCCTGTAAGGGACATGACGCTATAATTTGGAAAAACAACAGAGCGATCGTTTTATGTTCTAGAACAGACCATCTGTGACTGCCCTAGGAACTTGGGGGAAAAGGGGACCAACGTAAACATGAAGCTCACGCTACCTGCTATGCCCAGAGTCCTTTGTCTCTGACCCACGGGGCTCGTATCTTCTGCCAGTACCCGTGAAACTACCAGGCTAAGCTGCTAGTTTGCAAGTAGGCTAACATCTCCATCCTTCAGGGTAATTAACAAAGACCATCAAAAATACTTAGGAGTAAATTTAATAAAAGAAGTACAAGACTAATAACTAAAAATATAGTACTGGGAGGCTTTTTTAAAAAAGACCCAAATAAATGGAGAGATACACCATTTTGTGGATTGGGAACACTCAGTGTTGTTGAGACGGCATTTCTCCCAAACTGATCTATAGATTCAATGAGATCCCAATTAAAATCCTCGCAGGCTTTCTGAAGACGCTGACAAGCTCAATTTTAAATTCAGATGGCAAAGCAAAGGACCTAGCATGGCCAAACAATCTAGAATAAGAAGAAACGGGTTGGGAGACTTACATTACTTGCTTTTCCAGACATACTTTAGAGTCTTGAAATACAGCTAAAGCAATCAAGACCTCGTGGTATTAGCATAAGGACATAGATCAATGGAACAGAAGAGCATGTGGAAACTCTACAACACGTATATGGTCAATTGATTTTTGGAAAAAAAAATGCAAAAGTAAATTGATGTTGTGAAGGATAGTTTTTTCAATAGCTAGAATTAAAATCCAGAATTGGATACCTGTAGTAATAAAAACTGGCCCACTAGGAAATGGGGAGAAACATGTGGGGACGGCGACTGTGCCACAGGAAGAAACACGTTCAGAACCCTGACCACAGGGCTAGGAATGCAGAAGGCGGGATTCAGGCCCCATAATCTCTGAACCTAAGGGTTTTGCACCATGATGGGAAATGAGCCTCCATGCACAGATGAGTGACAGGACAACGAGTCCCAAATCAGCCAGGAAGCTGAGTTTCCTCCCTGCCCTTGGTCTCTCTCTACATTTCCAGGTCCCATCACAGCCCAGCCACAAGGCAGAAAGAGAAGAGGGAGGCCTCACTGCATATCACATTTTGTTTCCGTGATGGTGGGCATGGGGAAGGGAAGGAGTCTTGAGACCATGGAACTATTAACAGTCTGTTGTCTCTCCAATGGAACTGGGATCAGAGCTCAGGTTGTCTTTAAGTTCAGGACGTTGGTTCAAAGTCAGGCGACTTTGCTGGGGGTGGGTCTGCTGGGAGAGGGGCATGTCCGGGGTACCCATCCCCGCCCAGAGCATTTGGGGAAGGGCACAGCAGCTCCCCTAGAGGGGACGTGGAGGGGAAAGGCTGCTGGTACTCAGGAGGTGGAGGGAAGAGCCAAGGAAACAGCGTTCCTCTCAGTTAACATCCCGGGACCTCACGAAGGGGCCTCTCCAAAAGCACAGTGTGGGGTCTGCCCCCTGGCACCTGGCCGGCCTCATGGACAGTCCAGGATAAGTCCTGCAAACTGCTCCACATCTGTAGACACCGTCACCAGCTCTTCTTGAGGACCCTCGACTCGAGCCTCTTAACAATTGCCTTTGACAGTGTATGCCTCCTATTCCTCATCCTAAATGTGTGCCTCACTTTCAAGGACTTCCCAGCCTTCCAGAAAGCTCCGGAGTTCCTGGTCACTCCAAGGACTCATAGCCTAAAGGCCTCTCTGGTCCCCGAATCTCTCTCCTCCTTTGCTTTCTAAGGATCTCTAGGAACTTTGGTCTACAGGGTCACCTCCTCCGTTTCTATTGTTGTGTTTCCCCCGCAGCTCGCTCGTTGGTCTGGAGCCTCAGGGCCTGTCCCGGGGCAGGCAGAGCGCCGCCGTGTGTTGTGTGCTGGGAACGTGAGGAGCTCCCAGGGTGCAGACACACGTTTGCTCGCCTCCGCCTGGGCGCAGGTTCTCCACATCCGTTCTTTAAAATCGTGCCATATTACACCTTTGGAAGGGTTTGCCTACCCAGTAAAAGCATAAAAGCGCAGGTGGGCCGGACACACACTGCCTTCGGGAGGTTGATTATCCCTGGGGAGAGGACAGGGCACTTTAGCCACACCCCACGGGTCAGCAAATTTTTCCCATAGAGCATCAGAGAGCAAATATTTTAGGCATCTCTCAACGAGTCAACTCTGCCAAAGTAACATGAAAACAGCCACAGGGGTGCCTGGGTGGCTCAGTCAATTAAGGGTCTGACTTGGGCTCAGGTCATGATCTCACGGTTCGTGGGTTCGAGCCCCGTGTCGGGTTCTGTGCTGACAGCTCAGAGCCTGGAGCCTGCTGCGGATTCCGTGTCTCCCTCTCTCTCTATGCCCCTCCCCTGCTCATGCTCTGTCTCTCTCTGTCTCAAAAATAAATAAAAACATTTAAAAAAAAATTTTGTTTTAAAAGAGGAGATAGAGGGGTTTAGCCCTAACTGGTGGTCTCCCCTGGGGACCGTCGGTAACCCAGGAGCTGCCTCCATAACGTCCCCGGGAGGGGCTTCCCAGGCCCCCAGCCCCAGCGCTGTCTGTGTGGGTGGGACTGGGGGCCACAGCCTAGGTCCTCTGGAGCTCAGGGCGCCATCCCGGGAGAGCCGCTGAGGGAGGGCCTCGTGCCCCAACCTGCTTGCTGTTAAACCTGTAACTCCAATCAGGTGCCTAGACACCAGTGGATCTGTGACCGCAGAGATAGTTCGGGAAACTCAAGTTTCTCTTGGACCTCAGCTCCCACCCAACTTCTCCAATGGTCCAGCTTGGCACACCACTCCCGGCCCTCTGCCCAAGCATCAAGAGCCAGAGTAGGCTTGCCAGTCGAGCCCACAGCTCTGCCGGCTCCCACCCCACCCCAAGTGCTCTAAACTCACCTAGGTCTTTCCGAAGGACTTATCCCACCACTTTCTTGCTCTCCTGAGTGCCAGGCTCCTACCGATTTGGAATTTCACGACCCAGTTCAATTTTCATGAGTAAAAACAACGCCATAGCATCATGTGGGAACAGGCAACAATAGGGCCTCTGACTGCTGGTCTTGCCAAATACAATGGTCAAACAACTATCACCATCTTGGGGCGCCTGGGTGGCTCAGTCGGTTGAGCAACCAACTTCGGCTCAGGTCACGATCTCTAGGTTTGTGAGTTCAAGCCCCACATCGGGCTCACTGCTGTCAGCACGGAGCCCTCTTCGGATCCTCTGTCCCCCTCTCTCGGCCCCTCCTCACTTGCACTCTCTCAAAAATAAAACATTTAAAAAAATTGTCACCATCTTGCCTCTCATAAAAGGAATGTTCTAACCCCAAAAAGAGTCCAAAACCCACCATCTCAGAATAAAGAAACGTGACTCAAATGGATTATGTGGAAATGGATGTCTTGGGAAACACATCGCACTGGACTTACACTTCTTTTGCTGTCGGTCAGGGAGCAAATGTGGCCGTGTGCCCAGCACTGGTCCTCAGATGGGGATGGCATTCCCTGTACCACCTCCTCCAACCTTGTCAGCTTCTCTCCACCGGCCCTCTGCCTCCCCGAAACCCACACCCACTGGCCTCCCTCTGGATTCTAAAGGAAGCGTGAATGACCTCCCTGCCCGGCCTCCAAACCCTGCTTCGTACCCAAGTCTTTAAGGACACCTCCTCCCACACTCCCCCAAACGGGTCTGGTCCTTCTGTCCCTCTCCCAGCTCAGACCCACTGCCTCCTGCTTCTGGACAGCCAACACGGCCACCTACGTTCAATGATGGGCACTCTGCCGCCACCTTCTCCCTGACCCACACCAATCTCGAGCGCGGGTTACTAAAACTCACGCTCCTAAACCACAGTTCTGGGAAGTATAGTGAGGGTTAAACATTCTGACTCTGCTACTCAGCAGCTGGGTAATACTGAGCAGGTAACTTACCCAGTCACAGCCTCAGTTTTCTCATCTGCAAAATGGAGTAGATTAGAGAAACTGAGAGAATGAGGATTCAATGAAATGATGCAAAAAAGGACTTAGCAGAGCCCCTGGCACCGTGCAAGTCAGCGTAACAATTACCATTATTTTCAAAATCTTTCCCTTGATTCCCTGTGGCTTGCTAGGGGGAGTTGCAACCTCTTGGCTCACCATTCAAGGCCCCGTCTATCCTTCCGGTCATATCATCTGCTAACCTGATTATAGGATACCTTCCCCCAGGCTCGGCTTCCTGAGGGTGGGGACTGGCTGTATCCTCCACGAGGGCCCCTGGCACAGGGTTTGCAAACAGTAGGTGGCTCACGAAAGCTCTGTTGCTCTGAACAAGTACAAGTGACACTTGTAGCAGCCTCTGGGGGAAGGGATGCCAAGGAACCATCTGGATGGTTCCGATCTCCACAGGCATCACATTTTATTTCTAGATCAGCCCTAATAAAGGTGCAATTAACCCCTCAGGCTTTGGATGAACAGATCATGACAATTCACCCACCCTATAATAATACTCTTTGTTTGCTACAAGTGCTTCTGGGCCCAGAGACATTTAGTGACTTGTCTGAGGTCACACAGCATTTATGACATGCAGTGAGGACTCCCACCCTGGCCACACTCCTAAGCCAAACTCAGTCCCCAGAAAAGAAGTATAAACGGGTAAGAAACGATTTTTTCCTCAGACTATCCCTAACCAATTTATTGGTTTCCAATGTCTACAAACCTCCCACTCCAAGAGGGACACCCAAAAGGAGCCCCATCTCCCATCTCTGGTTGCGGGGCTCCTCTGGCTCCTCCCTTCCCTCTCCTCTCCGCTCCGCTCGCTCATCCGCTCCCTCCTCTTCTGCCAGGGGCTCAGGGGAGGGGACGGAGCCTCTCCCAGCCCCACATCTTCCTCCCCATCCTCCCTGCGCTCTGCCTTTTTCATTTCACAGCCATGTCAACTCATCACCTCCAAGGGCCAAGAAAAAAGAAAGAACACGGCCTAGATGCCGAAAGTGCTCTCCTGTCTGTCAGGGAGAAGAGAGGAGGGAAATAAAAGCTAACAAGACTTCTAAAAGCAAAATCCCCAAACCACCTCTCGGGCACCCAGCAGCTGTCAAAGTCAACACAGGAAACTGGCAAAGGAGGGAAAGCCCATCCCGAATGAAACCCCGGCAGCTGTGGAGTCTGGGATGGATAGACCAAGCGCGGCTACATTTCCAAGGGCGAGATGGGCGTCCTCGGCAGACTCGTCTTTTCTGCTAACGCACAGGTGGGTCTGTCTAGACGGCAGAACCGAGCCAGTCTTTTCTGAGTATCAAGGCTACTGGTCTTTTCTTTTTTTTTTTTTCTTTCGCTATCATTATTTGGAGGGCTATTGAGATTCCCCTCGCTTCCTTATTTATGCAGTCAGAGGAAATCACAGCACAGAGAGCCGCTTCCAAACTCAAGGCCACGTGGGCCAATTTCAGATGGATAATTAAATATTGAACAAACGCTCAAATGCCTCTGCTGGATCGGGACGGCTAAAAATAACCACCCTGCCACTCCGCGTGGCATCTCGCAGGCTCATTCTCAAATCCCTCCTCCCAGCTACTGTCAAATACAACCTTCCCAGTAACGGTGGGGAGCTGGGCACAGACTGCCCAAATTCCCAATCAACAGAAAACAAAACTTCAGCTCCCGGTGAGCTCTGAATGTTCCTGACCAGGAAATACTCTCCCTTTCCTGACATTTAAACCAAGTGGCCTCAAGAGGAAGGTGCAGGGGAAATATCACAGTCGTTGGCTTTTCTTTTAAAAACAGTCCAAAGGCTTCATGTCACTGCTACGCAAAACACGTATGTGGTCCAGGATGTGAGCGTGTTTGCGTCGAGTTACACGGGAGTTCAACCCCCATCCCCTCCCCCAAGAAGACCCAACGAGCTGCCTCAGTTTCCCTATCTGTGCTAACCTGAGGAAAAGCCACAAACAATACCAGCGCAGAAATAGAGCGCAAGGGTCAGAATTCCAGAGCCGGATCTCTCGTTAACTTCTTTGCATAAACTTGAGCAAGCGCCCTTGGCTCTGCGGGTCTCGGTTTCCCCAGCTGTCAAAGGGAACAGTTAGCCCCCTGGTGCTGGAGATGCCAGGGGCCCTCCCACCTCCATCAGCAGCTGAGCAAAGCAGGCTCCGGCCCCTCATACCACCAGGTTTCAGTAAGAAGAGACACAGCCGCAAAGCTGACCCCACTGAGCACGAGAGAGCGTGAAAAGGGGAAGCGCTGGGTTCCTGGGCACCGTTCTAAGTGTGAGTGGGTTTTGGAGCCCAGCAGCCGCCTTTCACACCTTGCCTCTTACAGCCACTTACTTCATATAGCAACTCAGTATCCCCACCGGGCAAAGGGAAGTGACGATAAGGCCCCCTGCCCCCTAGGAGGATTGGGGGGTCAAAAGAAATATAAGATGATCAGACACAGCTTTTGGCACAGGGCCTGGCACAAGTTCAGCCATTATCTTCCTTCTTATTAAAGGTGATAAAGATGGGCCAAGAGGCTGACATTCCAGCAGATTAACTGGGACCTGGGATCCCTGGCCTCCCTCAAGGACATGAATAGCTCTGCGGAGCGGGCCTCAGGCTGTCTGCCCGTCTTCAGGGACCTCACCCAAGGGGACCCTGACCGCTTAGCACAAAGAGATGTGGTGAAGAAACAGGGCTGGGGCTGTTCAACCTGTAGCCTTCCCAGGGAAAGTGCGCGGTTGGCAGAACACGAGTAAGGATACAGGGGTGGGGGCGGGGGGTGAGACCGGGCCCAGGGCATCACCTGAGCGGTCCCAGGCAGGCGGGCGGAAGAGCCGACCAGGAAGCCTGACCCCCAACAGATGCCAACAGAATCATTCCCCTGCCTCCCTCCCGAGTTAGGGCCAGGAGCTGGGGAGACGATGGCCGAGAACACTTGGTGGAATCATTGTGCAAATCGGATAGGAGGAGGAGGCCTTATCCAAGCCAAGGCCTGACCTCAGAAAGATCTGCCTGCCCACAGAATAGCGAGGTGCTGCATCTGTAAGCTCAGAAGCTGGAGTCTTGCAGAGCTGGGCTCCACCATTTCTGAGCCGTGTGATGCCGGACAAGGCTCCCCAGTCTTGGCGTTGCAGTCTCCTCCCCCATAACATGAGGATAATGCCAGGATCCGTCTCACAGGGTTGTTGTGAACGTTAAATGAGATAAGGCAAGTACAAAATTAAGCTCACTGCTGGGCACTGAGAAAGCACGCAACAAACAAAAACCATTTTAACTTTATTACATGCCATGAGAGGGAGTGAGCATCCCAGCTCCTGGGGTATGTAAGGCTGAAGAGGGCCTGGAGAAGCTGGGGTCAAGCCCCGCAAGAGGGATTGTGTCTCAGCAGGTACAAATGAAGAAATGAGGCAGGAAAGGATATTTGTACAATGACAGAGGTTGCATTTGGGGCAGAGAGTTGGGACTCGGAGCCTTGGGGGGGGCCAAGATGGCGGGGGTGAGGGGACAAAAGACACAACCAGACCCCACGCTCAGAGCCGGTGTCAGGCTTGCCAGCCCGCGGGGCACCTCGGCAGGTCTCAGTGAGGCCAGGGTCCCTATGAAGTGGTTCCAGCCCCCGCCCTTCCCTGTGGTGGCACACAGCCGCTTCCCTAGCCATCGCTCCCAACGGGGGAGTGGCTGTGTCAAACCAGTACCCTGCCCCACCCTGGTTCTATGAAGGTGCTTCTGTGCCTCAGTGTCCTCATCTGGACTCCCAGGGTTGGATCACTCAGCTGCCATATCGCCTTAGGAGGTCAGCCTCAGCCCTCCTGGGCACCACTGCGAGGCCCTCTTGCCCGCATTTCTCCAAGTATGCTCAAAGTCCCTCCAGAGGCCCCTCAGACAGACTCCAGCACACCCCGAAAGGAAAGGGGTCCGGGAAAAAGGAGAGAGGGACCACACAGCAGCCAAGAGATAAGGCCATGCAAAGGGGCTATGCATGGACGTGGAGGAGGGCCTGACCATCTCAGGAGAAACCATCCACCAAGTCCCTAGCGCCCAGGCAGGGTCGGGCACGTGGCCGGACCCCTGGAAAAACTCAGACAACAACATGAAGAGAAGAATCAAAACCTCTCATGAGGTCAGGTCTCCCGACATGTCAGGCAGCAGGCGCAGGGTTAGCCCTGCTTGACAGAGGGGGAAACTGAGGCCGCGGGAGGTCCCCAGAGTCACACAACCAGCTTGTTGCCGAGCTGGGAACAGAGCCTGTCTCCCACTAACCACAGCTCTGTACCCCCAAAAGGGCTCTGTGCCCCAGGGCACCTCAGCAAGCCAGCCTCCTCAACCATCTGGCGGCTTGGTGAGGGGTGGGAGCACGTGCCATTCATCCCCATGTGCCGCCCAGTGCCCAGGCTGGAGCCCAGCACGTAGTAGGTGCTCAAGACATGTTTGCGAGTTGGGTAAATGGGCCATACTTTATCCAGAGAGAGAGGAAAGCTTGCATTTCACCCCAGCGGCCCTGGGGGGACAGATAAGTCAGACAGACGGACAACACTTTCCTTGACCTTGGGGAAGGTAAGTGGGAAGGCACCCTGGCTGATGACACTCTACCGGGGACAGGACCCTCTCATATCCAAGAGCCATAGCTAGCCTTCGAGTGGACTCAGGGTCACAGAGCACAGTGTGAAATGGCCAGATGACCCTTACTATCGCAAAGTCACTCTTTCCACCCTGCCTCTGGCCATTGTCAACTGCAGGTCTCACTCTGCCTATTCCTCAGATGGGGCAATCAGGGCCCAGAGAAGGAAGAGCTCTGCTTAGTGCCCCCCTTTGCTCCAAGCTGGGGGCAGGGCGTGCTGCAGACACTGTCCCTCGCTTGCAGCCCTGCCAAGGACAAAGGCCTGCTCTCAAGTCCACAGTGAGGCCCCCGCCACGACTCCAGGGGGCAGTGGGAGCTGTGCACAGGGGGCTCCCCCAGAGGTGGCAACCTGGCCACACCCCTTTCAGAGCCCCGGCCAGCTGCAGATCGCGGCCTCCAGCAACGCTTTCCTGCACTTCTCTGTCTCTGAACAAACACACCCCCTGAGTTCTCAGTCATTGTCCTTTCTCGCTAGTGGCGGAGGCCAGAATGGGTGTGGAGCGACGGGTTCGGGGCTGGGGCTCTGGAGACCACCCCGCCGGGCCCTGATGTCACCACTATGGGACCAAGCCCCCATGGTCCTTCTGAGGTCAGAAGGGACTGGCTCAAGGCCACCGGGTGGCTCCCCCCACATGACTTACCACCTAAGTTTGGGCGCTGGCCTCAGGAGGAGGGCCGGCCCTGGGGGCAGAGGCAAGGACCCGGGGATCTAGTGGAAGGAGGTCCGTGGCTGCTTTAGGTGGGCAGGGGCCTCCAGCCTCCACCTCTCACCCTGCCAGCCAGCTCTCATGCCCATCCATGACTCCCCATCACGCAAGGCCCTTTCTCTGGCCCAGACTACTGCTCCCCTCCCGGGTCCTTCCCCTCCCCCACCCCAGGACGAATTCTGTCCACAACACCCAAGGCATTTTCCTTCTCCCTGTCATCGTGCACAGGCTGTTTCTCTGGCCAGAGTAAGAACGCCAACTGAGGCCCAAGTTGCAGGCGGCACAGGCTTCTAGCTTTCAGTGCACTTGCTCTCATTCTTAAATGACCCTTCTGTCACTACACCTGTTTACCAGACAGGGCCCCTGAGGCTTAGAGGGGTAACTGGCCAAAGTTTTGTGCCCAACTGGGGTTTGAGCACACATCTGACTCAACCACCCCCTCTACCGAGGGAAATGCTATCCACCTTGTGACTCCCTGTCCAAATGTCACTTCCTCTGTGAAGCTCTCCCTGATTTTCCCAGATCGAACTTCTGTTCAATGACAGTCTCCACCCCACTCCCTGCAGGCTTTGAGCTCCTTCAAGGCTGGGACACAAAGCAGCGGCTCCTGCACAGGTGGGGCCCGGAAGCTGGGGCTCAGCTGACCGCGGGACACAGGGCCTCCTGCCCAGTCAGCTGAGCAGAGGGGGACTTCTGTTTCTCCCTGTGCCTCTGCAGTCAGGGACAGAAGGGCACTGAGGTGCAGAGGAGGTCATGCAGGGCATCTGCAAGGAGAGGGGAGGGGCGGAGGCCTTGGGGTGGCCTGAGCATTACGGGGCATCTGTACACACCCATTTCTCACGGCATAAACCCATTTCCTCACTGGGCCCTACAAGTCCTGCCAGCCCTCTTCACAGCTCGAGAAACTGAGGCTCAGAAAAGAGAAGTGACTGGCCCAAAGTCTCAGTGCTTGAACCCAGATCCCTGGTCTCTCAGGCTAAGCCTGGATGGGGGTGGAGCAGCCAGAGGCCACTTCAAGGAAGGCAAGGGGATGTGTGTCACAGGCCTTGAGAGGCCCTGGAGGACCAAATTCCCAGCACACACCTGTGCACACTCTCAATCTCAGCTTGAACCCATCCACGCATGGGGAACTCACTACTTCAGGAACTCACTACTTCCTGAGGAAGCCGTGTATGTTGTTGTTCAGCCCCGACTGTGGGAAAAGTCTTCTCCATGCTGGGGGAAGCAAATGAACACGTACTGCCTGACTTGCCCTCAAGCTGATGGTAAAACTGAGGTTCAGGGGCAACACTACAGGGCTCAAGCCATACAACCAGCACCCAGCGGGGTGGGGGGTCTGACCTCAGGTCTGCTGGATTCCAAGCACAGATTTGCTCAAACCCAGGCCTGATCAAACTCAGCCTTCCCGTTTCCCAAGATAACCTACTCGGCCCAGGTCCCTGCTGGGTACTACCAACCGCCTGCGCTCACGTGCGTGCTCTCTCTCTCTCTCCCTCTCTTTCTCCCCCTCTCTCTCCCTCGCCCTTGACCAAGTCCCCTTTGAAGCCCTCCTCCTTCCGGGGAGTCCTCTCCCTAAACTCCATTGCACCCAACCTGGTGCCCAACCTCGGAAGGAAGTTGTGCTTCCCCCCCCCCCCCCCCCCCCCCCCCCCGACCCAAAAAGCAGCCTCCTGGATCACATGCGCTCCCAACTAAGGATCCTGTTACTGGAAAAAAGAAAATGCTGTTCCCATTTCCCCTCCTCCCAGTCCTGCCTCCTGACTTGAAAGAGAGAAACTTTTCAAAGGAGGTGGGCCCACCCACTCCGAGGGGTCCCAGGCAGATTCAAAAGCTCCAGCTCCTTTGGAGCCAAGGACTCCTGGGACAGGACCCTCTGAAGTCCAGCCACCTGTCCCTCCACCCAAGAGGGGGAGAAGCCTAAGTCCCTGGGAGAGAAGTTGTGGGGGGGGGGGCCTGAGATGGGCTCCGGCCCTAAGCTGAGAGGCTGAAGCTCTCAAGGAAAGGTAAGGAAAAGCCAAGACCCTCTCAAAATTACTTCATTGCCAGGCTGCTGGGTACACTGAGGCACAGTGGTACAGGAGGTGGAATCTGAGAAAGGGAAGAAAGAGAACCCGATGGCAGTCTTCCCTTCCCCTGCCCCAGGCACAAGGGGAGACGGGATCTTCGGATTCCCCAGGACGGTGGCGGATGAGGGAGAAGCTGGGGGGGGGGGGAGGGGGGAGGGGGATCAAGCGGACACAGTAATGGGCAGCCAGAAAGGGCGCGGGGGGTTCCCGTTATCTAGACTGAAGGAGGATCGGGGGTCCCTGGCATTCCGGGCATCAGGTGGTGAAGTGGCGGTAGAGGGGACCCAAGGGTCAGGGGTCGGGGTGGCGCCTACCCCTGGCGGGCCGGGTCCGGCTGCGGGAGCGGCTCCTCTGTCGCTGCAGCCGGGGCCGCCGCAGCAGCCGGTAGTAGTAGGAGGGCCTCCCGGTGCTCTTTCTGGCGCTGCCGCCCGCGGACATGCTGCCGCCCGCCGGGCACCGGGCCGGGCCTGGGCGCGCTCACACGGGCCCCATCGCGCGCTCCGGCCCGCCCGGCGGGCGTCCCTGCCTTCTCCCGCGCGCTGGTGCGGTCGCCGCCGAGGCCACGGCTGCCCCACAAAGTCGCTCAAACTCCTCCTCCCGCCCCCGCCCTCTCCGAGCAGCCGGCCCCGCGGCGGGGGCCGGGGACCGGGAGGGAGGCCGGGCTGGCACCGGCCCGGAAAGTCAGTGCAGGAGAAATCCCGGCCTGGAGTCGGCGGGGCGAGGCGGCCCGGAGTGCCCCGGGACCCCAGGCAGGTCCCCAGGAGGGTCACCGTCCGCGCCCCTCGCGCCTGAGAACAGTCGCCCGACCTCAGGACGCACGGGGCGCACCAGCTCGCCCGCGGGGGTAGACCGTGCACACTCGCGTGCGTGCGCTCCCGGACACCGGACAGGACGCAAGCAAGGCGGCCAGGCGGGCACCGCGCGGCGAAACCGGTCACCTTCAATCAGGGTCCTAATGAGGCTGACGCTGCAGGGCGCGTTTCTGCCCCAAGCTCACAGGGCGCAGTGTGGATCCACAAACAGCGCCTGGCGAGCTCCTGGCCCTCGCTGGCTTGAAAAGACATCCCTTTCACGCAGAAAACTTGCCTATTCTTCACAGTTTAAAAATGGTCCCGTTGGATACACATATTATTTGTATATAATTACAATTGTGGTGTTTCCCTCTCAAGCGCACAGGAAGTAGAGAGAGCGTAATGAACACCCGCGTATCTCGCAGGGTTGGCCAAATCTCAACATTCTGCCCCCCCGTGATCTAGACCGTCCCCCAAACACGCCACCACGGAGGCCGTGAGGTCTGCCTCCCGCCGAGCGTTCACAGCTGCTCCCGGGAGCCAGCAGAAGAGTCTCGACGCTCCTGGAGAGACGCAAAACTGAGGCTGGGAGAAGAGAGCTGCCAGCTCCTGCTATGGCCTTGTGCTGAAAAACTTCTCCAGGTCACTCACTCCCCAGCTCAAGAACTTTCCACGGCTCCCCAAGTCCAAACAACCTTCCTTGGTATTTGAAGCTCCAACCATTGGGCCCCAACCAAACCACTCTCTCCAGCCTCCCCTACAGCTGCTTCCTTCTCACTCCTCTTTGCCCTACTCCCAAAAGGGTCTGCCTGGCCCAAAGGCCCTACTTCCAGGACCCAAATTCTCTAGCCTTCCCTGACCATCCTGGCCCTTGTCTGTCTCTCTCTCTCCCCTAACTTGTCCCTGGAGCTGGATTTACCTTGTAAATTATTCAGACAACTACCTGCGGGAGCTCCCTTCCCTTAAGGGGAAACTGAGGCCCTGCCAGGGAGGGCTGACTTGCCTTTGTCATACAGAAAGTGGCAGAGGTTAGTGGTCTTGCCTCCAAACATGCAGTCTTAGGGAGTCACACATGGGCGCTGGAGACAGTCTGGAAGCCCTCCAGAACAGCTGGAAAGGCGTGGCCCTGGGGGGGGGCGGGGGCTGCGGGGCAGTCTGGGCAGAAATCCAGGCCGGGTTTTGCACCTCGCAAAAGGGAGCCCCCTCTCGGGCTCCCTCAGCCAGGGGGAGGGCCCCCAGGTCAGGAGGAGCCTGGATCACAGCTGGAAGCCAGGCGCCATCCTGGGATGGGGAGGGGGGGGGAGGGGCAGGAGGGGTACTGCTTCTCCAAACCTAATCTGGGTTGTCCAAAGAACCCTTCTGGCCCCTCTCCCCAGAGTGCTGGCCAGTCCCTGGGGCAGATGGAAAACCACAGTGCCTGCAAGGATACCATTAACGTCCGTGGCGTTAAGTATTGCTCTAGCTCATTCTCAATAGCTAACACTGCCCAGGAGCCTCTTTTCCAAGAGCAGAGGCCCCAGGGAAAAGCTGTACCCAGTCCCTCCGTCCAGAGGCAAAGCTGTGGGCCATCTTAGCATTCATCATCCTCTGGCTCAGCCTCCCCACTCAGGTGGGGCTCCCACAGACACCTGTCACTCTAAAGAATGACCTCCACAGCCACGCCCTCCAGTTTTGGGGGCTGGAGGGCTCCCAGGAAGTCCAGCTCAAGGTGGGGCCAACAGTCCTGTTCCCAGTGCTTGGAGTTCGTCAGGCCCGGTTTCCTTCCCAAAGCAGGAATGCCCTGCTCAATCAGGGGACGAGAGGTTCCCTGCCAACAGACTCTCAGTGGCTAAAGCGAGTGGTCTTGGCCTGGCCTCCCCAGCTGGCAGATTTAGTTGTTGTTGTGTGTGCGTAGAGGGAGGGGGGATGTAGCTAGGAGCT
This sequence comes from Felis catus, assembly GCF_018350175.1. Classification (NCBI taxonomy): domain Eukaryota; kingdom Metazoa; phylum Chordata; class Mammalia; order Carnivora; family Felidae; genus Felis; species Felis catus. Next base: position 80,663,225 of record NC_058380.1, on the reverse strand, counting down.
CAGGACCTCATCTGTAAACACAGTTGGGCTCCAAAGGTTTGGCATAGTCTCTCTGCTTATGCTTGGGCTTCTCAAGTCCTCTGTGCCTCAGTTTCCCCACCTGCAAGGAGAAGCTGTGGACCCCCCACCTATCTACCTTGTGGCGGGAAGAGGGTCAGCTATAGAAGAGGAAGAAGCTTCTGCATTCCTGGCCTTTGAACATCTCTGCAGGCCTCAGGAGGGTCTGGAGTAGGAACCAACTGGGGTACTGAGGAGGCAGGGGACAGGGGAAGAGCTGGAAGACAAGGCGCCTGGGCCCCTTGTCCCTCCTCCTGTCCCGGGACCCCCAGGGCGGCAGGCAGACAAAAGGCAGCTCCCTGCACACCCCAGCAGAGCATCTGGAATCAATCCTGCTGCTGTGGAGCAAGCCACCCACTCCCTTTCGCTGCCCCTGTGGCCTCCTCCTTTTAAATGTAAGCAGCCCCCTTTCTGGAGGCCACCTAGACAAGAGGAGGGGCACTTCAAAACACCCTCCCTACCACCATTTCCTGCGACATTCCCCTCCAAAGGGAAGCCCTCTGTGATTGCCCTGGACAGCACAGGCTTCCCAGGCCCTGCTGATCCGTGAGCCGGGGTCCCACAGAGCCCACGGTCTGTCGGTGGTCTTGTTCTCCACTCCTATCTCGACCGCAGAGGGTCTCCTGAATAGGCCCACCTCCCGCCTCCTCAACCTGCTGTTTTGGGTTGGGATCAAGGCTGCAGCCTTCACACCCCTGAGCCTCCAAATCACCCCATTCGTTAAACATGTATATTTCTGCGTTCCCCCAAGACACTTGATTTGGTGGTTCCAGATGGGGCCTGGGAGTCTGAATGTTTAGTAAGTGCAGGCAGGCGGGGGACAGGGGCTGGCTAAATCAGATCTGACCCTCCACCCCCCTCCTCCTGCCCTCAAAAGCCTCCACAGGTGAACTCGCACAGTACTGAAAAGGACCAAGCTCTGTCACAGAGCAGCCACATCCCCTTGTACCCCTGCCCACTCCAGCCCCTTAGCGATCTGCTCCCCAAAGACACCTGCTCCTTCCCACCTGCCTTCCCATTGTTGATCAGATGGCTGCAATGAAGCTCTTCCTTCTGCATCTGGTGAACCCCTCCTTATCCCTCAGGACCCAGGTCAAATATCACCGCATTAGAGCAGTCTGGGCCCCACTGACAGACCCTCTGGAGCCCACCACACCCCACCACTTGGGCTGTATAATGAGGACACCAGAGAAGACCAGGAAGAGAGGGACCCCAAGACATTCCCTCTGGGTAGAGAACTGTCAGCATCTGGATGTCAGGAGAAGAATAATACCCTGCTGGGAAGCGGTGGGGGTGGGCAGCCTTAGGGCTGGGCTGTAAGTCCAGGTAAACCACAAGCCAGGCAGGGGCCAGGTCAGGAGAGGCACCAGAGGCAGGGGTGGGGGCCAGCCTAGTGCAGTCTCCCCAACCCACTGTTAGCTTTAAAGTCAGTGAGGGAGGGGGGCACCGAGGGGCTCAGTCAGCGAAGCATCCGACTTCAGCTCAGGTCATGATCTCACAGTTTGTGAGTTCGGGCCCCGCATCGGGCGGACAGCTCAGAGCCTGGAGCCTGCTTCGGATTCTGGGTCTCCCTCTCTGTCTCCCCCTCCCCTGCTCACTCTCTCTCTCTCACAAAAATAAACATTAAAAAAAATTTTTTTTAATTTAAAAATAAAGTCAGTGAAGGAGGAACAAAAATGCATATTGTCAGAATTACCCCTGAAAAGGCTGAAACTGCCCGTAAAGGACCATTTCCCTCCAGTGTTAGGACAGAGGTGAGCAGAAGGCAGAGGGTCTGGCCCTTACTGAGAGGCCATTCTGTGTAAGAGCAGGAAGAAGCATTCATCTAACATTAGATTCCACCCAGGGAGGAGAGGTGCTCGCCCCCGAAGGGGACCACAAAAGTCCAAGACTTTCCACAGAGGAGGGTTATAAGGTTGTCCTGGAAAGGTCTGTCTGAGGATGAAGTTTGTATTTAATACTGATAAACCATATTTGGCCTTTATTGTGTGCCAGACCCTGTCTGTAGCGTTCAGTGCACATTATCTCTTTAAATTTCACATAAATCATGAGGCAGGTGGTTACCGCCTTCGTTTTACAGGAAATCTTGCGGGCACAGAGAGGGTTAGTAAGTTCCCTAACGTCACACAGCTCGTGCTAAGGAGTCCGGATTGGAACCCAGGCAAGCTGGAAAAAGCAAAGTTCTTAAGGTTGAGCAGGACTTGACCCAGAGACGGAGGAGGGGTAGCAGCCTGGAACTTTTCATAAAAGCCGGCTTCAACAAGGAACAGGAGGAGGTGAAGAAGATTAGCAGTCCTGACAGGGGAAACACTGGAGCCCACACCAGGCCCCACACAATGGGTGTCGAGAGGGCTCAGACCTGTAAGGCTTCCTGTCGGGACAAGGGTAGACAGCAGTGACCAGGGGAAGTCCCGGCCAGGCAGCCTTGAATGCATCCACCTCCCAGGCCAGCCTCAAGCTTTGAGTGGCTGAAGCCCTGGGCAGGGGTATGTGGGGGGGGGGGGGGGGGCACTGATGGTTGAGGTCACAGGCCTCTGCCTGCGTCCAGGAACACGGCAGGGCCAGGAGGAGGACCTCCGTCAGGCTGCGGTGGAACAGGGGCTCTCCCCACGCGGTGGAAGTGGAAACAAGCCCTGTGAGGTCACACTCGAGGCCGTCGGGTGTCCACCAGCTCCACTGCCCCCCAGACTCCCTCCCTAAAGCCACCAACAAATTTACTAACATCCTTCCCAGACAATGGCCCACTCAGGGCCGTGCTGACCCCAGGCTCGGATGGCTCTGCCCCCCCCAACACAGGTGGCACTGGGGGACTGGCCAAATGTGGGTGTAGACCCCTGGGGAGTGTATTGTCTAAAGCCACCCACAGCTGGACTGAGGGTGAGCCCTTGGGAGACACCAGACCTCCAGCAGGGGAGGAGGCCAGTTGGCAGCTCATTGTGTTTCTTTGGGTGCTGTGTGACTCAGAGGAAGCCTCTTGACATCTCTGGGCCTCAGATTCCCTCGTGTTAGGGATGAGACATCTCAGCCCAGCCCACCTCCACAGGATTCCATCAGGATGTAGAAATTTCTTCCAGTCTCAAACCAGCACCTATGTGTTCCCTCCAGAGGCCCAGAGAATATGTATTTCCTTCGTCCATGCCAACAACCTGCCAAAAAATCCTGGGATGGCAGAGCTAGAAGGCACCGGCAGAGTAGACGATGGAGCTGGAGAAACTGAGGCCTCACGGAACAGCCACTTGCCCCGAGGACGCTGCCTCACTCATCACAAACCCAGATGTGGCATCAGTTCCCCAATCATCACGGGTCTGAGTGCCCCTCACACCCCAGCACGGAACAGTCACAGTGGGGCAGCGTCACTCCCCACAGAGGGAAAAGGGACGCCAAGAGAGGTTGTGACTCGCCCGATGTCACACGTGGGTGTTGGGGGGTAAGGCCAGCTTGGGACTTAAACAGAACTGCCAAGACCCCCTTTCTCCTTTCAGTCCCCCAGACCGCCCCTGTCAGAATGTCTGCTGCCTTCTGCCCGCAGGTGCACTGGGTTTTCACTCCGGACCGGCTGCCCCCCAAGCTCAGGGCTCCAATCCCAGGGCTGGGGAAGCCTGGGATCCAGTCTCCAGGGCCCAGCCCCGGCCCTCCTTCCTCACCCCCTCCCTAGCAGCCGGCGTTTCAACCCAGATGGCCAGGCCTGGTGCAACTCTCTCCCTGTACTTCCTCTCCCTGCCCTGACCCAGAAATGCTGCCAAGCTCCAGGTGGGCCCACGGCCCCTCCTTCTCGGGGCCCAGGCCCGGGGCTGAGGCTCCGGGTCTCCGGGGCTTCCTCCTCCCCTTCCATCTGATGGGCCCAGACAGCTCCACGCCCACTGGGTGACCAGAGGGGGTGGCATATGGTCCCAGCGTGAGGTCGGAGAGCCCCCTCCCTTCCCAGGCCGTCCTGCCTGGTCATCTGTGAGCCACTTGATGGCTGGCACGGGCCTGGGTCCCAGCTGGGAGGGGCCTCACTCAATCCTCGCAGATCCCACTGAGGAGGACAGATGAACTGGCCCAGGAGCCAGCTCCTAGGAGGCTCCCGTCTAGGCGGGGTGCCGAAAGAGTGGGGGATTCGGGGTGAGGAACCAGCACTCCTTGACTGCGTGACCCCAGATCAGTGCCTTCAGTTCCTCAACTGTAGAATGGGCTTAATGACACTTCTACTTTGTGAGGTCGCAGAAGGTCAAATATCATAGCAGATCAAAACCTCGTGTGTAGGGGTGCCTGGTGGCTCGGTCGGTTGAGCATCTGACTCTTTTTAAATTTTTTAATGTGTATTTATTTTTGAGAGAGAGAGAGCGAGCGCAGAAGTGGGGGAGGGGCAGAGAGACAGAGAGGGAGACACAGAATCTGGAACAGGCTCCAGGCTCCCAGCTGGCAGCACAGAGCCTGATACGGGGCTCAAACCCCTCAAACCGTGAGATCATGACCTGACCCAAAGTCGGACGCTCAACCGACTGAGCCACCCAGGCGCCCCAGAGCATCCAGCTCTTGATTTCAGCTCAGGTCATGATCTCACGGTTTGTGGGATCGAGCCCCACATTGGGCTCTGCGCTGAGAGCTCAGAGCCTGCTTGGGATTCTCTCTCTTCCTCTCTCTGTGCTCCTCCCCACCGCCAAATACAAATAAACATTTTTTTTTTAAGTTAAAAAAACAAAACAAAAAACCTTGTGTATAAACTGGTCAACATCTGTCCCTCAGGCCTATTTCTTTTCTCGCTAATCTGGGCCCCTCGAGAGCAGGACAGCCAAAGCTGGTCAGCATAGTTACCAGCCCAGAGTGAACTCTCAGGAAGACTCACTAAGAGAGAAGGTGGCAGCAATTGGGGAAAATGGGTGACCCCATCTGATTTAAAGTCAGCACTAAGGAATTCAGAGGAGGGAGAAATCCTGGAAGACTGCCTGAAAAAAGAGTCACTGGCATTGAACCAGAAGGCTGAGTAGGATTTGACTGGGTAGAGAGCAGAGGACTGTATTCTTGGAGGGGGAGACGGCAAGAACAAAGGCCCTCAGGTAAAAAGCAGCAAGGCATATGCTGGGGGCAGTGTGTAGAATGGTGAGGCTGGAGCAGAGGATGATGTGGGGACTCCGGAGGAGGCTGTATGGAGTATGTGAGGGGTGGGGTCAGGCAGAAGAGATGGGGAGGTAGGCCCAAGTGGCAGTGAGGCCCAGGTGGCACCTCCATAGGGGGAGGAGTGAAATGTAAGGAAAGAACCCTGATCGGGGAGGCAGAGGATCAGGGCTCTAGGCCTAGATCTGCCGCTGTGTGACTGCCTGACTTTGGTAAGCCATAGCCCTCTCTGATCCCCATTCTGCAACGGTCAGGGAAGGCCTGGCTTTATAAGGCAAGCCTGCAGGTGAGGGGAGAGGCCAGATGCCCAGGAACTACATCGGAGCCTTCAGAAACAGGTTCTGGGGCCCCACTCCCAGCATCACCGAATCCAAATCTTGGTGGGCGAGGCCAAGGAGGCTATATTCTTAAAGGAGTTTTCTCACAGCTTGATTGGAGAGCCGCTGGCTAAGATGGTTGTAGACTTGACTAGATGTCTTTCCAATCCCTGAGCATGCCAAACATGGCCCCGCCTCAGGACCTTTGCACGTGCTGTTCCTTTTCCCTCACACCCTGACCCTGGAATTTCGGATGGCCAGCTCCTTCCTGTCATCTAGGCCTCAGCTCAAATAACACGCCTTCAGAGGCCTACCCTCGCCGCCTCGTCTCAAGTGCCTCTGCCCCAATCGCCACCCCCTGTCCCACTGCCCTGTTTTATTTTCTTCAACTTACTGCATCCTAAAACTATCTCATCTGTGTATTTGGTTGTTCACTAATCGCTTTTCTTCCCTCAAACTGTAATGAGGGCAGGGGCCTTGTTTAGTCCTGTCACAGCCATGTCCCCAGTGCACAAAACAGCATTCAATATATACCCGGTGAATGAGGTGACTGGAAGGAGCCCGGCTCAAAGCTCCCATTCTTTTCTCAAGAAGGGCAGCTGTGGTGCCAGGGGCCAGTCACTTCACCTCTCCGGGCCTGGCTTTCTTCATTGTGACATGTAGACAGCAGGCTTCAGAGTTTACTTTTAAGCAGCAACCTGGAGCTGATCAGGAGGCCAGGCTGTAAGTCCTGACTCTAACCAGGAGCTTGCACAGAATAAACGAACGGATGCATGAGTGCCTGTGCTCTGCTGTGTGCCTCTGAGCAAGTCCCCTCCCATTCATAGTCCCCTGCCCCCTGTTTCCCCTCCTGTAAAACGGGGTTGGCCTGAGTGAACCCTTGGCGCTGACACTTAGAGCCTCTGTGCCCAGTCTGGAACATAGATGGGAACCACAGCAGGTGTTAGAGGAGGGGCAGGCTGGGCCAGAGCCATGGTTCTCACATTTACTGGACTTTTCCTGGGGATCCCACCAGGCCCAAAGCTGGCATCTCAAGGCCGCACAGGTGACAATTAAGTGTAGCTTCTGTGACCTGTCACCCCTCAACTCTAGACAGCAAGAACAATGCCGGCCCTGCCCCCACTCTGGGAACAGCATTTTGTCTGGAAATTCCACCAGGGGGAGGAGGAAGGGCTGGGGCCCTAGAATTTCTGTGCCTGCTCAAACAGGAAGTAGCTCAAAGTTTGGGGCCAAGGAAAACAAGTTCAGGGGCATCCTGGAAATCAGCAGTCCCCTTGGCTGGGACTTGCCCCTCTCACCAGGTGGGGCTCTCCTGGTGACTAATGATTAACATAGACAGACAGATGGTGTGTGAAAGGGGGATGGTCCAGGACCACAGGCAAAGGCCTAAAAGGAAGCAAAATTCACCCAGTCTCGTCTGGCATACCTTTGACAATGGGGAGCTCACTACCAAACTGGCCCCTGTCCTCAGAAAGTCTAAAAGTGACAGTGCCTTCCCACAACTAGGAATTGCAGAAGGCCTTTAGGGATCTAGTGGTCAGCCCACACTTGACCCAGGAGTCAGAGAGCTTGGGACTTGCCCAGGGTCACTCAGATGTCCCCAGATCCTCTCTCAGTTCCCAGTAGCAGATGAAGCTATTCCGGGCACAGTAAGGAGGAGCTAGTTTGAGCAGCCTCACCCCCACACCCCTCCTGGCTAAAATGCCTAAGTTGGGGGGGGGGTGACCTCTGGCTGATCTTTATTAGAAAGCCCAGAGGGCCCTGGGCCTGTGGTGGGGGGGGGGGGGGGGGACGGCGGGGCTGAGACAGCAAAGGGCAACCTGGGTTATGAAAGCCCCTTTGCTGCCTGCCTGCCTGACCCACAGCCCTCTCCTCTTCCCCTGTAGCCTCTGCCCCAGGAAGCTGCAAGGTGGCTTCAGAATTTTCTAGACCTGCTTTCTCTTACCTCTTTCTTGTGTCCTCCTGTTGCCCCTGCCGGGATGGGGGGCCCACAGAGCAGCCTGGAGCCCTCAGGAGCGGCCTTCAGTGCTGCCCCCTACTGGGCTATAGATCCCTAGGACAAAATCCTTGGCCCTGGTGCCCCGTGGGGAGGGCTGTGCTCTTTGAGATCCCCAGGGTGTCATGGCACAGGGTTCCAGCCTGCTGAGTGACATGAACTGGCCTCCCCTACCCTCTCGGGGGCAAAGGGGATGGCGCAAAACCTCGGTTCTCAGATTCGAGGCGCTTCGGTACCCTGGAGAGCAGGTTAAAATGCAGATGCCCAGGCCTACTGGGGACAGCGGTTTAGCCAGTCTGGGAAGAGCCCAGGAGTCTGCATTTTTACCTAGCAGAGAGTGAGCCCATGCTGGCCATACAAGCTCCCTTTGGCTCTCTCTCAGGTCCCTGGCTCTGTGGGTTCTGGGACTCCAGCCCTCAACAGTGTCACAAGCCTTTTCTAAACTGCAACCTATCTGTCTCCTGTCCCTTTCTCAGAACTCTACAGTACAGACGGGCAAACTGAGGCTCAGAATGGAGAATAACAAAGTTTACCCACAGTCCTCGCCCCTCAGAGAAGCCCCCAGCTTCCACCTCCCTCCCCAGCTCCCCATAGCCTGCCTAGATTCTGGGGCCCAGCAGGTCAGCTCAGGCCAGGCAGCAGCCCTGACTGGCCCCCTTTGTCCTGGTCTGTGTGCCCTGCGACCTCACCAGGTCCTGGGCTGATTAAAATATCCCCTTACAGCTCCAGTAGGCCTGGTGTCCCTTTACAGGGCTGGGAGGGCCACAGTCCCATCTGAGGCGACACTGACAGCTTACTGCTGCCCTCTGGCCACCCTCAGAAGCTGGACACTTGCCGGCCCCACAGAGATTCGAGAGAACCTTCACCTGAAGTATTTGCAGAACCAGCCAGGAGAAACCAAGGCCCAGAGAGGGGAGAGCCTTGCCCAAGGTCACACAGGACACAGTTATTAACCCCAATACAGAGCTCGCTCTCTGCCAGGCAGCATTAATTCAATGAGTCCGTATAACCACACCCTCTCCTTTTTTACAGGCACGGAAAAGTGATTGTGGCAGGCACGGGACTCGATCTCACGTAGCCTAGTCCCTAATGGTGACCCAGTACTGCTGCACGTAGTCTCCCCTCACGTGTCCCTGGGTAATTTTGTTTGCAAAAGGGCGTCGTGGAGCAGTGAGGCAGGGCACTTGGCTTCTACTGCCCGCCAAGGCGGTGGTCCCTGGGCGTGGCCCCAGTTCCTGATCTCACCTCTCCAGCCTACACCCACCTATTTTCCTTGGTCATGTTGGTCTCCAGCGACCCGCACCCCCCTTCTCTCCTTCATGTCTTTTGCTCCCACTGTTTCCACTCGGAGCATGCGTGCTTCCTAGACTCTGAGCCCCTCTGTGAAGCAGGCTATTGGTCGTTCCAAAGACTAGCTTGGGTCCGTCCACCTCTCTCCAGCTCTGCTGTCATGACTCAAATCCAGGTGACCACCGTCTCTAGCTTTGGGGACGCCCACAGCCCCTGACTCGTCCTCCCAAATGTTCCCCGAGTCGATTCTCCACGAAGCAGCCAGAGAGAGCACTTTACAACAGCCCTCTGTCCCAGCCACCCTGGCCTTACTTGCCTTTGGACAGTCTTTCCAGTTCATCCCTCCACCTCTGCCCCCCTGAGCCACGTGGCCCACTCCCCTCACTCTTCCTTTCCAGAGGACTCCCCCCCCCTTGCTCCCCAAACTCCCTGCTTCCCCCCAAAGGCCTGCCCCACACCATTTTCTCCGGGCTCCCTGCACCTTTTCCTCCAGGGAGCCCTCATTGTGCAGTGACATCTATTTTTTGGTGATTCATGTCACATTTACCTCTGCCGGCACGCTGCCCTCCTGGCAGATCGGGTCCTGCTTGCCCGGCTCGCATCATAACCCCGGTGCCCAGCCCGGTGCCGTCGCATGGCTGCTGCCAATCAAGAGGCGGGGGCATCACAGTCGTGAATTCGGGAAAGCGCCGTCCACGTAAACGTGCCACGGGGGTCCCCAGACCTCCGGGCCTCAGCGCCATGAAGCGAAATGGGGCCAAATGCCCTCGGCCCCCACCCCAAACGAGTCACAGCTCAGGACTTATTAATTTTCCTCCCCACAGGCTTCGGTGCTTTCATTCTGTGACTTACAGCCCATCCGATAAATTTCCCCCATTATCTTCCGCACGCAGTGTGCTGCCTTTCTGCCAGTTCATAATACAGTTGGCTCTCTGGCCTCTCCCCGGAGAAATCGAAGGCTTGGCTCCAACTCGGGAGCAGGCCCACAAGAGGCCACGTGGGATTCCAAAGGCTCCTTTCAGACCCAAACCTCAAGCAGGTCTGAGCGTCGCCCTCAGGATTAACTGGGCAGGTCCCGATTGCCCTCCTCCCCTCCCTCTGGCAGGAAGTCTGGCAGAGACCAGGTAGGCTGAGGTGTCCAGTGCCCACCGGGGCCTTAGCGGCCAGTTTTAAGGCTGGGCTGCAGACTCTAGTGCTTTCCCCAACCGGCCTCGACAGTTTCCGAAGCCTCCACAGACATGATCTTCGTCTACCTCTCCAACTCCCCGAGAAAGGCAGGACCTCATCAGACCCGTCTCACAGATAAAGAAGCCTCTCTAGAGGTGCCTGGGTGGCTCAGTCGGTTAAGCGTCCGACTTCGGCTCAGGTCATGATCTCATGGCTCGTGGGTTCGAGCCCCGTGTCGGGCTCTGTGCTGACCGCTCAGAGCCTGGAGCCTGCTTCAGATTCTGTGTCCCCCTCTCTCTCCTCCCCACCCCTGCTTGTGCTCTGTCTCTCTCTTTCAAAAATGAATAAACATTAAAAAAAATTAAAAAAAAAAAAGAAACTTCTATAACATACAGGAGATTACATCCCAGCCCTGCTCACCCCACTGGGTGCTTGCCACGTTCAGGTGCAGCCAGTAGAGATTTCTGAGGGTATCCTCTGTGCCAGGCAATGCGCCGAGCGCTTGACTTGGGTGGTCTTCACTCACAACAAACATTAGAGGCCAAAGTTACTATCATGCCCATTTTACACATGGGAAAATCGAGCCTCAGGGAGAAGCAACTCTCCTAGGTTTGTACAGGAAGCAAACAGCAATGCCCCAGAGGAAATGCTACTAGAGTAAGGGATGAGAAAGATCTGGAGGCACAGGGAGCACACAGCTGCAGAGAGAACAAACAAAATAAAATAAAATAAAATAAAATAAAATAAAATAAAATAAAATAAAATAAAATAAAATAAAATAAAACCAAAAGTGGCAGGGATGCAGGGCCAGCTCAGCGCTTTAGGGGTGGGGATCCCACCCCTGGGAGTACTCCACCGGGTGACCTCGGGCAAATCCCTTAACCTCTCTGGTCCTCATCTTCCCACTCTACAATATGAATACTGTCCTGCCCAGGACTATCACAGGGTTTGCATGAGGCAACATGTAGAAAGCTACCTTGTGAACTGCCCGGTCCGGGGCCGAGTCATTTCTGCGTGTTAGAACAGTGAAATGAGACATCATGCAAAGACCTGTAGGGAACCTCTGTGCTACTCCAGGCTAAGTGTGACTGGTGGCTCCGAACCGTGCAGGCATCTGGACAGAAGACACGGGCTCCTCCTCGGATCACAAGCTGCTTACCTCACTCTGGTCCCGGGCACCTCACCCCCTGAGGCTTGGGAGCCACCGGGTGGCCCTCCTGCTCCAGGGCTCACAGATCCCAGCACTGACCAGCTGGCCCTGGGGCATCGAGCAGAGGACATTCCAGACTGGCCTGGGCCGGGTCCCCCCCACAGCCGCGGCCCTCGGCCACTAGGTCTGCTGTCCCGAAAGTTTCTGCTTCTACTTTATGGTTTCCGTGGCAACCACCTCTCTTTCTCCGATTGTTTTCCTATCCTCAGTCACTTTGCCATCTTAAGAGGCAAGTTTCTCTCTTCTTTATACTAAAAGGAGAATAAAAGTGGGTTGGGGCAAGAGGTCTGGCCGGGAGGATGAGGACAGAGAAGGGATTTCTGGAGTGCAGCCACCGTTTGCCCCCCAGTAAAGACCACTGGGCCTGGGACTGTCCCCGGGGTCCTCCGCAGCAGCTCCTTCAATGTGACTCCCTGCTCAGAGGGCCTGCCGGGCCCTGCCGGAGCCGCTCAGGCTGGGGAGTCCAGGCTTCGCAAGCTGGCTGGGCCTAAATCTGCCTGCTGCCGTCTGTCTTCACCCACCAGCACCCTGTGTTTGGACGGCATCCACCTCCATGCCCCACGCCCTCTGCTTTTGGGAATCCTTCCTTTCCCAAGGCCTGGCCTCGAAGTAGTGCCACCGGAAGTCCCCGCTGATGTCGCCACCACCCCGTCAGACCTCCTCACTTCTCCACTGTATCTGTTGCTCCGCCACCCAACCTTCCTTCCCGACGGCCTTCTGCCCCGCGGGCTGGGCCAATGCCTCCCTCACTCCATGTCCGAGCAGGGCCACAGGAGGCCACGCGGAACCTGGGGCCGTGGAGCCCAGGGTTCCTACCACCATCTGGCCGCCGGCTCTCCCCAGATTTGCTCCAGAACTCTATCTTCCCCCCATGGTCAAATAAGGATGGCACTCACTTCCTCCCAGGCTGGTGGAGACTGAAATGAGTTTGCAGGTCTAAAAGAGCTTGGAAAATTCTGAAGTGCTGGGGGGAGTCCGGGATTATTTTTAGGTACTGAATTAGTGCCATCCAATGAATAGCCTGAAGGCCTCCTTGACCCCACAGATCTCAGGCTCTCTTTCTCCACCTGCTGACCTCCCGAGGCATTGACTGCCCGTGTTGGCCAGCTCCACACCAAGTCAGGGGCCACCAGCTTTCTTGACACACACACACACACACACACACACACAGCCCCTGACACACTTGAGGCCTGGAGGCTCAGCCACTGCCTTCTCCTGTTCCTCCAGGACCACCCTCTTCCCGCCTGGTCCAGTGGGCTACCCAGGAACACCTCCCAAATGCGCTCTCCCCAGAGAAAGGCTTCTCTCCCTCCCCCACACCAGGGCCTCCCTGGTGCTGACAGTGAACTTCACCCCCACTGCCTGCCTGTCCAGCCTCAGACCTACACGTCACCCCTTCCAAAATGCTCACGGAGGCTGCACCTGCCCAGGCTTGTGCTAGCATAGGGCTGGTTTTCACGAGCAAGGGGGCGCCTGGGGCTGCTGTGCACCCTTGAGGGCCGATTCCACTTCCCTCCAAAGACCTGCAGAATCAGAGGGCTTTAAGCAGACTCAGAGGAAGAAGAATAAAGACTTGTGAAATGTCAGAACCAAGGGAATGAAGAGAGGGTCAGCCACGGCCTGCCAGAAACTTCCTCCTGTGCCTGCCCTTCTGTCCCCACTCTGGTCCTGGTTCAGGGCCCAGGACTCCCACAGCTGGCATCGGGAAGCCAGGCCATTCAGCCCCCACACTGGGGTGCATAAGAGACACTTCCCAGGAGCGGGCGTTTGAAAACCCATGTAAGTACTAGCACAGTCCTGTAAGGGCTCAGACACAGTCCCTGTCCTCAGGGAGCTAATAGTCTGGCAGGATACATGAGCTCCCAGAGGGACCCACCAACAAGGGCCCAAGGCAGAGGAAGCATAAGGAAGGAAGGAACTGATCCTGACTTGGCAGGGCAGGTGGAGATCAAGGAAGGCTTCACAGAAGAGGTGGCATCTGGGCCAGGCCTTTGAGTAGGATTCCAACAGGCAGAGGACAGTAGGGAAGGGAGGGGGCCCACTGAAGTTCAGCAGCAGCCTGGAAACCACAGAGAGACACTTAACTTGACTTCCCTTTTCCAAAGGCCACGTGTTAGACCAGGGTGAGAGTCTGGGCTTGGAGGATGCTGGCCTTGTGTCCAATCAGCTGGGCCTCTTAGGCCAGGCAGGTGATAAATGCCCCCAAGATGGCCCAGAAAGGGGCAATTTCCAGCCTGGCTTCCTGAGACCAGACCCTAGGGCAAGGTCTGTTCCGGTCATTGCTGTCACGGGGCAGTGGCCCCAGAGTGCCAAAGGGAGACAGAGCCTGCCAGGTCTTAAAAGCCCTGAAGAAAAGAGTTCCCTGAGCAGCCCATTCCGGGATTTCACACCACCCCACGGTCAGCCAGGAAGTTCTTCCCCCTATCTAACCTACATCTCTCTTGCTGAAATGAACACCCACCTTGCTTTGGAGACACAGGAATAACAAAGCACGGTAGCTGAAATGCCTCACCAGGAGCTCTGTTTGCAGCTGAGGTGGGAGTAGGGGTGGGTCAGTGGGCACAGACACAACCCCGGGCTCTGACAAGAGAGGACAAGGCCCCCTTTGTGTGCATGATTAATTTATAGGCCTGGGGAAGGCCAAGCGAGAGGGAATGTCCTCTCTCTGGGCCTTGGAGGCTTCCCTGACCCAATTTAGAAGCTGCGTTTATTGTGTTGTTCATGTCAAACCTTCCCGATGAGGTCTCTATTCCCAGCGTGCTCATGAATTTTCCAGGGGTTTAATAGCGTACAATCTGAGAACGATTTATTAAGAAGATTAAACCCCCCAAATATGCTTCCGCATGCTCTACAAAACATGGTAAATTTATTCTCCAGCGTCAGTAGGCTCCCACTGCCCTGAGCGGCACAATCACTCAGCAAAGTTAAAGCTGGAACCCCTGGCCCTGGGGAGGCAGGGAGGCCACGTGGGGTGGGGGTGTGCCCGGTGAGGGTCCGGCGGGGAGTGTGGGAAGGTGCACTTTGAAGACCCGGCCCTCGTCCCTCGCCCACCTTGCCCTGGGCTTCCTGGCTCGGCGAGGGCTCCTGGATGCTGGATGCAGGACGCTGGTCTAGACACTTTCTGGGACTTGGAATCAAAGAGGAGCCCCCTAACGTCGTCTCCCTTGGCACCCCTCTCATTCTCCACACTAGGAACTCCTGGAGGGGGAGAACTGGGCCAGATATGGCCAGAGGTGTCGGAAAAAGACCAAGTTTTTGCTTGACCCTTTCTGGGGGGCCACGCTCAAGGGGTCGGGGGAGCCTCGCACAGGCAAAGCTGGGTAGAGGATGTGAACTCGGGGAGGCGGCAGCCACGCCCTCACCCCTGAGACAAGGGGAAGACAGCAGCACCCAGGGCCCACGGGGGCGGGCGGGGAGCGGCGGGAGCCATGTCAGATGCTGGTGCAGAGGCCCAGGCCTCAGTGCTGATCCAAGACCTCAGACCGGCCTGTCTTCTCCCTGCAGCCCCTCCCGTCCAACGGGTGCCCAGGACCATCTGTTTTATCACCGGTGATAAAATATGTCACAGCTATATGGCACGCCCACCACCTACTCTGTGCCAGGCACTGTGCTCAGCTTTAAACACATCGTGCCATGTCGCGCCCATGCCACCCTGTTACCATCATGTCTCAGAGGAGGGAGTGGACCCTTGAGACGGTAATGCACATGCCTAGGCCACGCAGCCAACGGCCGAAAGAAGCGGGATTCCAGCGCCGGCGCTCAGACTCCAGTGCCTGAGGCCCCAAGGCCCTCCCACCCCACCTAAGTCCACAGCTGGGACAGTTCCCTCTCGGCTCTCCCCGAGGTCCCTCGGTTTAGGCTCAGTGTAGGCCCCCACCAGAAGACTGCCCAGGCTCCTTGATGGCCACCCAGCTTCCTGCCGCATCCTCTCCCGTCTTCCCTCCACCCGGCAGCCAGAGGGACCGTCCCGGTCACCTCGCTTGGCTGCAAAACCCTCGCCACCGTCCCCTGGCCAACAGCACAGGGTGCAGGCTTCTTTGCCCTAGCATTCATGGCTCCCGCTCCCCTCCTCCCCTCTGCCCTCTCTCCCTCCGCCTCGTCCACACTCACCACCTGTGCCCCGGGCCTTCCAGTCTCCATGCCTTTGCTCACACGGCTCCCTTCGTCTGACATGCTTTCCCCGTGCCTCTTACTCCAAAACTCTCAAGGCCCAAATCCAATGCCACTGTCTGCATGAAGCGGTCCCAGGATCAGGACCCTACGGCAAAAGTGCCTGCTCCCCACCCCCCAACAAGCCTAGGAGCTCCTGGGGGGGGGCTGGGTCTTCTTCCACTAGAAGCTCCTCCCGCCTCGTCCCTGCATGCAGATGGTTGAGTGCAGACAGTCGTCTACTTGATACCTCGACCTTGTGAGTAAGGGGAGGCAAGAGTGGCCTGAGTGCCCAGCCTGCGAGTCCTTTGCCTTTGTGAGGGCGCCATGGACCCCTGTGGCCTCTAGCAAGGTCTAAGGCTCCCTTCTCAGAAAAACGTTTTGGGGGTTTTGTTTAAGTTTATTTAAAGAGAGAGAGAGAAAATGAGTGGGGGAGGAGCAGAGAGAGAGGGGGCAGAAGATCCAAAGCAGGCTCTCTGCTGTCAGCCCACAGCCCAACATGGGGCTCGAACTCACGAACCGTGAGATCATGACCTGAGCCAAAGTCAGACGCTTAGCCTACTGAGCCACCCAGGTGCCCCGGAAAAATGTTTTCAGATGCATAAAATAAAATACCAAGATTACAAAGGAAACCAATGACACTGAAATACAGTTATCAGAATAATATCCAAAATTTTTTGAACAACATATGTGCTTTTTATTAATGCTTTATATAGTAAGATCTAGTTCTAATAACTACTGTTATTTTGCAGCATAAACAAACGCGTTATTTACAGACTCCCACAAAGCTATCCTACGACTTGAGAGCGCCTATGATTTCCGTGATTTCTACAAAATCATAGAATAGCTAATGCCACTGTGGTTTATCACCTACATTTGTAATTGAAAGAATTATAATTTATAACCGTAATCAGAGGTCAGAGAAAACAAAGGTGGGATTTTTTTTTTTCCTATCTGCCTTCTTGGATTCCACCCAGAGACGCCTGCTTAAGAACCTGGTTAAGAAACCCTGGCTTAGAGGCAGCAGGGGGGGGGGGGGTGTAAGGGGAAACAGTGGGGTTTGTCCTGGAGCCCAGGTTCCGGCTATGCACCGCATGGCATGTCGCTGACCTTCTCGGAGTTCCATTTTCACCCACCTGCCTCGGTGTGATCCCGCAGGAGCCAAGGCCCGTGCCCACAGCCTGGTTGTCTGGGCTTATCCCAAAGCGCTTAGGTGGGGAAGGCTTCGAGGAGGCCCCTTGGAGACGCTGTGCCCCAGACGGCCCAGCTCAGGGCCTCAAGGCCCCTGGCTGCCTCCCAGGAAACTTGTTTTATGTCCCGAAAGAGCAGGGCTGACAGGCGATAAATCGCCAAGGAAGGCTGGAGGGGGCTCACACTGTCTGCCCGGCGCCCGCCCAGCCACCCTGGACCCACCACCACCCTCTCAGAGAGGATAAAAGCACCATTAATTACCGGGGAAGAAAGGGCGCCGCGAGGACGCGCCCAAAGCCTGCTCAGAAATCATCTCTGGCCACATTTTCTGAGTGCAGAGCCAAGCCTGGGGGCTGACTGTCCACCTCCCCGCCCTCTGTCACTAGCAGGCAGGGCTCTCCTCCTTCTGGGATCCCCCAGGGCTGCCTTTTAACCTGGGCCTTTCCCCCAAAGACCCCTGACCTATCCACTGTCCGTGAATGGATTGCTTTTTGCAGACACGGCCCCTGAAGAGTGGTCCCAGGTGGGGGTGGGACCCTAGAGGGGAAGGGAGTCAACCTGTCACCTCTGCTGCCTTCACCAGCACAAACCCATCCCCGAGTCCCGCGGACTCCACTGGGGAAGTGTCTCGGCCTCATCCAGACCCCACTGCCAACTCAATTATCACCTCACACCCAAGAGGACTGAGTCACCCGCCAGGCAGCCCTTGCCGCGCAGGTCTGGGCCAGCAAGGGTCCAGGCAAGAGGTCAGACAATCCTCCAGCCAGCCCTGTGAGCAAGACACTATTATCATCCCATTTTATAGACACGGTACCTGAGGCTCAGACAGGTTAAGTGACTGGCCCAAGAAGGCACAGCTAGACACTGACAGAGCCAGAGTTTGAGGCCAGTCTGTCTGGCTCCCAATCTCCCCATTAGCAAAGCTTTTCGGGACCTGCTTGGTCCCCCCTGCAACTACAGGTGGCCAGGGAGTCCCTCTACAGGAGGTTTTTAAGGCCCCCTCTCTTCCTTTCCTGTCCCGGCCCGGGGGCTCCCCCAGAGACTTGTCTCCAAACCCCATTGGTCCCAGTCTCACCTCCTCCAGGAAGCCTTCCCTGAGTACCCACCCTCTGTGGAGTCAGAAGTCTTCCAGTACCTCCTAGCACTTAGCAGAAGCTGCCAATGATGGCCACTAGCACGGTCGGTGGGTAGGGGCTAAGTGAGTCTTTTTCTTTGTCACCCCTACCACCATGCCCTCAGCCAGACCCAGACACCCCACGGATGCTCTTCCAAGAGGAAAAATGAGGAAAATCATACTGGCAGATGAATGAGGGAGCCATGGTTCATGCCAACCTTCGACCAGAGGCAGGTCTGTTCACAGGCAGACAGGGGCAGCCACCCCAGGATCATCGGAACGGGGGCCACCAGACCAGTCAACCAGGATGGCTAAGGGAGGGGCTAGGAGTTGACTTTGTGGCAACTCTGAGCAGAGAGGAGCCCTGGGCTGGAGAAGCAAAATCAGCAGATGCACTGGACCCACACGTTACTCTGGAAGGACCCAGACACACCTAAACTGCCCCCCCCCCCCCCCGGCTCTTGATGCCCGGGGGCGAGCATGAACATCGCCACTTTCAGCCACAGGAGGCAGCAGCCTTAACCGCCCCAACCTTGGTGGAGGCCAACTCGGCAACACGTATCAAAAGTGAAGATCCCTATAATGTCCATTTTAAATTCATGGATTCTCCTTCTACATCCCGTCCCTCAGGTAAACTCTCACAAGCGTGCAAGAACAGATGTACAAGGATGTTTACGCATCTGTTTGCAGCAGGAAAAAAACCAACTCTGTCAACAGCATCCATGTCCATCACTGCGGGGGGCGGGGGGGGGCCTGGCTGAATAAATTACGGTCCCTTCTGAAAATGGAATCCCGTGTGGCCACTCTGCAACGTGAGGCGGAAAAGTGTGTAATGACACAGCGCCCCGCCGGGTGGGGGTGCGGGACGTGGGGCGGGGGGGTGATGCCCTGGACAGATAAGCTCGTGGAAGCATGCATGGAAACAGGTGCTTGCATATTCTTCAAAAAAATAAACAGTGGTTCTACTGGGGAGCGTGTGTGTGTGTGTGTGTGTGTGTGTGTTGAGTGCGGGGCAAGAAAGGGGAGAGGCTTAGTTTTCACGTTATAACCTTCTACAGTGATTTGATGTTAAGTCACGGAGTGTGCTGTTTTTATATACTAAAACACGGATCCTGGTGCTGTGGATGTTGATGGTGGCGGAGGCCGGGCACGGCGGGGTGCAGAGACTTTACGGGAAATCTCTGCACCTTCCCACTCAGTTTTGCTGCAAACCTAAAACGGCTCTAAAAAATAAAGTCCATTTGAAAAAAAGAGAGAGAAGAAGAACACAGTAAAAGCCTCTGGAAATGAAAAACACACGGAACTTTCCCCCCAAAGTCCGCGCTGCTCCTGGGGGGAATGTCCCTGCGTCTTCTTCAGTCTTGGGCAGGTCCTAAGTCCCAGCCATTTCTCACACGGGGAGGCCCACGTGGAAAGGTGGGACCACGCTGGGGAGCCCTGCTGAGGCCCCAGCCCTAAACCTCTGCTCACACCATCTCCTCCGGCTAGAATGTCTCTCTGTACCTTCACTGTTCACACATCATCCTTCCTGTACCCTCACCTCCTGAAACACAGGCTCTCTGAGGACAGTTGTGTCCTAAATATCTCTTTGGGCCTGCCAGGGTTGGCCAGTGCCTGGCACAGAGCAAGAGCTCGTTAAACATATGCCCAGTCTGTGGATGCCCTACTAAACACAGTAACATTTCTAACAGCCCCAAGCTCTGTCCAAACGTCTCTCTGGGGCCACTCATTTTGCCTTGAATTAGGATTCTGCCTGCCCTTAGCAGCAGCGAGATCTTCAGAGGGGCTCCGGGACCCCCACCCCGATGCGTGCCCCAGCTCTGTGGCCCACCCAGCTCAGGAATCGGAAACGCAAATGCCAGCGTGGGCCAGGAAGGGAAGAGGATGAGCGAAGCAGGCCCGGCCAGGCTAAATGGGATGAGCACAATCCCCGCCCGCAGTGGTGCTACTGGAAAGCAGGCCCTGGACGGCCAGATGATCCAGTTTCAAGAGCAGATACGAGATTTTAATGTGAAAACCTTCTGATTTGGGAAGCCTGGATGGCTCAGTTGGTCGAGCATCCGACTTTTGATTTCATCAGGTCAAGATCCCAGGGCGGTGGGATCGAGCCCCACATCAGGCTCCACACTCAGTGTGGAGTCTGCTTAAGATCCTCTCTCTCTCTCTCTCTCTCTCTCTCTCTCTCTCTCTCTCTCTCCCCCTCTGTCCCTCTCCTCGGCTCATGGTCTGTCTCTCTCTCTCTCTCACAAAAAACAAAAAACACAAACAAATCTTCTGACTTAAATGTAGCCAACCAATTCACATTTAAAAGCAAACGCCACACAGGTCGTAACAAATAGGGCTGCAGGCCTGAACCCGTCTAGCCCCACTACCTATGGCAGCCTGAGGGAGCAATAGTTCCGAATTCAGAGCAGCCATAATTTAAAAAGAATGGAAAAGGCAAAAAAAAAACCTCTCCTTGATCCTGCCATCCCATCAGCCCAAACAGCCCTAGAGCCCACACCCAAACTTCAGCACCCCCGGGACTCAGAGATGCAGCCATCCTGCAGGCGGCCATCAGCTGTGTGACCTGGGGCAAATGATTTCACCTCTCTGTTCTCTCCTCTGCAAATGGGACAGAGAATAATAATAGTATCTGTCTCCTAGGGGTGTTGTATGGATGCTGGACGGTCCTGAGGGACAGGACCTAGGACCTGGGAGAGGACCACAGCCTGTAAGGGTTTCTCCTTATCATGACAAAGAGGGATAGCCAGCCTAAAGGAGGTGAGGGACACAGCCCCATCACAGAGGGGCTGGGTGGCAAAGCAGGGTCCCCCTCTCCTTTGGCCCCCTGACCATGCCCCTGAGGGGGCGGGGGATGATTAGCCTCAGAGATGCCCAGGAAGGCCTCTTATAGACACATGCTCTTCTCCAAAACTGCTACATCCCCATCCCAGCTCCTGGCCGGGTCCTGCCACAAGGAACACACCCAATAATAACAGAAACCAGCATTCACAGAGCATTTAGTACCTATTTGGGCACCGTGCTAAATGCTTGGAATAAGTTCCTGTCATTTCACTTTCTCAGCAATCCTGGAAGGTAGTTGCATTGTACGGATGAGTAAACTGAGGCTCAGAGAAGTGACCTGACTTGTTCAAGGCACCTGGTCAGTGGTACAGCCTGGATGTGGCTGTAGTCAGTCTATCCCTGCTCTCTCAGCAGGTGTCTTTCCACGAATTGCTGTGATTCCCACAGTGGGCCAGTGCCGATCTAGTCTGGGAACTATCAGGAGCGAGACCAGCTCCTACTCTGGACAACCTGGGACACACAGGCAGGGGACCATGGACTCCACCTGGAAGAGCTGATCGGGGACCATGAGGCCCCTGAACCAGGGCCAAGAGGCGAGGAGAAGCAGAACCAGAGATGCACAGGGCAACAGTGGTCTGGCTGCACCAGAAGGGAACCCAAGGCATCCTCTGGCTTTGAGGCTGGAGCTGGGAACTACAGTCCAGACAAAGGCCAACTGGGCTGGACCCCAAGGCAGGTGAGAGAACAGAGAGCTAATGTCTCTCTTGAAGGAATATGAAAACGTGGAAGAAAATGAAAGAGCCAAACATTATGGAGGTGAACATGATTCAACACCGGAAAGCTTAAAACCTACTCTTGGGGATCCCCAGCCTCCAAGAAGAGGCCTCTTGCCCCCAGCAAAGCTCTGCTGTCCCAGTGTCATCCTTGGGCGGGGGGGGGGTGGGGGGGGGGGGGGGGAGGGGGGGGAGGCGGTGTCACTGAAGCCTAGGGCTGAAAGGTGTTCCCTTAAAATTCACACGGTGACTTTTCTAACCCCCAGGACCTCAGAATGAAACCTATTTGGAAATAAGGTCTTTAAAGAGGCAATTAAGCTACCATAGAGCCATTGGGGGAGGGGCTTAGTCTCATCTAACTGGTCTCCTTACAAGAAGAGGAAACTGGACTCACAAAAAGGACATCACGGTGCCATGTGCACAGAGGACAACCACGTGAAGAGGCTGCATGAGGGCGGCCATCTTGATCTTGGACTTCCAGCTTCCGGAACTGTGAGAAAATAAATTTCCATTGTCTAAGCCACCCAGTCTGTGGTCATGTTTATGGCAGCCCTAGCAAACTAAGATATATGCAGGGACCAGCCTGTTGTGTCAGAGCAAGGACCCTGGCTTAGCCATCTGGAGCCGACCTTGGGCATGGCAAGCCAATGTCACCTGCCAGCTGGGGTTGAGAAGAGCTGGCCACTCACCTAACAAGGATGGCACAAGGCTCAGATTCAGCACACAGCAGCCAGATGGGGAGGGGCAGCCCCCGTGCCCTATACCCCCATGTACACACCCCCGGGCACCCCCAGTCCTTAGGAATGTGTCCACCAGCCCCAGATTCCTTGTAACATCAAAAAGCATCTGAACCTTGAGGTGCCTGGGTGGCTCGGTCCGTTAAGGGTCCGACTTCGGCTCAGGTCCTGATCTCACTGTTCGTGGGTTTGAGCCCCACGTCGGGCTCTGTGCTGACAGCTCAGAGCCTGGAGCCTGCTTGGGATTCTGTCTCCGTCTCTCTCTCCCCCTCCCCCACTCGTGCACACACACACACACACACACACACACTCTCTCTCTCTCTCTCTCTCTCTCTCTCTCTCTCTCTCTCAAAAATAAACATTAAAAAAATTTTTTTAGGGGCGCCTGGGTGGCATAGTCGGTTAAGCGTCCGACTTCAGCCAGGTCACGATCTCGCGGTCCGTGAGTTCGAGCCCCGCGTCAGGCTCTAGGCTGATGGCTTGGAGCCTGGAGCCTGTTTCCTGATTCTGTGTCTCCCTCTCTCTCTGCCCCTCCCCCGTTCATGCTCTGTCTCTCTCTGTCCCAAAAATAAATAAACGTTAAAAAAAAAAAAGAGAGCCTTTGAGATGCTTTCTCTTTAAAAAAAAAAAAAAATTTTTTTAAATAAAACGAAGACAGTTTCAGGGAAACCAGGATGAGCCGAGCACCTTGCCCCTGGCCCAATTGTCCATCCCTGGAGGACTGGGTTTTTCAAGGTTCAGATGTTTGGGTTGTTGAGACAGAGAGGGAGACACAGAATCTGAAGCAGGTTCCAGGCTCTGAGCTGTCAGCACAGAGCCCGACATGGGGCTGGAACCCATGAACCATGACATCATGACCTGAGCCGAAGTCGGACGCCCAACTGACGGAGCCACCCAAGTGTCCCAACTATCTCAGTTTTAAAACTGAAAGTCCCCTGTCCTGGGAACCCCCTCAGCCCTGGGCAAAGCAAGATGGTTGGTCATGGTAGCTGAGGGTTCGACCTCTTCTGAGGCCTTCATGCACTCATTCATGCATTCACGTGACAAGTGCTTACCAAGGACCGACTACGAACCAGAAACCGTGTCAGGTGCTAATGGTGAAAAGCCAGACAGGGAGCCTCTCTGCCCTCATGGGCTTTCGGTCCAATGGAAACGCACAAAAACAAGCATTAAAAAAATTCAAACACACACACACATACATGTACATATAAAACTGTGACATATGCAGGGGTGCCCGGTGGCTCAGTCGGTTAAGCGTTCGACTCTTGGTTTTGGCTCAGATCACGATCTCATGGTTCATGGGTTCAAACCCTGCATCGGGCTTGGCACTCAGTGCAGAGAATCCCTGCTTGGGATTCTCTCTCTCCTCTCTCTGCCTCTCCCTTGCTTGTGCTCCCTCTTTCTCAAAATAAATAAATAAACAAGAAAAAACAGAACTGTGACATGGGCTATAAAGGAAAAATCGAGTGCCATGGCAGAGACTAACTGGGAGAGGGGTCTGCCTCTATCAGACGCATGTTCCCGAAGGAGGAACATTCAAGGTGAGAGCTGAAGCCGGGACATTCCAAGGAGGAGAGGGGTCCAGGCCAAGGAGCAGCCTAGGCAAGGTCCACAGGAGGACGGGACTCACAGGCATGAAAGGAACCAAGGAGAGCACGTGTGGGTACAGAGGAGGGAGGACGGGGAGGGGAGAGGATCCGGGCAGGCCCACGGGACCTCAGGGCCAAGGCCAGGCTAGCTGTGGTTCTAAAAGCAGTGGGATCGGAAGCAACGCGAACTGATGTCCAGGAAACTTAAGCAGCACACACTCGGCTACTGCGTAAAAAGCAGAATGTAGGACAGCAAACAGGAGTGAGCCCAATTAGCAGCGCCCTGCGGTCAAGCATAGACGGGCCGGCTGCCTGGATCCGGTGAAACCCGCGAGCCTGGAAAATGGACAGATTCATATGCTCCCCAAGTGCCCCTCTGGTCTGGCCCTTTAACTCAGCAGACACACTATCCTCACCCCCAGAAAACTCCCGGTGATCAAAGAAAGTCAAGGCCCAGCAGCCTTGGCAATGGCCCTTATCTCCCCCTCCCCTTCCCTGCACACCCCATGGTACCTGTCATTCTCTCAGCCAAACCTGTCCCTAGCCGGCTGTGAATCAATCCCTTCCAAGAGCCCAAGTGACCATGTGGTTTCCTCCCCTCCCCCCCAAGGGGCGTGGAGTACTGGTGGTATTTTTAAGCTATTAACAATTGACATCTGTTAATTATTAGTTTGCCCACCTCTGTTTTTCTTTCACCCACACCATTGCTCAATCCACCGGCAGCCCTGGCCCTGGGAAGTAGAAATGTTCCCTCCCAACAGAGAGCTGAGGAAGCAGAGGCCCGTGGCACAAGCCAGGGTAGGGCTCGCAGTCACTAGGCCCTAGGCAGCTAACAGACCCCGGTGAACTTCCAGATCCTGGATCATAGGAAGGACAGCTGGCTCTGTACCAGATACTTGGGGGAGGGGGTCCCCATTCTGGCCCTTTCGAGCCCTGCATTTCCGTAGGCACCCACTGCCTCTGGACAGGTGGTCCTCCTAGCCAGACCAGACCCTTCTCTTGTAGACGCCAGAGATTTCCAGGCTGTGCCCCAATCAATCAAGCTGCAAATACTATGGACTCTATGAAAGGGACGTTCCCCAGGGGCCAAGGGGAGAGTAAGAAGCGCAAATAGCCATGCTCTCCTGGTGGGAGGCAGGGGGCTGGACCGCATGGGGCCCTGCGCCCCTTTCTGGCTTGGTGAAGCTGATTAGACAAGGACAGGATCTCGACAGGTAGGCACAGGGCTGAGGGACAGCATTCCAGGCAGGGAGACCTTGAGAACAAAGTCATGGCAACAGGGCAGGTGGGTGACCATGGAGTATTCAGCTGGCTGAGTGCAAAGAAAGGCGCTGTGGACACAGAGGCTCCTACCAGAGTTTGGAGGTCTCTAAAGCTTGACCTCAGAAGTCTGGACTAGATCGTGGGGAAAACAGGGAGGCTCTCAAGATCCCTGAGAAGAGGGGGGACTGGTCAGACCAGGGTTTAGAAAACTCCCCTGGAGGCGGAGTGGAGGGGGGTCGGGAGGCAGGCCACGAGACAGGCTGGTTATTCCCAGTAGACAATGGGGCAGTGATGGAGGCAGGAGCCAGTGCCAAGGGGACCTGGTAGTCTGGCACAAAGGAGGAAGAAGGGAAGGGAGGGAAACCACCAGGCCGGGATTCCCTGGCCCCGGAGCTGGCCAGTGCAGCCTCACCTGAGAAAGAGGGAAGTCGGGAGGTGGAGGGGGGTGGTTAGGGCAGGAGGAAGTGGTTTTAGCGGGAAGAAAAAGACTTCCCTGTTGGATGGCTGATGTGCCTTTAGAGCATCTGGTGAAAATCACTTCTCCATCTGGAACTCAGGAAAGAGGATTATAAGAGATTTACAATCCAGAATGGGAATAGTCCAGGTTCAGCAGTCATTGGCACCCCGGGGTGAACGGAGCTCCCAGATGAGACCCAGCAGGCAAAAAGAGGAGCACACCCAGGTGGGATCAGAGGGCATCAGTCAGGGGCCCGGAGGGTGTGGTGTCTGGGAAGGCAAGAGTCGGGTGGCTGGAGACCCGGTCCAACTCTGGGAAGGTTGGCCAAAGCCCTGAGCGAGAGTGAGATTACAATCAAAGATCCCATGTACTGAGTTCCTTTTACATGCCAGGCCTTGAACTTGGGACCTGACATGCACCATCGACCTCGCCGAGGCCTCCAAAAACCCTTGGAGCCAGCACTGCCATCCCATTTTACAGATGGGAAAGTCAGCAAAGAGCGGCTCAGTCACCCAGCTGGTTGAGCCTAGTCTTGAACCCAGCTGGACTCCAGAGCCCACACATCCTTTGAACCACTATATGGGGTAGGGGGGAGGTCAGCGTTTGCTGACCAGTCAGTGGGGGGTATTTTCATGGGGGAAGGGGTTCCTAGAGGCCAAAAGGTGACCAGGTAGAAGCAGACAACTGTTCTAGCTGGGAAGAGTGAGAGGGTGACTCTAGCAACTTCCTCCAGCAGCTGGCCCAGACGGCTGGAATAGGAGCCGCCCATCTGAGCGGAAGGATCTGGAAGGCTGCAGCAGGGGGCCAGAGCCGGGAAGGACCTTTAGTTCTTGTTCTGCCTTTAGGATCCAAACTTGGAAAACAATGGCCGCTAAAAGTGATTTGATGACTAAAATTTTTGACTGTGGCTAAGTTTAGCACTCAGGGTGGGGTAGGCACAATGATGTACAACGTGCAAACCTTGACTTCCGCCCCCAGCCCTATGTTGTATCCTGGCCCCTGTTTAACTCCTCTTTTCCCACATTTCCGAATAATAACCCAGGGAGGGCTCAGAGATAATGAGATCCCCATTCGGTATCTCCTTAGCACCGAACGCCTAAACTAAAAAGTACAATGTTTAACCCAAAGGAATCAATCACTAATGGTGGAATTTCAGGCCCCAGAGGTGGTTTGCTAGGAGTTCCCCAAATCATACGCCAGTTCTCAAGCTGCACTGAAACAGTGGCTGCACATGGTAAGCACTCAATAAATATGTGTCTCCAGGCAGGAGCCACAGAGCTCACTGTTGTCACAGTCCAAGGACAAGAAGGCCTCCCTGGAGCCTCACAGCGCCAGAAGCCACACCTTCCAACAATCACTCCTTCATCACGCCCAATCACATTGTAATTTATCCGTCGGTTCTATAGGGTAATATTGTATCTGGCCAGAAAGGGCTTCCAAGCACATGAATTTGACCTTTTAAAGTTTGGGGGAATCATTCAAAATTGTTTACGTTCAACCCAATTGTTTTCAATCCTTGAAAGCATTTGTACAACACGAAAACTCAGACCAGACTACGGATGGCAAACAGGCCACACAGCACACCAGCCCCCGCCACCCCCACCACCAGGGCCTAGGCGCGCCTCGCTAACTGATTATAGCACTCTCTTCTGCCGGGCCACGATGTGGCTTCAGATCCTCTCAATGCCCAGGGTTTGCTTTGTTTCGCTTATAGGAAGTGATGTGAATACCACGTGGATATTGTGTCTCCAATGAACATTCCTTCTCTGGGGAAAAAAAAAAAATGTCTACAAAAATCCATTGAATTTACTAACCACGCATGGCATGTGCATTGTTATTATGGCTCTTTTGTTGTTTTTGTGTGTTTCTGCTCCCCCTTCTGCCAGGGCTGGCACCCCAATTTTCCCTGAGGATCCCCCCTCCCCACTCTAATTCAGTGGAGAAATAGAGCTTAGAACTGGGGGAAGCGGGAGGAGTGAGACAGATAGGACATCCTAACTAATTCATTTAGTTAGGATTCATTGGGCCTCCTTGAGTTCTTTATATACGTGAGTTCATAAAATCCCTCTTTGGCCAGTTTGGGGTGGGGGTGGGGGCTTTGTTTCCTGGACCTGAAAGGAACCCCTGACCCCAGTGTAAGCCCGGAGCTGGGCCCTGAGGGGTGACCCCAAGGTGACAGAGAAACCTGTCATTCAGGAGCTCCCCAGAGCAGCAGGTGGATAGCCGAACCCAAGAAACCAGGCCCAGAACTGACTCCAGCTCAGAGCTGTGGCGGAACCAGAGAGATCACTGCCCCCCTCTCCCTGGTTGCCCCCACCCTCCACTACTGCCCCCAGAGTCTGGGAGTCAGGAGAATGGTGTGAGGCCTCGCCCTGCTCCGGACTCACTGTGGGAACTTGAACAGATCACCCTGGGCCTTGACTTCCTTGTCAGCAGAATGGGGGTAGAAAGGCCACGTGGCAGCCAGGCTGAACATCAGGGAAGGGAGTGCATGGTCCAGACCTCCCACAGGGAGGGTGGTGGTTATGACCACCGCCCCTGGTCTGGAGAAGAGAGACCACCCCCTCCCCCCCCCCCCCCCCCCCCCCCCCCCCCCCCGCCAAAGCCCTGGCACCGGGCTGCCTCCTCCATACAGGCCCCGGATGAGAGGGATCCGAGGAACCTTCCAGTCCGAGCTTTTCCTCCCATGTCCAGACCATTCGCTCATTTGAAACCAGGTCTTCTCTGGGCATTTGCAGGGGGACCGTTTCTGGCAGGAAGTCCCTCATACTGCCTCCCGTCCACTGAGCAGTAAAACTCCCATGTCATCGGCGCTCCCCACCACGCCGAGGCCCTCCCTTCCTGCCGTCCCCCGGGCGCTCCAGGGTCCAGAGCCAGCACCTCTGTCCGCCCAGGGGGAAGGTCAGGCCGATTCACAGCAGCTGCCCTCCCCAAAGGCTCTCCTGGGAGTCGCTGCAGCCTCCCTCGCCCTCCAGGAGGCCAGAGAGTGAGGGCCAAGGTCAGGGTCAGGTCGGGGCCAATGCCCAGCGCTGAACTGCCTGTGGTGAGCAGTGACCAAACCCATTAGACCTGACACCTGCCCTTCGGCTCCTCATTTTCCTACAATAAACCTGCCCCAGCCGCCACAGTCAGATGAGCTCTGTGCAAGCCAGGCATCTTCAATGCAAGAGGGGGCAAATTTAAAGGTAAGACATACATTATCTGCAGGCACTGCCCCACCCCCCACCCCCACCCCCACCCTCACCATCACCAGCAGCCACTGGCCACCAGTGCCTCTGAAGATGCCTTTGTGGGCATCCCCCTGCCTCTGCACCAGCACCCTCCCCCAAAACAACACCCAACAGCTCTGAATTACCAAAATCAATTACTCCAAGAAGGAGCTCAGGCAGACAGGCGTTAGAATAAAGACAGCAGATAATTCCCACCGTCAGGTAATTGCTCCCCAGAGAATTTCAGATAATAAAAGAGGAATAAAAAAAGAGAGCATTTTCCCCCAGAAAGGAAGGGGAGACAGTGCACTGATAAACAGAAGGCTATTCTCTTCCCTTCTGCCTTCTCTCCACTTCCTCGGCTGTGCTCCTGCGGGAGGACCCAACCAACGTTTCAGAAATCCACGGGGCTCAGGATGGGAGGTGGGTGGGTGAGTTCCAGGGTCCCGGGCCCTGGGGACAGTGCAATGTTCACAGCGGACATTTGACTCTCATGTCCTTCCTTGAGCAGGGACGCGGGCGAGGCCAGAGCTCCCGTTACACACAGGCCCAGGGATACATGATTCGGCAGTTAATCTCTCTGTGTGCCACACGTTCATCTCATCCCCTCAACAAGGGCAGAAGCTTTGTGACAGCAAGTCCTTGGCTGACACCAACAGCCTCTCCTTGCCACCTGGCCCCGGATACCCACATAAAGGACCTATCAATTGATCCGGAAGGTAGGGGCATGCAGGTGTTTCTGAGGCCTGTTACTTGATTTCCTTGATTGCAAAATGGGGAAACAGCACCAAACTATCACACGGATGTCTACAGCACCGCATCCCCAAGACAAAGCCTTGTCAACAGGTACTCCAAGAAGAAGAATACCTATGGTTAGAGGTTTGGAGAGTCCTGGGGTAAACAAAGTTTGGCTGGTTTCTTCGCTGCAGACCTTGTCAGAGCCTTCAAAATTGCTAACATGAATTGGTACTGTAGGATTGCTCATAAAGCATGCAGCCTTTTCCAAAACTCTTTTTCTGCTAAGTACCTCCCCAGACTGATAGTCCATGGAACACAGTAGGGCCAACAGTGGCTGCAGACCTAAGGTGGGTGTAATAAGGCATTTAAAGGGAACCGGTCAGGGGGCTATAGGAAAAATTCACGGAGGCATAGAGCTTAAGATAAATTCTAAAGGAGAAAGGAGGGGCAGAGACAACAAGGAAGGGACATCCCACGCTGAGGAGACTGCCCAAGCAGGAGCCCGGGGTGGGGGTGGGGGGGCAGGGGAGATCCCTGGGCTTGCTGGGTCCAACGATTTGCCTTAACTGTTATCTGGAGAGAAGGAGGGAAGGCTGGAAAGGCGAGGTGGGAAGGGTCTTGGGATAAGGAACACAGCAAGGGTTTTTTTGAGGTCCTTGAGCAAATAATGGCTTGCTCGTTGAGTAGTTACCGTGTGTAGTACAGTGTGAAGTACAATTCTCACAACGCTCCTGTGAAGCAGGTTCTAGTGCGTGTCTCCTTTCAGAGGCAAGGGCCGGTCAAGTGGCTCCCCCAATTCCCGTAGCTCCTGAGTAGTGGGCAGGGATTGGAAGCCTCCGGCATATCAATTACAGAACTTGTGCCCCTAAGCACTGCACTGTGAGGGACAGGGCAGAACCCAATGCCGCCAATTCCCTGCCATGTTGAAGCTTTGTCCCGATGCCCGGGTTTTTGATCTATACTTCACCGGCCAGAACGCCCCAACTATATACAGAGGTCATTAGTTCTAGATATTTAAAGGGAGTTTTTGCAACCGTCCCTCCGGGAACGGGCAAAAAGGTGCCAAAACACAAGTTGGCACCGAGAGAAACGTGTGGCCGAACCCATCAACATCCTCCACAAGATTTATGTTTCCCAAGCACGTGGCTGCTGCTTGATTTATGGGGCCTGTGGAGCCGTCCTGAGGAGGGAGCAGACCGCTCAAGGGAGGGAGGCATCATGATCATCAAATATTTCGATAATCATCTCCATCGCAGTAAAGAAGGCACCAGACCACTTCCTGCCCTTGTGCGGGAAAGGAAGTGAAATTGTTTCCCTTGATTCAATCAGGTAATTAACTAGACAATGCAAAGAGAAATTCCAGCAAGGATATAAATACTTAAAATCCCCGCACTAGCTGGTGAGGAGGATGTCAACAACAGGAGCTCTGGCGGAGGGGAGAGGTGGGGGCGGAGAGGTGTGGCCCGAGCTGAAAACAACCGCGGGCCGGCGGCGGTTCATAATGACAGGCCCTCGCCCCGTGCCAGCTCTGTGGTAAGCACTTTACACGCATTACCTCACTTACGCCTCAAAACAACACAGTGACGTCGGTGTCACTATCATCCTCGTCTGACAGTTGAGAAAACTGAGGTGCAGGCAGGGAAGTGACTCGTCGGAGAGCACGCCGTGGACGCGCCACACTCGGCTCTGATTCCAAAGCCGCGTCTTCATCCGCAGGCCTCCGCTCCCTCTCCAAAGGCATGCCCCAAATAAAGGGATGTTCAGGTCTAAATGGGGAAACCGAGGCAGGATTGGACACTTCCCTCCTGCCCAAGTGTCCTGCCTAGCCTGGTCCGTCCTGGCTGCCGGGCCGCCACAGAGAAGCAGGGAGGCTTGGGAGAAGGGGTTTTGCAATCCTATTTGCAGAAGCCTGGGCAGCTGTCCTCCCCGGGAGGGGGTGGGGGGGATCCCTCCAGCCTCCCTTCCTCCAGGAAGCCTCCCTGACTGCTCGCCCTTCCCATACACCCACCTGTGGCCTCTCCAAAGACGAGGCACGCTTTCTCCCTAAGACTGGACCCCAGAGGTTCTCGGCAGAGAGGGAGAAGCAGAAACTACCACCGGTTTGAGTCCTCCTCACCTTCACCCGGCAGATCTATTTCAACAAAGCCTCATCCCAGTGATTTAAACAGCAGAAACAAGCTCTAGTGGAATGTGAATGCGAAATACAAACTTCAGGCACCTTAAAGAAATCTTTTCCTCTATTATCCCCTGTCTCTATTCATCAATGCAGCGCACTTAAAAACCCATATTCGAAAACCTTTTTGTTTGGGCAATTTGAGTCGCTGTGTGTCTTTACAAGACAAATAAACGAGCCATTCATATAGTCTCTTTAATTCCGATTTCTATATGCCCAGAACTGCCTCCACCAGACGCAGAAAGTTCTGGAAAGGAGCACGGGCCGGAATATTCCAAGACCAACGTGAAGCGGACTGAGAAGGCCCTCATTAACAACAGTGCCAAGAATGGTAAGTAATAACAGAACACTAGCATTTATTGTGTATGATGTGTAGACACTGAGCTGTGCTCTTGGCTCGGTGCCTAATTTTAACCCAACAACAGCCCTAGAAGATAGGTATTGCTGTTATGCCCAATTTACAGATGAGAATACTGAGGATCTGAGAAGTGAGGTAACTGTCCACGTCACACGGCTGCTAGGCGAACCAGCCAGGACTCCAGTTTCGTGGGCCCCAGACCACCCCCCACCCTTGGCCTCTCTGCAGTGCTAGGCCCTTCTGGGGCGAGAACAGGCCGCTAGCTTCTTCCCCCATCTCCCACCCCGAGTCCAGAACTCAGCCTCCAGCAACAGACCCCGCTTCCAAATCTGAATCAACACCGCATTGGTCACTCCACTCAAAGGGAAACGGTGGGGAGGAGGGGAAAGGAATTAACATCGACATCAAAAAAAGCCAAGAGCTACAGGGGCCAGAGAGAAGCAGGCCCACGACTGGGTATCTGTGAGAGCATGGCTTTTAATGTGCCCTTCCCTCATGGAGCCTGGATACAGCCATACCTGCTCTCCTCTGCTCCCTCTCTGGCTGCTCAAGGCCACTGTTAGAGGGGAAACATGGGGGTGATATCAGACTAGAAAAGGACTCCACAGTCACCCCCTTCCTGCTCCTCACCAGCTTAATCGCACCCAATTTCTCTGTATTTATACTTACGTGGCAGCTGGAGGGTGGGAAGCACAGTGTGGGGTAGAAAAGACTTTCATTCAAACTCTAGTTCTCCCCCTTCCCTGCTAGGTGACCTTAGTAACTCCTCCTCTCTGGGCCTCAGTTTCCTCATCTGCAAAATGGAAATAATAATAGGACCCCATAAGTCTGTTGTGAGCACCAGATGTGCTAATATCGGAAAGTCCTGAGCCCAGTGCCTGGCCCAGGGGAGCACTCAGACAGTGTGGGCTGCTAGGAATTAGTATTTTACAGCCCAGGCAGGTCCTGCACCTTGCACAGAACAAACACTGACACGAGCTCCTGGCTCCTGGTTCAAGCTCTTTCCTGACACAGAGCTACTCTCTTGGGAATGTGAAACGGCCCAGCCCAGGAGCTTTCCCATCTCTGCAATTCACAGGCCAAGTACAAAGTCCCAACCAACAGGTTTGTTTTTCTTACACACACGTGCGCGCGCACGCACACATACACACACACACACACACACACACACACACACACAATCGACAAGTGGCTCAGAGTGAAAGTTCCCAAACCTTGGCATCCTCCCCCATCCAGAGGTGAGTAGTGATCTCATCCCTGTGACTAAGCCAACGCCAACGCCAAGAGCCCTCTCTGGGAACCCGCGGGCTTCGCATCACTGCCTCTCAGCCCCAAGAGGAGCCAAGGCTGCGAGACTGGGATTCACGCTGAGCTGGGAATCCCTGCTCTTGGAGCCGAAAAATCAGAGTGGCTCCGAAAAGCAGGGGGGTGTTGCCTCCAAAGACCAGGAGGGGCAGGAGATCTGGGTTCCAGTCACAGCTCTGCCATGAACTTCTTTTTTGTTTTTAATTTTTTTTTTTTAATGCTTATTTATTTTTGAGAGAGAGACGGAGCATGGGCAGGGGAGGGGCAGAGAGAGAAGGAGACACAGAATCCGAAGCAGGCTCCAGGCTCTGAGCTGTGAGCACTGAGCCCGATCGGGGGGCTCAAACTCAAGAACCCGTGAGATCATGACCTGAGGTGAAGTCGGACGCTTAACCGACTGAGCCACCCAGGCTCCCCTGCCATGAGCTTCTTTAAAGCAAACGCAGGCCTCTGTCTGCCCAACCCTAAAATGGGCAGATTTCAGGTTTCCAATGGTCTGTTCAGCTCAGATTTGGTTTAACTCCTGTCCTGCCCACCAGGGGCCTCTGGCCCAGCTGGGGAAGGAGCAAAGCGCTAAAGAAGGTACAGGTTAGAGGGCACTACGATGCATGAAAGGAGAGGCCAGGGCTGCTGGAGTGAATGGCACAGGCTGCCAGGCGAAGCTGGGCCTGACTAGGGGGTGTGGGGGGGGGGGGTCCGAACTGAGGGGTGGGGCTGGGAGGAGAGGAAAACCAATCCCGGTGGTCAGAGCTTGTCAGGGGCCAGGAACACAGAGCTGCGGGCGCCAGAGTCAACGGGACAAAATTCCAGTGAATCAGGCCAGGAGAGGAGAAGAGCCTTCTCCCAGAACTTCGGCCACCGTCTCCCCCTCGTCACTCCCCCCCACCAGGGTGCAGACAATCAGAAGAACCTGGATACAAACCAGGAAAAGCCAAGAAACCCAGATACAGACTCTGCCCCAGAGCTGGCTCCTAGCAGAACCCAGAGGCAGCGGCAAACGAGAGCCTCTCTCTTCCGCGGCGCTGGGTTCCAGGAGAGGTGGGGACAGACAGGGGGTCTCCCCAGGCTTTTCTATGAAATGTGCTCTAGCAAACACCATAGAATGACACCTGTCGCAAAGCCAGGGAGCACACCATCGCACTGCACTGTTGAGAAAGCGGGCGACTGCTGTGCTCTGGAAACCTCAATGGCTCCCTGTTGCCTGCAGCATCCTGTTCGCCCTCCTTACTATGCCATTCAAGGTGTTCGATGTGAGGTCCCAAGGGGACTTTTTCACTCCCATCATGGCCCCACCTCCCCCCCCCCCACACCCTCTCCAGCCACTTACACTCTCCGATCCTCTAGCCCCCTCTGGAGCCTTTGCCCGCTGGGGCCGCGATCTGTCCTTGTCTCCTCACTGCCCTTGCCATTTTCCTTAATAATCTGCCTCTATTGTTTCAACCGCCCCCTTGCCCTCTTGGACAGCCTGCTGACTTTTAGACTTGAATCAGGCTCCTTCCGAATAAAGAACGCGGACGGAGGGAACAGACCTGGCTTCCGTCACCACATTTTGGGTACGGGCTCCAGCGAGTAATTGGGCCCATGCCTCCACGTGCCCATTTACAACGCGGGCAGTGTGACCTCTACTTACGTCAACGGCTGCCGAGCCACTCGAGTGAGATAATGGAGCCAGAGGGCTCTGCACAGCCTCAAGTGTGACACGATCCCAAGGGATTAGGATGTCTATTTTTAACTCCCCACATCCTGGCCGAAAAACAAATCCCTCACACACCCTGCAGATCCCTATCAGGGGGTTTGGCAGAGCCTTTTGGGAATTGTCTCCTCCCGGAAGCAGCGCCAGCTTTGATGGCTTTCCCTCTGCCGGGAAAGGCTCCGAGATCCCTGCTCCAGCCAGGGCCAGCTTCCATTATGTCTGGCTGGGTCCTCGCTGTCCCTGTCAAACAGCCATTTCCTGGTGGACTCAGTTGTCACATATTCTCCAGCCGGTGACAGCCAGACAGGGTCACCCGGAGGGGTCAGCCTTGAGGGACCCGTGCTAGGATGCTCAGTCTAGGGGCAGAGGCAGGAGTGGAGGCGGGTAAACCAATCAAACGCAAGAGAGTAGGATGTTTAGTAACAAAGACATCACGGGAGGCCACCGGGCTTTGAGGCCCCTGCCAGCTTCTGAGCGAGGGGCTTGGGCAGCTTCTGAACGTAAAACCCGACCGTTACCAGTGTTGCTCCTATCCCTCCAGCACCCCTAGCATCCCTCGGACCACACTCCAAGATGGGTCTTTTTTTTTTTTTATTTATTTTTTGAGGAGGGGAGGGGCAGAGAGAGAGGGGAAGAGCCCAAGCGGACTCCACGCTGTCAGCAGCGAGCCCGATCGTGAGATCATGACCCGAGCCAAAGTCTGAGGCCTAACAGCCTGAACCACCCAGGCGCCCCCAAGATGGGTCTTTAATAGGTTATCAGCCCCTGTGACCTACGGGGAGACGGGAGCTTCCGACTTCAGGATAGAGCTCCGACCCGTCACTGGTCCACCTGTGTGAGTGTTGGCTCAGTTCATCAGGACATTGTTTGTTCTCCCAGATCCCACCTCGGCCACTACCTACTACCTAAGTTCACTCTCATCAAAGGACGCCAGCAGAGAAAATGACCCTAACACAAGAGTTGCAAAGAAAAAAAGCCTTGTTCTGAATGGGGAGCCTTCAAACCCCCTGGATTAGCAAACCTCCCCCACCGCTGAACTCAGGGACAGACAGTTTCACTGGAGGTTCTGCCAGCAAATAGCTGTACATCCCTAGAAGAGTCACGTGACCCCCTGGGTGCCTCTGCTTATGTCTGAAAGCCCCCAGCACAATCCCGATGAGCCCACAGACTCTTCCTAAGTACTTTGCAAACTCTTAGGAATTCTACCGAGTCAGAGGCATCTTGGTGATGCGTGTTGGTGCGCATTGGAGACCTGAAGCGCTGAAGTTCAGCCTGCGGCGGGGGTGGGGTGGGGGGTGGACTGAGACACCCTTTTCAGACCCTCTTCCAGGCTTCTCTGTCTTTGATGCCACAAAACAGAATAAAAAAGCAGATCAGGACCAACCCAAAGGAGGCAGGGAAGTCTTGCCACAAACCAAAGGCATTTCTGTCCGTCCCTCGGCTGCAGGCAGGCTGGTACAGAACACACAATGACAGGCCACCCCCGCTGTTTGCCCTGGGAAGCAGGGTGCCGGCAAAATGCTCTGAGCCAGGAACAGAAAAGCCAAGCCCAGTGACAACCAGTCCAACCCTACAAGGCTTTATGAGCATTTACTAGCCCAAAGAAGGCCCCGTCCGGGCTCCGCCCACTCCGTGGGCACAGAGATGAAAAGTAAGGCCCAGGCCTTGCCCTCGAGAAGCTCAGAGCCCATCCTGGGAGACGGGCAAGCTGACGGCAAAGTGTAAAGGAGGCAGTTGTTAGGAGCTACAAGCCAGGACCGCACAGGGGACGGTTCACCCTTCGTGGAAGGATGAGACCAAGTGGAGGTGACGTTTGTGCCAGACCCAGAGGGGCAGGAAGAATCTGGGCAGTGAAGCAGTGGCCGAGAGAGAGGGGCATCCAGGAGTCACAGGCAGAGACCAGGAAACAGGCGGCCTGAAGAGCAGAGGGAAGACAGGGTAACAGCAGAGGGAGAATGGCGTGGATCGCGGGTTCGATCCGGAAGGTGGGTAACAGGGAGCCGCCCCCGGGGAGGGAAGAAGGGGCTGGATGGAGGGAAGCGGAGGGCAGGAGGCTGGTGGAGGCTGCGGTTAACGAGACCCAGCTTTAGGAAGCAGGGCTGCTAGGGGCTCACCCCGGGCATGGAGAACAGGGAACTGGATCCCCTCAGCCAGCTGCTCTGCTCCAGGGAGAGGCTATAGCCCAGCTGGCACAGACCCCAGCTGGGAGGGGCCGGCCTCAAGGAATGCTGGGGATGTGCAGGGGAGAGGCATGTGGTGGCTCGGGAGGGAGACAGGGACTACTACACATGCTCGGGGCCTCTCCGCCAAGGCTGTCGTGGGCAGAGAGGGGGCTCAGCTGGGTTGGAGCTGGGTTGGTCTCAGAGCCCCTCCGCTGCTCCCTCGGCTCCCTCCCACGACCCCGGCCAACCCCCCCATCACCCCCCCCTGCAGTGTTCAGAGCGCAGACTACTAATTCCAGAGGTGAGCAAGCTGGCCCTGCCCTGGGCTCCCTCCCGCTGCCTGCGCCCGCAGCCCTCGGCTCCCCGAGTCCCCTGGACGCTGAGCCCACAAAGCCTTGCTGACTGGTTTCGCACCAAGCCAGGGCTGCGCATCGCCCTCCAACCCAAGCCAACAACTCATCCGTGCCCTGCGCCCGTCACGGAACCCCCTCTCCAGAAATGCAGAAAACAGAGCGTAACCTGTGAATGCGGGGGTTGAAAGGAACGTCAGACATCTAACTAAACGCCCCCACCTTGCAGACAAGGAAACGAAAATCAGTCGTGAGAGATGACCGGCCCTGCCCAGGGTCACGCAGCCCAGTGGTGGTCCAGCCAGAACCCACGTCTTCAGGCTTCCAGGAGGGTCTGGCACCAAAGCCATGACCAGGTGGGGCGGTAGAACACAGCGTATTGGATACAGTACAGATAAAAAAAAAAAAAAAAAAAAAAAAAGCCCTGTGCTTAGGTCAAGGGACCTGGGTTCAAGTTCTGACCTTCCCATCTTTCCCATGCACACAGACATTAGAGCTTCGGACACGTCACAACAGCTTCCTGGACTCCAGTGACCTCTTCCGTAAAATGGGTGTTTAATGGGGCGCCTGGGTGGCTCAGTTGGTTAAGCGACTGACTTCGGCTCGGGTCGTGATCTCGCAGTTTGTGAGTTCGAGCCCCGCGTCGGGCTCTGTGCTGACAGCTCGGAGCCTGGAGCCCGCTTCGGATTTATCTCCCTCTCTCCCTACCCCTCCCCTGCTCATGCTCTGTCTCTCTCTGTCTCAAAAATAAATAAACATTAAAAAAAATTAAAAACAGAGACACTGTCTGCCCCTCCCCTGCTCACGCTCTGTGTCCCTCTGTCTCTCAATAATAAATAAACGTTAAAAAAAATGGGTGTTTAATAACTCTGTGCTTTCAGCAGGATCAAACAGAATAAAGGCAGAGCAAGTGCTCTGTGTAGAGCAGAGCTAGGAGGTCAGGACCGGGATCCTGCTGAGGCCCAGGCAAGCGATTCCTTTACCTTCACTGCTCCTGGAAGCCAGCCCAGCCCAGCCAGCCTGAAGTCAGACATTTCCCCCAGAGCTGCCCAGGGGCCAGCAAAACAGCCCTCCAGGGGAAGGGGTGGGTGTCCACTGGGTTTATAGCATCGATGCGCACAAGGCAGGCACACCCGCTCCCCTCCCCAGGAAGTCCCTTGTCTGGGAGGACAGAGGTCATCATGGGGCCACAGAGGAGGAAGGAGAGGGGAGGGGGGGGTCCTGCTCCCTTCTCCTGGGTCTTCACCGTCCCAGCTGAGAAATCTGAGCGCAAGTTCCTCACCCAAGGTACACTGATCTTTCTAGAAAGCAGAGGTCACAGGCTTTGAGGGGAGGGAGGTGGGGGGCGCAGGACCTCCTGGGAACCACAGGCTTGCTGCCATGCACATCCAGACGTGGCAGGAGAGGCTCACCTCTGTCCTCCAGGGGCCTCCCCAGAATGCCTGACAGCCACCCAGGAGACTTCCACAGAAAGCAATCAGCCCACCAGTGGGTATAACATCCTGCCTGTTTTACAATGGAGAGAAAGCCCCAGAAAGGGAGACTAACCAGCCAAAGAGAGTGGGGCCAAGGCTTGGACTTAGATTGCTTGGAACCCATCTCCCACACTCTCTTCCTGAGTGCACCTTAGAGCTACGGTTCCCAGACTGTACTGTGCATGAGAAGGGCCCTGGAGTGTTCTTATTTGTTATTTTTCGGAATGTTTATTTATTTATTTTGAGAGAGAAGAGAGACCGTGTGTGCAAGTATGTGTGTGGGGGAGGGGGACAGAGAGAGAGAGAGGGAAAGAATCCCAAGCAGGCTCCGCACTGAGCTGAGCCTTGATGAGGGGCTCGATCTCACAAACCCTGAGATCATGACCTGAGCCAAAATCAAAAGTCAGATGCTTAACTGACTGAACCACCCAGGCACCCCCACACCCAGGGAGTTTTTAAAAGTACACATTCCTCTACTGCCTAGGTGTGGAGTAGAGATGAGAAATCTGCATTTTAATAGGTGCCCCAGGTGGTTGTGATAAAGCACACACCAGAGACCTGGGTGAATGCACACATGTATACACACTCATGGGCACGCACGACATGGGCCAGCACAGGACGAAAATAACGATTAGAAGCAAGGGCTCTAAAGGCAGATGCTGGGTTTGGGATGCAGCTCGGCTCCTTAGGGGTTGTCTGACCTTGGGTAAATCTCGAGACCTCTCTGAACCTGTTTCTTCACATGCGAAATGAGGATAAGAAAAGAAATCAGCCTGGGGCGCCTGGGTGGCTCAGTCTGGTTGAGCCTCCGATTTGGGCTCAGGTCACGATCTCATGTGAGTTCGAGCCCCGCATCGGGCTCTGTGCTGACAGCTCGGAGCCCGGAGCCTGCTTCGGATTCTGTGTCTCCCTCTCTCTCTGCCCCTCCCCCGCTCATGCTCTGTCTCTCTCGGTGTCAAAAATAAAATAAAAACATTTTTAAAAAATTTAAGAAAAGGAATCAGCCTCAAGGTGTTGTCCTGAGGGTAATGATACGTCCCAAGGAAATAATACGCGTAAAGCCCTCAGCACAGGACCTAGCGTATCATAAACACTCACTAAACGGTGCTACAATCATTGCCAAACTCAGCTCAGTGTGCTCAATGCCTAAGGGAAGAACAGAACAGCAGGCACCAGGGGACCACAGTGAATAATTGAGCCAGTAAGAGATGCCTGAAGGGTTGTACCAGAACCAGTGGGTAGAAGTAACAGGGACACAAATCTCCGCTCCACACAGGAAGGAATTTTTAACAGACTGGAGTTGCCCAATCATGAAACCCGCTGCCTAGTGGACTGTCACTAGAGGATCCCAGCTAAAAAGACTAGAGGTTCACCACGTAGAGATACAGCACCAGGGAAGGAAGAAGAGAGGGTGGCCTAGAGCTCTTGAAGGTGACTTTCAGCCGGGTTCTACAAGTCAGTCCCTCTCCCTGTAATGCTGGTTAATTCGTGCATTTGCACTGCTCTGATATTTACAGCCCTTACCTCCACAAATCCAAAAGCGATGGGGAGAGGTCAGTGGTAGGTAGAAAGGCTGATGCCTTCTGAGCAGTTTACGTAAGGAGGGGAACGGATGCGGCTGTCTTAAATCTGAGCCCTACAAACACTGAAATTGTATGCCTTGGAAGATATGGGCATGTGTGTACTTTTCTCAAAAGGGCTGGTTAGGAGAGGCTGGTTCACACCAACTTTTGAGAGGAGGGGAAACTGAGGCACATAGGGGCTGGGGGGCTCAGGCAGCAAGGGGGCCCAATCTCCAGGATACAGATTGGAGCCCAAGGCTGTTGTCCTACGAGCCAGGTGCTTTCCAGGCCTTACCTTTCTTAAAGCCTCAGCACATCCCCCTGGGGTGGGATCTTTGAGCTCAGAGAGGTTAGGAACCTTCCGAAGGACACACAGCTAGTGAATGGCTGGGGTTTGCACCCAAATTCTCTGGGCCTCAGAGCTAGTGTTTGGTTTGGTGTTTAACTCTTGGCTGTACTGTCTGAGGTCAGGAAAACACAGAAAGGTGTTTGGCTTTTGACACTGAGGGCAAATGATGTTAAAGAAGATGATCCCCATAGGTGATACGCTACCTATTCCTCCACCCTCAATTAAAATTAAATTCAAATCAAAATTGATTTCACCCCTAAACAGCAGAAGGGGGGCAGGAGGAGAGGGGCTCAGCTCCCATATGACTCAAGCCAGACAGCTCGAAAGAATGGAGGATCTGGAAACCAGAAAGCTCAACCATTCCCACTAGGCTGCGATCTGGAACCTAGACGGGTTTGGTCCCTGCTGCTACCCTGCTTAGCTCACCGTTCAGGGCAGCCCAGGAAGCCAGAAAGAGACCTCTCTTCAATGACCCCGCCCCCTGAACAGTGAGGAGTGGCTACCGGTGGAACAAAACAACACCTAAAACTTGGGTGCCCTGGGGTGCCTGGCTCTGGGGTGCGAGGAGTGGCTGTTCAATTACCAACCCCCAGGGTGAGCTGAGGGGGGTCTGAAGTTTGGGGGGACCACTGGAAGCACTGGGGTTGGGAGGCTGAAGGAAACCCCCCACTCTAAACGCGCCGCCGGCTGCAGGCCCCCAGCTGGGGTCCCATCCTTGTTACCCACCCCCGCCTCCCCTCCGCGGTTCTC
Source organism: Felis catus (assembly GCF_018350175.1). Taxonomy (NCBI): domain Eukaryota; kingdom Metazoa; phylum Chordata; class Mammalia; order Carnivora; family Felidae; genus Felis; species Felis catus. The sequence continues at coordinate 80,621,907 of NC_058380.1, read as the reverse complement.
TCCCCAGGACCCAGTGATCAAGGCCGGGCGCACGGGGAAGTTAAAAGGGTCATCGCACCTGGCAAAGATCCTTGGGCGGCACAGGAGGACTGTAGGGTAGAAGAGGGTTAAGTAAAGCAAAGTCGCAGCCCCCTCCTCAGTCCGGTCCCCCCCATACCTTCCATTAGGGCCCCCGGATCCTCTCGGACCCTCTCTGGGACCCTTGCAAGCCCCGGGGTCCCCCCCCCCCCTCATACCGGCGCGGGGGCCCTAGCGCTTACCTCTACGCGCCGGCCGGGCCGCTGGGCGCTGCCATCCTGAAGGCTCCGGAGCCCGAGCCGCACAGGGCCAGGGTCACGAGGCGGCGGGGTCGCGGGGTCGCGAGGCCGCAGGAAAGTTTCCGTAGCGCCAGCCAGGCGGAGCGGGCCAAGCCGGCGGCGGGCCCGGCAGGAGCGCGCTCCGGCCGGCTCCGCGCCTCCGCCTGTGCCGCGCTGCTCGGGCTCCAGGGCTCCCGGGCTCCCCCGGCCACCCGGCCGGCCCAGCCCCGCCAATCGCAGGCCCCGCCACCCGCAGCTCCGCCCGCCGGGCCGGGACCCGGCGGAGGCGGGGAGGGGCGGGGCGGGGGCGCACCTGTTTGGCCAATCGACCCCACTCCTGCCACCCCGCCCCGGCCAGCCTTCCAGACCGAGCAAGTCCGGTCCCTTCAGCTCTCGGCACACGCCCCCTGTCCGCTCTCGGACCCGGGATCCAGGCCGGGCCACATGCTCCCCTCCCTCCCCTTCCCGGTCCCAGCCGGCCGTCTCCGCCAGCCCGCCGAGGCCCTCCGTGCGGCCGGGCTGCGCTCCTTCCCCAGCCCCCGGGACGTCAAAGACAAAATGCCGGCTTCGGTCTGGGGGCTGGGGGGTACAGGTCTGAGGACTGCACCGCGACTCTGCCCACCCCCCTTCTGCTCAACACCCTCCTCTCCCACAAGGATTCGCGCGCGTCCTCGGACCCCTTACACTTCGCGGTGAGCTTGCCTGGATCCCCGACCGCGGGGGCCGCGGGGCTGATGCGGGTGCAAAGCTCTGGGACCGGATGGCAGGTGAGGGAAGGTCCCTTGCAGCCCTCCCACCAACATAAACTCTCCAGAACCCCATCTGGATTCGGGCCAACTTCTCCAGAACGCTTGCGATCGGCGGCAACGGGTTCCCCCAACTTCTCTCGGGGTCACAGCGAACACTAAAGCTTGACGATTTTGTTGTTCCCATTTTCCAGACAGGAAGACTGAGGCCGAAGGGAAGCGAACGCTTCTCAGACGTGGTGGCCGGACTGCGACTTTTTCAAACTAAAGGTGAGTTTGCAGAGAGCGCCTGGCTTCACTCCCGGAGCCTGGCGCGGATGCCTGGCCTCTCTCCCTCGCTCGCCCCCCGCCGCGGACCCGGGGTGGGGAAGGAGAAGGAGGCCCCCACCAAGTGTCCGGGAAGAGCGGGGGCACGCCCGCCGCCGGCCCTGCCTTACCTCGGCAGCAGAGCGGGTCCTCGCAGAGCGCGCCGGCCGGAGGCCCCAGCAGGGGCAGGGAGGCCCAGGCGAGCGCGCGGGAGGCCCCGCCGCCGGCTCCCATCCCGGACGGCCTCGGCCGCTCCTCGGCCCGCTGGCCTGCCACCCTCCGCGGCACCTGTGGGGACGGCACCGTGCCCGCGGCTTCCTCCGCGGCCTCGGGGGCGGGACTGGGCCAGGCCCGGGGTGGGGCGTCCGGGGCTCCCCCGGTTCCTCGGACTGTCGCGGCCCGGGACTCCCACAGTCGCGGCCCCGGCTCCGGGCCAGCAGCGCGGGGCAGGGCGCTATTTTTAGCCGGAGCTGTTCTCCCAGTTGGACAGACAGAACCAGTTAATTCGGCCGCTCGGGAAGGGCCTGCACCGGGAGCTCCCCGGAAAGGCAGCCGCAGCTCTGCTGAAAGCTGATCCTTCACATTCCTGCCTCTCGAGGCGGGAGGGCAGGAGGGAGGGGGGGCGGTGGACGCCTCTAATTCCCCCCGGGGGAAGCCGGCGTCTCTCTGAAGGCAGCCCTGGGCCCCAAGTTCGCGCCCCACATGGGGCTCTCTAAATTGACTCTGAAACTCCACCTGCCTTCCTCCTGCTGTCCCCCAGGCTTCAGCCCACTTCCCATAAAATGTCCACCTAGGGTCCCACCCTTCCTACTGGTCTCCAGCACTGGGGAGAGGCCCCCCCCTCCCCCACCAGAAATGAGATCTGAGCCCCAACATCTTCTGAAGCTGGCACACTCACATGACTCGGGAGCTACCTGTTGAAAGAAGGAAGAGTGAAAAATCCTGTATGAGATGAGCCAGAGGGTCAGGTAGAGGTCCTCCGAGCCTGGGCTATATGGGGTAGATGGACAGGGTGGCTTCGGAATCCCACAGAAGCCCTAATCCAACATCTTCCGGTTGTGTGACCTTGGCAAGTCTTCTCACCTCTGTGCCTCAGTTTCCTTTCTGCATAAGGGAGTCTTAGCAGCCCAAGAGACAGCATGTGAGAAAGAAAGTCTTTGCAAAAAAAAAAAAAAAAAAAAAAAAAGCCTGGTGGGCATGTTCATGTAATGAGTGATAAAGCAATGCATTTATAGATGAATAGGCCAGTGGACTAGAACGGAGGCTGCACAAATAGACCGACACATGTATGGAAACTTGACATGTGGCAAAAGTGGTGTCACAAGTCCCTGGGAAAAGGGTGAACTCTTCAGAGGGACTGGATGTCCATGTGAGGGAAAAAATGAGGGGGAGTCCCTACCTCACGCCATGCATTAAGAAAATCAATCCCAGGTGGATTCAAGACTTAAACACAAAGAACTTGTGTAATAGGGAAAGATTTCTTAAAGACCCCAAAAGCACAAACCATCAAGGAAAAGATTGATACACTTCGTTAAAGTATAAAACTCCTGGGACACAGTATCCAAAACCTACAAAGATCTTCTACAAATCGATTCTCAAAAGAAACAAGAGCAAGTTGAGCAAGACATAGGAACAGGCAATTTGAAGAAGGGAAACCGTGCATGGCCAGGAAACATATGAATTCGCAGAGAACCTCCCTCTTACTCAGGGAAATGCAAGATAAGACCCCGGGGAAGCGGCATTGCACACCCCTGAGATCAGCAGAGAGAGGGCAGAGGGTTGATGAAGATGCTGCACACAGGGAATTCTCACACACTGCTGGGAGAAGGGGAAATGGGGGCCACCACCGTGGAAAACAATTTGATGGCATCCGGAAATGTTGAAGATGGGTAATATACCCCGGTGACCCGGAGAACTTGGCTTCTGGGATAAACCTGGGGCTTGCTCATCGCCACAGTGTTTAATCCTCATAAAGAATCGGAAGCAGCCTCGGTGTCCATCAGCGGAAGAAGGTACAAACAAAGGGTGGATCAGTCAGTGAAGTTTTATACGGTAGTGAAAAATGAATGGAGGTTCCTTACGAATCCTAGGTTGGGGGATGGGGAGCAAGTTCCAGAAGATCACATTGGATGAGATCATTCCTGGAGGTTTTTAAAACGTGAGAAACAAAATGATGCCATATATTTCCAGGAATGCCCAGTTTGGGTAACAGTATGAAGAAATTCAGAAGAGTGATAAATACACCATTTAGTGAAGTGTTTGCCTCGGGGCGGGGAGAGGGAGACGTGAAGGATGGTGGGAAGGGGCTTCATCCATGTTGGTTAAGGTTTCATTTCTTGACCTGGGTCAAGGTACTTAGGTGTTTGTTTTACCCTTTGTGACCTTTTATTTAAAACCTCTTTTAAAAAAAATTTTTAATGTTTATTTTGTGTGTGTGAGAGAGAGAGAGAAAATGAGGAAGGGGCAGAGAGGGACAGAGAGAGAGAGAGAATCCCAAGCAGGCTCTGCACCATCAGCGCAGAGCCTGACGCGGGGCTTGAACTCACGAACTGCGAGATCATGACCTGAGCCGAGATCGAGAGCCGGGCGCTGAACCCACTGAGCCATCCAGGCGCCCCCCTTCATAACCTTTGTTTAAAGGGACGGAGCAAGCAGGGTGGTACAAAATATAAAATCCACATCAAATGCAGTCCTGCTCTGAACTCCACTTTCCGGATTTAAATAATGTGGCCATCACGTCTGCGAAGCGCTCGGCACAAAAGCATGACTCATGGTGAAGTGCTCTGTAAAACGCCAGAACGTGACTAGCCTGCTCCTCAGACTCCCCCGGGATCCTCCCAACCCTAGTCCCAACCAGCCGAGACTCCCCCACTCCGTGCAACTAGAGCTCCCAAGCCCCTCAACCTCTGGCATGCCTTCATGCCTTTGCACAAACTGTTTACTCCTCCTGGAGTGCCCGCCCCTACCCCCTGCCCACCGCTTCTGTTACTGTCCAGCGCTGGCATTTCAGCCCGTGGACAGCCTCATCCACTCTCCCAGGCGGAGGCTTCTCATAGCATCCACCCACCCCCGTCCGGGTCTATCACATTGTGGATTATTGCACCTGGTTGTGGATCTGTCTCCTCCCCGGGCAGACTGGGAGCCCCTCCAGGTCACGAACCTCGTCACCTGCATAAGACCTCGCCTCGGGAAGGTTGCATGAAGGAACAAAGGGGGCGAGTGGACCCAAACACTCAGAAATGAGAAAGGGTCATGCCAAGCCCTCAAAAAGAAAGCGATCCCACTGTGCCGACTGACTCCCTGGTCTTCACTGCAGTGTTCTTGGGAGGTCATGTGACAATTGGGGTCAGAGACACCTGGGTTCACATCGAGGCTCCTCTGAGCCTTGGTTTCTGTGTCTGCACAACTACGATGTGATTAGGGCTTATTGCAAAGGGTTCTCACGAAGATTCGGTGAGATAATAGAGGCAAAACGCGTGACCCCATTTGGGGAACAGGTAGCAATTACGTGAATGTTGGCCAAGAGGAGGATGTTTGCGGGGGAAGGTGGAAGGGACCCAGTTGGCTTCCCATGAAAGGAGGAGGCGGGGGAAGAAACCGCCAAGGAGTGTTCTCCAGCTCTGCACAAACACAAGCACCTGGAAGTTGGCCCAGGTGGTGGGAGGGGCAGAAGTGTGCCCCGAGTTAGTGCTCCTGGTGCTCTTTCCTCCTGTCCTTTGTGTCACCCCTGGGTGAGGGGCCGCACAGCATTTCAGAACCAGAGACCCTCCTCCCTGTCTCCCCACGTCCACTCTGGCCCCCTCCAATCTGTTCTCGCACGTAGCCCAGGGATCTCAATCTGGACCTGTCTCTCCCTCGCCAGCTTCCATCTGTAGGGGCGACAGAGCCTGCGGCACCCTCCCCGGGGACGTGTCTCAGGCGCTTTACCAAATGCGTTGTCGGCACTATATATGCAAAATCCACATATGTCCACTCGTCGGGAGCTTCTGTCAAGGCGACGTACAGGATGGCAAATTGCTGATGGTCCACACTCCAGAAGATGAATTGGCCGGTGTTACATGTTGTGCGAGCAAACAAATACAGGGAGTCCACAGGGCTGTGTGGTCACTGGGAAAGAACAACACCGTGTGCTTCACGGGTTCAGATGAGATTTTCTGAACTAATGAGCCGATCCTCTTTGATCCAGATCTCACTGGACAATGTCACATTATCCTGGTGACACAGGCTACTGGTGGCACTTTGTCCTATGCAAATGGCCACGCAAGGCGGAACGCTGCCCAGAGTAAGGTCTGCCATGTCAGGGCTCCTCAGGGAGGTCACCAGTGGCCTCCCGGTTGGAAACGGAAGGACATTTCTCTGACTTTATCTCACCTGATGATGGCGGTGAGATTCAAACTGACATCGACGGAGACATCATGTGATGAGGACCCAGGCTGGCAGGAACCCAGGGCAGGGGTGCCGTGAACGGAGGGAGAGGAGGCAACAAAGGGAAGCTTGGATGTGCGAGCGTGGCAGTGAGGGTCACAGAAGACGAACCGCAGAGATGTGTAAACCTCACCACCGCCAGAAAATGCAACCGGAGTTAGAGTGGACCACACATCTGTGACCCTGAAGTGGAGGATGGCTCTGGTTCCCAGGGTGACCCTGTTCCGAGGGGCACAGCCATGCCCGGTTTAGTCAGCCCGGAAGGTTTCCTTCCATCCCTGCCCTCCGTGAATTCCCCAAGGGCCCAAGTCAGGGTCAACTGCCAGGAAGAGAAGTCAACGCCACCACTGTGCACGGATCAGCTCCCCTGTGCACGGACCCCGGGGCCCACATGGCAGGAGCCCCCAGAGTGCTCATGACGGAGGTGGGTGGGTGGCCCCGGGAGCCCTGGCACCGCAGGCTGGGCTGCTGTCCCTGAGAGGTGGTGGCTCCAGGAAAGGCTTTTTAACGTTTTATTTATTTTTGAGAGACAGAGGGAGACAGAGCACAAGCCGGGGAGGGGCAGAGAGAGAGACACACACAGAATCCGAAGCAGGCTCCAGGCTCTGAGCTGTCAGCCCAGACAGAGCCCAACGCGGGGCTCGAGCCCACAAACTGTGAGATCGTGCCCGGAGCCAACTGAGCCACCCAGGCACCCCCAGGAAAGGCTTTTAAGGAGATGGCCTCTGAGCGTGTCTTAAAGGAACAGAGAGAGACATCAGCCAGGGGAAGGGGGAACAGCCCAGGCAAAAATATGGCAGTGTGAGGCCGCCCAGTGTGCTCAGGGAGTTCCAAGCAAGCAGCTGTGAGAGAGGAGGTAGGAAAAGGAGGCAGGGCTGGGGCGTGAGGGGCCCTCAATGCCACACCCAGGGGCTTGGAATGTTCTGGGGTGGGGGAGGGGTGGATGCTGTCATGTGCAACCCAGATCAGGGTTCAGGACAACTCTGAAGGGCCTTCCCTGCTCCGGGCCCTTCCCGGGCCCCATGTGGTGTGGGCAGAGGCCAACACTGTGACTACCTGACGGGTCAACTTCTTCTGCCTAGTCTGGCTTCCTGCCCTTCCCGCCTACAGGCGCTGAGCCCTGGAACAGTCCCTGAAAAACCCCCTGCACGAGAGAGAATATGTCTCGGAGCCTGCCTCCCAGAAAACCCAGCCCGTGAAGGGGAGCGCGGGAGGCACTCGCTGTGCGTCCTGCTGACGGGAATGACCCAGGAGAGGGGGAGAGGTGAGTGATATTCGCGGAAGCAGGCGAGATCTCAGGAGGGGCAGCGAGGCTGGCTCATCCTGAGACAGAAGCAGAAATTGGAGGCAATCTGGGGTGGGAATGGGGTCCGGAAATGGAGTGAGGCATGGCCTTAACTTTTTTTTTTTTTTCCTATGCGGCTGCAAGTGACGTTGGCTGCTCAGAGGAGGGACAGCTATTAGATAGATACTAGAATTACATAAGAAATTAATGATCATAGCGGGTGATAAATGTTGCCACAGCAGTAGTGAGGAATTCGGGGCTTCAAAGAGTGGATAGGAGTTGGCCAGGAGGTGTGCCCATCAGGGACAGTCATATCAGGCAGAGGAAACAGCTGGTACCCGGAAGCCAGCTGGGCTAGGATTGCCAGATGAAATCCAAGATGCCCAATTAAGTGTGAATGTCATATAAACGACGAATAATTTTTTAGCGTACGTCTGTCTTATGCAACACTGGGGACATACTTATACCAAAAAATCATCCATTATCATCCTTCATCACCTTCTGACCCTGTTCCTGCCAGCTGCCCACGAGTGGACCGCCCAGACTGTAGCCCAGGTACCGCTCAGATTCCACTGTATCCCTCCCGTTATCCAAACCCTTGGTTGTCATTTGAGGTCTCTATTGTCTGACCCTCGGGCGCTCTTCCAACCCCATCTCCCATCCTTGAAACCGCCCCCCGCTTTAGTCTCCTGCCTCTGAGTTTTTGCCCCACTGTTTCCTCCACTACCCTACCATGCCCTCCCCAGGTCCACTCCTCCAGGAGGCCTCCCAGATTTCTCTGGGAGAATAGACATAATCCTCTCCATCAATCAGTAGCAGCCGCCCCTTGGGCAAGTCATTTCACATCTCTGAGCCTCCGCTTCCTGTGTCTCTAAAATGGGGACAGTACCACCTCTGTCAGGTTGCTAAGGGGACAAGAGACCACGTTCAGAGAGCACCAGGCACCGTCTGAAATGTGGGCACGTGCCCCCTGCGCGTGCCTGGATCAGTGCCGGGCACCCAGCGGGCACAAATACACATTCGCTGAATGGAACCGACTCAAAGGTCCTGAGCTTTTATAGTTTAATTTGCTTCTTGGAACTGCCATGCTCAACAGTGGAACTTAGACAAATTCAATTTCCTATATTAAGATGATCTGAAAAGAGATGAATAATGAAGCCACTGCTCTTCTGACTGCATAACAGGTTTCTCCCCCAGTTGACAAGGGACCAAACCAGCTCCCCAGAAATGGCCCATTTTAGAATCAAACATGGCGCCCTGCCTCTCCTGCTCGAAGCAGGTAATATCTGCCACACACATTTCTGTCTCAAGCCCTCCCAATCCCAGACCACAAAAGGTGATTTCTTATAACCATTAGCATAATTACCTGACTGCAACGCTACAGAGAAGCGATTAGATGAGCCTGTGATTTTTGCACAGTTATTTGTCTCAAGTAAGTCACCTGAAGTTCATCTGCCATCAGGATTCATGGCTGCATTCTGTAATCGTGGGGAATTATTTTGCTAATAACAGAGGTACCTTGATCTAATTTAGTTTTAATGCCAGGAGGTGCCCTCCCAGAATAATCAGCTCCAGGGCAATTCCAATTTCCAGGTTTGTTACACGTTCTGGAGAGAAGATTCAATTCAAAGAGGCTGAAGTTTCTTCTTTATCACCCAAAGTCATCTAGGGGCGAAATGGAATTCTACTCCTGTGTGTTTGCAGAAAAATGCAGGGGGTCGAGCCACAGGGAGCGGGTGGCAGGGCGGTCCCAGCCAAGGGCAGCCGCGGGAAGGCACCACTAATGGGTGAGGACCACAAGGCATTCCCTGGGAGAACCCTCATTTTTCTTGCATTCATTCATTCCCTCATTCATTCTTTTATCCCATTCTGGGCTCTCTCCTCTGTAAGACCTAGTCTCTGCTGTTATTTGAAGTCAAAGATTGATAACAAACACTTAGGCGGCCCCGTTCTAGGTACTTTATGCTTATTAACTCATTACTTCCCATCAGGCAGGTGCGTGCGACTGTTATCCCTATCTTACATATGCGAAAGCCGAGGCAGGGAGGTTACGACACTTGCTTCAAGTCACACAGTTAGTAAGGGGCGTAGCTGGGGTTTGATCCTTAGATTGTGAGCTCCCTCAAGTTCATGTACAAGGAAGGACCCTGAGCCCACCAGGACCTGTTCAGCCCCGACTCTGTGTTCTCAGGTACCCCTCACAACAACTCTGATACGGGAGTATCGTTAGTCCCATTTTCTTGAGGAAGAAACGGAGTCTCAAGAGGAGGTTAAGTTGGCCCAGGTCAGGTGAGTAAATGGAGGAGTTGAGGCTTGGCCCCTGAGATTCTGATTCTTTATCTGCTGCTACTCTGGCTGAAGCCAGGAAGGCTGTGTAGCATCTTTGAACAGCTTTGGAAACGGGCCGGGTCGAGTGCAAGTGAACCACGGGCACGGTGACCGGCCACCCAGCTCAGCTCTTCTCTTCCCACTCTGGAGCAGTTCCTCTGTCCCACCCCCCACCCCCTCCACCCCAGCAACCAGTGTCCTTTGCCGCCATTCGGTGTTATCAGACCAAACCTGCTTCCAGATTCCTACTCTTCAATCACGTTCGTGCTTTCAGCAGAGAGGTGTGGGTTCCTGCAGGAAGGGCCAGGAGGCTGACGTGGCTCTGCCGTTCCATTCCTCCCTCGGCCTTGGCCTCCCCATCTATTTGAGGAGGTGGGTTCTTTTCGAACCGACGGAGCTACCGAACCCTCGTTTCAAACGAAAAATTTTACGCAAGCCCCGTATTCAGGTCAGATGAAAGCCGGCTGCTCTGAGCGGAGCTGAGTTCGGGGAAGAGGGGGGGGGGTCTCTCTTATTTTGGCATCTTATTGGGACCCCCCGGATTCTTCCAACAGTTGGAAAACCCCTGGCCTGGCCAGAGTCTGTTGACTCTTGAGGTTCTTAGGACTACGGAATCTGAGCTCCACTGATGGCTGACAATACCCGCAGTGCAGGTGGTCAGCTAAGTCCCTCCCTGGGTGTCCCCGTCCCCCTGAACACCTGTCCTGCCTTGATAGGGGCACCCAGGGCCAAACTCAGGAGGGGCATGGCAGCAAGGCCAGGTTGTGCCCAAGGCCCTGCCTCTGGAGCGATGAGCTGTCCGGGAGCGTGAGCGCAAAGAAATGATATCCGCCTGTCCGCACAGGCCCGTGGGGTCAGCCTGCCGGGCACACTCGCTGGTGACCGTGAGGAGAGGCTAGTCCCCTCCCACTGCTGCCTATGTGTTGTCTCTCTCTTGTCTTCTCCCTTCTCTAAAAACATGTTTTTCATCCCTCCCTCTCTCTCCTTCCTTCTAAAAAGCTCAGCTTTCTTTGCCGGGCCTGCGGCTGCAGGGGGTGCGGCCCCAGGACGGAGACCTCACACACAAAGACAGCTGCGTCCTGGAGCAATCAGCACTGGCAATCGCAGGAGCTGGGACCGCCTCCTGGAGGCAAGGGTCACCAAAGGGCACCGACGCATGTGTGGGAGTTAGCCCAGTTCGGGGACACTGCAGGTGGGAGGATGTGGGCGCCCCAGGCTCAGAAGAGAGGCCTGGAGAGGCTGTCAGTCCCTGGGCGTGGCTGAAGTGTGGACTTGGGGGGGGGGGGGCGTGTGGCAGGTGCAGTGAGACAGGCACCCTCGAAAGGCTGTCCCAGGGCTGTGGGCTGGTCCTGAGGGCCGTGGGGAGCCAGGAGCGATGGGGAGATCAGTGCACATTTCAGAAGCTCATCTGGCTGCACATTCATTTGGGGCAGGGGGGAGGGGGGAGACTGTGAAAGTGGGGCTTTCCTTCCCCTTGTCACCACCCCCTCCCCTGCCCTTACCTTCCCTCAACATCCTCCATGTGGCCCTGTTTCCCTCTGAGACATATCCTGCGCACAGAAGAGAATAGGGGCTTTGGGCGGCCGGCTGTTCCCACCTTGGCCTGGCCCCCAGCTTGGAATGCAGCCCTTGACCCCTTCACCCCCAGGACCATGGGGTCAGAATGAGTTGGAAAGTCCATGCAGATTGGCTGGGATGCTTTGATTTTAGGCCCTCTGTTTGTGAACAGGAACTCAAGCAGAAGGTTAGCTTCCCCACCCCCTTCTAGTCCTTTCTATCTAACTCTGGGCTCTGACAGCCCCTGCCCCAGCCTTGCGGCCCCTCTTGGCTCTCGGATCACTGCCTTCCCACCCCCCATGCTGCGGTGGGGGAGGGGGAGGTTCCATTCCCAAACACAAGCCCTTTTGTCCCACCATTCAGCCGGGCATCTGCGTTGGCATCCAGTGGGCATCCACACTCACTTAGCCTGGGGCGGCTGCAGGACGAGGTGGGCACTGAGGGGCAGGGACCAGGGGCAGGAGTGCAGACGATTGCTGGCTACATTTTGGACCCTGCCCCTCCCCTGCTCAGATCCCTTCCAGGGCTCCTGCTTACTGCGGGACGGGACGTCATCCTTAACCAGGGGCGATTTTATCCCGCAGGGAACATTTTTCAATGGCCGGAGACATTTTTGATTGTCACCACTTGGGCTGGGGGAGGGGCAGGACAGCCGGCTGGACAGAGTTGTCTGGCCCTAAATGTCAATAGTGCCAAGGCTGAAGGTCCTACCTGAGGGTAAATCTGCCCCCACCACGTCTGCACTCATCCCCCTCCCCCGCCCACCCCCCAGCCTTCTCAGCAGTCACTCCCAGGCTTCCGGCCAAACCCTCTAGAAGCTCACTCCCACCTCAGTCCCTTTGCTTCTGCTGTTTCTCCTGCTGAGGTGCGCTCCCTGCTGCCCTCCACTTACCTAAATCTCATTTCTCTCCACCCCCTCTAGCTGTGGGGGCTCTCCCCTGCTGCCCGCGCCAGCTGCCTCTCCCCGAAGCCGGCTCTGACTGCATGGTGCCCTGATTCCTCCCTTCACCTGACGGCTTTGGCCCTCCCAAGTCTCAGCCGGCACATCTACGTAACGGGTGGGACAGGCAGGTGGAGACAGGCCCTCCTGCTTCTGCCTGGAACGCTGGGCGTATGGGGCACTCTGTGTTGGCACACGGTGGGACCCATGCGGGCTTTGGAGTTAGCGGGCCAAGGTTCGAATCCTGACTCGGCCACTTCCTGGTAGTTTGACCAGAGGTTAATCACCAAACGTCTCTGTGCCTCAGCTGCCTGCCTCCTTTGTAAAATGGGTTTTCCAGAGAGAGTTCCACGTGCTGTGCGGTGTCCCGTCCCTGTCTTCGTTCCCTGTCTGGCTGGCTTATCTTGTCAAGATGCGCTGCCCTTCCTGGCCAATTTCAGATGGACAGCCACCTACTCCTGCCCTCCTACTTCTCCCTAGAAGCTGAGCTTGCAGGGACTTTGGGGAACGGAGGCCTCTGGAGCCTCAGCGCTGGAAACCAGCTGAGCAGGCCTGGGTGAGTGGCCAGGAGCCCAGCCGGCCTTCTTGGCTCCCCTCTCAGCTTCTCAGTCCCTTCCCAGGCTCGGCGTCTCCTGCTGGGACTGTGACCTCCCGCAGGTGGGCAGCCACCCGGACTTAGCTGACCTGGCTCAGGGGAGGGGACGCTCTGTTGCACAGAGGCGTAGATTGGGGGTCTTAGGGATTCTGGGGAGAAAAAGCACAGAAACAGACTCTTAAACACAGAGAAAAAAAACTGATGGTTGGCGTGGGGGGGGGGGGGCGGGGATGGGCCAGATAGGTAGAGGGGATTCGGAGGGGCAGACCTCCGGTTATAAAACACCTAAGTCACAGGGATGAAAAGCATAGCGTGGGGAATAGAGTCAATAATGTTGTAATTATTTTGTTTGGTGACAGATGGTAAGTACGCTCACAAAAGTACATTTCGTAATGTATGTGATTGTCAAGAATCACTCTCATGCGTACCTGAAACTGATATAACATTGTATTTCAACTTCAAGGATAGATAGATACATAGATACACAGATACATAGATACATGGATAGATAGATCAAACATGGGCCCCCCAGGCTCCATCACCCTCTTCCTCCAATTCCAGTGGCTGCCCCTTAGAATCACTATCGGGGGCAGAGAGACAGAAAGAGACAGAGGGACAGCGAGAGACAGAGAGATGGAAAGAGACAGTGAGAGATAGAATGAGGCAGAGAGAAACAGAGCAAGAGACAGAGATTGAGGGGGGGGCCTGTCCATCCCCTCCAAGCTATCCGAGGCTCAGTCTGGGGGAAGAACCCCAGATGAGAGCACACAGCTACCCTACTCACCCTCCACAGAGCTGGCGAAAGGCAAAGTTCAAGGCTCTCTGAGTAGGCACCCTCCCGTGCACCCTGGCTTCCGGGCCATGGAGTTGGCATGGCCACTGGGTCAAGGATGGGCCTCACCTCTCTATCCGTCCCCATCCCCAACTCTGGGAAGATACCTGGAGGGAAAGCAGCCCCCCAGAGGGCCCCTTAGGGAGGCCCTGAATGCAACCCCCCTCTTCAGCTTTGGGAGGCCAGAGTGCAGCCACGCACCCTCCCTCCTGACCTCTCTGTCTACCTCGTGGTTCAGCCTCACACAGCGGTTCCCCTCCCTCCACTGCCGCTGCTCCTAGCAGCCGCCTTCTACCCCATCATTAGCCAAAGCAAGTGAGGCTGTTTATCTGAGATTTGGGTCAAGGGAGAGAGAGTCCAGGGCAGAGGTGGGGGTGGGGGCTGGCGGAAAGGCACCCCAGCTGCCGTTTCAGGAACTGTGCAGCCTTCAGCTGGCTTTTCTGAAGCCCAGACCCACTGGTTCTGGTGCAGAGTGGGTGGAAACTCTACGGGACGGGGGGGTGGGGGGCATGTGGGACCCTCCCACGGGCTCACAAGTTCACTCATGGGCTTTTGCAGACACGGCCAGCCAAGATGGAGACCCACTCACACGTACACCGTCCTACTCACGCAGGCTCATGCCCTCAACATGCATTCATGTGCACATACACACACACACACACACACACACACACACGCAGGCACGCCAGGATGTAGGTCACTGGCTAGAGTGCCTCTGGCCGGGGGTCATGCGGATCCAGCCATCCGGCACATGCTTCTGGATTGGACAGAAATGAACCCCTCCCTTCGCCTGCCTCTCCCCTCTGCTCGCCTGAGTCAGCCTGACCCAAAGCCTCTCAAGGCTTCTGTTTGGTTTTCCCTAGAATCCCGCTGGCTGAGACTGCTGGGAACCAGCTCTATCCAGGGAGGGGCGGGGCTCCCGGGCCACATGGCTTTTTCCCATGTGTGTCTGTGTTGGCGGGGGGGATCCCTGTACAGGACAATGTGGAGGCTTCAAGAGACAGAGGGATGTGGCCCCACCTTGAAGACTTCCAAGGCATAGCTCATGAGATGCCTTAAGACTAGATGACGTGGTAAGGGCCAAGAGGGTACAGTCGAGGAGAAAATAGAGCAGCCATAGCCAGGCTGATCAGGGCTGCCTTCCTGGGGGAGGTGGCAGGACTTGGCTGGGCAGTTGAGTGAAGGTTCCACAAAACCTAGGGAAAGGAGTGGTCCTTACATAGCTGGGAAGACCCTAGATGCTTCTGTCCTCCACCCTGGAGCTGGGGCCTCTCCAGAGGTCAGGTCTGGAAGGACCGTCATAGAGTCTTCTGTAGAAAACTCACCGATGGCCCGTAGGCTTTACAGACACAGCAAGCCCAGGACATCAATCCCCCTACTCCCCAGAATCTGCTCTTCCGCCCACATGCCCCCACACCAACATTCCTGCCACACAGGCCAGAGGTCAACTCGTCCTGACCTCTTTCTTCACCCCACCCCCTTCAGCCTCCAAGTTTCCGGTCTGGCTGGTGGAACAGCTCACAGCCCAGAGGTGGAGACAGGCAGGGAAGCCAATGGACTATACTCATCAGTGGGTGGCGGGACAGCAGGAGGCCCAGGGTGCCCATGGGCTCAAACGAGGCAGTCGGGGAAGGCTTCCTGGAGGAGGTGACATCAGAGCTGAGACCCAGGAAGAGCAGGAGTGGCCAGGCTGGGGCAGAAGTAGTAGGGAGAGGTGTGATGGAAGGGTGGTCCAGGCAGGCAGCACAGCAAGTGCGAAGTGAGGGAGGAAGAGAAAGCACATTCAGGGCAGGGATTAATTCATGCCGATGAGGCGTGGCTGGAGACGAGGGCAGTCACCCCATCCTGGGCTCAGGCCGTGCACTGCCTGGAGGCCATGTGAACGAGTTTACACTTTATCTGTTGTAGCGGGTGCCCTGGGGGACTTTAAGATGCCGGTGAGTGGTCCCCTTGGCTACACAGAGGAAGATGAGTCTGGGACGCCGGTTGAGTTGGGGAGAGCCCGGAGGGGGTGAGGCAGCCCTTCTAAGAGTCCAAGGTGGGGCCTGGCCTCAGGTGGGGGCTGGGAGCTGGAGCTAAGGCAGGTCTCAGGACCACGCAGGAGGTAGAATGGACCTCGAGGAGTTCTGGCTCTTTCTCTCTCCGGCCCCCATCTTCCCATCGTGGAATGGAGGATGGGCAGGAGGCCCCCCAAAGACCCTCTCCCTTGGCCTCCTCACAGCTGGGGCCATTTTCTGCTTGCTCCAGCCTCCCTGGGCTTCTGGAAGTGACCTCCGGGGAGGAATCCCGGCTGGGAGGGACACAGCCCTGGCTTCAGGAGGCCTGGGGTGGTGTTGGCCACCCAGGGCACATCCAGCCGGCAGAAGCAAATGCCATAGCAGTCCTAGGCTGGGCCAGCCCGAGGCAGTGGCCATCCAGGACAACTTAAGAAGGAATGATGTATTGGCGTGGTCCTCACAAGACTCGTACTGTCCCCAGCCCGCCGAGGAGGAGGAGGAGGTCAAGGCTCAGAGAGCCAAGCAGGCCCGGGATGGAAGCCTGGGTCTGTGCACTCAGCACAGCACAGCTCAGGAGGGGGCCCACCACGAGTGGGAGGGGAGGACAGGGGAGAGTGTCTTTGCTTTCTAAACAATAAGAGCTCCCGAATGAGCTCCCCCCACCTTCTCCCACCAGGAGCCTCTCTCCCCGGGGGACGCCAGCTCCTTTCTCCTGAGTTTTCTCCTGGCCCTGCCTGGCCCAGATCCAGACACAGGGGCTGCCCTCCGCATCCCCCTCCCTGGGCCCCACTCCCTGGCCTTCTTGTACGGCCGCTCAGGCGTGGGTACATAAATGATTTAAGCCCCTCCCGTCCATCCTCATTGTTCTTCTTTACTGACCATTCTTCCTGATTTAGCCTCTTCCCAGCATCCCGTGGGGCAAGAAGGCGTTTGTGTGTGTGTGTGTGTGTCCACTCCACCCCTTGTCCACCTGCCCAGCTGGGGAAGGTCAGAGGCCCAGGCATGACTGGCCAGCCGGAATGAGGCTTCCCTGGGACCCAGAGGGGTTTTGGATTGGGGGCCAGAGTATTCGGGGAGCAGCCCAGAGTGGCGGACAAAAGTACAGTAGTCTTGGGGGCATCTGGGTGGCTCAGTCGTTGAGCACCCATCCGACTTCGGCTCAGGTCAGGATCCCACAGTTGGTGAGTTTGAGCCCCGCATCGGGCTCTCGGCTGTCAGCGCAGAGCCCGCTTCGGATGCTCTGTCCAACCTTGCTCCCTGCCCCTCCCCTGCTTGTGCTCTCTCTCTCTCTCTCTCAAAAATAAAAACAAAAACTTTTTTAAAAAGTACAACAGTCTTGGAGTCCTGGGTTTGAATTATGAGTGCCCCCACTGGCGCTGGTGGCTTTGGGCCCTGCTAAGCCTCCATTGTCTCATCTGAGCAGTGGGGCTGTTCCTTCCTCTGTGAGGAGCCAGTGGCTCCATGGGGAAAACAGCACACAGCTGGCACATAGTAGGTGCTCAGTAAATGGCGTCCCCACTCTGCCTCTCTGGCCTCCCTCCTTCCCCTGTGAAAAGGCCTCAGGTGGGAGTGCGGCTTCTCCTGCTCCTTCAGTTGCCAGCAAGCCCAGGGCAGAAACCCAGAACAAGATGGAAGGAACCTGGGTTTGGCATCCTTTCCCCACCCCCAGGGAGGCTACTGGTATCATTACTTCAGTTTCACAGAGAAACTGCAGCTTGGTGACGGCCCAGGTCTTTGCCCAAGACCTGTCGAGGTAGCTGAGTGGCCGAGCCAGGGGGAGGCCCCAGGCTCTTGTCCTTGAGAGGTAGGCCAGGCCTGAGAGGTACCCTTCCCCCCGCGATCCACCCGCATAGACACGGCCTCAGAGAAGGGTCTGGTGGCACTGGTTCAGAGCAAGTGCCCGCCACCTGACTCTCAGCTCTGCCATTCACTAGCTGTGTGACCCTGGGTGAGTCACTCAGCCTCTCTGAACTCGTTTGCTCGTCTCTAACACAAGAATGGTAACACCGACCTCCCAGGGTGGTGGATAGGGGAAGTGAGGTGATGAATGTGAGGCACACGGCCGGGCACAGAGCCGTTATTTTATGGTGATTGTCTATTTGTCACCAGCTGAGGCAAACCCATTGGATGACAGCTCGGGTCCTCCGCTCACGGGAAGGGCCGGGGAGTGGTGACGTCAGACCCCTGACAGCTTCTAGCCCCAAATAGCCCTCTCTTTAGACTGACCCTGTTTGATCACAGCTGCTGCTGCTGCTCCCTGTTCCCAGCTGAGCTGACATCGCCTCTGGCTGTGGCTTCTGGCCCATCAGGCTGGTCCCCAGAGCCGTTTCAACAACCCCATCCCGAGGAGGCAGGATTTTCCCCCAGGGAAACGGATGGGCCTCCCGGGTGGCGGCTCCAGCTCAGTGACCCGGCTCTCAGAGTGCTCCAGGCTCTGGAGCAGCCTGGGTTCAAATCACTTGGCCATCACTTTACTTCCCACGGCCTCAGTTTCCTCATCTGGAGAATGGAGCTAACAGCAACCCAGTGGGTTTGTCGTGAGGACTCAAGCAGACAAAGTGCATAAAGGGCCACCTGGACAAGACACGCACACAATAGCATGGGTTTTCATGCCTGCAACACTGGGAAGATTGTAAAATCGCCCCCATCCGCCCCCCTCCGGCGCTCCCCCCCCCCCAACTGGGGCAGGTGTCCTTCCTGGTTATCATCAGGAAGAAACTGAAGCTTCTGAGCTGCCTTGCTGGAATCCTGAGCCCCAGGATTTCCAAAGCAAACAGCCCCTTCTGGGAGCACTGATCCCAGCCGTCCGTCTGAGCCCACCTCCCTCTATGAATCACGGACCCCCCCCCCCCACAGGCGTCCAGTCTCATGAGTTTGACCTTGTCACTCCTCTGGAGCCCTGAGACAGCCAAGGAGGCAAGCAGGGCACAGGCCAGTCTGCCCATTTGTCAGACAAAGAAGTTGAGGCTGAGCAAGGAACAGGGACCTGGTCCAGGCCACCTGATGACAAAGGGAGCCAGGATGAGGCTCAGGCCACAGGGAGGGAAGAGGGTGCCAAGGGCCGAGTCGGATCTAGAATCTCAGAGGGTCAGAGCTGGAACATCCAGGGGTGGCGGAGTGCGAATGAGCTAAGGAAACCAGCCCAGAGAAGGGGAGGAGGGGCACAGAGCCTGTCAGGGGCAGGATGCAGCTGACACCACTCACTCATTCACTTCTTCGCTTGTTCAACTCATTCATTCACTCATTCATTCACACAGTGGATGCAGTAGCGAAGCAAAGACACAGCCCTTGCCCTCAAGGGTCTCATGGTCTTAAATGGGAGTCAGGCTAGTGAGCAGCCGATAAAAACATGCCCGTGTTGGGGAAGGACCAAGGTGTGCGTCAGTGCGTGGCAGGGAGGCCACATCTACACATCTGCAAAGCGGGGCAGTGGCAGGACTCTGTGAGAATCCGAAGAAAGAATGTTCTACATTCTGAGGCTTGCTTCCTGCTCTGCCCACGGTCAGGCCTCCCTCCTGTTTTCTTCCCCGGCCGTTGGAAAGATGGGAAGGAAGTGTTTGAGCTGCACTTTTCGTGTAGCCGAGGGGCCCACGCCAGAGAGGGTCAGTCAGATCTTGTCGGACCCTTGCCCTGGTTTACGCACGGGGAAAACTGAGGCCCATCCACAAAGGGCTTCTTGCCTTCCTGCCTCTGATTGTTGTGTAAAGAAACCCCTGTTCTTGTGTTTGCCACTCCTCTCGCTGTCAGCCCCTACTGGCCTTGCTCGAAGGGTCTCTCACCTCAGGACCACCCGATAGGGCGCTGCTCAGCCCTGTCTGCTAAGACACCCTCAGTATGGCCCCAGCCTCCAGAACATTCATGTCAGTGGTAGGGGATAAGGCCAAACTCCTTTCAGCCCTTGAGCACCGGGTGAATGGAATCAAAGCTTGGGATATCCACCAGGTGGAAGAGACTCTTGCTTGGCTTGAAGCATGGAGGGGGGCCCAGAGCTCCCCTTCCAGCTGCACCCCTCCCAACCCTGAACCCACTGAAGTTCCTGAGTCCTCCAAGGAGCTCAGCTTGTCAACCTTGACCCAAAGCACCACCCTCACTGGAAATGTGGCAGAAACCTCAGAAGTGTCTCCAGCCTCCATGCCTTTGCACCTGCTGTCCATCTGCCTGGAATGCCTTTCCTCACCTCTTGGCCTGGGCCGACTGAATTTGTTCACTCACTCATTCAACAAGTACTGGCTGGATGCTTTCTACACAATAGACAGAGAGCTATGCTCTGGGGATAACAGCTGAGAACTTAGGGACCGGGGGACACGTAGAGTTTAAGCGCACACACATGCACACATAATAATGTACAGTACAAATAGAAACAGGCCCTATAAAGGAAAAGAGAAACTAAGAGTGAGAGGTCATTGGATGGGTTGGGGGAACATGGTCTAGGGAAAGCATCTCTGGGGAGGTGACTTTTCAGTTGAGTCTGGGAACAGGAGCAGGAGAAGGAGTTAGCTTAGTGAAGAATGACAGGAAGAGTGTTCCAGGCAAAGGAAACAGCATGTGCAAAGGCCCTGGGGCTGATAACTAATTGGTGAGTGCGAGGAAGTTCAGATCAGTATGAGAGTGAGTGGGTGAGGGAGAAAGAGTCAGACCTCGCAGGGAGGCAGAAGCCGCAGACCGTGGTCAAGGGACCATGTGGGCAGCAGCAATGAGGAAGGGTCCAAGAAAAGGAGCCAGAAGAAGAGACTGAGAAATAGGAGGGAGAGAATCAGGAGAGTGGTCTATCCCAGGAGCCAGGTGAAGAAAGGTTTCACGAAGGAGAGAGTCATCAACTTCTTCGGTGGAGGAGTTATCTTCTCCAGGAAGCCTCCCTCGACTCCTTGTGTAGGGTTAGGGGTTCCACAGTGCCCTGGCGTCCCCCATCAGAGTACTTTCCTCTCTCCCAGACTAGCCTGGAAATGTCACAAAGGCAGAGACAAGGTGTGACTTGTCTTTCCAACCCCCAAACTTAGTACAGGACCTGAAAGTGGTTTCTGTTAAATGAATGGACATAGAAGCAGGGCTCAGAGAGGAAGTGACTCTGAGGCCACAGTTTTTCCTTTGCCGGCCTGGTCTGGCGGGACCAGGTCTCCAGCAGGAGAGCCCTTCAGCTCTGGCCCTCCCAGGCATGCTGGAGCCAGACCCCTCTGGGCTGGACCTGGGGCCACCCCCGAGGAGAGCCTGGGCTCTGCTCCGTCCCTGCCTGACCCCTTCCTAAGGCTCCCTCTGTCCCTTTCCTCTTCTTCTCGGCTCCTAGGTGCCCTACTGCCTGACCAGCTTCAGAAGGCCACAGGCTCCCACAACAGGTGAACACCACGTGCTGACTATGCACGGGGACCTTCGAGCAGGGGGCGAGCAGTCTCCGTTCCCAGGGTACCAGCCTTGCCCTGCCCGGAGGCTGCTGCTGCAAACCCAGGAAAACAGCAAGTCGGGGCCAAGAGTTCCAGGTAGGGAGATGGAGTCCTGGGGCATTTGGAGCCTTGCTTGGCCGTGGGTTGATCCCCCAGAGAAAGGTCTGTGCCCTCCGTGGAGTAACATCCAGGCATCGCTGTACCCAAGCTTCAGGTGAGCACCTCTGGGGGCCGGTAGGCCTGTCACGTGTCTCAGACTGCCTGCCCCCCAACCTTCCCTGGGGCGCTCATCACTGAACCCAGCCTCATTTCATTCGTCTGTCTCCCATTCGAGGCTGGGAGCTCATCCAGGACAGAGGCCTCTCTGCTTCCCTCCCTCCCTCCCCCACCTCTTTCCTCCCTCCGTTCACCAAGCACAAACTATTCCTTAAGCCTGAGCCCTTCATTTCCGAACCCCTGAGCCTGACACGGAGCTTGGCACACTGGGGTCACCCAGCATGCGTCCACTGGCCACCTGACTGCCCAAATGTGCCAGGGGGCTGGGCCTTGCCAAGCTCCCCGGAGGATTGCAGCTCCGAACATGGCCAAGGGCCCCTCTCCCTGGAAAGAGCTGAGCTCCTGCAGGAAGAAGGAAATTTGGCCTTGAGTGTGTGTTGGAGGCCAGGCCTAGCTGGGGTGGGGGTGGGGGTGGGAGTGGGGTCCAGAGGGAGAACTCGGTTTTCTCAGCAGGAACTGTGGTCCCGGGGGGACCCGGGACCCCAAAAGGCTGATCCAAGCTGGGGTGAGGCCACTTCTCCACTGCACCCCCTCTAGGCCCACAGGGCCTCTCCCAGCTGAACCCTAAAACCTGCCACGCCGCCCCCCCCCCGCCCCCCCCCGCCACGGTCCCTCAGGCACCCCTGCCCTCCTACTTTCCTCATGTGCACGTTGCCCAGAGACAGCCAAAGCACACTGGCGTGCCAGCCGAGGGTACAGCAGCCTGGCCGGGCTGAGCAATAGGGGATTCAGTTGCCTGTGCCCCCCCACCCCCCACCGGGGCTCCAAGCCTGCAGAACCTGTCCCGGCCAAGCCATTCCTACAAGTCCTCCTAGGCTCTCAGCAAGGGCCCCCCGTCTCTGGCAACTGCCCCTCAACAATCTGCCCAGGGTTTCCGGGCACCCGGAGGCTGCAGCAGGGGCAAAGGCAGCTCCCCGGTGGTAGCCCCTGGGGCCCTGTAAAGCGGGGCGCGCTTTCAGCCTGGCTTTAATTACAGGGTGCGTTCCTGATGCCTGGTCCATCTATATTTATCTGCAGGATCTCACTAATTAAATTCCCCACAGCACCCGGCAGGCTTGGGGACAGGAGCGAGAGGCAGACAGGCAGGGGGGCTGCAAACTTCCTTCCTTTCCTTCTCAGCCAAGAGCACAACAGAAGCAGCCCAAAGTCCCTCTCCCTCCCCTGACCCTGCTAATGTCCAGATCTGAGGGGCTGCCCGTGGCTCTGCCCCGGGGAACCCTCCAGCCCTGTGCCCCCCTAACCCCGGGCACCCGTGCCCACCCCCAGGCCCCAAGAGCAGACAGTGCCCAGCCGCCTGACAGCCTCCCCCCATCAACTCGGATTCCTGCAGCAAGCAGAGAAAAGTGCCGAGCAGCTCTGTTGAATCCCCAACTCTGCCACTTTGCAGGGGCCAGAGCCTTCTTACCGTAGGAGTCGTCTTGGTCCAGGAGGGAATCGGGCTCCATGGCGAATGGGCCCCCAGCCCCTGGCCCCACCTGATTTATGAACCAAGGCTGTCTCCATGAGCGTCTGGGTTTCTCCTTTTGTATTCCATCTGGCGGTTTTTCCAACTAGATGACTGGGTATTCCTGCAAGCAGGCCCCTCTCCAGCCCTCGTCTTCATACAGTACATTTAAAGTAGCAGTAACCTCTTTTTCCTCCCCCCGCAGCCGGGCTGGAAACATTAGAAGGGACCGAGGCAGCGAGATGTCTAAAATAGGAAGACGCCGGGAAGATTGGCCTGGCTGCCGGCGACGCTGGCTGCGGGGATCTGGCCCGGCTGTGCAGACGGAAAAGCTAAGAGGTAAGGCTGAGCTGGGGCTTAGCATCTGGAAGCTGGCTCGGAGGGGGCGGGGGGGGGGGGCCAGGGTCTGTGGTGGGGCGGGGGGGGGGGGGCAGGCTGACCCACCCGTGGGCGGGGATGGATGGTGGGTCTCCTGTGTTCACCGCCCAGCGCCCAAACCCCAGGGGCTTCTCCCAGGCCCTGCTGGAACCTCCCACTCAAATCTGTTCCACAGACATTTCCTGCAGTGTGGGGGGTGCAGAATTGACTCATCCATCCATTCAGTTAGTCATTAACTTTTTCCTGAGCATCTACTCCACGCCAGACACCGTGCCTGGAGCCGGGTTTCCAGCGGGGAACAAGGCGCAGGGCCTCACCTCACGGAGCTCACGGGTAAGCGGGGCATTGCAAAGCGGTGGTGGGGGAAGTGCCGCAGAAACATGCGATGGGGGTGCCTCACCTGCCTGTGGGAAGTAGTCAGGGCAGGCTTCCTGGAGGAATGGGCGTCTGAGGATGATAGGAATCGGTCAGGTGAAGGCGGGAACGAGGGAAACGTATGCCAGGTGGAGGGAGCGGCCTGTGCAGAAACCTTGAGCCGAGAGGGTTCGTGGGGTGTTTAGTGCCCCCGCATGAGTTCCGGGTGGTGGAACTTCAGCAGTGGCCGAAGGAGAGGTAGGGCAGACGGGGGGAGTCGGGAGAGGGTCAGGCAGGGCCTCACAAGGGCGCTCTCAGGCCTGCCCCTGAGGATGGTCCGTGGGAGCGACACATCCCAGGCTGTCCTATAGAAAGGCCTCCCCGGCCCCTGTCACAGCAGGACCCGCTGGAACGCCGGGCACCCCACTCGGAGCAGCCACCTGAGCGGAGCTCTGTTCTGGGCATTTACCTGCATCGTCTCACACACCGCTCTGTGACCCTTTGGCAGAAACTCTGGCTGTCCTGTTTTACAGGACAGTGCAGCTTAGACGGGGCAAGGGACTTGTCCGAGGCTGTGGGTGGCCTCCAGGGCAGGCCTGGACCCCAGAGAGGTTACAGCCTTGGTGCTGGGGGGCCGGGGGAGTAATTCATTCGATTTGCGTTAGACCCAGAGTACAGACCAAGGCCATAGGCTTGCGGGAGAAGTGTGCCATTTTGGCCCAATCAGGGAAGGCTGCCTGGGTGAGGAGGCATGTGAACTGGACAGAGGGGCTGAGCAGGGGAAGGTGAGGGCATCCCAGGCAGAGGGGATGGAGGCAGGAAGGCAGCATGCGATGGGAATGACGAGTCTGGGAGAATGTCGGGGAGATGGGCTGGTGGGGGCTGGAGTGAGAACAGGTCATGACAGCCTCGGAGCGTCGGCTCCGTTCGGCTGGCATCGGGCAGCCTCAGAAGGCATTCTAGAGAGCGGCCTCCTTTCCAAGGAATGCTGGGTCGTCCCGCCAGCTGCCCCTTCCCAGTCTTCATAATGCTCTGCACTTAGAGCAGGAGAACGTTCTCATACACGAAAGAACGGTAGGAAGGAAGGAAGGAAGGAAGGAAGGAAGGAAGGAAGGAAGGAAGGAAGGGGGGAAGGGAAGGCTTTCTGCCCCACAGCACTGTGAGAACGTGAGAAGATGTGCCTTGATGACCAGCTTGTTGGAGACACGGCGCTGGTGCTGAGGCAGAGGGGACATCAAGAGGAAGGAGCCGGGGGATAGGGAGACAAGCTGGGAGGCTGGCGGGAGGGGCCGGGCCAGGGGTGGCAGGGAGGAAGGTAACCCCCTGGGCCCCTCGCAGCCGCCTTGTGTCGCCCAGCTGGTGGCTGCCGACGTGGTCACGGCCCAGCCTCCGAGTCACCCTTTCCCCCTCCGTTCCAACCTTGGCTGCCAGCGATGATCCAGGCTTCCAACCTCCCGCTGCCTTAATTACAGGGAGGCCGGGCCCTCCCCGGGCAGCGGCAGGCACTTCCCTCCCTGGCACGTGCTTTCTCATGGGTCAGGATCA
The DNA here is from genome assembly GCF_018350175.1 of Felis catus. Taxonomy (NCBI): domain Eukaryota; kingdom Metazoa; phylum Chordata; class Mammalia; order Carnivora; family Felidae; genus Felis; species Felis catus. Next base: position 80,597,228 of record NC_058380.1, on the reverse strand, counting down.
GGGTTGGGTTAGACGGGCGGCTCCCACCTTTCCAATCCATTTCTCTGTTTTGATGAATCAGATATGTTTTGGTGCAACCAGAGCTCTGAGCTCAGGGATTCCTTTACAGCAAACGTGTCACGAGCACGGGGCTCCATGTCCTTCCCGTGGGGACACAACAATGCAAACAGATCCGTCTCCTCCTGTTTGGACCCCATTTGCCCGCTTTGAGCCACTGCCCTCCTGATGGACACCTAGGTTGTCGCCGGTCATTCAGGTTGTGACAGACAACACTGGGAGGAGTATCTAGAACATGCTCTGTGCACGTCTGTCTCACGACCTCCCTAGGGTAAAACCCCAGATGTGAAATGTCCGGGTCAAAAAGTGCCAGCATTTGGGCACTCCTAGAGTGGCGACAGAGGGCACTCGAACTCCATCTGGTTCTTTGACTCAGTCCGCCCACAGTTCTGGGGTGCCGATTGCGTGCCCGGCTCTATGTCGGGGGCTGGGGTGGCCTCGTCCCTGCTCTTGCAGCCGGGGGAGATACATACAATGTCAGAGAGGAGTGCTCATCAGAGAGCTAAGCAAGGCCACGTGACAGAGCAGGACAGAGCGCTGCAAGGCGTGCAGCCAGGTGGTCGGGGAGACGCCGCTGAGGGGGTGACCTCTGAGCAGGGACCTGACCAGCATGTTAGTGGGGGGAAAGCAACTAGCAGGGGGCAAAGCTACTGAAAAGACCCTGGGGTGGGAGTGATCGTGGCAAGCTGAAGGGGCAGAGCAACGGCCAGCGTGTCTGGGTCTGGGTGGACAGTCAGGGGAAGAGTCCGAGGCAAGAGAAAGGCTACAGAGGCCACTTCATGGAGGGCCTTGTGGCCAGGGGAGTGTGGGAGCCACAGCGGGCTGAAGCGGGACAGTGACATGAAAGGCTGCTGCGAGCAAAGTGGCCCAAGGAGGGCCAGAGTGGATGCTGGGAGACGGAGGGGACGAAGAAGGACAGATGCACTCAGGATATGTGTAGGGCCCTGGGTGCTGCTGGACTACCAGACACAGAGGAAGGGACAAGAGACAGTCCAGGAGGACTCTGAGACTTGCCGATTGTTCAGGAAGCCGGGGGGAGGCCCGGGAGGAGAGGGTTTGAGGATGGAGATGTGGAACGGTGTGGTGGGAAATTGACACAGACACATGGAGATGTCCCGGAGGCCCTGGGTGGAGCTGGGCGGGGCAGTGGGGCCAGTGGGTCTAGACCCGGGAGCTAGGGCTCCGGACACAGCCCTGTGCACCAGCCCCCTTTGGAGGCCCGGCTCCAGCGGCAGCGGGAACTCCCTGGCTCCAGACGTGACCTGTCGCTCTGTGTAGCGAAAGGGAACTAAGTAGTCGCTGATGGCAGCTGGCCCCAAGTTCTGGCCCCGAGAAGGGACGTCACCAAGCAGGGGCCGGACGAGGGGGAGCCCGACGCTGGGCACCTGGTGGTCAGCTTGTTCATTGCCTTCCCTGCTGGGGAGGGTGAGGCCAGCAGGCTGGCATGGGGATGATCCTATATCTGCCCCATTCACTCTCTCTGCCCCGGCCACACCCTAGGCCGGACTGAGCCGGGGAGCCAGAAGCCTACAAGAAGAATTGAAACCCAGGGATCTGAAAGCTGGAAGAGTGTACGTACAAGGAGCCATCTGGTCAGCAGAATCAGGAAAGCCTTTGCAGAGGAGGGGCCAGCCCAACTGGACGGTGAGGGATGAAGAGGAGTTCGCCAAGGCAGATGCAAGGGGTAAGGGCAGGCAACACGCCTGCAAGGCATACCCAACATTCTGGGCCAGGAGGGCTTTCAAGTTCTTTTCTGTCCTGCGTTCTGACTTTCTAGCTGAATCCTGCTGTTAAAGCCTAAATGGAGCCCCTGGGGAGCCCACAGCGTCCAGCTCCTCCCGGGTCTCTGAGCTGACCCAGAATAGCCCGTTTCTAGAACACAAACAGATGGAGGCCAGGGGTCCGTCCTGGAGCATCCTGGCTGGGTTTCTCGGGCGAGGACAGCTAAGCCGAGCGGGTCCAAATCCCAGCTCCCCATTTACCAGCAAGTGACTCCACTTCTCAGTGCTTTTGTTTCCTCATCTGTAATTGTAGGATAAGGACGGTCCCAGGTCCCCAGAGGGCCGGCAGGAGAACCGAGTTAATGCAGATGGAACTTACAGCACTCTTCCCTCCTCCTCTCCTCTCTCCCTCCGCTTTCTCCCCTCCTTCCCCCTCTCCCTTTCCCCTCCCTCCTCCCAGACCCCTCCCTCCCTCTCTCCTTCCCCCACAGCCCCACTGGACTGCCTTTTCTAAGAGACCTCTATGGCTGTGTCACCAGGAGGCCTAGACCGAGATTCCCCTACAGCCTCACCCCTTCTTTATTAAGGTCTCTGGTCAAATGCCGACTCCCTGACCGCCTTCTCTAAGATATCCTGCCCCGCCCCCTCCTCATCACTCTATATGCACCCCTGCCCTCCCCCACACCTGAGTTTTCTTCCTGGCCCTTAGCATACCGTGTGACATTATATTATATATTTATTTGTGTATTGTCTTCTGCCCTGGCTTCCATGCGACCTCCATGCCGTACCCCCAGCACCTGGAACAGTGCCCAGTGCAGTGGACCCCCAATAACTATGCGCGGAATGAAATATTTGTGGAAGAACTAAGCATTAGCTATAATTGTTATTTTTCGCCACTGCCTCCTGTCTTGATTTAGGAGCGAACGATCAGGGAGCTCTCACCGAGGACCAGAGCCTGTGTCTCCCAACATGTGTGTCTCCCAGTATCTTAACGCTTATCTGGTTGGACTGGTCCTCCCTTCTCCTTAAAAGGCTGGGCACCAGGAGGGAAAACAGAGGGTTTTCTACTGGGTGGGGGGAGGGGCACATACTTTGAGCCTGGCATTCTCTATGCATCTCCCTCATCAACTTCCCAAGAAAGGTTTTCTGAGTCCCATTTCACAGATGGGAACACTGAGAGGCGACACCACGTCTCAGAGCAGTGGCAGAACTGAGGCTTGAGGGCGTGTCTGCCCAGTAGGAAGGCCCCAATGGCCCCCCTGTAGCACCCAAGTCGTGCCTCCTGGGGTGTGACTGGGTGGGGGTGGCAGGGAGGCTCAGAGATGGGGCAGGGCCAGCCTTTGGTGGCTCCACATTACGTCCAAGCAACCGCCCTTGACCGTCTCCTGTGCTTAAGGAAAGGGGTGGTTCTGCTTTTGTGGCTCATTTAAAGGCCCCAAAACTGAGGGCTGGCATCTTTTCACAAGTCATGAGGCAGCCAGCAGGGAGGAGGGCGCATTACAGGCTGGCCCTGTCATCAGCTCCACAGGGCGAGGAGGGGCTGGTCTCTTCCTGATGACGGCAGCTCCCCGTGTCCACGGGGCCCTTGTGAGTTTCCGTGTGCTCTTAGAGAACCCTGAGCACGTCCTGGGGGGAGCCCAAAATGTTCACCAAGCTCACACAGCCAAGAAGTGGTAGCAGCAAGGCCCCAAATCTGGAGCCGGATTAGAAACCTGAGTCCTTTGTGGCCCTGTTGGGAAGGTTAAGCAACTTGCCCCCGGTGGTCACAGCAGGCTCTGAGGCCGGACTCTCGACCACAGTGCGCTGTGGGTTTTTCATGCCGCACCAATGTGAGGCCGAATTATCATTAAAGAACCTCAAAGCTTTCCCGGAAGAAGGCAAGCTCTAAACACATGCCCGGAGTTGGGGGTTTCCAGGGCGGAGAGCACGGGGGACGGTGGCCAGAGTCCCCGAAGCTCCGTGAAGTCATTGATTTTGTGACGAACTGTGGGGCTCCATGGAGAACTGTGCGGCTCCCGGCTGCTGGGTCCCAGGGCCCTGCCTCAGGCCTCAGGTTCTGTCCGGGAAGCCCTGGAGATGCTGGCACACACGGCCGGCGGGCAGCAGGGTGAGACACGGGGGGGGGGGGGGGGGGGGGGGGGGCGCAGGAAGCGAGGGGGTTCTTCAGCGGCCAGCAAGGATAGTGCTCTCTTCTCCCCAAACCCCCAGATCGTGCCTGGCACCGAAGCGCCTGGTCATTGCCCTGAGAGAACCCCAGGCCCCCAAGAGCCCCAGGTCGGAGGCTCATCCAGTACAGCGTCCCGAGAGGACAGGAGTCTCCTCCATAATATTCTTGATCCAACCTCGGCTTGCTTACCTCCCAGCATGGGGAACTCACTCTCCACCAGGCTGACTCCAACTGACTCCAAAGTGAGGTCCCCACTCAGCAGAATCATGCTGTGTCCTCCTGGTCCTACTTTGCCCTCCATGGTCACGTGCAGTGATTCTGCCCTGGGGGAAGCCCCTAGGATCATCAGAACCATCAGGATCATGGCCCCATCCCCCCCCCCCTCCGGCCATGAGCTCAGCTCTCTGCACTCCACCTGATCCTCACCCCCCACTCCCAACCCCACGCTTCCTGGCTAGTTTTCAGGTTTTGTGGTGAGTCAGGGAAAAAAAACCCCAAGAAGCCTGGAAGCATTTTACCCACACAGCAATGACAGCAGTCCGTGCAATTCAGCAAACTTTAACCAGAGACTATGTCAAGCGCTAGAGACCCAGGAATGAATCAGCCCCTGTCCGTGAGGATCCCCTAGGGGTGGGAGGGGAGAGAGACCTACCTGGGCGTCAGCCAGAAGGGGGGGATCAGCATATCCTCGTCACAGGCGGGTTTGAAACGATCTTTCAGGATGGCTAGTTTTCCAGCGGGAAGACACGGGGAGGTGGCAGAGAGAGAGAACGTACAGGGCACATGGATCCAAGAACAAAAGCCAAGTAGTGGGGCCACACAGCTGACTGATTTGCTTGGGACGGAAGATATCAGGCATCAGCAAACCTTCTCTGCAAAGGGCCAGAGAGTAAATATTTGGGGTTTTGCAGGCCAGACAGTCTCTGTTGTATTTTTCTCAGCTCCACTGCCAGAGCTCAGAAGCAGCCATACATGACATATAAATGAGTAAGTGTGGCTGTGTTCCAACAAAACTTTGTTGACAATGAAATGTGGATGTCACATAATTTTCTTGTGTCATAAAATATTATTCTTCTTTTGATTATTCCCCAGCCACTTAAAAATGTGAAAAGCATTCTTAGCCCACAGGCTATACAAAAACAAGTGACGGGCCGAGTACTTTGCTGACCCCGTGCTATACGTGTTTGGGAATACTGGGAGACTGTGCTCAAAAGTTGGGTGGAAGTGAGCCTTGAATGCCAGGGTGAGGCTTTCGAGGTTGGTTTGGTCAGAGCTTGGTTACGGATCCCACACCCACCGCCCTGGGTGAACTCGCCACTAACCCACCCACCTACCTTCCCACCCAACCTGACTGCCATCGAGCTATCAGAAGCCAGAAAAATGTATGTTCGGATCAAGTGCTGAAATGTACAACAGGACAATCGTTAACAGAAAAGTTGATAAAGTATACAGACTAACCAGGAAATTTCCCTTCCAATTCCACTGTGTGCCCAGTGGGGACCGTGTTTAGGAGGTGGGTGAGTGTGAGCCCAGCCTCTTTCCTATGCACTCGTACACATGGACACACACACACACACACACACACACACACACACGGAGCGTGTGTTTACCCATATCACACACAGCTCGTTTTATATGATTGTTCCTTGTCACTTAGCAACTCAACTCCACATGTTCCTTTCTCAGCACATGGATGCATCCTCTTTGACTCTTGTCCTGGCCACCGAGCACGGTGTGGTGGGCCACGCTCCACTGAGGGGCGAGCAGGCTGGTCCGCCGTCACCCTCTCGGCACCCATACCCATCTCTGCACACCAGTGCTAGCATCCCTGTTGCAGAGATTCCCAGCAGCAGAAGCACTGGCTCAAAAGGCGCGAGTACTCACAATGTGCTTCGGAATGGCATCCTGGAGCACTTTCTCCTTGCTGCTGGGAATAAGCATTGCAAATCCTCTGGAGCCTGGGGAGTCCGTGAGGGGCCAGTCAGGATCTGCAACCTCAGAATCTCAAACGCTCCTAAAGGACTCCGGGCTCCAGGTGGACAGACCTGCCTCCTCTTGCAGAGTCGGGCCCGAGACAACACCTGCCTGTCAACACCTTGATCCATCCCCCCGTCTACGTATCCACATATCCACCCACCCGCCCACCTACCTGTCCCTCTATCCTTCCATCCTCCCATCCGCCCACCCACCCACTCCTCTACTCATCTACCTATCCATCCATCCATCCATCCATCCCTCCCTCCCTCCATCCCTCCCTCCCTCCCTCCACCCACCCATCCACCCACTTGTCCATCTATCCCTTCACCCTCCCATCCACCCACCACCCACCCACCCCTCTACCCATCTATCTACTCATCCATCCATCCCTCTCTTCCTCCATCCATCCATCCATCCACTCATCTACCTATCCATTCACCTACTCATCCATCCATCCATCCATCCTTCCCTCCCTCCCTCCCTCCACCTACCCATCCACCCACTTGTCCATCTATCCCTTCACCCTCCCATCCACCCACCCTCCCACCCCTCTACCCATCTACCTATCCATCCCTCCCTCCCTCCCTCCCTCCCTCCCTCCACCTACCCCTTCACCCATCTACCCATCCCTCTACCCTTCTACCTACTCATCCATCCATCCATACCTCTCTCCCTCCCTCCCTCCATCCACCCACCCATCCACCTACCCATCCACCCACTTATCCATCTATCCCTTCACCCTCCCATCCACCCATCCACTGATCCATCCTTCTCTCCCTCCCTCCATCCACCCACCCATCCACCTCCCCATTCACCCATGCATCCCTCCTTCCCACCCTCCCTCCTTCTCTCCCTCCCTCTATCCATCCATCCATCCACACATCCACTCATTCAGTGTTTGTTGAACACTAATGGTGGCTTGAGTACTCCGGTGCTGGTGGTGAATGCAACCATATCCCTACCTTTTTAGTCTTCACTGTCTAGAGAAGGAGAGTGTCTGCGTGCCAGATACTGAGACTATAGCAAGGAACACAAGAGAAACATATCCCTGTCCCCCGGATTTACATTCTAGTGGAGGAGACATAATGAACACCTATGATATGCTGGGTGGTGATAAGGCAGAGGGAAGGGGCTAGGAATTCCTGGGAGTCAGTCTGCCCGCTGAGCAGAGATCTGACGGCAGTGAAGGAGGAGCTGTGCAGATATGGCAGCAGGGAGTATCAAAGGCAGAGGGAACAGCCAGTGTGAAGGCCCAGAGGCGGGGATGTTCAGGGAAAGGCACTGAGGTGGGGGAAGAGCAGGTTATCTCCCGAAGTTCTTGGCAAGGAAGGGTTTGGCTGTGACTCTGAGTGACAAAGGGGCCTGTAGAAGTTCCGGGAGGGGAGGGGGGGTGACCTGACTTACAGGTTGGCGTCTGGGTTGGGAATAGATCATAAGGGGCCGGAGCTGAGGCGGGGAGATGGGTCAGGAGGCCACTGAACTTGACCCAACAAGAGATACTAGACCAGATGGTGGGGTGGAGGTGGTGAGAGTGGGGGACTCAGGTATGTCTGGAAGGCAGCTGTGAGCCTTCCTCGTGGACCGGATGTGGGGTGGTAAGAAGAGGGAAGTGTGCCGGCAAGGTTTAGGGCTTCCCGGATGGGGGAACGGGGCTATAGAAGAGGAATGGGCTGCAGGAAGGGAGTCTGAATGGGGAGCTGGACTGAACTCGCTAAGCTGGAGGCGAGGAGTGCAGAGGTGGGGAGCAGGTCAGAGGGTGGAGACGGATACTCATGCTCGGGAGCTGTGGGATTTAAAGCCCGGTGCCTGGATGCCAGCATCGAGGGAGAGAGGAGGTGGAGAACAGAGGGGGGCCGGGCACCCAGTCGTGGGCATGCCAACAGCAGCAGGCAAGGAGGTGAGGAAGAGTTTGTCAGGAGAACGGAGAAGGGGCAGCCAGGGAGCAGGACGAGGGCCCACAGAGTGGGGACCCGGGAGCCAAGGGAAGAAGAGATTTCCGCAAGGAGGACCAGCTTTTTCAGGGGGCGCTGAACAGCCAAGTGGGACGGGGACACGACACTGACCACCAGGTTTGGCGACACAGTGCGGCCCCGGGCAGAGACAGGAAAGCCCAGGTAACCGTGGGAGCCCTAAGGAAGGGAACTGGATCTGGGAGGGCTTCCTGGAGGAAGGGGTGCCTCGGCAGGAACCTGAGGGACACAGACACGTTTGCCAGGGAGAAAGCGGATGTCCAGGCTGAGGAGTCAGCACAAGGTCAAGGGGAGAGAGTAGTCAGCTTATTTGGGGAACTAAAGTAAGAACGTCTGGCTGTAACGCGAGTGTGGGAGGGGTGAGGGCCAGATGGGGAGGAAGTGCTGTCCTCGCAGGACCCTGGAGAGATCAGCAAAGCAGCTGGTGGGGTCCTTGATTAGAGACCAGGCTTTCGGGATGGGTGAGTGGTGGGGACGCGGCTGGGGGAGTGAGGAAGCAGCAGGAGAAGCGATCTGGAGAAGGATGATGAATTCAGATGAGTTTAGGGCGCTGAGGGCGGTCAGGGGGGATTCCGACATCAGCGTGGCACGTGGGCCGGACCTCGGGGTCTGGGAGGGACCGCATGTGCAGGGGGGATGCTGGGAGAGCTGGGTGGAGCTGAGCCACTCACCCACCTCCTTCTCTGGTGCAGCTCGAGGCCAGCCTGTGGCCAGCTACCCGCTGCGGGCTGGGGAGGGGCGCTGGCAGCCTCCGGCCATTGCGGTCTGTCTTGCCAGGCAGCAGGAGCCCAAAGCCCAGTGGTTCCCCTAAGTGGGCTGTTGTCACCGTGCCCGTCCCTCCCATCTCCGTCCCATCCGCAGCCCACAGAGTGCCTCTGCCACGCTCTCAGGCACCTCCAAAGGAAGGGGCGCCCACCATTCCGTGCATGTTCACGAACATTCAAGGAGCAGTGATTCATGGAGCACCTCGCAGATGCCGTCCTGACCTTGGGAGAGCAATGATGACCTAGGTAGACAGCCTTCTGCCCTCAAGGGGCTCACCATCCACTAGGGGAGGCAAACAATAGATGTATAATTAGAGTCAAGTGTAGTGTTTGGAGAGAGAAGCCTGGGGGGCCATTTGGGATCTGAGGGGCTTCTAGGAGGAGGTCCAGAGGATGATGAGTCAGAGTTAGACAAGACGAAATGGGGGTGGAAAAGTATTTGAGTGAAGGGGAACAGCACGCTGAAGGCTCAGAGGTGAGAGAGCACGCCAGGGGGGAGGGAATGAAAAGATTGAGGGTAGTGGAGCACGGGGCACCTCCAGGTGGTGGGGGTTTGAGGGATATGGTGGTGGTAAAGAACCTCCGGAGTCAGGCTTAGGAGCTGGGACTTTCTCCTGAGGGCAATGGGGAGCCATGGAGTGTCTTAAGCAGGCGGTGACATGCTCAGATTTACACGTGGGAGGATTCAGAGACAGAGATCTGAGACACCCAATCTGAGCTCAGAGAGACCCAGGGTGGTCTCATCCAAGGCAAGATCCCCTCCACCCTCTCCTAGCTCCCTTGACAGGGGAGATGGGTCAGTATGGCTTGCACACCTCCAGGGGCCTAGAACTCACTACCTCTGGAGATAGGCCCCAACGACGATTTAACAAGCCCTGTGAGGGCCCCACAGGCATGCTCTGGGAACCCAGTCTTGTCACTGGGATACGCGAGGCCATTTAACACGCGCGGCGAGGTGGCTTGGGCGGCACCGCGGCGTGGATAATGGCCTGGCAGCTGGCGCTGGAATGCTCCTGAGCCACCTACGGGGGCGAGTGACTTGTTGCGTGCGCTCCGGATGCCACCTGGTAAGGCTGTCGGCGGGATGCTGAAGAAATAAATCTGTTCATGAAGATGCGCCGCCCCCTCCCCACCGCGACATCACCCCACTCCCTCCCATCACCACCCCCGCCCCTGCCGGGAGCCGCTGAGCCTGCCCCGCAGCGCCACCGTGTGGGTGAGGCGGGTCACGACAGAAGGCCGGTCACTCAACTCCAGGTCCTAACCGCCGGGCCAGACCAGCATTGTAACTGGCCTTTCCAGGCTGCAAGGCACGGCGGGTCCTAGTCTCATTACATTTTTTAAACTTATCTTTCAGAGCGGAAATATATTTTCAGACTGTTTGTAATTATTTAAGTAATATATGCTTACTGAAAAAAAATATGTGCAAATTCCATAGATTGTATATAAGGCAGCGTTCAAGCCCCCCCCCCCCCCCCCCAACAGACCCTCGCTGATTGCATTTTGGCCAACAAGCTTCGAGATTTTCCTCTACAGGAAAAATACACGTATAGATTTCTGTTCATCCTACCTGCTTTCTGTTTCCTTTCTGTTTTCTATGTATACATGTACAAATGAGATCGTATCATACGTGCCTCGTGTTCTGACAGTTGCTTTGTTTTTCAAATTTATTTGTATTAACCGTAGAGACAAAAAAAATATTTACCTAATATATGTAAAGCACGTGAATCAGGTTGAAGTGAACACTATGTGCCCCCACCCAATTTAAGAACATTTTTATGACCTCTGGATTTTCCTGCGTATGTTACTTTATTTTTCAGTTAAAAACAGATTTTTCTCTCCTTTCTCACCTAACTCTGGATGGATTTGGTGTGGTTTTTTTTTTATTAATACGTGTTATCTCTTTATTAGCTTTCCATTCTCTTAGTGCTTACCCTAGAGAGGACAATACGTATCTTTGACTTATTAAAGTCTAGTACAAATTAGTACTCTTACCACTTGCGGGAAAATGCAGGAAACTTAGGCCACTTAAAACTCCATTTACCCCCTCCTGACTTATATGCTACCGTCATCTGGTGCCATCTGGTATTTTAATTCTTTATATATTCAAACTCCACAAGAGGATATTATTATTGTTTTATACCGACAATATTTGTTTAGATTAACCACATATTTTCTCTCTCCTTTGGCCTTCATTTCTTCCTGCATCTCCAAGTTTTCATCTGGGATCCATTTTCTCCCGCCTGAAAACCATCTTTTCCTAATTCCTTTTAGGAATTAGGGGGTGAGCTGGCGACGAATTATTACAGTTTTTATTTGCCTGGACTACCTCTGTCTCACTTTCATTTTCAAAGGGTATTTTTTTTTTTGCTGAGTATGTAGTTTCAGGTTGGCAAGAGAGAGCAAGAAAAAGGGAAAAGTAACAAACAGAAAACAAACCGGAAGATGGGAAACCAAAAGCCAAATATGTCAGCAATTACATTAAATGTAAGCAGATTAAATACTTCAGTTGAAAGATGAGCATGAACACATTGGATAAAAAGTGAATAAAATGCAATCATATGCTGCTTATAAAATAGACATGTCCAATATAAGAATATAGAAATGAAGAGTGTAGAAGGATGGAAAGTTATAACATAAAATACCAAAAGTAAACTGGTGTAGTTACCTTAATGTCAGCAAAAGTAGAGTTTACAGTGAAAAAAAGCAATGCTAAAGATTAAAAGAGCTATTCACAATGGGGAAAAAAAGGTCTAATTTATCAAGCAGATACAAAAATTCTAAACTTGTATGCAACTAATAAGGTAGCCTCAAAATATATAAAGCAAAATTCAAGAAAACTGAAAGGAGAAGTGGACAAATCCACAATCCCTGTTTCAGTATTTGATAGCACAGGCAGATAAAAAATTAGTAAAAAACTTCAAATACCTACAGGAACATTATGGGGTGATTCATTCCTTTTACTGCATCCTATCAGGTGGCTCAGGATTCTTGTTTGTCTCATTTCTGATAGCTTGATTAAGATGGTGTCTGCTAGGGGGTGCCTGGGTGGCTCAGTTGGCTGAGCATCCGACTTTGTCTCAGGTCATGATCTCATAGTTTGTGAGTTTGAGCCCCACATTGGGCTCTGTGCTGACAGCTTGGAGCCTGAGCCTGCTTCGGATTCTGTGTCTTTCTCTCTCTCTGCCCATCCCTCACTAGTACTCTGTCTCTCTCTCTCTCAAAAATAAATAAAAGCATTACAAATTTTTTTTTAAAAAGATGGTGTCTGTTAGGCTTCCCCACTGTAAAATTACTCTTTTCCCATTTTTATTCATGGGCATTTTGTGGAGGAGTTACCTTGAAACTCTTTATCAAACCTTCCATTTATTTATTGCTATCAGTGGAGACTCATGGATTCCTGTTCTATTCAGCAGGTTCTATCAATATGACCAATATCAGTTTATTACTGTCAATATTTTGATGCTCAGATATTTTCAGATGTGGCCAGGGGGTGCTCCTTTTGGTCCATTCCCTCATTCTTTGTGTACTTGCTTATTTTTGGGTACAGTATGATGTTTCAGTTTCATTTTGTATTTTCTCTGCCCTGAAATCAGTCATTTTCCTAAGGAATCTTGATTCTTTTTAGTGGGCTATTTAAAAACCCACTAAGTGTGCCCACCACTTTTGGAGTGTCACTGTTCTGAGGTCCTCTGAGTGGACAGAGTTGGGAGAATATGTGTGTTTATACATGTGTATATACACATCCCTACACACACACACATTCACCTGTATATCTATTCAACATCTATGTATACATATGGACAACCAAGAGGTCTAATTTCTATCCAACAGCTCAAGGTTCACTCCAATTTTCTCCCTTTCTGTATTTGAAATTCCTTTTTCCTATGGTGAGAAATCTGGCTTCCATTATTTTGTAATATCTTCATTTCTCTCTGTGTATCCGGTCAATCCCTATCTATTAGCTTTCTGGGCTGTTGCTGTGTAACAAATTATCCCAAAACTTTGTGACTTAAAACAACAAAAGCCACTTTAGGATTCCACTGTTCCTGTGGGCCAGGAATTTGGGAGCGGCTTAGCTGGGGATTCTGGCTTGGGGGTCTCACCTGACTATGCAATCAAGTCTCAGCCAGGCTGTAGTCTGGGGCTGGAGGATTTGCTTCTGTGATGGCTCACTCACTCCGCAACCCTTCTTTCAGTAATTGACAGAGTAAGATTTTAAAAAATTAGTGAAACCTTCAAGTTTGTGCAGGCTGCTGGCAGGAGGGCTCAGTTTAGTATCATGCAGGCTTCTCCACAGAGCTGTTCGAGTATGGAGCTGGCTTCCCCAGAGTGAGTGATCCAAGAGAGAGCAAGGGGGACACAAGCACAAGCATTTACTCCAGAGCAATGGGCTTTTATTGATTATTTTTTAATGTTTACTTTTGAGGGAGAAAGAGCACGAGTGGGGAAGGAGCAGAGAGAGAGGGGGACAGAGGATCCGAAGTGGGGTCTGCACTGACCGTGGCGAGCTCGATGTGCGGCTCGAACTCACAAATGGTGAGATCATGACCTAAGCCGAAGGCGGACGCTCAACCCACTGAGCCACCCAGGTGCCCCCAGCAATGGGGTTTTAGGTCCCTCCCAGGCCTGGGTTCTCGGATCTCCTCCCTCAGGACTCCCAGCCTTCTCCGTCTTCCCCAGCGGAGCCAGAAGTGGGGAGGGCCCACATGCCCGTGATACTCAAAGGGCCTTGATGTTCATTTACTTTTTTATTCCAAGTCAGTCTTCCGACTAAATTGTGAGCTCGTGGGCCTGGGTCTGCATCCCTGGGGTCTGGCAGGGGGCCAAGCACGGAGTGGATGCTCAGTAGGTATGGGTGGATGGGAAGGATAAACGAATGCCTTGGGGTGGAGGCCAGGCAAGGGGTGTCCAAGACCTTGACCTTGGTAGGCTGCACCCTCCCTCTCCACCCCCACCCCAGGTGGAAAGAATTCAAACCTCAGTAAATGCCTGCCTCTCTCTCAGCTTCAGCCGCCTTTAAAGGGGTAACCAGAACTGCTTTCCAAAGCTGTTGTGAAGGGCAGCAGGCAGGGGCTGGAGCGGAAAAGGGTGGGGTAAGAGTGGGCCCTGTGTGTGAGCAGACACTCATTGGGGTCAAGTTCTCCAGGGCCTAAAGACCCAGAGCCAGGGTGGGGGCTGGGGGTTGGAGCAGACTCCCTCTCCCTCTCCAGCTGAGGGAGCCTTGGCCATGGAGTTAAAAGAGCCCTTGGAAGCATCCTTGCAGAGTCTTTGGGGAGGAAAGCAGAGAGTTGCCATGGAAACCATCCCACAACAACCCACTCCACTTGGAGCTCATGAAGGTTCCCTGAATAAGAATTCTCATCTCAGGGTGCCTGGCGGACTGTCAACTCTTGATCTTGGGGTCCAGGCCCCGTGTTGAGGGTAGACCTTACTTTAAAAAAAATAATTCTCATCTCTTTTAGGTTGCTGCCTTTTACACACATCTGCACCTTACGGTGTGTGCACTGGCTGGTGTGTTTGTGTGTTTGTGTGTTTGCTTTGTGTGTCTGTGTGCGGCCCCTCACTGCACACGTTACCTCAGTAAGCCTGGCTTTCTCTTCTCCGGGCCTTTGCACATGCCACTTCTGCCTGGAACACCCTTTCCCTTCCCCACCATCCCCTTTGCCTGGAGTTCTCTTGCCCCTTCACTGCCTGCCCCCACCCATGTCTGGCCAGGAGCCCTTCTGGTGTTCCCACAACCCCCACCCTGGGCTTTTTTCTCCCCCAGCACTGGTCACGTGGGGCTGTAATCTGTGGTTTTTGTGTCCATCCATGAGTTCCTCAAGTGCAGGACTGGGCCCAGAAAGTGCTTGCTGAAGGAAGGAAGGAAGGAAGGAAGGAAGGAAGGAAGGAAGGAAGGAAGGAAGGAGTGAATGAACACATAAACAGCCACTCCCGCAGAAGGGCTTGGAACACTGGCAAATCTTACCTGCTCAACTCAAATAAACAGTCAGGGTTGCTGGCTGGCTCAGCTGGAAGAGCTTGCAACTCTGGGTCTTGGGGTTGTGAGTTCGAGCCCCACGCTGGGTGTAGAGATTACTTAAAAATAAAATCTTAAGAAAAAAAAAGAAGAACTTTCAAAGAACTTTCATCAGAGTTGACAGGTCTTAGAGATAAATTCAAGAGCCAGCAGCCTAGGCACACCCTCAAGCTTGTTAGAAATGCAGCTTCCCGGGCCCCACCCCAGATCCAGTGATTCCGAATCTGCCTTTTAAAGATTCCCAGATGACTCACACACACATTAAAAGTTGATAGGTGTGCTCTTTGAACCCCACCTCCAATTTTATAGACTAGGAAAATGGAAGGTTACCGATGTAACTGAGAGAAACTGAGACCTACAGAGGGGAGGGGCCTTGCAAGGCAGTGGCGGCGATGGGACTTCAAGCTAGGTGGCCTTGTCCCAGGTGTCAGGCTCCTGTCCCCCAACCCCCCACTTCAGCCTGTCCATCTTGAAAACATCACCTTTCTGGCTGGGTGGGCCTAAGATTCTAGACCCTTCCCTTTTGGCCTCTTGAGGTGTTTGCAAGAGCTCGTGCTCCCCTAGTGGTAGCTGGCCAGAGCGGCCAAAGAGGCTTGGCTCCGGGTTCAACTATAAGGAATGGAGACAGAGGTTATGAGAGTATATTATGTGCCAGGCTCTGTGCTAAGTGTTCTTTTTTTTTTTTTATAAGATAACATTTTTTTCACTTAAAATTTGTTTTAAATTTACCATTGTAGCCATTTGCAAGTGTACAATTCAGGGGCATTAAGTATATTCACAACGTTGTGCAATCATCACCACGATGCACTTCCAGAATTTTTCATCATCTCAAACAGAAACTCTTCTCACGCAATGTAACTCTCCACTTCTCTCTCCCCCTCCACCCCTGATAAACTCTATTCTACTCTCTGTCTCAATGAGTTTGCCGATTCTAGGGACCTCATAGACGTGGAATCATACAGTATTTGTCCTTTTGTGTCGGGCTTATTTTACTTGGCATGATGACTCCAAGGTTCATCCAGGTTGTCACACGTCAAAATTTTATTCCATTTTAATTAAGGCTGAACAGTACCCCCTTGTATAGATACAGCACATTTTGTCTATACATTCATCTGCTGGGGGACCCTTGGGTTATTTCCGATTATTGTGAATAATGCTACTGTGAACTTTGCGATTCTTTGGGGTGCCCCCCTACGAGTGGAATTGCTGGGTCATGTGGCAATTCTGTTTACCTTTTTGAGGAACTACCAGACTGTTTTCCACACCTGCTTGTGCTGAGTATTCTTAGTGCCTTATCTCACGAAGCTCTGGCAGCACAACCTAGGAGGCTGGCCCTGCCACTGGCCCTTGGTCACAGGGGAGGACACTGAGATCCAGACAGATGAAGCGAAGTGTCCCACGTCCCTCAGCTAATAAGTGCAGGGCCACAATTAAAGCCCAGACTGGATGGAGCACGACATTTCATGAGGTAGTTCATGGGGAAGCTGTCACAGAGAACATCACTCAACTTCACTCTGTCTTCTTCCCCTGGGACCCCTCACCCAGCCAGAGAGCGACTCATTCCCATTCAGTACCAAAGTCATGCTTCTCCTGAGCGATTGGTTTGTCTTCATTCATAGACTTTGGGGTTGTCTAAGTGGCTGTGATTTCCTTTTGTGCCACCTGCTGGGAAGCTCAGAGCCAAGGTGTGGCCCTCCATGAGTATAGTATGGGGGAACCCAGCCCTCTCGTAGCAAAAGCACTTCCTACCACGTATCCCAAAAGTTAGAAACTCAACTAACAGAAAATATCTTTAATGCTTATTCCCTGAAGACCATTCTCCCTTTGTTATTTGGTCAAAAATACTGTCTTTTCAAGTGCATACCTGGATCTTTTTCATGTGAATACCTCATTTTGTGTACCATAACTCCCCTTGTTTTCAAAATGTATACCTTGAATCACTTCTCAAATCTACATTATAAGGGTCTCTCTCCCCTGTGCAACCCAACAGGATTTCTGGAAGGGTGTGTGTGTGTGTGTGTGTGTGTGTGTGTGTGTGTGTGTGCATGCAAAATCATGCACTGTACCCAGGTGTAAGGAACCTGTAAACTAATGGGATGGGAACAAAGAGGAGTTATCACTCAGCCGTGGCTGGTGGATGCTTCCTGCATTTCTCTGTGCCTTCAGGAGATGACAAAAGCCACCTTCCAAATTTTCTGAGCCTGTGTCTTATTTCCAGAACAGTAGATCCTTATGGTTTGTATTTTAACTTCACTCCTGCCTCCTCCGTGTTCCCATCCTTGTGTTTCTTTCTTCTTTTCCCACACCCTTATTTTCTGCTCTGGTGGTGCCTTATGCATCCTTGGAAGTTGCCCCAGATCTTTTCTGCAACAAGGCGCAGAGGAAATCAACCAGCAGACGGCCTACCTGCTTTAGGGCTGCTGGATTCCTGGGCCTGGCTCCTTGTTCTTCCGGCACTAGCCAGAAGGTGGCACCAGGGTGCTCCCAAACTTCATACCAGGGTCAGGGCCTGGCAACCTCAGGTATAGGGTTGACAGTGGAAGCCTTGGGGACTGTAGAGGGAAGGGGCTGGGGAAGAAGAGAGCTGAGAAGCAGCAGTATCAGCACCCCAGCAGGCTGGGGTAATCTTCGGGCCTCCCAGGCTAATTATGTCAGGGAAATATTTCAAGTCAATGTCGGGGGAGAATGAAAGAACAGATGGGAATGTGCTCAGTGCCTGGAACGCAGTAGGTGCTCAGCACACGTTCAGACCCTCCTGGATGAATGGGTAGCTTTGCTCCTAAAAGGACCAACCCAGGACCGTGCTGCCACCCTGTATTTGTCCCTTGGGATTGGGAGCTCCTCTCTGCAGGACAGACCCCTCCTTCCATGGTGAAACTCAGGGGGTGGAGAGAGATGCTAAGAATAGCTGTAGCCGGCCCCACTTCCCCTTGTCCTTCTGGTTCTCCTCCCAGAAGAGGAAGCCAGCGGGAGGGGCACTGTGCCAGCAGCCTGCGCGTCCCCAGCAATGAGCCTCAAGGGAAGGAAAGAACAACAGACAGAATTTGAAAACTCGAGTTTACAACCGGGACTTTGGCGTCGGTCGGAGCCCAGACCAGAGCTGGCATCCAGATGTTGCTGCTAACTGACTTTCTGGCCTGGGGCAAATGGCTTAATCTCTCCACTCCACGCCTCAGTTTCCCCACCTGTAAAATGGAGAGAGCAATAGTTGTGATGATTCAGTGAATTAGTGTAAGGGGCTCGGCCTGGCACCTGGGCCACCGGTCTGGTCAGTGCTGCCTGTCACTGTGGCCACTTTTCGAGGAGTGACCCGAGACAACTCGGAGAAATGGGGCTGTGGGGCATGTGGGGGGTTCAGTCGGTTAAGTGCCCAACTCTTGATTTCGGCTCGGGTTGTGATCTCACGGTCTGTGGGTTCGAGCCCCACATTAGGCTCTGCACTGACCGTGTGGAGTCTGCTTAATAAATAAATAAACTTAAAAAAAAAAACACAGAAAAATGAGACTGTAAATCACTCCCTGTGTTGTTGGGAGAACGAAGGGAGCCAGCGTGTATATATGGCCCCTTGGACAGTGGCCAGTACCCAGAACATGCCCTGTCACTGTGGCCTGGATTGGAATCCCAAGAATCCAGGAAGAAAAGCAAGCACGCATTCTAATCCTTACTAAATGTCCCCTCTTAAGTGTGTGCCCCAGGTCTGCTTGCATGCTTCCAGTGGTGGAAGGCTCACCACCTCTGAGGAAGCTCTGCCTCCTCTATCTCGGTTCTGCTCTGGCCAAGACAACGCCCTTCTTTCTGTAGGGCTGGATCCATCTCCCAGTAGTTTTCCAGCCAGAAGTTGAACGTATTCCAAACCCTGATCTCCGGGGGCCAACGCTAACCCTTCACTTCCCTTCCCCATGACTTCTGCTAAATGGATTAGTCCGCCAGCCTTTGCAAAATTAGATTCTGGATCTGGCAAGCAGGAGAGGGGGTGGGGTGCAGCTGAAGCCTTCCTGTAGTTTAGGAGGGCAATTCACCGCTTCCACGCCAGGCCTGGATCCTCGTGCAGAGTTGGTGACCCACGTGAGAGGCTGCTCGTGCTGGGACTAGAGACGTCCATGGTCAGCGTTCGTGTTCACGGAGCCATTGTGCGTGTTGCTGTGGCCGCCCGACGCCCAGGGCAGCGCCCACTGGCTGCAGATGGGGAAACCGAGGCTCAGAGGACAAGTGGTCAGCCTGGGAGCTCTGTCTGTGGATGAGTTTATTTGTTTGCTCAAATGTGCTCCGAGCCCTCACTCTATACCAGACAGGCAAATAATTTCTTCTTTCCGGAAGCTGGAAAGCTGCCTTCATCCATCCGTCTGTCTGTCTGTCTCTCCATGCATTCAGCCATCCATCACAAACGTGCATTGAGTGCCTAGGACCGGGGGTTCCCAGAATGAGGACCCAGTGACAGATAGAGACATCAGCTGCCTCTGCCGCTTAGCATCCTGTCTTCTTGGGACGACAGTTCCCTGATTTGCCTTTGGGGGACTCTGTGCCCCAGCTGATGGGTTTCATAGTAGCAAACCCCATTTCCCATCTCGGGGGTGAAGCACATGATCTGGGCTAAACCCATCAGTGCCGTCCATGATTCCGGCCACGATGATCAGCTGAGGGATGGACCCGTGACCTAGGTCAGGACAATCGGGACCAACAGGGCTCTATCCCAGGACACTGGTTTGAGACAAGGGGGAAGAGCACTGTCCCTCCCGCTGGACTTGGTGTTGAGGTCGTGGGGGCTGTTGGGGGTCACCTCAGGGAGCTGGAGAACGGGGCCGACTCCGGTAAAGCAGATAGAGGCCACGACTCTGGGGATATCGTTTGAGTCCTGAATCCACTTATGCTGAAGCCAGACGTACACATGATGTGAGCCGGTTTTCATTTAAGCCAGTCTGGGTTCTGTATCATTTACAGCAGAAGAGGCTTCCTGATTCAGGCACAGTTGTCCTCCGAGATGACCCTGGGAGGGCATCATTGTCCTCACTTTCTGTGGCCATGTCTCCACCTCGTCTCCCCAACAGCTCCTGGCTCTGACCACCCCTCCACCCCCTGCTGGCTCCCCAAGATGAAGGACACCCTCTCTCAGCCAGCCTCCAGGAGCTAGGGTTCTCAGCCGAGTTCAGTTCTCCTTGGGGCCCTCATGGCACCTTAGTTCCATCCTCTGCTCTCACCTCTGCCCCCAGGCTGGGAACAAACCCCTCGTCACTGAAGAATTCTTTTTTGGGCTGTTCCCCTGAGGATCCTGCCTGTGAAGATGCTTTCTGTGCTGGAAAATGGTCCCTCTGTCCTCACATGTCCCTCTCTCTCTCTCTCTCTCTCTCTCTCTCAGCCATCCCACCCTCTCAACCCCTTGCAAACTTTGCCTCCTAAATATCCCCAGGCTTCCTCCACTCTTGCTGCTGCAGCTGCCCAGGCTCAGACCCCACGCCCTGTCGCCCGGACCTTCCATCGGCCTCCTCCTACAGGCATCCTGGCTTCCAGACACTGTCATGAATAGATGTCCATCGTTTGGGGACTTGGTCACTTCAGAGACCAGTCTTCGCATCTCTCGCTTAGGGTAAGGCATGGTGACTACACTCCTGGCGGTTGGCGTTCTGGGAGCCGGCAGGAGGAGAGCGCTAGAAGTCTCATTGTTCAGGACGGATGCCCCTTAATCCCTGGGCTCAGTCTTACTCTCTGCTGTGCCTGGTACTTATGAGTCTTTGTGGTTCAAATCCTCCCAGGAAGAACAGACGCTCTTGCACCCGTGGCTACAGCCATCTATGAAACCTGGGAACAGCTGTTCTGTGTCCAGACTTCCAACCACAGCTGGTCCCTCCAGGACCTGGGCCTCTCGGATTCTTCAGGACAAACTGGCTCCGTCACACGGGCACTCTAGACTGTAGTCCCAAATGCCCTCGCCGCTTCTCGGTTAGCCTCCCATCTCCCAACGTGTTGTCGAAATCTTTTTTTCTGCCGGTGCCTCCTGTCCCGGCTTCTTTGCCATCGCAGGTGGGTTAGAGCTGCTTTATTCCTTCACTGTGGGTTTGGTGGGGGGCTGAGCGGGGACAGGACACCCATGGCTGCGGCCAATCCACCACGTCCAAGTTCAGGAGAGTTACCTCTGCTTCCCACTCTCTCCTGAACCTTCCCCACTGGCTTCTCCCAGCACCACTCCACTGAAACACTGTTCGTCAGGTCACTGGCAGCCGAACACTGGACGTGTCGGTAAGCACGTCACACGTCGAGGGCCACACCGTGTCCTAAAGCCCCATCCTGTGTTTCTCCAACCCCTGGCCGTGGCCTCTGGGTCTACGCTGCCAGCTTCTTTTCTTTCCATGTTCTCTGACCTGTTATATTTCCCAGGGTTCCAGCCTCCGTCTCCCTCTCTTCCCACCTTGGACAGGCTCCCTGCTCATGTTCCGCCCTTCCTACAGCCTCGGTGGTTTCACGCCAAAAGCTGGTCTATGCCGACCTCCAGCCCCGGCCGCCTACCTGAATTCCAGACCCCTAACTCCAGCGGCCTCCCGGACACCTCTTCTAGAAGGACCCTCAGGCCACTCGGGCTCCCCGCATTCAAAGCTCCTCCCCAAAGCGCCCCTCCTTCTACGGTCCCAGCCCAGGAAAGGTCGCCACCATCTGTCTAGTTGCCCTGACATGTGGATGTCAACCTTGACTGCCCCATTTTCTCAATTTCCACACTCGGTTGATCACCAAGGCCCACTGACTTGACCTCTGTGATAAATCCCCGTCTGCCTATCCCCTCTTCATCCCCACAGCTTCTCTCTTGGCAGGCGTCCTTGCCTTCAGTCTGGTCCCCTTCAGGCCACATGCTGCCAGTCTCCTTAGAAGGCAAAGCTCATCACATCATCCCCTCCTGAAGAGCCTCTGATGGCTCCCCACTACCTAGGAATTAAGTCCAAATGCACCCATCCCTCCAAGGCTAGAGATGCCAGATTTAGCCAATAAAAATACAGAATGTCCGGGGCGCCTGGGTGGCGCAGTCGGTTAAGCGTCCGACTTCAGCCAGGTCACGATCTCACGGTCTGGGAGTTCGAGCCCCGCGTCGGGCTCTGGGCTGATGGCTCGGAGCCTGGAGCCTGTTTCCGATTCTGTGTCTCCCTCTCTCTCTGCCCCTCCCCCGTTCATGCTCTGTCTCTGTCCCCCCAAAAATAAATAAACGTTGAAAAAAAAATACAGAATGTCCAGTTAAATTGAATTTTCAGATAAGCAATTTTATATAGATATAAAATTCACCTCCTGCTATGCTGTGTTTCACATGTGACACTCAGGAGACACTGAACTGCTTGAAAGTGAAGTTCCCCAAATGGGTCACACCTGTTCTTATCAACAGACTCCCCTTACCTGCTGTGCCCAGAAGCTCCGGTGTTTCCCTGGATGGCAGGGATGTGTTTGCCCCCTGGATTGTCATTCAGTTTGCTCTTTGTCTCTCTCCCCTGCAGGCAAGGACTGGGCAGCAGCCTTCCCGGGCCCACATCTGGCCCGGCCCACACGGCCCCAACCAGCTGGATGCTCCCAAGGGCCCAGAGCCTTGGCCAAGCCTCAGCTTTCTTCTCGCTATCTTGGCCTGGGTCCTAGCCCGATGGTTCACACTCCCTGCTCGCCTCAGTTCCCACGAAAAGTGGCCTCCACCCCTAGCCCCCTGCCCAGGCCAGATTACAAAATGCTGAGACAATGGAGGCTCCAAGCCAAATTTCCAAGAGGCCTGCTGTTAAATCCCCCACAGCATCTGCCTATATATCTGGGGACAGATGCTGGCAGCCGAGGCCACAGCCTGACTCTCTCACACTGGTTATGCGTTGGGCCCTCGTGGGGGGTGGAGGGGAGGGAACTTAGACCTGAAGTCAGGACACTTGGGTTTGAATCCCAGCCCCGCATCTTTCTAGCGGCCTGGAGACCGGGCAAATGAGGACCCCCTTGAGTCTCAGTTTTCTCGCCTGTAACATGGGGGCAGTAATGCTTATCTCACAGGATAGGCTGTCAAGGAAGAGAGCCTAACACGTACAAGGACACACAGCAACAAACAGGGTGCTAGCTCTGACCTCTTGCCTTTCTCAAGGCTGGTGGGAGCCGGACCCGGGCAGGCTTCTTCTCCCAGAATCACTCACCTGCCCTCCCCGGTGCAGCTTTAGTCAGAGAAGAGGGGAGGAGCGTTATCAGACCCCGCCCTCCACGCCCAGCACGGGCTCTGGACGGCAGCTCCGCTGGGAAACCTTCCCGCAAATCAACGCAAATCAACGGTCCAGGTGAAAGCAGTAGAAGACAAAGCTAGCTGAAGGCGAGAGTGAGAGGGGGCGGATGGAGGACAAGGCAGTGGGCCTGCCCCCTCCTCAAGGCCGTCCCCTCCTGCCTCTCCCCTGCCCAAACACCCTTCAGACCCCAGCTGGACGGGCACTGCAGCAGGACAGGCTTTGCTGGCCCAGCCTCCACCTGCGTAGGTCAGGTTCCCTCGTAGACCTTCCCGGGGCGCTTCTCAGCCCTCGTCACCATTTAGATGGTTTACTTCCCGATGCCCCTATTTACGTCCCAAACTGAGATGCAGAGACAAAAAGAATGCAAAAATTTTTAAAAAGGAACAACATATCAAAAACAGCGGGACAATTGAAAGGTGCAACATATGTGTCATGGGAATACCGAAGGAGAAGAAACAGGACGGAGCAGAAGACATTTTGGCAGCAGCAATGGCCGAGAATTTTCGCAAATTAATGACAGCGTCTCCCTGCCTCCCTCTCCAAATTGCAAGTGCCTCAAGGGCAGGAGTCTGTCAGCTTGCTAATAACAATAACCGGAAGTGTCTAGGATGACATTTACTAAATGTTTAAGACAATCACGTAAATATCTGCACACATACACGGACTTCCGTTCCAGTTCCAACACGCCAACAGCCCAGAAGTCATCCCTTCCCCTCCTCGCATTAAGAAAACGCCGGAACAAACTGCAAATCTCAGATCCATCAGAGAGCTGAGGTCACAGGGCAAACCGTAAACACTGGAGGGACAAGGGGTGCAGAGAATCACACGCAGATTAGCTTCTCGGGGGAGCAGAAACCACTGCAGGCACTGGAACCATAACTGGCAGGAACACTTCTGATGGTAACTGTTGCTGGCTGGATGCTCAGTGTAGACCAAGTGGAGAGTTAAAAACTCCTAGGGGCCCAGTCTTCAAGCCCTCACGTGTTTGTGCGTTTTAGCTCCAGGACCTGACCAGGGGCTCACAGTGAAGAATGGAGAGAAATCCACCCCCCCCCCCTTCCTCCAGCAGAGCACAACAGAAGAGTAACCATTTTGAAATCCATCCAAAGGGCTGTCTGTAACAAAGGCCTGCCCCCAAGGAAAACTGCTTTACCAGAGTCTTATCTGATCTGGGCAAAGGGCAATTAGACAGCTCCAGCCTCTTCCAGCCTTCCGGTCTCACATGGGAAGGGTAGGGGCAGCTAAGAAATGTTTCTGAAGGTCACAGTTCCTCAGCAGGGACTCAGGCCCCGCTAAAACAAAACAAACCAAAACAAAAAGCAAATGAGATCCAATCATGTAAGATTATAGAATGCTTCCCCTCCCCAACACCTTCCCAACCCATCAACGGGTATAGTCACAGTAGACCACAGGCTAGGAAGCTATAAGATAAAGACACTATTTAAGAAAGACTTCTCTCTTAAGGGGGACACCTGGCTGATTCAGTCGGTAGAGCATGTGACTTTTGATCTTGGGGTTTGGGATTGGAGCCCCACACTGGGCGTAGAGATTACTTAAAAATAAAATCTTTTAAAAAGAAAAGAAAAAGAAAGACTTCGTAAGGAAAACCAAAGACAACCGGAGAGAAAAGAGCAAGGACCTGGAAAAAAAAAAAAAAAAACCCAAAGCCTCTGGCCCCTATAGCTACAACAAACATCAAAGACAACCCTGCTCCTAGCCAGCTTGACATTGAACCTCACCCTAAAAGCCTGATCAGCTCAGTTTCTAGTACCAGATACATCAGAGTCGGCTTTCAACAAAAAGTTACAAGGCATCCTAAAGACAAAAAAAAGAAAAGTGTGAAGAGACAAACCAAGCATCAGAAGAACACTCAGATATGATACAGATTTTAGAATTATCAGATAAAGAATGTGAAATAACTGTGAATAATATGTTCAGGGCCCTAATGGAAAAAGTGTCCAGCATGCAAGAACAGATGGGCAATAGCACAGAGATAGATAGAAACTCTAAGGAAAAATCAAAAGAAAATGCTGGAAATCAAAAACACCGTAACCAAAAATGAAGACTGCCTTTGACGGTCTCATTAGCGGACGAGACACAGCCACGGAAGGAGTCAGTGAGCTCAAAGACAGGTCAGTGGCACCATCCCAAACCGAAATGCAAAGAGTAAAGAGAATGGAAAAAGACCAGGAACAGATTGTCAAACACTGTGGGACAATTAAAAAGGTATAACATATGTGTCCCGGGAACACTGGAAAGAGGGGAAAGAGGGGAAGCCGCAGAGGAAAGTTTGGGAGTAGCAATGGCTGAGAATTTTCCCAGTTAATGACGTGCCCTAAACCACAGATCCGGGAAGCTCGGAGAACATTAATCAGATAAGTGCCAAAAAAGCAAAACAAAAAGGAAAAACAGCAACAACAACAACCAAACCCCCAACAACAACAACAACAAACAAAAACATGACAGCAGAAACCTACAGACAAGAGAAAATTTTAGAAAGCGGCCAGAGGCCAGAAATGAAAACCACCTTACTTACCTACGGAGCAACAACGCTGAGAATTATACCCAATTACAGTGGACTTCTTGTCAGAAACCACACAAGAGAGAAGAGGTCGGAGTGAAATAGTTACAATGTTGAAAGAAAGCAGACACCCCCCCCACCCCACCCCCACCCCCCAACTAGAGTTCTGTCCACAGGGAAACTATCCTTTAGAAGAGAAAGAGAAATAAAGGCTTTCTCAGACTGACAAAACGGCGAATTTGTGGCCAGTATACCTGCTTTGCAAGAAATGGTACCGGAAGTTCTTCAGAGAGAAGGTTAATGATGCAAGTGGAAACTTGAATCTGTATAAAGACAGAAGGTCAGAGAAGGTGTTGTGTCATCTTTTACGGGGTCAGCCAGGTGTGGCTGCAAGAGGAGACACAGGAGACGTCAAAAGAGCAAAGTTCATTACACTCCCAGATGCTAGGGACAGGAGACACAGAGCACATGGCTCGCAGGGCCCCTTGGGAGGGACACCAGTGTGATCAGGCGGGAGAAGGCAAGTGAGGGCAGTGCTCCGTCCATGGCCTTCATCGGGGGTTCCATGGGCGGAGTGAACAGCTTATGATTGACTGGTTTGAATAATTGAGGGAGGGGGCTTCAGGCTGAAGGGATGGCCTTTAATTGCCTGGCATCTGGCCCTGGGATGATTAAAGCAGAGGAGTGTTGTCTCCTCGGGTATATGGACGAGACAGGGAGGGGGCTCTCCGAATTCCAGTGTTGTAGGGTAACTTCACCGCCCTGTGTTATTGGAAAGCCGATTTAGATTAATTGTGAATGTATGTTGCAATCTCTAGGGTAGCCACCAAAGAAATTATTTTTTAAAGCGTAACTGATAGGCTAAGAGAAGATGGACAATGGAAGCATAATAAATGCTCAGTTAAAACTAGAGAAGTAAGGGCATCTGGGTAGTTCAGTCAGTTAAGCGTCTAACTTCAGCTCAAGTCATGATCTCGCAGTTGGTGAGTTCAAGCCCCGTGTCAGGCTCTGTGCTGACAGCTCAGAGCCTGGAGCCTGCTTCAGATTCTGTGTCCCCCCCCCCCCCCTACACCTCCACCACTCACGCTCTTGTCTCTCTTTCTCTCAAAAATAAATAAGCGTTTAAAAAAAATTTGTAAACTAGAGAAGTAATGTATATACATATATATACAAAGAATATATATATTTGTATATTATACAAATAACATATATACAAAGAAATGTAAAGAAGAAAATTAAAATGGCCTATAATCCTGTCTTCAGGCAATCAATGTTGAAATCATATTTAAAAAATCAGCTTAGAAAATGCAAACAGTGTGGACAGGGGCAGAATGAAAACCAAGCTCTCTCTCTTCGACGATCTCTGTTCCATTGTTAGTTTCTCATGATTCTTTCCGGGGATGGGGAAGGGGGGAAAGGCTTTATGCACATCAATAAATATTGCTTACTGATGACCTCTCTTGTTTACAGTTTTTCACTGCTGCAAATAATGCTGCAGAGAACATTCTTCTTGATCTCTTTAAAAACGGTTTCTTTTGCAATAAGTGTAAACTTACAGAAAAGTTGCCGAAAAATAGTCCAGTCTTCACGGAGCTTCCTCTAATCTTAGAGGGTCAGAGTCCAATTACCCAACTTAGGAAATTAACATCACACACGCAGTACAACCCACAGGTTTCCCATCAATGTCCTTTCTGTAGTTGGATCCAACCCAAGATCCCACGTGGCATTCAGTTGTCCTGCCTCCTTGGTCTCCTCCCATCTGTGACAATACCTCAGTCTTTGTCTTTCATGACCTTGACACCTTTGCAGAGTTTTAGCCAGTGATTTTGTAGAATGTACCTCTATGTGTATTTATCTGATGTTCCGTCATGATTAAATTGTGGGGTTTTTTTTGGCAAGACTACCACGGGAGCGATGCTGGGTCCTTCTCAGTGCCTCATATCAGAAAGTCCCTATTACTGGTGATGTCAGTTTTGCTCACTTGAGTCAGGAGGCATCTGTCGTGTTTCTCCCCCATAAAATTACTATTTATCATTTGTGATTAGGAAGTGTCTTGTGGAGAGATACTTTAACAGGATGCAAATGCATATTTATACACACACACATGCACACACACATTGATGCCTCTGATTCCAATCCAACACCACAAAATTCATTTCAGCCTTTCTTCTCTACTTGTTTCTGTCTCTTTCCTCCATTAGCGTGAAGCCTGGCCCCACGACGCATTGCCTCACTCGCTCAATCCCAGTATATGCATAAAGCAGTTTCAGAATGGCTAACCCACCCTGCTGTGAAAAAATAGATTTGCTAACGTGAATACAATCTGGGTGCACAGTTCTCTGTGTTTCGTCTCGCAGACGGTGTGTCTATATCCGGTCAGAATCACCGGTTTCCAAAGTGGCTGAAGTTCATACTTTTCGTCCACATGGCTTCCAGTGTGGTGGCATTATTCATGTGTCATACTGTTAGGTTCATCTGTTGGCACCGCATTTGGGGGTCCCCCCCTGCATCCTGGTTGCTTTTATTTAGTCAGTTTGGGGAGTTGTGGAACATTACCGTGGCCCTAAGAGGCAGAACTATACAAAAGTAGACACAGACAAATGACACTCGCCCTTATCTCTCCCATCCTGTTTGCCTTTCCCCTTCTTTCCACCCTATCTTCACCTACGCCCTGCAGATAACCAATCCCATTAGGACTCGTTTAGCCTTACTGTGTTTCTTTTGCTCCAATGAATAGATGCATGTGTATTTTCTTATGCTCCCTAAAAAAAAAAAAAAAAATACATTTATCTTAAAAACATTTGGCAAAAGTTTCTTTAAGGGAAATTCCAAGCATGAGATTTCTGGCGTGGGCTGTATTTGTTTCTTGGATTATGCAAATTGCTTCCACACATAGAGTAGGTGCTCAGTAAATAGCCGAGGGATGAATGAATTCTTGGCTTGAGACTAACTCGGGGTGTGATGGGGGCGGGGAGTCACTTGAGTTGTCTTAACTTCATGAGCAAGAGAAGGTTCTTCCAGCCCGGATGCTGGAAGACACATAACAAAGGCAGCGAGCTATATGTGTGTTTGACCTTCTCCCTCGTCACCGTCCAGGATTCCTTCCCCTTCTTGCTACCTACGTCTCCCTTCCATGTCCACAAACAACAATAAGCAAACACAGCAACAACAATAATGGCCACAACCACGCACCAGTCACCTGCCATGCGCATTAGCTCATTGTCCTTACAAAAGCACCTGCCGTGGGAACCTTTATCTTTCTTACTTTACGGATGAACTAGTCTGGGAAGTCTGGTTGCTGCCCAAGGCTGCGTGGTCCTCAACTGTGAAGCAAGATTGGAACTCGGGGCTGTGTAACATCTGAGTCTCCACATGGCTATGCACTTGGCAGAACTTTCTCCCTGCTCCCCTGGTCTGCTCCTGTGAGCCTGGTTGTTAATGGATTGTTGACCACATCTCCAATGTCCAGCATTTCCCATAGCTGTTTTACGTTCACATCGGTCAAAGCCTCTCTCCCTCAGGACTTCAGCACTGTCACGTGCTCCGTGACTTTCCACAGAGCATCTGGGGGATGCTGAGTTGCCCAAACTTAGGCAAGCATGGAACCGTTTTTTTCTTGCACCATCTGCTAACATCCCATGTATTAGTTCTTTGGGCCATACCTGAATGTTGTTGCCCTTGGGTTTTCAGGGACAATGTGACCCAGAGGGTCTTTCTTTTGGGGGGGTAATTACATCTTCCTGGGAGGCTTGCAGCCTGGAAACCATCCACGGGCCAAAAGGGTGACTCTGGCAGTGGGGACTTCAGAGCCTGGGAGGGCTACCAGGAGAGTAGGCAATGGCATAGGAGCTGCCTGGCCCCTGCAGGTCAAAGTCAGTCAATGCCACTTCTTTCGCTCCCTGTGGCTGATTCTGGTTGGAGAGGCAAGATCATGCTTGTCCTCTTTTACATGACATGGGCGGAGTTTGGCCTCAGCTGCTTGTGCTCTGATTCCCCTGCAATCAGAAAGTGTCCCCCGCACAGCATTATGGGAACCATACCAAAGGCCCCAGAGATAAGGATGCTCTATAAGAACACCTCTCTCTCTTTTTTTTTTTAATGTTTCTTTATTTTAGAGAGAGAGAGGCAGACACAGCGTGAGTCAGGGAGGGACAGAGAGAGAGAGAGGGAGAGACAGAATCTGAAGCAGACTCCAGGCTCTGAGCTGTCAGCACAGAGCCCGATGCGGGGCTTGAACTCACAAACCACGAGATCATGACCTGAGCTGGAGTCAGACGCCCAACCAAATGAGCCACCCAGGTGTCCCTAAGAACACCTCTTTTGGGGGCACCTGGGTGGCTCAGTCAGTTAAGTGTCCAACTCTTGATTTCGGCTCAGGTCATGGTCTCATGGTGTGTGGGATCCAGCCCTGCGTCAGGCTTTGTACTGACAGCTCAGAACCTGCCTGGGATCCTCATTCTCTCTCTCTCTCTCTCTCAAAAATATATAAATAAACATTTTTTAAAAAGGACGCCTCGGGGCGCCTGGGTGGCGCAGTCGGTTAAGCGTCCAACTTCAGCCAGGTCACGATCTCGCGGTCCGTGAGTTCGAGCCCCGAGTCGGGCTCTGAGCTGATGGCTTAGAGCCTGGAGCTTGTTTCCGATTCTGTGTCTCCCTCTCTCTCTGCCCCTCCCCCGTTCATGCTCTGTCTCTCTCTGTCCCAAAAATAAATAAAAACGTTGAGAAAAAAAAAATTTTTAAAAGGATGCCTCTTTTTATGAGAAATGCTGCCCAGGGCTGTTACGTCATGCAATTCCAAGAGGCACTGTTCTTAGAGAGAATTTGTGAAATACCAGATATGCTCCTTCCCTGGATTCCATGCTAGTAGAATCCCCTGAAATTGTGCAACTGAGTGATACTGGTGTTGCCTCTTTCCATTTCCTGAGCCAAAAATTACGGCTTCGTTCTGCTGAAAATAAGGCAAAGGGTGAATTTTAAGCAACATTATGCTTCCGGATTCTTGAAATTCCAACATTTCCCAAAATGTCCTTTTTAAAAAAATGTACATTTTAAAGTTGGATTCTTTAAAATTTATTTTGAGATAGAGAGTGCGGGAGGGGCAGAGAGAGAGAGGGAGAGAGAAAATCCCAAGCAGGCTCAGCACCGTCAGCACAGAGCCCGACGTGGGCCTTGAACTCACCAACCGAGAGATCATGATCTAAGCCGAAATCAAGAGTTGAATCCTTAACCGGCTGAGCCACCGAGGTGCCCCCCAATAAATTATTTTTAAAAATGAGAACGAAAGTCCCAATCAGATATTTTCAGGAAATTCCAGGTTAAGTAAAATGTAGCAGGTTCTTCTGCTCCAGGACTTGTCAGAGCCTTTAATATACTGAAGGCTCCATAAATCTAAGAGGCAGAAATGAGCTGTGGCCGGGTTTCAAATTTCTTTCACTATAGAATTTCCTTTTCCCCTTTTGTTGAAAGTAATGTCTCAGGAAACACCCTTTGGGAAACTGGCACAAAAGAGTGTGTCCTCTTCCCCCACCTCCCCGCCCCCAGAGCCAACTTTCCCCAAGGATGTATAGACAACAGCTTGGTCCCCATCCTGTCCCTCCCAGCTTAAATCACTGTTCCATCCCTGAGACTGTGGGGATCCTGGTGCAGCTCAGGCCACTAGCCTGTGGGCCCTGGAATGAACTGTGGTATTTGTTGAAGCCCTAAGATGTGTGGTGGCTGAGCCCTGGAATGCTACTTGGCACCTCTCATCTCTTTCTCCATCCCTGGCAACCTCCTGGATTTTTGCTCAGGCTTTAGCATTAAACAGAAGTAGCTTCCCCCTTTGAATCTGCCACTTCCCTACGCTGTGAATCCGGATGAGTTATAAGACCCCTTTTTGGGTTAACTAAGCCCTCATCATAAGGAAGTTACAAGACGTAGACGAGATGAAGTAGGTAATGAGCTTAGCCCAGGGCCAGGCACATAGTAGGTCTTCACGCTCTCTGGTGAGGTGATCCCAGCTGTGCTGCTAACTGGGTGAACTTGCGCAATAGACTTCTTGACCCCGAACTGCAGTTTTCCAGTCCCTAAAGTAAGAATAATCATGCATATTTCAGCGAGTCATTGGGAAATGGAAGAAGATAATGCATGAAAATGCTCTCTGGGAGCCCAGAAGCCCTATGTAGTTACAGTAACCATGGTAACAACGAGTTAGTGAAATGTAAAGCGAGGCACCAGCCACCAGGAACCCATTCTCAATCCCTGAGGAATTCTGTGTAGTTGGTAGCAATTCCTACAGGATTGACAACCATTCATCCCACAGATATTTTGGGCTGCTAATGCTATGCCAGATTCCAAGCTTAGCCTGGGGATACCTATCAAGAGCTGGGAAGGGGTATGACATTTTGCCCTACTTGTTAACTAATTTGGATGCTGGCAGGAAACACGGGACTCCAGGGTCGGAGACAAAGGACTTCCATTATTCGCGGCACCCGCATCAGGATATTCGTACCAGTTCCTTTTCCCCCTGAGTCCCATGGCGGGTAGGGTCACCAAGCTTAGAGAACAAACACGTAGGGCACCCAGTGAAAGTTGAATTTCAGAGAACCAACCGAGGCTTTTTTGTGTATGTCTCAAATAGTGCATGGGACATACTTATATTTAAAAAGTATTCATTGTTCTCCTGACATCCAAGTGTAACCGGGTGTCCTGTATTTTAATAGGCGATTAATAGGGTCCATCTGGATGCCTCACAGGCAGTGGGTGGTAATACAGGAGATGATCCCTGAACGGAGAGAAACTGAAGTTTTTATAAACGGCGGTAAGCATGCCTGCCTTTTGATTCAGAGAAAAGTCCATCTTCCAAGGCTGTTCAATATGCAAACATCCTTGGAAAAATGGTCTAAACAAGGGGCAGTCAGGGTCTCCGCTTGCAAGACTTGAAATTGACTCCCGGCAATATCCTGGTGAACAGGTGGAGGGGAGAGGAGAGGGCCCTGGTTTCTGTCCCCTGGAGTCTAATCAGTGGGGCTGAGTTGCATCCGTGCCCCGCCCCCCTCCCCCCTCCCCCTCCCCATTACAGTCCACCTCCTTTGCGGGGAGGGGATTGTATGACAACCCAGGTGCAATTCTGCCAACACAAGAGACGGATGAGAATACATACCTTCCCCCTTGCGGTTCATCCGGCAAGTGTTTCTCTGGTGCCTACCATGGGCCAGGCACCGGGCCAGGCACCGAGGCTGCAGCAGGGGAGGCCACAGACCTAGTCCTGGCCCTCGTGAGGCTGGTAGTCTGATGGATTTGTCCCAGAGAAAAATGACTGCTCCTTTCTGTGAAGAAAAGGCTCCAGTGTGACGCCCCCACCAGGTTCTCTGCCTGGAGGCCTCAGCTGCAGCCACAGGGTCTACCTGTCCCCCTCTGTCTGCCTCGTGTCTCTACTTTCCTGCCTTTGCTCCCACTGTGGGGGCGGCCTGGCGGCGCCTCCCCCTCCCCACCCCTTTTCTCCTGCTCATACCCCACTTTTCCTTAGAAAATTTCGGCTCCCATCCTGCCCCCTCCAGAAACCTTTCTAGGAATGTCACCTCCTTTTCTTCACACTCCTGCTGTAGGTTTCAGCCTCACTCTGAGCACCAGTGACAACCAGCATTATGTTCGAAGTATGGGAACAGACCACCCAGGGTCTGGATGCTGGGGTCAGACTACCCGGGTTTCAGGCCAGGCACGGCCACTTTATTTATTATTTATTAAAAAAATTTTTTTACACTTATTTACTTTTGAGACACAGAGAGAGACAAAGTGTGAGCAGGGGAGGGGCAGAGAGAGAGGGAGACACAGAATCAGAAGCAGGCTCCAGGCTCTGAGCTGTCAGCACAGAGCCCAACGTGGGGCTCGAACCCATGAACAGTGAGATCAGGACCTGAGCCGAAGTCGGACGCTTAACCCACTGAGCCACCCAGGTGCCCCCAGGTGTGGCCACTTTAAAGCTGAGGGACACTGGGGAAAATCACTCGGCCTCTCTGGGCTCTGGCGTTCTCATCTGTCACGGAGAGGACTGAATGAGATAATTCGGGGAAAGGGCCCGTCACGGAGCAAAGGCTTACTTTTTAAGTCACAGTGAGCACGACCATGACAGATTGCTCTATTCTATTTCTGCCGATTCCCCGCAACGGCCCTACTGGGTCAGTATCATAATCCCCATTGTGTAGATGTGGAAACTGAGACTCAGAGAGGTGGGACGCACTTTGCCCAAGCCGTGCTAGTAAGTGAAAGAGCTGGGCCTCAGCTCCTGGCTGGCCCGACTCCAGAGCCTGTGTTCTTCCAACAGAAGACCTATGGGGCCTGGGAGCCAAGTTCCCCGGGAACGCTGGCTGTGCCTTCCGGGAGGCCGGGAACCACGAGAGGTGCCGATTTTCCGTTCCGAGCTTCTCTGTACAGCACTCGGGTTGTCTCTCCCAGCATCTTTGCGTGCTGCTGCTCATCATTTTGCACTGGACGGGAGCGAGCTTGTCTGCAAGGAGAGCGCACCTGGTGGATGTTTGAGCCCCGGGTCGTCTTGGCGATGTTAGTCGCCCACACACCCCTCTCCCCCATCCCAAGACTTTCCCTTAATAATGAGCCTTCACGGGGCGCCTGGGTGGCGCAGTTGGTTAAGCGTCCGACTTCAGCCAGGTCACGATCTCGCGGTCTGTGAGTTCGAGCCCCGCGTCAGGCTCTGGGCTGATGGCTCGGAGCCTGGAGCCTGTTTCCGATTCTGTGTCTCCCTCTCTCTCTACCCCTCCCCCGTTCATGCTCTGTCTCTCTCTGTCCCAAAAATAAATTAAAAAAATGAAAAAAAAAAAAATGAGCCTTCACCGAACAGGGAAGCTCATTTCCTTCCACTGTTGCTCTGCCTCCCCTACCCCCGCTCCCACCGCCTGCTCAGTGTTCGGGACCCAGGATGCTCTTCCGGGGGCCCAGGCCTGCCCTGAGCTCCTACTCGCCTGGGCTGCTTTGCTCACGAAGAGTCAGACAGTCCCGGAGGTTCCCGAGATGCCAGGAGGTGCTGAGAGCCTCAGCTTGGAGCAGCACTGGGCAGAGGAAAGGTTGCTTGGCTTGGGCCGGTGGACCCAGCCTGCCCCTGGTTCCCCAGCTGTCACCAGAGACCAGTGGCCCTCTCTTCTGCTAAGTTCTGGTGACACGTAGGGACTCTTCCACCTCTGATCGCAAATCGTACCCCATCTCTGTTCTTCGAGCTCAGTTGCGCCCCCTCTGAACGGAAGTCTGGATCACACTCGCGGGGAGGGGACTCCCGGATGCAGCTGGGTGTCTTGCTCCCGCTGCCGGTGAAGCCGTGGTCACTGCCACATGGTGCTGCTTGGGTGCTGGTCCTCGACGTCTGCCTGCTGTACCTGGCTCGTGTCGCCCAGTTTCTGGCCCAGGCCGCCCTGACCCTCCCAAAGACAGGGTGCAACTCCATCCCCACTGGGCCGAGTTCAGCCGCCGGGGCGCCTCAAAGCCTCGGCGTCCACACCACACAAGGCCTCGGGGGCAGTGGGAGGGGCAGCGAGGGGACCTTCAGGGGCCTTCTCAGAGGCAGGGTGCTATCCGTTTCTAGGGTGCCATCCAGCAGTCTAGAAACATTAAGGGCATGCTCTGCCCCTTTCTCTTTCGTGGGGCTTCGCGACTTCTCAGGGAGGCCAAGAACTTAGACATGCACAGGCTGGTCTACCGTCCCTGGTGGGGAGGCTGCTCAGGCCTCCCAGAGGGTAAGAATCACTTTCATTCCTTCCGGAGCCAAACAATCTGTGCTCCTGCCACACACACTAGCTCCCACCAACTCGGTGAAGGAGATTTCTTCCCCTGGCTTCGAGAAAACAGAACTCAAGTTAAGCTCCCTCTGGACCGTTTTCTCATGCCAATGACACTATCCACTAGCCCAAAGCAGCCCCCGAACATGCCTGAGAGGTGGGGTTTATGGATCTATTTCAGGGATAGACAGCTCTTCCGATGAACATCATCATGATCAGAACGGCTGTCACTTGTGGAGTGCGTACAAACCACCTGAGATATGGAACCCACCTACCTGTTGGCATTGCCCGTCCCAGAGAGCTGCTGAAATGTGGCCGCACCCTCCACCCTGATTTCACAGTCCCTGGAATTCTAAAGCCTTCTGCAAGTTTATCGCTTTGGGTCAGCTATAAATTTCTTTAATAATTAGACCCAGAATGTAATGACCTAACACAATAGAAGTTTGTTTTTCTCCCCTGATAAGATCTAGGAGGTCCCAGGTTGGTT
Source organism: Felis catus (assembly GCF_018350175.1). NCBI lineage: Eukaryota > Metazoa > Chordata > Mammalia > Carnivora > Felidae > Felis > Felis catus. Next base: position 80,561,562 of record NC_058380.1, on the reverse strand, counting down.
GGAGTGGGGGTGGGGCCCAGGCCTACCGCAGATCTGCCATTGTCAACACACGGCCCCCACGGCCTGGCCTTCCGAAGGCAGGAAGGAGAGGCAGGGAGGGGCTGGAGCGGGAGGTTTTCTGGGCCAGGCCTGGAAGTGGCACTAATCGCTTCCATACACAAGCCCCTGGCCCCAGCTCCATAGTTTGGCCACACCTAACAGCAAGGGAGGCTGGGGAAGACCGCAGAGCTGGGAGCCCAGGAAGTGGGGGGCGGCTTCGCACCGATAGCTGGTGATCTCTGTCAAACCAAACTTTCTCAAACCCTTGGCTTTGTCTCCCTTATGTGTGGTCTCTGTTTCTCATTGCCTTGACTTGGATGGGAAATTTAGCTCTCTTCGATTTACACACACACGCACACACACGCACACACACACACGCAGAGTTTGGATAAGCACTTGTGGGACTGGCAGTGTTCCTGATGATTTGAGGACGCAGAAGGGATGGGGCAGTGTTATAGCTTCTGGGGAAGAGGGGCAGGCAGTGCTCTCTTTCAGTCCCCCACGGCTGCCTGGAGGTCTAGCTGGTGCCCCATCCCTGGTGCTGGCTCTTTCCACCATACTGGCTCTTCTGCCTGCCCCTTCCTTTCCTTTATCTCACCCCATCTCTTTTTTTTCCTTTTTTAAAAAGTTTACTTTTAAGTCTAGTATGATTAACGCACAGTGTTATATCTGATTCAGGTGCACAGTATAGGGATTCGACAATTCTTTACACGACGCAGCGCTCATCACGGTAAGTGTGCACTTAATCCCCATTGCCTGTGTCACCCATCCACCCACCCACCTCCCCTCTGCTAACCCTCAGTTTGTTCTCTAGAGGTAAGAGTCTGTTTCTTCGTTTGTCTCTTTTTTTCCTTCGTGTCACTTGTTTTGTTTCTTAAATTCCACATATGAGTGGAATCATACGATATTTGTCTTTCTCCGACTAAGTTATTTCAATTTGCATTATACCCTCTAGGTCCATCCGGGTTGTACAAATGGCAAGATTTCATTGTTTTTATGGCTGAGTAGTATTCCCTTATATCAGTATCTGTATCTATATATCTATCTCACATCTTCTTTATCCATTCATCTATTGATGGACACTTGGGTTACTTCCATATCTTGGCTATTGTAAATAATGCTGCAATGAACATAGGGATGCGTGTATCTTTTCGAATTAGTGGTTATGTATTTTTTTTTTCAAGTTTATTTATTTATTCGAGAGAGAGAGAGAGAGTGAGCAGGGGAAGGGGCAGAGAGAGAGGGAGACAGAGGACACAAAGCAGGCTCTGTGCTGACAGCAGAGAGCCCAAAGTGAGACTCGAACTCATGAATCACGAGATCATGACCTGAGCTGCAGTTGGAAGCTTAACCGACCGAGCCGCCCAGGTGCCCCAGTGTTTTTGTGTTCTTTGGGTAAATACCCAGGAGTGGAATTACTGGGTCATATGGAAATTCTATCTTTAATTTTTTTAATGTTTATTTTTTTGAGAGAGAGAACGTGTGAGGGTGCATGTGCGTATGGGCAGGGGAGCGGCAGAGAGAGAGAGAGGGAGACAGAGAATCCCAAGTAGGCTCCGTGCTGTCAGCACAGGGCCGGATGAGGGCCTCAAACCCATGAACCGTGAGATGGTGACCAGAGCTGAAACCAAGAGTCAGACGCTTAACCGACTGAGCCACCCAGGTGTCCTCCTATTTTTAATTTCCGCAGAAACTCCATTCTGTTTTCCACACCTCCCGCCCCATTTCTTATTCTCCCTTTCAAGAGCTCCCTGCCCCCCACAGAGCCTGGCAGTGTGCCACGCTGGAGAGGTCCCACTGTGCCACACCCAGCCGGTGTTGATAAGCCAAGAAGCTGATCAAGGTGTTTAGGTCGAACAAAGACAGTCCCCAGCTGTTAAGATGAGAGGCGCCAGCTGTTAGAACAACTTTCTTTGTTCGTGTTCTTAGTAACTCTGGGAGTAGGCATGGCTACCCCACTTTCTGTGGGAGAAAACCGGCACTAAAGAGAAGGAAAAACTTGCTGAATTGCACAGCCGGTGATTCACAGAATCTTGGTTCGAGAACCCCAGGCTGCAGCCCTGGGTGCGGCTGGAGAAGGGCGTTGACGTTCTCAGGAGCTCTGCAGGGTTCCAGGGCTGTGCCTTTCTTCTTCTTTGACCTGGAAGTTCTCTCCTTATTTTGCAGGTGAAGAAAAGGAGCAGGAGGGACAGAGAAGCTAACTGCCTCAAGTTGGCAGTGTGCCAGGCCACTGTCCCCTGCCCGAGTGGTCTCCCCACTTGGGAGCAGAAGCCTGGAAACCCGGGGCTCAGCTCCAGCTCTGCTCCTGATGACTCCGTGACCTTGGATAAATCCCTTCCCAGGGCTGAACCAGTGGGTCGGTTGGAACAATTCCTTCCAATGCTGATGGCTAGGAGGCTGGACTTTGATCTTCACCGAGCCTGCTGGTGCTTTTTTAGCCATCGCTGGAGGGCAGGATCCAGGGAGGATTCCCACCCCCTCCCCCTCCCCCTCCATCCTGAGCCCCCAGCCCCTGCAGACTCCGTGCATCTGTTTTGACTCCCGGTCCACAGATTCCTGGTGGATTTTGCGGGAAGGGAGACATATTTCTTGCTACCCCTTCCCCACATCTCCCCCAACCGCAGTCTACACACAACTAGCAAACACCAAACTACAATGGCCCGAAGTTGCTTTCCAGACAACCAAGAGGGCTGAGTTTCCGAGAAAGGAAGAGTTTGGATGACAAAGCCAATCCCAAAACTCTCCTCTTGTTCTGCTCTTGGGGTGACACAAGGTCAGTGCTTCAGGGTGGCCCCTCCCCAGGGTGTTCCCTCTCTCACCTTTGAACAGCCGGACCACTTTCTCCTGGAGTGACCAGCTCATCCTCGTTTGGCCGGGACGACCCCGGTTCTCAGCAGAAAGCCCAGCACTCCAGGAACGCACCTTGGTTCCGCGCAAACCAGGCCAGTTGGTCACCCCTCTCTCACCTATGGTGAGAGATTTTTAGGATTTTAGGATTTTAGGATTTTAGGATTTTAGGATTTAGACTTTTAGGATTTTCTACCTTAACAGTTGCTCGGTGATTAAGAATTTTGGCTCTGGAGTCAGATAGTTGGGCCCTGCCTCTGCCCCTTGTGGTCTGTGCAGCACTGAGCAGGCGACCGTTCCTTCTGGAGTCTGTTTCCGCGGCTGTAACGTGGAGACAATAAAAACATTTTGCCTCAGAGGATTGGTGTGAAGATTGACTGAGGTACGCTTAGTGTCATCTCGTCCCTTGGGTCACGGAGATGACACAGATCCAGGCTCACGTGCGAGGACAGCTCTCTGAAACGTGATGGGTTAAGGGTCCAATGGAGGTTGGTTCTCACAGGTGCCAGCCGCGCAAGGAGGGGCTGAATGCGGGCGCTCGGGGATGATAAGGGACACTTGAGGGACGGACAGCCATTTGTATGGAGCCCTGGCAGATGAGTAGGAGTTATTCAGGAGGAGAATGAGGAAGCACATTCTAGGCAACGGAAACAGACTGGGGAAGTATGTGGCTGGTCAAATTCAGCTGAGCTGGAACTACGTCTTCTGGAATTTCCTCTGGGTTGGGCTTGGCCATGAGAAAAATCTGCATGAGGTTTGCAAAGTAGAAGTGAACGCGGCCGTGTCGTGTTTCCGCTTAGCCCATCAGTGGAGGTACTTGTAGCCCATCCGTGTTGGGACAGATCTGCTGGCTCTTCGCGTCTGCGTCTGGCGGGGGGAGGGGGGAGGTGGCAACAGCCTGCACCTGCTCCAGCTCTCGCTGGATCTTCTTCAGTTTCCTTATCTCCTGGGCCAATGTCGCAGACAGAGTCTCCAGCTTCTCCCCGCAGGTCCGTCCCAGGATGGAAGCTGGAGACGTGGACACAATGAGAAACCTGTGCGGGTTCCAGTGTGTTCTCATGGGCTCCAGCGTGGCCTGGCTCTCCCCAGCTCCTGACCGCTCTCCTTGTCCGTTGCCTGCCCTGCTGGCCTCAGACCTGGCATCGGGTGGGGAGGCCACAGCTGTGCATGAGCGGTTCACGCGGCTGCTATGCTCCTATGATTGCATAAGGTCGACTCCCTATCATACATCCCCATTCTCTACCACTCCTAGTGGTTCTGTTTCTCCAAAGAACCCCAGCGGATGCCCTGACTCCTCGTGTGCGACTGGGGACTGGAGAACTGGGAACGTGGGGGTGTGTGATGAAACGTGAGGATAGAGAGGTGGGCTGGGACCCCAGGAGCTGAAAGTCATGAATGTCCAGCCAAGGGCTCACAATTTATCCTGGCATTAACGAGGAGCCGTGGAAGGTTTCTGAGCAGGGAGGAGACACGGCCAGGTCCCAGATGGTTTTTCCTTCCCCAACGCTCTGGATTCCTATGATTACGTGTTTATTATGAGCCTAGCCCCAGGCTGGGTCCTGGGAGAGATACAGAGAGTCAAACACGGATCCTGCCTTCCAGGGGTTCATGGGCACATATGAGTTAAGTCTCTCACGTAAAGAAGGGACTCCAAGGCAGAGACTGTAAGAACCACAGAAAGAGAGCTGGCAAAACACTGCATTTCCTCAGATGGAATATGACTTTCTTAAACCACGTTTCTTCTGTACTTCCCGCACCTGGGGCTGAGTATATAGCCCTCACTTTTTGGATTGATGATTTTTTTTTTTTTTAAGTTTATTTATTTTGAGATAGAGAGAGTGGAGAAGAGGCAGAGAGAGAGAGGGAGAGAATCCCAAGCAGGCTCTGCACCATCAGCACAGAGCCCGATGCGGGGCTCGAACTCACAAACTGTGAGATCACGACCTGAGCTGACATCAAGAGTCTGACACTTAACCGACTGAGCCACCCAGGCGCCCCTTGGATTGACTATTTTCAAGTCAGTGCTAATCTCCCTTCATCAGAAGGAGATGGAAAACTCTTAGGGGCTTATACTAAACAAACGGAAGTTTCAAAAACTGTCTTTTCTCCTCTTGTCTTCATTTACCCAAAAGTGTGGGCTCATCGGGTTATTAGCAGGGGATAGGACAGGGACACCATCATCCCTGTGTCCCAGGTGTCCTAGCTGTTCAGAGTTGAGATTCTGACACCTTTGCACCTGTGCCCCATCCAGCCTTGTGGTATTTACACCCATGGATTTACACGAGGGCTGAGGAGGTACCTGGGAGGAGACCCGTGGCCACAATCAAGGCTCAGCCACCATCAGTTGCACGGTGGCAGAGTAGGGTGGAGGAGGAGGGAGGGACCAGCGGGTCAGGTGCTCAAGGGTTTCTTCCAGAGGGCAAGGGATTCGGTGTGGAACGGGGCACTCAGCCGCAAGGCCGGGAAGGGGGACGCAGGGCCTGAGTGGCGGCTGTCAGAACCCGCCTTCATCCTGGTGGTCCTCGTGGGAACCACAGGACCTGCCTCACCAAACTCTAATACGGCCCTGCCGCGGGGCTCCCAGACAGGGCCTGGCCCCAGAGAGAAAGGAGCCTTCTCTTCTGCGGTCACATGACAAGCCGTGGCAGCGCTGTGAGGTCTGCGAGTGTAAGTGGCGGTGCTACAGGCTGAATCTTGATGGCAGAGCCTCAGAGAGGCAGAGGGACGCCTGTGGCAGGCGATGTCTCCTGCTCGGTCAGCAGCCATGACGCCATCAGCATCCCTCACTTTCTAACTGCGAGAGCATTGACCGTGGCTGTGGCGGGAAGTGGCCGCCAGGGCTGACTCAAGAGTGATTCTATCACACTCCTCAGGGATGGGATTCCTGTGTGAGCAGGTGGGAGGTTTCCAGCTCTCAGCATTGAAGATTAACTATCAGCGGGACGTTATCTATTTCCATAGCTGGCAAGACCTGAGAACATTGGATCACATCAAAATAAGATCGGAGCTGATACAGGATAGCAATCAGATGGGTAGAGAATTGGAAACTCTGTCTTGTGTGAGGATAGGGTGCAGGATTTGGTGGAGCCTGGGGAGGGGTAGGGGTGGGGGGGGAGTGCAATGCTGGGGGAGGGAGAGAAAGATTACTCTCCTCTGTATGGCTGTCAAGGTGCAGAAGGTGGAGACATCATACAGCCTCAGGGCAGTTGGGGGCAGGGGGTGGAATTCAGGACCAGTGGGAGAAAGCCACAGGGAGGCGGATTCTCCTTCAACCCAAGAAAGAACTTTCTAGAGCCACAGCCCTTCAGGAAATAGTGAGAACCTGGCCCTATAGGATAAACGACGAGGTTGCTGAAGATTCGTGGACTCCAGGCTCTGAGTCTCACGAACCACTAAAATAAAAATTAAAAAAAAAAAAAAAATCTGCCGGGATCAAAGTAAGTTTAACACCAAACAAGGAAGGAAGAACATACTCACAGCCCTTCCCAAGGGAGGATTTAGCAATCACATTTCAAGAAGGAAAAAAAAAAAATCCAGAATAGATCACAATTTATGTCTCCAGTTTCTGTTCCCATAATGGGTAGTGGATATGAAGGAATCACACCTGGAAACAAGGAGGTGGATGAACCTTAGAAACATAGTATGGGGCGGGGGGGGGGGGGGAGGGTACGTGGGTGGCTCAGCCCGTTGAGCTTTGGCTCCCTCCCCCCCCCCCCACCCCCCCGCTCATGCTGTGTCTCTCTCTGTCTCTCAAGAGTGAATACAGATTTGTTAAAAAAAATTTTTTTAAAGAAACATAGTACCGAGGGAAAGAGACAAATCACAGAAGGTGTAAGCCACCATACTATGTGTATGAAAGCTTCAACATCAAGCACAACCAGAGAATACATTGTTTAGGGGCAGATAGATCTGTGGTCAAACTATTCTTGAAAAATGAGAGAATCGGAAACACAGTTTTAGGTGGTGGTTACAGCTGCAGGGAGGTCAGGGGCAGGCTGCGGGAGGACCCCGGTGGCTCTGACAGCATTGGTCACTCCTGGGGTCCGGCACAGGTGGCTGAAATGCAGGTGTTTGTCTCGTGACTTCATAACATGACATTTATTTTTGTCTGTATAAACTATGCAATACAAATTCAAAAAACCCGAAGGACACATGCAGATTTATACGTATCTATTTAAAAATTTTGGGGGGGGGGGCGCCTGGGTGGTGCAGTCGGTTAAGCGTCCGACTTCAGCCAGGTCACGATCTCGCGGTCCGTGAGTTCCAGCCCCGCGTCGGGCTCTGGGCTGATGGCTCAGAGCCTGGAGCCTGTTTCCGATTCTGTGTCTCCCTCTCTCTCTGCCCCTCCCCCGTTCATGCTCTGTCTCTCTCTGTCCCAAAAATAAATAAATGTTGGAAAAAAAAAAAATAAAATAAAAAATTTTTTTTGGGGGGGGGGAATTTCATGGTTGTATCATTGTTTTCTATCCAGAATCCTTTTCTTTTGGGCACCCACATCGATGGTAACACAGAAGTAAAGCTCGTATGGCCAGCTTGTTCCAGAAGCTCCACTTCTGTCAGTCTTTTTCATCAATCTAGTGTCACATGGGTGTTTGAATGCCATTCTGTCACTGGTACAAACATAGGAAGTTGAGGAACAGTGGCCCAGGGCGGGGGGGGGGGGGGACAGCAGCAGCCAGCCTGGCTGGGAATGCTGTGGAAAGTGAAAATATGAATGCAGTGTGGAATTTGGAAGTCGTGGCGGTAGGCGGGAAGAGTGTGATGTGGATGGACTGCTGTCAGGGTCTTCGAGAAGGCGGGAGACCCCTGTGGTGCTGCTCTGAGACCACAAATTACCCTTCAGTCCTCCTCCAGCCGTGCCCTCTCTGTGCAGTGAGGAGTCCTGGGTCCACAGGGACATATCTTCTTATCGTGCATTGTCCTCTTCCTGGACCCATGCCCTGGAAGCCCAGAATTCTCTGCCCGGTGGTCCTGGGCTTGCCTCGTGAGGACAGCCCACACCGACCCACGTGCCTGGGGTCACTGTGCACGGGGAGAGTGTGGACCAGTGTCGACAAATGGAGGGTCTCCCTGCAGGTGTGCAAGGCCCCTGTTGTGGCGTGCGTTCGATTCCGAAACAACTGTGCCTTCCATCTGAAGGGCTCTCTCTCGCTCTCTCACCTCTTACTAGGGGGGAAACCAGTTACCTTGTTGCGAGCTGCTCTGTGGAGGGGCCCGTGAGGCCCAGGAGCTCGGGAAGCTCCCCCCCACCCACCCCCCAGCAACAAGCAGGGAGGAGCTAAGACCCTCGGTCCACAGCTCTGGAGCAAATGAATCCTGCCAACAAGCACCTGAGTGAGCTTCAAACCGGGTCCTCCCCAAGGGAGGCTGCAGTAGAAATTGCAGCTTGGTGCCAGCCTCAGGGGACATCTGAGCCCGAGGCACCCCACCTGAGCCGCGCCCAGCTTTCTGCCCCCAGAAACGGGGAGATAATTACCGTTTGCTATTTTAAGCCACTAAGTGTTGGTATAATTCGTCAAGCAACAGGAGAGAACTCATCCAGAGGCGTCCCCCCTTCCCTCACCGGCCCTGGTGCTCCCGGGCTCCTCGGTCTTCTGCTTTGCTTGCAGTCAGTAGGTCTGGTCCCCAACCCCCTGTCCATCAATTTTCTAGGCTCTTCTGGAGCAGGGCAGCACGTGTCCATCCGACAGGGTCTCCTGCCATCCTCTGACTCTGGGACATCTCCCTTGGATGGAGGGTGACAGCCCAGCCGAGAGTTGGGTCCTGGAGGGTGCCGATGCTGGAAACCTCTGCGGGTTTGCTGTAACTCTGGGTGGCCATTTGAGCCCCCTCCTGCTACCTCCGTCGGGGGGGCAGGATTCCCCGGGGACGCTGAGCGCTCTCTCGGGGCCGTTGCTGCAAACCAGGGAACAGTGTCTACAGCTTCGCCTCCCTGGAAAGGAGCTTCTGGCTCACTGGTCTCCGGGGCCGGCTGCTTCTACCGTTGACATGGTAAGTGAGGATTGCCAAGGGAAGCTCAGAGAAGCAGTCAAGTTGTGGGGCTGAGAGTGAGACAGCCGGGCCTCAGCCTCCCGCTTTGGGCCCAAACACGAGCTCAGAGCTGAGTCCCTGTTCCTCATTTCCTCCGATTGCTCCTCTGGGACCGCCTCGGCCTCATTCTTCTATCCCTTCCTCCGCTTCTCTGTGGAGAAAGTGCAGGGTCTCCCCCTGAGCAGATGCTCCCGAAGGGCCTTTGGAAAGAATGGAGAGAAGATACTGGGAGAATAGGGCTCTGGATTTAGAGTCAGACCTGGGTTCAAATCCCAGCTCGGCTTTTCTTTAGCCACCGCCATGTTGGGCGAGTCAATTAATCTCTTCGAGCCTCAGTTTCCTCATCTGTAAAATGGGGCCAATCGTCTCCACTTTAGAGAGTTTCAAACAGTGTTGGCTGTGGAGGGGCGCCTGGGTGGCTCAGTCGGCCAAGTGTCCGACTTCTGCTCAGGTCATGATGCTGCAGTTTGTGGGTTCGAGCCCCGCGTCGGGCTCTGTGCTGACAGCTCGGAGCCTGGAGCCTGCTTCGGATTCTGTGTCTCCTTCTCTCTCTGCCCTTCCTCCGCTCGCACTGTCTCTGTCTCTCTCAAAAAAAAATAAACACTAAACTTTTTTGAAATGTTTACTGCGGTAAAATGTAACAGAAAATTTACCACTGTAACATTTTGGGTATTCGGTGACATTAGTACATGTGCGATTACCTCCGCCATCCATCTCCAGAACATTTGTATCACCCCAAACCAAACTCTGTACCCATTAAGTAATCACTCCCCATTTCTCCTCCCATTGCGCCCGATTACCCCTATTCTCCTCTCCAGCTCTTTGAACTTGACCACTCTGAGTCCTCCTGGCACTGCAATCCCATGATAGTTGTGCTGTGTCTAGCCTGGTCCACGGAAGCGCTTTAGGGTGTTTGAGGAATAATTGGAAATGTGCCTGCGTGACAGCTCCAGCCGGAGGGGAGCATGCAGTCGGTGCTTAGACATGTTTGTGGACGAGCAGCCATCAGGACAGCCCCACCTGTCTCCTGCAATTCAGGGCAGAAAGAGGAGGACAGAAAGAGGGAGGGGGGGGTCCACTCTCACGTGGGGAATCCAAGCTCCGGGAAGGAAACAGCTTGTCCGGGTTACACAAGACCAGGACTCCGGCTTGTCCTGTCTCAAAGCAGGCCATGTGGTTTACGTAGGAAGGTCCCCTGTGCCTACAGCACCCTCTGCCTCTGCCCCGGCTGGAGAGTCCTAGTCCTACAGCCCAGCCTGGCACTTCCCAGACGAGGCACCAGAAGTGCCAGGACCCTGTGTGTTAGTTTTCTACTCGCAGCTGTGACACGTACCCAACACTGAGCGGCTTAAAACACGTGCTTTTATGATCCCACCGTTCCGAGGTCAGGAGTCTGACACAGTCTCACTGGCCTAAAATCAAGGCGTCGGCAGGGCTGTGTTCCCTTTTGGAGGCTCGAGAGGAGCATCCGTTTCCTGGCCTTTTCCGGTTCCAGAGGCTGCTTGTGGTGCCTTGGTCCCCAAAGCCAACGGGGAATGGCTGAGTCCTGGCATCACACCCCTCCAACCGCTCCTCCTTCCTGGATCCTTCTGCCTCCGTCTTTCACTGGTAAAGACTCTTGGGCTCACCCTGATGGTCCAGGTTTTCACAGTTTGTTATTTATTTATTTATGTTTTTAATAAACAGAGAGAGAGACAAAGCGTGAGTGGGGGAGGAGCAGAGAGGGAGAGGGAGACACAGAATCCGAAGCAGGCTCCAGGCTCCGAGCTGTCAGCGCAGAGCCCAACGCGGGGCTCGAACCCACGGACCGCGAGATCATGACCGGAGCCGAAGTCGGACGCTTAACTGCCTGAGCCACCCAGGCACCCTATTTTATTTTTGAGGTCAGCTGACTAGAAACCTTAATTCCACCCATGGCCTTGGTTCTAACATAACATACTCAGGTTTGGGGAGGAGGGACAATTCAGATGTGGATGTTTTGGGGGGCCGGTATTCTGCTTCCACGCCTTGTTGTGATGGACCCCCCCCTGCAGATGTGGGTGGAATAACTCTCTCTGTGGCTCAGGAGTCTGCATTTTACAGCGGGGCAGAGGGGAGGCAGGAAGTGGGGACCAAGAGAAAGCAAGGCTGGGGGTGCTGCCGGTCAGTGCTCCACACACCCATTTGCTTCCAAAGGACCTCCTTCCCCTGCAGCCTCCATGGCCCTGTCCCCCTCCTCCTGCTCAGAGAAGCCGGATACCCCAGAGCAGGGCCAGGGCGGGTGGCCCAATTCATGGCAGGTGATTTAAAAGCCAGGGCTGAAGTGTGGGTATGTGTTTGCATAAGGAAGGCAGGGAATGGGGAGGCAGGCTGGCTGCCCTCAGGAGAGAGCCCCCAGGCTTCTGAGGTGGGTTCTCCTGACTCCCAGAAACTCTCCTTTCTGTTCCCACAGTCCTGTGCCACCCTGGTCGCCTGGAGGCCGTGGACGAGACCCTGGTCATGGGTGCAACTCGTGGGGACAATAGATGTTTCTACGTGTGTCTCCTTGAGGTCCTGAAATGCCTGCATCCTGAGTCACTCAAGGGCACGTAGGGGGCCTGCTGAAGCACGCAGAAGAACCCCGTGGGAGAGCGATGTCGCAATCATTTGGAGAGGAGTCATTTTGTCAGGAGAAGAATTGGAAAGCAAGACTCTGAAGACCCAGACGAGGAGGCCCCTGCCTAAAACTGCCAGCCTCTACTGCTCTTGGGGAAACAGTGAGTTTGAGCCCCACCCCGCCTCTCAGCCACTTCCCACCCTGCTCTCCCCTTGCCTGCGTCTGACCTGCCTCGTCAGCTTGCATTCAGCGCCACCTGTGTGCCCTTCTCTCCCGGCCCACCTCAGGGCTTTGCACATGCTGTTCCCTCCCTCTCGAACACCCTTCCCTCTCTCAGCCCCTGGTTACCTTTCACTCATCCTCTGGGAGCCAGCGTAGTGATCATGCCCTCAAGAAAGCCTCCCCCATGGGGCGCCTGGGTGGCACAGTCGGTTAAGCGTCCGACTTCAGCCAGGTCACGATCTCGCGGTCCGGGAGTTCGAGCCCCGCGTCGGGCTCTGGGCTGATGGCTCAGAGCCTGGAGCCTGTTTCCGATTCTGTGTCTCCCTCTCTCTGCCCCTCCCCTGTTCATGCTCTGTCTCTCTCTGTCCCAAAAATAAATTAACGTTGAAAAAAAAAAAAAAAAAAAAGAAAGCCTCCCCCGGCCTCCCTACAGGAGTCTAGACTTCCCCCACGCAGAGCCTCTCCCGGACACCCTGTACCGGGTCTCACACCACCTTTCCTGGTTGCAGTTCCTACGTCTGTGGTCGTTTGTGCTCGGTTCTCTCTCCCAACAGTCTGTAAGCTCCCTGAGGGCAGGCGTGGGCTGCTATGCTGGCTTTTGCTCACCCCTGCATCCTCAGTGCTGAGCATCGTGCCCGGCACACAGTAGGTCCTTAAAAATATCTGCCCAACGGCAAATGGACAGTTGCACCGTTCAAAAGCCGAAGGCACTTCTTTGCAGGGAGTGAGCCCTCCATCAGTGAGGAGCATTCAAATGCAACTGGACATTTGCCTGAAAAGAACATCTGTCTCGGGGGGAGTCGCACATGGGATAAGTGTCTCAGACGAGCTTTCACGTTCCCTTTGATCCCAAGACGCGAGAGGGAAAACGGGCTAAAGCAGCCAGTTGGCTGTTGTCTGAGAGGCCCGAGCTGACTACTCAACTCTGAACATTTTGCTCTTTATTATTTCATTTTTTTTCCTCCACTAACCTCCACCTTCCTAGCTTCAAATGGGACGATAAGAGCTAACTCATACCCCAGCTCATGGACCTTTCATGTGTATGAAATGAGTCTGGTAAAAGTGCTTTCTACAGGGCTTCTCAGCAGAGCGTTGGAGGGGCTTCTTATGAAAGCAGCTTGTTGGGGGCCTGTTCTGGGGCTCAGGGGTCGAAGGCTGCAGGGTGGAAGCCAGGAAAGAAAGCTGGGGAAGGCTGTGGTCTCGGCTGGTGATCAGCTTAACCTGATCCCACGGGAGCTCTAGAGTGTGGACCGTATCATGGAGCGGCTTCCACCTTGAGGCAAGAGGGCGAACTTTCTATAGCCCGTTGGAGTCAGTAGTCATGGGCTGCTGGGCGCTCTGGAGGAGAGACTCAGCCTCCCCGGCAGACGACATCTGTTTGGCCGAGGTCAAGAAGCGGGCAGCTGGGACCTGAGAAGCCAGGATTCCCAGAGGCCGGAGACGGGTGCCTCGGTAGGATCCGCTGCTCGTGTTCACCGTCTCAGTTCAGACCCGCTGAAATCAGCAGCGATCACCCTTGTTATCAGGCGCCCCATTTTGTCAGTGAGGCAGTGAAATCTCAGAGAATTTCAGCTTCTTGTCCAAAGCCTCCCACTTCACCGGAGGGTGCGATCAGGACTTGAACCCAGGTTGTCTGCCTCCAGATCTCCCGTCCTGCTCATTCCCACTGGCGCTGAGGCTCACCGGCCCGGGGAAGGGCCTCGCCCTGTCGTCCAGCAGGGGATCTGAGAGCGACACGGGAGAGGGGTACAACAGGAGCTCCCTCTCTGGGGCCAGAGCTGCGGTGTTTCCTCTGGACCCTCAGTGCTGGGGCCTGGGGAGCGGCTTCAGTTGAACTCTTGCAAATGGGTCCTTTCTGCTTCCCACAAAGGAAGCAGAAATAACCGAGTGGGTGAGAGGCTTTCAGGGGCCCTTCTGGCTCCCGCAGGTGTGAAAGGGGAACTGACCGATCGTGTAAACCACCAGCACTTCCTGACTTAGGGAAAGGGCAAGAAACCAGGACTGGCAGGCTCACCCGCAGGTGCCCAGGCGCACACTCTCACAACACACTCGTGTGCACACACGCACTCACACACACACACACCACCCTTGCAGACAGGCTCACAGATGCACGCGAACACCTACTCCCTCACGCTCAGTCATGAAGCCGCACGAACCCGTGAGATCATGACCTGAGCGGAAATCAAGAGTCGGACGCTTAACCGACTGAGCCGCACATGCACCCTTGAAACGATCGCTCACACTTCACACGTACCTGCACACCCATATGTGACGACAGCACACAGTCAGGCACCAATATACCTCCATGCTCCTCTCCTACCACGAGGCACAAACAGACACATTCTGATAAACATACAGGAACGCACGGACAGCCACGTAACGTGTGTAACCGTACTCACTCAGGAACGCCACATACTTTCTCATGTGTATTCCTTCAATTCTCAGATATTGATCGTGTCCTAATACGTGCCAGACGCTGTCTAGGCATGCAGCTACACAGACACACAGACACATTCAAACATATCTGCGCACACCCAGATGCACACTCAAGCACACACACAGTCACGGAGACACAGACACGTACGCACACACTCACACACGTCAAAAACACATATAACTGCCCTCCCGGCACACGCCCAGTTTTTTTCTTCCAGTTCTACTGGGATATAATTGACCACACACCCAGTCTGATTCCTTGGGAGGCGAATATGGCAGAGGGGCATTGTTTCCAGAGAGATCTTGTCTTGGCCACCTCTCCCTGCAACCCTTCCCACATCCTTTTCCCGCTGTCCCCTCCCCTTTTACCTCTCCCCCTCCCCCACTTCTCCTGTTGGCCTCCTATCTTTCTCGGGGAAGGGGTGGCCACGATGCGGTTACATTTGTACGAAATTGCACCTGCAAATCTCCTGCGCCTGGGTTTCTGTCTTCCCCTGTGTTGCTCCAACCCGTTTTCTTTTGTTCAGATCAACCCGACGGGCCGTTAGAAGGCAGGGCCAGACGCTGATGACCCGATGAAGTCTTTCCTGAAACCCCAGATTGGAAGAATTTGGTTGGCAATCTTGAGGGACAAGAAAAGGATCTAGTCTTTGGCCACAGGGTGCATCCCTCGCCCCAACTGTCAGGCCCAAGCCCCTCACCTTAGGAAGAAAAGATTGAGGCAAGGGAAGAGGCAAAAACTTGCTCGAGCAAGGGCTTGTATCCAGGTGTCTGTCTCTCCTGTGCTGGGCAGTTTTCCCCAGCCCGGCCATGCTGATCGATAGCCTAATGGGGCCGGACGATGACGATGATGATGGTGGTGGTGATGCTGGTAATAATGGTGACGGTCGTGGGGTTAATGGTAGCAGCTCACATATCGTGCCAAGCTCTGTTCTAAACTCTTTACTAAACAATTACTCTCATTTGGCACATGAGGTATCCGAGGCATTCAGAGGTGATACCTCACTGGCTTAAGATCACATAACTAGTAATGGTGCCCGGCAAACTCAGAGAAGACATTGCACAGACTCACAGATACCCCCCTGGGCAGGAAGCTGGCGCAGGGAGGACCTGGGGAGATCCTTCCACTTTCTGGGTCACTGTACAGATATGGAACATCTGAGCCCCAAGGAAGGGACTTGCTCAGCTCAGACAGCAAAGATGGCAGCAAGATCTCTTCTAGGGAGAGCTCCAAAGCTCACGCGCCATCCAGCTAGGGCTCTCCAAGATGGAAGGAGACAGTCAGAGAATGTACGTGAAATGCTACTTGCCCAGCTTACGGCACAAAGATGGGCACCCAGCAGGGGCTCAGGCATGCTGGTAGCCCCACTGTCCCGGAAAGGAGACAGAACCCAAGGCTTCAGAAAGAGGTCAAGTGCCCTCAACATGCAGATTGCCCACCCGTTGCACACAGGCGTGTGAACTTGTACCCCAGGTGTAGGGGGTGGCATAGAGTAGGTGCACAGTAAGCGTTTGGAATGAACTGTGCCACCTTACAGAGAGAAAAAAGTCAGGGTCAGCTCTAAGATGGACAAAAACAGCGACGTCCTCTAGAAACGATCTGTGCTCAAGGCAGCCATTTGCTTTTGTCCAGGACCCCAGCAGGTGCCATGCACGGGGTGGGGAGAGACCAGCTGCCACGGTGAGCAGCCAAAATGGAAGTTGTCCCCCCACCTTCTGTGCAAAGAGAGACACCGGACTGGATTCCTGGGTACCACCGGTTGGTTGTTGCCCAGAGTTACAATTTGAGATGGCCCAAGAACGCCCATCCACCCCGCCCCCCCCCCCCCCCCCCCCCCCCCCCCCCCCCCCCGCCGCAGTGTCTTCCCAATTGCCTCTTCCAATTCCTGACATTCTACCGCTTTGAGGCTCATTCCTCGGTGTCCTGATAACCATCAAAGCTATCACTTTGTATGGCCAAGTGCCTCACACACCTCACCTCAGGGGATCCTGTGAGGAGGGAGTCCCTGCTGTACAAATAAAGAGACTGAGTTTCTGGAAAAGGCAGCATCTTGCCTGAAACCCCAGCTAGTCACGATCGAACCAAGATGGGGCCCAACTTTGTTAGAATTCAGGACTTTCTCTCTTTACCAGGACTACCGCTGGCAGTTCTGGCTTCCTCCACCCAGTGACTTCCGCCTCCAGGACTGGGGTGGCACAGGGCTCTCCTGTGGGATGCCTCCAGGGAGCCAGGTATGTGAGCCTAGGGCACCGCAGGTGGTAAGACAGAAGGTGAAGACGTGGAGGGGGACGATGACGCTTAACGAGGACATGCAAACCCAGGCACAGAGCTTCTGAGCGGGGACTTCCCAATGGGCTTCCAGTGCAGAAAAACAGAACCGGCTGTCTGCACATGTTTTCTTGACAGCCTCATAGATCAAGGACCTGCAGATTTCAATACACCTTCTTAGTCTAAGGTTTCTTGCTTGTTTTTAAGTTCAAAAAACATCTAAGAAGTACATGCTTATAATAAGTAGAGAAATGACTTTGGCAGGGGTGCGAGAGCATCCCAGGAACCTCCCCCCCCCCCCCCGCCCCATTCTCTGCAACAGGAGGTACAAAGAAAGGCCCAGGTTTGGATTGTGCTTGACCTGTTCGAGGGATGGAGAGTGTGCCTGGAGCCCGGGAGCCGGGGAGAGTGGGGGGAGATGTGGGGCCAGAAAGCCAGGTTGTGCCCGGGGCAGAGATCTGCAGGGTGAGGACTGAGGACGAGGTAGCCAGGAGCAGAGGGAACAGGAGGAGGGGTAGGGTGGCCCCGTTCCTGCAGGGGTTAGTGACTGAAGAATCCAAAGAATCTCTTCAATATACTCCATGATAACAGCACCCATTGACTGGGTGCTCTGTTGTACTTAAGGCCCCTTTTGCAAGAACACACTTTATCTCATCTTTTACCTTTACAAAATCCCTGAGAGATAGAGATAAGTATCCCATTTAAGATAGCTGAGGCTCAGAGAGGCTGAGTGATTTTTTTTCCCCTCAAGGTCACAAAGCTTGTGGAATTGTAGGAACAGAATCTGAGCCCAGACTATTCCAGGCTTGTTCTACTAGTTTGATTTCTAAGGCCCCGAAGACAGCATTCAGACTCTTAAAGACCCAGTATTTTCAGCTTATTTTTAGTTGTGTTTGTATTTTATTTATGTGAGAGCACTGAAATACTTGGCTTTCTCCCTGTTTCTGCCTCTTAAAGTTAAATATATATATATAAGTGTCAGAGGCAGAATTTAATATCATTGGAAAACAAATGACTTCCAAATACAAAACCCAGAGAAAAGATAGGATATATCCCTCTGCGGAAATGATGATTTTTAACAGCATCTCCTTGGTTCAATAAGGACGGAGAGGTTGATGGGCCTCTAAGGAGCCAAGTCTCCTGGGCTTGTCAATTCCTTCCAGCTTATTTATCATCAAGCTGGAAGAAAGCAATTATCCGATGCCAGCCTCAAGTCAGAAAGTCCTTCCTTCCTCCCTCCCTTCCTTCCTTCCCTCCCTTGCCTTCCTCCTTTCATTCCTTCCTGGCTCTCACTTTCTCCCTCTTTTCCTTCTTCCCTTCCTTCTCTATCTCCTTCCCTTGTAACTTTGTTTTTCAGAGGTGACCGTGATACCGGGGTGGGAGTAATCCCTCAAACACAACCTCCATCATACCTTCTCTGGAAGGATCCTCCAAAGGCTTCTTTCTCTGGGAAGGAGAAACTGAATCCTGGCCTTCCACTTCAAGCCTCCCTGATAGGACTCCAGCTTGACCTCCGAGCCCCAGAGGGCTGATGGCCCAGTGCCCTCCTGCGTGGGGACCTCGCTTGTCCTGTCCTCTGAGCCTGTGCCCTTGTGGGAAAGGCTCATCAAACTCTGGGGATCTCGGTCCTTCCCCCAAACCCACCCTTGTCGACATTTCTCTTACCCCCTCCCCCCAAGGCCTCAAGGCAATTTTCTCTGCCCAGAGTTTTCTGATTCACATTCCAAACTCTGCCTGCCTGCCGGGGTCAACTCACTTCCGGGTTTTGGACTTGGAGAATCTGAGGAAGGAGGGACCTTGTTAAGACAGGGGTAGATGAGAGGGTGAAGGCTAGCTCTGTGTAGAACCTTATGACGCCTTCTTCATCGATCTATGCACACCTTTCTCCATTCAGTCAATACACTTTCCCCACAAGTCTCTCGTGTGCCAGGCATGTGCTGGGTATGCCGTGTGGCAGGATAGATATGGCCATTGCCTTAATGGAGCATGCTGCTACACTAGATTATTCCATACGCTTACGCTAAGTGCCGTGAAGGGGACGTACGAGGACCCTGACCCACTGACATTTCACGCAGGATGTGAGTCAGGTGTGAAGACGGAAGAATATTTGTCTTTTCCTGTTTATTTGCAGGACTTCCTTGGATATTCTGGATACCAGTCCTTTGTCAGTTATCTAGACTGTAAACATCTCCCAATTTCTGGTTTGTCCATTAATGTGTTGGGGTATCTTTCCTGTATGATTTGCATTTTAATGTAGTTGAATTTATCCATATTTTTCTTGATGGTCAGTGCTGTGCACGTGTGTTTAAAAAACCCTTAACTTTTTTTTTCTTTTTGAATTTGAGAGAGAGAGAGAGTGTGTGTGAGTAGGGGAGAAGGGCAGAGGGAGAGAGAGAGAGAGAGAGAGAGAGAGAGAGGGAACCTCAAGCAGGCTCCACGCTCAGCTTGGAGCCCAATGCGGGGCTCGATCCCACCACCCTGGGATCATGACCTGAGCCCAAATCAAGAGTTGGACGCTCAACCGACTGAGCCACCCAGGTGCCCCAAACCCTTACCTTTTTTTTTGAGGTAATAATGATTGAAGTCAAATATCGATGTTTTCCTCTAAAGGTTTTGAAGATTCTCTTTGGGTTGACCCGTCTGTTACGGGGTGTGTATGTGTGTGTTAGGAATCTAATTTTATAACATAAAATCCACATCGAAAATGGTTAGGTTGATGTAAGTGCACTGCTTAGTAGCACGTAGCACATTCACCGTGTTTTGCCTCCACTGGCACATGTAGTTCCACAGTGTTGTTCATCAGCCCGAAAGGAAACCGTGAGCCCATTCAACAGTCCCTCCCGCTTCCCCCAACATCAGCCCATGGCAGCCCCTTATCTGCTTTCCGGCTGGATGAATGTGCCTGTTCGGGGGATTTCACACAAATTGCATCGTACAACCCGCGGCCTTTTGCGTCTGGCTTTTTTCACTTCGCATTTCACCACGTTCATCCAGGTGGCGACACGAATCAGGATTTCCCTCCTTTTCATGCCGAATAATATTCCACTGCGAGGATGTATCACATTTTGCCTGTCCATTCACCGGTCGATGGACACTTGGGCTGTTTCCACTTCTTCACGATTATAAATGGTAATGCTGGGAACATCCCTGTACACATTTTTGTCTGCATACCTGTTTTCAATTCTTTGGGGTCCAGCAACACTTTCTGAACAGTTTGGGTCCCCCACCCCCCGCCACTGATCTGTAGCTCCACCTGTCAGACACTGCGTTTCCGTACAGGGGGGTCTCTTGCTAGGCTACTTATTTCATTCCATCGGTCCGATAATCCACCCCCATACCAGCGTCCGTTGTCAGAGCTTCATGGTACATTGTGATATCTGGTCGAGCAAGTGCTCAACTCCTCCCTCCCTGCTTTGTCAAAACCGTCTTGGTTTAAACCTGGCCCTTGGCCTGGGGAGCAGCTCATCAAGTTCCACGAAAACTCTGTCGAGCTTTGTTGTGGATCGAGAGGTTGGTTTGAAGAGAATAAATCGCCATTTACAATGATGAAGCTTCCCAGCACACACATGGGTCCTTTTCTTCCCACCTCAGGACTTTTGCACGTGACTGTTTGGGTCCTTCTCCCCCAACCCTTCACCTAGCAAACTCCTCCTCCCCCCAGTCTCAAGGTCCTCTATATCTGCATTTCCCCCTCAGAGCCCGGATCATTTGCCCGGAAATCATTAACTGGGCATGTCATTGTCTGGGCTGTTGACTCCCCCAGCCTTGTTTGCTTGGTGTCCTTCCACTTGAAGAGGAGGGGCTGACACGTAGTAGGGTTCTGATAAATATTTGTTACAAGAAAGAAGGAGGTAAAGAGAAGAGGGTCTTGGGGCCCCGGAGCACTCTGGCCATATGTGGAGAGATGGTGAACAAAGTCACATCACTTGTCTGTGCCTCTGCTTTCTTCCCTGGAAAATGGGGATGTGATCAGGGTGTGCTGAAAATTATGTGGGCTCAGGTACAGGTGGAGCACTTGGAGCCAACCTGGCAAGTGATCGGAGCTGGTGCCTCCCTGACCCACCCTTCCTCTCCATGAACATTCAGCCTCACACTCTTGTGATGTGGCAGCAGGCTCCACAGCCCCGTCACCAGCAATTATCTACTTTTGACTTTACCTTCCCCGTGAACTAGTCATCTTATCTCATTTTGCATATAAGGCAAATGAATCTCAGAAGGGAAGAATGACTAATCCTTAAACCTAGAACTCCTGACCCCCAGACAAAGTGAGTATGGTCTTTAAGGTGTTTTCCGGCTCAGATGTTCCGTCAGCAAGACTGAAGTTAAATTTTGAGCACCACATGGATCCTTTCAAAGCAAAACAAGAAAACTTCCAGACCCACAGTGTGGACTTAAGTTATATTTATCTTATTGTTACTGAAATATGTATAAACCTAAAATTAAGCACGAACTCCTCATGCTCACAGCTCTATAAACCAACCATAAAGCCCACACAAATCTTCTAAGAAAACAGAAACACAACCACGAAAGCAAGAAAATCCAAATTAAATTAATAGGGCTGAAGATGCGTTGCTGAAATCAGACATCGGACACCAGGTTTAACAGTAGCAGAGTAATGTTTTCACATGTTTTATGTTTCTGGTGTCCTCGTCTTTTGATTTTGATCACGGTGAACCACCACTTGGGCCACTGTCAGAGTTACTGTCACCGTTTTCTTAAAACATACACACACACACACAAAACTCGTTTATAATCCAGTTTGATGGGCGAGCAATTTAAACAATGCATTCTCAAATGCAATAATGAAAAATGGGAAATAATGCCCTGAGTATAACATCGCTCATTGTATGTTTACGGTGATACTCACTACACTACTGATGAGTGACTACAAGTTCACCAAAGACAATAATGGCCCCGTTTATACTCTAGCAAAGGACCCATTGTGGTCATTGCCATGGGGCTCCTCATTCCTGAGCTGCTGTGTGGGGCTGATGATTCAATTCTCCCACCGCTTTACTCCACTGGACCCATCGGGAAACTTCATTCTCCCAAGCTCCAAGGCGTCACCTGGCCCACTTCGTGGCCTCTGTGCATGCTTCAAGTATTCAATCAGTCCTCTGTCCCTTTCTCATCGGAATGAAACAATTAAAATTATACATCACACTCCTGTTTTGTGCCGCTTTCGTCAAAGTATAGTTCCAATGCATTAAAATACTTAAGAAGCTAATTTCTCAGTCTCTCAAGTTGACGTTCAATGACAAATGACCCAGGAAAAAGGAAGTTTTGAGTTTCCACCGGCAAAGTACCCGGCCGTGAGCCCGAGTGTGGGAGTAAGATGCCTGTTGTCCGTTATCAGCGCAGGGCAAGGGCCGCCGGATGTGCCTGCATCAACTCACCAGAAGTGAATCGCCGTCATGCTGGGCGCAGAACTCTCAAGTACATTTTGGGGGGGTTCTCTTTTAAATAATTCCAGTGGAGAAGCCCAGGGGATGTGTAGGGAAACTCGGGCTCAAGTCTGCGAACATGCGCGGGCAGGACCCGCGCTGGGTGCCCGGTGACCAGCCCCCACTTCCGGAGCTTTGGACTTGGGGGGACCCCGGCAGGGCGGCTCAGGCTCCGGCCCGCCCGCCTGTCGCTGTCTCCATCTGCACTCTTCCTTCCCCAGGAAACAAATGGTGGATCAGACCTCCCAGGCTCTCCGCCTCCCCAGTGTCTGGCGGCGCGCCAGGGCCCCGAGGCCCCTCCCTGCACCACTGGGTGACAGACCCCACCCCACCCTCCAAAGCTCCGGGTCCCCCCACCCCACCCCACCCCCACCCCCACCCCCACCACGTGCAGCCCGAGAAGGCAAAGAGGCCCAGCCGCCCTCACCAGGGATTTTCTTTTCTTTTTTTGCTGGTTGCAGGCTTTTTTCTGCCTGAGTGAAAATGAAACAGACACCCCCTCCGCCTCCCCGCCGGCAGACACACGCACCCGCACTCACGCACTCGCGCGGCCGGCCTCCCGGCCGCCAGTGTCCGGGGCGGGCCCGGCTCTGCACACACAGCCGCGGGCGGCGCAGAGCGGGGAGCGCCGCCGCTGTCTGTCGAGCGCTCGCCGGCTCCCGCGCGCCCCTGCCCGCCGCCCGCCGCCCGGGAGCAGCGCCCCGCGGCCGGCCCGGCCCGGAGCGCAGGCTGCACACCCCGCCCCGGCGCGCCCCGCGGGGCTCGGGCAGAGGCGGCGCGGCCACCGTGCGGGCCGCCGAGGGCGCCGCCGGGCCGGGGGCCGAGGCGCGGTCCGGCCCCGAGTGCGCCCAGGCTCTGCGGATCAGGTGGGTCCCGCGGGGCGCCGCCCGAGCCCCGGGAGGTGGGAGCTGGGCCCGGCCCGGGGGCTGCGGGCGTGGCTTGGGGGGCGGCGGGGAAGAGGAGCGGGGCCACCGCTCCGGCCCTGCCCTGTTTCTGCCCTGCCTGTGTCCCCGCTTTTGTTCTTGTCGCTCTCTCTCTCTCTCTGCCCCGGTCCCTGTCCCCATCCTGTCCCTGTCGCTGCCTCTGCCCAGCCTGCAGACTCGCCGGAGGGGCGGCGGGCCGAGGTCTCCCCACGGGGCCGACGGGGTGCGGGCGGGAGAGAGGAGCCCCGGGGGGTACGCGGTGGGACCCCCGCCCCTGGGGGAATCTCGAAAGGAGTGAGGGGTCTGTCCGTGGGGCAGGACGGAGGGAGGGCTCTCGCCCTGGACTACTTGGGAAGAGGATGCCCCTGAGAAGGAGGAGCCTGAGAAGGTGACGAGAGGGGGCGCCGGAGCCCCTGAAAGCTGGGGCACGGAGGAGGAGTGGTCCGAGAGCGCGGACCCAGCCAAACTCGGCACAGCGAAAGTTTCAAACATTTGTAACTTTGGCAGCAAAAGGGCCTGCTGCACTGGGGTGAAGGGAGGAGACGGGGTCCCTTCAACTTTACAAACAGCCCCGTTCCTGCTCGAAAGGGACACCACCCCGCCGTTGAAAATGGCAGAAAAACAGCTAAACAGAATGATTGCACAAACTCTTGAAAGGCATCCAAAAAACAGTAAAGTGGAAAAAATTGTTAGCGCTGGAGGAGAGAAAGCAGAGCGACTTGAGATTTCCCAATCTTCCCGCTGGCCGGGCCGGGGAGGAGGAGGAAGGCGAGGAGGGTGTCAGCGCCTCTCCTCCTCCCCACCCCCCCATCCCCTCCCCCGCCGCCCCTGCACCTCTCCCATCCCGCCCCCGGAAGGAACCGGGACCAGGCGGCTGCTTCTGTGGCTTTGCTCGCCGTTTGCACTCCTTCTGGATCTGGCGCAGGCCTCGTTGCCTTCTTCATTTACCTGGAAATAGGTATGTCTCAGGAGGCAGGAGATGCCGGGGACCCCAGGCCTCACTGCTTCTTAGCTGGGAGACGCTATCCCGGGGAAGCCTGTTAATGCAACTATGAAATGGGGGTGCTGCTCTGAGTAAGAAAATGCCAGCGTGTGTGTCCTGCGGTGGGGACATGGTTATTCTGTTGCACTTCTGTGCCTCTTTGGCTGCACTAAGCAAGCACTTTCTCCCTGGTTCTGAGTTATTGCTGGGCGTACCGTGTCTCTCCTACCAGATGGGGGGGGGGGGGAGGGCAGGTGCAGATCTCAATTGTTGTTAGAAGTGGCAGGTATTCAATGACTTAATAAAGCAGAGCTGGGAATGCCCCTGGGGTTTACCTTGGTCCAGGAGGTTGCAGACTGTGCTCCTGGGAGTCTTGAGATCCTGGCTCTGGAGCCACCGTAGTGGGGGAGGGGGGCCTACAGGGCAGGGCTCTGACCCCTCCTTCCTTCTTTCAGACCGAACAAGCTCCCTTCTGCCTTTATCTCTCCTATGTATATTGGGAAACCCCAGGGGCTGTTTTTGTTATCAGATTCCTCAGATCCAGTCTGCTTTGGAGAAACTGAGTCAAGAGGTATGCAAAGTGGTTTGTGTAAGATTCTCTGGTGGCCAAGCCTTGCCAGGAAGCCTGTCTCCTGAGTCATGGGCCACGAGCACCTTTCCCTTGGCCATGGTGGCTCCCAGCAGCCATTTCTCCAGCTGTTAGCACCAGCTCACCTGGATCCTAATTCCAAGGCCTCTGGTTCACCTTCTTACCCTTCTGGGAGAAGAAGCCATGAATCACATCCTCTGAGATGTTTTCGGACTTTTGTGGGACCTTTAGATGTGAGTAGAACTAACAGTTTGTTCATAGGCTAAGATCAAAAAGAATTAGGTTCCCCAGGAGCTAGTCAGCACACTGCCCTTATCATAGCCCAATACGACAGGGTGGGGGATCTTGTTACCTCATTTTATAGTAAAGGAAATGAAGTTCAGAGAGGCCAAGTAACTCACCCACGGGTGCTCAGCTTCTAACTCAAGGCTGGGATTTGAATGCAGCCCTGTCTGACTCTAAGGCTTGTGCTCTTTATATTACATCATCTCTCCTGATGGTTAGAAAACAGCTAATGGACAGACATCATTAAGACGGGAGCAAGAGTGAGCGAGAATAGCTGAAAGGGGACAGCATTAAGCGGGAGACTGGGCATTCATATAGGGACATTCACACTATAAATATAATTGTGTTTGAAATGAGTGTGTTTTCTGCCCCGTACGTTCTTTTTATTTTAGTGTTTTTTGGTAGATCCTTACAAATTATTTTTCTAATTTTTAATTAAAGTATCATCTAGATACAATAGTATCCACAAATCTTCAGTTCAAACATGTTTTGACAGC
This sequence comes from Felis catus, assembly GCF_018350175.1. Classification (NCBI taxonomy): domain Eukaryota; kingdom Metazoa; phylum Chordata; class Mammalia; order Carnivora; family Felidae; genus Felis; species Felis catus. Next base: position 80,536,424 of record NC_058380.1, on the reverse strand, counting down.
TGTTCACACCTATGCAACCACCACCCAAAGTGACAGGTAAATATTTGCAACATCCTGGAAAGTTTCCATTTCCAGCTAATTTTCCTTCTGTCCCTCCCGGACAACCATTTCCTGAATTTATTACCATTGATTAATTTTGCCTGCTCTTGTACTTCGTGTAAATAGAATCATACTGTCTATCTCTGGTTTATTTCACTTGACGTCGTGGTTTCCAAATTCACCTGTGTTGCTGCATATATGAGTAGTCTGTTCCTTTTTATTGCTTGAGTGGTAGTTTATTCTGTTGGATGGGTATACCACGGTTTGCTTATTTATTCCCTTATTGGGGAACGCGTTGGGTTATTTCCAGCTTGAGCTCTATTTCTTATAGAATTCTTTTGTGGACATTGGTTTTCATGTAGGACTGAAATCCGTGGGTCAGAGGGCATACCATTTTACCTTCCCACAGCAACGTCAGGCTCTTGCAATTACTCCACCTGCTTGATGATATTCGGTGTTGATTTTATTTTAGTCGTTTTGATTTTAGCCATTTTAGTGGTAGGGTGATGGTATCTTATACCTTCCATTTTTATGATGGAATTTTAAGGGCTGTTGGGGAAGACAGCACGAACAGGGGGCAGAACATAAAATAAGATGGTGGTGTGGAGGCCACTAGAAGCCCTGCCTCCGGAGGGAAGGAACCTAATGGAATGGTTGGAATTGTGACATTAGGAATAGGAAATTCTGGGCTTAGGAGAGCTCTCTGGGTATCACCTGCAATTTAAGACCTGGTACTTTTACTCTATAAACTAAGCAAGTTTGCCCACGCTTATGGCTTTTTTTTTTAATTGTTTTTAAAGTCTATTTATTTATTTTGAGAAAGGGGGGGAGAGGGGCAGAGAAAGAGGGAGAGAGAAAGAATCCCAAGCAGGCTCCGTGCTGTCAGCACAGAGTGCAATGGGGGCTCGAACTCATGAACTGTGAGATCATGATCTGACCTGAAAGGCAAGAGCCAGACACTTAACTGACTGAGCCACCCAGGTGCCCCCATGCCAATGACTTTAAATGCTGCCTCCGGAGCAGTCATCCTTATCTCCAGTTCACATCTCTGTTTTGGGTCCCCGATTCACATGTTCCACTGCATGTGGGCATCTCTTCTTGGATGTCTCAAAGATGCTACAAACTTGGCAAGGCCGGACACAACTCATTATCTCGTATTGGCTTTCTGTCATGGGTCACTGGATGAATGATGGCACCACTAGCTGAGAGAATACATAACGAGGAACATTTGGGTCAAGGGCAGAGATAATGTATTTGGTTCCACGCTAAATGGTGGGGAGCAGCCTGGGAAGATAAGGGCAGGAAGATGCACTGGGCAGTTAGGAGATTACTGAAATCTGCTGGGAGTAATTTTGGGGGGGATGGAGGACAGACAAGTTAGATTGCTGAGATAGGAGAGAGAAAGAAGTGGAGATGGTGAGCACAGGCAATACTTTCAAGAAATTTGTGTGAAAAGGCCAGAGGGAGATTGAGCTACAGTTGTAGGAAGGTGAAGGTGAAGGGAAGGATTTTAGGACGGAAAAGACAAGGGAGCTACAGGCCAGGGGAAGGACTCAGTCTAAGAGAGGTAAGAGATGGCCAATAGGGCAAAGTTCCAGAGGAGCAGAAGGATGGATGTCTCCACCTCTGTGACTGGGTGTGAGTGAATGAAGGTTCCGATGTGTATCAACTACAGAATTCTCTGTTGACCTTCCATGTGCACAACTCTTAATCGTGACGTGGAAAGTTCTTCACCATCTGCTCCCTTTGTGTCTCATATAGTGTGCATCACATGATACTATCATAGAGTATCACTGTATGAGACAGGCTATAGTATGTCTCATGGAGGGTGTATCAGCTAGCTTTTGCTGCAGCTATGCTGCATAACAAACAAACCCCCAATCTTAACTTCTGACCACAAAAGTTTATTGTTCACCTTACATGACGGCTGGAGAGCCATTGTGATACAAGGTTTTGTGGCTGTGCTGCAGGTGCCAGCCAGCCAGAAGATCTGCCCGTGTGTCTTCTCATTGCAGGACATAGGCTGAAGGAGCTGCTTCTAGCTGGTATATGTCATGTTCATGGTTAGAGTTGGAGGAAGGAGGAAATGATGTAATGCCTCTTAAAGCCTTTACTCTAAACTGGCACACTGTCACTTCTACCCACACGCTGCTGGTCAAAGCCAGCAATATGTCCATGCCCAGAGGCAATGGGACAGATGTATATACAGGCACATTTTATTTTATTGTGCTTTGCAGACATTGCATTTTTTTTTTTTTTTTTTACAAGTTGAAGGTTTGTGGCAACCCTGGGTCCAGAAAGTCTAGGTGCGCCGTTTACGGCAACAGCATTTGCTCACGGCACCTTTTGGCCATTCTTGCAATTTCTTCATGATTTCAACAAACGCTTTCACTATTACTGTGTTTGCATTGCTGCAATCTCATGAGAGAACCTTGGCAGATGAGAAGCTGCTTCTTATGGATGAGCAAAGAAAGCGGTTCCTCGAGATAGCATCTACTGGTGAAGAGGCCGTGAAGATGGTTGAAATGACAACAAAGGATTTAGAATATCACATCAGCTTGGTTGATGGAGCAGCGGCAGGGCTTGAGAGGACCGGCTTCAATTTTAAAAGAAGTCCTAATGTGGGTAAAATGCTATCGAACAGTATCCCATGCTACAGAGAAATCATTCTCGTAAGGGAGAGTCAATTGATGGAGCTCACTGCACCGGTGTCTTATTTTAAGAAATTGACAGAGCCACCCCACCCTTCAGCAACCAACGTCAAGGCAGCCCTTGACAGCCCTCTGCCTTTGCTGTCTGGCAGAGAATGATGCTTGGGAACAGTAATCCAAATGACCACATATATTTGTTAAGAACTCCCCGATACGAGTCTCCATTTATTCTTCTCTCTCTGAACTAATCCCCCCCCGCCCCCGCACGGCCGACCTACTCCTTGGTACAGTTGCTCTCTCTTCAAGCATGGTGGTGTGCTTTCAAAATGCTGTATTTCTGCACACACGATCCCTCTGTCTGGGGGTCTCCCCCACCCCCGCCCACCCCCAAATCTATGATCTAGGCAGTCCTACCTCTTTGTTGTCCTTTTACTTCCGTCCCTCTGCTCCTGCTTAGTTGAGGTGCACCTGCACCCCTCTCCAGCCCGGAGAGGCTGGGCTGCTGTGACCTCCAGTACATTTTGTCCCCGCAGCCTAAGCCTTCCCAGACACCACATTGACTGGGTTTGGGATCGCTCCCAGGCTCCACTCTGCCCTCAGAGTAAGTTACATGTTCCTTTACGCGACATCCAAGATCCCACACGAGCCGCTCTCCGAACAGCTTTCTTCCCATCACCCTATCCCTTCGACTTTCTGCTCCAGCTTCAGGGATCTCCTACAGTTTCTGACACCCTCTCCTGGCTTTATGCCCCTGGGCTTTTTCCCATGCTGCCCCCTCTGCCTGGAACCCCCTCCTCCCTTCCTCCCCAAATCCACCTGCAGACTCCTACTCATCCTTCAAGACCCAGCTCAATCATCATCCTCTCGGTGAAAAGCCAGTTTCTTCATCCCGCCTCCCGTGAATTCAGCCCTCCCCCGTCCCCTGCCCCCCTCCCCCCCCCCGCCCCCCTGGGCATCCTGAACTTAACATTCCGTCACATGTGGTCCTTTCTTCCTTTCTCTGTGAGCCGCAGGAGCCAGAGGGCATGCTGCACACGACCACCGCCCTCTTTACTGACCTGCTCCGGTGATTAAGTGTGGCCTCCGGAGGCCCCCTGCTGAGTGTGCACCCTTAGTAGCTGTCAGGCCCGAAGCAAGACCCCTCACCTCTCTGCCTGGGCTGAACGGTCGGCTCACAGGAGCTTCATCTCGCCCCTCGGAGAGGGAGGCCAGGTGGGTTAGTTTGGGAAGTCACACTGAGAGAGAGTCCGGTCCATGTACGAAAAGCAAAGGGGTCATCATTTAGTATACTCAACCCAGAATAACTTTGAAAAGGCCTTTCCGTTCGAAAAAGAGGAAGTAAAAAAATGTCGTTTGAATCTCCGGCCAGAGAGCTACTCTCCACTCGGCTTGTCCAAACCCAGTGTGGAGGCCGCAGAGGTTGGCTGCATGCAATCAGACCCGGCCGGGGCGGGGGGAGCTGCCAGGACGCGGCCTCCAGCAGCCACTGTGCTCATTTTTATTGCCACATAGAGTTTCCGTGAGGGAGAGGTGGTGATGGCTGGTGGCAGGGTGGAGACCCCACGCCGTACGCTCACATTTCTGGGCGCCGGGGAAAGCCCGGCCCGCGCAGGCATTCCCCGAGGGAGCTGGGTGGTGGGCATGTGCTTCCTGTGGCTCCTGTCTGAAGCCACGCGTGCTTGGCAGATGGCAATGGCAGGAGAGAGCGCAGTGCTGCCCCTTGAGGCAGGTCCCAACTCGGGAGTGAGTGATCTGAGAGGGAGGAGGAGGGCCCCGGGCAGAGCATGTCTGGGAAGCCTGGGGCAGAGCGGGGTTCCCGGGAGGATGTTGGCAAGAGGGTTGAATGACACTGAGAGGCTGGGTGCGGAGAATGAGCCCTGGAAGGAGGTCAGCTGGCTATGGGTTGACAGCAAAACCCCGGGAAAAGAGAAAAATAATTATGGAATTATTATTTTTTTTTAAATTTTTTTTTAACGTTTATTTATTTTTGAGACAGAGAGAGACAGAGCATGAACGGGGGAGGGGCAGAGAGAGAGGGAGACACAGAATCGGAAGCAGGCTCCAGGCTCCGAGCCATCAGCCCCGAGCCTGATGCGGGGCTGGAACTCACGGACCGCGAGATCGTGACCTGGCTGAAGTCGGACGCTTAACCGACTGCGCCACCCAGGCGCCCCTAACGTTTATTTATTTTTGAGACAGAGAGAGACAGAGCATGAACGGGGGAGGGGCAGAGAGAGAGGGAGACACAGAATCGGAAGCAGGCTCCAGGCTCCGAGCCATCAGCCCCGAGCCTGACGCGGGGCTGGAACTCACGGACCGCGAGATCGTGACCTGAGCTGAAGTCGGATGCTCCACCGACTGAGCCACCCAGGCGCCCCAATTATGGAATTATTATTATTGGGGTTCTCTACGCTAGTCGGCAGTTTGAAGAGTGAGGTCGTGTTTCCATCTTGTTTGAGCATCACAAAAGCACTGTGAGGGTCAGAAAATTAGAAATAATTCCCCTGCGTTATGTGGGGGGAAACCGAAGGATGGACTTCTAATGTTTTGGCCAAAGTCTCTCAAGTATGAATGGCAGGACGAGGGCACGGAAGCCAGGTCCGGACTCCAAATATAGTATGGCCTGGAGACCCTGGCAGGGGGCAGGCAGGGAGAGCAAAGGTGGTTCCGAAGACTCAGGGATGCTGGGCCCCAGATCCATGTCTCGCCCAGGACAGGGCTCCTGCCATTGCTGCTCAGACAGAAATCAACCAGAGAGTGAAAGGCAGCTTCTGGAAGAGGCTAGGCGAGGGAGGCCAGGTCTTGTGATTAGTTCTTAAGGAAAATTCTTAATTCCATCCCTGCTCTTGTCTTCAGGACCCTTGATTTAAATGTCCACTGACGGGCAGGACACTGAAAAGAGTCTGGGCTGAAAGTGAGCTGGCCCAGCCCCATCCTGTACTGGTGCTCCCAGCGGTCGGAGCCGCTGGGGCCTCAGTTTCCCTGGCAGCAAAATGGCCCCGAGGCCGTGATCTAGCAAACTTCTCTCTGAGCAACTCCTGCTGTTAAAACAGCAAGTCCAACCCCCCAGGAAATGAACACTCGAACTAAAAGCCAAAGGGGAGGAGGAGCTGCTGTTGTGCCCGGAGGGAGCCCGAGGTTGTGGCTCCCATTTGCCAGATGGGACACCGGGGACCGTGGTTCTGGGAGATGCACCTGTTCCAGAGACTCATGCTTTGAAATTAGCTATTCATTCAGCATTCACTGAGCCACCAGAAATTCACTCACTCATTTACTGACACACCCAGAATACGTTGGGCAGCTGCCGTGTGCTATGCTAGAAGGTGGCAGTGAACAGAGACACAGTCCCCGCCCATGGGGACGCTGGGATTCGCTTGAGAGATAGTCGTAAAAAAAAAAAAAAAAAAAAAAACGACCGCCCAGCGAGAGCCATGAAGGAGAGCAGGGTGGGTGTCACAGGGGCCTGAACCTGTCGGGGGAGGTAGTCAGATAGGACTTCCTTGAGGAAGCGCCCTGTACGCTGAGCCCTGTGGGAGTTAGGGGGTAAAGAGGGAAGAGGGTTTCAGGCAGAGGGAAGAAGCTGTGAGAACCAATCATCCTGATATCCCTCCGGCTGTTCCAGAGCCCAGACAGCCTTGGTGGCCAGGGGAGCACAGAGGAGGAAGCAAGCCCGGGACAACGGGCCAGGTGCCCAGAGGGATGACGTTGTTGGGGTTGGTAGCATCTGTGTGCAAAAGCACTGCTGCCCCCCCTCCCTTCTCAGGGAACCACGAGTCCTCAAGTGGCCGGCAGGCTGTCCCTGAGAACGACTTGCCTGGCATCTGTGGGGAAGGCAAAGAAACTGCTCAGAATCAGGGGCAGGGGTTCCTGGAAGGGGGGCATGGCTCCCTGAACGCAAGGACTGGTCTTCGTTTGCTCGGTTGACTAACTCTTTCGTGGTCTACACGGTGGTATTTTGCATAGCAAATTCTGTTTTCAGATGTTAGCCAGAGCTGTGCAAAGGAAGGGAAAATTAATGTTCTTATGTGCAAATTTAATTGAGAGCTTGGGAATTCGTTCCTTGGCGTGCAAGTGCTCAGTAAATGTTTGAGGCTGATGTATTGAGTAGCACATGGACCGTGTACTGGTCAAAGATCAAGGTTGCAAGCAACAGATGGAGATTCTAGCTCACTGTGGCAGAAAAGGCACGCATTGGAAGGATTTCTTTTATTGCTCACAGTATCCCTGGGAAGGCTAGAAAACCAAGCTGGCAAGAATCAGTAGAAGTTGGGCCGTAGATAACACAGTCTTGTATGGCAATTAATTCTAATTTTTTAAAATGTTTATTCATTTCTGTGAGACAGAGAGACGGAGCACGAGCGAGGGAGGGGCAGAGAGAGAGGGAGACACAGAATCCGAAGCAGGCTCCAGGCTCCAAGCTGTCAGCACAGAGCCCGACGCGGGGCTCGAACTCCCAGACCGTGAGATCATGACCTGAGCCGAAGTCGGACGCCCGACCGACTGAGCCACCCAGGCGCCCCGCATAGCAGCTAATTCTAGCTCCCGCTGCCCCTGAGGCCGCTGTAACATTTCATGGGCGTCTGAACCTTCGTGCCATTTCTTTAGGATGTAACACTGCTAACTGGTCAGGCCTAGGTGACTCACCTGCATTCCAGGTGCATATGGACACATGGGAAAGTGTCCGACCTGTTCTGCTCTGGTGGTAGGAGGGGATTCCTGATGCTAAGCTGAGAAGCTGCAGAATTCGCCAAAGCCACGAGAGTTGGGGCCCCCTTAGGGCCATAGAATCCTGCAGGTCTAAGGAGGGTCACACAGCTGTAACTGCGGGCAGGAGAAGGCTTCTGGGGAACTCTCGGAAGGGCAGCCCGGCCTTGGTCAAGTTATTGAACCTCCGGACCTCAACGTTCCCAGGTGTAACTGGTGTGGATTTCAGAGACAAATGTGTCTCGTGACATGATGCTATTAAATGGCAGCTACCCTTATCATTATTATCAGTGGAAGTCTAGTATCTTCACTCAGCTGTTATCAGAACAGTTATGTATTTAAAGGAAGGAAACCTAACATGAAAATCCAGAAGTAAGACACACACTTCTACAGATTCTCTGCAGGAGTTCCTTTAAATTTTTACCTTCTGGGGCAGCTGGGTGGCTCAGTCGGGTAAGCATCCAACCCTTGATTTTGGCTCAGGTCGGGGCCTTACGGCTTGTGAGATCGAGCCCCGTCTTGGGTTCTCCGCTGACAGAGCGGGGCCTGCTGGGGATTCACTCTCTCTGTCTCTGCCCCTTCCTTGCTCCCACTCGTGCTCTTTCTCTCAAAATAAATAAACACTTAAAAACAAACAATCAATAAATAAAAATTTTTACCTCCTCGGGACACTTACCACGGGACTTAATTGTATCAAAACCAAATAAACAAATGAACGAATGAATCACCATCTTAGAGACCCTTGATGAATATTGTTGACCAGAGCCGCGGTTTTGCAGAAGCAGACAGATCCGTTTACAGATCCCAGTCTTGCTTCCTCACCGTGGAAACCTTAAAAAGGGAAGAGAAAGTTCAGGCCATGTGACTGGAAGCTCCCCACACCCCCCGCCCCCACAACCCCAGGGGAGTTGGGGCTACACCGCACACCCTCTGGCCGGAAGAACACAGACTCCCACGAACACAGAAGGCCCGGATTAGATCCAGACAGTGTGACTAGCTCCCGGAGAATTGAAAGCCCTGCTATGTGGTGTTTGCCAGTCTCCACAGGGTAAATATTTACACCATGACCACGTTCAAGCTGCCACTTGAGGGAGCCTACTTTTCTATAGCATTTTCCGCTATGTCTCAACACAATTGGTGCACATAACCTCAGGAGTATACCATGTAATGAAACAATTAGGAGGCGATGGGTTTTGATGGATACTTTCGTTCTTAATAGGACTCATTTAATTATAAGCTTATATAATTGAATTTTTAATGACGGCTGTATTTAACGGCTCACTTGCCAAATTCCTAAAAATTGAACGGTTGGCCCTTGCAAGCCAACGTGAGCCAGCTACAGCACACTACTGGCTTGGGAGGTCCCTGGGGACCCCAGAGGGAGGCTGGCGCAAGGAGGATCCCCAGACAGCAGCTCCCTCACCCCCGAGTCAGTCTCCAACATGTCGACATCTTTTATTTGCTTTATAACCCTTTCCACCGCCGAGTTTGTATTATATTAATATATTAATTAATTTTGATAATATTACCAAACAATAATATTTTGTATTAATATATTCTATGTAATATATATTATACTTCCAATGAAATTATATATCCTTAATTATTTGTTAATTACAACTATTAATTTTATTTGCTTACCAACTGGAAGGTGAGCTCTGTGAGAATAGAGTACTTACCTCTTTGGTTCGCTGTCGAGTCCTGAGTGCACCGATGTAGCAGGCCTTCAGTAACCATGGGTCCGTTGAACAAATGGAAGTAAGTCAAGGAGCCTTCAAGGGTTCAAATCCTGCCTCTGCTATAAAAGTCATCTTTCCTTGAACCTTTTCCTTCATCTGTGAAAGAAAAGGCTTTGAGCAGAGGCCCCTAAGGTTCCCTTCAGCTATAAAAAGGCTCGATCCCTGAGAAAGACATCCCTTTCGAACATGGCTGCCAAACAGAGATTCGCAACTGAGCATCTTCAAGGGTAGGAGCTAGTGCCTGGGTTTTGAGGACCGTCGGTTTGATTCTTTTCCTCTGTGGACAGCTTTTTAAAACACTGAGTGCCAGTGACTCTCCTTGAGCAGCCATGACTGGTCCCTGCCCAGCCCTCTGGGCTCTGCTGAGAGCCAGTCGCTGCCTATTCAGTGGCAACAGATATTTCGAGACCCATTGCATTTGCCACCAGGTGAAATGCTCTCGGGTCAAGACGGGCAGTCTGCCTGGGTGAGTCATTCTAGAAAGATAGGAGCCCAGAACTCCACCTTGGACACAGAGCCCACTGGAGCCAAGTAGGGCAGCCGCAGGAGACAGAGCAATGAACTTGTGTCTCCTGCACCATGCCTGATGCCTTGATGTGGAAGAACCGTCCTTCTTTGTGACTAATCCTCCACGGATGATATTTTGTTAAAATACAGCCAATTGAACATACTCTCAATTTCTCTGCCTCCTCACGGAGGAAAAAAACAGCATCTTTCTGCGGGCCACGCTTTGAGAGCCACTGCCCTGGGGGGCGTAGGTCAAGGCTCCTTTTCGTTCCCACAGCGGCTGGCAGAAGCAGGTATTTTGTGTCCTGCCTGTGCTGGGGAGGACACTGAGGCCGGGCCGGGTTCTGGGATCTGCTTCCTCTGAGGGACGGGGCTGCCGCCGTGGTCCTCACGGCCGGCCTGGTCCGCGTATGGGCAGGGCGAGAAAGGGAAGTGATCCAGAAGCCAGGGTGATGATAAAAAAAAACAGCTCACACTTACTGGCCACATATTCACGTCAGATGCTGTCTAGGAGCTCTACAGGAGCCCTGCCTGTTCCTCATCGAGAAACCCCAGTTTTACAAATGAGGAAACTGAGGCACAGAAAGATTAAGAAATTTCCCAGGGCCACCCGGTGAAGGAGGGATTTGATTCTCAGATACGGGCAGGGGGCGATGCCCTTCATCATGGCACCACACCGCCTCCCGGAAGAAAAAACAGAGTGGGCAGGGACGTGGCACAGTCCCGAATTCAGTCCCCTTACTCAACAGATGGGGAAACCCAGGCCCAGAGAGAGGCGTGAGCCAGAGCCTCGGTGTCCTGCCCTCCACCTTCTGCTCTGTCCCGGGATTCACTGCCTTCAGAGGAACGGTCACAGGGTCCCCCTCAAGACTGTTAATCTGCTCATTCTGGGCTGCACGGCCCCTGCGAATGCACCAGGGTGGGGGTGACATAGGGGGCCCAGGTAGACACCAGTAGTGCCCTCCGCCCACACTGTTGGAGAAATGTCTTTGGCACGGACTCTCAGCTTCGGTAGAAGGTTCAGAAACTCTTCGTTCCCCCAGTCACCCGCCCAGGCTTCAGAGAAACAAGCCGCTCATCAGCTCCTGGATGTCACATTTCCTGTTTGTGTGCCCGGAATGAGGTACAGCTCTTGGTGAAAGGCAAGGGGAGGGGGGAGCCTTCTTACTGGAATTACCATTGTCGGTGATGGGAAGAGCCTAGAAGGCTGTACCTGAATGCTTCATTCTGTAGCTAGGGACACTGAGGCCCGAGAGTGTAAGAACCTGTTCTACGAACTTGTCCAGGGAGCTGGAATCACAATGGTTGTAGGTTTGGGTTTGGTTTGTCCCTTGTTCGTTTGTCTGTTGAGGTGATAAAATCATAGAATGTGTGAGCTGGCAGAAATCTAAGAGGTGCCCCATCCACCTCCCTATGTTTTGCAGATGAGAGCCTGAGGAGGGGGTGGGGATGGGAGGGCACTTTCTGAAGAACAGAGCCCTGAGAAGAACTCGCTTTTTGAGTCAACATACAACAAATGCCATTGACTGCCGCCTCTCTGCCAGCTAATTAATCTCCGTCTCATGGAGAGATGTGTGTCAATCAAAGAATCACACCTAGGTGTCCAAATAAGGGTCAGTGCCCCAACGGAAGGACGTAGGGTGCTACAAAGGAGAGTAAGAATAGAACGGGGAAGCCTTCCCTTGGGGGGTGACATTGTCATTGAAGCTTAAGGACCGGAAGGAGGGTGCATGGGTGTGAGGGGGCCGGGAAAGGTGTCCCAGGCAGAGGGGAGAGCCGGTGGCAATGTCTCGAGGCAGGAAGTGCCTTATTTTGTACATGAGAACGCCAAAGCCCAGAGATTGGAAATGAACCTAGTGTAGTGCCTCAAAGAATTTTTCTTCCTGTCCCCTCCTCACCTTTTCTTTAAAATTTTTTTTTTCTTTTAAGGAGAGGGGCAAGAGACTAGCACCTAACTAAACAAAGGACTTTGTGGCAGAGCTGGAATTATCAGCCCCCCCTCCGCCATTTCACGCCAAGGGAGTTTGAGAAAACCCTGTATCTGGTTATTTCCCAACTGTGTGCCTTTGAAAAAGACAGCCTTTTTGAACTCTGTTTCTTCATCCGTGAAATGGAGCCCATCTTCCTTCTCTGAGGATTTCACCCAGACTCCCATGAAAGAGCTTTATGCTGGCCAACGTGGGAGCTAGAGCTGGGCTCCGTGGGGTTGCTGGGCTCCCTTCGCCTGCCTTCCAGGGCCATCCTTGAACCCCAGGTCTGAAAGAGCCTCTCTTCTCCCTACTGTTGTACCGTAATTCTAAAACCTGCCGCTCGGCATTAACTACCTTTGGCACTGCTCTTCAACGTCCCACCAAGACACGTGTGAATCTTGAACAGTGAACTAGGGTGCAAAGGAAGAAGCTTGTGAGCACCTACCATGCACCCAACATCTCAGTGACGCTTTACACAGGCGACATCGTTTAACCCTACCATAGCCCTGCAAGGTGGGTGCCTTTCTTCCCATTGGTTGGGTAAGGACACTGCCTGAGGTCACATGGCCAGTGAGGAAGCACTCTGTGGGCAGGCAGAGGGCCCAAGAGCCAGGAAAAGTGGACCCAGGCGGTTTAGGGCGGAGGGCACCCTGGCAGGTAGACACATTGGCTGCCTTTCCAACCATTAATATCCTTGGAATATTTGGTCAACATTTATGTGGGGTGGGGGATATTGGAGGGGGTGGATTTGCGGTCAATACAAAGGGCCTCTTCTGGATTCTGAATCCTTTCTACCCAAGGACATCTTCCAGAAGCAGACGGGATAGAAATTCACTGACGAAGTCACTTCCCCAGCTGCAGTGCCTTACTGTCCTGGGGAAAACGTTGGCTGTCTCCCACTTTTCTGCAGCTTTCTGTCTCTCTTCAGTTTGCATTTGAGTATCTCCAAGCCAGACAGCTTCTTGGGAAGCTCATTAGAAGATTTATTTTGGTTCCGTTTTTATTTGAAACTTATTTAAATATAGATGAGGACGACTAGTCTTAAAAAGGGGAGGCAGTCTGCCCGTCATTTATTTTGACTGAGCAGCTTGGTGTATACTTGAGTTGGCATCCTTGAACTTGGCTCCTTGTATTAAGTACATAAAGTATTGCCCCCATTTACGTAAAGGACAACAAGGCATTTTTGGGAAGTGTCAGAGAACCACCAGATTTGTTTAATTAAATAGCTGTTTGTCCGGTTTCGGGAGTAATTTATTCTCGTTGTAGAACATTTGAAAATGCAGAGAAGTGGAAAGAATAAAGTGATCAGTCTGCCACAATCTCGTCGCACACAATTCACCATTGTCACCATGCCGATCTAGTTCTGGCTGGTATTTTTTTTTTTTTATTGTGGTGAAATATACATGACATAAAATTTACCATTATAACATTTTTTGAGTGTACCATTCAGTAGCATTAAATACACTTACATTATTGTGAAACCATCCCTACCGTCCATCTCTGGAACATTTCCATCATCCAAAACAGACACTCTGTCCCCCGGAAGCAATAAACTGCTCATTCCCTCCGCACCCCAGGCCGTGGTATCCCCCACTCTGCTCTCCACCTCCAGGAATTTGACTACACACCTCATCTAAGTAACATCATCCAGTGTTCGTCCTTTTGTGTCTGGCTAATTTCACTTGGCACGTTTTCAAGGTTTATCGCCGTTGAAGCGGGTGTCGGAATCTCGTTCCTTTTCAAGGCTAAATAATACTCCATTGTGTGTATACACCATATTTTGTTTATCCGTGCATTCATCAGTGGACTTCTGAGTTGTTTCTACCTTTTTGGCTATTGTGAATAATGCTGCCTAGACATTGGTGTACAAATCTCACTTCAAGTCTCCGTCCTCAATTCTTCTGGGTATAGAGAATTCCATGTTTAATTTTTTGAGGAACCGCCATACTTGTCCAGTAATTCTTTTTTTTTTTTTTAATTTTTTTTTCAACGTTTATTTATTTTTGGGACAGAGAGAGACAGAGCATGAACGGGGGAGGGGCAGAGAGAGAGGGAGACACAGAATCGGAAATAGGCTCCAGGCTCTGAGCCGTCAGCCCAGAGCCCGACGCGGGGCTCGAACTCACGGACCGCGAGATCGTGACCTGGCTGAAGTCGGACGCTTAACCGACTGCGCCACCCAGGCGCCCCACTTGTCCAGTAATTCTGATGTATTAGATCCAGAGCTGAGATCATAGCCTTTGTGCAGTTTGGTATCTGGCTTTCTCATTTAATGTTCCATTTTATTAACTATTCTTCAAAAACATTTTTTTAAGTTTGTGTAATATTCTATTGCATTGCTATCCACATTTCCCCCCTCCACTCATTGATTTCTGGACCACACCAAAAGATTTTAAATCATGATGGTCAAAGAAAGAGCCTGGTAAGCAGGCTCCATGCTGTGTCCACACCTGTTTGAGAAATATTCAACAAAGATAGGTTAACTGCCTTTAAGGAATTTAAAATTTTCTCTTCGGGGATTCTTGGATGATCAGCCAATTCAGTAGTTTTAAAAGTTCTTTCTACGCCGGGTAGCCAGAGTGTCTGGGTGGCTCAGTTGGTTAAGTATCCGACTTTGGCTCAGCTCTTGATCTTACGGTCTGTGGGTTCGATCCACACGTCAGGCTCTGTGCTAACAGCTCAGAGCCTGGAGCCTGCTTCAGATTCTGTGCCTCCCTCTCTCTCTTTTCCTACCCCGCTTGTGTTCTATCAAAAAATAAATAAGCCTTAAAAAAATTTTTTTTTAAAGTTCTTTGTAGCCAGGGTGCCTGGGTGGCTCAGTTGGTTAAGCGTCCGACTTTGACTTGGGTCATAATCTCGCAGTTCATGAGTTCGAGCCCCGCGTCGGGCTCTGTGCTGACAGTGCGGAGCCTGGAGCCTGCTTCGGATTTATCTCCCTCTCTCCCTACCCCTCCCCTGCTCACGCTCTGACTCTGTCTCTCAAAAATAATAAATGTAAAAAAAAAAAAAGTTCTTTGTAGCCAAAGAAACTTTACTACAAACAAAATGGTGCATAGAAGCACAGCATATAATAGCAAACAGATAAAAGGGAAGATGAACTAAAGAAGTGTGGATGGGGGCTCAGAGTTCTGCTCTCTCGGCACCCCATCTCCCCCTCTGTGGTGTCTGAGGCACTTTGGGAGATTCCCGGGTTCTCCAGAACACAATTTGAAAAACCACCAGGCTGACCCGGCGCCTTTATTTTAAAGAAGGGATGACATCTCAGGACTGGAAGGGACTTACCTGAGGTCAAGTTCATTCTTGTACTCATTCATTTTTTTTTTTTTTCTCAACATGTAGCACCTACTGCCTGCATGTTGGAATCACTTAAGAAGCTTGTAAAAATAAGGTTCCGGGGAGTCTTCTGGACTCCAAGGCAGTAGATGTAGGGAGACACCAGGACTGGATTCCTTGCTCCGCAGTCCACACTGGGCAATGTGGGGTGCTCACATTCCAGCCCCCTGCATTGTCGCTTGCTTGTCCTTCAACCCTGAATGCTGTTCCCCACCCACTCACCCTTTGAGGCCCAGTTCAAACGGAGCCCCTTCCTCTTTGAAGCCTGGCTGCCCAGCCCCGTGCAGACGGCTTACTCCTTCCTCTGTGGCCCCAGAACAGAACACATCACTTCCATCCCTACTCGCACTGACTTCTTTCCGTCACAGGTAACAAATAGCTCATTGCTTCCAGCACCGGCTCCCCGACCAGTATGTAAGCTTATATGGTCTCTGCATCCCCCCATCACACACTCCCCCACAGTTCTGGGCACACACTGGGTGCTTTGTGATTATTGACTGGAATTGGATCTGGTACACACCCCGTATTTGGAGGATAAAAAAATCAGATAGCAACTTATGGAAGGTCATGTAGCCCATCAGAGCGGTGTCTGGACTGGCACCAGGTGTCCTGAGGCTCAGCACTCGGCACGGGCCAGCTGGCAAAGAGGACAGCTGTCTGGTCTGGGCAGGGAGCGTTGGCCCCGGCTGCCCTATCCCCGAGTCCGATAATAGCCCGGATTTTCTGAAATCTAGAAAGTTCTGCCCGGCTTGTGATTCAGTGTGCCTGTTTGGATGCCTGCAATTTACTTTATAAACCGTAAGCGTATAGAGGATGGGATATCACGTTAGCGCTATTTAGACTGAGCCAGCGCCCAGACGCTAAGAAAACAAGTCTAACGGGGGAAGGCCAGCTAGTCGACCCTCAAGGAGACATAGTCTGGGCCTGGGGTCAGCCAGCATTATATCCAGAGGCAGCTGCTACAAACCCTCCTATGATCCCAATTTGTGATCCACAGCTGATGCTTTTCTAATGAGCACACTGGACACTAAAAACTATGGTGTTTTTTTGGGGCGGGGGGAGCAAGTGACTTGTTTATTACAATGAACGTTATCCAGGGGCTCACGCTGCTGACGTCAGAGTATTTATGCTAGTTAGGTATTTATGATGTGCGGATGGGCTAAAGTAGCGATTATTCTCTCCTTATCCTTGCGTGATGATGGCGTAGGGTCCCTTACCCTGTACCAGCCAGGAGCTCTGGGTTCTGCGGGATCGCTGGGGACAGAACCCTGCCTCTGGAATCCTGGCAGCCACCTTTGCCATGGGCGCCTTTGGCATCCGGAGAAGCCCGTAGACTCCTTCTGAGAATGTTTGGAAATATAAGAAATAAAATGAAATAAATGAGATTATAGAAGAAACGAGTCGAGTTGAACTCTAGTTGTGAAAATATTAATAGTCGGGGTTGAATTTCAGCCCAGCCCAACGGAGATCTTTTCTCATCTGCAAGATGGGGATGATTTCGGCACCTGTCTTCACAGAGGGCCGTGGGAATTGAGTGGTGGGTGTCCTGTGCTCAGAACACAGCTTGGCACGTTGTGCGCGTTCAGCACAAAGAGTGGCGTTTGCGGTTGCTACTACTGCTGTTATGAACTATTATATAAAATACAGATTCCTGCCCTTCAGGAGTTCACAGTCTGGGTTGGGAGAGTATGTCTGTGTGAACTAGTAATTAAAAGGAGACGTTAAGGTGTAGACGAAAAGCCCGATGAAGGGCTAAGAGGAGCTCAAAAGGGAGTGACGTGGCTTCTGGCTAAAAGAGTACCAGGTAGCGGCCAAGCTTTGGGACCGGCCAGGCTTCGGTTGGGTCTGGCTCTGACCCTTAGCTGTCGGAGCTGGGCGAGCGGTACCGTCTCTCTGGGCCTCAGTTGTCCTTCTCCGTAAAATGAGGTAACAGGAGAATCTACTGTACAGGATGTTGTGAGTTCCACCTCCTCTCCTCCAATGATGGATCGGTTAAGTCACATGTCCTTTACTGCATGGACCACATCCCCCTGCTCGTCTTTCTGGCCCACCCGCCCCGGCCGGTTCAATCCCTGACTGCAACGAATCAGGCAAGTTTCCATCTCTGCCACTGTCCCCGGGCTGGGGAATGGGACCGGGTGGCTGGCTCAGTGCCAACCCCGGCGGGCTTACAGTGCTGCTTGGCACCCTGTGCCCTTACCTCCCAGCCAGTGTCCCCTCCCAGTGTCCACGGCACCTGCTGCTAAGCCGGAGGGCTCTCAGGCTGCAGCCCCACTTGCTCTTATCAAGTGATCAGCTTCTTCATAGGAAAGGAAGGCCTTAGAGAACAACACTCTCAACTTCCTTCTCATTCTTTTCAAATGTAGCTGAATGCTCACCTGTCTTCAGGTCTGAAGGAGAAAATCTCCCCAGGACATTAGAGAAATGTTCTTGCCTCCATTTTACTTGTCTTTGTTCATGCATGGCCCTCACTGATGAGGACAGTGAAGGTTTCCCAGAGAAGAGGGCAGACCTAGAGAAGCCCCTGCTCTGTGTGAGATGGGCAGTGTATCAGTCAGGATGGAGCAGGTTATACTGCAGTAACAAATAGCCCCTAGATCCTAAGGGCCAAACCCATAAAGGCTGATTTCCTACTCTCATGGATATGAGCATCCTGGGCCAGCTGGTGGCTGTGCCCTTCACTCACAGACCCAGGCTGATGGAACACCTTCTTTTTTTTTTTTTTTTAAGTTTATTTATTTATTTTGAGGGAGAGAAAGAAAGCATGAGCAGGGGAGGGGGCAGAGAGAGAGGGAGAGAGAGAGTCCCTAGCGGGCCTTGCATTGTCAACGCAGAGCCTGCCACGGGGCTCGATCCTATGAACCATGGGACTGTGACCTGAGTCAACATCAGGAGTCAATGCTTAACCAACTGAGCCACCCAGACGCCCCTGATGGAACACCTTTTTGTATGTACTCCAGAGCACAGAGAAAAAAGAGCCCTAGGAGGTCTTGGCAATTGAATAGCCGCTCTTATTATACTGGTCAGACTAGTCACTAGTCCCTGACCTCAAGGGCCCCAGGAAATGAAATCCTACGGTGAAGGGGGAGAGCTGGACATATTTGGTGGAACAGCATTAATGACTACCTCAGTGGGATATTCCCTTCTGTGCCTGAGGTTAGCAGCCTGGGTCGTGCAGACAGAGCCTTGTGAGTGCAAGGAAACCACACCCAGAGCAAAAACCCCAAAGCCACTTCTCAGCCGGCTGCAAAACTGACAACATCTCGGGGGGAACAAAAGCAGAAGCTCAGAGAAGAAGCTGTGGTCACGAAGAGGGCAGGTGATGCCTCCCTGAGAGCCCTGGGCCTTAAATTCGTGGGGAAGGCAAAGGCAACAGGGTCGGATTGGGGAATTGATGCCACATTTGTCGTAACAGACCCATGCGATGCTTCTTAAGTGGAGCTCGTAGTTAGGTGGTTTTGCTCCATTCCTGAGCTCTTTTTACGTTTATGCTTCGGTGAGGATGTTTTTTCTAAATCGGATGCCTCGCTAGCTTCAGGCCATCCGGTGCTCACCTCTTCCCAGCACCGTCTCTGTGCTCACATCAGCAAGCCCACCATGGCCTCCCCGGATCGTTCAAGAACAGTGGAGCCGGGGAAAGGGAAGGACAGTGATGTGGCCATTCCTGGCAGAGGCTTCTGGGGTTTTCTTGGCCACAGATAAGGACACTTGGGAAGAAGACGGTTGACTGCAGCCTCCAGCCCCTCCCTCAGCCCTTCGATTTCCTGTGCTGTGGTTACAAGGCATCTCATCCTGGAGAGATGCCAGACACCTGGGTACCAGCTTTGGTCGCCTTACGTCATTGCCAGGTGGCCCTGGATCAGTCATTTATCACCCTTGGGGCCTCAGTTTCCTCATCTAGAAAATGCAGCTCGGGGTGCCTGGGTGGCGCAGCCGGTTAAGCATCAGACTTCAGCTCAGGTCATGATCTCACGGTTTGTGGGTCCGAGCCCCACGTCGGGCTCTGTGCTGACGGATCCGAGCCTGGAGCCTGCTGGGGATTCTGTGTCTCCCTCTCTCTCTGCCCGTCCCCGGCTTGCACTCTGTCTCCCTCTGTCTCTCAAAAATAAATACATGTTAAAAAGAAAAGAGAAAAATGAAGCAGCCCAGAAGACTTGGGGGGCATGCTTGAGAGTAGAGTGACCCTGGTCAGTAAGGATGTTCCTGCAGCCACATGGGAAGGGTGGCCTGTGAGATTGTTTTTTCTGATTCCGCTGGAAACCCATGCAGCTCAGAGTAAGGGCGTGACTGAATGTTGGGGGGCTCCTGTGTCTTTTCTGTCTCAGGACATTCCCCTCAGTTGAAGAATGGCTTTGGTGGCATGACACTTGGTTTCTGGGCTCAGCCTTGCACTGGCGCTCCATGAGGGAGAGGCCATATTGGCTAATCCTTGTAGACCTAGTGGGCCGAACAGTGCCTGGCACGCGGTAGGTGCCAATATTGGCACGAAATAAATGCTTATTTAATGAACGAATATGCAAGCGAATACACAATTCCCTTCCACTTTGACTGAATCAGTGACTTTCAGACTCCCTACGGGGAAGAAGGAGGTTGGAGACGGCCTTGGCTCCACCCAAAACCAGCTTCCAGGACAGTCACCTTGGCCAAGTCACCTGCCTCCTCCTCTGCCGGCGGAAAAGAACAGCGCTTACCCTGCTTCGCGGGCTGGGGAGGCTCCAGCAGGTGGGAAGATTTGAAAATGCCCCACGCCAAGGAAGGGCTGGTGGTTTTTAGGACACGGGAACATGGTACACTCTTTGGGGACACAGAGCAGGTGATGCCAGAGCCTGTGAGGGGGAGGTTTCTGGAATAATCGTTATTAGGAGCGGAGTAGCTGCCATTTACTGGGCACCTATTCCAACGTCAGGCCCTATGCCTGGCGCTTTATGCGCGCCATCCCGTTCACCGTGGTCGAAGAGAAAGGCAACGTTACTCTCATTGTACGGAGGAGAGAGACCAAGTCTCAGAAGGCTCGCATGATTTGCCCAAGGTCACCCATTTAGTCAATGCCGGGCCTGTCTCACTCAAATGCAGGCTTTCACCTCTGTGCCACGCTGCCCCCTACCACTATGACGAGGCTGAGACAGACCTTGTGTCTTAGACATCAGTGCTGATAACACGAGCTCCCTCTTCCTGAGTACCTGCAAGGGACCAGGAGCTTTATACACATCGTTGCTCATCCTTTCAACAACCCAAGGAGCAAGGAATCGTCCCTGTTTCACAGATGAGGAAGCTGAGGCTCGTAGAGTGTGAAGTGATTTATCCAGGGCCAAAATAGCAAAAAAAAAAAAAAAAAAAAAAAAAGTCAACAGGGCTGGGATTGGAGTCCAGACCTGTCTCATTCCAAGAACAGGAGAAGAAAAAGCCACCTCAACTAAAAGTTGTTTTGTTTCATTTTTTAGCTTATGGCTAGAGTTCCTGGAACCGCACCTTTTGAGATTCATTCTTGGAAGTTTCAAGCCGATTTATTACAAGAGGCCTAAGAAAACCTAATGTTGGGGCGGGGGCGGGGGGTGGAATAAGGCAAAACAACCTCAGGATTTTCCAGTAAATTCTTAGCCTCTGAATGCCTCCTGGCCTGCACAGAGGAAGGAGGGAGAGTCGAGGTGATCCCAGCCAAGGCACTGAGCAGGACAGGTTGAGGGCAGGGGTGGAGCAGAGGGGCACCTGGAGGGACTCTGAGCAGCTGCAGGAAAGACTGTGGGCGCCCCGGAGAGGGGGATCCTAAGGGACCAGCAGGTGGTAAACACACGCCCCGGATCCTAGCTGGAAAGGATCTTGAAAGGACGTCATTGAACTCTCTTTATTCTATTGAACAGGCGTTACATCATAGTGACCCTATGATTTATCCTCCGGACTGGCACACTTTTGAAAGTGCGAGGGGACACTAAAACATCAACCTGTTAACTGCTCCCCGATGGATATAAACCAGAACCGTCCTAGGGAAAGCAATGTGAATGGTCACCCTGATTTTGCAGGGCCTTTCTTGCCCACACCAGGCAAAGGCAAAGGCTGCAGAAAGGCAAAGCACAGGTCGTGGAAATAGGAGGGTGGTAAAAACAGAATAAAGCAACAGGAGAGGGACCCTGATGTGGTCAGGAGCCCTGGCTTCGGCTGGTGGACGTGTGTGAGGGCCAGCCTGGGTAGTCTGATGGCAGTAGCTGACATCTACAGATGGCATCTGGGCGTTTGTGGACACACATGGCCCTCTCAGCAGACTCGGACTTGAAAAGTGGAGGCAGTGGGTCTCATTCATTCTGTGCGGCGTTGTGTCCCCGTCCCAACACGGTGCCTGGTTCCGAAGAAGTGCCCCCCAAATGCCTATTGATGGAATAAATGCTGGTGGCATGGCCAGGGGAGATGGGGTGTGCGGAGGAAAGGGTCGGCAGCCCTGTCTCTGAGGACCTGTCAGGTTCAGCGGGGAAGACGCGGCTGCACGGACAGGCAGAGCTTATTGGCTGCGTGATCATCTCCGGGTTCCTCAACCTCTGAGCCTCGGCTCCCTGGCCGAGATGGAGAGGATGGTCGCTGACCACAGAAAGGGTCCAGTGAAATGGTGTATGTAAATGAATGGTGGCCTTTATTGCTGTGATAACATTCTGGGAAGCAGGGATCAGTTCCACACTGAAAAGATGTGCCTTAGAATCAGGGAAGCGTAGAAATGGGGCAGAGTTCCCGCCACTAGAAGCCTCCAAGCAGGGGCTGCCTGGCGTGGATGCCGTAAATGGGTGGCCACCTTTGGGAGGTAGGCTGGGCTCGCTGGACACATCGGGGTGGGGGGGACTCAAGCCGGCCCCCTGAGAGACAGGCTCTGCCCTGGGAGGGAGAACAGGACCCAGGCAGAGACAGGCCTGCAAACATTCCCTTCTCTGCCTGTGAAATGCTTCCTTGCTGGTTCCAGGGCCTCCCGTGGTGGCCGAGGGAGGAGAAGGCCGCGTGGAACTTGCCTCTCAGCGGTTCTGATGCTCTGATCGCAGCCAGATAAAGCCTTGGATTAGGCACACCTGTTGGCTCTGGCCTCCTACCCAGAGGGCCCCTCCTTCACCCACAGGCTGGGGCCTCCCCTTCTGTGTCCCCTTCTGTCTGAAAGCACCAGCCACCCCTGTGCAGAGGCCTGCAGCCAGGGTCCGTGGCAGGCCTTGAGGGGTGCCGAGACCCCGCAGAGCTGGGGTGCAATGCAGAGTAAGAGACACTAGCCCAAGCTTTTCGTCTGCCAGGAGGCGGAGGGCGGGGGGAGGTGGGAGCTGGCATGGGAACCAACCGTGCACACTTCAGGAGAGCTGCCTGGAGTCGGAGGCAGAGCCGGGAACAGAACCTCCCTGCCTGGCACTCCCTGGGAGCCTCGGAGAGCAGCAGCTTTGCCCACGCACATGTTTGTGGCCATCTCCTCTCTAGGCAGTGGGGAGGGGGGGGCTCAGAGGCGGTCAGATGGGAGTGTGGCCCCGAGCTGAGAATCCAGACGGGCTCCCCAGACTCAGCTCGCAGCCCTCACGCTGCTCTCTTGGCTGTACTGGGTCTCGTCTAGCTTTCGTGATTCCTTTTCTTTTTTTTTAAAGTTTATTTATTTACTTAGGGAGGGAGAGGGACAGAGAGAAAGAGGGAGAGAGAGAATCCCAAGCAGACTCTGCACCGTCAGCGCTGAGCCTGACGCGGGGCTCGAACTCACGAACTCATGAGATCATGACCTGAGCTGAAATCAAGAGTCAGACGCTCAACCGACTGAGCCACCCAGGCGCCCCCATGATTCCTTTTGTTCCTGGCTCCACCCCCTACCTCCTTGCGGTGCCCCCCCCCACCCCTGGCTTCAGGGCAGTGCCTGTTAGGGACGCCCCTCTCTGTCTTCTGTGCTTCCTCTGCCTCAGCACCCAGCGGACCTGCCCGCTCTTGCCTGTGTACTGACAACTCCCAAATCAGACTCCTCCCAGCCTCGCTGCTGAGCTGGTTCCAGCAGGTTCTTCGAACCCAATGCGTCTAGAACGGGGCTCACCGGTTCCCCCCACTCCCAACCTTACACACCATTCTTTAGTAGGAACATCGTTTCACTCCGCCATTTACCCAGAACTTGCAGAGTTTGCAACGTCAGCCAGCACCCGGATCACCGGACTCTTCGTGCAGACACTCATCCTGGGCCCGCACTGCCCACCCCAGGGTCCACGCCTGGAGGGGCAGGAACGACACCCACGTCTGCCGCGCTCTCTTCACCCTACTGCTCACTGCGATTATTGCTCTCATCACTGCCTTCCATTTTTGGAATAGTTAACATGTATTGAACACACGGGTGCCAAGCGCGTGGACCAGGCATGCGTCGTAGCCTACAGGGCCGCATTGAACATGGGCTGATGTCATAGGCACTTTCACTTTGGGCCAAAACATACGGAAGTATCTGCGCATGGACTTGACATTCTGGGAGGAGAAGAACGATATTTAAAAGATAAATAAGGAACCTATGAAAAGAAAGTCATTTTAAATCCGGGAGTTGCTCACCGACAAGGCTGACACTTAAGAGAAGTTGAGGGAGAATTTACTTCATGTAAATCCAAGCTCTCAAGGTGCCCTTTCCTTCATTTATCCCAGACAGCTGGTGCTTTCTTATCTTCCAGCAACTTCCACTGTCTAGGTCTCCGATCTCACCAGGACATGGGCCAGCAGCCTCCCTGTGGGTCTCCCTGGCTGGAGATTTTCCTTCTCCCACCCACCCTCGCCCTGCAGCCCAAGTAACTCTGCAGAGCAAATCAGTAACTCTCTTGCCTAATTGTCATTCAAGGGTTCCCCAGAACCCTCAGGATGAAATGCAGATTCCTCGGTGTGGTGAGGCTCCGACTCCTGGTGATAAGACTCTGTGTGGCCCTCCAGCTCCTTTCTCCCCACCCACCCACTCGGTCCTCCACCCTTAGCCACTCCAGATTGGAGCTTGTCAGTTTCCCGACTGCCCGTGTCCCCCCAAACTTATCACCAGCCCACGCATCCTGTCTCCTTTGCTTTTGCACAAACGGAAGCACCTCTGCCTGTCCTAGGGGCACCCCCCGATCCTCCCCCACAGGGATGCTCTTCCACACTTGTCCTGCCCCCTTTCTGAATCTTCAAACCCTCTCTCTCCTCAGCTCTGTCCCAGGAAGGTTTTCCATCCTCAGCCGGCCCCACCAGCTGGCACCCTCTCTCCTACCCTTCCCGGGCAGGCTGCTGGAGAGAGGTCCTTACACTTACTGTTTCACTCCCTCGCCTGTGGTTCATTTCATGGTGCCTGGCTACAGATATAGAAATGGAGGCACAGAGAAGTTAAGCCAGTCGCCCAGGATTGCACAGCATAGGGGGCGGAGCTAGGACTCAAAGCCAGGCAGCCTGCCTCCAGAGTCTGTACCTGTGACCACCACTCTCTACAGCCCCTCACCCAGCCCACGAGGTGAGGGAGGATGATTATCCTTGACACGGAGGGAGAAACCAGCCAATTGGCTCTATCGCTTACAAGCAAGAATGTCTTTTGTGACAAATTTGGGATGAATCAAACGCTGACAACCTGCAGCCTTTTTGTTCTTTGTCAAGAATACCTCGTCCTTGCGGGCAGGATCTTGACCTTCATTGTTTTTCCCAACCGGAAGTGGTCTTGGATGCAAAGCCAGGGATTCCCACACCTGGGCTTACAGCCACCTTGGCCACAACTCTGAGGCCCTGCCATCCTGCCTTGAGGTGTGGCCAGTGGACAGGTACTGAATGCTGGCCGCTAACTGATAGATTCGTGGGCTGCCGGGACTGGAAGGAGCCCTAGCGACCATCGGATGATGAGATTAGCCAGCCCAGCCGGCCCTGTGCTGAGCCCTTAACCATGCAGCCTCTGGCCTCCTCTGATTAGCACGTCTGAGGCTCATTTGCTAGGTTCTCTGCCTCTCGATTAAGGAATGACCGCAAGTGTGTGCCCCTTTGTTTTGAGGGTCTGAGCATGACTGTGTCAGGGAAGGAGGAAAACCATGTTGGATCTTTAGAAGTTAAACGTTCTGCCTTCTAGGTTTGCACACTGTGTCGAGCTGTGGTTAACCAGCCTGGAGACTCTAACTCCACCAGCCTGCTGAGTGTTCCCCCCTGGAGGCAGCTTAGAGGAGAAAGCACAGCTCCTCGGACTCGCCCGCTGTGGACCTTGAGCAAATCACTGAGACTCGCAGAACCTCCTTCTGCTCCCCGACCGCGTTGTGGGTGACCCCGAGGATCACCGAGAGAGGCTGATTTTGCAAATCGTGAAGTGGGAGCCCCTTCTGACCTGTGGGAGGCGTTTGCTTGTGAAAAGGACCGGCTTATCTTAGCGTCTAGGCTCTGCTATCTTTCCCTTTCGCACTGACAATCGCTCCAGATTTCTAGATCGTGTAATGCAGCAAATCCTCCCTGGACCCGTAGGGAGGTGCTCGGTGATGCTTGGCATTTGTGGCGGGGAACCCAAAAGAAGGAAAAAGTAGGGCCTGTGGCCCTCAAGCCAGGGTCAGGGGAAGACAGAATAAGGCAGAGAAGGCAGTTTTCAGCAGAAAGTTTTCTGTTGGTTTCTGTTCTTAGCATTCACACAGAAAAGGCGCATTTGTGATGAATTTTCACCAAGTGGACACCCCTGTGTATCTACTACCCGACTTAAGCAGCAGCATGACCGGCCCCACGGGAGCTTCTCTGGGCCCCTTCCGAATCTCAGCATCACAGACGGATTTGCCTGTTCTCGGGCTTTACATAAAGGGACGCATCCAAGACTTCTTTCTCTGCACATGATGGGTGTGAGATCCATCCCGTGGCTGCTAACAGCTACAGCTGGCTCATTCTTATCGCTGTGCCTGGAATCCCGCTCTAGGACCTTACCGATCTGCTCTGATGATCGTCTTTGGGGTTGTTTCCAGTTTTTGCTCTGCCGTGAACGTTGCGGTCTGCGTCTCTTGGTGGGCTTATGCACATTTGCCGTGGTGTCCAGACCAACAGTGCAGTGATGGGTTGCCAGGTGCGCTTTTGTTCAGCCTTACTAGATTTAAGCACGTTGTTGGAACTTCAGGTGCTGAACGCTGTGGTCAAACAACTCAGGCCCCCGGAGGAGGGGCTGTGAGATTTTTGTTAACAGCAAGCTGCAAGTGGCTAGATGAGGCATCGCTTGGTGGGGCTCCTGGACTTTGGCCCCCTCTCCTAAGTCTGGGGTTGCCAGACTATCCTCGCGGGAGGTGAGGGGTGTGGGGCCCCTCGGGAGGGCCGGGGTTGGGGCGGGGGGCTCTTTGCGCTTCCTTTCCCTGCTTCGGCCAAAGCAGTTTGTACACTCCATCTTGCACGGTGGGGTTCTGAGAATGACTTCCTGTGGGTTTTTTTCTTTTTCTTTTTTTTTTTTTTTTAATAAAAGTTTCTAGCTGTTTTGACGTTTGAGAAATCCACTGTTCTAAGGTCCTTTCCTGCTGGAAAATTCTATTTTAGGAGCAGGAGGTGGGTGTGGGAAGGGTTAAGCATTATTCAGCCAAAGCGCAGGGTTGGGCCTCCGTGACCTTTTAAAGTTCTTATAGCTCGGTTTTCGATGCGGGAGATCTCATAACATTCTATAAAAATAGTGTTCAAACAAAACAACTTCTGAGGTTCAAAAGATGTGGAGGAGAGGCTCAACCTTGAGGAACGTTCAGGTGGCATTTCGACTAGAGTCTTGAGGACTCTCTCCTTCACCCACCCCACCCACCCCTGCATTTTTTTTTTTTTTTTTTTTTTTTTTTTAGACCTCTCATTGGCTGTTCCTTATAGTAGTTACTTGGGGTTGTTTGGATTCAGAACAGTTCCCATTTCTGCCAAGGAGTGGGTGACGTGGGCGGCCTGTGTGTCCCTCTGAAGGGTGGTGGCCTTGCCTCCTCCAACGCCAGGCCTAGTTTGGGCCTGTAGTTTCGCTCGGGGAGGGAGGCCGGGCCGTTCGTGGGCCCAGAGAGAGACGTCTCTGCCTTGGCATGTACCTCGGAGTCAACAGGCCTGATAAACAGCCCATTTCCCGGGGCCAGCGAGGAACAAAGCCCCTGGCTGCTTCAGGCTCTGTCTCCCCCCCCCCCCCCCTTCCTGAAATAGCTGTTTATTCTTTTGACAGGAGTTGGAACACAGCACCTTCCCCTTCCTCCCGGCCCTGCCTCCTTCTGCAGAGCGGAGCTCAATAGAACTTTGTTGTTCTGCCTTTTACTCTGCGGGGAGAGAAGCAGACGATGAGGTATGTCGAGATGCCGGAATGATTTACTTCTGCCTAGTCGGGGTCCATGGGGGAGTTGCGAGCAGGGTCTGGCAGGGAGGAACCTCGCTCTCCCCTGCCCCTCTTGCTGGTGCCCTCAGTAGTTCTGGAAGAAGACAAAGTCCTTCTCTCCCCCGTCTAGAAGCAGGAGCTGGTGGGATGCTGGCTCAGAGGTTTCACTGTAAGTTCTGCTTTATTTTGCTCCCCCCCCCCCCCCCCCCCGGCAGGACCTCACGGGGCTGTGGCTGGCTGGTGTGGCCGCGGCCTGGGGTTTTCTCTACAGGACTCAGAGTGACAATGCGGAGGCAGGAGGGCTCTGGGCTGACGTTGAGGCAGAGCCCCCTCAGGGCAGTGCAGACACTTCGTTTACCTTATTTCTCTTGGAAAAAAAAACCCTTGCACGGTAACTCCGGAGCCAGGCAGTAAGGAAAAGCTGGCTGGAGACAGGGTTCAGATTTCCTGGAGGGGATTCAAGAAAAGGCACCACAAGATGGACTTCAGAGAACAGGTTGTTCCGTTTGTGATGGCTGGAGCGACAATTAGCTGTGTATTTAGTCTGAGACCTGACTCTTTGTTTCCTCCGTGTTTACTCTGACCCTCATAATGGAAAACATCACTGGAAGCAGCGTTCTACATATACATATTTTTTCCCCACAAATTGCACCATGTTTCTTCCAATGGGGAGCTCTTCCCTGTGATGCCCACCATTTCAGCAGGGGGTGCGGAGAAAGTGGCACTCCCCTCCAGAACCCCCCAGCACCACCCCCTTCCAAGAGCTGGGCCTGCGAAGCCAAGGGTCTGCTTTTCAAAGTCAGCACCGCCCCTCCCCCCAGTTCTTCTGGGTGAACGCAGTAACCTCAGTCTGTGTTAAACCTCAGTCTCCGCCACCAAAAGCCACGACTCTGGACTCTGGCCGTGACGAGGGATGAACAAGGGGGGCGGGGGGCAAGGAAGGCCCCAGCCGACACACAGCAGGCGCCTGCCGAGGCTCAAGCTGGTCCGGGGAAGCTAGCCCCTCAGCGAGTCTAGCCTGTGAGTGGCCAGCTTGGGGTCAGTTGTGACCCAAGCGACTCTCACGTGATAATCAAGAAAGGCAAGATGAGAGGATGTGCCAGAGAGGCCCAGGTGATTAGTCCACGGGTGAGCCTTCATGCTTATTGAGAAAAGAGTGTTCACAAGGGTGGGCACTGAAGCCCAGCTCCCGGGACCGGAATCCCATCTCCACCGAGTTATGCTGTGTGACAGCGGGCACGTTACTTAAACTTTCTGAGCCTCTACGTTCCTATCTTTTTTTTAAATTTGTTTTTAATGTTTCTTTATTTTCGAGAGAGACAGAGTGTGAGCAGGGGAGGGGCACAGAGAGAGGGAGGCACAGAATCCGAAGCAGTTTCCAGGCTCCAAGCTGTCAGCAACAGAGCTGATATGGGGCTTGAACCCACGGACCGCGAGATCATGACCTGAGCGGAAGTCGGACGCGTAACCGACTGAGCCACCCAGGCGCCCCTCTGTTTTCCTATCTTTAAAACGGGGATGACACTAGAGTAACTTCACAGGGTAACCGTGGGGCTTAGCGGAGAGACTACTGGGAAAACATTTGGCCTGGGGCCTGGCCTAGTTCCTCTGGGGAGCGTCCAAGGGCCTGAAGTTTATTCCATTTTCAGAGCCGTCTTCAAGAGACAGAAGGCAGAGTTGCACCCACAGTATTAGGCATGGAAGTGAATACTAGGATATGAGAAGAGACACCACAGCAAATAACAAAAACTGACAAATACTTCAAACAGGAAAAGACCCAGGAAAATGACATCATAATAAAATGACGTGAAAACACTATAAAAACCATTAGTAGTGCTTAGCTGTCTAATGCACCTGTCATCGTTTGGCTGCATAGTCTTGGATGGCCTCTTTGTGTTAGGATGATTCTGCAGTATCATTTTCAATACAGACCAAAGGCAGACGAATCCGTCTGGCCTCTGGCCTGGTGAATCGACCTTCCTTCTTATCACTGAGACTTTAGAAATGTCTCTTCCAGCTTCACAACTTAGTGTTGGTGGTGCCGCATCTGTAAATCTTTCGGCTGTTTCTCACCCAGAGAATCCAGCTCTTTGATCCTAGATGGGGCAGGGGTAGGGCGCGAGGTGGCCCCTCAGCTGGGCGCAGAGCAGCATGGGGTTCGAGCCCTTCCTCTTGGGACCCAAGGGGGGTGCTCCTGGGTGCCCAACAGGGCGCCTCTGGGGCAGGTTGTTACTGGGACCCAGGTGGGCGGGCAGGTAGTGGGTTCAGTCCCCCGGCCCCACCTGCAGCCCCAGGACAGGCCCCAAGGCTGGAACGATCCCCTCAGACAGCAGCAGCACTCTTTGCCTCTAGGAGGCCTTCCTGACCCACCCCCCACCCGCAGCAGAAGGTCAGGCCCAGGCTCGCAAGGGGGCAGGACACCCAGGCTTCATCAGCTTCTGAGTAAGTCAGCCTCAGGGCTCAACGCGTGCGGGTTGGTGCTCCCGCCATGCTGTCATCGCGTCAAGGAATCCACACGGGCCACGGCACCAGGAGCTCCCGGTGGGTCTCAGTGAACCGCCTCCGTAAGCCGAGACTTCCAGCTCTCTGCTTGATTTCTCTTCCACATCCCGGGTCCATCAACGGAAAGCCCGTCGTGGGAAGTTAAGTCCACAGAACTGGTTTCACAGACGGGGAGACGGAGGCCAGAGAAACTCGTGATCCTGGGTTACAAAGCCGGCTTTGTGGAGGGGCTGGGGCTGA
Organism: Felis catus; assembly: GCF_018350175.1. Taxonomy (NCBI): domain Eukaryota; kingdom Metazoa; phylum Chordata; class Mammalia; order Carnivora; family Felidae; genus Felis; species Felis catus. The sequence goes on along the minus strand of NC_058380.1, from coordinate 80,506,486 downwards.
CCCGTAGGTCCGTTACACCTACGAACCTCCCCTTCCTCGCCTGCCCACCTGCCTCGAGCACCAGGCAGGGGGGGCAGACGCGATGAGCAGCCGGGTCCCAGGCTGCAGGCAATGGGGAGGGAGCGCTGAGGACAGTCACAGTTCGCGGTGGGGGGTGGGCTCACCCTTGACTCTTCTGGGGGACCCAGACTCCCTCAGGTATAGCACGGCTCTGCTCTAGAGCACGCATTTTAGAAACTCTCCCATTAGAAAGCATCAGTGTCCTGACGGCTGCCAGGTGTGGAGCATTTGCTGACCACCAGGCACCATGTGCTTCGTATACACGATCTCCTTCAGTCCTTTCTAGAACCCCGGAGGAGGGTGTTTCAAGCTCCATTTTGTATATGTAACTAGGGGCTCAGACTACTCCCCCAAGGCAGACATCCAGGACCGCTGACTCCAGAGTCTCAGTGCTGGTCTAGTTTCCTCCCGGGTCTGAGCGTCCCCGAGGGGGGTGTGGAGAACTCGAGTTCCGTCCAAGGTCATGAACACCCAGCTGGTGCCTGTGCCCCTCCCCTGTCCCCTTACCTGAGTTGTATTCTTGTGCAACACTTGTCACTACCTGACCTGGATCCTTTTGAGTCTCTTGACTTCAGTGCAATATTCCAGAAGCTACTAGGCTCGCAGAAGCAGCTTCGCAGGGAGGAGGGCTTGGGTTCCCTGGGCCGGGGGAGGAATCGGAGGCAGAGAGGAGGATTTGTTAACCTATGGGAAGGTTTGCTTTCCTCCAGCACTGCTTTCTCCCTGCCCAATTCCCGTTCTCCCGAAATAATGGCTTTTCCAGAGCTTCTGAGTGCTCCGTTATTCAGCTGAGACGTTTACCTTTTCCCCTGACACGAGATGGAGAAAACATGGTTCACCAGAATTCCTTTCAGAGAGGAATTCAGTTTGGAAGGAAGACCTTGACTTAGCCCAGCTGGGGTGTAATTCTGAGATTCTCTGAAGGGTGCGTGTGTGTGGTTGTTGTTGGGGTGGGGGGCACAGGATGGGGTGGGTACGGAAGAATTAATTTATGGGTCACACTTCATGTGGGAGCCGTTGTGAGGGTCGCTGTCTGGGATTGGCCCTGGGGCAGCCCGTGCCTGGGGTAGGACAGACTTAGGGAAAAATCACAAGTGTGACAAGAAGGCCTGGGAGGATGGGGGGGGGGTGGATTCTGGCAGAACTGGCTAAATCTTGGGAAAGGAGGCACCCAGGTGACCTAGACCTACACTCTCCCGTGTGAGACACGGTGTCAGTTTTCAGCAGGTCCCAGTTCGGTGCTCTACCCCTTACACGAAGGAATGTAGAAGCCATCCCACATTTCCTGCTTGGTGGGTCAGATAGCCAACCACCAATTTTCAGAATTATACAGTTTTGAAAATTCTGAGACAGAAACATAAGAGAAGGACTTTTAGACCGTGCTGACTGCCAAATGCCTCACTTGTGTCCAGAGAGAGAAATGAAAATGTTTTAAAAGCTCTGTTGGCCACGCTGCCAACCCTTCCTTCCCTGGGGACTTGGATTCCAGATCCCAGGAAGCATGGATACACCCATTTCTAGTGGCTTGCTAAAACACGCAGTATTGGGTGGGGGGAGGAGGGGGTGGCGCCTGGGTGACTCAGTCGGTTGAGCGTCCGACTCTTGGTTTCGGCTCAGGTCATGATCTCACAGGTTCGTGAGTTCGAGCCCTGCATCAGGCTCTGTGCTGACAGCGTGGAGCCAGCTTGGGATGCTCCCTCTTTCCCTCTCTCTGCCCCTCCCCCGCTCGCTCTCTCTGTCTCTCTCAGAATAAAGAAAGTTAACAAACAACAACAAAAAAAGACCCGGTATTGGCTCACCCACTTGGCCTCCAGGCGTAAGTCTCCAGCAAAACATAAGCAGGTTCAAGCGATCTCCAGAAAGATACGGGCTTCGAGAGTTGCCTCTGATGCTAGTGTCTGGAATTAAAAAGTTATGCGCATACTGGGAGAGGGGGTTGGGAGGTGTGTCTGATTTGGGTGCTGCCCAGCGTGTCATTGTTCTCCACGCCGGGAGTTGGGGTGTTCCTCGGTTTAGCGTTCAGTGTTTCTTCCACCGGGAAGCAGTTGGCGTTGGATCCTCAGCAGGTGGCATTGATAAAGCTCGGGATGCAACGTTGTCACCTCCTCCGCACACACAGGTATTGTAGCAGGACTGTAACAGGGCCCTGGGCTCGATTGGAGAAACTCCGGGTGCCTCCCGCTTCCCAGGAGCTCTTAATCAGGCTGTGGCACCGAACAGATGGATAAACCGTTACAGTCCCCGATCTGCATTTATCTGCACCTCGTTGTTTAACACGTTCTTACTCCTTTTCCTCATATACGTTTTGAGCTCTTACTGAGTAGCAGGCACCGTGCTGTCCCGTTGGAGCCTCCCAACAGCCCATTTTATGGACACCGGTAACCAGAACTAGCATTTTGGGCGCACGTATATAGTGTGAGGCGCAATGTGAAGCATTTTGTGGACGTTACCTCTTGCAATCGTCACCACTTCCGTCCCCGTTTTAGAGATGAAGGAACCAATTCAGTTAGCGATCCACAATCCCTTTTCTGAAACTCTGGGGCCAGGTATGTTGGAATTCAGAATTTGGGGGGGCGCAGATAATATATCGTGTATTATGTAACGCCCATAATTGTGTATTATGCTGCACGACGTAATGAAATCCATCAATATTTCTGCAAAGAAACATGTAAACAGCATCACCAAGTGGGATAAAGATTATAGATAGCCTCATATCAGTTAGGATCTTGGTGCCAATTAAATGATAAAAAGGCCTTTGGTCCTCGGAGCTTTCTGGAATCGTGGATGAGGACCCGAGGACCTGCCCCATGTTCAACGTCCCCCAGCTCTGTGTGCATGAGGGCTGGCACCCAAATCCACCCTTCTCTGGGAGTGAAGACATCTCATCATTATGACAGGTGGGCACAGTCCCGATCTAGATCTGTTTGCTCCCAAGTGTGGGACTTGCCTTACACTGCTCGTCCTTTTGCGTTCTGTCTTCATCCCTCGGGAAGCTTTAGTCACCTCCCCAGCAAGGTCTTCCCTCACCGCCCAAATTAAAGTACTTTGCAACCTGTCGTTCCCCACCTGGCACCCAGCCCCTCTCCAACCATGACTTCATGCAGCAATCAAGACATATTTAAGTACCCACTGTGCACCGATTGATTGATTGTGGGTGTGGTGGGGAAAAGCCGGATGGGGCTGAGAATGGGAGAGCCTAGACTTTAAGGGACCAGGGCTGTCTTCCCCTCCGAGGATGGGGCCTGTGGTCAGTATGTCAACGGCAGCAGAGCCAGGGAAAGGATGGTTTCCCATAATCTGGGTCAGGAGGCAGCGAGGGTCCATGGGAACAGTTTCTAGCTACACCCTCGCCCACCCACATCCATGGCGGACCGGGATCAGTTGCAATACCTTCCCTCTCAGCGCCAGAGTGACCTTAGCCCCCTTCCCACCCGGCCGGCCCTGCCAACTCATTGAATTACTACTTTGCCATTGAGCTAGCTAATGGCACTCCTTCGCGCTAGCTAAATATTTATGAGCTTTTCCTCTCTGAAGGTGGCAGCCTTTCTTAGAAAAACATACCTCACTTTGTGTTTATTTAATCTACTTTTTCCTTTCTCCTTTTTTTTTTTTTTTTTTTGTCTCCCCAGGAGAAAATAATGAATGTCAAAGGAAAAGTGATTCTGTCAATGCTGGTTGTCTCGACTGTAATCGTTGTGTTTTGGGAATATATCAACAGGTAATTAATTGTGGAGTGTGACACCCACCTTGGACTTGAGTCTCCTCGTGTCAGCCACGTGACCAGGTTGGAATTAAAACTGAGATTAACAATGAAGAAGAGATACCACCCTTCCTGTATCCCTGAGCCCTGGACTATATTTAAAATCATTAGATCGACAAGTACCTTCTGGCTAATTAATCCCCTTCCTTCCTGTCACATTCCTAGTGTCTTGACTTTTGTACCTTTGCCGTTCTGGGTGGGTTATGTGCAGAAACAGCGAGGCCGTCCTAAGCCCAAATGTAACTTTCATTATTGGTATGACGAGCTTAAGAAATTTCAGACAGGAATGCCATGAGAAATCCACCCCACGTCTTCCAATTCTAAGATATTTTCAGAGTTGAAAGGCATAACTTAAGTTGTTGACTTTCGCTATACGATCCACTCTGAGTGGCTAGTGATTCATTTGTGCCTGGCTAACATGCTTGGGTGTCTTGTTTTGTTTTGTTTTGTTGTAACTCTGGAAGGCAAAATGAATGAAACACTTCTGAGTTTTCAAATGCATCAGTGGATTCCCCCCCCCCCCAAATATGCGTGCTTCTGTGCTTTTGGAAAATCCAGTGTCTCAGAGATTCCAGCTGGAGAGGCTCCTGACAGAAAGTAGTCTGTGCAAACAGCTACAAAAATGCATGATCCCTTTGACTTAGGAGGCACTTTATCCAAGAAGTCCACAGCACAACTCTGGGCGGGGGAGCTGTCCTGACACCACTAATATTTTCATGATGAAGTCCGTTAGTAGCCCCGAAGTTAAAGGTGACAGCCTGGATTAACAGTTAAATTCCTTCTGCTCTTAAAGCTTAAGCCTGCAGGACCATCTTGGCTACTAAAAAAGGGGTCTGTACCTTTAAGTACATCAGCAGAAGGAAGACTCCAGAGCGTGGGAGCTGTTACTCCCGGGAGTGCAGAGTAGATCTAACCCCTTCTGGAGCGTTATTCTGTTTCATTCTGAACAACTCATTTTAACAAAATCGAGACAAGCTAGGGTGTGGTCAAGTTCAAGGAGTCTACAAACCCCGTCTGTCTTTTGAATTGAGGAAACTGGACGTACTTAGTCCTGAGGCAAGGTAATTCAGAGTCAGGTGCAGGGACCCTGGGATCCCTTGGGTACTTGAGGGCAGAGGAAATATCTTGTCTGGAGTCTGGAGCTGGGCTGCCTGGAACTGGTTCTGTGACACCGTTCACCTCCTCTGTGGCCCTGGGCAAGTTACTCAGCAACTTTGTTCCTCAGTTTCCCTCTCTTTAAAAATGAGGGGATAATAATAGTACCTGCTTCATAGGTACCTCATTGGGAGGAGTCAGTAAGCTATTGTATATAAAACATTTAGGGCAATGCCTGGGAGTTGATAAGCACTTAGTGAATGCTAGCTGCCATCCTCTCCCTCCTCCTTCTCCTCCTCCTCTCCCTCCTCCTTCTTCTCCTCCTCTCCCTCCTCCTTCTTCTCCTCCTCCTCCTCCTCTCCCTCCTCCTTCTTCTCCTCCTCTCCCTCCTCCTTCTTCTCCTCCTTCTCCTCCTCCTCCTCTCCCTTCTTCTTCTTCTCCTTCTCCTCCTCTCCCTCCTCCTTCTTCTCCTCCTCCTCCTCTCCCTCCTCCTTCTTCTCCCCCTCCTCCTCTCCCTCCTCCTCCTCTCCCTCCTCCTTCTTCTCCTCCTCCTCCTCTCCCTCCTCCTTCTTCTCCTCCTCCTCCTCTCCCTCCTCCTTCTTCTCCTCCTCCTCCTCTCCCTCCTCCTTCTTCTCCTCCTCCTCCTCCTCCTCCTCTCCCTTCTTCTTCTCCTCCTCCTCCTCTCCCTCCTCCTTCTTCTCCTCCTTCTCCTCCTCCTCTCCCTTCTTCTTCTTCTCCTCCTCCTCTCCCTCCTCCTTCTTCTTCTCCTCCTCCTCCTCTCCCTCCTCCTTCTTCTCCTTCTCCTCCTCCTCCTCTCCCTTCTTCTTCTTCTCCTCCTCCTCCTCTCCCTCCTCCTTCTTCTTCTCCTCCTCCTCCTCTCCCTCCTCCTTCTTCTCCTTCTCCTCCTCCTCCTCTCCCTTCTTCTTCTTCTCCTCCTCCTCCTCTCCCTCCTCCTCCTTCTTCTCCTTCTCCTCCTCTCCCTCCTCCTTCTTCTCCTCCTCCTCCTCTCCCTCCCTCCTCCTTCTTCTCCTCCTCCTCCTCTCCCTCCTCCTTCTTCTCCCCCTCCTCCTCCTCTCCCTCCTCCTTCTCCTCCTCCTCCTCTCCCTTCTTCTTCTTCTCCTCCCCCTCCTCTCCCTCCTCCTTCTTCTCCCCCTCCTCCTCCTCTCCCTCCTCCTTCTTCTCCCCCTCCTCCTCCTCTCCCTCCTCCTTCTTCTCCTTCTTCTCCTCCTCTCCCTCCTCCTCCTCCTCCTCCTTATCCTTCTCCTCCTCTTTCTTCTCCTCCTCTTTCTTCTCCTCCTCCTCCTCCTCCTTTTCTTTCCCCTCCTCCTCCTCCTCCTCCTCCTCCTCCTCCTCCTCCTCCTCCTCTTCCTCCTCTTCCTCTTCCTCCTCCTCTGCTCCAGAGGGCAGAACAAGACAGGGGGTTTTGACAAGTAGAAGGAAGAGCTCTAGTGGTTGGAAGAATCCAACTGAAGAACAAACAGTCTTTCGAGTCCCTGCCCTGAGTTGATTGAGATCCTTGTGCTGATAACCTACAAGCTCTGAATGCTTGATTGTTTAAGCTTGGTGTTTGGAACCTCAGCCAGAGTCGTACTTCCATATTTTGGGTGGTTCACAAAATTAAAAGATGGGAGCCAAAGGCCCCAGTGTGCATTCTGGCACCGACCTCCCATAACGAGGGTGATTTTGCAGTGCTGGGCACTCTCCACACGGTAGCTGGAGCGGGTTCTGGCCGCTCTCCGGGGCCATGGTTTGGCACCCAGACTCCGGGCACGCAGTTTTCAACGTGAGGAATCTACTGAATGTCTGCAAGAGGCATAAAAGGCAGCAGATACTGTGGCATCTTGTGAATTGGCCATGTGATGGCCTGAGGTGAGCTGAGGGCACTAGCCTTAGACCGGTGGACAGCACCGAGCTAAAAAGGATTTCAAAATAACTAAATGGAGCCCATCAACCGATTAGGGATACAAGTGCAAGTCCTACCCTCAGGGGGTTATGATCTAGACGGAGCAAGAAGATAGGCATATAAATAACCAGCAGTAGAAGAGGAAGACTGTCAGGGTAGAGAAAAGGAACTGTCAGAGTTAAGGAGGCTAAGATTATGTTTGGCTTTGGAGGGGGATCTACTGTTTGCACTTAGGTACAACTGTTTCTTGAGCACCTACTATATGCCAGGCTAGGATCGTATCAAGAAAGGCACAGAGGAGATGGCATGTGAGCCCTGAAGGATGAATATGTTAATGCTGTGACCACTGAGATGTGGAAGGATTCTGGGAGAGGAGGGGACGAAGGACAGGTTAGTAAAGAGACGTGACGAGGTCGCAAAGCTGAATCTAGAAGCTAGTGCCCTGAGTGCCAGGATGGCCATCTGAGCAATGGGTGGCAGCAGACCCTCCCCCTCTTCCTCTCTGTTCCCCTCCCCCTTCCACTTCTTGTAGGACCTGGAGTCTGATCCCCCGGGTTCAAATACTGGCTCTACTCCTCACCAGCAGTATGACCTTGGGCAAATCGCTTAATACTTCTGTGCGTCAGCTTCCGCCTCTGTAGGATGAGAAGATTGGATTGTGAGGTTTCGATGAGCTGATCTATGTCAGTTGCTTAGAAGGGTACCTGGCTAAGGGTTAGCTCTGATGGATATTGTCAGAATCAGTATAGGAACAAGAAATTTTCGAGCGTGGTCCTTGAGTCTTGGGCTCAGAGGAGAAAGCATAGGTGGTGACAAAGCATGCATTTTATTCCTACAAGGAGATGCAGGACCACCACCCCCCCCCCCCCGCCGCCCCGCCATGAGGAGAAGGCAGGAGGAGGGGATAAGAGACTACAGAGTGTGAAACAACTGTGAGCCACTTTTTTTTTCAGGGTCGAGAAAACTGGGGCCAGGCAGGAATTGAGCCACGGCAGGTGCCTGAGCTCAAGTGTAGAACTCTTCCTACCAGGCTGTACCCCCGTTTATTCCCAGGGAGGAGAAGGGGGGCACAAGGCTTAGCTCTGGGGCACAGCTTCCGTGCACAGAGCAGTGGAGTGATGCCATATGACAAGTCCTGCCACTCTACCTCCCAAAATGCCTCTCAAGTCCTTCTCTCCATCTGGTTGGCCGCCTTGCTTTGTGCCTGGGCGGCAGCCGTCACTTCCGAACGGGTCACCCACATTCACTCCTCACCCCCGCCATCTCCTCTCCGGTGACCTTCTTCAGTTGCCTGCAAGACCCTGTCCCTCCCCTGCTCAAAACCCTTCCAGGGCAGAATCCCCAGTAGGCCCCAGCAAGGACTGGCTTCCGGCGATTTCTCTGCCACTTTCTTGCACATTTAAATGCCTCCTTTTTTTCCTCACCGTCTTTGTGTATCTTTTCACTCTTGTCTGGAACATTCTTCCCACATCCCCTTCACCTGGACTCCATTTATCCTTCAGATCTCAGCTCAAACATTCCCACCTCCTCCAGGAAGCCTTCCAGGTCTTCCTGTTAACTGCTTGGAGTACATATGCTTTTTTTTTTTTTTTTTTTCAATAGCTTGGAGTTTGAGGTCGTGTAGCCGTGTGATTGCCTGAATAGGGTCTGCCTTCCCTGCTAGCTTGAGTGTAGCACAAGGACACATGGACATAGGTCTTGTGTCTGTCTTAGCCAGTGCTGTGTGCCCAGTACTCGGCACGTAATTATGCTCAGCAAGTATCTGCTGAATGGCTAGAGATGGCTCAACGGAAGAGTCATGTATTCCCTGGCCCAGCCTCGTAGGTCCCTACAGACCAACTCACTGCCTCCACTAGCTTCAGAGATGGAACCCCTCCCTCAGTGAAGCCACCTCTAGCCAATGGAGAGGTGTCACCTTTTTCTTATTTTTTTTTTATGAAGATTTGAGATACTCCCGTAACCTCTTTCCCACCCCTTGCTCTGAACAACCCTGAAGGGACTGCCACTGAAAATACCCAGTCCCTCGATACCTTTGGCTGTACCTCAAAGAAAAGTAGAAACCTAGGAGTAGACAAAACCCAGGCTCTCAGCTCAGCCCGGGGCATCAATGGTAATGATTGCAAAATAGCTTTTCTCGGAATTAAAAGTAACATGATATGTTTTTATTTCTCATTTGCTTTCAGCCCCGAAGGCTCTTTCTTGTGGATATATCACTCAAAGTAAGTGCTTTGAATTCTAGAGATGTATGGGATGTCTCCCGTGTCCACCCTGGCACCCCCTACAGCCCGTTTTTAGCACCGCGGCAAGTAGGGGAGCTCCGGTCAAGGGCAGAGGGGAAGGGTGGTTTCCCAGGGATCTGGACCACATGCCTCCCATCCCCTAGGCAGGCCTTTATACAAGAACTGTGACTTGTATTTTGCCCTTGATTCTCATCATGGGTTTAAGTGGTGTCATTTGGAGAACATTCTGCCTTGCTGATGAAAAGAATCAGGATAGATATTTTTCATTATGCTGCGCAGTATGTGTTCTATAAAGACCCTTGCAAGAAATTCCTTTGAGACAAAGGGCCAGGAAAGAAGTTAAGGTCTCCTGATGAACTAGTATTTATTATTATTATTATTATTATTATTATTATTATTGCCAAAGGCAGTGAGAACTATGTAAGCCTTTTTTTTTTTTTTTTTTTTTTTTTGGGAGAGAGAGAGAGAGAGTATAAGTGAGGGGCAGGGAGAGAATCCCACAGTACGATGTGAGGGGCAGAGAGAGAATCCCAGGAGGGGCAAGGAGAAGAGAGAGAGAGAAAGAGAGAGAGATTGAAGGAGAAGTGGGGCTCACCTGAAGCGGGGCTCGAGCATACCCGATGCGGGACTCAAACTCACGAACCGTGAGATCATGACCTGAGTCGAAGTCAGATGCCTAACGACTGAGCCACTCAGAGCCCAAGCCTTCATTTCTCGATCTTTGGCTTGGCTGCCAGGAAGCTCAGAGCAAAGTCTTGTGCTTAACTGCTTATACTTTCGTCAGCCTTCATTTCTGATATAATTTATTCTCTGGTGTTAAATCCTGGCTTTTGTGCTTACATTCTGTGGGATCTTAGCAATTTGCCCAACCCCTCTTGGCCAAATTCTCAGCTATAAAATGAACATAAAGATGAAACCTTTACTCTCACGAGTAGTTGGGGGTGACCAGGCTCATATGAAAATACCTACACGAGTAATTAAATCTTTCTGTTCCCTTTTGTTTATTAAGTCTTCTGTTGTCTCCCTGCATATGGTGACCACTCCTTTTTAATAGTCAAGCATCTGAGACACCTCCTGAAAGTAGATGAGCTTTAAAACAGGTTTCTTTTTTTTTTTTTTTAATGTTTATTTATTTTGGGGTGGGGAGGGGCAGAGAGAGAGGGAGACACAGGATCCGAAGCAGGCTCCAGGCTCCGAGCTGTCAGCACAGAGCCTGTCGCGGGCCTCGAACTCACGAACCGCGAGACTATGACCTGAGCTTAACTGACTGAGCCACCCAGGTGCCCCTAAAACATGTTTCTTAATATTATTAAGCCTGTTCGTGGCTCTCTGTCTTATTTGTCCAACCACAGGCCACTGCACCCCTGCCTTCCCCCTCTTTCCCCTTCTCCAGAAAGTCCCCTCCCTGGAGAGACTCTCACAATGAGAGAGTCTGGAAATTTCCACGTGTGGGTGGTGAGGGTGGCTTCTGACTACAGTTTCCTGAGTTTCTGCTTCAGAGACCCTCAGATTTCCTGAGGCTGTCACTGCTGACCTTTGTAGCAACTTGAATTCTAGTTTAGCAAAAGAGATCATTCTTGGAAATATACACTGGTCTTTTTTTTTTTTTTTTTTTTAATTAAGATCACAACTTTTTACTGCAATTTTCAACTTTGATAAAGCTCTTTGATGGATGCTATTTCATTCATTTTTCAAAGCCACCTCCATGTTCGGTTTATTATCACTGTGATTGTCACCATCCTTATTATTATCACGTATCTGACTCTTCAGAGGAAAAAAACCGAGATTCGGTGAGGGAAAAGGTCCGTCACAGTGACACCACGAGTTAGTGGCAGACCCATGTCCCAGGCTTACGTATCAGTGTTCCCCGACTTGTTATTTCCTCTTGCCTCCTCTCTCCCTGCCGGGGCTCCCTGCATGAGCTGAGCACCAGGGGCTGCACCACGGAGGAGAGGTCCAGGCGCTATTGGGGTATCTTTCCCTCATTCAGCTAGAGCAGCTTGACTTCTTTTCTTCTTTTTTTTTTTTTAGTGTTTATTTTCATTCCAGTTAGTTAACAGACAGTGTTGTATTTGTTTCAGGTGTACAATATAGTGATTTAACACTTCCATTCATCACCCGGTAGAGAATAGCTTCACTCCTGTTTTATGAACTGAAGTTCTGTTTTCTGAACTGAAAGAAAGAGAGAGAGAGAGAAACCAACAAACAGACAAACAAAAGAGAGAAAAGAAGAAAGAGAGAGGGAGAAAGAAAGAAAAAGAAAGAACAAAAGAAAGAAAGAAAGAAAGAAAGAAAGAAAGAAAGAAAGAAAGAAGGAAGGAAGGAAATTTAAGTAATTTTCTGCCATGAAGAGTTTGGAAACCCCACCCCACCCCCACCCTGCCTCCACCCAGTCTGGGACTGCCTCATCTTCTAAAAATGTTTGTCATCTCTTTCATTTCTTAGAAACCCAGAGGTGGGTGATAGCAGCACGCAGAAGGGCTGGTGGTTTCCAAGCTGGTTTAACAATAGGTAAGGTGATGGATGGGGTGACCCTCTGTGTTTGTCCACCCACCTGACGCTTACAGAGTCAAAACAAAACGGTCTCATGGTCATGACCTTCACGGTCACTCGTCTTTTTGGCCTGTTGAAGTCATCCAAGGAATCTATTCCCTGGTTGGGACGAGTACATTGAAGCTTGGGGGTTATGGTCACGTTTGCCCATTTAATTCGGGGGTGAGTGGGGCTTGGGCTGAAGTTTCGGCTGCGGGAAAGACGATCACAGGAGGACTGTTCCAGCAAGTTCCCTTGCCCCCTGAAATAACCTGAAGGTTCTAGGTCACTAAATTGCTAACTGCGCTGACTCGGAAGAAAAATAGAAAAGGGGAGACCTGAGCCTGTTCACCAACAGTGTGTGTTTACGAATAAACGTTTCGTATCGTGAAGCTTTCTCCAGACATTTTTTCACTGCACATGTTCTCCGCCTCGGAGCGCGTTTTCACGAGCCATTCGCGGGCTGTCCCGACGCCATAGATCCGCCTCTGTCTCACTCTGCTTGCTTTCCCTTTGTACGTAGGACCCACAGTTACCCAGAAGAGGAAGCCGTAGACAAGGGAGATGAACAAAGAAAGGAAAACAGCGAAGAACTTCAGCTGTCAGACTGGTTTAATCCACAGTAAGAAAAGAAGCGTCTCGCCACGTGCCCTAAATCCATTAGCCCCCGTCGGAGGTGGCGGGGACTGTGTAGGCAACAGTGCCGTTGAGAGCACTCCTGATTGGGGATACAGAGTCTTAGCATCTGTCAGACGTTCACCATAGATGAGATGAGAATCCCAGAGTCTGGATGTTTTGACTCAGATGCTTGAGCAGAGGCACAGTGATTCTGACAGCAGTTGTCAAAAGGAGGCAGCTGAATCACAAAATCCTGAGGCTGGAAGGGGTCTCACTGACCACGAGGTGTTGTGGAAAACGACAACATGTAGGGTCGGAACAGGAAAATCCTCTCTGAGATTCAGCTAACTCATCTGAAAACATGGCAATGATGAGGAAAGCTCTCATGGGGCCGTGTATGCATCATTAGGCGATCATACGACAAAGGTTTATCAAACACCTATGATCTGCCAGCTGGCATTTTTCAAACTACCAGGCACTACCCATTAATATGTTCAGGAAACTAGCTTCATGGGACAAAATGGGCTTTTTAAAAAGAAAAATTGAAACCAAGTAGAAAATCAGAGGGCATCACATGAAGTGGGAGGATAAACACGGTTTGGTTGAATTACTGTTTCTGTATATATGTGTATGTGCATGCATTTTGTTGCGATGTAAAACGCATTTCTCACCGGGAGTCGTGGTCAAAAATGCTGTACTAGATGTCGTGTGAGGCACAGGAGATAGGAGGAATCAATCCATATGGTTATGTTCAAGAAGTTCCTGGTCTTGTAGGGGCAAGAGATGTGCAAGTAGTATTTGCCAAAACCGGGAAGGAGGCGTGGTTGATCGGACTTAGAAGAATGCGTCTGGGGAGTACGGAGGCGGGAGCTTTCCAGGATCATCAGATGACCTTGAAGCCTGAGAGACTTGTGGGGGGTGGTGCCATTGACCAGGATAGAGACCGGAGAAAGGCAGCCAGGTCTAGGAGTCGGAGTAGGGGATGAGCTCTACGAGGGATGTATGTGGGTTCAGGTACTTGTGGGGCGTTGGGACAGAAATTCACAGAGTGCCTGTCTTAGTCTGTTCGGGCTGTTATAACAAAACACCACAGACTGGATGGCTTATAAACAACAGAAATGTATTTCTCAGAGTTCTGGAGGCTGGGAAGTCCAAGATCAAAGCACCAGCAGCTCTGGTGACTGGTGAGAGCCCACTTCCTGGGTCACAGACATCCATCTTCTCTGTCCTCACACAGTGGAAGGGGCAGGGAGCTCTCTGAGACCTCTTTCATAAGGGCACTAATCCCATTAGTGAGGGCTCCACCCCCATGAACGAAGCACCTCCCAAAGGCCCCACCTCCAAATACCATCACACCCGGGATTGGGTTTCAATGTAGGAATTCTGGAGGGCGGGCACAGATGGTCAGTCTATAGCGGTGCCCTTGAGCTCCTTGGAAGATGTGTGGTAGAGATGTGGGGTGAAGAGCCATCAGAGTGAGGGGGTCACCCAGGCAGGGGACTAGAACCACATCCTGATGTCAGCACTTAAGGGGCCAGTGAAGGAAGAGGAGTCTGAAAGGGGGCAGGAGGAGCTATAGAGGAGGAGGACAGGGAGAGAATAGCAACTATTCTGGTAAGAGGGGAGTGAGCTCTGGAAAGACTGAGTATGTTCTGGAAAGCTCTCTTTTTGTTTGGGGGGAGGAGGGTCACACTAGTGTGGAAGGATGGGAATTTTGCCCTCCCCCCACAACCCCCCACCCATGTGTCATTCAATGAGCTAGGCACCAGGGTGGCCGTCCGTGAGATGCTAAACCATTCCTGGAAACACAAGAACATGGAGGCATTGTTGCTTTGATGAGCCCCTTAATGTGTGTGTGTTTGGGGCAGGGGGACAGGGAGACCTCCACCAAAAGGTGGGCTAGATGAGCAAGAGGTAGTCGCCAGGCTCCTTTCTCAGGAGGCTGGTACACTTTAACCGTGGCATTTGTGCTCTGGGAGCGGGACTTGGGAGGCGGGGTGAGGGCTGAGACAAAGAGGAGAGCCCGATCGTGGCCACCAGCTGTCGCTCCCCACTCTCCCCCGTGCATGGCTCAGCCAAAGACTATTGGTTTGAAGAGGCTCCAAATTTAAGCCTTCCCAGGGCACCAAAGTATATTTCTTAGATGAGTGAACGATTAGATACACAATTGAATGAACAAATAAATATATCCATATAAATGTATCCTCTCAGGTAGACGACCTACAATACATTACCATGTATCGTGCACACGTTTCCACATCAAGCTCTCTTAGCTTCTGTGACAACACATCCTCTGACTTTCCCTCCTCCTTCTCTATTCTCCCTTCTTGGTCTCCTCCATAAGGGCCTCTCCCTCGTCATATAGTAGAGTTTCTGGAGACGACATCCAGTATTCTCGTCTCTTTTCTTTATACACCATCTTCCACTGTGCTCTCATCCATTTCCATGGCCGTAGACACCGGGGCGTGTGACTCTCCACATTCCGATCTTCAGCCCGAAGATTTCCTGAGCCCTGACTTGGATCTAACTGCCCGCCTGACATCTCTGTACACGTCTCCCGTGACCCAAATGGGTTTCCGCGTTCTACCCCACCCTTGTCCTCATTTCCCACCTCAAGCCAGAGTCCGGAATACCTCTCTGGTTCATCCTTTTCCTCCACCCACCCCACAGTCTAATTGATTAATGTGTTCTGTTAATCCTACCTCCAAAGTCCTTCCCACATCGGCTCCTTCTCTGCATTCCACAGCCCCACCCTCCTTCCATCGGCTCTTTGCCGGCTCATCCCCTGGCATGCCGATGCCTATCGAGAGTTCAGTAAAGAACACGCTGAACACATCTTTTTTGACCTGGTTCATGTTGATAGAAGTTTAACGCTTTCTCTACCCGACGCTTGGGGCCCATCCTGTACCCGTTAATAAGTACGGAAGATTCAAAAGCTAGCAGTGACCTCGGTAGGTGTGTGTTTTGGTGACAGAGGCCGTTTTATTCCGTGGAAGCCTTTGCCCTATAGTGGAGTCACACAGGCTGACGCGGTGGGTGTCGTGCGTGGAAGAAAGGCGTTTGGGCAGCTCGGAGTCTGTCCTGGCACCTTTCCTTCTTTCTAGAGCCCCATCTTTGTGACTTTGGACGCTTCTGGCACTTGATGGTAGCAAGGACTAGCTCTCACGCGTGGGTGGCCTGCCCTGTGTCACTTCGTTTGCGGGAGGCAGTGGGTGATGTTGCTGACTGAGCCTCCTTGAGACAGAGGCTCATCCCAGCTGATCTGGTGCTCAGCCTCGCTCCTCCCCTGCCCCCCCCCCCCCGCCTGCATTTTCAGGCTGTCATCTGGCTCCTTAGGGTCAATGACATGTGGGGACTGCCAGTGAGACTTAATAATTAACAGCTGGGAAATAGAACATTTTAATTTTGAAGTAAACATTAATTTTTAATATCGCTACCTTTTTTTTTTTTTTTTCCCCACTGGAAGGAATCTTCCCGGCCAAGCAAACCAAAGTGGGTACTGCTTTTCTGACTCGGTCTTTCTAGAAGATGTGGACTGAGCGGTGGGGCTGTTGCATAGCAGGCTGGCCACCGGTTGGGACTGTGAGATTCTCCAGGGGTCGGACGGGGCCTCCTTTCTCCCGTCACGCTCCGCAGCCAGTCTGGTGTGCACGACAGCGACTTAGTAGCCGTGCGGTGAGGCCTTGAGTGCCCTGGTCTGGCCTTTCCATAAATCAAATGGCTGAAGGTGCAGCTCCCTTCTGTTCGCCTCCCCCTGCTTTCTTTATTTGTAAAATGTGGGTGAGGATAGCATCCACTTTATAAGGTGAATGTGAGGGTTAAGTGAGAGAGTGAAAGTCTGGTACTGAGCCCCCGTGCACCATGAATATTAAATAAGTACATCTGGTCCGCTGCTGCTTTCCTTCTCTCCCCTTCCTTTTTTTTTTTTATTAAAAAAAAATTTAATGTTTATTTTTATAAAAAATTTATTTTTGAGAGAGAGAGAGAGACAGAGTGAGAAAAGCAGGGGAGGGGCAGAGAGAGAGGGAGACACAGAATCCGAAGCAGGCTCCAGGCTCCGAGCTGTCAGCACAGAGCCTGACGCGGGGCTTGAACCCACAAACCGTGAGATCATGACCTGAGCCGAAGTCGGTCGCTTAACCGACTGAGCCACCCCGGCACCCTGTTTTTTGTTTTTTGTTTTTTAATAGTATTACCCGCTTACAACGTGTCCAGCTCATACACAGCTGTAAGACTTAGCTAGCGGGCTGGGTCAGAACTGCTTAAGTATCCTCAACGGGCTAAAACTAAGGACGACGATGAATGAGGCAGTGATACAGGGAAGAATTTAAGTTCAGAAACGTTGGTTATAGATGTGTAAGTCATGCGTGTGTGTGTGTGTGTGTGTGTGTGTGTGTGTGTGTGTGTGTGGTGTTTTGTGGTTTGAAATCCTGCCATTCAACAAAGCGGTGGCGGGGGGGGGTTATATGACTAAAAACATAACAAAACAGAAGCTCGCTCTTTCTCACTGCACACTGGTAAGAATGCCAGAGTCGCTAAGTTCAGTGAAACCTTAGCTTAAAGTTAAAACATGACATATGTGGGTTTTACCCCCAGCTTTGTCGGCACAGGGAGTAAGTGTCCATAGAAGCCGCAATGTAGGGCTTCATAGCTCAGAGCATGGACTCCAGAGTGGGACCACCTGGGTTCCAAAACCGGCTTTGCCCCTTACTAGCTGTGTGACTTTGGACAAGTTAATTAACCTCTCTGTGCCACTCATGGATAAAATGGGGATCGGCATAGCACCTCTGGAGGGTGACGCCCTTAGCACGACGGTGCCTGGTCTCACAGGAAGTGCTCAGCGGATCTTAGTTGCCATCAGCGGCAGCCAGCTGTGTGACCTTGGGCCCGCCTTGGTTTTCTTACCTGCACAATGGACATATGTGGCAGGACCGTTGCAAGCACTAAACGAGAAAGTGTAGGTGAAGGTGCTTTCATTTCACGATTGAAGGAAACCAAGAGCAGCTGTTCTCTGTGCAGCCAGCACACGTGGGGTGCGAGGGCCGAGCTGAGACTGCAGACAGATGGGGGAGGGCCGGGACAGCAGCCTCGGAGCGCCCCCCTCCCACCTCTGGGGGCGACTCAGCTGTGCAGCAGGAGGGAGGAGGCCGGAAGCAGGGCACGGGCTCCAGAAGGGAGGGATTATCATCTCAAGAATTAGAGCCAAGAGCTTGGTGACAGATGGACAGGAGTGTGAGTTTCCCGAGGCTCTTTTCCACTCCGGGGCCGGGGCTGGGGCCAGATGGGGGTCGACCCAGCCTTGCCCAACCTCACTGTGGAAACCCCAGCTTTGCTGAGGCGATAGGAGCAGTTTTGTGCAAACCCTCCCCCCACTGATGTTGCAGGACTGGGGCGGGCGGGGTGGGGGGAGTTCTCATCGCTCCATCGATTTGCTGACATCTCCCCAACGGCCTCGCCAGGGCCACATGCGTGCTGCCAGCAGGGACCCAGCAGGGACCAGCAGGACTTTGCCCCAGTCACTGGCCATCTCCCCTCGGTGGATGAAGTAGAAGCAAATGCCTCACGGGGACGGGCGGGAAGGGCCGTTCGCACTGGGGATCGAGTCTCATGACTGTGTTGCAGTCTCTGCCTCCCAGCAGGGGAAATGCAGCCACTTCCTGAGCAAATGGGGGTCAGAGCTGAGTCTGTGTCACCCCCCCCCCCCCGCTGAGCCCCAGCGGCTACTCAGCCTTTCCGCGTGTCTACCCTCTGCAGTCGGTCAGTTTGCTGATGCTCTTGTGTTGCTTCCTGTGTTTTTTTATTGGCTTTGCCAAGTCCCTTGCAAGCATTCTGAGTGCAGAAAACATGCCTCTCCTTCCCCCCCCACCCCCACCCAGCTCTCCTACCAAAGAGGCAATGTGGTCTGAGCAGAGGGTCTGTGCTGGAGCCCCATGTTCTCGCCTTGGCCTTGGGGGCCCTCTGTTGAATCCCTTCTATTCGGGGTGACTCTGACTCCTTGTTTGTAAAACGAATGATAACACCGGAATCCCCTTCAATCTGGGGCCCTTTCTGGCCTATCACCAAGTTTTTACCCAGAAATCCCTTTCCGGCAAAAGGCAGATTAGACTAGATGGCTCTCTTTTGGCTCCAGTGTCACTCTGCCGTTCTCCCGAGTCAAGAATTAGGACCTCCTTCGGTGCAGGTGGCACCCACAGGGATAAATGACACCCAAAGATGCCACAGGCAGTTTACAAAGGGCCCGGGAGATAGCAGAAGGGATCCAGAAGGAAGAAGAGGGCTAGGAAAGCAGCAAAAGAGGACAGAGGGAATGAGAGATACCCGTAAGATCCCCCCATAAGGGCCCCAAGACAGCCCTCAAAGGCACCTGAGAGCCTCCTGTCCCTCACTCAGAAGATGCTGCCCCTGCACATGTCCCACCACCCAGCCAACTGCCTGGGGCTCAGTCCAGATCCAGGGACAATCTCAGCATATCATAGCTGACCCCAGTTTTTCCTTGGACGGCCTCTGCCCCACCTTAGGAAAGCTGTCCTGCCTCATGGGGCCCTATGTTTTGTCACCAGGAAACGTCCCGATGTTGTGACGGTGACCGAATGGAAGGCGCCGGTCGTGTGGGAAGGCACTTACAACAAAGCCATCTTAGAAAATTATTACGCCAGACAGAAAATTACCGTGGGTCTAACGGTCTTTGCTGTCGGAAGGTAAGTGTCCCTAATGAAGTCGACCTCCGTCTTTTCTTGTTTCATTGTCCAGATGTTTGTGAGGGGCCCCCTGGGCTTACGGAGCGCTTCCTGCCTTGTCTGAATTATTAAATAGGAGAATGTTAGAACAGGACCGTTTTAGTCTTGTTTCTGCTGAGGGCCCCAAAAGGCTGACAGAGCAAAACAATAGTAGGTGAGTCGACTCCTTCCCACCTCAAAGTGAGGGTCTCGGGTTGCAGGTAAAAATGTCTGCTACACCCACCGAGCCTAGAGTCTGCAGTTCACCCACAACAACCTCCTTCCTGACCTCCATGGCTTTCTCTGGAAGTTCCAAAAATGGCAGCTGTGGGCCCAAACACGTGTCACTCTTTGCCCTACACTCTCAAGACCAGGACCGAGGACTGGAGGATTTACAGCAAGCTCTGGATCCAGACTAACCCAAGAGGGGTGGTTCTCCACGTTGGAACATGGCTGACCGCTCTTCCTTGGGTTCTCCGGGCCTTCCTTGGCTCCCAGAGATTCAGCCAGCCAGAACTTCCTTTTCTAGACGTTGGGGAGGTTCCTGATTCAGATTCCATTTCCTCGTTTAGAACCCCCCCTTCCAAAGCTGCAATCATTCTTACTCGAAATTAGTAGCCGTAATATTAGTTTTAAAATGTAACCCGTTTTGCTCTCTTGGAGAGTTTCTGTGGGTTTGTTTCCCCCAAACAAAAGCAAGAGTTCGATTTGCCTCTTCCCCAACCCCCGCTGTGAGCCTTTCCTCCGGTTCCTCTCCTGAAAACCACACAGAAAGTTGATCCCTCGGCCTGTACAAAGAGTGTCAAAGGCCTCGGCTGATCTGAGCTTGGGCTCTGCCCACTGTAGGGCCTGAAGGAGAGCTCCGTGAAGCTCCTGAGACCTCCAACCCAGAGGCCAGAAGCCACTGCTGTTGCAATACTAATCAGGTACGGTGACCTGGTTAGTCACCTGGGCGGCATCTCTAATAGAGACAGCTGACTCTGGCGTTTTGACAGTTTCCTTGGGAGACTCTGTACCGTTCTGAGTCAGGAGGCGATACTCAGCTCACCTAAGCCCGCGACACGAATGTCGTAGAGGGATTCGGTGCGGGTGTTCCCAAAAAGCACAGAACACTCCACAATGGCTTCACCGTCCGGTTTGCGACTCTGCAGAACCAAGTCTTAAATCGCATATCCTGGAGAAAGCCCTATTTGTAAATCCCGTATCCTGGGGAAAGCCCTATGCTCTCGGCTGTGAGGCATGAGAGGTGCTCAGCAGCAATAAATCCTCACAAGAGTGGATCTGGACTTTTAGGAGGTGTGATGTTTGGTTTGTTTTCAAATAACAATGCAGGAAGCCAACAGCAGTGTTTTAATCCCTAAACAATGTTAAACCTCCAGGGGCTCCCTCCTCCCTTGCCCCTGGATTGTCTCCGAAGCTTCAGAACACAATAGATTTTTCTTAAAGTTCCAGAGTGCCCAAGAATTTCCTGGCAACCGGCCACAGAGCCGCGTTAAACTCCCTGTTTGTACTGCTCAGATCTCTTCTTTCCATTTAAATGAATCAGTACCGTAAACTCTCGGGCTTCTAGAGGGCGGCATTAAAAGCACACTTTATTTTGGTAGTAAAGAAAGGAAATCCAGGCAGCAACCAAAAAGCAAAACAGAGTGCCGGTTATAATGGCTGACAAAACATCTTGATTGGCTGCTGGCATGATCAGCAAATTAAAGTCAGTCCACATTCACTGAGCTGGGCCTGAGTCTGGGGTCTGCATGAGTCGCGTTAAGCTGTCTGACTACTACTGTGTAGCCTGGGTCGCGGGAGACACCAACACGATGTGTCTTGAATGAATACATACATAGCTAAAACATCGCCACCCACCCATTAGAATGGCCCAAATCCAAAACACTGACAATGCCAAATGCTGGCAAGGGTGTGGAGCGACAGAGACGCTCATTCATTACTGGTAGGGACGTAAAACGGTGCAACCATTTGGAAGATGGTTTGGCAGATTCTTACAAAACTAAACATTAATGGTACCACGCAGTCCAGCAAGGGCCCTCCTTGGTGTTCAGCCAAAGGAGTTGGAAACTTATGTCTAGAAAACAACCCTATACATAGATGTTTACGGCAGCTTTATTCCTAATGGCCAAAACTTGCAGGCCACCAAGACGTCCTTCGGTAGGTGAGTGGATAAATAAACTGTAACATCTAGAATACTATCAGTGCTAAAAAGAAATAAGCTATCAAGCCAGGCAAAGATATGAAGGAACCTTGAATGCGTGTTACTTAGTGACAGAAACCAATCTAAAGGGGCTGTATACTGTATGGTTCCAACTCTGTGACATTCTGGAAAAGGCAACACTCTGGAGACAGTCAAAGATCAGTAGTTGCCGGGGATGGATGAACAGGCAGCACACAGGATTTTTAGGGCAGTGAAAATACTCCATATAATACCATACACAGTGACGGATACATGTCACTGTACATTTGTCCAAATCCATGGAATGTACAACACCAAGAGTGGATCTTAGTGTAAACCAGGAGGTGATAAGGACATGTCAGTGTAGGCTCATGGATTGCAAGGCACGTATCACCCTGATGCTAGATATTGATAGTGGGGGGGAAGCCATGGAGGGGGGGCAGGGAAGGTACATGGGAACTTTCTGTGCTTTCAGCTCAGTGTTGCTGTGAACCTAAAAATGCTCCAAGAAATAAAATGTATTGTGAAAAACAAGGAAAAGATAGTTAAACCAAGCTTAAGTCAGGGGTTGTTTGCTCTGGTGTTTGGATGAGTCTTACGATGGTGGTGTCTTAACAGTGGATTGGCGTTTGGGGTGAGCAGTGGGAGGCTCACGGGGTGAATATGTAATATAGAGGGATCTCCCCGTCCCATAACCCATTCTCTGGATCCCAGAGGAGGATATAAGAATGGTGATGGTTAGGCTTAATACATCCCCAAAGGACCCAGATGTCACTCTTGCATCTGGTAGGGCAGGAGCAACGTTGGGTATAGTTTGAGGGAGAAGTGGTGTCCCCTGCTGTTGGGCAGAGGATACACAAATTTCCAGTTATGAGTAAGTTCGAGGGATCTGGTGTATATCCTGGTGATTATAGCTAATAAAACCGTATTATACACTTGAAAGTTGTTAAGAGAATAGACCTCCAATGTTCTCACCACAAAAAAGAGACGGTTGTTATGTGACCCGATGGAGGTATCAGCTAAGGCTATAGTGGTAATCATTGCGTGATATGTAAGCATGTCAGATCAACACTTTGGACGCCCGACACTCCCATGTTGCTCTATGTCAATTCCACCTCAGTGAAGCTGGGGGAAAAATAACTAGCACCCACTCTGCCTGCCCCCAGTCCGGCCCAACTGATAAACAAGACAAAAGGCTAAATAAGGTAGATGATAGTGAGCATCACCTTTATCACAGTTAAAGCTGGTGCCGGAGAAAGTGGCTTCTATTTGCAGACCCTAGGTCTCCTGCTACTGAATCACGGAATCCGAAAGATTAGGTACCCAGGCTTCCAGATGTGGAGTAGGGCCTCACTTTAAGGCCCCGAGCCGTTCGGAGCACAGCCTCTCCCCACCTGGCTGGTGGCCATTTCCAAGAGGTAGAGTGGTGGGAGCAGGGCTGCAGAGGCCCTGTCACTCTTCCAAAATCAGCAGGTAAGTCACTCCTCTTCCCCAAAGTGGAGCGAATGAATGGTGGAAGGCAGCCAGGAATGTTACACTATCAGATGTGGAAAACACATGTCTGGGAGAGGGGAAACCATGCCTCCCCTAAACTGCAAAACAAAACAAAACAAAACAAAACAAAAAGATGATTAGACTAGCATGCAGCCTCCTGCACAAATCCCAGTGGTTAAATTTGTCCCCTTCTCCTTTGTTTCAGATACATTGAGCATTACTTGGAGGAGTTCTTAATATCTGCTAATAGGTACTTCATGGTTGGCCACAAAGTCATATTTTACATCATGGTGGACGATGTCTCCAAGATGCCCTTGATAGAGCTGGGTCCTCTGCGTTCCTTCAAAGTGTTTGAGATCAAGCCTGAGAAGAGGTGGCAGGACATCAGCATGATGCGCATGAAGATCATCGGGGAGCACATTGTGGCCCACATCCAGCATGAGGTGGACTTCCTCTTCTGCATGGACGTGGACCAGGTCTTCCAAGATAGCTTTGGAGTGGAGACCCTGGGCCAGTCGGTGGCTCAGCTACAGGCCTGGTGGTACAAGGCAGATCCTGACGAGTTTACCTATGAGAGGCGGAAGGAATCCGCAGCATACATTCCGTTCGGCGAGGGAGATTTTTATTACCACGCTGCCATTTTTGGAGGAACGCCCACTCAGGTCCTAAACATCACCCAGGAGTGCTTCAAGGGAATTCTCCAGGACAAGAAAAATGACATAGAAGCCGAGTGGCATGATGAAAGCCACCTAAATAAGTATTTCCTTCTCAACAAACCCACTAAAATTTTATCCCCAGAATATTGTTGGGATTATCATATAGGCTTGCCTTCAGATATTAAGATTGTCAAGATATCTTGGCAGACGAAAGAGTATAATTTGGTTAGAAATAATATCTGATTTTAAATTGTGCCGGTAGGTTTCTGAATTTGAGAGAGTAGTATTCTGGCTACTTCCTCAGAAAAGTAACACTTAATTTTAACTTTTAAACAATACTAACAGACCGCCAACTTCTCTTCTTCCTGGTAACTTTCAACCTTGCATTATGGGAGGATGAAACCTACAGGAATCAGATGTAAATTCCCAGTGATTTCTGATCTCTTCTGGGTTTGGGGGAAATACTATCAACTGGACCAAACGCTCACCAAAAAAATTGACACAGGCAAAGAAAAAGCCAGAAACACTCTACATGTGCCAGATAATGTACTGGAGAAAAGGGTGCTAAGGGAAGTGTTTGGCAGCAAGATACGATTGTGGGGGGAGGGGGTCATCCCCTTGACTTCAGTGCCTCTGCTGAGTCCCAAGCATCATCGAGTTGCTTGGCGACAGAAGAACTCTGAGTAAGGGCACGGTCCACCTTGGCAATCCTCACATGGTTTCACTGGCAGACTGCTTCAGGCCATTTGCCACCCATGTTCTTTTCCCATCGGGAAAATGTTGTTTGGCTCCCGTGCAGAATCTTCCTGGTGGAGATTCCCAAGGGAGATCATGGTGGCACGTGTTTGGAGTCACGGGGAATCTGAATGAGCCAGTGGTTGCTCAGCATGGAGTGAAAACAGACTCAGAGTTGAGTTTGCCATGGAAAAGCAAAGAGAGTGGAAAAAGAGGAGGCTGATATCTGTGGGCCACCTTGGAGGGGCCCAGGGCACGGGGCTGGTCCTTAAACACAGCATGGATCCGGGCGCTGAGTGGGGGGCAGGGTGGGTAGTCTCTGACTTCCTCAGACCCGCGACGACCAGCACTGCGGGGACTTGAGTGGAGGATGTTTCTTGTTTTGCCCAAGGCGCATTCAGTCCGCCAGACTCCGGTCTTCAGTTCCTTGGCCGGAGAAGTGGACGGTGTCAGAGAAGGCAACGGCCCGCAGTGGACTGAAGAGGCTTGCAAGGAGTTACGTTTCCCAAACCCGGGCTTCATGACAATAAGTCATCAACATGCCCTGCTGCCACCTGCTCTAACCCTCAGGGTCCCCGCAGCCCGCCACGCCCCAACCTGGAGGGCCGACATCGAGGAGTTTGGAAAGCCCTCGGGTCAAGTAACTTTTCGTTTTCCCCTGCCCTGTCTGCACTACTGAAGTGTGACAACCAGATACGTTTAATAAAATGGCTAATTGATTTTATATCGAAAGCAGAGGGGATGGCGGTGAGAGACCCAGTCCTCATGAATGAACAGCTTAACATACAATTCCCTTCTCTAAGAGAAGCTATGGAATCCTACGCATTACTTCAAGTTGAGCAATTCGATGTACAGGAGTTAGGAGGCAGCATTTACATATGCAGGTGTATTTATAGTTTGCTCGTGTTCCAGTTTTGGTCATTTGTTTCCACTTTTAAGTGATTTATTTGAAGAGCCACCGCCCTTGGTGTTCAGCGCAATGGGCTTATTTGATACAGTGAAACCTACATTTTTTTCTACCATGTCACTGTGCCTCCTACTCTTCAATCCGTGCCAGAAAATCTCACAACCCAGCAAAATGAAGCAAAACCAACAACGACAACAACAACAAAAATTCTGAAGAAATGGGCTTTGTAAAAGAAAACGGAGACCGCATGTCAGGACGCTGCCTCTCCAGAACTGACCCTTCCTGGGATCCATCCATTCTGGAGTAGAGACAGTTAAGCATTGAAATCCTAAACCAAAGAAATGATCTCTCTTAAAAGATTAGGGAAGAGGGTTGATGTTTACTTTTGAGGGAATCTGGATATTTTTTTTACTCATTTAAATTTAAATCCCCAAACTCCAGATCTCATTGATAGTTAAACATTAAAAAAAAAAAAATAAAATTCACAATTCACACTTGAATAAATTATTTTCTCAATAGATCCTGGTCTGGTCATGGATTGTGCATTTTCTCCCAAAGATGTTCAGGATCGTCAGTTGTAACATTTTAAATTCTTAGACTCCAAAAAGTCCTGATGTCCTCTTAAAAATGTGTTCACTATTACAAAGATAGAACATGGTTGAGAGTCCCAAGCTTTCAAAACAATAAGTGCTTATGGAGAGCTTTCCAAAGTGGTGCATTGAAATAATTAACTGCCAGTGGAGGAACCAGAAAGAAAAAGGCTTGCCCCTCAACCCCAGGGTGGGGCGCCAGCACAGAGGGAGAAAACAATGTCATAACTACATCTGGGGATTATTAGTCCTGACCTCTGGGGAATATATGTGGCCAAGGAGGCTCTGGAAAAAGGCTGGATCTCCAGCAAAGTCAGGGCGGGTGTCTTTGTAATAAATGGAAAGATGAAAACCGACCAGACTGATGTAGTGTGGCACACTGGATATACAACAGGGCATCGTTCCCTCATTGGAGAGAATTATTTTCATTTTATAGATAAGCAGAGTGATATTCAGCAAGGTTAGCCACCCAGCTAGCAAATGACTGAGCTGAAGCTCAAACCAGAGAAGCTGGCAAGGATAAATGTGTTAACATACACATACGAAGGGCTGCGTGTGTTTCATATCAAGGAAAATGCAACTTTGTTTTTTAGTTTATTTTGAGAGAGAGAGCACAAGTGGGGGAGGAACAGAGAGAGAAGGGGAGAGAGAGAATCCCAAGCAGGCTTCACGCTGTCAGCACCAGACCCCGACTCGGGGCTCAAACCTACAAACCATGAGACCATGACCTGAGCCGAAATCAATAGCAGCCTAACCGACTGAGCCACTCAGACGTCCCGGAAGATGTAACTTTATAGAAGTATCTTATAAAGGGGCATTTTTCCATAAGAATATTTTAAAAATTAGGTGTGTAAGGGGCACCTGGGTGGCTCAGTCGGTTAAGCATCCAACTTCTGCTCAGGTCATGATCTGGTGGTTTGTGGGTTCGAGCCCCACGTCAGGCTCTGTGCTGGCAGCTCAGAGCCTGGAGCATGCTTTGGATTCCGTGTCTCCCTCTCTCTCTGCCCCTCCCCCACTTGCTCTCTCTCTCTCTCTCTCTCTCTCTCCCTCTCTCTCAAAAATAAACATTAAAAAAATTTTTTAAATAAAAACTGTGTCCCCAAGCCTGTTGTACTATTTCCCACTTTTTCTGCATGAAACCTCCCCAAATGCATTAAATTATTTAAAATGGATCATATAAAAAATAAATAAATAAAAGACTGTGATCATTCTCTTTAAAAAATAAAACATTTTTCTTTTTAAATTTTATTTTGAGAGAGAGAGAGAGAGCTAGCAGGGAAGGGGCAGAGAAGGAGAGAGAGAATTCCCAATAGACTCCGTACAGGCAGCGCAGAGCCCAAAGCAGGGCCCAAACTTACGAACTGTGAGATCAGGCCTGAGCTGAAATCAAGTTGGATGCTTAACCAACTGAGCCACCCAGGCGCCCCTGTGATAATTCTTATCTTTACTTTGTGCCTGCAGGGCTGATGCAATCCCTGTGGACACACACTGAGCTGTTGTGCCAAGGCAGTGCCTTGGAGGGCATGATTGGGCAGAGGGGGCAGGTGGAAGGGACAGCCATGCCTCCTCCTTCCGCTCCTTCTCTAACCTGGGGGTCCCATGCAGCTGGAAGGGGACAGGTTTCTTCAAGCCCTGAAGGGCCTCACTTCTCTTACCCTTGGAATGACCCCATCTTTGATGTCTCCCAGCCCAAGTCACCACGTGATTTACTGATAAGGGAATCATAGTTATGGCAATACTTACAGTTAAGTATTTATTAAGTGCACTATTTGTTAAATGTACCTTACATAAATGAATACGCATAAATGAACATAGGCACAATAGCAAACCAACAGGGGTGAAGCGTCATAGAAAGTGAATGCGTAACATGCGATGCACACTTTTTAAGGAGAGAAAGCAGAGTTAAGTGAGGATCCAGCCGTCAAAGCCTCAGATCTGTAAGGGCACAGACTAGGATTCAAACCCAGGACTGTCTAAAGCCTTTGCTCTTTCCACAGCTCCCATCTGCTTCCCCCACTCTCTCTTTCACATATGTGCATGCAAACGTATGCACACACACACACACATTTTAACCATCTTGTTTTTGAAACTGGAGGACACCAAAGGAATCACCACCAAAAGCTCTCAATTCCTTTATGAGGCATTCAAGAGAGAATTTAGTAGACCAAAAACTCTTAGAATGTAGGTCTAAAGCCATCATAGAGCCAAGCTGGAGAAGCAAATGATACATGAGCAATACAGGGCCCAGGGAAGCATGGAGAAAGGGAGGAGGAGACTGCGTCAGAGGGGCTGACTCTGAACTGAGCTTTGAGAGAAGAGAAGGGGGTGACTGAGGAGTGGAGACGGAATGGGTTCCAGGGGGAAGAGCAGCAGATGTGAAGCACAGAGGACTACCAGGAGACCTTTGCAGAGACCCACACAAATGGTGCCGGGGCCTTGGTACTGGACGAAATCATGTGGCAGAGCCTGCGTGGAAAGTGGTAAAGAACATGTGAGCACTTTAGCTGGTTGAGGACTCCACATATGTGTAGCATTTGTGGCTCTCTTTCTCCCCTCCCAGCAATGCCTGGGCTCCTTTATGGAGTCTCCATGATTTCTATGGAGCAAAGGATCCAGACTAAGCCGATCAGCACTTCCCATGCCCTTGGTGGCAATGGTTGATTCAGTGGTGGGCAGGTGACCTAAATTGGTCCAATGAAAGCGAATCTCAGGTTCTCTTGGGAAATGAGGGCACATGTTGTATTGGGAGCTTGACCACAGGGAGGTCAGAGTTAGGATGAAATGGACAATAGGACACGAGAAACAGGGACGCTGAAGGAAATGCAGTCCTTGACGACAACCTGAGTCCCTGGCTCCAGCCTTACCTGAAGCCTGCACTGCTTGTGGGCTTTTCAAATATGTGAGTCCCATTAAGTCAGATGGAAATGGGCTTTCTCTTGTAACTGAAGATATCCCCATTGAACCCTTCTAGAATTGTTAGCTGCTTAAAGCGGGTCCATAGTTTGCCTTTGCATCAGTTCCAGCCCTTATTACATCACCTACCTCAGAGACACTGCTTAACGCATAGCTACTAAATGAATGAATGAATGAATGAATGAATCATCACACCCACTCCCATCATGCCTAATAAGAAATGATGGTTTTTAATTTAAAATTTTTAAATTTTGATTGTAGACTCTATGTCCTACCACAAAGCATGCTTTCACATCTGGCACCTGGAACTTTCCATCCTGTATGTCGTACACAGTATGGGGACCTGTGCTTCGGGCTCTAACCTGGGGTCATAACCTGCTAGTTTCAGTGCTGCTTAAGTTCAGTGCTGCTGGGTCAAATTGGGTTCATCAGTGTGGAGCAGTGGTTCTCAACCAAGATGATTTTATTTTATTTTATTTTATTTTATTTATTTTATTTTTTAATGTCTATTTATTTTGGAGAGACAGAGTACAAGCAGGGGAGAGGCAGAGAGAGAGAAGCTAGACACAGAATCGGAAGCAGGCTCCAGGCTTTGAGCTATCAACACAGAGCCCAACATGGGGCCTGAACTCACGAACAGCGAGATCATGACCTGCGCCAAAGTCAGATGCTTAACCTACTGAGTCACTCAGGCACCTCTCAGCCAGACAACCAGGATCATTTTACAGGACCACCATTCCCCCCTGCCCTGACCCGAGGGATGTTTGGCAATGTCCAAGATATCGTTGGTTAACTTGGGGGCTGGGGATGCTATTCATATTTAGTGGGTAGAGGCCAGGGATGTTGCTAAACCTCCTACAATGCACAGGACAGCCCCCCGCCCCCTGCACACACACCCAATAATTATCTGGTTCAAAATGTCAATAGTGACAAGGTTGAGAAACCATGGTGTAAAATTTCCTTTGGACTTCATTAACTAAGAAACACTGGGGAGTCAATATGCACAATACCTAATGGCCTATACCCTAGGAATAGTCCCTGATGGGTGTCAAGAGCCTCGAACTCACCTCTTCTTACTCCTGTAACATTCCACAGCTAAGACAGAAGTAGTTCTGTATACTGGACACTGGAGGGCAGGAATTTCCAAAGTTAACACTTAGCCTAAGCCACTGCAGCCATTAAAAACATTCTAGGGCGCCTGGCTGGCTCAGTCAGTTGAGCTTCCAAATCCAAATCTTGGCTCAGGTCATGATCCCAGGGTTATGGGATCAAGCCCCGTATGGAGCCCCACATCCAGCTCTGCAGTGGGCTCCGTGGAGCCTGTTTGGGATTCTCTTTCTCCCTCTTTCTCTGTCCCTTCTCTGCTCACGTTCTCTTTCAAAATAAATAAATAAACTTTCAAAAAAAAAAAAAACCACATTACTCTCTAGATATGGTGAAGACTGCACAATTGTAGAAAAAGATATGAATAAATGGAAATAGCTAAAAACATCTAAAGAATGTGCCTGTGAAAAACCAGCCAAAATCAGAAGATACTTTGAGTGAATTGACTAACTGTTCAGAATGAAACGTGGTTATGCTAGCTAGGTATTTTAGGGAAAAGTATTTTTATTGCAAGGAACAGACATCCCCCTGAGCTGTCTAAATCGGAAAGGGAGATTTGAGGGAGGTTATTTTTTGGTAGGGAAAGTTCCACTGAATACAAGAAAGAGTTGGCCACCGTAGCATACCTCCTTGCCCCCCAACTCCCTGTGTGGTGACCTCACCGTGGGAGCTTGATATGGGCCCCAGTGGGCGTGTTTACACCATGGGGGTCAACAAACATTGCAGGCTTCTTGTTTCCTTTGCTTCCTCTTCCATTTTTCTTTTTTAGGAGTTGGTTGTATAAAAATTTTCCGGCCCATCACTGTAACCGGGCCATGAGCAAGAGCCAGGGAAGTTCGAAGAGCTTCAACAGCTAAAACTTGTGAACTTTCCCTAGGGGTCTGTCAGCATAGCTTGGCCCCCCACTATTTCCAGACTCAGGGTTTCTTCCTTCAAAACTTTAAATTCCTGGGGCACCTGGGTGGCTCAGTCGGTTGAGCGTCCGACTTCAGCTTGGGTCATGATCACGAGGTTCGTGGGTTCGATCCCTGCATGGGGCTCACTGCTGTCAGCGCAGAGCCTGTTTTGGATCCTCTGTCCCCCCCTTTCTCTGCCCCTCCCCCCACTGGTGCTTTCTCTCTCAAAAATAAATAAAACATTAAAAAGAACCCCAACTTTTAAATTCCTGGAAAAGAAAACCCAAACAGCACAGCATCGACCCTGCTCCCAGCGGCTGTGGATCACACTGCAGGGCAGTTCGAAGGACATATTGTTGTGAGCTGGGTAGGTGCCTCTCCGAGTGTCTCCCACATTCCACTTACAGCTGTCTAGCTGTCAATCACTTCTAAAATAGGTATCTAAAATATCTAAAACATTCCCTGCTATCGTGATCCAAAAATGTTATGTACCACCTGAGCACAGTCCCCTCTCCTAATGCCAGACCACAGAATCCACAGATAACATCAGAAGGCCAGGCTTCTCAGAGTCTACGGACCCCAGGTCATAACTATTTCCCCCCTTTGGTTCCTTAGAGAACCCATCGGACTATCAGCAATCTGCAAAATAAGGGGTAAACATGGCTCACACCCACATACATTAGAGTCAGTGGTGAATCACAATGAAGGAAAAAGGAAAAATTATAGCAACACCGTTTAAAAGAAGGACATGATGGTTATGTGCTCCAGAGGCATTTCCTCACCTTGGAATTCAATGGGCCTCTGCTCTAAGTTTTCCATCAAGGCTTCACAGTCTTCATCCATCATCCCATTCTACAGATTCTTTGAACTATGTAAGATAGGATTGGCCCTAAGAGTTAGTAGCAGGGCAGCTGGCCCGCAAGCTGGACCAGCTGGAGAACTTTCTCTTGTCCCGGATCTCACTGAAGGTTACTGCTTTTATATTATCAGGCAAATGCAAGGCAGCTGGATATCCTCATGCGCAGGGCACCTGATTCCAAAATCCAAACTAGCCCATAGGAGTTATGCCTCTCTCGTGGCTGTAGGGAGTATAAAGCCCTGGTTCTCAAACCTGGCTGCATCCTGGAATTACCTGGAGAACTAATATTGATGCCTGGTTCCAACCCCCAAAATTCTGATTCAATTGGATGGGTGTTAGGACTTCTAAAAACTTCCCAGGTAAAGATGATTCTGGGAACATGGTGGAATAGGAAACACCAGGAATCTGTCTCCCCACCTAGACAATAATTGCACTGGCAGAATGTGTCTGACGTAACCATTTTGGAACTCTGGAGTCTATTGAAAGCTTGCAACTTCCAAGGGAGGGCTTGGATGGTAGATTAAGATTAATTTTGGTCAATTTCAGCTCTTAGCACAGTAGCGGCCACCTATTCTCCACCCCCAGCCATGTGGCAGGCAGTTGTGCACATGTTCCTGGCAGCTTATGGGAGCCAGAATGGGCTCTGATCACTAATTGCTGCTTAGGATCACAGAGGTGCAGACAAAGAGGCGGGCATCTATTGTTGCCCCTTCCGAATTGTTGCCAGCCCCTCCCCCTTCAGCTGAAGTGACAGCCAGGGGATTTAAAGGGCCAGCACTCCTTTTCGCTCTTCTCATTTTTCCCTTTTCCTCTTTGGGGAGCCAGATACTAAAGACTAGGAGACTCGATAAAGACTACATACACAGGGAAATTAGTAAGTGACCATGCATACCCAAGGAAATACTCAGAAAAGACCTAGAAGATGTTAAATTTACAACTTATCCTGATCCTTGGCACAGAGACAGCCTATAATTAAAAAGAAAAAAAAAGCAAAAACAATAAATGAAAACAATAACAAAAAACAGCTAACCCTGGGGAAAGAGGAAAATCTAACTTCCAGAGGTATCACAGTATTAGATTTAAATGTCCAGTTTTCAAGAAAAAAATCACAAGGCATACAAGGAAACAGAAAAGTATGGCTCATTCAAAGGAGAAAAATAAACAGAAATTGTTCCTGAAAAAGGCCTGATGGCCAATATATTAGACAAAGACAACTGTCAAAGATGCTCAGAGAATGAAAAGAAGATGTGGGAGAAGTCAAGAAAATGATGTATGAACAAAATGGAAGTAAAATAGAGAGAAAGCCTAAAGAGCAACCAAAAAGAAATCCTAGAGCTGAAAATGACAATAACTAAAATGAAATATTCACTAGAGGGATTTAAAGGCAGATTTAAGCAGGCAAAAGGAAGAATCAGTGAGCTTGAAGACAGGACAATAAATATCGAGTTTGAGGAATGAAAAGTAAAAAGATTGAAGAAAAGTGAACAGAGCCTAAGAAACATGGGACATCATTGAGCAGAGCAACATATGCGTTGGGGGCATCCCAGAAGAAGAGAAAGAGAGAATATGTCAAGAAATAATGCATGAAAACATCCCAAGTTTGATGAAAGAGATGAATATAAACATACACGAAGCTCAATCAACTCCAAGTAAAACGAACCAAAAAAGATCCTACACTGAGACACATTATAATCAAACTTTTGAAAAATTAAGATAAAGATAAAGAGAATCTTGAAAACAGCAAGAGAGAAATGACTCATCACATACAAGGGATCCTCAATAAGATTACTGGCAGATTTCTCATTAGAAACTGAAAGTCAGAAGAGAGTCTTGCAGGGTGAAACGAAAGGACATTAGATAGTAACTCAAAGCTATATGGAAAAGTAAAGATATACATCAAAGTAAACACATGGGCAGGGCACATGGTTGGCTCAGTTGGTTGCATCTGACTCCGGCTCAGGTTATGATCTCTCAGTTTGTGAGTTTGAGCCCCGCATCAGGCTCTCCACTGTCGGTGCAGACCCCTCTTCAGTTCCTCTGTCCCCCCTCTCTCTCTGCCCCTCCCCTGCTAGTGCTCCCTCTTCTCTCTCAAAAATAAATAAACATTAAAAATATGTACATTAAAAAAAATAAAAAATAGGGTTGCCTGGGTGGCTCAGTAAGTTAAGCATCTGACTTCAGCTCAGGTCATGATCTCATGCTTTGTGGGTTTGAGTCCTACATCACCTCTGCACTGACAGTGTGGAGCCTACTTGGGATTCTCTCTCTCGCCCCCTCTCTCTTCCCCCTCTCCTTCCCCCCCTTTCTCTCTCTCTCTCTCTCTCTCTCTCTCTCTCTCTCTCTCTCTCTTTCTCAAAATAAATAATAAACTTAAAAAAATAAAAAAATAAACAAAATAAAATACATGGGCAATTATAAAAGCCAGTATTGTAATGACAGTGTACAACTCTAGTTTCTGTTTCCTATGTTACTTTAGAGACTAATAGAGTCTTAAAAATTACTAGTCTAAAGGCTAGTATTATAATTTTGGTTTGTAACTCCAAATTTTATTTGCTGCATAATTTAAGAGGCTAATGGATTTCAAAGAGTTATTTGTTTATGGTTTTTGGAGACACCATGTATAAAGATGTAATTTTGTGACATCAACAATCAAGAGAGGTGGGGACAGGGGTGTGCAGGAACAGTTTTGGTATGTTATTGAAGTTAAGGTGGTATAAATTCTAACTTGAGTGTTATAACTTCAGGAATTGAAATGTACCCCATAATAACCATGAAGAAAATAGCCACAGAACACACACAAAAGGAAATGCAAAAACAATTTAAATACTTCACCACAAAAAATAAACTAAACATGAAAGAAGACAGTAATGCAGAAAATAAGGAACAAAAAAAAGGCACAAGGCATATAGAAAACAAATAGCTAAATGATAGAAGTAAGTCCCTCCTTACAGTACTCACATGAAGGTTAAACCTTCATTCTGATGAAGTGGCAAGGACGTCCAAGGTCATGTGAAAACACCGACCTAAGTGACTAAATAAGTGTTTCTTTTTCTGTTGCCTTAAAAAAAATGCTTGTGTTGTATCCCTGCTTATACCTTCTTAACAGTAAGCCATCTCAAACACCTCCTGAAAGTCGATGGGCTTTAAAACAGGTTTTGAACATTCTTATGCCGGCTCATGCCTCGCCACCCTATTTGCTGAACCACCAGACACTGCTTCCCTTTCTTTTTCCCTCCTCCAGAAGGCCCTCCTCTTGGAGAGACTATCGTAATGAGAGAGTGTGGAAATTTCTGCATGTGGATGGCTAAGGTGGCTTCTGACTGCAGTGTAAATGTAAATGGATTTTCATTTCCTCTCTTTTTCACAGATGGTTAGCATTGATCTGTCTTTCCTTTCACTGACCTTTTCTTCTACTGTATACAATCCATTTGTAAACCCATCCACTGACATCCTCATTTCAAATATGGTACTTTTAAAGTTCTAGAATGTCCATTTTTCTTAGATTTCTTTAAAATGTTGATTAATTTTTGAGAGAGGGAGTGTGAGCAGGGGAGGGGCAGAGAGAGAGGGGGAACACAGGATTCCATGCGGGTTCTGCGCTGACAGCAGGGAGCCCGACATGGGGCTTGATCCCACGAACCATGAGATCATGACCTGAGCCGAAATCAGGAGTCAGACATTTAACTGACTGAGCCACCCAAGTGTCCCTAGAATGTCTGTTTTTAAATAGCTTCCATTTCTTTGCTGAGAAATTCCTGTATGTTCATTTGTTTTAGTCAAGTTTTCCAATAAATCCTCAAAAATTTTTATAATTGTTGCTTTAAGGTCTGTGTTTACCATTTCTTTTTTTAACGTTTATTTATTTTTGAGACAGAGAGAGACAGAGCATGAATAGGGGAGGGGCAGAGAGAGAGGGAGACACAGAATCTGAAACAGGCTCCAGGCTCTGAGCTGTCAGCACAGAGCCCAACGCGGGGCTCGAACTCACGGACTGTGAGATCATGACCTGAGCCGAAGTCGGAGGCTCAACCGACTGAGCCACCCAGGAGCCCCTGTGTTTACCATTTCTAACACCTGAGTTATATTGGGATCTCTTTCTCTTCACTATGGGTCACATATTTCTGTTTCTTGGCATGTCTGTCAACTTTTCCGAAATGTATGCCTGACATTATAGATGACACGTAGAGACTCGGGATTCTCTCATTTTCCTCTGAAGAGTGTTGATTCTTGTGTGGACAGATAGTTACCTGGGCTGGACTCAAATTCCAAACTCCATTTATCCTGCAGGGGGCGTAAGTGGAAATTGCTCAATTTCCAACTTTGCTATTTCCTGGGGAAACTAGTTTTTCCTCTTCATGGACAGTTTAGTTGTCATCCAGGATTTAAGTCAGTTTCTATGCAGATTTGGGGGTTCTCCGTTTTGTGATCCTCTTTCTGGGATTTTCTTTATTACTTTTCAGCCTCCTTGACATCTACCAGTTTCATCCTGACTCAAGTCTTTCTCTGAGTTCTAGCTACCCACTTCCGTGTAAATTGGGAGATAACCTCAAAATGAAAAGTTGTATAAATGTAAACTTTACCCAGTACATTTCCCTCCTTTCAAGGAGCAGCCTGGTTTCGGTCCATCTCTTTTGCCTTCAAATAGTTTTATTTAATTTTTATTTTATTTTCCCTTCTAGAATTCATGACTGTCATCTCTGGGGGCATTGGACTGTATAATTTACTTTCCTATGAGTCAAAACATTCTAATTCTGTATTAATTTAATTTTGTTATCATCCTTCACCACCCTCCTTTTTTTCTAGGATTAATGGAGATCAACAGAAAACTTCTAACATTAGGGGCACCTGGGTGGCTCAGTCTGTTAAGCTGCTGACTCTTGATTTTGGTACAGGTCATGATCTCACGGTTCATGGGTTTAAGCCCCTCATTAGGCTCTGTGTTGTCAGCACAGCTTAGGATTCTCTCTCCCCTATCCCCCTCTCTGCCCTTCCCCTGCTCACACTCTCTCTCCCTCTCTAAATAAAAAAAACAATAAACAAACAAACAAACCTTCTAACATTAATACAGATTTTATTTCCTGAATGAATCATGTATTGGTATGTATCATTTAGGTTACTATAAACCATTTGTGAGTAGTAATGGATCATTATTAATTTATTAATGGTGTCTTTTGACAAGCAAAAGTCTTCTAATTATAATGAGGTAATAACTTATCATTTTTTTAGTTATTGTCTTCTGTCACCTCCTAAGAGACCTTTATCTATCCCCAAGTTAGAAAGATACCCTCCTATGTTTTTCTCTAAAAGCTTGTGGCTTTAGCTTGTACGGTTCGATCTATAATTTGTTTTGAATTAACTTTTTGGTATGTATAAGATACGCACAACATACATGAGTTGCAAACCCATGAGTGAAAAAAAACCAAATGCAGAGTACCTGTCATGCAACACTATTTATATGACCTTCCACAGCAGGAATAACTCAGCTGTAGTCATAGAAATCAGAACACTGATTTCCTGGGCGGGGAGACGGTACTGACTCAAAGGGGCACAAGAAAAAAATACTGGGGTCATGGAGACGTTCTGTGTCTTAATTAATAGTTTTTACATATACATGTACATGTGTAAAAAAAACACAATAAACTGTACACTTAAATTGCATGTGTTTTACGTTATGTAAGTTGTACTTCAATTAAAAATGTAGTAGAAGGTTTAAAAAAACCTCAAGTAAAGAAAAGAACTTCAATGATCCTACGTTTGTTTGTTTCCTAAATGGGAGAAAAATCTAGCCCCTTGGTAATGTCAAAGAGAAGCTACTGGCTCATGAATTGTTATGATTGTAAGTATCTAATTCTTTCATCATCAAAAGAGAATGTGATGACATCATCATTCCAGAAGACTGAAATAATAAGCAGGCAAACTGGGGAGTGCCGAAGAACCACTACCAGGGTATCTGATTCGTGACTTTTCAAAGGTCTCAGAAGGTCCTGCTTGAAAACTGTCTGCCCACTTGAGATTTTCCACATGCCTTCCCAAACCACCATGCCATAAGTGTTGAGTATCCAAGGAAGAAACCGTGTAAAAGTCCTATATGATCTTAGGGAAACAAAAGGTAAGAGTTTGTCCTTCATTTCAGCCGAATCGAGACACATTCAACTCCTTCTCTGCACACAATTTCATATTGCACAGACGAAATATCACAAAGGAGCTTTACAAACTTGATGGCTAAAATATCAAGTCAATGTACAAATAATCTCAACTTTATAGTTTAGCCTCTAGCCCATGCTTGGAATCAATTTTATATTCAAATACTTTTGAGAAGGAGCATCTATTTTATGCTGTTATCAGTCCTATCATCTGTCTTGGGATGATGAACTTCATAATACTATTTCACTAAAGATAGTTCCTTCATAACTACATACCTCTTTGAAGTCCAAGTATTTTCTCATTTTTCTCTTTTCTCTGACACCACGCTCTGTGAGTTAGGCTGGGAAGTGGCATTTGTATTTTTCTCTTCTGCAGGAAAAGCCTTGTGTACTCTAGAAAAGACAAATGAAGTTTATAAAATCTCTTGCATCAAGGCCAGCTTAGACAAGCTAATGTCCTGGCTTCGGGCAGCTGGCTCCCATAAAAAGTGTCTCCGCAGGCTTAACTCTATTTTCAAATAGAGAGACATCCAAGGACCAGAGGTGCCTTAATTCCTAGCCAATATATATTAAATCAGCTAGTTAAAGTCATGGAGAGTCACAATTCAACACAGCTTACTCTGTATTCATTGTACTGTATTTAATCTATTTTTATCTGTTTCTTTTTCCTCTTAGGAAAGGATGAAATACAGAAGAAAAACAAGTCAACTGCTATTACTTTTATTGTTTTTATGGGCTTTGTACAGACAGTATCATGTCAGGTAATTTTTAAAAAGTAATGTATATTTTATTCTGGGGTTTGATAAAGATCTAGTACGTCAGAAAAGTGATAGGTTCACCCTCTGAATAAAATCAGCCTCCAAATATACCCCCGTATATATATACCAATCCAATATACCCCAAAATATCCAAATGGCATTCAAATATATCAGCATAAACATAACCCTCAGCATAAAAGTTCTTAGTTTCTAATGGGATCAGGGCTGACCACAATGTTTGTAGGCCCGTTTGTGTGAGAACAATGCTAAGCTACCAACACAGTAACCATGTAATTAAGGCAGTTAGTAAGTGTTGGAGAAAGTGCCATTTTTAAATAGGCGGCATCTTTAAAAAAATTTTTTTTTCAACGTTTTTATTTATTTTTGGGACAGAGAGAGACAGAGCATGAACGGGGGAGGGACAGAGAGGGAGACACAGAATCGGAAACAGGCTCCAAGCCATCAGCCCAGAGCCTGATGTGGGGCTCAAACTCACGGACCGTGAGATCGTGACCTGGCTGAAGTCGGACGCTTAACCGACTGCGCCATCCAGGAGCCCCAGGCGTCATCTTTTTAAAGAGACATCCCTAATATTGGTGGCTTCTGGCACTAGGTATGGTATTTGCAGTCCACATACGTACACAAGTAGAAAGATTTCATTGGCCATCAGCAAGTTCCATCGTTTCGAGTATTAAGTTTTTCTTTCATTTGTAACTCAAAGAATTAGGTTTTCTTTTTTTAAGATCTAGTGTGTGAAGTCCTTAACTGTGGTGATTTTTTGATCATGCTCATTACTGTATGTCTGCAACCAACAATGTCCTTGGCACATGGTATATGTCTTAGTCCGTCCGAGCTGCTGTAACAGAATACCATGGACAGGATGGCTTATGAACGCCAGAAATTTATTTCTCACAGTTCTGGAGGCTGAGAGGTCCAAGATCAAGGCGCTGGCAGACTTGGTGTCCTGGTTCATGGACAGCCACCTTCTTGCTGTGTCCTCACATGGTCGAAGGGATGAGGGAGTTCTCTGGTATCACTTTTGTAAGGCCACTAATCCCACTCATGAGGGCTCCAACCTCATAACCCAATCATGTCCCAAAGGCCCCACTTCCTAATGCCATCATGTTGGGGGTTAGGATGTCAACCTTCAAATTTGAGGGGGACACAAATATTTTGTCCATATTATGTGTTCATTGAATATTTGGTAATGTTAGGGAATACAATGAATGGATTGCTGGAGTATAACTCTAGTCATCTTAAATATGGAAACATCTTATGTAAGTTTATAAGTAATGTAATGTTTTTTTGTTTATCCTAAGCACAAAAAAACTACAGAAGATATATCGGTGCTGGTAAGTCCTATTTACAAATATGCTATGACCTCTTCTTTGAGGACGAAACCCGTTGGGGGCAGTTGAGTACCTGCAAGTCCTTGGTTCCTCCAGGCAACAGTAAACCAAAGCAATTTTACTAACGTATGTTGGAGATGCTCCTTTAGGGTCAGAGTACTAGGAGTCAAAGTAGAGCAGACTGGCGGGGTGCCATCTGTAATGGAGGAGTTAGAACTGGTTAGAGGAAACGTGTTACAGGAAACAGAACCCAGCTTCCAGGAATCCTGGGTCTTTTAAAGCTCCGGGAAATCACACAGGAGAAAAGTTTCAGCCAAAAGACTCTTGGGAGATTGTATTAACCACAAGCCCCCTACAAAATCACACTATCAGAATGTACGTGGAGAGGAAAAGTTCCCCAAAGATTGTGTAAGACCCAAATTCCTAATGAAGTGCAAGAAGCTTCCTTTCTGATGCTTGTTGTGTCCAAGGGCCTTGTCTCAGTTGGTTCTATGCGGTCCAACACTCCCGCTAAGACCATGACTCTACATGCAGGTGAGCTGCTCTGTGCATGAAAATGATGTAGTAAGATGGTTTTCATGGGAGAGTATGTTTCCCCCAGACGGAGCCGTGGCTCACAGTCAACCACCTGAAAACAGCAGGAAAACCTGTAGACAAAGGTGGGAACGTGCAAGGAAGGTCTGCTGCAGCAGAGGCTGGGAGAAAAAATGAATTAAAGTGTTTTCTGATAAAATGTACACAATGCAACACAATCTGACAATCATTCCATCATGAATATTAGGTCTTCTTCGCATCGTGATTCTAAAGCCCTAACACACCGATACTCAGTAACCAAAGTCCTTGCTGTCGATAAGGCGGGTGCCTGCGTAGAAGGCCACGTCTCAGTCACACCCTGGACGCCGCAGTACTCCTATCTGTGTACACAGGCACAAAGACGGACTTGTGACGTACGCCTCAGCTCCACAGCTGCCCCTCGTTAACTCAGCCCAGGACCAACTCTCCAAAGATGTGTTAGCCGGGGTGCCATTGGAGTGTATAGCAAGGAGGAAGTAAGGACCCCGGCCCAACTTCTGGTCTTTCCACCTGCTGTGTGACTATGGACAAGAGAATAATAGGTCCACGTGCCTCAGTTTCCTTGTCTAGTAAATTGAGGATGATAATAATAGCAGTACCTATCTCATAGGGGTGGATTAAATTAGATAACACTCGGGAAAGTATTCCATAAGTATTAGCTATTAATGAAGGGAATCTAACCTCCTCTAGCTGGCTAGGGAATACTTCCCGTAGGTGAGGATATTTAAAATAAGACCTAAAGGCTGTGTGAGAATTAGCTGGTTGAAGCGTGGAGTGTTTAAGGAAACTTAAAAAGGCCAGTGAGTCTGGAACATTCTAATTGTGGGGCCCCGTAGGAGATGTGGCTAGAACAAGGTGAAGGGTCAGATTATGCAGAATGTTATGGCCATAGAAGGAGTGTGAACATGATCCTTAGGCCAATGGGAAGCCACTGAACACTGTTAAACAGAAGAATAACATGGGAGCAACTGGAGCTTCAGGAACATGATAGAGGAAGCAGAGTGGACATATGGAGAATGGGTTGCAAAGGGCCAGGACAAGGACAGGCAGAGAGGGTATCACAGTGTTAATTTGGGGGGATCGGAATATGGAGGGTCATTATACTATTCTCTTTCAGTTTGCACACCTTTAACATTTTTCATACTGCAAAGTCTTGATTAAAGTGCACAGACGATGAGACCAATTAGAAGGCCACTGCAATAGCCCGAATAAGAGATGGTGGTGACTTGGAGTCATGCGGTGGCAGAGAATGAAGATAGGGAATGGATTTGAGAGATGTTTTGGAGATAAAACCAGCAGGGTTTAAAGATGGATCTGGGGCTGGGATTTAGGGAATGCTCTGAGTGTAGAATGATTCTCACACTTCTGCCTTGCTAATCCAAGTGGAGCCAGTGAGATAAAGCAACATTTGAAGGGTTCCTACTGTGGGGAAGACATGATGACTTCCACATTAAGCATCTTCTTCTCGTGGTATCTGTGCGAACTTCAGGCAGGAGACTTCAGAATGCAGGTGGATGTCTGAGCCTTAAATTCCCGGGAGAAGTCTAGTTGCACATACAAATTTGAAACCACAGGAAAATGCCCGCAAGCATGTCAATCGATCAAATAGAAAGCCTAGGGAAAACCTTTCTGAGAATGACTCTCAAATCAGGGCTTCTGAGCAGACAGGATATTTAAGGCTAACCTTAGACAGATAGTAGGGATCTATTTCCAGTGCAATGGGGGGGGGGGGGAATCAGTACTCTAGATGAATTTGGAGGCGAGGTGGCTGAAAATTGAAGGAGGTTTCATGTGATGACTGCTATTTATCAGTGAGAAGAAGGAGAATGAGCACTGTAGAAACACATAAAGATTTCTGGGCAGCACAGAGCCTCAGTCAAGGTTAGAAATCATGATTTTCCATGCCACTACCATCAAAGTTCATCACTGCTTTTCTTAGTGCTTCATGCTTATCTCACATTTTACATCATATCATAATATAACCCTTGATTTGGTAGACATTCAATTATCTCAAGCTCAACTAGATATAGTGTGATTCTTTGCATTACTTCTTCTGATAGGTCTATGAACAGTCCATCAAAGGAATTAAAGCTTTCAGACTGGTTTTCTCCCAGGTAAGAACTCCAAGTCAAACATATGTGAGATTAATCCGTAGATTGCCCAGTAGAAACTAACACTGTGTCAATAATACTTACAACTGGCCTTCCAACTGTTGGGCGGGAGATTGATCTTTGATTACCTTACAAAAAAATAAGCAGTGTCCCAGTGGACATTAAGGCCCACATCCTTCATAAATGAGAGTATAGATGACAGAAACCCAATGGCCCTAACATTATGGCAGGTCAAAATGTGAAGGGTCCATGTTTGATCATTTGCTTGATTCTCCTCATTTCGCCAACGAGGGAACCAAAGCCCACGTCAGATAGATGGGTCGTCTGTGCACTTCACACTTTCATACAGCAGCTTTCCTCCAGCCTCTCTGCCTCGCTCTCCTTACTGTACCCACGTGTCTTTCTCCTTGGTGGTGCAGGGCTTCAGGACTTGTCTGAATTAAAACTTTGAAAGGAGATGTCCAGCTAAGATCATGATTGGATAATGGTCCATGAACCATCCTCCTATGATATTACAACTTTTGTCAGATCTAACAAGGACACATAAAGCACACCGGTTATTTTAAAAAAGCATTTCATACAAAGAACTGTTAACTAGTATAAAGTTACCTAGTTAGTTGTTAACTAGTATAAGTAACTGGAAAGTCTGGAAAGAGAATTCTAAGGTGTCATGGGGGGAACAACCACAGGAAGTAACTATTTTCCCCAGGAAAAGGGCTGAAGAAACAGAAGGAAGAGGCCAAAATTGTTAAACCCTAGAAACTTGGAGAGCTTAAACTCAGTGAGTTTAAGACCCACTCAACTGGTGCTGGTACCACCAGGCTCCAGAAAGGTCTCTTGGGACAAGGAGCCAGACCTCTACGGAGGGGCACAATGAGGCTGGGTTTGACAGTGTTGGAAAAGCTGAAATCTGGATCCAGATGGAACTATATCTCGGTGGTGGAGGCTTGCAGGAGGAGGAGGCAGATAAGGAGCCCCCTGGAAACAGGAAAGAGCAAGTTCCTTCTTCCCCCAGGCTTGTAATTTTCCTCCAGTGCCCTCTATTAGCAGAGCCTAACAGGGTGCCTGCTGGCAAAGAAGAGATGTGGTTTGCGGAGTCCTGGCTCAATATAAGAAAGCCCAGCATAGTGCGGTGGGTTTAGTTACGAAAGATGTTAGCTTAATAACTGGCACAGGATCCCACTCACAAGACAAGTAAGGCATATCCTTGTAAGTCAGAGTGACGATTCGTCACAATTGAACAAAGGAGAAAACCATATAATCATTTACACAGATTCCAAATTGACTACCAATAAAATTCAGTTTTCACTGCATTTTTTTTTTTTGGCTTAAACAATATAAATTTATTTCTTCCCACTTCTGGAGGCTAGAAGTGGATGGTCAAGGTGTGGGAAGTTCGGTTTCCCCTGAGGCCTCTCTCCTGGGCTTTCTTGTCCTCACCGGGACTTTTTTCTGTGCCCAGTCCTATTGAATTTGGGCCCCACCCTTATGACCTCATTTGACCTGAATTACCTCCCTGAAGGCCCTGTCTCTAAATAGCCACAATGGGGATTAGGGTTTCAACATATGAACTTGGGGGAGACAGTGTTCAGTCCATAACAGGTTCTGAAATAGTTAATAGAATCTTTTTTAAAAAATATATTTATTTATTTTGACAGAGACAGAGACAGCATGAGTCGGGGAGGGACAGAGAGGGAGAGGGAGACAGAGAATCCCAAGCAGGCTCCACACTGTCAGCACGGAGCCAGATGCGAGGCTCAAACCCATGAAACCAAGAGATCATGACCTGAGCTGAAACCAAGAGTTGGACGCTCAACTGACTGACTCACCCAGACGCCCCAATAGAATCTTTTTCTTCCAACTGTACAACAATTCTCATTCTGTTTTCATTCTTTTCCTTGATGACCATCAAGGTTGAACACCTTTTCCCATGAATATTGGCCACTTGGATATTTACTTTTGTAAAATGCCAGTTTCTATCTATGGGTCTCCTTTCTGCTTTCTTGTTAGTGTCCTTGGATGCACAAAATTTTGTTTTCTGCGCAAGTCTAATTTATCTAATTTTTTTCTTTTGATTCCCATGCTTTTGGTGTCACATCTAAGAAATGATTACCAAATCTAAGATCATGAAAATTTACTGTAGTTTTCTTCTAAGAGTTTTATAATTTTTGCTCTTACATTTAAGTCTTTGATCCATTTTGCATTAACGTTTATCCATGGTGGGAGATAAGTGCAACTTCATTTTTTTTTACTGTAGATATCCAGTGGTCTCAGCACAATTTGTTAAAAAGACTATTTTCCCCCATTGAATGGTCTTGGCACCCTTTATTTAAAATTAACTAATCATGGGGCGCCTGGGTGGCGCAGTCAGTTAAGCGTCCGACTTCAGCCAGGTCACGATCTCGCGGTCCGTGAGTTCGAGCCCCGAGTCAGGCTCTGGGCTGATGGCTCGGAGCCTGGAGCCTGTTTCCGATTCTGTGTCTCCCTCTCTCTCTGCCCCTCCCCCGTTCATGCTCTGTCTCTCTC
Organism: Felis catus; assembly: GCF_018350175.1. Classification (NCBI taxonomy): domain Eukaryota; kingdom Metazoa; phylum Chordata; class Mammalia; order Carnivora; family Felidae; genus Felis; species Felis catus. The sequence goes on along the minus strand of NC_058380.1, from coordinate 80,461,766 downwards.
TGTCCCAAAAATAAATAAAAAACGTTGAAAAAAAAATTAAATTAACTAATCATAGTTGTATGGGCTTTTTACAGACTCAGTTCTATTCCATTGACCTATATATGTCTATCCTTATGTCAATAACACACTGGTTTGATTATTGTATCTTTGCAGTAAGCTTTGAAATCTGGAAGTGTGAGTCCTCCAATTTTGTTCTTCTTTTTCAAAATTGTTTTGGCTATTTGAGGTCCCTTACAATTCCTTATGAATTTTAGGCTCAGTGTGTTCATTTCAGCAAAAATAATTAAATTAAATTAAATTAGCAGTTAGAAAAGTGATAGTGTATTACCTTCCCAGGGTTGCTATAACAAATCACAACAAACTACATGACTTAAAACAACATAAATTAATTTCTTCACAACTCTGGAGTCCAGAAATCCAAAATCAAGGTGTCAGCAGGGCCACGTTCCCTCTAAAGCCCCAAAGAAGAATTCTTCCTATCTCTTGAAGACTCTGGTGGCCCCAGGCATTCTTTGGCTTGTGAAAGCATAGCTCTAGTCTCTGCCTCGGTCTCTACATGGCCTTATCTGTATCTCTCCTCTATGTGCCCTTTCATCTTAAAAGAACACCTGTCATTGGATTCACAAGCCCAACCTAATTCAGAATGATGTCATCATAATTAATTACATCTGCAAAGACACTATTTCTAAATAAGGTAACATTCTGAAGTTCCAAGTGGATTTGAATTGGGGGGAGGGTTAGTATTTAATGCAGTACATGTAGAAATGACATTGAATCTGTAGCTCACTTTGGGGTGTATTACCATCTTAACAATATGAAGTCTCCATTCCATAAACATGGATGTCTTTCCATTTATTTAGGCCTTCTTTAATCTTTTTCAACAATGTCTTATAGTTTTCATTGTATCAGTCTTGCACCTCCTTTGGTTGTGTGTATTCCTAAATATTTTATTCTTTTTGTTCCTGTTATAAATGAAAATGTTTTCTTAATTTTATTTTCAGATGGTTCGTTTCTAGTGTATGGAAATATAAATGATTTTTGCATGTTGATCTTGTATCTTGCAACAATTACTGGTTCTAATAGATTTTTTTTGGAAGACTGCTGAGAATCTTCTCTATTAGTAGAGATAGTTTTACTTCTTTCTTTCCAATTTGGATGCCTTTTATTTCCTTTTCTTGCCCAACTTCCCTAAACCTCCAGTACAATGTTGAAAGGAAGTGGATAAAACAGACAGCCTTGTCTTGTTCCTGATTTTAGAGGAAAAGTTTTCAGTCTCTCAAAAATAAGTATGATGTCAACTGTGAGTTTTACATAAGATGCCCTTTATCATGTAGAGGAATTTCCCTTCTGTTCCTAGTTTGTTGGGTATTTTTATCATGCAGGATTGTGGGAATTTTGTCAAATGCTTTTTCTACATCACTTAAGATGATCATGTGGGGTTTTTTCTTCCATTTTATTAATATGGTGTTTTACATAGATTGGTATTTGTTTGTTTTTTGTTTTGTTTTGTTTGTTTTTGGTATTTATAGGTTGAACCAGCCTGCATTCCTGGAATAAATCTCACTTCAGATTTTAATATACTGTTGGATTCAGTTTACAAATATTTTGTTGAGGATTTTTGCATTTTTATTCATAATAGATATTAGTCTACAGTTTTCCTGAGGTGTTTTTTCCTGGCTTTTGTATCAGTAATTTTGGCCACATAGAATGAGTTAGAAAATGCTCTCTCTTCTTCAATTTCTTTGGAAGACTTTGAGAACGATTGGTGTTAATCTGTTATATGTTTGGTAGAATTCACCAATGAAGCCATCTGGTCCTGGGCTTTTCTTTGTTGGGAGATTTTTGATTACCAATCCAATTATTTTTATTAATTCTGTTGCCTTGTTCCAGGTCTATTAAATTTTTCTATTTCTTCTTCAACTAGCTCTGGTAGTTCGTGTGTTTCTAGGAATTTGTCCATTTCATCTATTTATCTAATAAGTTCATGTACAATTGCTCATAGTATTCTCTTATAAGGCTTTTTCTATCTGTAAGGTCTGTAGTAGTGTCTCCATTTCCACTCCTGATTTTAATAATTGGAGTCATTTCTGGATTTTTGGTTTCAGTCAGTCTAGTTAAAAATTGGTCAATTTTATCGATATTCTCAAAGAACCAATTATTGGCTTCATTAATTCTGTCATGTTTTTCTTTTCCTCTATGCCCGCTGTCTCTGCTCCAGTCCTTATTACTTCTTCCTTCTTCTTGCTTTGGGTTTAGTTTGCTTTTTTTCTAGGTCCTTAAGGTGGAAGGTTAGGTTATCAATATGGTATCTTTCTTCTTGTTTAAAACAGATGTTTACAGCTATACACTTCCTTCTGAGTACTGCTTTTCACTGCATCCCATAAGTTTTAGTATGTTGTATTTTCATTTTTATTCATCTCAATGTATTTTCTAATTCCCTTTGTGATTTTTTTTCTTTGACCCATTGGTTGTTTCAGAGTGTTTTGTTTAATTTCCATTTATTTATGAACTTTACAGGTTTCCTTCTGTTGTTAATTTCATTCCACTGTCAATGGAAAAGATAGTTTGTATGTTTCCAACCATTTTAAGTTTATTGAGATTTGTTTTATGGCCTAACATATGATCTATCCTGGAAAATGTCCCATGTGTATTTGAGAAGAATATGTATTCTGTTGTTGATTAAAATATTCTATGTATGTCTGCTCAGGCCTGCTGTTGAAATCCTATGGCAAGTTTTTTTATTTCAGCTATTATACTTCTCAGCTTCGGAACTTCTATTTGGTTCCTTTTTATAGTTCTATCTCTTTATTCACATTCTCTGCTTGTTAAGCCTTCGTTCTCCTGATTTCCTTTAGTTCTTTTTCCATGGTTTTCTTTGGCTTTCAGGATATTTAAAATAGTTGATTTAAAGTCTTGTTATAGTAAGCCCAATGTCTGGCTTCACCAGGGATAGTTTTTGTTAATTCTTTCCTCCCATCAATGCATCACACATTCTTGTTTCCTTGTATGCCTCATAATTTTTAGTTGAAAACACGCATTTTGTATATTATAATGTCGTTACTTTGGAATTCGGATTCTTTTGCCTCCTCAGAGTTTGTTGTTCTTGCTTGCTGTGGATTGTAGTTATTTGTCTGTTTGGTGACTTTTCCAGACTATTTTTAAAGACTGTATTCTTTGTCTTGTTTGGTCTGAGAGGTCTCTGTTCCTTTAGCTTATGGTCAGCTACTGGTTTGTTAAAGATATCCTTAAATACCTAGAGCCATAGTGGTGGTGGTTGTGGTGGTGGTTGGAGGATAATTGGAGGAGTAAGAGGAGGATGAGGAGATGAAGAAGAAGAAGAAGAAGAAGAAGAAGAAGAAGAAGAAGATGACGGTGGCAGAGGAGGAGGAGAATTCCAAGGGGGAGGAGGAAGAGGAGGAGGGGAAGGAGAAAAAGGAAAGGAAAGGAAAGGAAAGGAAAGGAAAGGAAAGGAAAGGAAAGGAAAGGAAAGGAAAGGAAAGGAAAGGAAAGGAGGAAATGGAAGGGAAGAGAGGGGAAAGGAAAGGAAAGAGGGAAAAAAATAACCCTCTTACAGTCTTTGAGGATTGGCTCTGTGTTTGGGCCCTCCTTCAACACAGCCCAGTTGTTTACAACTCTGCATTAGTCTTCACTTCCTGCTTACACTGAGCCTAAATATCAGCCAGAGGTGAAATCTTAGGATCTTCAGGGATCTTTTCTGAGCATGTAATCCTGAACACGTGTATGGATTTCTTAATTCCTCGTTATACAAGGGGTCTTGTTAAAGCCTTTACTTTTCAAAGAACTCTCTCCCAATTTTCTCCTCCCAGGATTTCAGTATATCTAGTGTTTATTCCAACTGTAATTTCTTGCCTCAGATGGCAGGGGCTTGTTTGTTTTCAAAATGTTTTCAAGAATTGCCCTCTACTTAGCCACTTTTCCATTTTGAGAGAGTTCTGAGATAAGTGAAACAAAAGGAAGCACTAGGAGTCCAGTCCTTTGGGGACTTCTAGGGCCAAAATGGACAAACACATTTCCTTTGGAATTAGATCCACTCTTCTCCATCCCAAAGCAGATACTCAAACTGAGAACATGGTTTGCTGTTTTCAACACCAATGCCATACTGGGAGTGAGTTGGTGCAAAGGCTAAGTTAAAATACCACAAACCTTTCCTTCTATTGTGTTGAGTCATCCTTTTCTTGATTTAACTTTTGCTTGATTGCTCTAAACTTTTGGCTACCTTCTAGAGTTCTGACAAAGTTGATTCTGACAGTATGCAGTAATATTAGCACTGGCAGCATTTTAGATTATGAACCTAGGAAGGTCATTTTTCAAAATATGGTCTCTGAAAGTAATTAATGTCAAAAAGCCTAAGACCAGGAGATTTTGTCCAAATATAAGAGTTATTGTTACTTTATACTTAGGGTGACGTTTTAACTGTGTCCTCAAAGATCTTGGAATCACAGTGTAACTAACCTGTACACATACTTTTGTAATGATCTGGCCATTTCTGACAAGCTGTTTCTCCGGGTTGTCATAACCATCAAGGCTTTGGATTAGGAGTAAGGAAATGCTGCAACCAGACACAGGCTCTATATATTAGTAACATCTATCACAGTTTTATTAAAAGGTATCTTGTTTACAATTCTTATGTCTTTCTTACAGTCAATCCATGAACCTGACCACCACCAACTGGTCAGCTCCCGTTGTGTGGCATGGCACTTTCAATGAAGAAGTTTTGGAACAGTATTATGCCAAACATAAAATTACTGTGGGGCTGACTGTGTTTGCCGTAGGAAGGTAGGTAGTGCCAAATGTCCTTTACATTCAAGCTTTTTATTATACAAAATAGGAGATTATCAATAATCCCACCTCAAAAATCTAGAAAAAGTGGAACGGAATAAAGCCAAAGTAAACAGAAGTAAGGAAATAGTAAAGATGAGAACAGAAATCCATGAAACTGAAAACAGAAAATCCATAGAATAAAATCAAAGAATCAAAAAGCTGGTTCTTTGAAAAAAAAAATCAATAAAATTCACAATCATCCAGGGATGAGCAAATAAGCCAATATGATAAAACAGAAACACCCATGCAAATGTGCAAGACCATGGCTATGGCATTGTGGATCTGTAGGGAAAGACTTTCATAAATGATGCTGGAGAAAGTTGATGTCAGCATGGGAAAATCACGATTGCACCTTTCTACAGCATTCCATATACAAGCATATACAAACATACTTCCCAAGTAGTTTAAAGACCAAAAGTTAAAGGGCAAACCGCAGTGTATCTGAATGAAATCAAGACAGAAAAGGATTTCTTCATCAAGATACAGAAAATACTAATCATAAAGGAAGAGGTTGATAAATGTGACTGTATTGAAATTATCTCTACCTAAGAAAACATCAGAAAAACCCAAACTGAGGGCCATTCTACAAAATACCTGATCAGTACTCTTCAAAATGGTCAGGGTTATAAACGACACGGAGAGACATGGAGACAGATTGGAGGAGCCTAACAAGACATAATGACTAAATGCAATGTGTATTCTGGATTGGATCTTGCAAACTAGAAGCCCATTAGGGGCAAAACAGGTGAAAAAAAACAAAATCTGTGGTTAAGTTATAGTATTTAACCATTGATAATTTCCTAGTTTTGACAAATGTACTATGATTATATAAGATACTAACATTAGGGGAAGATGCATAGAGTGTATATGGGAACTCTGTATAATACAGTTACACCTGTTACATAAATCTAATATCATTCCAAAATAGAAAGTTTTCAAAAAATTTTAAAAAATAAGTTCACCATAGTAGTGAAAGTGCCTGATGATAACCTTTTTTTTTTTCTTGTGAATGCCTGACATTACACTTTTGATTTCTGAGGCACTCATTTCAAAGACATCCAACTTGAATAAACATACTGCGGGCTATAACATGGTTGGTCACTAGCTAAACAACTGGGTAAAGAGGCAGGTCGGCCCTCCTGTGAAATTCCCCTTTTAGAAAGGCCTGGGTAACCTGGGTAACCTGACCACCTGAGTGACCCCACACTTTCCTTCCTGCACTTTCATTCCTGCTCTTAGGTTTCAAATTCTGCAATAAAGAGTGAAGCTGTGAAAGCCTTGGCACCCCATCCCCCAGCCAAATAAAGGCAGAATCCCCAAGGATCGCTGCCTTCCCTCCCTTTACCTAAGACCTCGTTCTGTGGCCCTGGGCCTACCTTGTACCCTCCAGGACTTGTGAGTAACGAACTTTGTTTTTTCAAAGTTCTCTGATGGTTGCTGCTGAGGAGTATCTTGTAAGTGTGGGCTGGTCCAGCCACAACATTGGCTGGTAAGGGAAATGTCTGTGGGGGGTCTCACCACAAGCAGCAGGGGCCTAGGTGAGTCCCAGGCATTCTTGGCCAATAGGATTACTATCGAAGGCAAAGACCAATACCAAAGAGCCCTGTATTATACCATACACAGAAATTAATTCAAATGGATAACTGGCTTAAATGTGAAAGTGAAAACAATAAAGCAACTAAAAGAAAATATAGAAGCATACTTTCACTACCTTGAGGAGGCAAGGATTTCTGGAACACAGTACAAAAGCATTAACCATAAAAAAATGCGGATAAATGGTATCTCTTTGTATTTGGGTTGCTAGCTTCCAACTCAGTAGAATATTTTAAGAGGTATTTGTCATAATTTATCTTGCTTTAATTATTAAATTACCATAACTTCAGATATTCCCAACTAGAAAGTTTTCTCCTGACTCCATCTACTATGTTTCTTAAAACTTAGATCAATATTCAGAACTTATTTTTAATGATTATATAAACATTATCTGAAGCTGAGGCATGTATGTCTGCATTATTGACTCCTCATAAATTCCTCCTCATAAAGCAAGCCACGGACATCAATCACTGCTCGTGCAAGGACCCAAGACCTTCTTGCCTACAATTCCCAACACAAGCTCCTTCCTCCCAGACAACCCTGAAGACTCTGACTCTCATCTTGCGACAGGGCTCTGTGCCATTTACTGATCTCACCATGTTTCATTCCCCCTCGTAAGGAAGTCCTCTTTTCTCATGATCCACAGAACCCCATCAGGGAGAGGAAAGGCAGATAATTTCACTTTCTTTTACGCTACTTAAATATAACTCAAGAAGCGTATCTAATATTTAGTTTGCCTACTAGTATTTCTGGACAAACTACGACCAGTGTAACTTAAGTAGTATGCATTTCACTGCAATAGAAGACAAAGAACTTAATCATTTCTTGTTTACTTCACAGATATATCGACCACTATTTGAGGAAATTTATACTATCTGCAGATATGTTTTTTATGGTTGGCCATAAAGTCATAATTTATGTCCTGATAGATGACTTCTCCAGGATGCCTTGGATACAGCTGAGTCCCCTCCGTACAATCAAAGTGTTTGAAATTAAGCGAGAGAAGAGATGGCAAGATGTCAGCATGATGCGCATGAAGACTATTAGTGAACATGTTGTAGATCATATCCAGCGTGAAGTCGACTTTCTCTTCTGCATGGATGTAGATCAAGTCTTCGTAAGGAAATATGGAGTGGAGACTCTGGGGGAGTCAGTGGCTCAGTTACATGCTTACTGGTACAAGGCAGATCTGATAAAGGTGCCATATGAAAGAAGTGAGTTATCAGAAGCATATATACCTACTGGCATGGGAGATTTTTATTACCATGCTGCTGTATTTGGTGGCACTCCTACCCAAGTTCTCAATATTGCCAGGGAGTGCTTGAAAGGAATCATGAATGACAAGAAAAACAGCATTGAAGCAGTATGGCATGATGAAAGCCACTTAAATAAGTATTTCTTTCTCCACAAACCTGCTAAGCTCTTATCACCGGAATATTGCTGGGATTTTACTAGAACAGATATCATTAATATTCATGATATCAAACTCTCTTGGGCTAAAAAGGATTATAAACATCTTAGGGTGAAATCGTAGTTTTATAGCACTTCCTTCAGATTTCTGAAAATAAGAGCATCATTTTTGTCTTATTCCTTAGGAAATTGGCACTTGATAAATTTTAGCACTAAAAAAAAAAATCACTAGCAAAATGGCAAGACCACCAATATGGAATAGTCATACTTCTCATATTCATTGTGAATTGTATAAGATGGGATACAGCAATTGCAGAATGAATGTACTGACGTCAGATGGAGATACAATGATTTCATATCCTGTGTGAATATTGAGGAGATATTACTTGTTGGATTACATTGAACAAAATAGAATCTGTCACAAGAAAATGAAACCTGAAATATTTTTATTGATCCATGTAGATACACATTTCTTGTACTGCTTAAGAAAGGGGGTTGTCAGGGTGCCTGGGTGGCTCAGCCGGTCCAACTCTTGATTTTGGCTCAGGTCAGGATTCCAGGGTTGTTGGATCAAGGCTCCTGTCAAGCTCTGTGCTGAGCATGGAGCCTGCTTAAGATTCTCTCTCTCTCTGTGTCTCTCTCTCTTTACCTCTTTCTCTCTCTCTCTCTCCCTCTGCCTCTTCCCCCATCTCTCTCTCTCTCAAATAAGATTAAATCTAAAAAATTAACAAAATAAAATAAAAATAAAAAAGAAAGGGGATTGTCTGGAGGTGTGGATAAGAAGTCACTGCAACTATAGTAATATCCTGTCTATGCAAAACATTAAAGATGTTAAAGCTGCCATCAGATGGACGGATCATTACTTAGGAAACTGAGTCACTCAAAAAGAACTAGGCGTTTTGAAACTATGAAATTGATTGTTATAAAAACTAAAAGAAAATGTAATAGATACAGAGAAAATTGAAAGCCCCTCCTTTACTCTCCCTTTGAAAACCTATCCCTCACTATTCCTTTTATATGCATTTATATACCCACCACATGAACGCCCACACACACAGTGACACTTGTATTTTACACAAATTGATTTATATCACACACACGCACACATACAGGCACACACAAAGATTTTACCACTAGTCAGGGTCCAGTTAGGAAAACAGATAATGCTATCCTCAGTATTTAACAGTGGAGATTTAACACAGGGAACTGGACATACAAGAGCTCATAACAGAGCTGAAGTGCACACAAGAGAAAGTGAAGCAACCCATAATTAAAAAAAAATTTTTAATGTTTATTTTGGAGAGAGAGAGAGAAAAAGAGAGAGTGGGGAAGGGGCAGAGAGAGAGAGGGAAACACAGAATCCGAAGCAGGCTCCAGGCTCTGAGCTGTCAGCACAGAGCCCGACGCAGGGCTCAAATCCACAAACTGTGAGATCATGACCTGAGCTGAAGTCGGACACAACCAACAGAGCCATCCAGGCGCCCCTAATTTTTATTTCAATGAAGGCAATAGCACTCCTAAGGCTGAAGGGAAAATTGTAGAATGTCCACAAAGAGCCAGAACCTAGCATGAGCTGCCTGGCATGGGTGGGGACAACAAAGAGAGGAGTCTAGTCACTGCTAAGGATGTCACCCAAAGGAGACAGAGACAGAGACGAGAGAAAGGTACAGACTTTTCTCCTTCTCCTGTCCTGTCTGCCTTTGTTCCCACTGGCCAGTGCCATCCAGTAGTCGGATGCAGTGGAGTCTAGGAAATGGAGGTCCCTGACACACCGAGCAGAGTGTGGGGAAAATGAGATCGAAATCTGAGAGTAAACAGACAAATGGCTACCACAGTCCACTCATGTTGCCACAAAGCACTCATCCTCTTCCTCCTAACTCCCATAAAATGACTGCATGTTTCTACCATGCAAAACGCAACCAGCTTTTGTGTAAATAATCACACCCAGAAGGGTGAAATCCAAAGTAATGCCTGATATAGTTTCCCTCATTATGTCCAAGAATCCAGGATGATATGAGGTCCTCTCCCTCAGGACTCTATGTGGCTCTTCATTGTTTGGTGAGCTCTGATCCAAATTGTAAAGAATAACTAATACTACTCATTTAGAAAAAAAAAAATTGTAAGAGAAGGAAAAGGGGAAAATAATTGGTTAACACATTAAAAGGTACATATATATGATAATGTATACTTATGCTTATAATATAAATATAAGAAAAATATACATGCCTTCTGTGGTCCTCATTTCTTAGCTGGTTCCAAGGTCAAGTTCATATTGATCACTCCTTTCTTTCACTACCCATTCCACATTCTTTACTTTCTGCTGGAAGCTCAGATGAGTAGGGTTCCTTACTAGGAAGATGATATAAAGCTTCTCCTTTATAATCTGAGTCTTATAATCTTTAGAATCTGAGTCTTTAGTGGGTCTTTATCAGATTGCCACAGCTTTCCCTTAACAAGGACTGTTGGATAAAGTAGTTTAAGAGGCTCCCAGGGAACACCTTGAACTCTAGATACAGCCCTCATTCCACCATTGTGGCGTAGCAACCGACTTTCATCTTGATAATCAGTTCCCTGATCCAGTACAGAGACCCCTTCTCTGGCTGCTGATCCAGCACAATGAGAATGAAAAATGGCCAGGGGGGAGTCTCAGACGCCCATGGACAGGACCATCATTTTGTTTCCTTGTACACGAGAACCTTCAAACTCATCGAGCCCAAGGTTGCAGAAAAGAAAGTAAAAATGGTTCCAGCAGGGGCGCCTGGGTGGCTCAGTCGGTTAAGCATCCGACTTTGGCTCGGGTCATGATCTCATGGCCCGTGGGTTCAAGCCCCGTGTCGGGCTTTGTGCTGACAGCTCAGAGCCTGGAGCCTGTTTCAGATTCTGTGTCTCCCTCTCTCTGTGACCCTCCCCCGTTCATGCTCTGTCTCTCTCTGTCTCTAAAATAAATAAACGTTAAAAAAAAATTAAAAAAAAAAAAAAGGTTCCAGCAGATTATCTGGTGTAATTGTAAAACAAAGCCTCACATCTCTACTTCTTGGTTCCAGGACCCATGGACTGTGGCTTTGAGGAAGACGATATGACCTAGTGACTACTATTTAATTCCTTTAGAACATTCCTTTAGAATGGCACCCCGACCTCACCAGGTGTTGTCTTAGAGCTGATACTGTGACTGAGGCTTCAGTAGGCTGCTTCACAAAGTTAGCTGCTTCTGGGTCATGAGTTATAAGGTAAGACCAGTGAATTCCATGGACAGAAGCCCACTGTTGCACTTAGTTGCCAATAAACTCTCTCTCTTTGGCAGAGGCAATGAAGAAAACATTCTGTAAGTCCACAAGCGGTAGTGCTGGAAGAAGCACTATGGGAAAGGAAGGTATATCTGTACCCAGAATATATTTGTTTGGGGACAAATTTCTTCTCCTTCCCTTATGGAAAAGCTCCAAGGTTACCAATATGCTGCCAGGGGCCAGACAGTCCCTCAGAAGAAAGGTGTCATATGATGTACTCAGGGAGGCCTCTGCCGCCGGGTAGTTGCACGTTTAGCAGCAGAGAAAGCCAGATCGTCACTGATGAGAGGAAGTCTATCTTACTGAGCCACTGGATAGCCTCTGTCTCTGCCACCAAGGCCACTTTGTACATGGGCCATCAAGAAAGCACTGTGATGGCTGCAGAAAGAGCCTGGCTGACATCACGGAACAGATTTTTCTCTACTTGATTATTGAGAGTCTCATCTACCAAGATTGCTCTTTGGTGAGTATTCTCATGGGACACTCACATCCTTACACTCTGTACCTATTTCAGAAGCCCATAAAGAACTTCAGACTTTCTTGTCACTGAGTTTTCAATCTGCCTGAGTCCAATCTCACAGAAATGACTTCCACTGATAATGGGTTACAGCTGCATACACCCAAGCTTTTTGTTGGATCAGAAAGCATTAAGTTCACAGTGGGTAGGAGAGGTCATAGTTCAGGTAAATTTAGAATCCCATGTGCCTAGTATTCTCTACCTGGCCGTGGAAAATGCCCTATCCAGTATCTATATTTGCCACATGAACCTGTTCAGGGTCACAGAACCTTTCTTGGCAGACAATGCCTGACATAGGGCCTTCTCTCACCCTGGGTCTCACTCAAAATTGGCAGGGTATTGGTTTCTCAACACACAGGTCTGAGTGGCACTCAAGTACAATACACCTTGCTTTTAATGTCCAAAAAGTCCCACTGAGCATATTTAGGCCTCTGATTTGGTGACATGTAGTTCAAGGTGCAGTAATTTGCCTAGAACCAACAAGGTGCAGTAATTTGCCTAGAATTTGCCTGATGTGTGTCAGGCCCCTGAATTTTTATGGGGTTTCTCTTCCACCTCCTGGCACACATTTGTATTAGCATGACATCTGAGAGTCTTGCTCCTTTCTGCTCAAAATGCTCAGCATGATGTTAATAATGGTATCCTGTGAGATGTCCACATGGTCAAGGATGCTGAGGATAATATTATGACAACACAGGAGAGTTCACATAACTCGGAGGTTTACTGATGTCTCTGCCAGGTGAAAGCAAACTGCTTTTGGTAATCCACACTAACGGATATAAGGAAAAGTATCTGTCACCTGTAGACCACACAACAGGGACTGTGTTCATTTGCTCTAGCAAACATACGACACCAGGAGAAGTTACTGTGATTGAAGTCACCACTTGAGAAACTTTACAATGATTCCCAGGCATTCAACCAACGAATCTGTCTCTTATACCGGCCAAACAAGCAAAGGTATCAAACAATCTCAGGTAAGTGTACCTGTTTCAATAGCTTCCGAACTTCAGCTCAATCCAATTCCATTTGTCTTAATCTAATATTATTAGATATTAAACAAGGATGTGATAGAAATCAACAGCCTGCAGTGTTTGAGTTTTTAATGGTAACATTAATCTTTACAATCTCCACAGGGAGGTGTTATATAACTTTTTTCTTAAATGTTTATTTTTGAGAGAGAGAGAGAGACAGAGCATGAGCAGTGGCGTTTATTTTTGAGAAAGGGAGACACAGAATCTGAAGCAGGCTCCAGGCTCTGAGCTGTCAGCGCAGAGCCCAACGCAGGGCTCAAACACACACCACGAGATCATGACCTGAACTGGAGTCGGACGCTTCAGGTCCGAGCCTGAGCCACCCAGATGCCCCGGGGTTATATAACTTTTGATTTACCATTTTAGTGGATTTACCACTAAAGTGAGTGGAAATGGATTTCTACTCACTCTGTTAAGTAGATCACCATGCTACTTCTAGCCTCTAGAAATTATTGTCAACTCAGACCTAATGTCCATTCTGCATTTTCCTCCAAGGACACAGTCATCCTACTATACGACCACAGGTCCTCCCTTGGGGTGACATAGACTCCTCTTCAGTTGAGGGACTCCAGGTCTGTAAACTGGCTTAAGTGTGGGAACATGAGACACCATAACCTGTTACCATGGCAACTGAAGTCAAGTTTCTGCTCACTGGGTCTAGAGGTTCCCCAGTAATGTAAACCCCACAATTCTCATTGAAATCTGAGAGTCCATTTCAATGTCAGTATTTGATGGTTTCCTATCTCACATTTAGGTTTTTCATCCATTTTGAATTTATTTTTGTGTATGGTGTAAGGAAGTGGTCCAGTTTCATTCTTTTGCATGTTGCTGTCCAATTTTCCCAGCACCATTTGTTGAAGAGACTGTCTTTTTCCCATTGTATATTCATTCCTCCTTTGTCAAAGATTAATTGACCGTATATATAGTTGTGGGTCCATTTCTGGGCTTTCTGTTCTGTTCCATTGATCTGTGTGTCTGTTTTTTGTGTCAAAACCGTACTGTCTTCATGACTACAGCTTTGTAATATAGCTTAAAGCAAAAGTGAATATTATTTTCCTCTCTCTGTATCCATGCCCATTTTATATAGCCCCAGTAGATGTTCTCCAACAGCCAGACATGTGAATATAGAACAGCAAGCTGTCAACCAACTGACCAGAGTACTGTAGCTACATGAGTACTCTGAGATGAGATCAGCTAAGTCTGGCCCAGAACAGCAGCAAAGGACCCTAGACTCATAAGCAAAAATAAAGCATCATTGCTTTAAGCTATTAAGGTTTGGGTGGGTTGTTATACAGCAAAAATTAATTGATATCAGAGCACTTCTAGTCTTGGGAACTATTATTATCAGTCAGGGTCCAATCAGGAAAATCTGGGTATTTCAAATGGGGGATTTTGAGAACTGGTTACACAGGTGATAGAATTGCTAAGGAGCTAGATGGGATAGTGAGGAAACTGAGAAGCTGCGGCCATCCCAAGAGCCAGAAGGGCACAGGAAGGTGGTAGTACCAAAGGCCAGAAGCCAGGGTCATCAGTGGGGGCTGGAACCCACTGCGACCATGAAGGGCACAGCTATCTGGTGGGAGGTGCAGTCACAAAGTAGACTTTAACTTTGGCGTTACACTTTTTCTTTAGGCTCACTAGTGCCATCAAATACAGCCATTTCACCTGCTTGTTGAGCAAGTTAACATTTAACTTATTTCATTAAATAAGTTAATGTATGTGCATAGTTCAGTGTCTGGTGCATAAGTGTTATAAAGCATCATTATCATATATTTTTATGGCAAAAACTATCATTGCCCCAAAGCCTTTGCCTTTGATGAGCACCTCATTCAATGAGAGCACAGGGACAATGTAACTGTTTGCTGCTATATTACACAGGCTGCCAGAAACCTATCTCTGAATACTAACGTGGTGTTTTTATTTTTTTAATTGACTTTAGACCCAAACAAGGCCTGAAAACAAATTCTAGATTCCCCCTATTTCCCTGAGTGTAGTTGCCTACAAACCAACCCTCTCTAAAACCTGATTCTAATTCATCTAAACAGAGAAAGAATTTATGAAATGGCATGTTGGGTAAGAAAATTGAACCCTCAAATCTTAGTAGTCTTAACACAAAAACAAGTTTCTCATTCACCCTACATTTCCAGTGAGGGTGGGAACCAGGAAGTCTCCTCCATATTGTCACTTGGGGACCCAGAACGATGGAGGGTCCACTATCTGTGACATTCCTAGTCACAATGTCAGGGGAAGACACTAGAGAATCATGCAGGGGCTTTTCAGTGCCTCAGCCTGGACTTAAACCATGCCCTGGGCTAGAAGATAGAGTCTTCTCTGCAAAGGAAGGGAGAACCAGATAGTGTTGACCAGCAACAACGTTTACCACAGAAACAGCACCCAGTCCTTAGCCAATAGCTGCTAATATAAAGGGGCAAAGGGAGGGAATACACAGACAAGATCCTGCCACAGGGGTAATCTGTTTGAATACCAATCCTGATCCCATCACTCATTATCTCCCTGCTGATCTCCATACCCTTGAAAACATCTTCCAGAACATTAGTCCTTGATTCTATTACAAATAATTTCAAATTGAACCCCCCTAAGGTTCAAAATCCCAGGTAAGAGAATCTGATTAGCATGCCAGGTAGTTTAGGTCATGTGCCCATGGTTTAGTTGCAAAGGGCAGGAAGAGGAAATTTCTGCCTATTTCAGCTTTCACACTTGGCAGAAGGATGCTGTTGCTTCTTGAATTTAAGATTCCGTGTAAATGAGGGGTGTTCAGGTTTCTGGGCAGCCCAAACAAAAATGTGCCCTGTATCGTTTCAATGATTTGCATATTTACGAATTTTATATAAACAGATTTATACAGTATGTGCCCCTTTTTGGCCTGGCTTCTTTCACAGTATCATTACGCAAAGGTCCATTTAAGTTGTTGCACATATCAGTGCTGAGTACTATTCCATTGTAAGGACATGCCACATTTGCTTATCCATTCCCTTGTTGATGAACATTTGTTGTCTCTACTTTTTGGCTACTACCAAGAAAGCTACCAAGAGCAGTCACGAACAGCTCTTTTTCTGGACATGTGCTTCTATTTCTCTTGGGTAAATATCTAGGAGTGGAATTGCTGGATTGTCCGGTAAGTGTGTGCTTGAACTGTTAAGAAACTGCCAAACTCTTTTCCAAGATGGTTGTGCCATTTTACATTCCCACCAACCATGGATGAGAGCTCCAATTCTCCAATTGTCATAATGCTTGGTATGGCCAGTTTTCTTAATTTTAGCCATTCTAATAGGTATGTGGTGGTATATTATTGTGGTTTTAATTTCCATTTGCCTGAAGACTAATATGATTTTTTCATATACTTATTTGCCTTCCGAATGCGTTTTGTTTTGCAAAATGTCTGATCAAATACTTTGCCATTTTTTAATGTACTTCTTGCAATCTGAAGTTTCCTTTTCATTGTCGTAACTGTTTCTGCTCCTGTTTTCTACTAAACATTTTATTGTTTTAGATTTTACATTTAGGTCAGTCATCCATTTGGGGTTAATTTTTGTACCTGCTGCAAAGTACTGATCAAAGTTTGTTTTGTTTTGTTTTTTCTTTTGTTTGTTTGGGTTGTTTTGTTTTGTTTTGTTTTGTTTTTTTGCATATGGATAGCCAATTGTCCTAGACCCATTTTTTTTTAAAGACTATCCATTCACTACTGAATTACCTTTCTTATTTGTCAAAAATCAATCATCCATATACGTGTAGATCTATTTCTAGACTCCTGAGTTTGTCCCAATGATCTGTATGTCTATCTTAAACCATATGGCATTAATTACTGTATCTTTAAGTCTAAAATTATGCCAAAATAGAAAGCTTATTTAAAAATGCAAAAAGATAGAGACCTAACTGAAAATGAACAAAAGCTACAGTCAGTTTACAGAGAAGAAATTACAATGGCTCTTAAATGTGCAAGAAGATTCTCAACATCAGCCATAATAAAACAAACACAAATTAAGGCTGCGCTAAGATACAATTCACACCCTCAAATTTTCAAATACCAAAAACTTTAACAACACACTTTATATTGATAAGGATGTATGAAAATGGGTACTTTTACCCACTGGTGGCATGAGTTAAATTGGAACGACCCCTGTGGAAAACAATTTGGCAACATTTACTCATTTGTTAAATGGGTATAACCTTTGACCCAGCAAGTCTGTTTCTAGAAATTTATCCTGCAATATAGTTCAATAAGTGTTCACAGATCATGTTCAACTATTTCCACTGTGGCATTTCTTATAATGGCAAAGACAATAAACAACCAAAATGTCCAGCAATAGAGAACTGGTTACATAAATGATAAAGTCCTATAATAAACCACATTTCACTAGCAAAAGAATAAGAGGTATGAAATGTAATGGAATGACCTTCAAAATATACTGATAAGTGAGATATTCAAAGTGCTGAAGAATTATTTTAGGATGCTGCCATTTGTGTGAAAAGGAAACCTATACACATTAAAAAATATATATGCCCTTATAGGTGCAGAATAGTTATGGAATGTAAAACTGAACAGTGGCTGTCCTTGGGGATGAGATAATGGAGTCAGTGCTGAGGGAGAAGATAAGCATTATATAACTTCTCCTCTGTTTGAATTTTTTTGCTCTGTGTGTGTGTGTGTGTGTGTCTTTTTCAATTAGAAAATCTATTTTAAAAGAAGTGTATACTAGGGGTGCCTGGGTGGCTCAGTCGGTTAAGCATCTGACTTCGGTTCAGGTCTGATCTCACAGTTCGTGAGTTCGAGCCCCGAATCGGGCTCTGTGCTGACAGCTCAGAGCCTGGAGCCTGCTTCCGATTCTGTGTCTCCCTCTCTCTCTGCGCCTCTCCCACTCATGCTCTGTCTCTTTCTCTCAAAAATAGACGCTAAAGTTAAAAAAAAAAAAGAAGTATATACTAAAGGTATGCCATCTTAAAACAAGAGTGATTATCTCAGGAGAGGGTGATTATATTTGATTATCATTTTCTTCTTTATGCTTTTAAGCACTTAACCAATTTTATAACATGAAAATGTGCTATTTCTATAATCAGAAAACTAAGTACTCTTAAAACATTCTAGAAAAGGGTAAGAAGGGATTAACTTTACCTAATTGGACAATGGCTAAAAGAGGATGAAGAAAAAGATGGTGTACTTTTTTTTTGGTCATTCATTTACACATATATACACACAGCACACAATTCAAAATATATTTCTGCAAGTAAAAATCAGTCATCAAGAAAGGTAAGGAAAGGGTGCCTGGCTGCTTCAGTCGGTAGAGCATGCAACTTTTTTTTTTAATAATTTTTTAAAAATGTTTATTTAGTTTTTGAGAGAGAAAGAGAGCACATGTGCACGTGGGGGAGGGGAAGAAAGAGTGGGAGACACAGAATCCAAAGCAGGCTCCAGGCTCCAAGTTGTCAGCACAGAGCCTGACAGCTGCAAGATCATGACCTGACCCAAAGTTGGACGCTTAACCAACTGAGCCACCCAGGCACCCCAAGCATGCAACTCTTGATCTCAGGGTTGTAAGTTGGAGCCCCACACTGGGTGTAGAGATTATTTAAAAATAAAATCTTTAAGGGGTGTCTAGGTGGCTCAGTTGGTAAAATGCCTGACTCTTGATTTTGACTCAGGTTTTGATCTCACGGTTGGTGAGATTGAGTCCCACATTGGGCTCCATGTTAGTACGGAGCTGCTTGGGATTCTCTCTCTCTCCCCCCTCTCTCTGCCTCTCCCTCTCTCTCCCAAAATAAAGAAACTAAATTTAAGAAAGAAAGAAAGAAAGAAAGAAAGAAAGAAAGAAAGAAAGAAAGAAAGGAAGGAAGGAAAAAAGGTAGGTAAGGAAGTACAACAAAAGAAACTAAAAGCAAACCATCTTTTAAAATCCTTTTTCAAACGGGACAAAGTTCTACCATCTGGTAGCAATGCGAACTTGCAACCACATGAATCATTATGACAGTATCATTGTGACTTTTGAACGCTTTCATCATCAAAAGAGTCTGGTGACATCACCATTAGCAAAAGATTCAAACACCAGGAGAGTATTTTACAATATCTGATTTTTTTTATGAAGACCCAAAAATATGACGATTGGGAAACATCCTAGGACTTCTAACATCACGAAAACTAATGGTAAGGCTCTTAGGAAGAAACTATGAAACGTTGGGTGATCTGATGAAATCATACGTAGAGGTCATCCCCAAACCTTGGCCTTGAAAGTATATTGTGCAAAATAGATGACACTTCAATATGGGGCTCAAAGTCATGACCCCAAGGTCAAGAGTCACATGCTCCACCAACTGAACCAGCCAGGTGCCCCATGGGTAAACAGAAATCCTATTTAACACCTTTAACATAAGCTCAGTGCACTGGCTAGAGCCAAATATTCCATGTTAGTGCTTAATGCCTTTAATTTAGATTTTTAATCACTGTTTACAAGAATATACCTTTCAGGGGCGCCTGGGTGGCGCAGTCGGTTAAGCGTCCGACTTCAGCCAGGTCATGATCTCGCGGTCCATGTGTTCGAGCCCTGCGTCAGGCTCTGGGCTGATGGCTCAGAGCCTGGAGCCTGTTTCCGATTCTGTGTCTCCCTCTCTCTCTGCCCCTCCCCCGCTCATGCTCTGTCTTTCTCTGTCCCAAAAGTAAACAAACGTTGAAAAAAAAAAAAAAAAGAATATACCTTTCAGAGAGCTTGTATATATTTTTAGTTTACTTGACCTATAGTCTTTGAGTAAATTATTAGTCTCAATACCTTTGTGAGGAAAAACTATATAAAAATCAACTTTGGAGGTAGAATGTATTCCAATACATAAAAACATCTTCATAAGGACCTCATTTTCTTTTCACAGAAGCACAAATGAAATAGAATGAGAGTTTTATTGAATTTCCTTATTCAGGGTGATAAAGAAATACAAAAGGAACATCACACTATACCTAATCTAAAAAGTATCAGTTGGCATACTAAAAGAGATCTTTGCAAGCACTTCACACAAAACTTAGGTTTCCCTAAATCTGCCTTCTTCCTTAGGCCAAGCATCCTAGACTCAGCCAAATTTCCATAAATTAATTTTATAATTAATTAGTTATTAGAAGATGGCAAGGAAGTTGTTTCTTACTTTCCAAAAAACTCCTTTTCTCCTTTTTTTTTTCTAGGAGAGAATGAATTCTAAGTGGAAAATGCTGTTATTAACTTCATTTGCTTTATTGCTGATGTTGATTAAGCATCGCTCCCGGTAAATATACAAGATTGATGAGTCATCATCTTTAATGATTGGCAGAGTTGACCTAAAATGCTGAGTTTTGTCCAAAAAAGGTTAATAAACACTCCCTAAATCAATCGGAGAGTATCTCCTCTTTGAGGAACTGATTAAATTATAAATATATTAATTCTTTCATTTTTCAACATTCAACAAATATTTATTGAGTACCTTTTTGGTGCCAGGTCCTGTCCTCGGTGCTGGGAACTTATGCAGCTTTACATTCCAGGTCGAGAAGATGGACGATAAGCAAAGAAATCTATAATACAATGTTAGGAGCTTTGTATTGGTTTTAATGTTTATTTTTGAGATAGAGAGACAGAGCATGAGTGGGGGAGAGACAGAGAGAGAGAGGGAGACAGAATCTGAAGCAGGCTCCAGGCTCCGAGCTGTCAGCCCAGAGCCCAACGTGGGGCGGAACCCATGAACCACGAGATCATGACCTGAACCGAAGTCAGACTCTCAACTGACTGAGCCACCGACGCACCCCAGGAGCTTTGTATTTTATATAATAAGGCTACGAAGAAAGAAATAAAGCAAGATAAGAGAACAGAGAGTGTTGGGGGACTATTTTAGATACATCTTAAGCTATGATAATAAGAACACGACTCAAAGAAAACTACTATCGAAATATAACTGTACTGGAGAACAAATCTGTTAACCTGCTAAAGTTCTCTTATAGAAAAATTCAAATTCTTACCTCCTCCATGCCTTCCTCATCTTTATGGTCTTTTTAAATAAGCAATGCAATGTTACCGAATGCTATTTGAAAATCAGCTATATTGTGGGAGCTAATGTCTTTAAAAAGTTAACCGTATTGTTTTGGTATCATGTTCTACATGTTATTTGTCCTCCTAGGGTGTTATGCCTTAATAGAAAGGTCTATCTTGGTCAAAAAGGAGATGATAGACCAGAAGCTCATTGCAGGCCCGGATTCCAGAACTGGAATGTCCCATCAGAACCAGATGCTATGCATTCCAGAACTGTAGCATTATGCCTGGCATGTAGTAGGTGTTTAGTAATCACTCGGCTAACAAATGAGTAAATGAATGGAACTGAATTCTAGATTTTTTGTTATTCCAATTGCAATAGGCGTTTGTTCAAGTTTAACACTAAAATGTCTCTTTTTATTTATGTGAAGAATAAAGAACCACCTAGAGAAGATAGATCTCTGCTGGTAAGAATCTGTTCTGTAAATATTCTACAAACTGTATTGAGGGCACTGGCTGGAGTCGAGTGAGTTCTAATGGTAATGGCAATCGGAAGGCACATAAAACTGAATTCTCCGGAGACAACCACTGACAAATTTCTTGGGTATCAGTTCAGAAATAATCGGTGCATGTGCATATATACATGTATGTGAGTTTGTATGGACATGTATATGTGCACATCTCCAAATTTTGCTCCTTCAACACATTTACCTGCTTATACCAGATAAATTTTAGACATTTGCTATATTTGAAGTATCTCTGTCCAGGGTATTTTTCTTTAGATTGACAGCCATCTGTGGTCCACCACATTTTCTACCATGGACCATTGTATAGGACCCAAAAAATTATTAAAACCAAACCTCAAAAAAAAAAAAAAAACCTGTTCTTAAAAGTTCTCCTTTTGTCACTATACATGTTTAGTGCAGTTAGGCATGGAAAATTTGGATTTTGAAAGAGTATGAGTCTTGAGCAATCCTATATTAAAATATCTTTGGTTAAAAACACCTCCGAAATGTCAAGATGGGATGCACTTTCAAAGTCATTTTTTAATATTTGATTTTGAAATAATTACAGATTCATAGGAAGTTGCAAAGATAGTACAAAGAGGTCACATGTACCTTTCACTCAATTTCCCCCAGAGTTACATCTTACGTAACTGTCGTGCAATATCAAAATAGGAAACTGATGCTGGGACAATGTATGGATATAATTGTATAACATTTTATCACATGTGTAGATTTGTAGATCACCAAGGTAATCAAGATACAAAATGATTCCATCACCACAAAGATCTCCTCTGAGCTACCATTTATACGCACCCCAACCTCCTCTCCTCAACCCTTCTAATCACTAGTACCATTAATCTATTTTTATCTTTACAATTTTGTCATTTTGAGAATGTTTTATAAATGGAATCACACAGTGTATGATCTATTGAGATGAGCTTTTTTCACTCAGGATAATGCTCTTGAGATCCAACCACCTTGTAGTGTATCTCAGTAAATCACTCCTTTTTCATTGCTGTGTAGTATTCCGTAAAGGGACGTACCAAAGTTTGCTTAACCCTTCACCTACTGGGGGACATTTTGGGTGACAATTCTTTTCTTCCAGCACCTGAAAAATATTTTTCCACTTCCTTTTGGGTCCATAGTTTCTAATTAAAAACATCCATTTCATTCAAATTATTTTTCCCCTCTAGGTGAATCATTTCTTTCTGCTTGTTTTCAAGATTCTTTTCACCTTTAGCTTTCAGAAAATTGGCTATCATGTGCCTTAGCGTGGATTCTTTTTGAAGTACGCTTCACACCCAGCATGGAGTCCAACACGGGGCTTAAACTCATGACCCTGAGATCAAGACCTGACCTGAGGTCAAGAGTCAGATACTTCGGGGCGCCTGGGTGACGCAGTCGGTTAAGCGTCCGACTTCAGCCAGGTCACGATCTCGCGGTCCGTGAGTTCGAGCCCCGCGTCGGGCTCTAGGCTGATGGCTCAGAGCCTGGAGCCTGTTTCCGATTCTGTGTCTCCCTCTCTCTCTGCCCCTCCCCCGTTCATGCTCTGTCTCTCTCTGTCCCAAAAATAAATAAAAACGTTGAAAAAAAAATTAAAAAAAAAAAAAAGAGTCAGATACTTCACTGACTGAGCCATTCAGGCACCCCAGCATGGATTTTTTTTATTTTAGGTTTATCCTGTTTGGGGTTCATTCAGCTTCTTGAATCTGTATGTTTACGTCTTTTGCCAAATTTGGGGGCACGTTCAGCCATATTTTTAATTGTTTTTCAGCCCCATTCTCTTTCTTTCCTTCTGGGGTTCCAATTACATGAATGTTAGATCTTTTGTTTTCGTTCCATGTGTCCCCGAGGCTTATTCTTTTTTTTTTTTCAATTTTTTCTGTTATTCAGATGAGCGATTTCTGTTATTCAGTCTGCAAGTTCACTGATTCTTTCTCCATCCTCTCCATTCTGCTGTGAAGACTATTTATTGAGTTTTTATTTCAGTGTTACATTTTTAAGTTCTAAAATTTCCATTTGGTTCTTCTTTACATCTTCCATATCTTTAATAAGACTTTCTATTTCTTTACTGTGACTTCCTATTTTTTCATACATTTCAAGTGTTTGTCATCGCTCATTGAACACTGCCTTTGTCAGATATCCTTGTTAGACAATTCTAATATCTGTGTTATCATGGCATCTGTAGATTATCCTTTCTCATTCAAGTTGAGATCTTTTCTTGGACAATTTGGGGGTATTATGAGACTGGATCTTATTTAAATCTTGTGTTTTCATAGGCATCCTCTTAACACGGTGCTAGCTGGGAAATAGGGTGGCACCCCTGCATTACTGTCGGTTGAGGGATGAAATTTTAGGTTCTTGACTCTGCCTCCCTTGAAACCCAGTGGGGAGCGGCTCCTTGTTACTAATGAGCAGGGATGGGAGTTTGAGATCCCCATGTGGTCTCCACTGACACAACCACAGGGGGATTGGGTAGTGGTGACTGTTTTAATACCCACTAATCCCCTCTAACTACACTCCAGTGAGGAAGGGACGGAATCCCCATTATGGCCTGGTGAGAGTACACATCTAGGCTCCCTACTTGGCCTTTGCTGGAGGGATGGAAATAGAGCCACGGATTTTCCTGTGGTATTGGGTTGGAGAACAGTGAGTAGTGTCTACAGATTCTTTGCCTTGCTAGGTTGTCCTATTCCTGGCCCTTTGGCTATTAAGAGCAGCTTTTTCTCAGGGCTCTTTTTTGGTCTGTACCCATTGGCACTTTTGAGTCGCACCTAATCTGAGATACATGTGGCAGAAAACCCAGGGAACCCACTGCCATGTTGGTCCTTGAGTCCCAGTGCACCTACCTGATCTGCTTTCTTCTCTTTGCCTTTCACTCATTTGTTTACTTCACATATAATGTCCTGGGTTTTTAGCTATACTTAGTGGTAGGATAGGGAAACTGAGTACCTAGTCCATCTTTCTGGAAGTACAAATCACTTAAAGTTATTCTTATTTTACAAAATATCCCCAACTTATGAAAGAGAAGCCCCCTTATAACCTTGTTAATTAAATAGTTAACTTAAAAGCACAACAAAAACTTAGGTGGG